>NC_090446.1:405690114-407041364 GCF_031143425.1 Pleurodeles waltl
GGAATGTCGTGTCATTTCATGGAATGTCATAACTTTTCTTGGAATATCATGTCTTTTCCTGGAATATCATGTCTTTTTTTGGAATGTCATGTCTTTTCCTGGAATGTGTGGAATGTCCTGTCTTTTCTTGGAATGTCGTGTGGAATGTCATGTCTTTTCTTGGAATGTCATGTCTTTTCCTGGAATGTGTGGAATGTTGTGTCTTTTCTTGGAATGTCGTGTCTTTTTTTGGAATGTCATGTCTTTTCCTGGAATGTGTGGAATGTCGTGTCTTTTCTTGGAATGTCATGTCTTTTCTTGGAATGTCATGTCTTTTCCTGAAATGTCATGTCTTTTCTTGGAATGTGTGGAATGGTGTCTCTTTTCATGGAATGTAATGTCTTTTCTTGGAATGTCATATCTTTTCCTGGAAAGTGTGGAATGTCGTGTCTTTTCTTGGAATGTCATGTCTTTTCCTGGAATGTGTGGAATGTCGTGTCTTTTCTTGGAATGTCGTGTCTTTTTGAATGTGTCGAATGTCATGTCTTTTCTTGGAATGTCATGTCTTGGAATCTCATGTCTTTTCTTGGAATGTCATTCCTTTTTTAGGAATGTCATGTCGTTTCCTGGAATGTGTGGAATGTCTTGTCTTTTTTTGGAATGTCATGTCTTTTTTTGGAATGTCATGTCTTTTCCTGGAATGTGTGGAATGTCGTGTCTTTTCTTGGAATGTCATGTCTTTTCTTGGAATGTGTGGAATGTCATGTCTCTTATTGGAATATCATGTCTTTTCTTGGAATGTCATGTCTTTACTTGGAATGTCATGTCTTTTCCTGGAATGTGTGGAATGTCGTGTCTTCTTGGAATGTCCTGTCTTTTCCTGGAATGTCGTGTCTTTTCTTGGAATGTCATATTTTTTTTGGAATGTCATGTCTTTTCTTGGAATGTGTAGAATGTCGTGTCATTTCATGGAATGTCATGACTTTTTTTGGAATGTCGTGTCTTTTTTTGGAATGTCATGTGTTTTCCTGGAATGTGTGGAATGTCGTGTCTTTTCTTGAATGTCGTGTCTTTATTTGGAATGTGTCGAATGTCATGTCTTTTCTTGGAATGTCATGTCTTGGAATGTCATGTCTTTTCTTGGAATGTCCTTCCTTTTTTTGGAATGTCATGTCTTTTCCTGGAATGTGTGGAATGTCGTGTCTTTTCTTGGAATGTCATCTTTTCTTCGAATGTCATGTCTTTTTTTGGAATGTCATGTCTTTTTTTGGAATGTCATGTTTTTTCCTGGAATGTGTGGAATGTCGTGTCTTTTCTTGGAATGTCATGTCTTTTCTTGGAATGTGTGGAACGTTATGTCTTTTCTTGGAATGTGTGGAATGTCATGTCTCTTATTGGAATGTCATGTCTTTTCTTGGAATGTCATGTCTTTACTTGGAATGTCATGTCTTTTCCTGGAATGTCATGTCTTTACTTGGAATGTCATGTCTTTTCCTGGAATGTCATGTCTTTTCCTGGAATGTGTGGAATGTCGTGTCTTCTTGGAATGTCATGTCTTTTATTTGGAATGTCATGTCTTTTTTTGGAATGTCATGTCTTTTCCTGGAATGTGTGGAATGTTGTGTCTTTTCTTGGAATGTCGTGTGGAATGTCATGTCTTTTCTTGGAATATCATGTCTTTTCTTGGAATGTGTGGAATGTCATGTCTTTTCTTGGAATGTCATGTCTTTTCTTGGAATGTGTGGAATGTTATGTCTTTTCTTGGAATGTGTGGAATGTCATGTCTCTTATTGGAATGTCATGTCTTTTCTTGGTATGTCATGTCTTTACTCGGAATGTCATGTCTTTACTCGGAATGTCATGTCTTTACTTGGAATGTCATGTCTTTTCCTGGAATATCATGTCTTTTCTTGGAATGTCATGTCTTTTCTTGAAATGTCATGTCTTTTCCTGGAATGTCATGTCTTTTCTTGGAATGTCATGTCTTTTCCTGGAATGTGTGGAATGTCGTGTCTTTTTTGGAATGTTGTGTCTTTTCTTGGAATGTCATGTCTTTTCCTGGAATGTGTGGAATGTGTCTTTTCTTGGAATGTAATATCTTTTCTTGGAATATCATGTCTTTTTTTGGAATGTCATGTCTTTTCGTGGAATGTGTGAAATGTCGTGTCTTTTCTTGGAATATTATATCTTTTTTCCCCTGGAATGTCATGTCTTTTCCTGGAATGTGTGGAATGTCGTGTCATTTCATGGAATGTCATAACTTTTCTTGGAATATCATGTCTTTTCCTGGAATATCATGTCTTTTTTTGGAATGTCATGTCTTTTCCTGGAATGTGTGGAATGTCGTGTCTTTTCTTGGAATGTCGTGTGGAATGTCATGTCTTTTCCTGGAATGTCAAGTCTTTTCTTGGAATGTGTGGAATGGTGTCTCTTTTCTTGGAATGTAATGTCTTTTCTTGGAATGTCATGTCTTTTCCTGGAAAGTGTAGAATGTCGTGTCTTTTCTTGGAATGTCGTGTCTTTTTTTGGAATGTCATGTCTTTTCCTGGAATGTGTGGAATGTCGTGTCTTTTCTTGGAATGTCGTGACTTTTTGGAATGTGTTGAATGTGATGTCTTTCCTTGGAATGTCATGTCTTGGAATCTCATGTCTTTTCTTGGAATGTCATTCCTTTTTTAGGAATGTCATGTCTTTTCCTGGAATGTGTGGAATGTCGTGTCTTTTCTTGGAATATCATAATTTTTTCTTGGAATGTCATGTCTTTTTTTGGAATAGCATGTCTTTTTGGGGATGTCATGTCTTTTCCTGGAATGTGTGGAATGTCATGTCTTTTTTTGGAATGTCATGTCTTTTCCTGGAATGTGTGGAATGTCATGTCTTTTGTTGGAATGTCATGTCTTTTCTTGGAATGTGTGGAATGTCATGTCTCTTATTGGAATGTCATGTTTTTTCTTGGAATCTCATGTCTTTACTTGGAATGTCATGTCTTTTCTTCGAATGTCATGTCTTTTCCTGGAATGTGTGGAATGTCGTGTCTTTTTTTGGAATGTCGTGTCTTTTCTTGGAATGTTATGTCTTTTCCTGGAATGTGTGGAATGTGTCTTTTCTAGGAATGTCATGTCTGTTCTTGGAATGTCATGTCTTTTTTTTGGAATGTCATGAATTTTCCTGGAATGTGTGGAATGTTGTGTCTTTTCGTGGAATGTCGTGTGGAATGCCATGTCTTTTCCTGGAATGTCATGTCTTTTCTTGGAATGTGTGGAATGTCATGTCTTTTCCTGGAATGTCATGTCTTTTCTTGGAATGTGTGGAATGTCATGTCTTTTCCTGGAATGTCATGACTTTTTTGGGAATGTCATGTCTTTTCTTGGAATGTCATGTCTTTTCCTGGAATGTGTGGAATGTCGTGTCTTTTCTTGGAATGTCGTGTGGAATGTCATGTCTTTTCTTGAAATGTCATGTCTTTTCCTGGAATGTGGGGAATGTCATGTCTTTTACTGGAATGTCATGTCTTTTCTTGGAATGTCATGTCTTTTTTTGGAATGTCATGTCATTTCCTGGAATGTGTGGAATGTCGTATCTTTTCTTGGAATGTCATGTCTTTTCTTGGAATGTGTGGAATGTTATATCTTTTCTTGGAATGTGTGGAATGTCATGTCTCTTATTGGAATGTCATGTCTTTTCCTGGAATGTGTGGCATGTCATGTCTTTTCCTGGAATGTCATGTATTTTCCTGGAATGTCATGTCTTTTCTTGGAATGTCATGTCTTTTTTTGGAATGTCATGTCTTTTCCTGGAATGTGTGGAATGTCGTGTCTTTTCTTGGAATGTCATGTCTTTTCTTGGAATGTGTGGAATGTGTCTTTTCTTGGAATGTCATATCTTTTCTTGGAATGTCATGTCTTTTTTTTGGAATGTCATGTCTTTTCCTGGAATGTGTGGAATGTCGTGTCTTTTCTTGGAATGTCGTGTAGAATGTCATGTCTTTTCTTGGAATGTCATGTCTTTTCTTGGAATGTGTGGAATGTCATGTCTTTTCCTGGAATGTCATGTCTTTTCTTGGAATGTGTGAAATGTCATGTCTTTTCCTGGAATGTCATGACTTTTTTTGGAATGTCAGGTCTTTTCTTGGAATGTCATGTCTTTTTTTGGAATGTCATGTCTTTTCCTGGAATGTGTGGAATGTCATGTCTTTTCTTGGAATGTGTGGAATGTTATGTCTTTTCTTGGAATGTGTGGAATGTCATGTCTCTTATTGGAATGTCATGTCTTTTCTTGGAAATTCATGTCTTTTCCAGGAATGTGTGGAATGTTGTGTCTTTTTTGGGAATGTCGTGTCTTTTCTTGGAACGTCGTGTCTTTTCTTGGAATGTCATGTCTTATCGTGGAATGTTTCTTATTGGAATGTCATGTCTTTTCTTGGAATGTCATGTCTTTTTTTGGGAATGTCATGTCTTTTCCTGGAATGTGTGGAATGTTGTGTCTTTTCTTGGAATGTCGTGTGGAATGTCATGTCTTTTCTTGGAATGTCATGTCTTTTCTTAGAATGTGTGGAATGTCATGTCTTTTCTTGGAATGTCATGTCTTTTCTTGGAATGTGTGGAATGTCATGTCTTTTCCTGGAATGTCATGACTCTTTTTGGAATGTCATGTCTTTTCCTGGAATGTCATGTCTTTTTTTATGATTGTCATGTCTTTTCCTGGAATGTGTGGAATGTCGTGTCTTTTCTTAGAACGTCGTGTCTTTTTTTGGAATGTCATGTCTTTTTTTGGGAATGTTATGTCTTTTCCTGGAATGTGTGGAATGTTGTGTCTTTTCTTGGAATGTTGTGTCTTTTCCTGGAATGTCATGTCTTTTCCTGGAATGTGTGGAATGTCGTGTCTTTTCTTGGAATGTCATGTCTTTTCCTGGAATGTGTGGAATGTCGTGTCTTTTCTTGGAATGTTATGTCTTTTCTTGGAATGTCATGTCTTTTCTTGGAATGTCATGTCTTTTTTTGGAATGTCATGTCTTTTCCTGGAATGTGTGGAATGTCGTGTCTTTTCTTGGAATGTCGTGTCTTTTCATGGAATGTCATGTCTTTTTTTTGGAATGTCATGTCTTTTTTTGGGAATGTCGTGTGGAATGTCATGTCTTTTCTTGGAATGGCATGTCTTTTCTTGGAATGTGTGGAATGTCATGTCGTTTTTTTGGAATGTCATGTCTTTTCCTGGAATGTGTGGAATGTTGTGTCTTTTCTTGGAATGTCATGTCTTTTTTTGGAATGTCATGTCTTTTCCTGGAATGTGTGGAATGTCGTCTCTTTTCTTGGAATGTCATGTGGAATGTCATTTATTTTCTTGGAATGTCATGTCTTTTCTTGGAATGTGTGGAATGTCGTGTCTTTTCTTGGAATGTCATGTCTTGGAATGTCATGTCTTTTCTTGGAATGTCATGTCTTTTTTTGGAATGTCATGTCTTTTCCTGGAATGTGTAGAATGTTGTGTCTTTTCTTGGAATGTCATATCTTTTCTTGGAATGTGTCGAATGGCGTGTCTTTTCTTGGAATGTCATGTCTTTTCTTGGAATGTCATGTCTTTTTTTTTGGAATGTCATGTCTTTTTTTGGAATGTGTGGAATGTTGTCTTTTTTTGGAATATCGCGTGAAATGTCATGTCTTTTCTTGGAATGTCATGTCTTTTCTTGGAATGTGTGGAATGTCATGTCTTTTCCTGGAATGTCATGACTTTTTTTTTTCCTCGCCCCCTTCAGTTAATAGACTGCAAAAGTATTTTTTTTTTCTTTGACCCTTAATTCTAATTTCACCCCTGCATGAGTTTTGCTTTAGCGGTCTCCGGGACCATTAGACAATTTCTTAAATTCTCTTCCCGACCAACTTGCCGATTTAATATGTAATAAACCCAATCTAACTATTTTAGGTGACTTTAATATTCAAATAGATAATCCGGATCTGACAGTGGCCAGACGCCTTTTGGCGGACATGGAAGCTCTTGGTCTAAGGCAATTGGTTAAGGGCCCGACGCACAACAGGGGGCATACTATTGACCTAGTCTTTAGCAACTTAGCAGTGCTTTGCTCCATGCTCCCTCTCCGAGTGGTATGGTCTGACCACCTACGAATTCCCCTAAAACTAGCCATTTCCACAGCCAAGGGTCCCCCTCAGCCCACAGTCCGGTTTGGCAGGCGTTGGCATAATCTCAATACAGGTGAATGGATCAGGCTGCTAGATAGCCGGAAATCTACCTTTCTCAAAGTTAATGAGATAGAAATTGATCCATTCAATGATTGCATTATCGACTGTCTTGACACACTTCTCCCCCATAAGTTTATAGCCAGGAATCGTCAGAAAGCTGACGCTCAATGGTTCACCCCACATCTGTCATCACTTAAAAGAAAGCGTAGAAGCCTGGAGAGGAAGTGGAGGAAATCCTTAGACCCGGCTGCAAGGGAGGAATATAGGCTATCAGGCTCTACCATGCAGAAATAAGATCAGCACAAGGATCATACTACTCTGGTAGAATTGAACAGGCCTTGGGCTCCTCTAAAGAGCTTTTTCAGGTGCTCAAAGACATTCTTCCCTACTCTATAGATGGTGACTCAACTGCAGCCTCAGTAGAACACAGTACTAATCTAGCTAGGATCTTTCAATAAATAATTTGTGTTATTTATTCAAACTTCAAGGAATAAGGCCAAGTTGGTATGTCAAGCTAGAATCCCTCAAAAAAGATGCAGCCACCTTGTCACATTTCTCCCCCTATCTCAGGAACAGACTGTCTCTTTCCTCACTACACTAAAGTCAGGTTCACCTCTGGATTCGGCTCCTCCTTCTGTACTAGCTCTTGGGGCCCCGGTCATTGCCCCTGCACTTAATGAATTGCTGGACTCTTCTCTTTCCAGAGGCTTTGTCCCTGCACAGTGGAAACATGCGATAGTTAAGCCCCTGTTGAAAAAACCCAACTTAGATGCCACGGATCTAAAAAATTATAGGCCCATATCATTACTTCCTGCAATGTCTAAAATACTGGATAAATATATTAACTCCCAATTATCCATATTCTTGGAAGACAATAATATTCTCCATCCCACTCAGATGGGGTTCAGGCCTCTTCACAGTACTGAATCTGCATTGATAGCGGTCATTGAAGAGGCGAGAAAGCAAATGGATCAGGGTCATATGACAGCTGTTGTATTTCTTGATCTGAGTGCAGCCTTCGATACAGTAGATCACCATCTGCTTATCCAAAGGATAGAGGAGATTGGAATCAAAGGTTTAGCACTCAGCTGGCTTACCTTGTTTCTCAGGGACAGATCATTTCAGGTTCTGGACTGTTCCTATTTTTCTGATAGGTTGAACTTGAGCTGTGGGGTCCCTCAGGGCTCCTCGCTTAGCCCTACATTATTCAGTATAAATATGGCTCCCCTGGTAAAGCTGGTGGAGTCTTTTGGACTGCCATTGGTCTCCTATGGAGATGATACCCAGCTAATGGTTTAATTCTCTACGTATGAAGGGTCAGAAGGACCCGCTTTGCCTTTATGTCTTCAGGCAATATCTAGTTGGATGACAAACAGTATGCTCCAACTCAATGGGGACAAAACAAAAATAATGATCCTCGACCACCGGCCAGGACCTGGCAACAATCTCCTATCTATCTCCCCTCTGGAGTTTCTGCCTCCTCCAAAGAAGTATATTAAAAGCCTGGGATTTTGGTTAGACCCTCACTTCACTCTGGAACATCGTGCCAATAAAATCTTGGCTGCCTGCTTTGGGTCACTAAGACTTTTGAGAAAGGTATTTGTAATACGACCTCCTCTTGTAAAAGGACTCATTGTTCAGGCAATCATTCTGTCCCGACTTGACAATGGCAATAGTCTATTTCTGGGCTCCCCTACATGTGTGGTTAGGACATTGCAGTTAGTCCAGAAGGCCACGGCATGTCTTCTACTAGGACATTCCAAGGCATACTTCAGTTAAACCAGCTTTGTCCTCTCTCCACTGGCTTCCAGTGGAACAGCATGTAAAATTTAAAACCCAATGCATCATCCACAGATCACTACATAATAGAGGACCCAATTTGCTAAAAAAAAACTAGCTCCCCTCTACAAACCTGCCAGAGCCCTTAGATCAGCATCTACAGCACTGGCATACTACATAAACATCAAAAAAAGCCAGATGGGGTGGTGCGACGATGGAATATCGTGGAGCCAAATTGTGGAACTCCCTCTGCCTCAGTATTCGATTAACCAGTCATGAACTTAATTTTCGAAAGGCTATTAAAACATGGCTTTTTAAAATCTAGTCTTCCCTTCATTTTGCTCTTGTTGTTGTCTTTTTAGCGCTGCAAGGCCTTCGGGTAGTCAGTGGTATAATTGCAAATAACATAACATAACATAACATCTTGACCAGGCCAACATGTAGCGTTTGACTCTGCTGTCGGCCACACCTTGGACAAGAGTACCTCAGCTTGTCACAAAAGGATTTTCTAGCATTCCCTGTAATCCGCCACTCCAGCAGATGGAGGGATCCATCCAGAACCCTTCTGTGCGGGGGTCTGAGTTGGGTCCAGAAAGGGATTCTGGAACAGGGAGAAGAAGGATGGGAGAATCCCAAGAAAGTTCCATCAGAACTGGAAACCAAACAGAACTTAAGAGGGAAGTCACCATGACCACATCCAGCTGCTGTTTCATCACAATGGGAGAAGCCCTTTTGATTATTCTGAACGAGGGAAAGGCATAGCCCCTCTCCTATCTCCAGTCTTGAAAGAATATGTCCGTCACCACTGTCTATGGGTCCAGTTTCCAACTGAAGAACCTGACCACTTGGTAGTTTACATGTGAGGCAAAACAAATCCACCAAAAACAGATCTCACCTGTCCAAGATGGCCGAAAACAGCAAAGGGTCTGGCCTCCACAGACTCATGTCCTGGAATTTTGGAGAATGCCATTCTACCACCAGGTTTGCTTGCCGGGAGATATTTCGCTGTGAGAGATGTGATTCAGGCAGTGCTGCCAGAAGTTTTTGCCAAATCCAAGCTAGCCTTGGACCTTGTCGCTCCAAGGTGGTTGATGTAATGCACAGCGGAAACGTCGTCCATTTTCAGAAGAACACAGGATAGGATCCTGTGCCTTGTGCAGCAGCGTACTGCAAAGCAGCAGGTGAGCAGTTCCAGGCAATTGTTATGTAACCTCTGTTCACGTTCTGACCATTTTCCACCTGTGGAAAGCTCCCCACACCATGCGCCCCAGCCTAACCTGCAGGTGTCAGATTCCATGACACGGTCCAGATCTAAAGGAAAAATCACTCTCCCGTTCCAGGCTTCCATGTGAAAAAGCCACCAGCCTATTTCCTCTCCTTTCTTGTTCAAAAGGAGTACTAGTTGGGAGCAGATTAACCCTTTGTAAAGATGATGTGCTTTGAGGCATTACAGTCCCGATAATGGTGCACTCTCGAGTAGATCGGGAAGATTGCCTGTGTTGAAGATGATAGGAGGCCCACCAGCCGAGTAATATGCCTCAGCGATGTTTGCTAGTGGTGCTGGAACAGCCTCTGTGGATACTGGTCTAAAAGAAGGATGGAATCTAGGTAGATGATCAGACAGCCCCCGGGTCTAAAATTTTCCACTTCCGGTTTGAGGACCTTCCTGAAACACCACTGGGCTGAAAGTCCAAAGGGCATAGTGGTGAATTCAAAAGTCTACAGGCTTCACACAAACAGGAGGAATCGCCGGTTCGGTGGGGGAAGATGGGGACTGCAATATACAAGTATTTGAAGTCCAGATGCCCCATCCAGTCGAGAGGGTGCAGGACATCCCTTAGGCGGTAAAAGCCCTCCATCTTGAAGTGGTTGTAAACAAGTCACTCAAACTACTGGAGATTGATCACTGGACATTGCCCACCATCGCTCTTGTTGACTAAAACAGGTTGCTGACAAATTAATTTGGGTGAAGCATGGATACTCAAAGTACGGCCCATAGGTGGTGTAGGAAAGTACCATCTTGCCTGGCATGTTACCCCCATTTTTCACTGTATATATGTTGTTTTAGTTGTATGTGTCACTGGGACCCTGGTAACCCAGGGCCCCAGTGCTCATAAGTGTGCCTGAATGTGTTACCTGTGTAGTGACTAACTGTCTCACTGAGGCTCTGCTAATCAGAACCTCAGTGGTTATGCTCTCTCATTTCTTTCCAAATTGTCACTAACAGGCTAGTGACCATTTTTACCAATTTACATTGGCTTACTGGAACACCCTTATAATTCACTAGTATATGGTACTGAGGTACCCAGGGTATTGGGGTTCCAGGAGATCCCTATGGGCTGCAGCATTTCTTTTGCCACCCATAGGGAGCTCTGACAATTCTTACACAGGCCTGCCACTGCAGCCTGAGTGAAATAGCGTCCACGTTATTTCACAGCCATTTTACACTGCACTTAAGTAACTTATAAGTCACCTATATGTCTAACCTTTACCTGGTAAAGGTTAGGTGCAAAGTTACTTAGTGTGAGGGCACCCTGGCACTAGCCAAGGTGCCCCCACATTGTTCAGAGCCAATTCCCTGAACTTTGTGAGTGCGGGGACACCATTACACGCGTGCACTACATATAGGTCACTACCTATATGTAGCTTCACAATGGTAACTCCGAATATTGCCATGTAACATGTCTATGATCATGGAATTGCCCCCTCTATGCCATCCTGGCATAGTTGGCACAATCCCATGATCCCAGTGATCTGTAGCACAGACCCTGGTACTGCCAAACTGCCCTTCCTGGGGTTTCACTGCAGCTGCTGCTGCCAACCCCTCAGACAGGCATCTGCCCTCCTGGGGTCCAGCCAGGCCTGGCCCAGGATGGCAGAACAAAGGACTTCCTCTGAGAGAGGGTGTTACACCCTCTCCCTTTGGAAAATGGTGTGAAGGCAGGGGAGGAGTAGCCTCCCCCAGCCTCTGGAAATGCTTTGTTGGGCACAGATGTGCCCAATTCTGCATAAGCCAGTCTACACCGGTTCAGGGGACCCCTTAGCCCTGCTCTGGTGCGAAACTGGACAAAGGAAAGGGGAGTGACCACTCCCCTGACCTGCACCTCCCCTGGGAGGTATCCAGAGCTCCTCCAGTGTGCTCCAGACCTCTGCCATCTTGGAAACAGAGGTGCTGCTGGCACACTGGACTGCTCTGAGTGGCCAGTGCCACCAGGTGACGTCAGAGACTCCTTCTGATAGGCTCCTTCAGGTGTTAGTAGCCTATCCTCTCTCCTAGGTAGCCAAACCCTCTTTTCTGGGTATTTAGGGTCTCTGTCTCTGGGGAAACTTTAGATAACGAATGCAAGAGCTCATCCGAGTTCCTCTGCATCTCTCTCTTCACCTTCTGCCAAGGAATCGACTGCTGACCGCGCTGGAAGCCTGCAAACCTGCAACATAGTAGCAAAGACGACTACTGCAACTCTGTAACGCTGATCCTGCCGCCTTCTCGACTGTTTTCCTGCTTGTGCATGCTGTGGGGGTAGTCTGCCTCCTCTCTGCACCAGAAGCTCCGAAGAAATCTCCAGTGGGTCGACGGAATCTTCCCCCTGCAACCGCAGGCACCAAAAAGCTGCATTACCAGTCCCTTGGGTCTCCTCTCAGCACGACGAGCGAGGTCCCTCGAATCCAGCGACTCTGTCCAAGTGACCCCCACAGTCCAGTGACTCTTCAGTCCAAGTTTGGTGGAGGTAAGTCCTTGCCTCACCTCACTGGGCTGCATTGCTGGGAACCGCGACTTTTGCAGCTACTCCGGCCCCTATGCACTTCTGGCGGAAATCCTTTGTGCACAGTCAAGCCTGGGTCCACGGCACTCTAACCTGCATTGCACGACTTTCTAAGTTGGTCTCCGGCGACGTGGAACTCCTTTGTGCGACTTCGGGTGAGCACCGTTTCACGCATCCTTGTAGTGCCTGTTTCTGGCACTTCTCCGGGTGCTACCTGCTGCTGAGAGGGTTCCTTGTCTTGCTCGACGTCCCCTCTTTCTCCTGGTTCAATTTGCGACCTCCTGGTCCCTCCAGGGCCACAGCAGCGTCCAAAAACGCTAACCGCACAATTTGCAGCTAGCAAGGCTTGTTGGCGTTCTTTCGGCGGGAAAACACTTCTGCACGACTCTCCACGGCAAGAGGGATCCGTCCACCAAAGGGGAAGTCTCTAGCCCTTTTCGTTCCTGCAGAAACCTCAGCTTCTTCTGTCCAGTAGAAGCTTCTTTGCATCCACAGCTGGCATTTCCTGGGCATATGCCCATCTCCGACTTGCTTGTGACTTTTGGACTTGGTCCCCTTGTTCCACAGGTACCCTAGATTGGAAATCCACAGTTGTTGCATTGTTGGTTTGTGTCTTTCCTGCATTATTCCTCTAACACAACTTCTTTGTCCTTAGGGGAACTTTAGTGCACTTTGCACTCACTTTTCAGGGTCTTGGGGAGGGTTATTTTTCTAACTCTCACTATTTTCTAATAGTCCCAGCGACCCTCTACAAGGTCACATAGGTTTGGGGTCCATTCGTGGTTCGCATTCCACTTTTGGAGTATATGGTTTGTGTTGCCCCTATCCCTATGTTTCCCCATTGCATCCTATTGTAACTATACATTGTTTGCACTGTTTTCTAAGACTATACTGCATATTTTTGCTATTGTGTATATATATCTTGTGTATATTTCCTATCCTCTCACTGAGGGTACACTCTAAGATACTTTGGCATATTGTCATAAAAATAAAGTACCTTTATTTTTAGTATAACTGTGTATTGTGTTTTCTTATGATATTGTGCATATGACACTAAGTGGTACTGTAGTAGCTTCACACGTCTCCTAGTTCAGCCTAAGCTGCTCTGCTAAGCTACCATTATCTATCAGCCTAAGCTGCTAGACACCCTATACACTAATAAGGGATAACTGGGCCTGGTGCAAGGTGCAAGTACCCCTTGGTACTCACTACAAGCCAGTCCAGCCTCCTACAGGTGGACCCCATGACCTTTATATACAGCCACCTGGGCAACAGAGGTACTGGGCAGCGGTTTACCCGACTCAGCGCTAACATTAAAAAAATATTAAATAGACAAGCAGTTATTTCTTTCAAGCTTAATTGATGTTAAAGAAAGGAAGTAACTAGGGAGTTCGGTGCCTAACTTTAGAAACCCCTTTATTTTTAAAGGCATCTTGCATCAAAAATGTAAAAATATGACAGTCGCTTCAAACTTCAAAAAGTATATTTAGTTAGCATGTGGAACCTTTTCACCTTTAGTACAATTTAATATATCAGTGCATTGAGTTTTCAAACATGAATTCAGAAACATTCATTCTTCATCCTATCCTAACAACAACGCCAAAAGAAAATTAAAGAGGCAAGTCAGTTCTTATGTGAACATTTTGGGTGACCTGGGTTACTATTATACATGGTCAACAACATATTTCATTAAATCAAACACAGGAGCATGTTTTGTACAACGCACACCATGAAATCATGTAGTTCAATTTCCTCTTAAATGTCATAATGAAGAAAAAGGAGGGAAAGTGAAATTAAACAATTGCCTAGGATCACACAATTTGGAAAAGTGGGGAAGCTGGGATTAATCCAAGGTTTTCCGGTTTGACATTGTTCAATTATGCCACTAGAAGTATATCCTTTGTATCGTCTACACCTACCTTACCGCCAATTCCTCCAGCCCCTAAGTCTGACCAACACCCCCCCGGCATCAACACGAACCTCGGCACATCACAGACCAAACGTTTTGGCCCCTAGGAAAATGTTTGCGAGTATCACTGGGGCAAAACTTGGTCAGACTAACGGCCCTCCTGGCCAAGAGGACTGTGATTGCCCCACCTATCAGGGCAGAGGCCTGCACTGAGAAAGTGACAGGGAGAGGGCAGTGTGCCTGGTAAAGGGACCCCTAAACCTCAATCTGGAACTACCTGACTGTTTGAAAGACCCATGCATCCAATGTGATTGACACCCATGCATGGGGAAAAAAGAGTGCCAGACAGCCCCTACTTTTTGTTGGGGAAAAAAGGCAAACACTCACTGTTAGCGGAATCTTGGTTGGCGAGTCCCTTGAAACCACCTCTGACATGGAACCTCTCACCTCTCGAGGGGAAGAACGTATCCAAACGAGATTGGTCCTGCCATTGGCTGTGTATTGAGCCTTGTCTCCAGGAGGAAGGTTGTAAGGAGAAATGGCTGGCAGAGTGGCCCTTCCCACAGCCGGCACCTTGGAAAACACAAGGGGTGAAATCCTCTTAGGGCGGCCTACTCCTTGTCCAGGGAGATAAACATTGCCCCAAATTTCCTTAGTTCCAAGTTGAATGGTTTGCCAAAAAGACTGCCCTGAGCTACTGCACCCGCTTCAAAGGATGCAAGGTCCCCTAACTTCAGATCCACTTTAATCAACAAAGAGTGTCATCACTCTGTAGATACCGGCCAAATGGCGTTACCCAAAAAGATAACCGCTCACTGGGCCCAGTCCCAAAGCACCTCAGAGGAGATTAAGGAACCAGACCGCTTGGCCTCCTCAGCCATATCCAAGATTTTGTTAAGGGGGCCAGTGATGTCCAGCAGTTTGTTTTGGCAGGAGCACCAAGACCTACATATGCCCTTTTTCAGCTCATTACTGTATTTTTCCAAGAAGGTGGCCATCTTGGGGTCGATTTCCGGAGTGAAGGCAATTTTCCCCTCCAAGGTGGGATGAGGGTATTCAGTTCAGAGGCAGCTTCAAGCCTCCTTCTCCTGTGGCTTGTGCAATTGCCTTGCAACATATTTCTCTACTTTATCAGGTGGACCCAATCAGAAGACCTGTGGTGAATAATATCATTGGGCTCCAGCATATCTGACACACAGTTAGAGGAGGTTTGCGGCAGGGGTGGAGTCCGGAGAGGCCTGCATGGGCCCGCCCACCTCCCCCATTAGAATCTACAGGGGAGTTCTCCCAGTCAGAGTTGTCGGGAGAGGGATAGGCGAGAGTGATGGGATGGCACAAAGGAACCTTCATTAGGGCAGGAGTCAGGCGAGTGGCTTGGCCTCTGCTAGAAAAGCCCTCTTCGGGCAGTCAAATACATCATGGTCAACCCCAGCCTCCTGTTTGCGCTTCTGATGGGCAGAGGGAAGTGGCCTTAACCAAGACTCCCTAACAACGAAGTCGTGGACAACGAAAGCGGAACAATGCTTTCGTTAACCACGACTTCCTTGTTTGGTGCCTTAACCACGCATGTGCTAAACCACGCACATGCGTGGTTACGGCACAGAAGAAGGGAGTAGGCTGAAGAGGATGACGTGACCAGATAAGTGGGGCTGTTTTAGGGGTGGGGGTATTTTTAATTTTAGGGGCAGGGGGTCGGGGTATTTTTAGTTTTAGGGGCGGGGTGTGGGGGAATCTGGGTATTTTTAGTTTTAGGGGCAGGGTGGAAGGTCGGGGTATTTTTAGTTTTTGGGGGTGGAGTGTCAGGTGGTTTAGGTTTTAGGGACAGGGAGGGGTTTGGGGTTGTTTTAGGGGCGGGGTGAGGGGTTGGGGCGGCTTTAGGGGTGGGGTGGGGTTTGCGGTAATTTTAGGGGCGGGTTGGGGTATTTTTAGGGGCAGGGGTGGGAGTGGGGGAGGGTTGCAGTACTTTTTAGGGGCGGGGGGCCAGGGGGACACGTGTTTGAACCATGCATGCCATTCACTAATGCTTTTACCAGGAATGCCTTTACAACGAAAAAACGTTGTTAAGGCATTCGTGGTAAAGGCATTAGTAGTAACAACGTGGTCGTTCTATCGACCGTGTTGTTCAGGCATGCATTGTTCCAGCATGCGTTGTTCCGACATACATTCATGCGCAGAGTCTGGGCCCTGAGTGACCTGGCTAGGAATGGGGTGCCTGGAAATCCCAAAACTCCGAGGTCCGGCCTGGGGGCTTGCACACATTCCTCCACAATTTGCCTGGAAAGGCATTGCTCAAATGGGGGGCAATGCCTCTGACACACTATGTATGGATGTGTCTGCTGCCTCATAAAAACCATCAACCCGAGGTAAGGCAGAAGCAGCCAAGATGGTGGAACAGTTCTCCTAAGGCTCTTGAGTCCTCCCAGCTTATCCTATTTAATCTGGCACCCTCTCATCCCCTGAACGATGGTGATGTACATCCCCTAACTGAACCTTATGGTGCAGAGTCCCAGGGTGGCACCCTAGAGGCCTTTGCGAGACACTGAGGCCTTGAAGCCAGATACCTCCTCAGGGACTGAAATGGCAGCCACCTGAGATCTCTAACATCATGGCTGTGAACAGACAGCGGTGACCCCCTGGAGCCCATCATGGTCCTGAACCTCCCCCCCCCCCCCCCCCCCCACAACGGTATGCCAGCTGACCCTAGCAGCAGTTGTGAGGCCCCCTGAATTCAGTCCTCAAAACTCCTGGCTAGGAGCCGATGCCCTTCTCCACACCAGAGGCCTGTTGCACAGCTGGAGAGGGTGAAGCTTCTCAGCCTCTGCTTTTCGTCTGGGCTTGAAACTGAAGCCTCTCCGGTCATCGGAGCCTCTATCAGTCAGAGGAGATGTCTCTGACCGCACCGCACATTAGCCCTGGCCCGCAGGCTGCTCAGGGATCAGATCCTGCATGCCACATGTCCTCCTCTCTGTTGGCCCCAGCTACATCTAGTGGCCTGCACTGTGGGGAACATCAAGAAGGCACTGTAGGGCTGATTTAAGAGCCCATAGCGCATCCTTGTGTCACATCAGTGTCATTTTTTTAGGCTAATACAGCCCGAGGCCAAAATTGTCACGCCAGATTTACAAAGTGGCACAATGCATGCATTGTGCCACTTTGTAACCCTTGGCACTACATTATTCCTGCAGCAGGCATAATGTATGCAAAGGGGGTGCTCCCCCGTTTGAGGGGCCGAAAAAGTTTTGGGGTACTTTTAACACCTGCTCAGAGCAGGCATTAAAAGAAGGCACACCATTGATTACAATGGGCCTCAAAGGGCTTTGCAGGATTAGCGTCAACATTTTTGATGCTAGTCCTGCAACTTTCTGAACTAGCGTCAAAAATGGTCACACTAGTTTCCCTAAATACTGCCATGGTGCACCGTATTTGAGATACGGCGCACACATGATGGCCTTAGGGGGACGCTAAGGGGCGCAAGGAAAGTGGCGCTGCACTGGGTTAAGTGGCTCTTTCATGAAATCAGGGCCTGTATGTCTCCCTGCAGTCTAGAGGCTCTAATTGCTGCTATTTAGACCATCTGGTCTTCCACTTGTCCATGATTGCCTTGTGAGTGGGGCCGGTGGGCACACATTGATGTGAGGAGGATTGGGGGCTGACCCAGGATACCTTGCTACCCTATATTTCACCACTCTTGATTTACCTCACTGAATTGTCCTCTTCAAGGGTGCGATGGGGCCCTCGTAATGACCGGCCTCCACCCCTCATAATGGGAACACTACTTACTGTCCTCATGACGCTGCAGCTGAGGCCGTGAGATCCTGAAGCTCCCAACAGATCAAACAGAGTGTGTAATGTGAACCCGTGTGCTGCCTTTCACATTTTTGTTGCCTCACTGGCACTCTAACACTGACAACCGGGTAAGCCCCTGCGAGGTTTCATCTAACCCTGGCCCCTGCCCCTGATGAGATAGTGGAGAGCCAACCCAAGTGAACGGAACATATCGGTGAGATCCTTACGGGACTCCTAGCTCCCTAGGCCTCCTTGGGGTGGTGCCAACACCCACCGTCACTAGGCTGGGGAGGCGAGAAAGCTTGAGGAGCTTGGGACAGAAGACCAGCATTGCTCAACTTCAGCTACTCCTTAAGCCTCTTTGTTCTGACTGCTCGTGCTGCTGGGATCATGGGTGAATCCTCCAGTTTCTTTCAAGATCTGATACCCTAGCAACATGTAATTGAGGTGAGATTCTCCTTTCTTTATGCCTTCATTCCTTCCTGCTGTCATTCTAGTGCGGTCCTTGCAACTGGGGTAGTGAGGACTTTCAAAAGATCCTACCTTACCGGCCCCCTTTCCTGTCATCATGGGCAAAGACCGAACCCCAGCAATTAACTCTCAACCTAAAACTGACCAGTTTACTAACAATACTTCTGAAACCCCCAGGAACCGTTCCAGAGCTTGTCACTGTCCCAAATCCAAATGTAAAGAGGGGAGACGAGAAGATTCTACAGTGGTTTCAGAAACTGACCATAACGATTCCCAGCCTGAATCTGGAGATGGTGCCGCACCTCCACTGTCCCAGGCCCAGTCTGTGACCGAAGGAGAAGGCACCACAACTGCTATAGACTTCACAATGGAATCACTGACATCATAACTACCTCCATAAGTAGCTAGAGGACAAACCCTTGACCCAAGGTGTTTAGTAATATCTATATCCTCTTATGGTGATACTTGAAGATAGGGAGGTCTTCCTCAAATGCCCAAATATTTGTTCAATTGTTGTTGAGGGTTGTCCCAAGGACAAAAGTTGCTTCCCGAGTAGAGCGTGGGATGGGGGGTGGTAGGGATTGTTATGTGTTTTTCTTTGTTCTTAGTTTAAGTTATCATTGAAGCATGCTCTTCCAAACAATCTGTCCAGTCCGTGACCATGCATCCATCTCTTCCACCATCCGCATCCACCTGGCCATCACCAATTCCCACATGGAGTTGACTTTTCTCTCCTGGAATGTAAATAGTTTACTAGACTGTATCAAACGCACTATTGTTCTTAAATCCCCCCCCCACAGACACTCATCTTCTGGGTCCTCATTGCCCCTTTTTATGCCGATTCAGCCACAACTGAGCCTTTCACTCAAGCTTCACCAGGGGCACAGCAATCCTCCTCCATAAATCCTTTCCCCTGGTGGTCCTCCAAGGATTTCACAATCCACAAGGCAGATATGTTGAGCTGATGGGCAGTTAGAGGGGAAACCGTATGTCTTTTTTTTAAACTACCTATGTTCCCTTGTAACTGCACAAACTCACATCCCAAGATCTGACCCAACTGCTAGCGACACTGCCACATAGTACACTACTCCTAGGGGGAGATTTCAAAGCAGTAGCTGACCCAACTCTGGATGTATTTAACCCGGCCACTCGTGATCGCTGCACTCACTCCTGCTACCTTTCTCACTGGCTATCCTCACTTGGGCTTTACGACGCCTGGAGAATCTGGAACCCCAAAAGCGTTGCCTATACACACACCTCAGCGTCAAATCGTACTATGTCCCGCATCAACTACATTCTCTTTCTGCCTCCTGGCTATTGAAGTCCCATCTACAACAGGGGTCTTCACACCCCCTCGAGTTATATTGGATCACTGCCTGCAGCTTCTTCAACTCGGTTCGCCGGCTGCAAACAAACGCCCAATCTGGCACCTTAATGCATGGTTTCTCACAGATGACTACTTGGTTACACACCTGGCTGAAGAGCTTCAATCATACTTCAAAACCAATAAAGGCACTGTCGACAGTGCTGGCATTTTGTGGGTCACAGGTAAACAGATAATGCGAGGGGTCGGGAGACAGTATCTGGGGCACAAAGAGAAAGAAGGTTAGCAAGACATAGCTGACTTTGAAGCCCGCATATTTACCACTGAAACCTCACTTGCACTTCACGCAACCACAATACTGACTTAGCAACTTCATTTAGACAGACTGGCACTCCACCACCTGGTCTCCCATGAGGCCCACCAAAATTGCCAGCAACTATGGGTGCTGTGTATGAACACAGTGATGAGTAGAGGCCTTCTATATCGACTAACAACTACAAGCATGGAGTCATTCTTTATCCCTGCCGTTAAGACCCGGTCGGGTGCCCTACATCAGATGAGGACATCACCACTGCCTTTGCTGCTGCTTATTACAGAATGCCCACTATCCATGCCCTCTAGTGGAACGCGCTCAACCACTGCTGGCGGATATACCCCTTCCTTCCCTCACCGGAGCCCAGCAAAAGTCTCCAGATGAACTTCTTATACTGAGGAAATTCAATTGGCCATCTGAGACTTGAAGCCCAGGAAAACTCCAGGCCCAGATGGATTTCCTCTTGAATACGAGTCGAACTTCTGTGATGTTCTATCCCCACACCTGCTCCAACTCTACACCAAAGCAACACAGAGAGGTCCTTTTCCACAGAAGCTAGACTTGGCAACCATATTTGTTATCCCCAAAACTGATCAGTTATCAACTGACTGTGGGGTAAACCATCCCATTTCTTTAAATAACACTGATGTTAAGATCTATGCTATAATTCTAGCAACTAGGCTCCAGACAGTTGTTTATTCCCTAGTCCATCCGGTCCAAAGTGGCTTTATGTCAAATCATAGAACAAGACACTGTATTTGGCGCCTGCAGGTCACCCTTGCTCATATGGGTGAACTCCTTGCAGAAGTGGCCCTCCTACTGGTTGACTTTAAAAAATCATTTGACACAGTTGAGTGGGGCTACCTGAAGATGGTGCTTGATCGAATGGGGTTTGGCACTCGCTGCCGAGCAACTGTCTACCCTCTTTACTCCCACCCAACAACACAGGTCATGATCAATGGGGTGCTATCTGAAATGCTTCCGAAGGAAGAAGGAACCCGCCAGGGATGCCCCCTCTCCCCCTCCTTTTTGCTCTTGCCATCAAGCCTCTGGCATGATTAAACAAGTGCAATGCGCAGATGAAAGGCTGGCAGTGGGCAGGAACCCCTGAAGATAGACTTGCGTTATATGTGGGTCACGTTCTTCTTGATCTTGCGTACCATTTTACCTCTAGTCCACCTGCCCTTGAACTCCTCAAGCTTTTCGAGGAAGCCTCCAGCCTCCACCTCAATAAAGAGAAATCCTTACTTGTCCCATTGCAGGGAGACAGTGCATCAGGTCTCTGACAAGGCAGCATCCCCGTTCGCTGTCTTAGCTTTAAATACCTCAGGATCCACATTGTACCACTGCCCAAGCATTCCCATACACTTAACTTGTTGCCCCTTGTCAAGACCACAAAAAACAGCTTTTTATCATGGCAAAACCTTCCTCTTAACCTTCTGGGCAGGGTTGCCTTAATCAAAATGATACTATCCCATTAACTATATACTTTACAAAACTTCCCCCTTCATATCAGTGACACATGTTCTGCAACATAGCTGCGCTGTTGAATTCGTCCTCTGGCATGGTCACCCTCCTCGTATTGCACACCAAATGCCGACAATCTATGATGGCGGAATCGCGGTAGTGTACATTCGCCTCTATTATTGGGCATCACACCTACTGGTCTTAAATGAGTAATTGACGGGTGGCTGGGATGACCCAGCATATCGACTGGAACTTTGTGGACTGGGTCTGGATGGGGTGTTGCTGTTCCCGTATGGCCGACCAATCACCCTTGTAGTCCCAGAAGTCAACAGGGTGATATTCCTGGTATGGAGGAGAGAACTCTGCTTTATGGACTGAGATACACGCCCAAGTAGCTGAACCCCACTCTGGAGGGGCCAATGGTAAGAACATCTGTCACGGTTGAAGGGCTTCAGAAAGTGGGACCTACTGGGGAGCTAGCTGACGTATGGTACGGGTTCACATGTTTTCATCTGCCGAACTCAGGGCTCAATTCTCACTATCACTCAATTTCATAAATACCTCCAAATCCATCAAGCCTTTGGTTGCTACAATGAGCGCCTTCAGAGCCTCCCAGCATTTAACCCTCAAAGCAAAGCTGTTGATGAGGAAGATGGAGCATGGTGGTACCTCTCAACTATATTGCACCCTGCTAAACAATGCCCTAGAGACACTGGACTGGCTATGTTGAAAGTGGGAGGAGTGGGTCAGGGAGATGGAGGAGGTTGAATTGTGGAAGACATGCATGGCCCCTTGATAGCTAGAAATCTTGGTCCATCTACACCAGATACAACTATACTATTTGCACCAGACATACATGATTCCCCGGCACCTGTGTTTGGCGGGTATCCTCCCAGACCGCAATTGTAAACATCGTCATTCTCCCACCACGGATTTCTTTGACATGGTGTGGCAGTGGCCTATAATTTCCCAGTATTGGACTAGAATTGGTGACACATTATCAGCCGTTCGCAATGTTCCAATTCACTGATTCCCAAACTGGCACTGTTGGGCATGATGGGGGATTTTGGGGTTTCGTAGAGGGACAAAGCCCTGGTGAGCTTAGTGACCTTAGTGGCAAAAAGGGAAACAGCACAATCCTAGGAACATCCCGACTCCCCAAAGTTGACCCAGTGGCACACTGGCATGTACTGGTGTGCCAGACACAAGGAGCCGATTTATAGGGCATGTGGTTGCCCCAAAAAATTCGCAGAAATTTGAAGTAAATAGTGGGAATATTATGGTTTATCTACTAAATTGGATGATGTGTCTGCTATTGATGATTGAACTGTGGGGGTTGGAGGATGGGTGCAAGGATTAAGTTTCACTACAAAGGACCTTTTATTCTCCTATTTTCTATAGTATGATATCATGCTTTCTTTGTTTCTATTTTACAAAAATTAAATAAAATGTGTTTATCAAAAAAAATAAAAAAATCCCAAGGGAGGAAACAGAGTGCCTCTTCCTCCACGTAAGCCAACCGAGGTGGCCGGTCAAACACACATGCGCTGTGAAGGGGGAGTGCTCAGCACTCCCCCTTAGTGCACGTCACCCCTGTGGCCCCGCCCCTTTCAAAGAAAATAATAATAAACATAGTTATTATTGTTTTGTTTAAAAGGTTTTGAAACTGCTGCTGCGGGGTGGGGGGGGGGGGGGGGGGGGCAACACTCCTTCCCCCAAACGGAGGAGCCGCCACTGCATGTAATAAGTCAAACAATTGTGCTGTGGGACTTATTCACCAAAGTTTTTACTTGCCTTGAAAGTATAAGATGTGAAAACAATCATCATACTATGTCCTTTACCCTTTTTCAAATACACTGGGTATGATACAAGCTAGTAATTAAGATTTCACACTTTTAAAGCAGAAGTAGGTGTGTTGGTGAATTGAGTCCCATAAGACATACATTTGGCTTATTACTTTATGGAACTTAGGGAGAATTCCCCAGTAAATATATTCGCTCAGATAGAGGAAAGAGGTCTCAGACGGGATACTCTGACACCTCAAACTTACATCCACAAACTGGAAGGAATCTTATTTAGCACAGTAAGTGTGCTGAAGGCGCATGAAAGACATGTTTTCTTGAGTTTCAAGTAGCTAACGATGGAAGTCATTAGTATAGGTTTATTTAGCAAGTATACAGGATTAGTAAGGACTCTGATGAGGACAGAGCCATGAAAGGGTAAAAAAAAAAAAAAAAAAAAAAACGAGGCTGGTTGTGCTTTCACAGGGATATTGTATTGGTAGAAGGGTGGTAGTAAGGGCAGTACAGGTACACATGCCATGACTTAATTTTCACCTATGGATTTAAAGCCACTGGCTTTGCACTCGCCCAATACTGAATTACTATGGTAAGTAGGGGTAAATGCTTGACCTGCTTGCCATGTTTATTCTCCGACAGAACTTAGTAAATGTTCAGTTTGACTTAGTGGCCTTTCCAGTATGTGGTGCATGGCATACATCTTTACCACCATGCCCTTGCTATGGGCTGGCAGAACAATCCACCTCGCACTTTATGCTGTTTTGCATGTTGTATTTTTTATGTGACAAGGAGGGGTTAATCTACCTGCAGGGCCTGCTTTCTGTCGATATTTGCTCTGCTGTGCTCAGTTATACAACTGCAGCCCTTGTCATAGGAAGAGTCTATGCACACTACTAGTTTTTTTTAATATTGTTTCATCTCGGAAGGTCTCCACTAAAAGTAATCATGTATGTACACATTCATTTATGTATTTTAGAATGCCTAGTAGTTGAATTATTGCAAAAGTTTAAAATATTCAATTTAACTGATAATGTTTTAACTTTGAGTGGTCATGTATGTACAGATGAATTTATGTATTTTAGGATGATTAGTAGTTGAATTGTTGTGGAATTTTATTTAAATGATGAATGTTTTTAACTTTAATGTGTTTTTGTGATTGTGTACTTTTAGTGCTGAGTATATTGGCAGAATAAAGATTGACTTGATAAGTGTATTACAGTCACAGCACTGCACATAACTGAAGATGGGACATATGCTATGTTCTCAAAGACTATCCTGTGTGTTGGAAACTACCATTCCTCATAGTTTATGTTGTTTTGTTTAGGGAACTTCAGCAGTATTCCCCAGCAGATGTGCCTTAGTTTTAAAGGTAAATATGCCTCTCAGTTTGAGAGTGACATCTCAAAGGCATACTCGGACACCCCCAACTTGCATCCACAAATTGGAAAGAGTTAGATTCACCACAGTGAGTGCGCTAAAGACGCATTTAAGACATGTCTTCCTAAGCCACATGTGGCTGTCATGTGAGATATTAGTAAAGGTTCACTAGGCATACATTGATAATATTCAGAAAGCAGGAGGAAGTTACGAAATGTCGTAAAATGTAGTCAAAGTAATTCTGTAATGTGACGTATGAATGTGATGGGCCCTTGCATGGTGGAGATACGCTGATGTGAGTGCACTGCTCAGTTGGGCCTGTGGCCAATGGTATGAAAGTCTTGTGTGCGGTGCATGAATAGCATGTGAATTGACCATAAAGTGGTTGGTGCCTTGACATGGCTTTATAGCTCAACTTCGGAAGTCTTTGCTTCAATATTCAGCTACTTTGGTAAGTATTTCCGCTTCGAAGTCAGCATTTTTGGAGGTTTTAAAACCAACCAGAGTAAGTGGTGGATGCACTTTAAAAATGTTTTACCTGATTTATATCTGTGGCGAAAAGATGGCTCTTACTAAGAACTCCTTGTTTCTTTTCCCTCATTGATAGCTGTGGAATTTAGGCCCAAGCCCACCTGGCAAATAGTCAAACCTGCACATTATTTAGAACTAGACAACCAGGGGCACATGATGTTTGTGGCTCTCACCAGGTAATATTACCCAGAAGCCCCTGAAAATGTCAAACTTTGGTAAGAAACCTATATTGTCATTACATCTCTGCGACGGAAACACATGGAATCTCCATAGAACTACAGGTTTCCTAACACCCTGAGTTCAAACATATCTCCTAATAAAAACGGTACCGAACTTGTGTGAATAACCCAAGAGAAAACAACACAAAAGGCCCTAAATTGCTATGTTGAGAGATAAGCAATAGGAGTGGGGGCGGTATTTGGGGACGTGCTGTGGAGCCACCTACACAAACCTACGAACCACAGACAATTTTGAAAACTAGATAACCAAGAGAGCTTGGGATGTTGTGCCTTGCATTGATGCTACCAGGATTTCTTACCCACAATGCTCTACAAACCTCAAACTGTGACTGAAATCACACATTTGCCTTCTGTTTCTGTGATGGAAAGTTACAGAATCAGCAGGAATCCCCAAAATTCTTACCACTCTGCATTACCCCACTTGTGCCGATAAAAATGCTGCTCATCTCGTGAGGTTGGGCCTAGTGCCCACTACTGGAACAGCTCAAACCAAGGTCAAAGGGAGCCCTCGTAGGGGACTCCCATTGACCTTAGTTGGATTTGTTTCTGTCACAGGCACTAGGCCTACCCACACAAGTGAAATACCATTTTTTAACAGGAGACTTGAGGGAAGGCCAAGTGGATGGTAGTCTGTGGCTCCCTGCATATTCCAGAGCTTTCCATCACAGAAGTGTGAAGAAAATGTGTTTTTTAGACAAAGATAGAGGTTTCCAATGGATTCAGAGTTAACAAAAAAATAAAATAAAAAAAACCTGAGAGCCACTCAAGTCAGCCCATCCTGGATACCCCTAGGTGTCTAGTTTAGAAAAATTTAAAAGGATGGCTAGGTTTCTCTAGATACCAACTGAGCTAGGGTCCAAAATCTAGAGCTACCCACAATGGTAAAAATAAAAGGTCAGTTTTCGGTGGAAAAAATGTGATGCAACCATGTTGCGTTTTGGGCTGTTTCCTGCCGCTGGCACTATTCCTAGATACACGAGGTACCATTTTTATAAGGAGACTTAGGGGAATGCCAGGTGGATGGAAGTTTGTGGCACCCACAGATTCCATAACTTTCCTTCATGAAAATGTGAGGAAAATGTGTTTTTTAAGTCAAGGTTTGAGGTTTGCAAGGAATCATGGGTCAAAATACCTGTGGAGACGCGTGCAAGTCAGCCAACACTGAATACACCCCGGTGTCTAGTTTTCAAAAATGTACAGGTTGACAAGGTTTCCCTAGGTGCTGGCTGAGCTAAGATCCAAAATCTAGAGCTACACACATTGGGAAAAAGGGTCCGTTTTCAGTACCAAAATATGATGCGTAAATGTTGCATTTTGGCCAATTTCCTGTTGCAGGTACTAAGCCTAGCCACACAATTGAGGTACCATTTGTAGTGTAAGACTTGTGGGAGCATATAATAGGACATTTGTTACTATCAACTGGATTTTCCTGCATTTGTGCCTTTCCAATGTAAGTCAGTGTATAAGAAGGCATTTGAAAAATACAATCTACTTCATATTCTAGTACTGATACTCACAAATTAAGAGATGTACAAATAACCACTGCTGCTACATTCCACATTTCGTGCCCATTTCAGAAATACATAGGTTTCCTGGATACCAATTTTTCACTTTAGCCTATTTCACTATATGAACTGGTCTATACTTGGTTGTCAATGAAAAACCATTGTACGATGCAGCTTAGTTGTTGGGTTTGGGTACCTTGGGTTCTTGGAGAACCTACAAACCCTATATATCCCCACAACCAGAAGGGGCTAGCAGATGTAATGATATACTGCTTTTGTAAATCGGCCACTGGGACAAAAAGTTACAGATGACAATTGTCACAAATTACTGTTTTTTTCCTACTGTGGAAAGAAAGACTTTGTCCCCACCTCTCTTTCCTTTTAATAAAAAAAATATTCCCTGGTGTCTAGTGGGCTTTCTGCCCAACCTGGGAGGGGTCACAGATTAAGGTGTATGCCCCCATCTGCCTCCATGGTGGGGGGCAGAAAGGCTGAAGACAAGCACTGGCATAGTCAATAGGTCTCGCCTTTTGGTCCTTTAAGAGTTCAGACATGCAGCATATTATTCAGAACATAGAAGCTGTATTTTTTCAGGTGTGTTGACAGTGTCTCTTGCTTTAGGCATCGAATGGCCAACTTCTGACACGGACACTGCAGATTACGCTTAAAAATATATTGATATATAAAACACCAACACCATGATGGATACTGGTGAACACAAGACATGAGATACGAAATATTGATAAAGAGTGGTGTCGGTGGGGTTACACATCCAGTAAGTAGCAAGGAAAGGCACCGATATAGAAGCCAAATTCTACATAGTAAACACATCGAAGACATCAGATAAAGAACCAGAGTCTCAAGACTGCAGCAATAAAACCAGGGTAGGTTGTGATTGGTTGGAGAATTTATACCAACTTGCCATATGGGATTCCAGGAAAACACACACTGAGAAAATGCTAGTTACATGAGGAATGAAATTCAAATAAAACAGAGAGCAAGAAGCACAAGTAAGGAAAATAAAAATGTTAGCGGGGGGTATAGATAACAGATAGCTCCATAGGTAGCAGACAGTACAGATAACAGGCTACATATCGAACAGATAGCAGAAGGCAGATAACAGACTAGACAGATAGAAAACAGATGATAGATAACAGACAGATAAACTAGACAAATAGATACATAGATAGATGGATTGATGATGTGTTGTGCACCTAATACAGTGCAAAACAGTATCTTGTTATCGCAGTGCGTACTATGCTGTCTATGGTTTTCTACAGTACGATGTACTACAGTATAGTGGATGGTACACTGCAATCAGGTGGAGGTAAAATAGGGGTTGAATTTTGTATAGAGGAATATAACCTGTACAAGGAGCAGTAGCAGTGCTGGTGATTATCGCGGAATAACATTGTATGTACCATCTTTTTTCAGCTAAAGGATTTATCTTAGAGTTGTTGAGTCTGGTTTTCTCAAAAAAAGAAAAACAAAAAAACATGGTCTTCCTATGTACAGCGTTTGCACCCTAGGGAGTCCCTTGTTCTTCATCCGGTCAGTAGGGGAAATCTGAAGGTCTAACCAGGGGCTTTAAAGGTTTCAGAAATCAATGCAGTTAACGGAAAGTTAAAGTCGTTTCCTTTGCCGATGGGCTTCCGGAGTTTGCTGTAAATTGTTTCAATTTTTCACAAACTCGTTTGCGTGATTCTGGAGTGTAAAAATAGCGTAATGAATGTCGTTTCCCACATGCCACAGCTTTTAATATTGATATCAACTGTGTGCTCAATTAACTTCTGTTATGATTTCTACAGCGGAGATCTATTTTTAGACAAGGATGCTTTCACTCGCCGTCCACTTGCAAATCAATAAAGATTTATCTGCTGCGAAATAATTGCAACAACATATTTCTATTATTAACAGGGATACAAATTTCTGAAGGGCGAATATTTTTTTTCTCGTTTCCCTAAAGGTTTCCACTTCTGAAAAAGGTACTTTTTATTTTTGCAAAACACTGATGGTTACGTTATATAAATAGATTACAATCCTGAAAATATGCAACAAAATACTGAACCCCAGGACACAATCGAGCAATTTCAGCAGCTCGCACACACAACACGTAAATAAACCAGTAGCACAAAGATAATGCCGTACAAATCACAAGTGTCCAAATTAAGGACACTGAAACAAGTCCGTAAAGTAAATGATGAGCGCTAATGAACACGAGTGAGTTGAGCAATAAATAAAGACGAATAAAAAGCAAGTTTTGGAAAAAACATGTTTTTCCTTTACCTTGCAGATGCTGGACTCCGATGTAACTTATGTGTCTTGTCAGCGCCTCCCTGCTGAAAACACGCACCAAATGGTTCAAAGAGGGTGTGAAAGGTACTGTTCCTGTTCCAGGGAAGGAGGGCGGAGAGCAGCAGCTTTCCCAGCTCAGGGAGGTGAGACTGAAGCAGCCTCGGCCATCTCCGAGGGCTGGAGAGGAGGCAGCAAGGAGTGAAACAGTGGGGCAGTGATTAGGCAATAACAAGGAACAGGGAGAGAGCTTGAGAATGGTGGAGGGGTGAAGTGACCTGCCAGCACTGTACTATGTAATGTGCTTTAAAAAAAAACAATATATATATATATATATATGTAAGGAAATGCCTCCTTGGCATGGTTACCCCCTAACTTTTTGCCTTTGCTGATGCTTAGTTATGATTTGAAAGTGTGCTGGGACCCTGCTAACCAGGCCCCAACACCAGTGTTCTTTCCCTAAACTATACCTTTGTCTCCACAATTGGCACAACCCTTGCACTCAGGTAAGTCCCTTGTAACTGGTACCCCTGGTACCAAGGGCCCTGATGCCAGGAAAGGTCTCTAAGGGCTGCAGCATGTCTTATGCCACCCTGGTGACCCCCTCACTCAGTACATGCACACTGCCTCAAAGCTTGTGTATGCTGTTGAGGAGAAAATGACTAAGTCGACATGGCACTCCTCTCAGAGTGCCATGCCAACCTCACACTGCCTGTGCCATAGGTAAGTCACCCCTCTAGCAGGCCTTACAGCCCTAAGGCAGGGTGCACTATACCACAGGTGAGGGCATATGTGCATGGGCACTATGCCCCTACAGTGTCTAAGCAAAACCTTAGACATTGTAAGAGCAGGGTAGCCATAAGTGTATATGGTCTGGGAGTTTGTCAAACACAAATTCCACAGTTCCATAATGGCTACACTGAAAACTTCAACGTTTGGTATCAAACTTCTCATCATAATAAATGCACACTGATGCCAGTGTGCAATTTATTGTAAAATACACCCAGAGGGCATCTTAGAGATACCCCCTGAATACATACCAGACTTCTAGTGTAGGCTGACCAGTTCCTGCCAGCCTGCCACACACCAGACATGTTGCTGGCCACATGGGGAGAGTGCCTTTTTCACTCTGTGGCCAGGAACAAAGCCTGTCCTGGGTGGAGGTGCTTCTCAGCTCCCCCTGCAGGAACTGTAACACCTGATGGTGAGCCTCAAAGGATCACCCCTTTTGTTAAAGCGTCCCAGGGCATCCCCACTTTTGGCGGCAACGCTGGAGGAGATAGTGAGAAAAACCAAGAGGAGTCACCCACCAGTCAGGACAGCCCCTAAGGTGTCCTGAGCTGAGGTGACCCCCTGCCTTGAGAAATCCTCCATCTTGAGTTTGGAGGATTCCCCCACTAGGATTAGGGATGTGCCCCCCTCCCCACAGGGAGGAGGCATAAAGAGGGTGTAGCCACCCTCAAGGACAGTAGCCATTGGCTACTGCCCTCCCAGACCTAAACACACCCCTAAATTCAGTATTTAGGGGCTCCCCAGATCCCAGGAAATCAGATTCCTGTAACCTGAAGAAAGAAGGACTGCTGACCTATAAGCCTGCAGAGAAGGAGGAAGACGACAACTGATTTGGCCCCAGCCCTACCGGCCTGTCTCCAGCTTCGAAAACCTGCTCCAGCGACACATCCGACAGGGACCAGTGACCTCTGAAGCCTCAGAGGACTGCCCTGGGCTACAGGACCAAGAAACTCCTGTGAACAGCGGCCCTGTTCAAAACCAGCTGCTTCTTTGCAACAAAGCAACTTCCAAGGACTTCACGTTTCCCGCCGGAAGCGTGAGACTTCATACTCTGCACCCGACGCCCCCGGCTTGACCTGCAGAAAACCAACACCTCAGGGAGGACTCCCTGGCGACTGCGAGCCCGTGAGTAACCAGAGACGACAACCCTGAGCCTCCACAGCGACGCCTGCAGAGAGAATCCAGAGGCTCCCCCTGACCACAACTGCCTGTAACAAAGGACCAGACGCCTGCAACCAACACTGCACCCGCAGCCCCCAGGACCTGAAGGAACCGAACCTCGATGCAGGAGCGACCCCCAGGCGACCCTCTGCCTTGCCCAGGTGGTGGCTGTCCCGAGAAGCCCCCCCTGTGCCTGCCTGCACCTCTAGAGTGACCCCCGGGTCCCTCCATTGAAACCTACCTGAAACCAAACGCCTGCTTTGCACACTGCACCCGGCTGCCCCTGTGCCGCTGAGGGTGTACTTTGTGTGCCTTCTCATGTGTCCCCAGTGCTCTACCAAACCCCCCTGGTCTGCCCCACCAGGGGCAGGTACTTACCTGCTGGCAGACTGGAACCAGAGCACCCCTGTTCCCCATTGGCACCTGTGTGTTTTGGGCACCTCTTTGACCTCTGCACATGACCGTCCCTGAGCCGCTGTTGTGGTAACTTTGGGGTTGCCTTGAACCCCCAACGGTGGGCTGCCTATGCCCCAAACCTGAGACTTGTAAGTGTTTACTTCCCTCCAAAACTAACCTTTACTTACCTCCCCCAGGAACTGTTGATTTTTGCACAGTGTCCACTTTGAAAATAGCTTATTGCCATTTTTACAAAGACTGTACATGATATTGTTTTCATTCAAAGTTCCTAAAGTATCTAAGTGAAGTACCTTACATTTAAAGTGTTTACTGAAAATCTGGAACCTGTGGTTATTAAAATAAACTAAGAAAATATATTTTTCTATATAAAAACCTATTGGCCTGGAGTAAGTCTTGGAGTGTGTGTTCCTCATTTATTGCCAGTGTGTGTATAACAAATGCTTAACACTACCCTCTGATAAGCCTACTGCTTGACCACACTACCACAAAATAGAGCATTAGAATTATCTACTTTTGCCACTATTTTACCTCTAAGGGGAACCCTTGGATTCTATGCACGCTATTTCTTACTTTGAAATAGTATATACAGAGCCAACTTCCTACAAACACCCATCGAGAGATGGTACGCTTTTGCACCGCCTTCCCTTTCTTCACACCCACATAGCCAACAAAGAGTTGATCGTCCACCCGGAAATCTTTAGTACGATTGAGGTAGAACGCCAATGCTCTTTTTGGGTCCAGACGGTGGAGTCTCTCCTCCTCATGGGAAGGATGTGGGGGTGCGTAGAAGGTAGGCAAAGTGATGGACTGGCCTTCATGAAATGTTGTAACCACCTTAGGAAGGAAAGAAGCTCTAGTGCGTAACATCACTTTGTCAGGGTGTACAGACACGTATGGAGGTTTTGAAGAAAGGGCCTGAAGCTCACTCACCCTGCGAACAGAGTTGATAGCGACTAGAAAGACAGTTTTGAATGTGAGGAGCCGCAAGGGACAAATATGCATTGGCTCAAAGGGGATACACATCAAGTAAGTACAAGATTAAGATCTCACTGAGGCATGATGAACGGAGTGGGAGGAAATAAGTGGGTGAGCCCTTTTAAGAACCTACTCACAATAGGAGATTTAAAGAGTGAGGGCTGATCAGGAAGCCTAAGAAAGGCGGAAATGGCAGACAAATACCCTTTAAGGGCTCCCAAAGCAGAGCCCTGCTGGGCTAAAGAAAGAATTAACATAAGAACCTCTGACAGAGGGGCAGAAAGGGGATCAACAGGTTTGTTGGTACACCATGCCACAAATTTATTCCAACGGCAGGCATATACAGTTTTAGTTGATGGACGCCTGGCTGCCAAGATAACATTACAGACTTCGGGTGGAAAGGCAAATGCCGTCAACTGTTGCAGCTCAATCTCCACGCATGAAGGCGGAGGTTGGACAGGTTCGGGTGGAGAACCGTCCCCTGCTGCTGCGACAGAAGATCCGCCCAAAGAGGCAGTCTGAGTGGAGGATCGATGGACATGCTCAATAGCTCTGGATACCACACTCTTTGAGCCCAGTCTGGAGCCGCCAAGATAACTTGGGCCCAGTCATACTTGATTTTCTTGAGAACTCTGGGCAGAAGAGGGATAGGCGGGAAGGTATAAAGGAGGCCGGACACCACTAGAGACGAAAAGCGTCTCCGAGCGAGTGCCGCCATGGAAACTGCAACACCCAAAATAGCCGACATTGCGCATTCTCTGCGGAGGCGAACAGATCTAACCAAGGCTCTCCCCACTTGAGAAAGAGACCTAGAGCCACCTCCGGATGGAGATGCCATTCGTGATCGACTGTGTGTCAGCGGCTGAATTTGTCTGCTCTGGCGTTGAGAGAGCCCACCAGATGTTGAACCATCAGGGTAATGCCCTGATGTTCCAGCCAGGTCCAGAGGTGTAGCGCCTCCTGACAAACGGTCCAGTACCCTACCCCGCCTTGTTTGTTTGAGTACCACACGGCAGTAGTGTTGTTCTTGAACACCTGCACCACTTTCCCTTTGAGAGAGGTAAGGAATGCTTTCAACGCAAGTCTGATCGCTCGGAGCTCCAGCATATTTATGTGGAGTCCCGACTCTGACAGAGACCAGGGGCCTCTGATCTCCGCCTCCTCCGTGTGCCTGCCCCAACCCAGAAGTGACACATCTGTCACTATAGAGAGATCTGGTTGGGGAAGGGAGAGGGATCTGCTGTGGACCCAATCAGGATTCGAAAGCCACCACTGCAGGACTTTTTCTGTCCCCTCCGCAATCTGGACAATGGCGTAGAAAGTTCCCTGACGATTTGCCCACTGGAACCTCAGGTCCCACTGCAGAGCCCGCATATGCCATCTGGCATGTGTTACTAGCAGGATGCAGGAGGCCATGAGGCCCAGCAGCCTCAGAGTCAGTCTCACCGAAACCCAAGACCGAGGCTGAAAATTCGGAATCATAGCCTGAATTTCTTGGACTCGCTTTTCGGAGGATAAGCCTGAAACTGCACTGTGTCCAGAACAGCTCCGATGAAAGGGAGCGTCTGAGAGGGAGTTAGGTGTGACTTCTGCACGTTTATAGTGAACCCCAGCTGGTGCAGGAGGTTCGCCGTAGTCTGAAGGTGGGAGACAACTGTCTGGGGCGAATGCGCATTCAACAGCCAATTGTCTAGGTAGGGGAAGACTGAGACCCCTAACCTGCGCAGATGAGCTGCAACCACCACCATCACTTTTGTGAACACCCGAGGGGTGCTGGTAAGGCCGAAAGGGAGCACGGTAAACTGAAAGTGCTCGTGACCTACCACGAATCGTAGGTAACGTCTGTGGGCAGGCAGAATGGGGATGTGGAAATAAGCATCCTGCAAGTCCAACGCTACCATTCAGTCTCCTGGGTCCAAGGCAGACAGAACCTGAGCCAGGGTGAGCATTTTGAATTTCTCCTTCTTGAGGAAGTAGTTCAGGTCCCGAAGATCTAGGATAGGACGTAAGCTCTTGTCTTTCTTTGGGATCAGAAAGTAGCGGGAATAACAACCACAACCTACTTCTGGCACAGGGACCCTTTCTATAGCTCCCTTGGCCAAGAGATCTGCGAATTCCTGGTGGAAAAGGACCAAATGATCCTCCGGAAGATGATGGAAGGATGGTGGCATGTGTGGCAGTGCAGATTCGAAAAGGAGGGAGTAGAACTTCCGAATGATCTCCAAAACCCACCTGTCTGTGGTGATAAGTTCCCAGTGGGGTTGGTGATGGCAGATCCTGCCACCAACTGGGTTGGAGTGAGAGGACGGTCTAGGAGGGTTTGGAGGCTGCAGCGGGGGCAGAGGTGGACTGGTCAGACCTCTGGTTCACTGTCCCACGGCCATGTGGGATTCCATGGACATGCATAGGCTGTCCAGTGTGCGTGGCATGGTGGCTGGGTAGAGGACGCAACAGGGCGCCCCTTCCGTGTCAACAAAAGGGTCGAAAAGCAGACTGTGGTGGGCTGTGGCGGAGGAAAGACCAAGGGACCCAGCCCTAGCCCGGGAATCCTTGAATCTCTCCAAGGCCGAGTCCTCTTTGTCTCCGAAGAGATGGGTGCCAATCAAAGGGCATGTCCATGACTGACTGTTGGACATCCCCTGAGAAGCCAGAAGTGCGTAACCAGGCGTGGTGCCGTAAGGCCACTGTCATCGCAACTGATCTGCTTTAAGAGTCGGTCGTATCCAGCCCACAACGGATTGTGAACTTTGCTGCGTCTCTCCAATCTTTCACTGCTTGGAAGATGATAGCACGGGCCTCCTCCGGTATCTGCGGCAGGACCTGGGCAACCGTATCCCACAGGGAGCTGGTATAACGGCCCAGAAGATATGCGGTGTTCACAGACCGCAGTGTGAGGCTGGAGGAAGAAAACAACTTCTTGCCAAATTGATCCAGTCTTTTGGATTCCCTATCCAGGGGTGCGGAAGGGAATGCGCCAGAAGAAGAAGCCTGGATTACAAGACTCTCAGGCGTAGGGTGTTGGGACAGGAATTTTTGGTCTTTTGGCACGGGCCGATGGCGGCGAGCGATAGTCCTGTTCACAGAAGCCCCTGTGCTGGGTTTGGCCCACGTACCCAAAAGGACATCAGTGAGGGCCTCATTGAATGGGAGAAGGGGTTCTGAAGTAGAAGCCCCAGACTGAAGTACCTCTGTCAGAAGATTAGACCTGACTTCCACAGTAGGTAGCTTAAGGCCAAGGACCTCAGCTGCCCTACTGACCACCATACTGTAAGTAACTCACCCCACCTCCACGGTACGAGGAGACAGCATGCCAGCATTAGGAGAAGTATCCAGACCACTGGCTTCGCCCAATTCCTGTGCCCAGTCCATAGCAGGGTCATCCTGGTATTCATAAGGGTTCAGGGACCCCTCCAGTTTCTCCCCGTATTCGTACCCATAGGAAAAAGGGTCTGAATCCGACCCGGGCAAATAGGACCCACCTAAGCCGATGGCTGTGTTGGCAGACGCCGCTCTGACTCCGAGTCGTCGGGGATAAGAATGGGGTAGACGTCGATAGTGGGCACTACCGACTTCAGGAGCGTCAACATTAAACCCGGCGCCGGGGAAGGTCTTGACAGTGCGACCGGCGTTGGTGCGGATCCATGCATGGATCCAGAGGCGACCTCAGTGGCCGGGGCTAAAGCCGCCGACGTGGAACCCGTAGGCCCCTCAGCCGAACCCCTTAGGCCAGAAGGCGCCGTATCGGGGTCGGCCTTCCCAAAGATGAGGCTCATGTCCTCGTAAAACTCCTTCAGTTCGGCGGGGGTCGCTCTGGCCCTGGGAAACTCGGGGAAGCGCAGAGTCGACCCAGAGGCAGGCTCCGAGGATGGAGGCCTAGTGCGTGCACGCGTGTCCCCCGTCGGCCGAGCGATGGGGTGAAGTAGGAGAGCGATGGGACTTCAACTTCTTCTTCTTCTTCTTACCTTGGCCTGAGGACTTCAAAGAAGTGGTGATGACTCAGCGACCGATCTCGAGACCTTCCTCTTGAGCAAGACTGGGACCTACTCGGAGTTGTGTGCCGGGCCGCCATGAGCTTTAGGGCCCACTCCCTCAAAGCTTTCGGGTACATGGCCCGACACTCTGAGCACGACTTCGGGTCGTGATCGCACTCGAGGCACCACAGACAAACGCGATGAGGATCCGTCACCGACATCGTCCGATGGCAGCACTCCCAAGGCTTGAACCCGGTCTTCAGGGACATCTCGATGCACCAAAGTCATTCACAAAAAACTTCGACAAAAGGGTCGGGTTTGGCCCAAAAATAGCCAGGGTAGCTCTCTCCGGATCAGTGCGTGGCGCGGAAAGAAAAGAACTGATGTCACTGCGCGAGGGCGGCTTCTATGTACTACTCCCGATGTCATCACGGCGACCACGACGCCTGTGGAGTTGACCAACGCCACCTACTGACGCATAACGGTATTGCTCTCAGAAAAATCTCCAGATCCAGTCTGATGCCTGGGGGGAAATTCTAAGGTAAGGAATCTGCAACTAGAAGTTTCAGATATAAGGTGTAAGTACCCATGGTACCACTACAAACCAGTCCAGTCTCCTACAATCCGTAACCGCCATGGTGCGATGGCATGCACCACACGGTTTAAATTCGGTCTTTCTCGAGGACATAGCTGAGACAATCAAAATATCTTCTACAAAAAACATTTTAAAAAAAGGGTAGCTCATTCTGGATCTGCGCTTAACTGGCACGGAAGGAAAAGAACTGACGTACACGCGCTGGGTGGTGCCTATATAGATGGCCTTGACATCACAGACGGCTCCAACGACGCTGACGCCATGCTGAGCCGGACGGCGCAAGCAGATCCGAACGACGCCACCTGACAACAAGCACAGGGTACTGCTCAGCAGAAAAATTCCACTTTCGAAGCTAACGCCAGAGAATTCTAAGGTAGGGAATTTGCAGCTAGAAGTCCCCATCAGATTAGGACTTTTAGCCACACCAGTGGGTGGACTCAGCCAGACCTAACCTCCAAAATTGAGTTTCTACCATTTTGGGTTTTTAAAGAATGTTGCTCCTTGGGATTGCTTTTTTGCCATACTTCCCAGGAAGTGGTCATCCAAGAGGGTGGTGGCCTACCTGTGATTGAATAGTTGCCCCCTGCTTTTTCCCACAGGAGTAAGGATACATTTGGCAGATCTGCACCCATACCTCAGAGATGCCTACAAGGAACATCAGAAGAAGGACTGCCCTGCTGGACCTCTGACCTGCACCTGGACACTGCACTCTGAAGAACTGCATCAGCTGCACACTTGGGCTCCTCCACAAGTTTGCCTGGCGTTAACTGGTTCAAGAAGGGACTCCCTGCTTGCTACATGTGAAAAATAGCTAACCAGAATCCCCTGCATCACATCCTGAAGGAACTGACCAGCTGACCACTGTCCAGTGGTCATTTTGGAGTTTGAGCAAAGTGCATTCTGGGAGTTGGAGTTCTCATCTTCAAGGAGCAACTCAGAGCTTCTGGAACCTTGGGGTGAGTTGTGGACTCCTAAAAGACCTTCAAAGACCTTCTGGAAGAAGATCCATAAGTTTAATGAAGATTGGAGAACTTTTGTTAAAAAGCTCCATAAAGGGACCTACCCGCCGTGGTGAGCCAAGCCGGCTGACCTCTACCGCGACCAGACCTGACCTGACTTACAGGTTCGTCCCGCTAAAAAGCACTGGAGCCCCAGACTTCCAGGATATCACCGGGGGGATCCTGGAAAGGTAATCCAACGACCTTGCATCAAAATCAGCTTGCTGATGGAGGGTCGACAGCCGTCGGAAGGAAAAAGCTCCAAAAAGTGACAAAGTCAGAATGTAAAAAGTTGACTGGGACTTCGCGCGCAGCGTATCCAAGGAGGGCTCCTGGGATGTCTGATCCATATTCAACTTTGGCATGGATGAAGATTTCCAACCTAAAAAAAAAAAAAAAAAAAAAAAATCGACTGTACCCGAAGGTAGAATTCTCCACGAAGTCTCCTGTGACCTGTATCCGAAGGGGGCTCCAGGGAGGTCGGATAGGATTGGTGACTTCGTCCCGGTGAGAAAAATCTTCAAGAAAAAGAATACGTCCAAATGTAACCAATTGACTGAGGTTTCTTGCTTGCTGTAGCCAAGCAGGCCTGCATCACGGTCAGCCTTAAACTTTGACCCGGTTGAGGTGCGACCAGATATACTGAGTAGCGCTTTTATTTTCTATGCGCTAAAAAACATTAATTCTTTAAAAATTCATATCTCCGGTTCCACTTATCCAATTTTATTCATTTTAGAGTCAAATTAAAAATAAAAATATTTCCTATTTTTATAAATTGGCTCTAGTTAGTGGCCTATTGCTAAGTGTAGGTACTTACTTGCCCTTACCAATAATCCACTTTCCAACACTCTTCAAGTGACTATCAATTAATACTTGCTTCCAAGCAGCATTTACATTTGCAGATTAACCAAATGCACATTTACATTTCTTTCAGGCTGCAGATACCCATGATGAGAAAGACTTTTTCTTGTTCAGTGGTGTAGGATGTTGGCTCTGTATATACTATTTCAAAGTACGAAATAGTGTTCACAGAGTCCAAGGGTTCCCCTTAGAGGTAAGATGGTGGCAAAAAAAGATAATTCTAATGCTCTATTTTGTGGTAGTGTGGTCGAGCAGTAGGCTTATCAGAGGGTAGTGTTAAGCATTTGTTGTACACACACAGGCAATAAGTGAGGAACACACACTCAAAGACTTACTCCAGGCCAATAGTTTTTAAATAGAAAAATATATTTTCTTAGTTTATTTTAAGAACCACAGGTTCAAGATTTACAAGTAATACTTCAAATGAAAGGTATTTCACTCAGGTATTCTAGGAACTTTGAATAATCACAATAGTATGTACAGTTTTGACAACAATGGCAATAAGCTATTTTAAAAGTGGACACAGTGCACAAATCAACAATTCCTTGGGGAGGTAAGTAATTGTTAAGTTCACAGGTAAGTAAAACACTTACAGGGTTCAAAGTTAGGTGCAAGGTAGCCCACCGTTGGGGGTTCAAGGCAACCCCAAAGTTACCACACCAGCAGCTCAGGGCCGGTCAGGTGCAGAGGTCAAAGAGGTGCCCAAAACACAAAGGCTTCAATGGAAACAGGGGTGCCCCGGTTCCAGCCTGCCAGCAGCTAAGTACCCGTGTCCTTGGAGGGCAGACCAGGGGGGTTTTTGTAGGGCACCGTGGTGGGGAACACAAGCAGGCACAGAAAGTACACCCTCAGCGGCACAGGGGCGGCTGGGTGCAGAGTTGGGGTTTGTATAGAAAGCAATGGGGAGACCCGGGGGTCTCTTCAATGATGCAGGCAGGCACGGGGGGGGCTCCTCGGGATAGCCACCACCTGGGCTAGGCAGAGGGTCGCTCCTGCACGGGAGTTCGGTTCCTTCAGGTCCTGGGGGCTGCAGGTGCAGTGTTGGTTCCAGGTGTCGGGTCCCTTGTTACAGGCAGTCGCGGTCAGGGGGAGCCTCTGGATTTCCTCTGCAGGCGTCGCTGTGGGTGCTCAGGGGGGTCAACTCTGGCTACTCACGGGCTTGCAGTCGCCAGGGAGTCCTCCCTGTCGTGTTAGTTTTCTGCAGGTCGAGCCAGGGGCATCCGGGTGCAGAGTGGAAAGTCTCACGCTTCCGGCGGGAAACGTGGGGTCTTTAAAGTTGCTTCTTTGTTGCAGAAAGTTGCAGTTTGTTGAACAGGGCCGCTGTTCTCGGGAGCTTCTTGGTCCTTTGGATGCAGGGCAGTCCTTTAAGGTTTCAGAGATCGCTGGTCCCTGTTGGATGCGTCGATGTTGCAGTTTTCGTTGAAGTAGGGAGACAGGCCGGTGGGGCTGGGGCCAAATCAGTTGTCTCCGTCTTCACTGCAGGGCTTCAGGTCAGCAGTCCTTCTTCTTCTTCTTTAGGTTGCAGGAATCTATCTTTCTCGGTTCTGGTACTGAATTTAGGGGTGTGTTTAGGTCTGGGAGGGCAGTAGCCAATGGCTACTGTCCTTGAGGCTACACCCTCTTTGTGCCTCCTCCCTGTGGGGAGGGGGGCACATCCCTAATCCTATTGGGGGAATCCGCCATCCACAAGATTGAGGATTTCTAAAAGTAAGAGTCACCTCAGCTCAGGACACGCTAGGGGCTGTCCTGACTGGTGGGTGACTCCTCCTTGTTTTCATCATTATCTCCTCCAGCCTTGCCGCCAGAAGTGGGGGCAGTGGCCGGAGGGGCGGGCATCTCCACTAGCTGTTATGCCCTGTGGTGCTGTAACAAAGGGGGTGAGCCTTTGAGGCTCACCGCCAGGTGTTACAGTTCCTGCAGGGGGAGGTGAGAAGCACCTCCACCCAGTACAGGCTTTGTTCCTGGCCACAGAGTGACAAAGGCACTCTCCCCATGTAGCCAGCAACATGTCTGGTGTGTGGCAGGCTGGCAAAAACTAGTCAGCCTACATTGGAAGTCAGGTATTTTTTCAGGGGGCATCTCTAAGATGCCCTCTGGGTGTATTTTACAATAAATTGCACACTGGCATCAGTGTGCATTTATTGTGCTGAGAAGTTTGATACCAAACATCCCAGGTTTCAGTGTAGCCATTATGGTGCTGTGGAGTTCGTGTTTGACAAGCTCCCAGACCATATACTCTTATGGCTACCCTGCACATACAATGTCTAAGGTTTTGCTCAGACACTATAGGGGCATAGTGTTCATGCACTTATGCCCTCACCTGTGTTGTAGTGCACCCTGCCTTAGGGTTGTAAGGCCTGCTAGAGGGGTGACTTACCTATGCCACATGCAGTGTGAGGTTGGCATGGCACTCTGAGGGGAGTGCCATGTCGACTTAGTCATTTTCTCCACACCAGCACACACAAGCTGTGAAGCAGTGTGCATGTGCTGAGTGAGGGGGCCCTAGGGTGGCATAAGACATGCTGCAGCCCTTAGAGACCTTCCCAGGCATCAGGGCCCTTGGTACCAGGGGTACCAGTTACAACGGACTTACCTGGGTGCCAGGGTTGTGCCAATTGTGGAGACAAAGGTACAGTTTAGAGAAAGAACACTGGTGCTGGGGCCTGGTTAGCAGAGTCCCAGCACACTTTCAAGTCCTAACTTAGCATCAGCAAAGGCAAAAAGTCAGGGGGTAACCATGCCAAGGAGGCATTTCCTTACAAGCCGTCTGTCCCTCCCTTGACTTCACATGCCAGGAGACACTCCACTTCCACTTCAGTTTCTGCATCCCAAATGTTGGAATTAACCGTCCCAGTAGCGTTGCCTTTTAGCAAAGTAGGGGAACAGTTTTTGTCGAATTAAAAAGTATGGGCTCGTCATGCCCTTCCGATCCCAACCACTTTGACCTCTGTCTGAATTTGAGTGTGTGTGACAGGGCATGACTGCCTTTGTACGTGCCTAAATGAATGTGTAACCAAATGAAACCCACCATGAAATCCATCCACTCCATCCGGAGCACACACAGAGGCATGCTGGCATGACATCTTCAACCTTGGAAACCAAAGGATCAGCCAGGAATTCACCACCCTGCTCAATATCTCTATCACCACCGCAACATTTCCTGATGCCTGGAAACACGCTGACCATTACTAAAAAAACTCTGCCGACCCCAGCGAACCCAAAACCTGCCAGCCTTAACCTCTCTGCTCCCATTCGCAGCGAAGATACTGGAAAAGATAATCCACAAGCAACTCATGACACACCTGGAGCAGAAACAACTACTCAACGCCTCCCAATCCAGGATATGCAGCAATCACAGCACCAAAACCTGCCCTGGTCACAGCCACTGACAACATCCAAACCCTCTTTGACCAAGGAGAAACAGCATTTATCATCCTCAACCTCTTCGCAGCCTTCGACCTCGTATCCCACCACATGCTGATCATAAGACTCCACCACATCGGCGTCCAAAGGGACGCACTCAGATGGATCACCTCCTTCTTCACCGGAAGAACCCAGAGGGGATCCACCACCCACCTTTCCCCTCTGAACCCAAGGAGATCACCTGCAGTGTCCCCCAGGGCTCATACATCATCCCCACACTCAAGACATATATGACCCCACTGGCCAACATTGTCAGATCCCACGGTCTCAACATAATTTCCTATGCAGGCACCCAACTCATACTCTCACTCACTGACGACCCCTCCACCACCAGAACAAACTTCTACAGATGCATAACAAGCGTTGCTGACTGGATGAAGAACAACTGCCTGTAGCTGAACACAGACAAGACGGAAGTACTGATCTTTGGCAATAGCAGCAACACATTTAACAACACCTGGTTGCCATCAGATTTAGGACCTGCACCCACTCCCTCCAACCACCCCAGAAACCTCGGATTCATCACAGACAATAAGCTCACCATTAAATCACAGATCAAAGACGCCTCCTCCGCCAGCTTTCTCACTTTGCACAAGCTACGTAAGATCTTTGAGTGGCTACCCCTACACATGAGACACAGTGACACAGGCCCTCATCACCAGCCAACTGGACTACGGCAACGCCCTCTATGTAGTAATCGCCGCACACCTCCTAGAGAGACTTCAGACCATACAGGACGCTACAGCCAGACTCATCCTCAGCCTTCCCTGATTAATCCACATCACACCCCACCTCAGGCAACTCCACTGGCTTTCCATACAGAAGAGATGCCAATTCAAGCTGCTGACCCACAAACACAAGGCTCTACATTACCAAGGACATTAACCACTGCATGAAATTCCACCAACCATCGGGATGACTATGCTCTGCCTCCCATTTCACTTGCCCATACTCCCTGCATCCACCGAAGCAGAAGTGGAGGAAATTATTTTTCTCACATTGCAATAAAAACCTGGAACAGCCTCCCCAAGCACCTCCGGACCATCACCTCACTTCTGCAACTCTGAACGGGCCTGGCTGTTCGAATAAGCCTCCAGGACCTGCAAGTGCCTGGATACCCCATTGAGTGATGAGCCATGCCTTATAAATCCTGATTGAGCGAGTGAGCGCACAAGTGAAGAAGCAAATATGTGAGTGCTTAGGTGAGCAAAATTCAGGTTGGTGTTTTCTCGTTCCCAAGTTGTGAATGTCTATGATTTCAAATGTATTACATTTTTGTTGGAAACAGAAGGGTTGAAATGGCAGCATTGACAGATGCACACTATATACCTCTCAATCATCTCCAAAACGTCTAAATAGAATGCATGCTACATAACGCCTCTGTGGAAATGGCTGTTTTTGCTGGGTTATCCCCAAACTTTTTGCCTTCTTCCTATTATGTTTTGAGGTCTGTTTTTGCTGGTTTATTGTCTCTGCGCACTTTACTGCTGCTAAGTAGTGCTAAAGTGCAAGTGCTCCCTATAGAAATTGTACTGTTGATTGGTTTATCCATGACTGGCATATTTGATTTACCAGTAAAGTGCACTAGAGGTGCCCAGGGCCTGTAAATCAGATGCTACTAGTGGGCCTGCAGCACTGGTTGTGCCACCCACACTACTAGCCCTTTAAACATGACCCAGACCTGCCATTGCAGTGTCTGTGTATTCAGTTTTAAACTGCCAATTCAACTTGGCAAGTGTACCCACTTGCCAGGCATCAACCTTCACTTTTACTACATGTAAGGCACCCCTAAGTTAGGCAATAAATCAAATATAGTACACACGGTTCCAAAAATGCAAGAAGGTTTCTTTCAAAAGGATGGTTCAGAATTTAATGGAAACCAAATTTTTTGAAGCAAGAGCCCTCACTCACCTTCCGGTGCCATGCTTCATCATAGGGCCAAGCTCCTCGTCAGGCCGGCACTGCAATGCCTGATGGGCCCCACACGGGGGCTCTTTGCCGGAGATCTTTTTGAGAAGGATGCACAACCGGTCAAAAGATAGTGAAGGATTGGTATAAGGGAGATTTAAAAATGACTAGAGGTAACAAATAGTAATTTTATTCTAATGCTGATACCTCTGACATGATTAAAAACAATATATAGGGATATAGTAAAATAATGTCTACACTCCCCATAAAAAAACAGATAGGTATACTTACTAAATCTCGTAATAGAGATTAGTAAAAAGAAGAAAGTAAACACAGGATCCCCTGTGTCACCCTATATCGTTGGTCAACATGTTTCTCGCTATTTTCTCGTCAATAAAGGATCTTATGCGATTCGTCAGGACCTTAGTACATACCTAATCCTTTAAACAATGGAAAATCCCATAATAAGGAAGTCAAAACCTAAAAAAGTAGGGAAGAAAGAAACCAAAGTCAAAGCATTGCATAATTGTCAAGAATAACGTGTTCACGATATACTGAGATATAAAAGCCCCATATATTAGTGAGGGATCGCAAAGGTGCCATGTGACAAAAAGTTATATAATATTAACAAAATGCGTGAAAGCCAACTTGGCAAAAGGTTCCACAATGCTTACCCTCCAAATACTAAAGGTAGGGCCTCATCGGGGTGACACCAGGCTTTGAAAATCCACTATGGTCTAAGTATTCCACAATGCTTACCCTCCAAATACTAAAGGTAGGGCCTCATCGGGGTGACACCAGGCTTTGAAAATCCACTATGGTTTAAGTATACACACAAAGAACAAAACCTTGAGTTATACATTCGGTAGACAAGGAATTTGATTGTGTAACACACTGATAGAGACCATAATAGATAAGGTGGGTCATTCAAAATAAAACTCCTATTGATGATAATAATTACAAGACCTATTACTGTGTCATCGCCATATAGAACTAGATACAGAAGGCTAAATAATAAACTGAAAGAAAGTCAACACATAGTGGTGTTAAACTAATACTAAATGATATGAGCACTATGGGGGTTATTCTAACTTTGGAGGAGGTGTTAATCTGTCCCAAAAGTGACGGAAAAGTGACGGATTTACCACCAGCCGTATTACGAGTCCATTATATCCTATGGAACTCGTAATACGGCTGGTGGTATATCCGTCACTTTACCGTCACTTTTGGGACGGATTAACACTCCTCCAAAGTTAGAATAACCCCCTATGTTGTCAAAAAGAATCCTTATGGTGTAACACAAGTACTGAAAAAAAAGGGGAATTTTATAAAAACACGAAAAGAATGAAGGTGCCACACAGGGCAAATATATTATCAGCATATTGGAAATAGTAGGCGGTAAATGTTAACCACAGTCACCTCAAAAAACAAAGGGATGTGCAAAGAATACTGGCATAAACTATTATTATAATACAACAAAGGTTGTCAGGAGTCAGAGGGGTGCAAAAAAACGAACCAACAGGAACTGGAACAGCACGAAATTCATAGCACGTTCCAGTCTGTAATGAGTTGGTGCCGGTCGAGTGAGCGCGTGAACGTTACAGCGCGTCTCCACTCATTCCATTAATTGATATAGGCGAGAGAGCGCGCGGGACCATAAGCGCATCTCAACTTGTCCATCGAGTCAATACAAGGGACACAGTGGTGTCCTTGCTGTGAACCGCGGGAAAACACAAGCGCGATAAGAAGACGCGGCTCATAGTTATAATCGACACCGCATATGGGAGCCGAATCGTAAACATCAGAGGTTTCCCAAGAAGGCACTTACTTTGGATGAAGCCAAGCAGTCCTTGACCACCTACGCCTGCTGCTGATCCCCGGAACTCGAGAGACAGCTAGTGTGGAAATTGTTAAAAAGAGTTGGGGGGGAGGGGTCAAAAATGGAGAAAGGACTCCCAGAAAGGTTAAGTGAATATAATAGAAGAAGGACTACAGACTGTGTCGGCCATCTTGAAGGGGTTTGTAAAAAGGAAAACAAATATATTCCACAGTGGACAAAGGAAGTTACCATCACTAGTCCTACAGATAAAAACACCTAAAAAAAAACACCTAAAAAAAAAAAATCAGTATTTGGGAAAGGGACTTAAGACGCAAAAGTGTAGTTATCAGTGGATAAAACTAGTCCACTGAATATCGTCGTTAAGTCCAGATATATGGGTCTTAAGTCTAAAGACCCACCGCTGTTCTTTCTCAAAGAGTCTCTTTGTACAGTCTTTGTTGTCTCTGATGGTTTCTTGAACAATCCAGTTAATGTCATCGGGAGTGTGCTGCTTCTCAATGTAGTGATTGGTCAATTTTGTGGAGGATCTTTTGCAACTAATGGTGCTTCGGTGTTCGTTAATTTGAATTTTCACCATTCTGGTAGTCATACCGATGTACTTCAAATCGCACGGACATGTGATCATATAGATGCAGTCTTTAGTACGGCAATTGGTATGGGATCTCAATTGCCATGTCTTAAGTTCGCCTAAGTCCACCTCTTGGATACTGCTAGTCATTGAACAGACATTACAACCACCACAGGGGTAGTGTCCTTTGACCTTAAGCCATTGACTAGGACCGGTATTATCAAGGAGCTGGTGTGTTGTAGGTCTCGTGTGGACTACTAGGTCTTTGATGTTATGGGTTCTCTTGAAGGCAAATAGTGGGTGTTCCAATGTTGCACCTGCACTTGTGACGATGGGCCAGAGCCTGCGGACAATCCCTTTAATTTGGTTACTAAGAGGGGTGAATGTGGTTACACATGTTAGCCTAGGTTGTTGTGTGCGAATATCGTTGGTCAGTAGTGTTTCCCTAGGGATATTGCTGGCCCTCTTCTTTGCTTGTCGAATGTTAGATGCGGGATAGTTGCGTTCGCACAGTTTATGACAGTGTATTGGCTTGAGTATGGAAATCACTCTTATCTGAACTATTACGTCGTATCCTAAGGAATTGTCCAAAAGGTAAGTTGTCTCGCAGTGCCTTAGGGTGATGGCTGTTATAGAGTAAGAGACTATTTCTATCAGTGGGTTTGTGGAACACGGAAGAGTTAAGATAACCATCTCTGAGTATGATTCGTAGGTCAAGGAAGGATACCTCTTTGTCAGAGATGGTGGAACTGAAACGAAGATGGGTGTCCAGAGTGTTAACCCACTGGGTAAAGGCTGTAGCTTGATCTATATTGCCCTTCCAGATCACTAGAATATCATCTATATACCGGCGCCACAGTCTAATATTGGAAAAGAAAGGTTGATCAGGGGTAAGAATGTGGCGTTGTTCGAAGGCGAACATATATAGGCAGGCCAGGCTAGGCGCGAACGTACTCCCCATGGATGTGCCCTGTATCTGGTGAAAGAGACGTTTTTCAAATTGATAAAAGTTTTCTTGGAGAGCCACACTTGCACATTGCATAATAAAACTCACGGGAGTGTTATAGGTCTAAGTGTCAGCCAGGAGTATATCCTCCACAGCAGCGAGTGTAGCTTCTTGCGGAATATTGGTGTATAGAGCCTCCACGTCTAGACATATTAATATGTCTGTAGTGCCTGCTTCATTGATATCATTAAGTAGAACCAACGTGTCTTTAGTATCTTTCAAAAAGGTAGATGTTTTCTGGACAATGGGTTGCAGAAAAAAGTCACAAAATTTAGAAAAGGGCTCCAAAAGTGAGCCAATCCCGGACACTATAGGGCGCCCCGGGGGAGAATACCTTTGTGGATTTTAGGGAGACAATATAAGTACGGAATCCTGGGGTTGTTCGTATCCAGGAATTCAGCTTCTTGTTGAGTAATCCAACCCGCTGATTCCGCTTCCATCATCATTCCGCGAATCCTACTTTGTAAGTGCGGGGTTGGATCAGTAGAAATATGGCGGTAATAGGATGCATCACTGAGTAGCCTCAGATATTCCTGTTTATAGTAGGTTGTATCCATAACCATAATTGCACCTCCTTTATCCGCTGGTTTCAACGTGATGTCCGGATTACGGGATAAGGAATGAATGGCTGCAAGTTCCGATTTGGAAATATTCTGAAAAACCCTGGGAGGTTCAAGAAGTTGAATTTCATGACGGACCGCCTTCTCAAAGGTAAGTACCTCTAACGGAACAGTAGTAGTAGGGGGCATAAAGGTAGATGGATTCCTTAAGTTGGTATCACCCCTCATATCCAATTGTGGACGATCCTTGAAGAAAAAATGTAGTCTAATCTTGCTAAACAGGGCTGCCATCTCGCAATGTAGTCTGAATTGATCTTCCTTGGGGTTAGGTACAAATCCTAGGCCTTTCTCCAGGACCGCCAACTCCGGGGGGGTTAGGGTGGAACTGGAAAGATTGACCACTAGGGTTTCGTTTGAGTCGTCACGCTGCGGCTTCTGGTGACCATCTGTGGTTCTTCCTGTGCCCAATGGACGTTTCTGCCTCTCCTTCTGTTTCTGCCTCTACCTCTACCCCGGCCTCTTCCTAAAAAAGGATTGAAGTTATATTGTGGCTGTGGCTGAAAAAAACGCATAGGCATAGATTGCCAAGGTGGAATCTGTTGGAATGGAAAGGGAGAGTTGAAGTGAGTAGGTGGGATGTAACGATTCCGATTCATCCTCTGTCCCTCATCACCGCTCCAGTCATCCGAGCTAGAACTGTTCTGTGATGTGCAGGTCCTTCGTTGCGGAGTGTCGGAATCATCTGAAGTTTCGGAAGTACCCTCACATTGATAGTCATCTTTAGTATAAGTATAGACTTTTTCTCTGCTAAAGCGTTTGATGTCCTTCTGTAGTTTATTGATTTTTTGGCGTGTAAGGTATTCCTTAGTCTCGTTAAGTTCCATATTGATCTCGGAACCCCTAAGTTAGGCCCTAGGTAGCCCCATGGGTGCAGTGTATGTTTAAGGTAGGACATATACTAGTGTGTTTTCTATGTCTTAACAGTGAAATACTGCCAAATTCGGTTTTCACTGTGCAAGGCCTATCTCTCTCATAGGTTAAAATGGGGGATTGCCTTTAAATATCCTTACAGCGCAGATTCTCTGAGACCAGGTAAAAATGTGGAGTTTAGGGTCTCTGAGCTCACAATTTAATAACATCTTTTAGTGAAGTTGTTTTTTAGACTGTTAATTTGAAAAAGCAACTTTCAGAAAGTAGGCATTTTCTTGCTTAATCCATTCTGTGACTCTGCCTGTTTGTGAATTCCCCGTCTGGGTCAGTTTGACATTTGGGCTGTTCACACCTCTCCTGTAGACAGTGACACAAAGGGGCCTGGGGTGTAGCCTGCATATCTTGATTAGCCATCTGTGCGGGAGGAGTGGTCACTCACACCAGAAAGGACTGTGCCTGCTCCCACACAATGCTGTCGCCGACCCCCTGGTGAGTGTCTGGGGCCTGGCCAAGGAAGGATCTTGCAAACACTTGAGACTTTGCTTTGAAGTTTGCCAACTTCAAAGGCAGAACTGGGTATAAGAAGAAGACCCAAAACCCCAGACTTTTAGAATCAAGAGGAACATCTGCCCAGGAGAAGAGCTGAAGGAAGAGTACTGTCACTTTGCTGTGTTGCTTTGCTGGACTGGCCTGCAGTTGCTGCTTGTGTCTAAAAAGAGTGCAAAGGGAGAACTTTGCTGTGTGTCCTGCTTGAGAAAATTCTCCAAGGACTTGGAGTAGAGCTTGCCTCCTGGTGGATTTCTCAGGGACACCAAAGACTTCAGTTTCCTTGACCTGCAGCACCGGGAACTGTGTGTTTTGTGCTGTTCAAGAGGAGAACCGACCGCAGCGCCACCAACGACGCAGCTGGCCTGCACCGTGACCTGCTGACACCACACGGAGTCGCATTACCCCGCTTCGCACTGCAACCCTGGTCTCACCGACGCAGTCATCGGATGACTTCACCGAGCCGCTGCTTGCACCGCGACTTTTGGGCCCTGAACTCCGGCATCGCCTGTTCACACCGCAGCCTGGGCATCCCTGATGCCGCCGTTCCTGCGGACACCGGCTCTGCTGCCTGCACTGTGGCCTGTGGACTCTGCTCATGAGGTACACGAAGCACCGTCCCATCCCGCACCGCAGCCCCGGTCCACCGATGCCAGCACCATCGACTCCTGTGTCGTCACCAGGCAACCTGCCTACACTGTGGCCAGTGGACACTGCTTGTGAGGGTCACGAAGCACAGCACCGTCCCGTCCCACTGGCTTGGGCCTACCAACGACAGCGCTTCAGCAACGACGACGACACTGCCTGCACCATGACCTGTGGACACCGCACAGTGCACTGTGCGCTTCACACCGCAGCCCTGGTCTCACCGACGCCGTCACCAAGCCACTGCCTGCACAGTGACCTGTGGGCACCGCACGTCGCATCGTCCCACTTTTCACCGCAGCCCCAACGCCATCCAGGCCGGCGCACCTGACTTCATCAGCCTGGAGCTCGATCTGCAACGCGTGTGACCTCAAGGGCCCGACGACTCCTGCACCGACTCTAGAACTGACACTGAGACGTCAGTGACGCCGCTCTCCGGAGCTCACCACAAGGATCACGACACCCTGCAAATTCAAGGTACTGTTTGCAGGTCTTCACACTGTAGCTGGCCCGCAACGCCGCAGCCGGCCTGAACTGTTGGCTTTGTTGATCACAATGCCGTGATAGCCCCAGGTGGAGCTATCGACTTCAAGGAACTGTAGTTTTGAGTAAATCTTGCAGAATTCATGTTTTTCTTACTGTTGGATTTTTACCGTATCTGGTCTTGTTTTATATAGATAAATATTGGCTATTTTTCTAAAACTGGTGTGGTGTCCTTTTGTAGTGTTTTCATTTGACAGTGGTTATCTGAGCGGTTATCTCCCTTATCCTGTCTAGAGTGAGGGTCCCTACTTGCACAGGGTGCAAACCGACTGCCAACTAGAGACCCCATTTCTAACAGCCTCATGCACATTTGAGAGACTTTCTAGCTGAAAGAATGTGGTTTTATCTGCTGTCTTGCAATAGATATGGAGGCTATTTTGGACGGTAGAAGGTTAAATAGTGGTGTAAAGCCAAATGAAGATTATACAAAACCCAGTGCAAATCACACTATATTACAAATTCTTATCTTTGAAATATAATATAGGAAAGCACCCTTTTTAACATGGTTAGCCCCCACTTTTTGCCTGGCTCCTGATGTGGCTTTGACTGTTAGTGCCCTGGGTCCCTGCTAAACGAACGAGTTACTTACCTTTGGTAACGCATTATCTGGTAAAGACTATCTAGCTGCAGATTCCTTACCTGAGTTCTTGGCGTCAGCTTTGAATCTGGAATTTTTTGCTGAGTAGTACCCTGCGCGTGCCATCAGGTGGATCTACGTGGCGTTGTCGGCATCATTGGAGCGGTCTGTGACGTCAAGCTCACCTATAAAGGCACCACCCCGGCACGTGTGCATCAGTTCTTTTTCCCCACAAACTTCCACGTCAGAAGCACAGAGTCATGGATAGAACCAACAGTTCGTCTGTGCAAAAACTAGGGCCCTGAAAGGGATAAACCTTATACCTATTAGACAGAGCCGTAGAGCAGGGAGGCATGGGTGGGTGTAAGGAATCTGCAGCTAAATAAAGTCTCTACCAGATAATGTGTTACCAAAGGTATGTAACTTGTTCATCTGATAGAGACTTCTAGTTGCAGATGCTTACCTTAGAATAGATACCCAAGCCATAACCTCCATGCGGTCGGCTGCAGATAAATCTTTTCACACTAGAAAGCCCTGTAGGACCAAACGGGCAGAGTGTCCGTCCCTCCAGGCCTGTTGTCCAGGCAGTAGTGTTTTGCAAGTGTGTGCAAGGACGCCCACGTTGCTGCCTGACAAATATCCCGGACTGGAACACCTTGTGCTAGCGCAGTGGTAGCAGCCTTGCCCTTGGTAGAATGAGCCCTCAAGCCATCAGGAGCCTGCTTCTTGGCCATTGCATATCAGCTCTTAATGCAGAGAACGACAGACCGTGAAATGGATCGCTTCTGCACTGCCCGACCCTTCTTTGCTCCCACGTACCCCACAAAGAGTTGGTCATCCACCCGGAACTCTTTTGTGCGGTCAAGGTTTAATGACAATGCTCTTTTTTGGTCCAGACAGTGGAGTCGCTCCTCTTCCTTAGGGGGATACAGTGGAGCAAAGAAGGTGGGCAGGGTGATTTTCTGATCCAGATGAAATGGGGTCACCACCTTGGGAAGGAAAGATGCACATTTTTCGAGAACCACCTTGTCTGGAAACATAGTGAGATACAGTTGTTTAGATGAAAGAGCCTGCATCTCACTCACCCTCCTGGCAGATGTTATTGCAGCTAAGAAGGCTGTCTTGATGATGAGCAACCAGAGGGGACAGGTCCGTAAAGGCTCAAAGGGAGCACATATAAGAAACGCGAGGACAAGATGTAAATCCCACTGAGGCATTACAAAGGGCGTACGGGGAAACATATGTACAAGCCGTTAAAGAAATCTATGTACAATAAGAAACCTGAAAAGTGAAGGCTTATTAGGCAGCCGAAGCAACGCCAATAAGGCGGAAAAATAGCCTTTCAGAGTACCCAAGACAGAACCCTGCTGGGCAAGGGATAGTATAAAGAGAAGGATATCAGAAAGAGAAGGATATCAGAAAGAGAAGGATATCAGAAAGAGAAGGATATCAGAAAGAGAAGCAGCAAAAATATCAATAGATCTTTCTGCACAATAATATACAAAGCATTTGCAAAGGCAGGCTTATACCGTCTGAGTGGAGGGATGCCTGGCTGCCAAAATAACTTTAAAGACTTCAGGAAGAAGGTCAAAAGCCGTCAACTGCCGCTGCTCAATCTCCACACTTACCCTGCTGCTACAACAGAAGATGCTCTCGAACAGGAAGCCTGATTGAAGGATCAATGCTAATTTTCAGAAGTGAGCATTTTGAATTTATCCTTCTTAAGGAAGAGATTGACGGCCTGCAAATCCAAAACAGGGCGATGACCCTGTTCTTTTTGGGAACCAGAAAGTAGCGGGAATAACAAACACTGCCTACTTCTGACATTGGGACCATTTCTATGGCTCCCTTGGCCAAGAAAGGCCGTAACTTCCTCGCAGAGCAAGATTAAGTGATCCTCCATCAGCCGCTCTTTTAGTGGAGGCATAGAGGGAGGTAAAGACTGGAAGGGGAGGGAATAGCCCTTCTATATGATCTGCAAGACCCATTTGCCGATTTTATTGACCGCCAGTGAGGGAGATGAAACTGAATCCTCCCTCCAACTGGACGTGAGTGGTCTTGCAGAATCATACTAGGAGGACTTGGGCACTGTGGAAGAGGGGGGCTGGGTGGTGGCCGACCTCTGGCTAGACCCTCTGGGTCTGAAGGGGCCACGACCTCATCCTCGCACTGGATGTGGAGTTGAGGGAGACCGGTGGATGATTTGTGGGTGGTGTGGTACCAGACCCCTTCCAAAGCCTCAAAAGGGGCGAAAGGCAGACTTCTGGCGAGCAGGCACCGAGCAGCCCAAGTATCTGGACGTAGTACAAAAATCCTTGAACCGCTCAAGCGCAGTGTCTGCCTTTTCTCCAAATAGGCATGAGCCATCGAAGGGCATGTCCATAAGGTTTGCCTGGACATCTCCTGAAAAGCCAGATGTACGGAGCCATATGTGGTGACGAAGGGCCACAGTTGATGAAATCGCCCTACCCAGAGAGTCAGTTGTGTCCAAATCACACCGTATTGTAATCTTTGCTGCATCTCTCCCATCTTTAACAGCTTGTGAGAGAGTGTCCCGCACGCCCTCCTGGACCTGGGGCAGCACCTGTGCCACTGTATCCCATAAAGTATGGGAAAAACTGCTAATACAGACCTCAATGTCAGGCTGGAGGAAGAAAACATTTTCTTACCAAGCCGATCCAGCCTCTTGGATTACCTATCCAGGGGAGCAGGAAGGGAAGGCACCATGTGAAGTGGAGGCCTGGACCGCCAAGCTCTCCAGGGTGGGGTGTTGGGTGAGGAAACTAGGATCAGTAGGAGCTGGTTGATGACAGCAGCCGATTGTCCTATTTACAGGAGCTCCTCTGATGGGTGTGGACCACGTCCCCAGCAGGACATCTGTGACGGCTTCATTAAAGGGTAACATTGGTTCCGATGTCGAAACCCCCGGCTGAAGCACTTCAGTCAGGAGGTTAGTCCTGACTGGCACTGTAGGCAAATCCAGGTCCAAGACGCCAGCTGCCCTACCCACCACCATAACATATGAAGCTCCCTCCTCCATAGCCACAGTAGGAGGTGAGAGCATGCCAGTAGCTAGAGAAGTATCCAGTCCACTGGCCTCCCCTAGTTCCTCATACCAGTCCATAAGCTCCAAGCCATATTCTAAAGGGTCAGGAGACCCCTCCCAATCCTCACCTGTGCCTGGCTGATCATAGTAAGCCTCGGGCAATGATCTGGCCCCAGTCAGCGTCACCGAATTCGACATCACATAATGCCATTTCGGCTCCAAATCATCAGGAATGAGGATGGGGCTCTTACCACCGGTGAGGGCCGGCAGAGTGTCAATATCTAGAACGACACTGAAGGCGGCTCACTGTATGCACTCAGCATTGTTCCAGATCCGGTATCGGATCCAGGAGTTCCCAACAGCGTCGAAGCTGCCAGCGTAGACTCTGGTGGGGCCCCTGCTAACCCCGCGGGGCCCAAAGACGCGCCAATGGGGGCAGCCTGCTCAAATACAAAGTGCATTGCATCATAAAACTCCCTGAGCTGGGCAGGAGTCACTCCAGCTCCTGGAAAGGGGGGCTGGGAGACTCAAAGTCAGCCCTGGCATTGGTTCTGTGGAACCCTGCCTGGAACTTAGACGTTCCTGAGACGCCTCGTCCGTCGACGGGCATGGCAAAGTCAAAGTCCGCTTGGATGACTTGTTTTTGGGCCTGTTCCCCGAGTACCTGGAGGACCTTGTGTGAGAAGAGTACTTGGGGGTTCCTGGAGCGGACTCCGGACCTCCTCCTCGATTGGGACCATTACTTCCTAGGAGTAGCGCCAACCGAAGTCGACTTCCCGGCCGCCCTGAGCTTCAGAGACCACTCTCTCAAAGCTTTCAGGCCATGGCAGCAGTTGGAACATGACTTCGGGTCGTGGTCTCTGATGAGGCACCAGAGACCTATCTGATGAGGATCTGTCACCGACATGGCGCGATGGCATGCACCACATGGCTTGAACCCCGTCTTTCTCAATGTCATCCTCACACATACTTCAAAAAGATTAGACAAAAAGGTTAAAAAAAGGCCTGCCAAAAAAGGCAGAGGGTAGCTCGAATCCAGACCTGTGCTTAACCGGCGTGGAAGGAAAAGAACTGAGGTACGTGCACCGGGGTGGTGCCTTTTTACGCGACCATGACATCACAGATGGCTCCAACGACGCCACGCGGATCCGAACAATGCCACCTGATGGAGCGAACAGGGTACTGACAGCAAAAAATACCAGATTCCAAGCTGAAGCCAGGAAAGTCTAAGGTAAGGAATCTGCAGCTAGAAGCCTTTATCAGATAGGTCTGGTCCATAGTGCCAGATCTCTTTCCCCAAAACTGCACGGTTGTTTTGCACCATTGGCAAACTCTTTAGCTACCACTGTAAGTCCCTACTAAAAAGTAACCCCACTACCGAGGGCCTCAGGTACTAAGGAAGATCTCTGAGGGCTGCAGCACCAATTGTGCCACCCTCAGGGACCCCTAACTTAACCCACACAGTGCTACCATTGCAGACTGTGTGTGTTGGTGCAGGCTAAATTGAAAACAAGACCTGTCATAGACCCCCGAGTGCCAGGTCCCCTATTACTGCAAGTGCCAGGTCTAAGTCACTCCTAAGGCTGGGTGCGTCAAGGAACGTGTGAGGGCATATATGCATGAGCATATATGCCCCTGCTCGGTCTCTGCCGATTCCGAGACATAGTGAGTGCACAGGGAATCCATTTCAAATGCATGTGCTGGACACTGGTCATTGCATGTTCCCCTGCTACATGACGGCTTCTCTGAATCCTGGGATGTTTGGTATCTAACATCTCATAATAATAATCCCTCACTGACTCAAGTGAGGAATTTATTAATAAATGCACACAGAGGCCACCTTGGAGGTGCCCCCTGAAAACCTACCCAACTACTGGTGTATTCACTGACTTGTACAAACCAGTGCAGGCACCCTAATCTGAGTTCTGGTCCCCTGAGGTGAGGGCCAATGCTCTCGGAGGCCCAGAACAAAGGCCTGCTCTGGGCGGAAGAGATTACACCTCATCCAGAGCAGGATAGACATTCCAGGGCAAGGAGCTTCAAAGGCCTTGCGGCCTTTGAAATGCAACCCAGGTCTCACCAGATGGCAAAGATGATCGACCCCCCTGTCCTGACCCCACTTTTGGTGGCAACACAGGCATGAATATTGGTTGAAATAGGAAAAGTGCCCACTTTCATGCCAGTCATGCCCCTAAGGTGGACGAGCTGAAAGGACACTACTTTTCAAATTCCTCCATCTTGCTTGGAAGGAGTTGGGCCACTAGGGTTAGGGTTATGCCCGCTTCCCAGCAGAAGTGGTCATAAGAATGTAGTTACCCTAAAGGTGGTCAGCCCATTGGCTACCACCTGGTACTCCCTGTAACATCCCCAAATTAAATATTTAGGTGGTACCCCTCAACCCTAGAACTCATATCCTATCTACCTATCTACGAAGGAGGACAAAGAAGAGTCAACCCCACAGAAGAAGAGGAAAAAGCAGCAGCTGACCCGGTAACAGCCCTTCTGACCTGCCTGCTAACCTCACCGAACTCTGCACAAAAAGACTCATCCTGCAGCTTCAAGAAACCCCGGAAGTCTGCCTGCCTTCTAAAAAGACTCAGACACCCGTAAGCAATGGACCTGCTCAGTAACACAGTATTCAACAAGGACTCCACAGCCTGGAAACCCAACACCTGAAGTGACCAGACAACTTTGTCCTGGTGAGAAGCCCATCAACAGTGCCAGCAGAGCTCCCCAGGTGTCCTGAGCCTGAGTCCACCTGAGTGTCACCCCTACTGGAATATCCAAGTCACCTGCAGCCCCTGCATGCAGGCCCCTTCTCCCCCAGCCTGGTGGTGAGAGAAAACCTGACACCCACAGCAACCACTGCACCCTTGACCCCAGCTGTGGTGGGTCATAGGTGTCTACGATGTCCCCCGGGCTCCTGAGAGCTTGAGTCCACCCTGGTTCCACCCCTGCTGGACTCCCAGACGACGACACCTGCAGCCTCAACTCACAAGACCACCTGACCGCGAGAATTCCCTTAGGGGAAACCTAACACGAAAAGATGCATCCTTCACCCCTGGGCAGAGGAGAAGAGGATCAAAGGTCACCTACGTCCCAGAGCACTCCAAGTCTACTACCTACCAGTTTGTTGTCCTGAATTGGTTTTCCAGCCAGAGCCTGCAGCCTGTATATCACGGGGTCAATCTTGCCCAGGAAACCATTGGGCACCCGATGCCTTACTGCACCTCGGCCCCAGTGCCGCCTAGTGTGACCTGTTGGTGTGCTTCTGACCAGTGCCCAGTTCTTTCTTTAACTCCCCGACATTGGCTGCTTAAGTCGTGTAGGTGGCTGGCCCTTTATGTAGTGTGCAAAACTTGGCCCTCTGTGCAGGGGATCCAGGCAACCACACTTTGGTTTCCAGAGGTAAAAACTAGATCACCTAATGCTCTAATTTTTCAAGAAGCCTGGTAGAGCAGTTAGGAAAATCTTGGAGAAGTGAAAAGCATTTGTTGTACTCACAGTATCAATCATGCATCACACATCATCAAAGGAATAACTTGAGACCAATTTATAAAAAATATTTCAGATTTTTATATAAATTTTAAGACCAAGTTTATCAAAATTGGTTAAGTACCTTTTAAGATATTGATTTTTGAAGTTTTAATAAATTAGCCTTTTTGTGTGCAATTACACACCATAGGAATCAATAGGCAGTCACTCTTAAAAATGCATATAAAATCATAGTTGGTTTACCAAGTTCCACTTTTGCAGGTTAGTCGAGATCGTCAGTGGGCACACTGTGCCAGCTGGAGAGGTTCGGGTAGCTACCTGGTTCCGGCAGAAGCAGAGCTGAAAACTCTCTTAGAGCTGGTGCAGAGACACTGAGGGGGGACCATTTAGAAATGGTCTATTCTTGCAGGTTTAAAGGTTGTGCCTGGGGGTCCCTTTGGACTGTCAAGGTTGCAAGGGGTGAGGTACCCTTGGGGCACAGCTGGTTCTTCGTTGCAGGGCGCAGAGTGAATCGGTGAGCCAGAGTCTGCGCGTAAAGGATCTCTTTGCAGCTGGAGGTAGGTCTCTTTGTTGATCACTTACAGGACAACAAGGGCACTCTGGCTGGAGGTCCAGAGTGTTCCTGAAGTCCCTTGGCTAGTGCTTCCTCCTGGTCCTTTTCCAGCCCTGGGCAAACTGGTTTCCTTGGTGTCTGATATTAGCTAACCTCCACTAGATATCGCAGTGCCACCAAATGTGGCACACTTGAAGGGTTTGTCCTTGTGGTTGTCGGTGTATTGTCGGGTCCAGCTGCGACTTCCGATTTGGAAAATATCAGCTGGTCAGTGAAGTGACCCTCACTGGGTTGCTGGTTCTAGGTTTGTTGCAGAGTAGTACCTCCACTCTGGAGAAAGATCTTGGATGACTGGTGAAGCCTGGAGGTCCTCTGGTTCTCTTGTGTCAGTCTAGTGTCCAACTCCACCGCAGCGGCGATTGTCGGTTCCTGGGTGCAGCAGGCAGGGTTTGGTGCCTTTTTCTTGTGCAGCATGTCCACAGTTATCGTGCCTTGGATCTTCTTTCAGCTAGTCTTCTTTGTGTCCTTTGTTGGAAGCTGGCTCTGTATATACTATTTCAAAGTAAGAAATAGTGTGCACAGAGTCCAAGGGTTTCACTTAGAGGTAAGATAGTGGCAAAATTAGATAATTCTAATGCTCTATTTTGTGGTAGTGTGGTCGAGCAGTAGGCTTATCAGAGGGTAGTGTTAAGCATTTGTTGTACACACACAGGCAATAAATGAGGAACACATACTCAACGAATTACTCAAGGCCAATAGGTTTTGTATGTAGAAAAATATATTTTCTTCGTTTATTTTAGGAACCACAGGTAAGTACCCGCGTCCTCGGGGGCAGACCAGGGGGCATTTGTAGAGCACTGGCGGGGGGACATGATTAGGCACACAAAACACACCCTCAGTGGCACAGGGGCGGCAGGGTGCAGTGTGCAAAGCAGGCTTCAGGTTTTAGATAGGAAACAATGGAGGGATCTGGGGGTCACTCTAGCGGTGCAGGCAGGCACGGGGGGCTTCTCGGGACAGCCACCACCTGTTGTGCTGTGTGCAGTTGTGGTCAGGGGGAGCCTCTGGATTCTCTTTGCAGGCGTCGCTGTGGGGAGCCAGAGGGGTCATCTCGGGCTACTCACGGGCTCGCAGTCGCCGGGGGAGTCCTCCCTGTGGTGGTGTTTCTCTGGATCTCGAGCCGGGGGCGTTGGATGCAGAGTGTGAAGTCTCACACTTCCGGCGGGAAGAGTGAGTTCTTTGGAAGTTGCTTCTTTGTTGCAAAGATGTAGCTGTTTTTGAGCAGAGCCGCTGCTCACGGGAGTTTCTTGGTCCTGGGGGTCAGGGCAGTCCTTTAAGGCTTCAGAGGTCGCTGGTCCCTGCTGGATGCATTGCTGGTTGCAGGTTTTCGACTCTGGAGACAGGCCGATAGGGCTGGGGCCAAAGCAGTTGTCTCCGTCGTCTCTGCAGGCTTGTAGGTCAGCAGTCCTTCTTTGCAGTTCAGGTTGCAGGAATCTGATTTCCTGGGTTCTGGGGTGCCCCTAAATACTAGATTTAGGGGTGTGTTTAGGTCTGGGAGGACAGTAGTCAATGGCTACTGTCCTGGAGGGTGGCTACACCCTCTTCGTGCCTCCTCCCTGAGGGGAGGGGGGCACATCCCTAATCCAATTGGGGGAATCCTCCAAACTTAAGATGGAGGATTTCTAAAGGCAGGGGTCACCTCAGCTCAGGACACCTTAGGGGCTGTCCTGACTGGTGGGTGACGACTCCTTGTTTTTCTCATTATCTCCTCCAGCCTTGCCGCCAAAAGTGGGGGCAGTGGCTGGTGGGGCGGGCATCTCCACTAGCTGGGATGCCCTGGGGCGCTGTAACAACAGGCATGAGCCTTTGAGGCTCACCCCCAGGTGTTACAGTTCCTGCAGGGGGAGGTATGAAGCACCTCCACCCAGTACAGGCTTTGTTCCTGGCCACAGAGTGACAAAGGCACTCTACTCTCCCCATGGGGCCAGCAACTTGTCTGGTTTGTGGCAGGCTAGCAGGAACTGGTCAGCCTACAATATACGTCTGATTGGTATTCAGGGAGCATCTCTAAGATGCCCTCTGGATGCATGTTACAATAAATTGCACACTGGCATCACTGTGCATTTATTGTGCTGAGAAGTTTGACACCAAACTTCCCAGATTTCAGTGTAGCCATTATGGAACTGTGGAGTTCGTGTTTGACAAACTCCCAGACCATATTCTATTATGTCTACCCTGCACTTACAATGTCTAAGGTTTGGCTTACACACTGTAGGGGCATAGTGCTCATGCACATATGCCCTCACCTGTGTTATAGTGCACCCTGCCTTAGGGCTGTAAGGCCTGCTAGAGGGGTGACTTACCTATGCCACAGGCAGTGTGAGGTTGGCATGGCACTCTGAGGGGAGTGCCATGTTGACTTAGTCATTTTCTCCCCACCAGCACACACAAGCTGTGAGGCAGTGTGCATGTGCTGAGTGAGGGGTCCCCAGGGTGTCATAAGACATGCAGCAGCCCTTAGAGTCCTTCCCTGGCATCAGGGCCCTTGGTACCAGGGGTACCAGTTACAAGGGACTTATCCGAGTGCCATGGCTGTGCCAATCGTGAAAGCAAAGGTACAGTCCAGGGAAAGAACACTGGTGCCTGGGCCTGGTTAGCAGGGTCCCAGCACACTTTCAATCAAAACGTAGCATCAGCAAAGGCAAAAAGTCAGGGGGTAACCATGCCATGGGGGCATTTCCTTACATCCTTCAAATCTGAGTTCCCTGTCTATGGATGCCCACTAAGTACTGAATTTAGTGGGTGTTTTAGGGGGAACCTGGTAGTGTCCAATGAGACACTTACCTTTGGGTGGCTGCACCCACTACAGTGACCACTTCCTATGGTCACTTCCCTAAACCTAATTGGCTATTTTCCTTTCATCTAAGATGGAGGAAAATTAAATGGAGGGTCCACCTCGCAGGCAACACCTTAGGGGTGGTGCATGCCAGGTGGAGCCACTCCTACCCTTTGTGTGGTTTCCCACCTTAGCTCCTACCAAAAGTGTGGGGTTTGCAAAGGAAGAGGCCATCTGCTGCTAGCAGCAGGCTTGGGAGTCAAGTTTCAAGGGCGGTAAGCCCCTTGAAGCTCACCAGCAGGGCAGTGCACATTCCTGGAGGAGGGGCCGTTAGCACCTACACACAGAAAGTGCATTGTTTTACAAACCAGAGAGACAGGGCTCTCCCCCACAGTTTGTATATTGGCTGACTGGAGATGGCAGGCTGGATAGAACCAGTCAGCAACCATGTCAGGATAGTTAGCTTTTGCAGGGGATACCTCTAGGGTGACCCCTGGGTAAATTTCATAATAATTCTAGTACTGGTACCAGTTTGGATTTACAATTCTGAGTTGTTTGATACCAAACAACCCAGGGTTCACAGTACCTATCATGTAGCTGGGAAACTTGTGTTGACCAGTGTCCAGGACACATATTAAAATGGCTGCTCTGTTCATTCACTATGTCCCAGGTTCAGCACGGAAACAGTGGGGGCATTTTGCTCATGTAGCTATGCCCTCAGATATAATATGATGCACCCTGGCTTAGGGCTGGAAGGCCTGCGGTAGGGGTGTCTTATCCATAGTGTATGCAGTGTATGGTGGACAGGGCACACAGGTAGTGTGCCATGTTGAGTTTGTGTTTTAGGTTTGCACCAGGACACCCAGCCTGTAATGGCAGTGCTGTGTGCATCGGGATGCATGGCCCTAGAGGGTAGTGCAATACGTGCTGCTGCCTTCAGGGGCCTACCCTTAGTACCCCATGCCCTGGGTACCTAGGTACCCATTTACTAGTGACTTACAGTGGTAGTTAAGGATGTATCCAATTACCTTTGCAATTTTAGGTAAAGACCACTGGCACTGAAAACCGGGTTAGCAGGATCCCAGTGCACGCCAGTCCAAGTTACATCCAGAAACCAGGCAAAAAGTGTGTGGGGGAGGGGGGTTCCTGCAACAAGGTGCCAGTTTACCACACGTCGTTGTTAACCCGGTGTTTGCTGAATATTGTTTTTTCTCTATAGGATAGCATTGAGAAAACTTTGAAAATTGCGCTATTTTTGAAACTGCAAAAGTATTTATGCTCGAAAGACTACTTACCTGATCAATTTTATAAATGTTTCAAACCCAAGAAATATTTAATTTTTGTTTTTCTAATTTAGTCTTGGATTTATTCTTTGAGTGTGTGTCTCATTTATTGCCTTTGTGAGTACAACAAATTCTTAGATCTACCCTCTGATAAGCCTAACTGCTAGTCCACACTACCACAAATAGAGCACTAGGCCTATTATCTACTTTTGCTTCTGAAATACCAACTGGGGATCCAATGGACTATCTGCACAGTGTATTTCATTTTAGTGCACTATATAGAGAGACCGCTTCCAACATATATCTAATTGCTGACAGTATTTTAAACATTTTCAGCTCTCTCATCGCAAGTGCAGGGCATCTGCTGTAAAGAATGTAGGACATCTGTCCAGCCTCACTGCTACCTAACACAGAAGAAATACTTTGCTCTTGGTTGTGACGGCCATACCTTGGACTGAATGTCCTTTAAATTGAATTCTCTGTACTATACATTGAATACACGCACAATACATAATTTTTTTAATAAGTATGAACCAGTGCAAACTATAAATAGAAAGTTCCTTGTCTTAACTACGTACTTAAGGTTGCATCTAACATTTTCCATCAGTGAAATTAAAAGCATTTTCAACAGATAATTTATGAGAAAAGAGGAGCGTTTGTATTACCATTGACCTTCTCTGTCAAAATTTGAGAATGGCAATTAATTGTTCATAATAATTTAAGTGTGGGTTATTCAACTGTTGTAAATGCTTGTGCATTTTGATGGATGAAGATTTAACAGTATTACGGAAAGAGAACTTCACTGTGTGCTCTCCATTCTCAAGCAGAGTTGCTTATAAAAAGGTCAAATGGGGTCACTGAAAGTAAGGAAATTCAGTGAGTGTAGTGGGCTGGCCCATTCGCTGTACAAAATGAGAATTACACTTTAACAGACAAATGGATGAAGAAAACTCGTGGAAAGGCCATATGTATGTATCAAGAATATTTTTTATAGAGAAAAACAAAAGGGTTTGGCTAATCCCAGACATAAAAACGTGCACGTGACATAATATGCCTGGGCTACAAATCCGAATATGTTCTAAACTTACAAACCAGTACATAGTGACTTGGAGTGCTTGAATTTGCACATATTGACAACACTTTAGAATCTCAAAAGAGATCAGGACTGTCAGTGTGGGTTCTGATAGGCTGTATCATTGTTTATATTAGACATGAAAATCCATTTAGCATTAAGCTCTGGAGTCTAACTGGCCTTTCTTCAATAAAGAAAACTCCCTGGTGTCAATGTGAATTTAAATCAACAGACCTCTGGAAATTTCTTCTTGTGTCCCCAGAGATACAAACATCTCACTATTTTTATCTCCTAAATCTCTGCCCTCTGAACACGGGTGTGCCAGTTTAACACATTAGGAAAGAATTTGCAGCAGAAGCCATAATTACCAGCAGGAACAGCTGTTTCATACAGAGTCAAAAACTCTGTAAGTCACATGTCCCTTTACCATTGGTGCAATGATGCCATTGATAGAAAGTCACTTACAGGGCAGTCTCTTCAACAGAACTCTTTATTCCCCAGGATGTTACCCTCAATTGCTTTAGGTTCCTTTGTTAGTACAAGTTTATCTAAATATTTGTAGTCTGTGGTGTCCTGGATGTAACTCTTCTCAAGATTAGTTATCACTTGGCAATTGTCCCTTGCTTGCATGACACGCGTCTTACTTCACGCCACATTTCAAAGGCCACAACCAGTGTTGTAGGGCGGGACCTGAGCCCCAATCTTAATTTTTCGAACGCGTGCCCGCTGCCGCAGGACACGCTGTCAGCCAGCAGGCGGAAGGCCGAGACCTGAGCCCCAATCTTTTTGTAACGCGCGCCCGCTGCCGTGGGACGAGCCCGGGCCAAGGGCAGTCCCATCCTGCGCCCATCAGCGACCGGAGGAGGCCGGGCTGGGCCATACCTCTTTATTCTTCCATTTTTGAGCCCAGCTTTTTTAACTCTGATCGACAACAGCGTGGTCGGAGTAGCTCCAAGTCTATTCTAGGTGAGGTGTTCCACCGTAGTGTGCTGGTATGGCCCCCAGCCGGTGATAATTGAGGGGCCAATCGTGTTTAAGCAAGTGTCGGAGCGAGGAGTCTATAGAAAAGTTTGAAGTTGGTTTGAAACAAGAGAAAAAGATGGGCAGAGGGAAGGGGGTGGGAGCTCAAGAGAATCATGGCAACAACAAAACCCTAGACGAATTTCTCCAAAAGGCCATTGGAGCATTAGAAAAAGAGATAGAAATGGTCCAGCGTTGTTTAATTGCCCCTACACTCTCAGCCCCTAGCCGTCAAACCCTACAGCCAGCACAGTCACTAGATTCACAGTCTGTACTGGAGCACCCAGTTGAAATTCTGGACGATTCCACTGCCCCTTCTGTATCTATGTTGCCAATCCAGGGCACTTCTAAGGGTGGTTCCCAAACTACTGTTGATTCCAATAACAAAGGGAAAAGGAAACAAAGGGAGTCCATCATAAGGAATAAACAAACCCATATTTCGATCTCCCCTAACCTGGGCCTGGTTCCTGGTAATGATGTCATTACAATTCCTCAAGAAAGTCCTAATGGACAACCGGTAACCAATTATATAATAGAATCCATAAATCCAGAATCCTATAGAAGCCCATCTCCAAGCGATTGAGGAGAAATTGGAAGGGCTTATTAAGACCCAGTTGCTGGCTACTCCTCCCCAAGCAGACTTTCGATCTCATTCGTATTCCCCCCACTTGAGTCAACCTTGCGTCAGTGAAGGCAGACTTCTCGCATTACCGAGCAAGGGTTTTATCCTTCCCAAGGACCATGAGGGGGATTCACCTGATAGAGCGGTTATCACCTCAAAGGATAAGTATTCTAAGGTCTCCGCCCTCTTTTAAAAGGATCTGGAGGACCTGCTCCTTGCAATGACACAGCAATAAAAGTCTATGCAGCTAATTCTACTCATGAGCATTTTCAACCAGACTCTTCGGAGACAATGCAGACCAATGGCGGGACTGGACCAAGAGCTTTACACCTTCCACCGGAATCATGCCCATACGTTCTTGTTATTACTAATGTCCCCGAACTTAAAACTCATAGCCTGGAATCTTTTACCGAACTGAAAAACAAGGTCATACACTGGCTACATGTAAATGCAGGGTTTGCATTTCATATGGTACCCTCGATACGGATGGTGAGGAGGGTGAGCTCGTTGGAGAAGCTCGGCATGGGGGACTGTATCGTTATTAATTTTAATTCACCAGCTCTTGTCCAGCAGCTCTCTTCAAATGCCCGCAGACCCTATCCCTTAGCAGGGAAAGTTTCCCTGTGTAGACTGCAAGTGTTCTATCCCCCAGCAGTCTCAGCTGTTAATAGTGAGGTGCTAATGGCGCATAGAGTTCACCCCTGTGCCAAGCCACAGTCTGCCCCCGAGCTAGGTCGCAGACCCTCTTCATCTTCTCTCTCGAAGGTAGATTGACTAAGTGATCGACTACGGGGAGTAGGAACGAGTTGCTATGAGACTGAGCATATGGCCCACCCAGTCTATAGTAGACTTACTCCATTAACACCACCCATCCTGACAGATTCCTGTAATTTGGGAATTAGTGAGAATATTGTCACAGGAGTCAGTGAGGAGGGGGGATCCCTCACATTAAGTTCAGCCTGTAACCCTGGGATTATTTCTCCTGTTAATTCATTGGATATGAATATGACTGGCCCCGAACCTAGCGGGGTGAGTAACCTTCAGGGTAAGAAAGAAAACGGTTATGTCAGCCTGAGTAGCCCAGCTATGTTTATGGGGGATACTAAGCTTTCCAGCTGTACTTCCCCTATAAGAGAGCAACCCCCGGGTGAAGTAAGGCAAGGAAAAGCAGATTTATTTGATACTGTTCTTAGCTGGAACATAGCAGGGTTGGAGAACAAAATGCAAATTCCTGGTTGGGGACAATTTATAGATGAACATCAGATATGTCGTTTCCAAGAAACATGGGCATTGGGGCCTAAATATAGATCTGGCTTCAAAAGCTACTGGGTTGCAGCACGTAAGGCGTCCTTTGGGAGACCCTCAGGTGGGCTGCTTATATGGTTAAGCTGTTCTCTTAAGTGTCAGGTTGAAGTTGTAGATACAGGCTGCCCCGAATTACAGGCCTTAATAGTATTGACTCTTAAGGAGAGACCTTTACTAATAATTAACATCTATAATAGGAGTGCGGGCAATAATTATGAGTCTGACGCTCTGACTATACTGGACAGCCTCCTTCACAGCAACACTTCATCTCATTTCATCTTAATTGCAGGGGACTTTAACGTTACCGTTGAGCCCTATCCTCTGGCTCAAGAGTTATACAAAGAAGAGGATGCCTATTGGGGCATCCCCCAGCTAGTGTCAAGTAAAAGACCCAGAATGAATAGAATAGCGCACCAAGTTGCCGACATTACACTAACACATGGTCTCCGAGCTTGCAATGGTCGCTCCCGTTCAGATGCCAACTCTCACCTCACTTTCAGGCGTGGAGCTCATAGGAGTCAGATTGATTATATTCTACTTGACATCAGACTGTGGGGCCATATGACTGACATGAGGGTGCAAGAACATGAAGAGAGCGACCACGATCCACTGATCCTATCGACCAGGGGTCTGTTGCCTTCGCTTGAAGTCCCCCATTCTATGGCATATGTACAAAAGCTCGCCCTAACAAACAATAGACGTAATATCAAATGGGAGTCTGTAAATACCTCCTTTGACTCCCTCACGTCAATATACAGTTTATTAGCAGACCAAATGGAGCATATGCTTTTGCATTTAGAGGACGGCGATGGGCTTGTAGCAGCTCATTCTGAACTGTTTAGCTCTTTAAAGTATCTCTTTGCAAAAGAGACTATTAGTACACCTGGGAAAAAATGCAGTGCAAGGTGGTTTAGTATTACATGCAGGGAAGCCCAGCACAAGTTATTGAGAACCTTGAGAGGTGGCCATGCAGAGTATATAAGACAAGCAAGGAAGGACTACAAACAGGAATGTCGTAGGGCGCGCAGGAGTTGGGAGGAGGCCAGATGGGTAGCTATCTTGGAGAGCGCAAAAGCTAACGATATTTCCAGTTTCTGGAAATTGATAGCAGATTACAGTAGAGATTCATCCCCCCTGCCTGGCACCTCAATTCTCTCCGCAGTGTGGGCTGAGCATTTTGGTCGATTATATGAAGGGCCACCTGAAGCTACCTTTAGGAATTTTGATGACAGTTTTACTTCCGAGGCCACCCCAATCAAATTTACTCTAACCGAAACCAAAGCTGCAATAATTTCACTGAATTGGGGAAAGGCCCCGGGTCCTGATAAGATTCCTGGTGACCTATATAAGACAAGACCTGATATATGAGCCCTTTACCTAAATTTAGTCTGTAATGCAGTCGCGGCAGGAACACTCATTCCACCCTCTTGGAAAGGAGCTGAAATAGTCCCCCTCTTCAAAAAAAGGCAGTCCCGGTGATCCTGCCAACTACCGTCCGATATGTTTAATAAATAACTCCCCAAAATTTTTGCGAAGCAAGTTTTGTTCCATCTTGACGAATGGATTTCAGAGTCCGAAGCCATTTCAGACCTACATGCAGGGTTTAGACCTGCAGTTAGTACTATAGACCAAGCCCTTAGGTTCCTAGCAGTCAAATGGAAGAATGTGGACTTAGGGGGGGGTGAATTTGTATGTGGTTTTCATAGACCTCAGAGCTGCATTTGATTTGGTCCCCAGAAACGATTCGCACAAGCTGGCTGGGAAGAAAATACAGTGTCTGCTATATGCGGACGACACTATCCTGCTAGCTAAATCACCAATGGAATCCAAAATTTGGTTAATCAATTTTGTGTTTTCTGTAGAGACTATGGGCTGGATGTTAATCTCAAGAAAACAAAAAACTTATGATATTTAGTGCCTCGAGAAAAAGATTATGTGCAAGATTAGTAATGAATTCAATTCTTCTGGAAAGAGTCTCAGAGTTCGATTATCTGGGCATTAGGCTAACGGACTCTGGTAGATGGGAGGCAGCCATCAGTAAAGGGGCACTCATAAGCCAAAGAGGTGGGGCATTAGCACATAAGGCTAGAACTGCATTAAGCCCCCCTTTGAATCCAATTTCTGAGATTTATAAAATCCAAATCCGTGCTGCGTCCCTGTACGGAGTGGAACTCTGGGGTTCCTACAGATAATTGGACATTCTACAAACCAAAGAAAATCACTTTCTCGGACACATATCTAGGTCAGGCAAGGGCACACCAATGATCCCTCTCAGACTCAATTTAGGATTAAACAGCATCAAAGCCACAGCGGGTCTGAGACCGCTTTTATACTGGATTCGATTATGGAAAACAGATGAACTTGAACCATTCAGGGTGGCAATAAGAGATCTCATAATATGCCCACAGGGATGGGAAAAAATCCTTTGGCTGAGGGAGATGAAATCAGCTTGGGATAGGTTAGGTCTCCCTCCCTATTGGAAATACCCTGAGTTGATCCCTGCTAATGCTAGACAACTTGTTAAAGGGAGGTACTGGGAGAAAACCAACTATGAGCTTTTCCACCGCAACGGGGTAGGCAGGTTAACAGCAGAGTTCTTGCAGGATAAACATGAACCCCGGCCCGAGAATTTCATGGACCTCCCTATACCCGCACGTGCCCACGCCTTATTTCTTCAGCTAAGATATGGCACTTTTCCGGTTAATAGCTTTACGGCCTGTTGGTCGTCAAGTAATCTGACGACTGACAGATGCATATATTGCCACCAATGCAAGGAAACACCTGAGCATGTGCTGTTCTTCTGTTCCCTATATAAGAGCCCTAGAGGGAGGTGGATCATCCCTTTGTGTAAAGTCTTATTATTGCAGGACCGAGCTAATGCTTTTAGAATATGCAAATATGATACATCTACGCTGGTAGTAAGCTCAGTTTCCAAATATTTGTCTGCAGCTTGGTCCATTCGCCATAGCTTCACCCTTGCTCCGGGGCTCTGAGCCGGACAGGTTTTCTTTGGCTTATGGAAGGGGACTCTAATCAGATTCATTTAGTCTTTAGATGTGTCATGTACTGTAACTCTGATGGGAATTTCATTTAACCAATGTGTGGATTTTAGAAATCTTTGGATCACTTGGGGGGCTTCAAGACATGATTTTCTGAATGTATGTTTTATCTCTAACTATTATTAAGGGCCCTGGCAATTTTTTGGTAACTTTTTTTATTCATAGTGCAGTCTAACTGGTATTGAATGTAAACCAAAAGTGTGGATTATTTTAATAATTATTTAATCTAGTGTGAGAATTTAAGGCCTTATTAATTGGTATGGTATCTTATAAACTACACTGATATGATAAGAAATGCACCTGTCCATAAATCGATTATGTCACTGGTTTTAGTTTTAAGGAATGTATTAATTGTATTCATTTGAAGGATAGACACAAGTTTTTATCATTGCTATGTATTATTGTTTTATTGTATCCACAATTCGATCATGCCACTGGTTTTAGTTTTAAGGAATGTATTAATTGTATTTATTTGAACGCTGGTTACAAGTTTTATTGTATTTTAATGGTCTAATTTTCTGACCGAATAAATAAATAAAACCAGTGTCCTTGTATTCACTTGTATACAACCTCCTACGATATCCCGTTCCCATCTCCCACAACAGTCACAGGGAGCTGATAGTGGCTGGCTAATTAAAGTTAAAATAAACCACTATCGCAGCACAAGAACCAGGTATGTTTGGGAGCTCAATGTTGCTGAGGAAAAGAAAATGCCTGGAGGTCTGAAGGAGTGGGTTCACATGCTCATTTTAGGTTTCAATTACTAAAAATCCTGATGTGAACAAAGGTATTACTTTTTATTCAAAGGAAACAATCTTGGTGTTCTTACTGAATGTAGTAATTCATAAGACTCCAAATGATTATTATTGTGCATGTTTTACAATTTTTGTGAAGAGAAACATGCAGATCACGTTCAGGTCCATTGATACAAGTACAGTACTGTCATCACCAGGGGCAGACTGGGAAAGAAAATAGGCCTGGTCATCTAAATTAAAAAGTGGTCCCGAGAGAGGGGTTGTAGGCTCCCTGTCAGTGCAACTTGGCTTCAAATTCTTTGAGGGGAGAGGATGTGGCATAACAGCCAGAGATGCAGACTCTGGAGCTGGGGAACCAGTTTCGAGTCTTGGCGTCAGCTCCACATCCTATGATCATGGGCAAATCGCTTAACATCCCCCTGCCTACCAAAAATGATTGTGCCCATGTGTAACATAACTGGTGCTCATGTAAAGCGCTCCAATACCTTCAAGTCTAGTTTGTGCTATATAAAACTGCAAAATAAAAAACAAAAATAAAAAAGCAGAGATTGAAATATCTACAGGAGCCAAAGAGGGGACATGGATGGGGGAGGGAATTAGAAGCAACATGATTTCGGTATTTGAATGCACACCAAATGTGACCAGTTAACAAGATTTATAGCCCTATTTACAGCAGAGATCTGAAAAGAAAAGCACTTCTCTCAGTGCTCCAACTGAAAGAAAAAAGTAGACCCGGAACACATATGAAAACCGTGAGCAGCTTATTCCTAAAGTACTTGGTTGGATCTCCATGGGAGGACACAAAAAAAGAAAAAGGAGGGACTAACAGGAAGTATTGCCCATTAGCAAGCAAGAATTTTTAAAGGACACGGACATAGACAAATGACAATCACCGGGGGGACATAAACTCCACAAAGCATACACAACAGGCCGCTAAGTGACAGCGCAAGCACTGTCTAGGCTTGACCTAAAAAAGGGGGAGCAAAAGCTCATGCTGAAGGGGCAGCTCCCCTTTCCCTGGTATCTTGTGGATGACGCATGCTTGGGGATCGCCCTCCTGTGGTACCTCTACCGTTCAAAACAGTGCTCAGGGACTGAGATATGGCCTGAGCACCTTTGGAAATAAAAGTAAATGAGCTGATCTGCTCATTTTACTTTCATTTTCCGTATAATGATGCTGGAACACACAGCATGCCGATCGTCATTACAGAGTGGGGATATTTTCAGCCTTGGCTGCTGAGGAAGCTCTTCCCTAGCAACCGTGGCTGAAAATATCAAACGAAAATCAATCTAGTGCCCGCACCAGAGGGATTTCCTACTTGTGTGCAGAGGATGAAACAGAGCCATCCTCAGCACATGAGCAAGATCAGTGAGGATGGCTCTGTTTCATCATCAGCATTAATCATGTTAAAATGGTGGGAATATTCTGCTTGTATTCACTGGTCAAAACATGCCCTAACTACTCTTGTTCTTATACTGTGTGTTTACTGCTTATGTTCTATACACTAGACTGAGAGCTTTAAAATAAAGATTTTAATTTACTTGTACATTTTTCTCACTACCCCTCTGAGTTTGTTGATTATAAACAAAAGATTGGTTGAAGTGCCACTGTGCCGATGAAACTTGAACAGGACTTACATGAAAACAGTGCTTGTGCAAGAATGTTTAGAGGGCTAGCGGCAAGGCTCTGGTCTAACCGTTTTTCCTAATTCATGGCCTGAATTAGATATTGGTGGATGAGTTACTCCATCACAACGGTGACATATATCCTTCCTATCTGCCATAATCTAAATCCCATAGGATATAATGGAATTTAGATATTGGCTGATGGGTTACACCATCACAGCGGTGACAAATTTCCTATTAGCCAATATCTAAATCAAGCCCTCAATGTTGATGCACTGAACTAAGTCCTTGCAGCAGCGCTTAGGGTGCCAATCCCTGCAGCTCTCGGGAACAGGGGATAGGAGAGATCCACAGAATTTCAAACATTACTATATAATGACAGACCATACTAAAAGACGATAGGCCATATCATACAAAAGTAATCATATGATATTATGTTGTAGATGTAGTACTAATATATTAATATATATTAATTGTAGGGAAATGCCTCCCTTGACAAGGTTGCCCGCTAACTTTTTGCCTTTTGTTGATGTCAGTTATGATTGAAAGTGTGCTGGGATCCTGCTAACCAGGCCCCAGCACCAGTGTTCTTTCTCTAAACTGTAATTTTGTTCCCACAATTGGCACAGCCCTGGCACACAGATATGTCCCTTGTAACTTGTCCCCTGGTACCAAGGGCCCTGTCGCCAGGGAAGCTCTCTAAGGGCTGCAGCATGTATTATGCCACCCTGGGGACCCCTCACTCAGCACATGCACACTGCCTCACAGCCTGTGTGTGCTTGGTGGGGAGAAAATGACTAACTCGACATGACGCTCCTCTAAGAGTGCCATGCCCTCAACCCGCTCCCTGTGGCATAGGTAAGTCAACTCTCTAGCAGACCTTACAGCCCTAAGGCAGGGTGCACTATACCACAGGTGAGGGCATAGTTGCATGAGCACTATGTCCCTACAGTGTCTAAGCCAAACCTTAGACATTGTAAGTGCAGGGTACCCATAAAGAGTATGTGTCTGGGAGTCTGTCAATTACGAATTCCACATTTCCATAATGGCTACACTGAAATCTGGGAAGTTGGTATCAAATTTCTCAGCACAATAAATCCACACTAATGGTAGTGTGGGATTTATGGGAAAATGCACCCACAGGGCATCTTAGAGATGCCCCTGTAAACCAGTCCAATTCCTAGTGTCAGGCTGACCAGTCCCTGTGTGCCTGCCACAACCAGATGAGTTTCTGGCCACATGGGGTGAGTGCCTTTGTCACTCTGTGGCCAGGAACAAAGTCTGCACTGAATGGAGGTGCTTCTCACCTCCCCCTGCAGTAACTGTATCACCTGGCGGTGAGCCTCAAAGGCTCATGCCTGTTGTTACAGCACCACAGGGTATCACAGCTAGTGGAGATGCCCGCCCTTCCGGGCACAGCCCCCACTTTTGGTAGCAAGTCCAGAGGAGATAATGAGAAAAACAAGGAGAAGTCACCCACCAGTCAGGACAGCCCCTAAGGTGTCCTGAGCTGAGGTGACCCCTGCCTTAAGACATCCTCCATCTTGTTTTCTTTGGAGGATTCCCCCATTGGGAATAGGGATGTGCCCCCCCTCCACTCCAGGAGCAGGCACAAAGAGGGTGTAGCCACCCTCCAGGACAGTAGTCATTGGCTACTGCCCTAAGACCTAAACACACCCCTAAATTGAGTATTTAGGGGCAACCCTGAACCCAGGAAATCAGATTCCTGTAACCTGAAGAAAGAAGGACTGCTGACCTGAAAGCCCTGCAGAGATGACGGAGATGACAACTGACTTGGCCCTAGCCCTATCGGCCTGTCTCCCGACTCAAAGAACCTGCACAGCGACGCATCCAGCGGGACCAGCAACCTCTGAGGACTCAGAGGACTGATCTACACCTAAAGGACCAAGAACCTCCAGAGGACAGTGGCTCTGTCCAGAAACAACTACAAAACAGCAACAAGAAACCAACTTTAAAGAGACTCACTTCCCACCAGAAGCGTGAGACTCTGCTCCTGACACCCCTGGCTCGAGTTTGGAGAAACCAACACTGCAGAGAGGACTCCGAGGTGACTCCAATGACGTGGACACTCTGAGTCGACCCCCCTAAACCCCCACAGCAACACCTGAAGAAAGGATCCAGAGGCTCCCCCTGACCACGACTGCCTGGTAACAAAGGAACCCAATGCCTGGACCAAGCACTGCACCCGCAGCCCCCAGGACCGAGAGGAACCACCTACCACTGCAGGAGTGACCAGCAGGTGGCCCTCATCCTAGCCCAGTTGGTGGCTGGCTCGAGAAGCTTCCCTGTGCCCTGCCTGCATCGCCAGAGTGACCCCCGGGTCCCTCCATTGTTTTCAATACAAAACCCGACACCTACTTTGCACAATGCACCCGGCCGCCCCTGAGGGTGTGTTTTGTGTGCCCCCCCCCAGTGCTCTACAAAAAAAAAACCTGGTCTGCTCCCCGAGGACGCAGGTACTTACCTGCTAGCAGACTGGAACCAGAGCACCCCTGTTCTCCATAGGCACCTATGTGTTTTGGGCCCTCCTTTGACCTCTGCACCGGACCGTTCCTGTGTTGCTGGTGCAGTGGCTTTTGGGCTGCCTTGAACCCCCATCGGTGGGCTGCCTATGCCAAGGAGATTTGCCATTTTAACACCAAAACTGTGTGTACTACTGTTTTAAATCAAAGTTCTGTACTTACCTGTGTGAAGTACCTTACAATTTGTGCACTTACCTAAAATTTGAATCTTGTGGTTCTAAAAATAAATTAAGAAAATGTTTTTTTCTATATAAAAACCTACTGGCCTGGAGTTAAGTCTGAGTGTGTGTTTCTCATGTATTGCCTGTGTGTGTACAACAAATGCTTTCACTATCCTCTGATAAGCCTACTGCTCAACCACACTCCCACAAAATAGAGCATTAGTATTATCTAATTTTGCCACTATCAACCTCTAAGGGGAACCTTTTGACTCTGTGCACACTATCTCTCACTTTGAGATAGTATATACAGAGCCAACTTCCTACAATAATCCTTTTGTACAAATGTTAAACAACAACTAAAAAAACAAATTGACAAAGCCAACAGATCTTGCATTGTTCCCAACTATTGGCTTTGCCAATTCCTGGTTTGGGGGTTGAAGCCTACCAGCCAGCACAGCTGTCTGGTTTACTAACAACATTTTAGGGACATTTGGAAAGCTTCTCCTGGAATGTATTCCGCCCATTGCTTACCACTGGCTTTGTGGTTTGCAACTCACATTTGCTTGCTTTCTATTTGCTGGCTCTTTGTTTTAGGCTGCCCAGCTTGAATTTATCTCTTCCATGTCCCAAATCTTATTAACTGTATTCTTCCGTCAGTAGTGGATTTCTGTAAACAGGTTGTTATATTTTATTCTCATCTTGTCATATTTGCTGTGCATTCAACAACAGAGATCAAATGTTAGACTTTGTCTTCAGAGGCAGCTTTGTGTTTATTTTTCTTTCTCTGACTTCAAAGTGAGAGTATTTATGTGACAATCATACTGGCTACTGAGAGCGAGCTTGAGGAACGCTGTACCATTTTTTTTTTAGCACACAACAACACTTAAAGGTCTGTAAATAAACTGTGCAGGTATTTTATATTTATCATAATTAAAAAAATATAAATGAAGGACTTTTTTTGGTTATTCTGAAATATGGTGGAAACAAATATTCTAATACTATCAAAACAACTAGGTGACATTGTCACATTTGTGAGCTGTATACTTTTATCAGTAAAACTGTATGTTTGTGCAAAAGTAAGTAATTTCAATTGAAGATGTGTCTGTAATAGTATGCTGCCACACCATGCAGACGTCACTTGACCCCACTCCACTCTGCACCACTCCAAACCACTATAGTATACACTCCACCACTCCACAATGCACTCTAATCTGCACCACTCTAATATGCTCCATGTCAATCTATGCCTCTCTGCACTACACCACTCTATGCCAATGCACTCTATCCCATACCACTCTACTATGCACCACCACATTCTTCGCCAATGCACTCTATGCCACTCCACTTTACACAAATACACTCCACTCTGTAACACTTTAATCTGCTTTGCATTATATTGTACAACACTCTCCTCCGAAAGTCTATGCCACTCCTCTGCATCACTGCACTCTACACCACTTTAATAAAAACCAATGCACTCTACACCAACATACACCACTACACTGTACTCTGCAACACTTTAAGCCACTGCACTATACACCACTGCTCTGTAAGCCAATGCACTGTACATCATTCTACTATACACCACTGCACTCTAGGGCAGTCTACTCTGCAACAATGTACTCTGTGTCACTGAACTATATGCCACTACACTATTCCATGGCACTCTACACCACAGTAATCTACACAACAGTGCTCTGTTCTGCACCACTCAACACCAATACCCTCTATGCCACTCTTCTCTGCACTCTAACCTGCACCACTCTATGCCAATACAATGTACGCAATTACACTCTACACCAATCCACTCCAAGCCATTGTAATCTATCCTGCACCACAGCACTGTGCGCCACTGCACTCTGAAAGAAACTACTCTATGCCCTGCACTCTACACCACTCTATTCCACTCTATGCCAATCCACTGTACACCAGTCCAGTATATCATGTGCCTCTAGTCTAGGCTGCTACAGTCTACGCCACTGCATTCAACGCCATTACACTCTACATCACTTTACTTAAAACCAGTACTCTGCACCACTGCACTGTGTGCCACTATAATCTACACTAGTGCACTCTACACCCATGAACTCTCTATCACTTTAGTCTGCACTACTCTAAGCAACTGCAACACTGCACTGTCCACCACTGAACTCTGTGCCACTTTACTCTGCCCCACTGCACTCTATACCACTGTACACTACCCTGGATCACTCCACACCACATCACTCTACACAGAAACAATCTGCTCTACGACAGTGCTTTCTATGCCACTGCAGTATACCCTGCCCTCTGCACTATGCCACGTCACTCTACTCTGAAACAATATACTGTACACCACTGCATCTATGCCACTTCACTCTGCGCCATTTTACCCCACTGCACTCTACATTGCACCACTCTTCTCTAAATCCCTGCACTCAACAATTTACTCAAAACCATTGTACTCTGCGCTACTGCACTGTATGCCGATCTGCACCACTGTGCTCTGTGTTACTGCACTCTATGCCACCCTATTCTACTCTGCACCACTGCACTCTGCAAGACTTCCCAATACGCCACTGCAAGCTATGCCACTCTACACTAGTGTGTTCTATGTCACTTCATTCTATGCCACTCTGCACCACAGTACTCTACGCCACTGCAACACACTACTCTATGCCAATGCACTCCATGCCGCTGTAGTCTACGCCACTGAGCTCTGCGCTACTCTACTGACTCGCCAATACACTGCACTCCACTATACTCTATGCCTCTGTACTGCTCCACTCTACAGCACTGCACTCAACATCAATCTAGTCTATTCTGCACCACTGCATTCTACAACACTGCACTCTAGTCTGTAACAATCCACTCTAGACCACCCTATTCCACTTTGTACCAGTCCACTCTATGCCACTCCGCCTTACACCACTGCAGTCAACCCTGTGCCATTTCAAGCCACACTATTCTAAGCTGCTGCATTTTATGCCTATGCACTCTACACCACTATACTCAAAACCAATACATTCTACGCAAATCTACTCTGCACACCACTATACTCTGCAACACTCTAAGTCAATGCAATCTACACCATTTTACTTTGTTACTTTACTCCTCATCACTCTGTGCCACTGCACTCTACACTAATCCACTCACACTCTACTATACACTACAGGACTCCAGAACACTCTCCTCTGCAACACTACACTGCCCAACACTGAATTCTACACCTCTCTACTCTCTGCCACTGTAATCATCTGCACCACTGCACTCTATCTATGCCACTCTACTCAATGCCTGTGCACTCTGCCCCACTCTACTAGGCACCACAGCACTCTTCACCACTGTATTCTACACCACTCCACAACACTGCACTCTACCCTGCACCACCCCAGAGTGCACTGCACCACTCTATTGTCACTTCACTCAAACTATCTTCTCTATGCAACTCTTCTCTAAGCCACTGTGCTCTACCCTCCACCACTCTACTCAAATAATCTAGTCTATACCACTGCACTCTACACTTCTCCACACTACGCTGCACCACTGTACGTCACTGCACTTTACACCAATGCACTCAACACCACTTTAGTCAAAAACCCATGCACTCTATGCACTATAATCTACAAAACTATGCCACTGCATGCAATGCCACTCTATTCTACTCTGCACCACTGTACTCTACACCATTGCTCTCTGCACCACTCTAGTCTGCGTCAGTGCACTCTACGACACTACTCTACAAGACTGCACTCTTGCCAATCTACCTCTGCATGCTATGCCACTCTACCCCATTGTGCTCTATATCACTGCAATGTACACCACTCTAATCTACTCTGCACCACTGAACTCTAAGCCACTGCTTTCTGATCTACTCTGCGCCAATGCACTCTATGCCACTGCTCTCTCTGCCACTAAACAGACAGGATCTCCTTTGGTAACTACAGTGGATATATTGGTTGAAAACTTGTCTAGTAGGGCTAAATGAAGAAATCCCTTGGCACCAGCTTAACTAGGACAGTGATACAGCTTTCTTGTAGGTCCATATAGACAATCTGGCTCAATATTAATTAATAGCCACTCATGTGTGAAGGTATGGTTTGTGCTCGGAGAAGACAGCACACACTCATAGGTATTATAGGTTTTGGACCTTTTTACTTATGGTGAGACTAACAGTTTACTAGATGTATCCTCTGTGACTACGAGTCCTGCCTTTGCAAGACATTGGTCTCCTTCTTCTGTAGTAGTTGAGTCTTTTTTCTTCTAATGTATTCACAGTGATAGTATTTTCCACCTCTTTCCTCGTTCTTCACTTTGCTATTTCTATGTTTGGTGATGTGGTCGCCTGAGTACTGTTGGCGGCCGCAGTTTCTAAAGGTAAAGAACAGAGTGGTTTTCATCAGACACACAGTACCCCTGAGTTTGATACTCGTTCAAAACGGCAACCTGACTGGCCCCACACACATCTCTATTCGCGTTGTGACATATTACGTCCTTGCGTGACGCTTGACCTCCGTTGTTAAAGTGGCTGCTCCACCTGATGAACTTGCTTGGCGGAGAGAATGCTTTGGTAATGCTGGGGACGTCTGTCTTTTGGTGTAGTAAGTCTGGGACCTGGGGCCTTTTGAAGTTGGGTGGATTTCTGATCTTGGTAGATACAACCCCTCAGGATAGATGACTTTTGATTAACCGCATATTGTATGACTGGTACGTAATGTAATGGAGGGCAACATATTCCAAGCGCTTATGGCTAATTGACAATGGTGTTATGGATGACAGATTAATAATGCTATAATAGTCAGAACTTCGTCATATCAAATCCAGACATCAGGAAGAGATATACTGTATTTTATTTATCTTTTAGCACACTGATTATGGGATAAACTGACATATTTTCTCAGATTGTGACATCAGAGTGATGCTCCATTGGGTTCCCCAGGTTAGGCAATCTTCCAACAGTACCTGGGTAAGACACAATCTTTCATTTGACGCCAAACATGAATTAAGCATCAGCCTGATTTTGACGGTGTGGTGGTTTATTACTTCACTTGGGATAGGGATATTGACATTTTTGAGTTACAGTGCTGACCCTCCACTATGTCAGTGTGATCAAGAAGTTTGGATATAAAATACCTGTTCACTCACATGCATGTATTTACATATTCAGCAATTTGGCTGAAGCTGATGGTCTTGTAATTGCCTTTTTATTTCCCGTTATATGCATCTAACATGAGTAATTTAAGTGCCCTTTATGTTGTGGCTGTACATGGATTGTCTGTCTTTTCTCTTTACAGAGCAAAAGTGCATCTACGTAAGAGAATCTATCTTACAATTTTAAAACAGTTTATTTTGTAGGGTTTAACAAGCCAGCCCCATTAGGTCACAAAGATGACAGTAGGACAGACTGTGTACTACCTCCTGTTTAGGGGTCTCTAACCAGAGACATTAGGTCTTGAAGAAGGCTGCTGACACCATGAGGCATATTTGTGGATGTCCGAACATGTTGACCATTGTGGGATGACAGGGCAACTAATGTCCCCGGCTATCATTCCCTCTCTCTGTTTCTAATCCTGTCAGGACATCCACTAATAGATTTCAAGGTTAGGATAGCTCCAAATAGTTTGATTTTTGCATTTTCCACATCTCTGGTTGTTGTGAATTGTATACTCTAATTTTAAAAATATTTTTTTAAACCCTTGCTCCCACACTTTGTGAGGTAGAGTTCACCGTGGTCTCATTTGGGTCCAGGGTGTGGGAAGCCTGAAAATGAAGCGTGCCACATCTTGATGTGGGTGAGGGCCCTGAATTCCCAGAGGGACTCTTTATAGAGAAAAGGCAATATTAGCCATAAGTGCGAATCTTTTTTCTGTGCGTTTTCCTTTTAAAAGTAATCAGTGGATAAAGGGAACATAATTATGACCATAGGACATCCAAACAGCCATGTGGAGCTTTCCAAACATTATATAAAGACAGATATACGCTAGGCTGTATGCTGGCTCGATGAGCTGATAAATGATAAATTCGACTTAGACTCTATCCTGGAGAAAGAATGTGAAATGAGTACCATTAACATGGGATAATGAAAACAACTTTAGTTTACAATGCTCTGAAGTGCAGTATGAAGCTTTTTAGGCAGGTTAAGCTCCTCTGGTCAAGAACTGACCATGGTAGCTCCTCCATTCTCTTGATAGATTCCATATATGTCAAAGCACTTTCACCCTTTTTACTATCCTGTGCCTGTCTCATCACTTTTTTGAATTGTGCCAGTGTTTAAGAAGCCACCAAACTATGCTGGTGGTGTGATGAATGTGGTATTCTATTCTGAACATGTAAGTTTTGTTTGGCTGTTTGAGCACCTTCAGATTTAAATTAGGATGCTCAATGGCAAACCTGTCCTTTATTGCTGGGGATGGTGAAGAAGGTAGATGGCAGTGCTTTAGGTACCTGTAATGAAAGTTTGAGTAGGGGGGGTTTAAGCATTTAAAGAATGCAGGGTGGAGGTAAAGACGAGGGCTACATGATTACAATTCTGTTGTGTAGTATACAGAATAGTGATATCCCAGCACGATCACAAAAAATGCTCCAGCACACTAAATGCTTACTTTACGGAGTGGAGTTCACATGGAGCATGGAGGTCCTTGTGATTCATATTGTTTTAATCTGGAGTATGCTTATGGAAGGAAAATGGAAGGACAATGTTCTGTGCCTGTAGGAAAGTGCCCCTTTTTAGACATGGTCACCCCCACTTTTTGCTCACTAGCACTCAGGAATTTCGACTGAGGTGCACTAGGTCCCTGCTAAACAGGTCCCCGGTGCCAGTGCTCTTTCCCTAAAACAGATAACAACTGGATACACCCCCCTACCTATGTAAGTCCCTAGTAGAGGGTGCCCCTGGTACTGAGGGTCTGAGTAGTATAGAGGATCCCTAAGAGCTGCAGCACGCCTTGTGCCACCCTCAAGGACCCCCCCCTTAAAACAAGTTGCGCGCAGCTGCCATTGCAGTCTGCATGTCCTGGTCCTGGTGCAAGCCAAAAAACACAACATAGCACACCTATTGCATGCTATGCCCCAATCACTGCATCGAAGTATATGTAAGTCACAGGCATTGGAGCCCTAAGGCAGGGTGCATTATAACCGATGTGAGGTCATATACGCACAAGCAGATATGAGCCTGTGAGGCTCAGCTTCATTGATGAGCATTGCAAGTGAGCAGAGAAGCCAACTCAAGGTATGGGCTAGACACTCGTCATCACAAGTTCCAAAGCTACATAATTGTTTCAAAGAAATATACGTTGTTTGGTATCAAACACCTCTTCTTAATAAATCCAGGCTGATGCCAGCCTCGGGTTTATTATGACATGCCCACAGAGGACACCTTAGAAGTGCCTCCTGAATCCCAGTAGTCTCCGAGTGTGCTGGCTGACTGGTCTTGACCAGCCTGCCACCTCAGACAGGTTTCTGACACCCTGGAGGTGAGAGCCTGCACTCTCAGTGGCCAGAAACAAAGTCTGCTCCAGGGAGAGAGGGTGTCACCTACTTCATCAGGATGGCTAGCAAATCTGGATAACAAGGCTAGGGACTTCAAAGCCCTGCTGCCTTTGGGATACTACCAAATCTTCCCCAGACCTGGGTGTTGCCATCTCCTGCCCTGAGGACCACTTGGCACCAGGACAGGAGGGTAAATTAGTTAGTCAGTAGGCGTGTTTCACCTTTGGGCTACCACACCCCTATGGTGGGCTACCCGTAGTGGACACTTGTGGAAGGGTACCAACATCTTGTTTTTGGTGGAACTAGGCCTTCTGGGAATAGGGTTATGCTCAGTCTCCACAGGAAGTGGTTATATAGGGGGTGTAGTCACCCCAAGGGTAAATAGCCCATTGGTTACTACTTTAAACACCCCTAAAGAACAAGTTACTTACCTTTTGTAACGCTTTTTCTGGTGGATACACTAGCTGCCTGTGGATTCCTCACCTTATGAATTCGTCCTTGCGCCAGCATCCGACGGAAAGACTTCTTCCTAGCTGTCCATGTTGACGAGGACGTCATAATAGCACGGCTCCACGTGACTCCGTCTGACGTCACCGTGCCAATAAGAGGTCGGCGTGCTGACGTCAGTTTCACCCCATTTTTTTACGTGCCTTTGAGGCGATCAGGTGAGAACCGACCCATAAAAAAAACTTGAAAAATACATATACACAAGAACACTTCCCATAATTGCATATATTCACATGAAATATAAATATCAAATTAAACACATATATACATATATATATATATAAACCTTTGCAACTATATCTGTGCAATTAGGCAGGCAACGGGGAGGCGGGAGGGACGTGAGGAATCCACAGGTAGCTAGTGTATCCACCAGAAAAAGCGTTACCGAAGGTAAGTAACTTGTTCTTCTGATGGATACAACTACCTATGGATTCCTCACCTTATGAATAGAGTCCCAAAGCAGTACCGCACTCGGTGGTGGCTGCCCGCCTGATTACACCAAGAAATCCTGAAATACTGAGCGTGCAAAATGGCCGTCCCTCCTCACCTCAGAGTCCAAACAGTAATGTTTTGCGAAGGTATGTAGGGACGCCCAAGTCGCCGCCTTACAAATGTCCACTATTGGAACCCCTCTTGCAAGGGCCGAAGTGGCCGACTTAGCTCTGGTGGAATGGGCCCTGATACCCTCAGGGGAAACTTTCTTCGCCAGTGAGTAGCAAACTTTTATACTAAGGATGACCCACCTCGAGATAGTTCGCTTCTGGACTGCTCTGCCCTTCCGCTGTCCAACATACCCCACGAACAGCTGATCCTCCAGACGAAAGTCTTTTGTTCTCTCCACGTAGAAACTAAGAGCCCTTTTGTGGTCCAACCAATGGAGTCTCTCCATCTTTAGAGGGGTGTGGAGGAGGGTAGAAAGAGGGAAGGGTAATAGTCTGTCCCATATGAAAAGGAGTGACAACTTTTGGCAGGAAAGATGCCCTGGTTTTCAGCACCACTTTATCAGGGAAAAACATGGTAAAGGGGGGGTTTAATGGAAAGGGCTTGAAGCTCCCCAACCCTTCTAGCAGAGGTAATTGTAATCAAGAAAACAGTCTTAAGGACTAAATATCTTAACGGGCATGAATGCATGGGCTCGAAAGGCGAACCCATCAGAAATGTCAAAACCAGATTTAAATCCCACTGAGGCATGTGAAAGGGCGTGGGAGGAAACTTATTAACTAAGCCCTTAATGAACTTCTTTACAATCGGAGATTTGAATAAAGAAGGCTGGTCCGGAAGGCAAAGAAAAGCCGACAGAGCCGCTAAATAGCCCTTAACTGGAGCTACCGCACAGCCTTTCTTTGCTAAGTCAAGAGCAAACAAAAGAACATCTGAAAGGTGGGCCTTTAAGGGATCTTTTTGATTCTCTCCGCACCAAACCATAAATTTTGCCCACCTACCGGCATAAATGGATTTAGTGGAGTGTCGCCTGGACGATAGAATAACATCCACTACATCCGGTGGGAGAGAAAGGGAACTCAGGTTGCCCCGTTCAATCTCCAGGCATGAAAGTGTAGGCTCTGGAGGTGGGGGTGTAGAACCTACCCCTGCGACTGTGAGAGGAGGTCTGCCCTGAGTGGGAGACGGAGCGGAGGGCACTGAGAGAGTTGAAGAAGGTCTGTGTACCACACCCTTCTCGGCCAGTCCGGTGCCACCAAGATGACTTGGGCCTGGTCTTGGCGAATCTTCCTCAGAACCCGAGGAATCAAGGGTATGGGGGGAAACGCGTAAAGCAACTGGACGCTCCAGGACATCTGAAACGCGTCCCCCAACGCTCCTTGCATCGGATACTGGAGGCTGCAGAACAACGGACAGTGTGCGTTCTCCCAAGTGACGAATAGATCCAACTGAGGAGAACCCCACATCCCGAAGATATAGAGGACCAGGTCCGGATGGAGACGCCACTCGTGATCTACTGAGTAGTGACGACTGAGACCGTCCGCACGTACGTACATTCAGAACTCCGGCCAAATGATTTACTATTAAGCAAATCTGATGGTCCTGAGCCCAGGACCAGAGTCGCAGAGCCTCTCTGCAGAGAAGGTACGACCCTACCCCTCCCTGCTTGTTTATGTACCACATCGCGGTAGTGTTGTCCGTCAGGGCCTGAAATGACTGACCGCGAAGGGAAGGGAGGAAGGCCTTGAGTGCCAAATGTATTGCCGCCAATTCCAACAGATTGATGTGAAACATCTGTTCCGCTGGAGACCAATGACCTTTGATCTCCAGGTCCCCCAGATGAGCTCCCCACCCTAGAGTGGAAGCATCCGATACCACTGTGGCACTGGCGTGGTAGCAAAAATGGTTTTCCTTGGGAAAGGTTGCCGCCCACCAATGGAGATCCGCTGCAGTGTCCCTGGAGATCCTTATCGAATCCCTGAGATCTCCTTTGTGCTGGAACTACTGCCTGCAGAGGCACCACTGAAGAGCCCTCATCTGCCAGCGTGCATGAGTGACCAACAGAATGCAAGAAGCAAACAGACCAAGCAGGCGTAAGACTTTGAGGAAACATTTCTGAAACATTGGAATCAACGCCTGAATGTCCCGAATCGGCTGAGGCGGGGGATAGGCCCGAAACAATGTTGTGTCCAGTACTGCCCCTATGAACAGGAAGCGTTGAGAGGGCCCCAGGTGAGATTTGGCTTCGTTTACCGAAAAACCCAGATCGAACAACAACTGGGTTGTCACCCACAGATGAGACAGCACAAGCTCTGGAGACTTGGCTTTGATTAACCAATCGTCCAGGTAGGTGAATACCGCTATTCCCTTCCTTCTGAGATGTGCTGCAACCACTGCCATCACCTTCATAAAAACTCGAGGTGCTGAAGTAAGCCCAAACGGAAGGACCGCAAACTGGTAGTGTTGCGACCCCACCACAAACCGGAGATACTTCCTGTGTCCACTTGAGTATCGGAATATGAAAGTACACATCCTGCAAAACGACAGACACCATCCAGTCTCCTTCGTTCAACGCCAATAGCACCTGCGCTAGGGTCAGCATTTTGAATTTCTCCTGTTGGAGTAACAAATTCAAAATCCTCAAGTCGAGGATCGGTCTTAGACGACCGTCCTTTTTGGGGATCAGGAAATATATTGAATAACAGCCCTGACCCCTTTCCTGCACCAACTCTATTGCGCCCTTTGATAACATGGCCAGAACTTCCTGTTGTAGCAACAGAAGATGGTCTTCTGAACAAAATGAGGGACGGTGGGGAAAGGGAGGAGGGGAATCCTGAAAGGGAAGAGCATTTCCTTTTTCCACAATCTTTAATACCCAGGAGTCCGTTGTTATCGACTCCCACTTGCGGAGAAAAAGACTCAGCCTTCCCCCTACAGGAGAGGTATGAACGATAAAGTGGGGAAAACTAGGGCTGCTTCTGCTGTTTTCCACCAGAGGGTGAGGATGATGATGAAGGCTGCTGGACTGCCCCTCTACCTCTACCCGTACCCCGCCCTCTAAAGGAAAGATAGGGTGGATTGGCAGGTTGTTGGGCCAAGTACTGGGGCCTCCGAAAGGCAGAACCACTTGCAAACCCCCTGAACCTGCGAAAAGGTCTATAAGGAGTAGCAGTGGTAGTCTGTAAGCCTAAAGACTTAGCTGTTGCCCGACTGCCTTTAAACCTCTCAAGAGCAGAATCCGCCTTTTCTCCAAACAACTTCTCACCATCGAATGGTAGATCCAACAAGGTGGTTTGAACTTCAGAGGAAAACCCGGAGGACCTCAACCAGGCATGCCTCCTAGTAGCCACATATGTCCCCATGGCCCTGGCTACCGAATCCGTCGTGTCCAGGCCAGACTGTATAATCTGCTGCGCAGCCGCCTGCGCATCCGAAAAAAGAGATCCAAAGGGCCTCTGTACATCCTGCGGTAGATCTCTGACCATCTCCTAAGCAGAGTCCATAAGGGCGTGGACATACTTGCCCAGCACACAGGTAGCATTTGCAGCCTTGAGCGCCATGCTGCACGATGAAAAGATCATCTTTGAAGACTGCTCCATCCTTTTGGACTCCCTATCAGTTGGGACCACAGGGAATGTTCCAGGAGCAGACTTCGCAGAGCAAGACGCCTGGACCACCAAGCTTTCAGGAGTTGGATGGCGTGACAGGAAACACGGATCCCCGGGTGTGCCCCTATGTCTTCTCGCTATTGCCCTGTTCACCGCTGGAGTCGTAACAGGCTTCCTCCACAGGTCCAGAATGGGCTCCATCAACGCCTCATTGAAGGGCAGTAAAGGATCGGCAGTGGACGTAGAGGGATCCAACACCTCAGTCAGCAGGTTGGTTTTCACTTCCGCTGCAGACAAAGGCAAGTCTAAAAACTCTGCTGCTTTTCTGATCACTGTATGAAAAGATGCTGCCTCCTCTGTAAACTCCCCCGGAGATGCAATGTCCCATTCTGGGGAAATATCCAGGCCGCTTGCAGACCCCAAGCCTTGGTACTCATCCAAAGGCCCAATCTCACCCTTTTCTAACTGCCTGTACTCTTCCTCCTCCAGGAGTCGTAATGCCTTTCTGCGGGACCTAAGGCGTGTTTCCAAAGTTGGCATCGATAATGAATTTACCGACACCGAAGACTTCGAATCCCAGTAGGACACAGGAAGAGATGGGTGACTCCTAGCATCACCCGGCACCGGCGTCGACACGGACTCCAATGACGTCTTCTTCAGAGTCAGCTGGCATGAAGGCGATGGGGCCGGCCAGGAAGGAGACAACATAGACGTCGAATGACGTGGCGATGGCGTCGGCTGACGTGATGATGGAGCCACAGACCCACCTGGTGAAGATCTTCCACGAGGAGACATCCTCAGCGCTGATCCGACAGCTTCAGCAGGGCAAAACGGCATAAACTGGGCAGCCTTAAACGCCGCTGAGGAGCCCAAGTCAAACGCCAATGGCCCCGTGGGACACGCCGGTGCACCAGCAGGGGCCATGGACTGGAAAATGGCATAAATTGCATTTAAAAATGCAGCCGGATCCGCTCCTGGTGCCGGGAAAGCAGGATATTGCTGTTCTTGAGCCTGCTGCACATCAGTCTCCTGCGGCACCGGTGAAAACTGAGGCCTATGAAGAGTCACCTCATAGACCGACGGCGCCTGAGATATCTCCAGATTCCTGGGCCGAGGCGTCACAGTAGGGCTCACCTCCCATGTACTTTGGCATTGAGTAGAAGGAGACCTTGACCTCGATCGGCTCCACTCAGACCAGCGCCGAGAAACATGACGGCGTCGTGAATCATGGTGATGCCGCTTCTTATGCTTTTTTGGCGAAGCATGAAACGAAACCCTCTTATGGCCCTTCTTCTTGGCTTTTGCCATGAAAAGCTTAGCCTCTCGTTCTTTTAGAGCCTTAGGGTTCATGCTCTGGCACGACCTACACCCCTTGACGTCATGCTCAGACCTAAGACACCAGATACAATCCAAATGTGGATCGGTTACCAACATCCAACCTCCACATTCTTTACAGGGCTTAAAACACGATTTCTTTGGGGGAAGACATTGTAACCACCAAAACGCAACAGTAATCAACGAGCCAGGAGAAAAAAACGTTAGCGTCTAAGGCACGGAAAGAAGGAAAACTGACGGCAGCACACCGACGAGGACCTCTTATTGGCACGATGACGTCAGACGGAGTCACGTGGAGCCGTGCTATTATGACATCCTCGTCGACGTGGACAGCTAGGAAGAAGACTTTCCATCGGATGCTGGCGCAAGGACAAATTCATAAGGTGAGGAATCCACAGGTAGTTGTATCCGTCAGAATGGAGTATTTAGGTGGCCCCTGACCCAGTAGAAAAGATTTGTCTAACACAAAGAAGAAGGACAAAGAAGAGCCAAAGGAACGAGAACTGTGGACGACAGGTGGGCTTTTGGCGCAAAATCCAGCCTGTCTACCTGCCCTTGTCCTCACAGTCATGATACTGTGACCTCCAAAAACCGCAGAGGTTCTCCAGCACTTCGCCGTCCCGTCAGCATCTTTCTAGGAATGGAGGAGTCACTTCCCTGCTTTCTGCAGGCACCAACTGCAACGTCCGGTCCACCATTCTGCTGACCACCGGGCCCAAAGATGCAACAGACATCCAGGAGGAGGTCACTGTGCTCCAAGAGACCAGTTCCAACTACCCTCCAAGTGAGAAGACACCAGGACCAACCGGAGCTGAGCTGCACCAATGCTTGGGACACTGGATCACTTGCAACAACTAAGGCTTGTTGAAGCCCAACCCGGACTCCAACAGCATATCCAAAAAGCCACACTCGAGGGATGACTGCACCGCAGAAGACATCTACCAGAATTGGAACAGGGGCACCAATGACAAAGACCCACTGCACCTAAGCTTGCCTGTCCGGGATAAGGACATTCAACGGTGTTCCCTTGCTCCCAGGTCCCCCACCGACTAAGCCCCCGAATGGGAGCTCCCAGATTTGTCCCCAAGTCTATCCTTGCACTCTTTCTACGGGGCCCCCCTGGTCACCAAGTGTGTGGTGCGCAGGTAACTTGACGACTAGCACTACTGCACCTGGATGCACCAGGGCAGGTAAAACTGAACTGCTAATCTTGTTTGTGACTTTACACCCCTAACACCCTACTACCTACAGTGGACCCCTGAGAACTGTTGGCAAGGACCACTATATGCAGTAAAAGTACATTGGAACCTTTACCGCACAAAAACGCATTTGAGTAAAAGTGTTATTTACTTGCTACAATTACATAATTGCAACAGTACTTGTTTCCATGGAAGTATTCTGGTGTTGAAACATTAGAAAAATAGTTACTTTGTTTATCTTAACAATTGGTCTTGAGTTCCTTCTCGAGTGTGTCTCATTTATTGACTCTGTGGCCCATATTTATACTTTTTGACAAAAACCAGCGTCAGCGCTGGTTTGCGTCAGAAATTTTACCACCAGCTAACGCCATTCCTACACGTCATGCGGGTGCCTTATTTAAGGAATGACGTTAGCCGTTGCTCCAGACTGGTCAGAGTAAAAAAAAAAAAATGACTCAAACCAGGCAGCACCGGCGTAGGGGAAAATGGGGGTTGTGCGTCAAAAAATGGTGCAAGTCAGGTTTGAGGCAAAAATCATGCCTCAAACCGGACTTGCGCCAATTTTTGACGCAGAACCCCCAGTGAAATGACTTCTGTCTTGGCAAAGACAGGAGTCATGCCCCCTTGCCCAATGGCCATGCTCAGGGGACTTCTGTCCACTGGGCATGCTCATTGGGCACAGTGGCATGTAGGGGGGCCCAAATTAGGCCCCCATATGCCACTTAAAAAAAAAAAAAAAAATACTTACCTCACCTTACCTGTACTTACCTGGGATGGGTCACCCCCATCCATGGGTGTCCTCCAGGGGTGGGCGAGGGTGGCAGGGGGTGTCCCTGGGAGCAGGGAAGGGCACCTCTGGACTGCTTCCATGGTCAGAGACCATGGAAGTGAGCCCACAGGTCCCTTAACGCCTGCTCTCACCCAGGCTTTAATAAACGACACACATCAGGCTGTGCAACGTTTTATACTCCTGCGTCAAAATGACGCAGGAGTATAAATAAGGTGCACAGGCCTTAAAGTCATTTTTTGGGCGGGAATGCCTATCTTACATGTCATTAACGCAAGGCAGTTTACCGCATCCAAAAAATTACGCGCACAGAGGAATTTTGACATCTGCTGGCTCGGGCATCAAAATTGAAATATGGTGCACGGCTTGCGCTGAATGTGCGTAAAAATTTTTAACGCACATTCGGCGCGAACAGACTATAAATATGCCCCCGTGTGTTCAACAAATGCTTTACAGTACCCTCTCAAAAGCCTAACTGCTTGCCCACACTACCACCCGAGAGAGCTTTTTGGGATTGTCACTTTTACTCTCATAAACCAATAAGGGTCGCCTGTACTATCTGCATAGTGTACCCCTACATTTGGTGCATTATATAGATAGCCAGCTTCCTACAGTGCCCCATCATTAACAATTCACTCCACAGATAGCTCTTCAGTTTCAGACATTCAATATATGACACTGCTAAACTCCACAGCCTACAAAAGGTAGTTACCTCAGAACAATGTGCTGGTACCTGCTAGAGGGCATGTATGAAGTACATCTCAAAAACAGGCTTGCTTCAGCAGATGAAATACACAAATAGTCAGTGTGCAACCTCAAACATCGCTCTCCTTGAATTATGCAAAAATAAACATTTAGGAGAAAATGAAGCAGGTTTGTGAACTCACAAAGTAGAGATCCAGACTGGTTAAGAACAATGAAAAGAAGGAAATAACATAAAATCTGCATACTTTGATGTAAATTAAACACTAGAAATGAACATGTCGAAACATACTGCAATAAGTAACCTGCTCATTCAAAACATTTTTGTTATAAATGTTCATGGCACAATTATTTTTAGTTACTCTTATTTTGTTTTATACTTCAGTGTAATGTTTTCACGTATATATAGACTAGTGCATAAACTATGTCCATCAGTGTCTGTCTTTAAACCACTGAATGTTTACTTTAAGGAAATAAATCTCTATAAAGGATTTTTTCGGAAGTTTTATGTAACGTGAACTCGTCCCCAAGGGCATTGGAGTGGCTTTCATGTGTACCAGATTACATTACCCAACGTCAGATTCATTTTTAATTTTTTTTGTTTTAGGTATGGCAGATTCAGTGACTTGCCCAGGATCACATGATGTTGGGCCGATGCTCAAACCTAGTTTGCTAGTTCTAAAATCAGTAGCTCTGGCCATTAGGCCACATTTCCTCCCCTAAAACAGATGCAAGTGTGCCTAGTTTACTGTTATCTTAAAAGAATAAATTACTTTTACTCAAAATCAGTATCTATTGTCCTTCTGATCAACTCGCTCCACCTATATTGCTAAACAAAAAAGTGGACAGTGCCTTCCAACTATATGCTGCATTTCTCTCATTTTGTATTAGGTCGCGCGCACAAGCGCTTTGACCGGATGTATGTATTGTGGGCTTTTAACCACCCCTCTCTCCTGCCCATCACTTTAATTTGTTCCTGTGATTACCTTTCAAAAATCACTGGATGACACTGGTAAGTGCTTTAAATTTGTCCCGCCCTTAGGCTGTTTTTGTCATGCCTTGCAGACTGCCCTTTACACTGATTATAGCACGACTGCAGATATACTTCAGCATGGCTGAATTATTTTTTTCCTTTGACTCTCCCCTCCGTGCTGCATGGTGGCCGTGGCGCTCACATTGCGAACAGGTACAACAGCTGAACTCAATCAGCGGTATTGGAGCGCTGGTCACATTGTTTAGTTACCTAATCAGAGTCATTTCTTATGGCTCTCCCCTTAAAACACATGAAACTGGTAAATGCTTTATATAAAACAGAAATCCTCAAAGCAAAAGCGGCTCTACCGGCACAGCGGGAATGCTGATACAATATTCACTGCACTAGGAAAACTCACCCCATAATGCTTTGCAGGGAATTACTTTTACAAAACATCTTTGCTCATAACTTAGCCTGTGGTGGTTCTAGGACAATGGGACCACCACCAAAACGTTCATCACAGCACACTCTGTCTAGGTCATATCTGGGACCCAACACTAGGTTAGTGGTGACCCCAAAAAAATAACCCCTCCCACTATTTTGTGCATTTTTTAGTGCTCTCTTGGCTTGAACTTTTGTTTTACCGCTGGGAACAGCTTGTGTTTTAAGGGCCTTGTTCGTAATATCATTGCTATTGGCCTGCTAAGCCTGAAAATGTGTAATGCACTACCCACTGTAGGGGCTAAATATATGGTTACACTGCTTTATTTATTGCCATTTTCTGTTTGTGTGGTTATGCCCTCAAGGGGCTAACTATATAGTTACATCACCATGTGCCTTACAAATGCTATTTTCATTGTGGTGTCTTTTAGGGGCTGTTCTAAGCATTACAATCATATCAACATACTAAAATATTTGTGGCACAGAAACTTGCCCCATAATGCTTTGCAGGGCAATACTTTTACAAAACATTTCTGCTCATAACTCAGCCTGTGGTGGTCCTAGGACAATGGGGCCACCTTCAAAACATTGACCACAATGTGTGTGTTCTGTCTACTCCAAAATAATAACCCCTACCAACATTCATTTTCTTTTTAAGCTCTCTCATGGTTAGAACATTTATTTTATAGCTAGGAGAAGTTATGTTTTATGGGCCTTGTTTGTAATAGTTCAATTGGTCTGCTAGCATTAAAGATGTGCAATACACTACCGCTCTCCAGGGGCTACATATGTGGTTACAGTGTTTTACTTTCTCCCATTTTTTTTTCATTAGGTTATGCACTCTGAGGGCTGACTGTATGGTTACATGACCATGTTTCTTCCAAATGCTATTTTTATTGTGGTGTCCTCTAGAGGATGTTCTGAGCACTGCATTCAACATTCTATAATATTTGTGAATACTAGCCCTATAATGCTTTGCAGGGCATTACTTTTACAAAACATTTTTGCTCATAACTCAGCCTGTGGTGGTCCTGGGATAACAAAACCACCTTCAAAACGCTCTGCCTAGTCATCTCCACACTAGGTTAGTGGGGACCCAAAAATAGTAGCCCCTCCCACCATTGTGTCTTTTAAGCTTTCTCATGGCTAGAACTTTTGCTTTACAGCTAGGGAAAGTTTTGTTTTAAAGGCCTTGTTCGTAATACCATTGCAGTAGGCCTGCTAGTCTTAAGGACACCCTCTAGGGTCTCAGTATATGGCTACACTGCATTAATTTCTTCTGTGTTTCATGGGGTTATGACCTCGAAGGGCTAACAATAGTTACATGATCATGTTTCTTTCAAATGATATCTTTGTTATGGTGCCGTCTAGGGGCTTTTTTGCGCATTACAGTCTAATGTCAAAAGTTTATTTCTGAAAAAGGTTTATATGATAATTTTATAGGTTTTAATAAACTCTCCTTATTACAATTATGACCATGATTCAGGCCAACTTAACATCTTTATTACACTATGACTGTTTGAACACTCTTGATATGTTTGGGTGACCCTTCCAGTGTATTTCTCCTCTGTGGTTGTCTTGTGTCTTTTTGGGGGGAATTGTGTTAGCCAGCCCGTATTCAATTGGAATTAGCATGCCCGATTAAAATTAGGATGCTAAATGGCAAAGGAAGTGTTTTAGATATATACAGGGCCACTCAAATTATATGGCAGGAAAAGATGAAATTATGAGAAAGGGTTGACCAATTTATGTGGCAAGATTTAAAATCCAGTTATGAATTTACAATGCCAATAGCTCTAATTCAAGCAAATGCAAGACCTATTGCATTGCAAAAGCTTGTTACCTGTAGGTGCTACTTTTTACCCCTGATGACCACTAATAAGGGTGGAACCTGTCTTGCGTTGCTTGTATTCCACTTTAGGGAGGACCTGCCCTGCCAGTTCAGGCTAGACTGCTCTTTTTGGAGCAGTATCAAGACTGATTTGTTTATGGTTTTGTCCAAATGGAGGTGGCATGGTGTGCAAAATAACTATGGATTGAGACGCAGACAGCATGCTTACCAGTGATTGAGATACAATCAAACATTCCATCCATCACTTGTTTGTATACTACAGTGTGTAGCCCTAAGCGGGACAGGTATGCCCAGACAGACTTACTTATCTTCAGTAGCTCCTTATCTGGTAGAGACAATATCTAGTTGCATATTCCTTACCTTAGAATTTCCCTCAGGCGTCATTGTGGATCTGGGGATTTTTCTCAAGCAGTACCCCTGCGCGCCACTAGATGGTGTTGATGGGCTCTGTGTCCGTCGAGTGTGTTGTGTGCCCCAGATATGACATTGGGGGTCCTATATAGGTGTGACTTTGGTGCCTGGCGTCAGTTTCTTTTCACGACTTTCCACGTGAGAAGCGCAGAGCCACGAAGAACACTGACCACTGGTGTGTCAAAACTAGGGCCCTTAAAGGGAAGTCCCTGTCCCTAGAAATCCGTTCACCAAGTGGGGAGGATGGATGGGTCTTTAAGTAATCTGCAACTAGATATTTTCTACAACAGATAAAGCATTATCAAAGGTAAGTAACTTGTCCATCTGATCGATACATCTTGTTGCAGATTCCTTACCTTAGAATAGATATCCAAGTAATACCATCCCCAGAGGTGGGTCTGTGAACTAAGATCATAATATACAGCCCTGCAGGACTGAAGGGGCAAAGTGCCTATCCCTACGGAGCTGACTGTCCAAGGCAGTAGGGTTTGGTAAACATATGCAGAGATGCCCATGATGCCACCTGACCGCTGTCAAGGACTTGAACTCTGCATGCTAACGCAGTAGTCACACCTTTGGCTCTGGTAGAATGAGCACGCAAACCCTCAAGGGGTTGCTTCTTAGCCAGCGCTTAGCACATTTTAATGTAGAGCAGGACCCATCTGCAGATGGTTCCCTTCTGCGCTGCCTGACCTTTGAACGCCAACGCTTTTTTTGGGACCAGGTGTGGGAGTCTCTCCTCTTCCTTAGACGGATGCGGGGGTACATAAAAAGCAGGCAAGTTGATGGATTGGTGTAGGGAGCTGGGTTCTGTTTGCAGTACCCCCACTTCTTGCCTGGCTTTTAGATGCAACTTCGACCAAAGTGCACTGGGTTCTAGCTAACTAGGTCCCTAGTGCTAGTGTTCCTTCCCTAATACAAGATACCTGGTCACTTGAGCCCCAAGTTACCAGGTACTTTAGCACCCTGCAAGTCCCTAGTAAATTGTATCCCCTGGTACCTAGGGCCTGGGTACTGAAGAGGGACCCTTAGAGCAACAGGACACTTAGTCCAACTCTGAGGGACCCAACACCAACCCTGTGCAGAATGCCATTGCAGCCTGCGTGACAAGGTACTTCCAAAATTTAAAATACGACATGGCACCCACTTGCGTGCCATGTCCCCTAAAACACTGCTTGTAATCCTTGTAAGTCACCTGTACAGCAGGCCTTCAGCCCTAAGGCAGGATGCATTAAATTACAAGTGAAGGCATATATGCATGAGTAGATATGCCCCTACTATGTCTTTGTTGATTCTTTGTCATAGTAAGTGTCCAGAGAAGCCATTTTAAATACATGTGCTGGACACTGGTCAATACGAGTTCCCCAGCTACATGATGGCTTCTCTGAACCTAGGGATGTTTGGTATCAAATATCTCATAGTAATAAACCCTCACGGATTTCAGCAATGGATTTATTAATACATGCATGGGGGGGGCTTAGAGGTGCCCCCTGAAAAACCTACCAACTGCTGGTGAGCTCACTGACTGGTTCTGGCCTGTCTGCCACCAACAGATGAAACTCCGAGCTCCCTGGGGGGACATCCTACGTTCTCAAGAGGTCAGAAACAAAAGCCTGTCCAGGCTGGGGTCACAGGATGACTTGCATTCCAAAGCAGGAGCTTCAAAGAAGCTTATCACCTTTGGTTTGCAGATCTGGTCTTCCTCAGAGGAAGATGCCCACCCTCCTGCCTCAGGGCCCATCTGGCAGGTGGGGAAATGAGCTATGCAGGAGATGTGTCACATTTCCAGACTGGAAACACCCTTAGGGTGGCCAGCCTGAAGTGGACACCACATTAGAATGTATGCCATCTTGAATGGGGTGGAATTTAGGAACTCTGGTTAGAATGATGCCCACTCCCCACAGAAGTGGTCATCTAGTGGGTATAGTGACCCCTACGATAAGAAGCCCATTGGCTACTACCCTTCACTCCCCTTAACGCCCCCTAAATTGAGTATTTAGGGGACCCCTGATACCAGATTCTCAGATCTCCGCTGGACACAAAAGAAGGAGAGGACCACAAGACTGCCTGAGCCGAGGTGCATGACTGACCTAGCGCCAACCCTGCCGGCCTACCTGCTGCAACTGACCTGTCCTGCCGCTGCAGCCTCCAAGAAACCGAGAGAGCTGCCAGTGCTTAGTGCTTTGCCAATCGCCAGGAGGAACTCCCTTGGAGTAGAAGAGCTGCTCCCTTGCATCTGTAGGCACTCAAGAAGGAACCAAGGGGACCGTAACTGCCAAGAACCCAACACTGGACATCACCACTGCACCCGAGCAACCTAGCCCATGTTGAAGTGGGCCAAAAGTGTCAGCCTGGCACCCAGACCCTTCAGAAGAGATACCCACCCTGTTTTTGCCCACTGTAGACTTCATGACGGCGTCTGCAGACTGTTTCTGCAGAGCCCTCAGCAACCTCAAGTGCCCAGGAGGCAAAACCGGATACCCTGGGACACCTGTGTATTCCTCAATCCCAATTCCAGAAAAGGAGAACCAAGGGTGTCCCCACGTCTCCCCAACCTCATGAGAACTGAACCCACTTGTTGGCTGGGTCGGACAGGGCCCTTAGTCCATGCTTGCAGAGTGTTTCTGCATGACCCCTGTAACTGTGAGGAACTCCAGTGCTAGACCAGACGCCATAAGACACCCCTGCACTTGTGCCCTACAGCCTGTGGAGGAGTGGACCGACTGTCCTCATGTGCCTGAGGATATCAAGGGTTGAGCCTCCCTGTGGGATTCACCTGGATGATTCTTCCAGTTCATCCCCGTAGCGACTTTGTAACCGGACCGATCCCCAAAGACTTGAATGGAACACCCAATGCCGTGACACACGCCTGCACCCAGATGCATCAGAGCCCCCAGAGGTAACCCATTGTTATGGCCTTGGACCTTGCCCAAAACCCCCTCCAGGAGATTGGTCCCCTAATTCTATGTACTCTACTTGGATTGGCATCTTTATTTTACTCCATGGGATTACATTGCAGCTTCCTGAAAATGCCCTGTCGAATTCTGAAAACTATAAAAATTCAACTCAAAAAGTACTCATCTGAATCCGATCACCTTGGTATCTAAATTTATATAAAAGTACTTTTTTTTTATATATAAACCGGTGTAAGATTTCTTTATTTAGTGTGTGTCTCACCTACTGCACGAGTGTGTTTTACATGCTTAGCACTACCCTCATATGCCTAACTGCTTTACCACACTACTCAAAAAAAAATGAGCATTGAGGAGGTCATTTGTGCCTCTGATTCCTTTGGGGGATTGCTTGGACTCTTCACAGTGAGCCTTATTTTGGTCCACTATATAAAGAGTTTCCTACATTAGTAGTACAGAGGTGTGAAGAGTATGTACTGTACCACTCTGTCAGTATTGTGATCCCACTAAAGAATACACAATTGACTTTAGTCGCCAACATTTTTCAAATGATAATATTTTGCATTTTGCCAAATTTCTAATCCCATTTGTTAGGGCGTTGGTTAAGTCCCCCAGTCCTGTTGTGTTTAGAAAAATAAAAATGTTATTAGATAGGCCTTAAAAACTGTTTGGAATGTTTTATGCATATTCTAAAAAGGTCCCAAATCCTCCAACAATAATGTCGGCGTCAGAGGATAATGTTGTGGAACTCAACCTCACTCCTTACCAGCAGCTGTCAATGCAGCAGGTAAGGGACCTCTGTAAGGCTAGCAAATTTAAAACAGGCTTGAATTCTACCAAAGAACTTCTCCAGAAGTTACTATGAGTTTGATAGGGTTCAGGCACCCCAGACTAACACAGAAGAGGGTAAGGAGGATGACAGTCAGTGATGATGAGCCTGCTAGTAGTGCTCATAGGGAGGGTTCCCGTTCCAGTACCCGTGAGGCAGAGAGTAACAGTAGAAACCTCTACCCCAAGACTGCACCTAGAGGTCAGCCAAGGTCTTCCAGGTCCAGGGAAATACTAGAGGATCCAGACAGAGAACTGGACATCCTAGCCAGGAATGTGGCCCTTGAGGTCAGACTCTTAGAACTAGAAAAAGAAAGAACTGAAATGGGCCTAGTTCCCATTTCTGGTGGCAACAATATCTTAAATAAATAGTGAGAAAGAGGTAGCCTTGAAACCTAGAATCTCCAAAAGGATTGTCTCCAAATATATGAGGATGGTGATTGTATCACCAAGTGATTCAAAGCCTTTAGAGGGCCTTTGTTTCCCAGAGAAGTTAACAAAAATTACTCAGGCTCTGAAATGTTCTCAGATAAGTGCAATGATAGACTCCTGACACTGAATGAGGCAGCTATTAGGTCCTATGACCTCATGAAGGACATCCCGATAGAGGACTTTGGACTCATCACCTAGGAATATAGAATCAGGTTCCGGGAGACTCACAAAACCCAGTCAGTCCTGAGTTGATTTTGTGGACTCTTAAGTGAAAACACTGGGTGGTTGGTTAAAAGGAAGTCAGGTGCAAGATTATAATGGACTTTATAATTTGATTATGAAGGAACACCTATCAAATGTTGGACCTTGCCCTTTTTGCAGGGTTATCCCCAAACCTTTAGCTGACTTTTTTCTGACCTGTTTTGTTGGCTTTAGGACTCAGAGCACTTTACCACTGCTAACCAATGCTAAAGTGCATATGCTCTCTGTCTAAAATCTATTGGTAATTCGTTTCTCCGTGACTGGCATATTTGCTTTACTAGTAAGTCCCTAGAACAGTATATGGTGTGTCCCCAGAGCCTGTAAATTAAACACTACTAGTGACACAGTACCACTAATTGTGCCATCCAAATGAGTAGCCCTGTAATTATGTCTAAGGCCTGCCACTGCAGTGTGTGTAGTTTTAAACTGCCTGTAGGAAGTTAGCTCTGTATATACTATCTCAAAGTAAGAGATAGAGTGCACAGAGACCAAGGGTTCCCCTTAGAGGTAAGATAGTGGCAAAATTAGATAACTCTAATGCTCTTTTTTGTGGTAGTGTGGTCGAGCAGTAGGCTTATCAGAGGGTAGTGTTACGCATTTGTTGTACATACACAGGCAATAAATGAGGAGCACACACTCAAAGACTTAACTTCAGGCCAATAGTTTTTATATAGAAAAATATATTTTCTTAAGTTATTTTAGAACCACAAGATTTGAAGTAAATACATAAAATGCAAGGTACACCACACAGGTAAGTAAGGGACTTTGAATTAGAGCAGTAACATACACAGTTTTAGTTAAAATGGCAATAAGCTATTTTAAAAGTGGACACAGATCCAAAAATCAACAATTCCTGGGGGATGTAAGTAAGGTTAAGTTTCTGAGGTAAGTAAAGCACTTACAAGTTCAGTTTCCTGGGGTTAGGCAGCCCACCGTTGGGGGTTCAAGGCAAACCCAAAGTCACTGCATCCGCAACACTGGGCCGGTCAGGTGTAGAGGTCAAAGGAGGGCCCAAAACACATAGGCACCTATGGAGAACAGGGGTGCTACGGTTCCAGTCTGCCAGCAGGTCAGGACCTGTGTCTTCGGAGGGCAGACCAGGGGGGTTTTGTAGAGCAATGCGGGGGGACACAAGTAGGCACGCAAAACACACCCTCAGCGGCACAGGGGCAGCTGGGTGCAGTGTGCTTAGCAGGCGTCGGGTTTTCAATAGGAATCAATGGAGGGACCCGGGGTCACTCTAGCGGTGCAGGCAGGGCAAGGGGGGCTTCTCGGGCCAGCCATCGACTGGGCTAGGCAGAGGGTTGCCTGCTGGTCACTCCTGCACTGGAGTTCAGTACCTTCTGGTCCTGTGGGCTGCAGGTGCAGTGCTTGGTCCAGGTGTTGGGTTCTTTGTTCCAGGCAGTCGCGGTCAGGGGCACCTCTGGATCCTCTCTGCAAGCGTCGCTGTGGGAGTCCAGGGGGGTCGTCTCAGGTTACTCACAAGGTCGCAGTCACCTGGGAGTCCTCCCTACAGTGTTGGTTCTCTAGACCTCGAGCCGGGGGCGTCGGGTGCAGAGTGTGAAGTCTCACGCTTCCGGCGGGAAGAGCGAGTTCTTTAAAAGTTGCAAAGTTGTTGCTGTTTGTGAACAGTGCTGCTGTTCTCAGGAGTTTCTTGATCCTTCGGGTCCAGGACAGTCCTCTGAGGCTTCAGAAGTCGCTGGTGCCTGTCGGATGCGTCGCTGTGCAGGTTCTTTGAGTCTGGAGACAGGCCGATAGGGCTGGGGCCAAGTCAGTTGTCATCTCCGTCGTCTCTGTAGGGCTTTCAGGTCAGCAGTCCTTGTTATAGGTTGCAAGAATCTGATTTCCTGGGTTCTGGGGTGCCCCTAAATACTAAATTTAGGGGTGTCTTTAGATCAGGAGGAGAGTAGCCAATGGCTACTGTCCTGGAGGGTGGTTACACCCTCTTTGTGCCTCCTCCCCAAGGGGAAGGGGGCACATCCCTTATCCTATTGGGGGAATCTTCCAAAATTAAGATGGAGGATTTCTAAAGGCAGAGATCACCCCTGCTCAGGACAACTTAGGGGCTGTCCTGACTGGTGGGTGGGGACTCCTTGTTTTTCTCATTATCTCCTCCAGCCTTGCCGCCAAAAGTGGGGGCAGTGGCCGGAGGGGCAGGCATCTCCACTAGCTGGGATGCCCTGGGGTGCTGTAACAAATGGCAAGAGCCTTTGAGGGTCACCGGCAGGTGTTACAGTTCCTGCATGGGGAGGAGAGAAGCACCTCCACCCAATACAGGTTTTGTTCCTGGCCAAAGAGTGACAAAGGCACTCTCCCCAAGGGGCCAGAAACTCATCTGGTTGTGGCAGGCAGGCAGAAACTGGTAAGCCTAGCACTAGGAGTCGGACTGGTATTCAAGGGGCATCTCTAAGATGCCCTCTGGGTGCATTTTACAATAAATTCCACACTGACATCAGTGTACATTTATTGTGCTGAGAAGTTTGATACCAAACTTCCCAGTTTTCAGTGTAGCCATTACGGAACTGTGGAGTTCGTGTTTGACAAACTCCCAGACCATATACTCTTTATGGCTACCCTGCACTTACAATGTCTAAAGTTTTGCTCAGACACGGTAGGGGCATAGCGCTCATGCACATATGCCCTTACCTGTGGTATAGTGCACCCTGCCTAAGGGCTGTAAGGCCTGCTAGAGGGGTGACTTACCTATGCCACATGCAGTATGAGGTGGGCATGCCACTCTGAGGGGAGTGCCATGTTGACTTAGTCATTTTCTCCCCACCAGCACACACAAGCTGTGAGGCAGTGTGTATATGCTGAGTGAGGGGTACCCAGGGTGGCATAAGACATGCTGCAGCCCTTAGAGACCTTCCCTGGCATCAGGGCCCTTGGTACCAGGGGTACCATTTACAAGGGACTTATCTGGGTGCCAGGGCTGTGCCAATTGTGGGAACAAAGGTACAGTTTAGGGAAAGAACACTGGTGCTGGGGCCTGGTTAGCAGGATCCCTGCACACTTTTAATCATAACTGGCATCAACAACAGGCAAAAAGTCACGGGGTAACCATGCCAAGGAGGCATTTCCTTACACTGCCATTTCGACCTGGCAAGAGCACCCACTTGCCGGGCCCAAACCTTCTTTTTTACTACATGTAAGTCACCCCTAAAATAGATTAAAGGCAGCCCCCACGGGAAGGGTGCAGTGTATTTAAAAGGTAGGACTGGTGTGTTTTACATATCTTGATAGCGAAATACTGCTAAATTTGTTTTCCACAATTGCAAGGCCTATCTCTCCCATATGGTAACATGGGGATTGCCTTTAACTCTAATTTACCATTGGGAGCAGATACAGATGTAGGGTTTAGGATCTCTGAACTCAATTTAAAAATACATCTTTTGCTGAAATTGGTTTTTGATTTGCAAGTTTGAAAATGCCACTTTAAGAGTAGGCATTTTCTTGCTTAACCATTCTGTGCCTGCCTGTCTGTGGAATACACATCTGGGTCAGGATGACAGTTGGGCTGTTTGTGAATTCACTCCAGATAGTCACACAAAGGGAGCTGCATTTCCTGATGGTTCTTTCTGCGGTAGAGTGGTGGGAGGAGCTGACACTTGCACCTAAATAGGGCTGTGCCTGTCCTTAAACAAAGCAGTCTCTAACTCCCTGGAGTTGGTCTGTGGCCAGGACAAGGAAAGGCAGGGTCTTGTGCATTCCAAAGACTTCTTTTTGAAGTTTGCCTACTTCAAAGACAGAACTGGGTATAAGTATGGGACCTCTGACACCACATAGTTAGAATACTTCTGGACTGAGGATATTCTGCCAGGAAGGAGAGCTGGGTGCTGTAGAAGGGACTGCCACTCTGCCTGTTGCTTTGCTGCTCTGGCCTGCTGCTTGCTGCTTCTGTTCTGAGAGTCAAGGTGCTGAACTTTTCTTTCTACATCCTGCTTTCCAAGGTTCTGCATGGGCTTGAGTTGAGCATGCCTCATGTTAAGGCTGGGGTACATCAAAGACTTCATCTGCCAGCACCTGGGCTCTCTGTTGACAGCCCTGTCCTGCTGAGTAGTGCCAACTCCAGTCTAGGCCATTGAAGAGGTTTGTGGTGCTATAAGAAGAAAATCCACACATCGACTACTGTGTCATTTCAAACTGACTCATCCCTGAAAGGATTCGAATCATCGCCACTGCCTGCACCAGAGCGTGGTCTCTACTTGATGCAACAACCAGTTTCCAACACAGTCCCCAGTTTTCTGTCACAGCGTATCAGTAGAAGCACTGCTGCAGGAGCTAGGTGCACCGTCTCACTGAAGTCTGTGACACACTGCCCTGACTCGGACACAGCACCTGCTTCATCCTTGTGAGATCGACACATCACAGCTTGACTTCAGACACATCACAGATGCAACGTCCCTGGGAGCCGTTTTCTTCATTGGCACCGCACCGCAGTAAGTAACTGACACTTCATGCCACGAACTACGCATTCCCTCCCTGGTGGCATTAAGGATCCAACCAATCACCTCTCCTGCCTAGCAGTAAGGAACTGATGCATCACATCCCCTGCAACAGTAAGGAACCAACGCATCTCTGGCTCTTTCAACGCATCACCTACCCTACGGCCCGTCTTAGTTTTTGGCGCATCTCAGGTACTTTGGTTAAGTCAAGCATTTCATTGATTTCAAGAAACTACAATTGCATTTTATCTTTTAAAAGTGATATCTGTGCTTGTGTATGCTGGATTTTTGTTGTGTTGGTTTTGTTTTGCTCTGATAAATATTGGCTACTTTTTAAAACTGGTGTGGAGTACTTTTGGGGCATTTTTACTGTGTTACTGTGTGTGCGTACATTTAAATAACACATTGCCTCTGAGATAAGCCAAACTGCTTGAGCCAAGCTCCCAAGGGGTGTCTAGGGGTTATCACAGCTGTGTGGTAGCCCCCTCACCAGTCAGTGAGGAGCTGCAGGTGTGGTTCTGCACACTGGCATCTGTCAGTGGCCTCTGCTTGGTATTAGCCTTTATGACTGCACTGTCCTTGGGATGGTGGTCTGACCCCATGTCAAACAGCAAACTGGGCCCCCTGACCCTGTTGGTCATGGTGGGATTACCTCTTTGGGTAAGCTGTCGGTTGACCTGGCTAAGATAGGGTTAGAAGAGGTGGACACCTCATCCCAAGAAAAGGAGAAAGCAAGCGGAGAGCATTCTAAATGGGGCCCTGACACTATTGAGGTAGGCCAGCTTCCCAAAGCAAATGACCTGCTACAGTAGGATGTGAGGCAGAGTAGGCCCTGCAACCAGCAGCCTGCTCCCTTACTCTTCCTCTCCTGACAGACTAAAAAAGCTCTCCCAGGTTTGGCTGAGGCTCCTGGCATGTTGTGGGATGGAGATGATAGGGGGGCTTCACAACAGATCAAGATCTTCCTCTCGACCGAGATCAGGGCTTATTAGGAGCCGAGCATTGGACAGCCATCAGCTTTAGGGACCGCTCCTTCAAAGCCTTCAGATTCATGGCCCAGCATTTAGAGCACAACTTTGAGTCGTGGTCGCGCTCCAGATACCAAAGGCACACAAGGCATCGATCAGTCACAGACATCACCCAACACCAGGATCGGCCCAGTCTTACGCATACACATCTCTTGAAGGACCAGGAGTTGAAATACTCAAAAAAACTTTGACAAAAGTCAAAAAAAGGCCAGTCAAAAAGTGACTAAAGGGCAGCTCTTTTTTCGGATCAATGCTGGCTGGGGTGGAAATAAAAGATTTGATGTCAGAGCACAGGGGTTGCACCTATATAGGACCCACAATGTCATATCTGACTAATCTGACGACTGACGCAGAGCTGATCAATGCCACTTAACGGCACACAGGGTTACTGCTCGAGAAAAATATCCAGATCTACACTGATGCCTGGAGGAAATTCTAAGGTAACGAATCTGCAACTAGATGTCTATCAGATATGGGTCCCATGCACACTTTGCTACCTGAATCGAGCTGTCCCTGGTTGATAAGCCCTAATAAGTGCAAAACCAGCCCTGGGTTACTAGTGTTCCAGTTCAGGGAGAACCTGGCCTGGATTGTTCCCACTGGGGCAGGGTCAGGACTTGATTTGCATATGACTGGTTCCAAACTGAGGTGGCAAGGTGTGCAACATAACAAACTGGGATGCGGCCCACAGTGACTATCCTTGGTGCCCAAGCCATAAGAGATTGTGAACTTGGCCATGTCAAGACAGTTATGTATAGCCTGGACGAGAACAGGAGAAAAATCTTCAGGAACACCTCAGAAGACCTTAGCCACCAAATCTCAAAGGGTATAGGAATAGCGCCCTAGGAGGCAGCTGGCATTCACTGATGTAAGAGCAAACCTGGTGGATGAGAAGACTCTTTACAAATGTCTCAACCCATTTTGACTTATCAGGTGGAGTACTATGAATCGGGTTTGGGTTTGCCCTGTTTGAAAAAGTTTGCACCACACCAAGCTTTCAGAAGGTTGCCGAGATAAAAAAGCAGGGTTGCCTGGAGCATGGTAGTGGCATCTTGTGATCTGGTGGCTGACTGGCAGTCATAGCAAGGTTTAGCCCACACCCCCAAAAAGGGAACCATAAAAGCCCCCTTGAAAGGCAAGAGGGGCTCAGTGAACATTTGCCCCAGCTGGAGGACTTCTGCCAGGACACTGTTCTTGACCTCCAAGGTCAGGAGTTGAGGGTCAAGGACTTCAGCTGCTCTACACATCACAGTGGCATAAGAAGCATTATCTCCAGTGGCAGGATCAGAGGGTGAGAGGAGACCCCATTCAGTGGAGGTAATGAGGACACTAGTTTCTACGGGCAGGTCCCAGACACCTTCAGAGTAGCATGTCTTGAGTTCATTTTTAAATACGCAAAGCACAGGGTCATATTTTTCTTTCAAAGTTAAGGGAAGGCGGGGGTTGGAATGGCCTCGCAAGATGGCCAACAGGACCTGCGCCTGAGAAGCTCCCGACCGGCCTTCAAAATATCCTGCTAAATCCGAATGGAAAACGGCACCACCAACACTGAAACAGTCATGTGGTCGGTGACTGCACAGGGTGCATACTGGCCGGGCCTGGAGATGCTATGGCTCCTTGGGGCTTGATGGTGGGGTGACTGTAGAACCGGGGCCTCTGGAGGAGCGGGGCCGCACGCGCTGATGCCTGAATCCGGGCAGAGGGGACTTTCCGCAATGACGACTGAGAGGGATGCGGTCGCTGACTGGCCAGGCCTGAAGCGGAGTGTGGAACCATGGGGCTGGCCGAAAGGTCGCTGGAAGCACCCTGACGTGGACCGTGACCGGTGGGGTGACAACTGGGCCGGGTGCTGTCTCACTGGCCGGCGGGAAAGCACTGGCTCAACTGGGCTGAATAGGCGATGAGTGGTGGCTGCACGTTGGCTGGCGGCCAGGCTGGGGGCACCAAGAGTGCTCACATGGGGGAAGAACAAGTGGGTAAGGGTGCCCCCAGGGCAACACAATAGACCAATCTGTGCTGCCAGTGGCACAGCGCGCCACATGGCATACCACTAGCCGGTGGGGGGGAGGGGGGAGTGTCAAGGTGAAGAGCCCTGTGAGCCATCAATGGCAGAACTGCTGCAGGCCATCCAGGGATCATGACATGTGGTAGAAAGCAAGATTGAGACCATGGCCATAGAAGTCAATCTCCTGCTCACTGACCTTCGCAAAGTATCCGATACAGCTCATGCTGCGGAGGGTTCTATTGGGCAACTACAGGCAGAGATGGCCACCCAGAAAAAGCAGGCAGCGGAGGGCTGTGCTGGGATGCTGGAGGCTAAACTAGAAGACTCGGAGGGGTGCGCTCGCTGCAATAAAATTCGATTATTGGGATTTCCTGAGTGGGCGGCGGAGAATCGCCCTATTCTGTGGAAACATGGATTAGGGACAGTGAAACTGGTTAGTCTCACGACAATGTTTGCAATTGAGAGGGAGCATGAAATAAAAGTAACCTGCTGTAATCCAGTGAGTGCCGCAATTTTGACTCAATTGTCAAACTGGTGTGAATACACATATATATATATATATATATAAACCTTTGCAACTATATCTGTGCAATCAGGCAGGCAACGGGGAGGCGGGAGGGACTGTGAGGAATCCACAGGTAGATAGTGTATCCACCAGAAAAAGCGTTACCGAAGGTAAGTAACTTGTTCTTCTGATGGATACAACTACCTGTGGATTCCTCACCTTATGAATAGAGTCCCAAAGCAGTACCGCACTCTGTGGTGGGTGCCCACCTGATTACACCAAGAAATCCTGCAATACTGAGCGTGCAAAATGGACGTCCCTCCTCACCTCAGAGTCCAAACAGTAATGTTTTGCGAAGGTACAGAGGGACGCCCAAGTCGCCGCCTTACAAATGTCCACTATTGGAACCCCTCTTGCCAGGGAGCGAAGTGGCCGACTTAGCTCTGGTGGAATGGGCCCTGATACCCTCAGGGGGAACTTTCTTCGCCAGTGAGTAGCAAACTTTTATACAAAGGATGACCCACCTGGAGATAGTTCGCTTCTGGACCACTCTGATCTTCCGCTGTCCAACATACCCCACGAACAGCTGATCCTCCAGACGTAAGTCTTTTGTTCTCTCCAAGTAGAAACTAAGAGCCCTTTTAGGGTCCAACCGATGGAGTCTCTCTTCATCCTTAGAGGGGTGTGGAGGAGGGTAGAAAGAGGGAAGGGTAATAGTCTGTCCCATATGAAAAGGACTGACAACTTTTGGCAGGAAAGCTGCCCTGGTTTTCAGAACTACTTTATCAGGGAAAAACATGGTAAAGGGGGCTTGAAGCTCCCCAACCCTTCTAGCAGAGGTAATTGCAATCAAGAAAACAGTCTTAAGGACTTAGGCGGTCATTCTGACCCTGGCGGTCAAAGACCGCCAGGGCGGAGGACCGCGGGAGCACCGCCGACAGGCCGGCGGTGCTCCAATGGGGATTCCGACCGCGGCGGTAAAGCCGCGGTCGGACCGGCAACACTGGCGGTCTCCCGCCAGTGTCCCGCCGCCCCATTGAATCCTCCAAGGCGGCGCAGCTTGCTGCGCCGCCGAGGGGATTCCGACCCCCCCTACCGCCATCCAGATCCCGGCGGTCCGACCGCCGGGAACCGGATGGCGGTAGGGGGGGGTCGCGGGGCCCCTGGGGGCCCCTGCAGTGCCCATGCCACTGGCATGGGCACTGCAGGGGCCCCCGTAAGAGGGCCCCTACAAGTATTTCACTGTCTGCTGCGCAGACAGTGAAATACGCGACAGGTGCAACTGCACCCGTCGCACAGCTTTCACTCCGCCGGCTCGATTCCGAGCCGGCTTCATCGTGGAAGCCTCTTTCCCGCTGGGCTGGCGGGCGGCCTGAAGGCGGCCGCCCGCCAGCCCAGCGGGAATGTCAGAATTACCGCCGCGGTCTTTCGACCGCGGAACGGTAACCTGACGGCGGGACTTTGGCGGGCGGCCTCCGCCGCCCGCCAAGGTCAGAATGAGGGCCTAAATATCTTAACGGGCATGAATGCATGGGCTCGAAAGGCGAACACATCAGAAATGTCAAAACCAGATTTAAATCCCACTGAGGCATGTGAAAGGGCGTGGGAGGAAACTTATTAACTAAGCCCTTAATGAACCTATTTACAATCGGAGATTTGAATAAAGAAGGCTGGTCCAGAAGGCAAAGAAAAGCCGACAGAGCCGCTAAATAGCCCTTAACTGTAGCTACCGCACAGCCTTTCTTTGCTAAGTCAAGAGCAAACAAAAGAACATCTGAAAGGTGGGCCTTTAAGGGATCTTTTGGATTCTCTCTGCACCAAACCACAAATTGTGCCCACCTACCGGCATAAATGGATTTAGTGGAGTGTCCCCTGGATGATAGAATAACATCCACTACATCCGGTGGGAGAGAAAAGGAACTCAGGTTGCCCCATTCAATCTCCAGGCATGAAGGTGTAGGCTCTGGAGGTGGGGGTGTAGAACTTGCCCCTGCAACTGTGAGAGGAGGTCTGCCCTGAGTGGGAGACGGAGCGGAGGGCACTGAGAGAATTGAAGAAGGTCTGTGTACCACACCCTTCTCGGCCAGTCCGGTGCCACCAAGATGACTTGGGCCTGGTCTTGGCGAATCTTCCTCAGAACCAGAGGAATCAAGGGTATGGGGGGAAACGCGTAAAACAACTGGCCGCTCCAGGACATCTGAAACGCTTCCCCCAACACTCCTTGCATCGGATACTGGAGGCTGCAGAACAACGGACAGTGCAAGTTCTCCCGAGTGACGAATAGATCCACCTGAGGCGAACCCCACATCCTAAAGATGTAGAGGACCAGGTCCGGATGGAGAAGCCACTTGTGATCTGAGTAGTGATGACTGAGACCATCCGCACGTACATTCAGAACTCCGGCCAAATGATTTACTATTAAGCAAATCTGATGGTCCTGAGCCCAGGACCAGAGTCACAGAGCCTCTCTGCAGAGAAGGTACGACCCTACCCCTCCCTGCTTGTTTATGTACCACATCGCAGTAGTGTTGTCCGTCAGGACCTGAACTGACTTACCACGAAGAGAAGGGAGGAAGGCCTTGAGTGCCAAACGTATTGCCCACAATTCCAACAGATTGATGTGAAACATCTGTTCCGCAGGAGACCAATGACCTTTGATCTCCAGGTCCCCTAGATGAGCTCCCCACCCTAGAGTGGAAGCATCTGATAGCACTGTGGCCACTGGCGGTGGTAGGGAAAACGGTTTTCCTTGGGAAAGGTTGCCGTCCACCAATGGAGGTCCGCTGCAGTGTCCCTGTAGATCCTTATCGAATCCCCAAGATCTCCTTTGTGATGGAACCACTGCCTGTGGAGGCACCACTGAAGAGCCCTCATATGCCAGCGTGCATGATTGACCAACAGAATGCAAGAAGCAAACAGACCGAGCAGGCGTAAGACTTTGAGGACTGGAACAGCCGCTCCATTCTGAAACATTGGAATCAGCGCCTGATTGTCCCGAATCCGCTGAGGCGGGGGATAGGCCCGAAACAATGTTGTGTCCAGTACTGCCCCTATGAACAGGAGGCGTTGAGAGGGCTCCAGGTGAGATTTGGGTACGTTTACCGAAAAACCCAGATCGAACAACAACTGGGTTGTCACCCACAGATGAGACCGCACAAGCTCTGGAGACTTGGCTTTGATTAACCAATCGTCCAGGTAGGGGAATAGCGCTATTCCCTTCCTTCTGAGATGTGCTTCAACCACTGCCATCACCTTCGTAAAAACTCGAGGTGCTGAAGTAAGCCCAAACGGAAGGACCGCAAACTGGTAGTGTTGCGACCCCACCATAAACCGGAGATACTTCCTGTGCGACTTGAGTATCGGAATATGAAAGTACGCATCCTGCAAGTCGACAGACACCATCCAGTCTCCTTCGTTCAACGCCAATAGCACCTGCGCTAGGGTCAGCATTTTGAAATTCTCCTGTTTGAGTAACAGATTCAAAATCTTCAAGTCGAGGATCGGTCTTAAACGACCGTCCTTTTTGGGGATCAGGAAATATATTGAATAACAACCCTGACCCCTTTCCTGCACCGGCACCAACTCTATTGCGCCCTTTGATAACATGGCCAGAACTTCCTGTTGTAGCAACAGAAGATGGTCTTCTCAACAAAATGAGGGACGGGGGGAAGGGAGGAGGGGACTCCTGTAAGGGGAGAGCATATCCTTTTTCCACAATCTTTAATACCCAGGAGTCCGTTGTTATCGACTCCCACTTGCGGAGAAAAAGACTCAGCCTTCCCCCTACAGGAGAGGTATGAACGATAAAGTGGGGAAAACTAGGGTGGATTGGCAGGTTGTTGGGCCAAGTACTGGGGCCTCCGAAAGGCAGAACCACTTGCAAACCCCCTGAACCTGCGAAAAGGTCTATAAGGAGTAGCAGTGGTACTCTGTAACCCTAAAGACTTAGCTGTTGCCCGACTGTCTTTAAACCTCTTAAGGGCAGAATCCGCCTTTTCTCCAAACAACTTCTCACCATCGAATGGTAGATCCAACAAGGTGGTTTGAACGTCCGAGGAAAACCCGGAAGACCTCAACCAGGCGTGCCTCCTAGTAGCCACAGATGTCCCCATGGCCCTGGCTACTGAATCCGTTGTGTCCAGGCCAGACTGTATAATCTGCTGTGCAGCCGCCTGCGCATCCAAAAAAAGAGATCCAAAGGGCCTATGTACATCCTGGGGTAGATCTCTGACCATCTCCTTAGCAGAGTCCATAAGGGCATGGACATAACTGCCCAGCACACAGGTAGCATTTGCAGCCTAGAGCGCCATGCTGCACGATGAAATGATCTTCTTTGAAGACTGCTCCATCCTTTTGGACTCCCTATCAGTTGGGACCACAGGGAATGTTCCAGGAGCAGACTTCGCAGAGCAAGATGCCTGGACCACCAAGCTTTCAGGAGTTGGATGGCATGACAGGAAACCCGGATCCCCGGGTGTGCCCCTATGTCTTCTCGCTATTGCCCTGTTCACCGCTGGAGCCGTAACTGGCTTCCTCCACAGGTCCAGAATGGGCTCCGTCAACGCCTCATTGAAGGGCAGCAAAGGATCGGCAGTGGACGTAGAGGGATGCAACACCTCAGTCAGCAGGTTGGTTTTCACCTCCGCCACAGACAAAGGCAAGTCTAGAAACTCTGCTGCTTTTCTGATCAGTGTATGAAAAGATGCTGCCTCCTCTGTAAACTCCCCCGGAGATGCAATGTCCCATTCCGGGGAAATATCCAGGTCGCTTGCAGACCCCCAGTCCTTGATACTCATCCAAAGGCCCAATCTCACCCTCTTCTAACTGCCTGTACTCTTCCTCCTCCAGGAGTCGTAATGCCTTTCTCCAGGACCTAGGGTGTGTTACCAAAGTCGGCGTCGATAACGAATTTACCGACGCCGAAGACTTCGAATCCCGGTAGGGCACAGGAAGAGACGGATGACTCCTAGCATCACCCGGCCCCGGCGTCCACACGGACTCCAATGACGTCTTCTTCGGAGTCGGCTGGCATGAAGGCGATGGGGCCGGCAGGGAAGGAGACAACATAGACGTCGAATGACGTGGCAATGGCTTCGGCTGACGCAATGATGGAGCCACAGACCCAGCTGGGGAAGATCTTCCACGAGGAGACATCCTCGGCACCGATCTGACACCTTCAGCAGGGCAAAACAGCATAAACGGAGCCGCCTTAAACGGCGCCGGGGAGCCCAAGTCAAACGCCAATGGCCCCGTGGGACCCGCCGGTGCACCAGCAGGGGCCATGGACTGGAAAACGGCATACATTGCATTTAAAAATGCAGCTGGATCCGCTCCTGGAGCCGGGAAAGCAGGATATTGCTGTTCTTGAGCCTGCTGCACATCAGACTCCTGTGGCACCGGTGAAAACTGAGGGCTATGAAGAGTCACCTCATAGACCGACTGCGCCGGAGATATCTCCGGACTCCTGGGCCGAGGCGTCACAGTAAGGCTCACCTCCCATGTACTTTGGCATCGAGTAGAAGGAGACCTCGACCGGCTCCACTCAGACCGGCGCCGAGAGTCATGACGGCGTCGTCAATCATGGTGACGCCGCTTCTTATGCTTTTTTGGCGAAGCATGAGACGAAACCCTCTTATGGCCCTTCTTCGTGGCTTTTGCCATGAAAAGCTTAGCCTCTCGTTCTTTTAGAGCCTTAGGGTTCATGCTCTGGCACGACCTACACCCCTTGACGTCGTGCTCAGAGCTAAGACACCAGATACAATCCAAATGTGGATCGGTTACCGACATCCGACCTCCACATTCTTTACAGAGCTTAAAACCCGATTTCTTTGGGGGAGACATTGTAACCACCAAAACGCAACAGTAATCAACGAGCCAGGAGAAAAAAACGTTAGCGTCGAAGGCACGGAAAAAAGGAAACTGACGTCAGCATGCCGACGAGGACCTCTTATTGGCACGGTGACGTCAGACGGAGTCACGTCAAGCTATTATGACATCCTCGTCGACGTGGACAGCTAGGAAGAAGACTTTCCATTGGATGCTGGTGCAAGGACGAATTCATAAGGTGAGGAATCCACAGGTAGTTGTATCCATCAGAAAATGAGTTACCGAAGGTAAGTAACTTGTTCTTCTGATAGAGAGTTCTGGCTGCAGATTCATTACCTTTGAATAGATACCCAAGCCATAACCTCCTGGCAGTGGGCTGTGGATACTAATCCTTACACTAAAAAGTAATGTAGGACTGAACGGGCAAAGTACCTGTCCCTTCGTACCCGATTGTCCAGGCAGTAATGTTCTGCAAACATGTGCAAAGACTCCCACGCTGCCACCTGACAGATCTCCAGGACTAGTATGCCTCGAGCTAGCGCACTGGTACCAGCTTTGCCCCTGGTAGAATGAGCCCGCAAGCCCTCAGGAGGCTGCTTCCTGGCCAATGCACAGCATATCTTAAAGCAGAGAACGACCCAGCGCGAAATGGTTCACTTCTGCACTGCCCGACCCTTCTTTGCTCCACCGTACCCCACAAAGAATTGGTCATCCACCCGGAACTGTGCGGTCAAGGTAGAACGACAATGCCCTTTTTGGGTCCAGTCGATGGAGTCGCTCCTACTCTTTAGAGGGATGCAGATGAGCAAAGGAGGAGGGCAGGGTGATGTCCTGACCCAGATGAAATGGGATCACCACCTTGAGGAGGAAAGACGTGCAAGTTCTGAGAACCACTTTATCTGGATGGATAGTGTGATACAGTGGCTTTGATGACAGGCCTTGCATCTCACTCACTCTCCTGGCAGGTGTTATTGCCACTAAGAAGGCTGTCTTGATGGTGAGCAGCCGGATGGGACAGTTATGCAAAGCCTCGAAGGGAGCATGCATGAGAAATGTGAGAAGATTTAAGTCCCACTGAGGCATAATAAAGGGCATGGGGGAAACATACGTACAAGCCCTTTGAGGAATCTATGTACAATGGGCGATTTGAACAAAGAAAGCTGGTCAGGCAGCCAAAGAAATGCCGATAAGGCCCTTTAGAGCCCCTAAGGTAGAACTCTGCTGAGCTAGAGACAGAATGAAGAGAAGAATGTCAGAAAGAGAAGCAGAAAGAGGGTCAAAAGACCTTTCTGTACAATAATATACAAAGAGTTTTCAACTGCAGGCATATACCGTTTTAGTGGAGGGACGCCTGGCTGCCAAAATAACCTTACAGACTTCGGGAGGAAGGTCAAAACCCATCAACTGCCGCCGCTCAATCTCCATGCATGAAGGTGCAGAGTTGACAGGTTCGGGTGACGAACCCTCCTCTGCTGCTGCAACAAAAGATACTCCTGAAGGGGCAACCGGAACAGAGGACTGATGCTCATTTTGAGTAGCTCGGGATACCAGACTCTTCGTGCCCAATCCGGAGCCACTAAGAGGACTCGGGCCCAGTCGTTCTTGATCTTCTTGATAACTCTGGGCAGAAGTGGTATGGGCGGAAATGCATATAAGAGACCTGAATTCCACTTGTGGCAAAAAGAGTCACAGAGCAATTGCCGCCTTGGAAACTCCAATGCGCAATACTGCTGACATTGCGCGTTCTCTGCAGAGGCGAACAGATCTAACCAAGGCTCTCCCCACTGCTGAAGGCGTCCTTGCGCCACTTCTGGATGGAGATACCATTAATGATCCGCTAGGCATTGACAGCTGAGTCTATCTGCCCTGTCGTTCAGAGAACCTGCCAGGTGTTGAACCACCAGGGTTTTACTCTGCTGTACCAGCCATGCCCAAAGACATAGAGCCTCTTGACAAAGGGTCCACGACCCCACACCATCCTGCTTGTTGCATTACCACATTGTGGTGGTGTTGTCCGTGAACACCTGCACTATCTTCCTTTCACAACAGGAAGAAATTCTTTCAATGCTAGCACGATTGCCCAAAGCTCCAATAAGTTGATATGGAGCCCGGATTCTGCCGATCACCAGAGGCCCCTAATCTCCACCTCTCCCAGGTGGCCGCCCCCATCACAGAAGTGACGTATCTGTCACTACTGTGATATCTGGTTTGGGAAGGGAAAGGAGTCTTCTTTTGACCCAATTGTAGTTCACTAACCACCACTGCAGGTATTTGGAGGTCCTTCTGAGATCTGAACTGTGTTGGTAATATTTCCCTAGTGCCGTGTCCACTAGTATTTCAGGTCCCTTTGCAGAGCCCTTATATGCCATTTGGCATGTTTGACTAACAGGATGCAGGAAGCAATGAGTCCCAACAGCCTCAGAGTCTGTCTCACCGAAATACAGGATAGAGGACAAAACATTGGTAGCATAACCTGAATATCCTGGACTTGCTGCTCAGGAGGATAGGCCCGGAACTGCACTGTGTCCAGAACAGCTCAGATGAAAGAGCTTCTGAGAGGGAGTCAGGTGGGACTTCTGCACGTTCATAGTGAACCCCAGCGAATGAAGGAGGTCTGCAGTAGTCTGAAGGTGGGTGACAAGAGCCTGGGGCGGAGGAGCCTTCAACAGCCAGTCATCGAGGTAGGGGAAGACTGAAATTCCTAACCCGCACAGATGACCTGCCACCACCGTCATCTCCTTGGTGAACACCCGAGGGGCATTGGTGAGACCGAAGGGGAGCAAAGTAAACTGAAAGTGCTTGTGGCCCACCTTGAACCGCAAGTAAGGCCTGTGGGCGGGCAGGATGGGGATATGAAAATATGCATCCTGCAAGTCCAACGCTACAATCCAGTCTCCTTGGTCTAGGGCAGACAAGACCTGAGCAAGAGTGAGCATCCTGAATTTCTTCTTTTTGAGGAAGAAATTGACGTCCCTTAAATCCAAAATAGGGCAAAGGCCCTTGTTCTTTTTTTGGATCAGAAAGTAGCAGGAATAACAATGTAGGAAGTTGGCTCTGTATATAAAATCTCAAAGTGAGAGATAGTGTGCACAGAGTCCAAGGGTTCTCCTTAGAGGTTGATAGTGGCAATAACAGATAATACTAATGCTCTATTTGTGATAATTTGGTCACGCAGTAGGCTTATCAGAGGGTAGCGTTAAGCATCTGTTGTACACACACAGGCAATAAATGAGGAACACACACTCAAAGACTTAACTCCAGGCCAAAATATTTTTATAAAGAAAAATATTCTGTTCTTAATGTATTTTATAACAACAAGATTCCGAATTCAAGTACATAAATTGTACTTGGCATAAGTAAATGTGGAACTTTGAAGTAAAACAGTAAGGTACACAGTTTTGGAAAATATGGCAAAAAAGCTATTTTAAAAGTGGACACAGTGCAAAAATAAACAGTTCATGGGGGATGTAAGTACAAGTTAGTTTAGCAGGTAAGTAAAGCACTTACAAGTTCAGGCTCTGGGGCATAAGCAGCCCACCGTTGGGGTTCAAGTCAATCTCAAACACCCAGCACCAGAAACACAGGGCCGGTCAGGTGCAGAGGTCAAAGTAGAGCCCAAATAACGTAGGTGCCTATGGAGACTAGGGGTGCTCAGGTTCCAGTCTGCTAGCAGATAAGTGCCTGCGTCCTCAGGGAGCAGACCAGTGGGGTTTTGTAGAACACTAGGGTGGGGGAGGTCCCAAACAGCCACACAAAATACACCCTCAGTTGCACAGAGGCAGCCGGTGCAGTGTGCAAAGTAGGTGTCGGATTTTTAATAGAAATCAATTGAGGGACCAGGGGTCACTCTGGCGATGCAGGCAGGACACAGGGGAGCTTCTCGGGTCAGCCACTGACTGGTTAACGATGAGGGCTGCCTGCTGGTCACTCCTGCACCAGTAGTTGGTTCCTCTCTGGCCTGGGGGCTGCAGGTGCAGTGCTTCTTCCAGGCGTCGGATTCTCTGTTACGGGCAGTCGCTGTGAGGGGGAGCCTCTGGATTCTCTCTGCAGGCGTAGCCGTGGGGGTGCAGGGGGGTCGTTTCAGAGTGTCCGCATCGAGGGAGTCTCCAGGGGGTCCTCACTGCAGTGTTGGTTTCTCTGGACAAAAGCCAGCGGCGTCGGGTGCAGAGTGTTGGGGACTCATGCTTCAGAAGTAAGGCTGGAGTCCCTTTAAATATGTTTTTCTTTGTTGTTTAGACAGAGCCGCTGTCCACAGTAGTTTTTTGGTCCTTTTGGTTGCAGGGCAGTCCTCTGAGTTGGCAGAGGTCCCTGGTCCCACTGAATGCGTCGCTGTTGCAGGTTCTTTTGAGTCTGGAGACAGGCCAGTATGGCTGGGGCCAAGTCAGTTGTTGTCTCTGCATTCTCTGTGGGGCTTTCAGGTCAGCAGTCCTCCTTGTTCAAGTCGTCAGGAAATCTGTTTTCCTGGGTTCAGGGTTGCTCCTAAGTACTGAATTTAGGGGTGTGTTTAGGGCTGCAGGGCAGTAGCCAATGGCCCTCCTTCTGCCTCCCCCCTTTGGGGTGGGGGGAGGGGGCACATCCCTAACGCTATTGTGGGAAATCCTCCAAAGCAAGATGGAGGGTTTTCTAAGGAAGGGGGTCACCTCAGCTCAGGACACCTTAGTAGCTGTCCTGGCTGGACGGTGGTGGTTTTTCTTATTATCGCCTCTGGACTTGCTGCCAAAAGTAGGGGCTGAGTCTGGGAGTCGGGCATCTCCACTAGCTGGAGTGCTCTGGGGTGCTGTAACACCAGCCTTGAGCCTTTGAGGCTCACCACCAGGTGTTACAGTTCCTGCAGGGGGAGGTGTGAAACACCTCCACCCAGGGCAGGCTTTCTTCCTGGTCACAGAGTGCACAAAGGCACTCAACCATGTGGCCAGAAACTCATCTGGATGTGGCAGGCTGGCAGAAACTGGTCAGCCTAGCACTAGTAGTTGGTCTGGCATGCAGGGGGCATCTCTAAGATGCCCTCTGTGTGCATTTCTCAATACATCCTACACTGGCAACAGTGTGGATTTATTGTGTTGAGAAGTTTGATACCAAACTTCTCAGTATTCAGTGTAGCCATGATGGAACTGTGGAGTTTGTGTTTGACAAACTCCCAGACCATATACTCTTTATAGCTACCCTGCACTTACAATGTCTAGGAATTGGCTTAAACATTGTAGCGGCATAGTGCTCATGCAGCTATGCCATCACCTGTGTTTTAGTGCACCCTGCCTTAGGGCTGTAAGGCCTGCTAGAGGGGTGATTTACCTATGCCACAGGCAATGGTTTGTGGGCATGGCACCCAGAGGGGAGTGCCATGTCGACGTAGTCTTTTTCTCCCCACCAGCACACATGAGCTGTGAGCATGTGCTGAGTGAGGGGTCCCCAGAGTGCAATAATACATGCTGCAGCCCTTAAAGACCTCCCTGGCCACAGGGCCCTTTGTACCGGGGTACCATTTACAAGAGACGTATCTGTGTCCAGGACTGTGCCAATTGTTTAGACAAACACACAGTTGTTGGGAAAGAACACTGGTGCTGGGGCCTGGTAAACAGGGTCCCTGCACTCTTTCAATCATATCTGGCATCAACAAAAGGCAAAAGGTTAGGGAGTAACTATGCCAACGGCGGCATTTTCCTACACAACCTCCCCCCCCAACGAAAGAGGATGAGTGTAATTTTTCCCAAGAGAGTCTTCATTTTCTGAGTGGAAGAACCTGGAAAGGCCATGTGCATTGGCATGGGCAGTCCCTGGTCTGTATTCCACTACAGAATCCATTCCCAGTAGGGATATAGACCACCCCAACAGTTTAGGGTTCTCTCCTTTCGTCTGCATCAGCCATCTGAGAGGTCTGTGGTCAGTTTGAACTATGAAGGGAGTACTAAACAGGTATGGTCTCAAGTTCTTCAGTGACCAAACCACAGCAAAAAGGCCTCCCTCTCAATGGCACTACAACGCTGCTCCCTGGGAAGCAACCTCCTGCTAATAAAAGCAACAGGCTGGCCAAGGCCATCATCATTAGTTTGGGATAGGACTGCTCCTATCCCATGTTCAAAGGCATCAGTCTGCACAATGAATTCCTTACAATAATATGGAGCTTTCAGAACTGGTGTTGAGCACACAGCTTCTTTCAGGGTGTCAAAGGCCTTTTGACATTACACGGTCCAGCTAACCTTTTGGGGCATTTTATTGGAGTAATGGTCTGTGAGGGGAGTCACTATGAATCCATATCCCTTCACAAACCTTCTATAGTAGCCAGTCAAGCCAAGGAATGCCCTGACTTGAGTATGGGTTTTTGGAGTTTCCCAGTCCAGAATAGTCTGGATCTTGAGTTGTAATGGCTGCACTTGGCCTCCACCTACAAGGTGTCCCAAGTAAACCAGGGTACCCTGCCCTAGCTGATATTTGGATGCCTTGATAGAGAGGCCCGCTGCTTGCAGGGTGTGTAAAACCTTCTTCAGGTGGACCAGGTGATCCTGCCAGTTGGAGCTAAATACATCAATATCTTCTAGATATGCTGCACTAAAGGACTCCAAGCCAGCAAGGACTTGATTCACCAACCTTTGGAAGGTGGCAGGGGCATTCTTTAAGCCAAAGGGCATACCAGTAAACTGTTAATGCCATCAGGTGTGGAGAATGCTGTCATTTCCTTTGCTCCAGGTGCCATTTTGATTTGCCAGTACCCTGCTGTCAAGTCAAAGGTACTTAAGAATTTGACTGCACCTAATGTGTCAATTAATTAATCTGCCCTTCGTATGGGGTGAGCATCTGACTTAGTGACAGAGTTGAGCCCCCTGTAGTCTACACAAAACCTAATCTCTCTTTCTATCCTTGGTGTGAGGTTTGGGGACCAAAACCACTGGGCTAGCCCAGGGACTGTCAGAGTGCTCTAGCACTCCCAATTCCAGCATCCTGTGGACTTCGTTTGATGCTTTCCTTGACTTGGTCAGACTGTCTGAATATTTCATTCTTGACAGGTAAACTGTCTCCTGTGTCTATATCATTGGTACACAAGTGTGTCTGACTAGGGGTCAAAGAAAAGAGCTCAGCAACCTGCTGTAGGACTTGCCTGCAGTCAGCCTGCTGTTGGCTAGAGAGGGTGTCTGAGTAGACAACTCCATCCACTGAGCCATCTTTAGGGTCAGTTGAGAAAAGGTCAGGGAGAGGTTCCTGATCCTCATCAGTAACCATCAACATGGTTATGTCTGCCCTGTAATTGGAGTTTAAGGCAGTTAACATGGATCACCATCTTTGGTGTCGTGCTAGTGCCCAGGTCCACTGAGTAAGTGACCTGACACTTCTTTTCTAGCACTGGGTAAGGGCCACTCCATCTGTCCTAGAGTACCTTGGGAACCACAGGCTCCAGAACCCAGACTTTCAGCCCTGGCTGAAATTCAACCATTGCAGCCTTTTGGTCATACTACAACTTCTGTAGTTGTTGGCTGGCCTCAAGGTTTTACCTTGCCTTTTCCATGTCCACTCTGCCATCCAGGAGCGGAGGCCTAGTACACAGTCCACTACATCTTGTTTAGGCTCATGGAGAGGTCTCTCCCAGCCTTCTCTCACAAGTGCCAGTGGTCCCCTTAAGGGATGGCCAAACAGAAGCTCAAAGGGGGAAGACCCTACTCCCTTCTGTGGCACCTCTCTGTAGGTGAAAAGCAGGCATGGCAAGAGAACGTCCCATCTCCTTTTGAGTTATTAAGGGAGCCCCATCATCATGCCCTTCAGTGTCTTGCTGAACCTTTCCACAAGACCACTGGTTTATGGATAGTATGGTGTGGTGAATTTTTTAAGTCACCCCACACGCATTCCACATATGTTACAGGTAGCTGACATGAAGGTGGTACCTCTGTCAGAATCCACCTCCTTGGGAAAACCCACTCTGGTAAAGATACCTATGAGTGCTTTGGCTACTGCAAGTGCAGTAGTGGACCTAAGGGGAATTGACTCAGGGTACATGGTAGCATGATCCACTACTACCAGTATATATTGGTTCCCTGATGCTGTTGGAGGTTCAAGGGGACCCATTATGTCCACTCCCACTCTCCCAAAAGGAGTCCACCACCACTGGAAGTGGAATGGGGGGGCCTTTGGACAGCCACCTGTCTTGCCACTTGCTTGACAGGGGACACAAGAGCTGCAAAACTCCCTTACCTTCTGGGACATGTTGGCCAATAGAAATGGTTGACTAATCTCTCCCAAGTCTTGGTTTATCCCAAATGCCCAGAAAGGGGAATGCCATGGGGCAAGGTAAGGATGAAATCTCAAACCTACTGAGGCACTACCACTTTCCTAGTTGCACCAGGTTTGGGATCTCTTGCCTCAGTGTAAAGGAGTCCATCCTCCCAATAGACCCTGTGGAATCCAGTGACATTTCCTTTTTCTTGCTCAGCTGCTTGCTGTCTTAAGCCTTCAAGAGTGGGAGAAGTTGTTTGTCCCTGGCACAGCTGTTGCCTTGAGGGTCCCCCTGGGCCCAAGAGCTCTACCTGATAAGGCTCCAGCTCCATGGACTCAGTTCCCTCAGGGGATAGGACATCTTCCTGAGAAGAGAGGTCCTATTTCTTGTGCTGTGTAGAAGGTGGTCCCCCATTCTTTCCTTTCCTTTCCTCTTGGAAGGTTGAGCCATTATTCCAGACTCCAACACTTCTTTTTCACACTGTGCTCTTCTCTTACACACCAGTTCAGGGATACCCAGCATGGCTCTTGAGCCCTACCTCAGCCCATGCTGAGGACTCCAGATCATTCCCTAGCAAACACTCTACTGAGATTGCAAAGGAGACTACCACCTGTTTCAGGCCAGTGACCCCTCACCATTCAAAAGTCACCATTGCCATGGGATGGGCTTTAGTTTCATTGTCAGCACTGGTAACTCAATATGTCTGTCCAGCCAGATACTGTCCTGGGGAAACCCGTTTGTCACCATGGTGACACTGATATCTGTATCGCTCAGGGCTTCTACCTTTCAAGAGCTGCTGCCTGTATTTTTGCATGTTAGGCGGCCAGGCAGCAAGTGTGGCTAAATCCACTCCACCCTCAGAGACTAGTGTAGCTTCAGTGTGAACCCTGATTTGCTCTGGGAACACTGTTGATCCCACCTGGAGACTGGCTAGCCCAGTGCTAACTGGAGTAGTAGTTGTGGGACTTTTCTTGGGACAGGCCTTGTATAAGGAAATGCCTCCTGGGCATGGTTACATCCTAACTTTTTGCCTTTGCTGATGCTAACTTTTGATTGTAAGTGTGCTGGGACCCTGCTAACCAGGCCCCAGCACCAGTGTTCTTTCCCTAAACTGTACCTTTGTCTCCACAACTGGCACAACCCTGGCACTCAGGTAAGCCCCTTGTAACTGGTACAGGGTGCACTATACCACAGGTGAGGGCATAGTTGCATGAGCACTATGCCCCTACAATGTCTAAGCCAATTCTTAGACATTGTAAGTGCATGGTAGCCATGAAGAGTATATGGTCTGGGAGTTTGTCAAACACGAACTCCACAGTTCTATAATGGCTACACTGAAAACTGGGAAGTTTGGTATCATACTTCTCAGCACAATAAATGCACACTGATGCCAGTGTGCAATTTACTGTAACATACACCCAGAGGGCATCTTAGAGATGCCCCCTGAATACCAGTATGACTCCTAGTGCTAGGCTGACCAGTTCCTGCCAGCCTGCCACACACTAGACATTTGCTGGCCACATGGGGAGAGTGCCTTTGTCACTCTGGGGCCAGGAATAAAGCCTGTACTGGGTGGAGGTGCTTCTTACCGCCCCTGCAGAAACTAACACCTGGCAGTGAGCCTCAAAGGCTCACCCCTTTTGTTACAGCGCCCCAGGGCATCCCAGCTAGTGGAGATGCCCGCCCCTCCGGCCACTGCCCCCACTTTTGGCAGCAAGGCTGGAGGAGATAATGTGAAAAACAAGGAGGAGTCACCCACCAGTCAGGACAGCCCCTAAGGTGCCCTGAGCTGAGGTGACCCCTGCCTTTAGAAATCCTCCATCTTGAGTTTGGAGGATTCCCCCAATAGGATTAGGGATGTGCCCCCCTCCCCACAGGGAGGAGGCACAAAGAGGGTGTAGCCACCCTCAAGGACAGTAGCCATTGGCTACTGCCCTCCGAGACCTAAACACAACCCTAAATTCAGTATTTAGGGGCACCCCAGATCCCAGGAAATCAGATTCCTGCAACCTGAAGAAACAAGAAGGACTGATGACCTACAAGCCTGCAGAGAAGGAGGAAGGCGACAACTGCTTTGGCCCCAGCACTACCGGCCTGTCTCCAACTTCGAAAACCTGCAACCAGCGACACATCTGAAAGGGACCAGCGACCTCTGAAGCCTCAGAGGACTGCCCTGGACTAAAGGACCAAGAAACTCCCGTGAGCACCAGCCCTGCTCAAAACTAGCTACTTCTGTGCAACAAAGAAGCAACTCCCAAAGACTGCACGTTTCCCGCCGGAAACGTGCGAGACTTCACACTCTGCACCTGACGCCCCCGGCTCGCGATCCAGAGAACAAACACCACAGGGAGGACTCCCCGGCGACTGCGAGCCTGTGAGTAACCAGAGATGACCCCCCTGAGCCCCCACAGTGACGCCTGCAGAGAGAATCCAGAGGGTCCCTCTGATCGCGACTGCCTGCAACAAGGGACCCAACGCCTGAAACCAACACTGCACCTGCAGCCCCCAGGACCTGAAGGAACTGAACCTCAGCGCATGAGTGACCCCCAGGCGACCATCTGCCGTGCCCAGGTGGTGGCTGTCCCGAGAAGCCCCCCCTGTGCCTGCCTGCACTGCTAAAGTGACGCCCAGGTCCCTCCATTGTTTCCTACACACACAGGCAATAAATGAGGAACACACACTCAAAGACTTACCCCAGGCCAATAGGTTTTTATATTGAAAAATATCTTGAATAAGGTTCAAGATTTGCATTAAACACTTTAAATGTAAGGTACTTCACTTAGATACTTTAGGAACTCTGAATAAAAGCAATATCATATACAGTCTTTGTAAAAATGGCAATAAGCTATTTTCAAAGTGGACACAGTGCAAAAATCAACAGTTCCTGGGGGAGGTAAGTAAAGGTTAGTTTAAGAGGTAAGTAAAACACTTACAAGTCTCAGTTCTGGGGCATAGGCAGCCCACCGTTGGGGGTTCAAGGCAACCCCAAAGTTACCACACCAGCAGCTCAGGGCCGGTCAGGTGAAGAGGTCAAAGAGGTGCCCAAAACACATAGGCACATATGGAGAACAGAGGTGCTCCGGTTCCAGTCTGCTAGCAGGTAAGTACCTGCGTCCTCAGGGAGCAGACTAGGGGAGTTTTGTAGAGAGCACTTGGGGGTCCCAAACAGGCACACAAAATACACTCTCAGCGGCACAGAGGCAGCCAGGTGCAGTGGGCAAAGCAAGCGTCGGGTTTTAGATAGTAAACAATGGAGGGACCCAGGGGTCACTCTGATGATGCAGGCAGGGCACAGGGGGGGCTTCTCAGGCCAGCCACTGACTGGGCAACGATGAGGGCTGCCTGCTGGTCACTTCTCCACGGGTAGTTGGTTCCTCTTGGGCCTGGGGGCTGCAGGTGCAGTGCTTCTTCAAGGCGTCGGGTTCTTTGTAACCAGGCAGTCGCGTTCAGGGGAATCCTCTAGATTCTCTCTGCAGGCGTTACCGTGAGGGTGCAGGGAGGTCATCTCAGGGTGTCCACGTCGAGGGAGTCATTTGGGGGGCCCTCGCTGCAGTGTTGGTTTCTCTGGACAGGAGCCAGCGGCATCGGGTGCAGTGTTGGGACACTCACACTTCCGGAGTGAGGCTGGAGTCCCTTTAAAGATGGTTTCTTTGTTGTTTAGACAGAGGCGCTGTCCACTGGAGTTTTAGTGTTTGAGCAGTAAATCGGCATTCCCCCCCCACACACACAATTCCTTGAGACCCTACCGGGTGAGTAGCGCACTTAATAAAACATTTTATTGATTGACTGACTGATTGACAAACTCCCAGACCATATACTCTTCATGGCTACCCTGCACTTACAATGTCTAAGAATTGGCTTAGACATTGTAGGGCATAGTGCTCATGCAACTATGCCCTCACCTGTGGTATAGTGCACCCTGCCTTAGGGCTGTAAGGCCTGCTAGAGGGGTGACTTACCTATGCCACAGGCAGTTGGTTGTGGGCAAGGCCCTCTAAGGGGAGTGCCATGTTGACTTAGTCACTTTCTCCCCACCAGCACACACAAGCTGTGAGGCAGTGTGTATGTGCTGAGTAAGAGGTCTCCAGGGTGGCATAATACATGCTGCAGCCCTTAGAGACCTTCCCTGGCCACAGGGCCCTTGGTACCAGGGGTACCTTTTACAAGAGACTTATCTGTGTGCCAGGGCTGTGCCAACTGTGGAAACAAAGGTACAGTTTTAGGGAAAGAACACTGGTGCTGGGGCCTGGTTAGCAGGGTCCCAGCACACTTTCAATTAGAACTAGCACCAACAAAAGGCAAAACGTTAGGGGATAACCATGCCGACAGTGGCATTTTCCTACAAACAACCACTGCCTACTTCTGACATCGGGACCCTTTCTATGGCTCCCTTGGCCAAGAGAGCCGTAACTTCCTTGCGGAGTAAGATCAAATGATCCTCTATCAGCTGTTCTTTTCCTGGAGGGATAGAGGGAGGAAAAGACTGGAAGGGGAGGGACTAGCCCTTCTGTATGATCCGCAAGACCCATCTGTCCGATGTCATGGACCGCTAGTAAGGGAGATGAAATTGAATCCTCCCTCCAACTGGACAGACATGGTCTTGCAGAACGATACTAGGAGGGCTTGGGCATTGCGGAAGAGGGGGAGCTGGGCGGTGTCTAACCTATGACTAGACCTCCCCAAAGGTCTGAAGGTACCACGACCTCTTCCTCGCAGGGGATGCTGTGAAGCCGGAGGACGGTGGCTAGCCTGTGGCTGGTGTGGTACCGCACCCCTTCTGAAGCCTCGAAAGGGGCGATTGGCAGACTGCTGGTGAAGAAGTGCTGAGAGGCCCAAGGATCAGGCCGTAGCTCGAGAATCCTTGAATCTCTCAAGCGCAGAGTCTGCCTTCTCACCAAAAAGGCGTAAGCTATTGAAAGGCATGTCCATCAAGTTGAACTGGACATCCCCCAAAAAGCCAGTGGTACACAGCCAGGCATGGCATCGGAGGGCCACTGTCTAAGAAATCACCCTACCCAGCGAGTCGGTCGCGTCCAAGCCACACCTGATGGTAAACTTGGCTGCATCTCTCCCATCCTTGACAGCCTGGGTGAGAGTGTCCCACATGCCCTCCAGGTCATGGGGCAGCACTTGTGCCACCGTATCCCATAAAGTATGGGAAAAACATCCCAATAGCCAAGAGCTGTTTACCGACCTCAATGCCAGGCTGGAGGAAGACAAGATCTTCTTTCCAAGTTGGTCCAGCCTCTTGGATTCCCTATCCGGGGGAGCGGAAGGAAAGGCACCAAGGAAAGTGGAGGCTTGGACCACCAAGCTCCCCAGGGTGGGGTGTTGGGTAAGGAAACTAGGGTTGTTTGGAGCTGGTCGATGTCGGCAGCTGGTTGTCCTATTCACAGGAGCCCCTGTGCTGGGTCTGACCACGTCCCCAGAAGGACATCTGTGAGGGCTTCATTGAAGAGTAACATCAGCTTTGATGTAGCAACCCCTGGCCGCAGCACTTCTGTCAGATTAGTCCTGACTGGCACGGTGGGCAAGTCTAGGTCAAAGACCTCAGCTGCCCTACGCACCACCATGGCATAAAAAGCCCCCTTCTCCTTAGCCACAGGAGGTGAGAGCATGCCAGCATCTGAAGAAGTAACCAGTCCACTGGCTTCCCCTAGATCCCCAAACCAGTCCTGCTCCAATCCATATTCTAAAGGGTCCTCAGATCCCTCCTACTCCTCACCTGTGCCTTGCTGTTCAAAATAAGCCTCAGGCCTGGATCTGGGCCTAGTCGTCGAAGTCGGAATCGGCGTCGTACTTCATTGTTCCAGCTCTGGATCATCATGAATGAGGATAGGACTACCACCACCGGTGGGTGCTGGAGGGAGCATCGATATCTGATCTGTGAGAACCCAGCACCGGTCCGGATCCATCAGACCCTGGGGTCGCCAAAGGCACTGAGGCCAAAGTCAACGGCGTCAAATCCGATGGGGCCCCTGCTGACCCCAATGCGAAGGCGGCCCTAGCAACAGCTCCGCGGAACCATGATCGGAACATTGACATTCCTGAGATGTCTTGTTGGCCGACAGGCATGGCAAAGTCTAAGTCCCCTTGGACAACTTCTTTTTTGTGCCTGTTCCCAGAGTGCCCCAAGGACCTCGAGTGGGACAAAGAGGACTTTGGGCTCCTGGAGCAGTTCAGCGACTACCTCCTTGAGCTGTGACCTCTGAGGAGTCGCGCCGACCGAAGTCGACTGCCGCTCAGCCATGAGCTTTAGGGACCGCTCCTTCAAAGATTTTGGGGCCATGGCCCAGCAGTCGGAGCACAACATCGAGTTGTGGTCCCTGTTGAGGCACCAGAGACATACCTCATGGGGGTTCATCACCGACATCACGTGATGACAGGCGCTGCACTGCTTGAACCCAGTCTTCCTAGAGGACATCCTCGCACAGACTAAATATCTTCGATAAAATATCGAAAAAAGGCTTGCCAAAAAGGGCAAAGGGTAGCTCGATCCCAGACCTGCGCTTAACCAGTGAGGAAGGAAAAGAACTTACATATGCGCACCGTGGTGGCGTCTAAATAGATGACTGTGACATCCCAGACGGCCCCAACGACGCTGACGAAGCCACACGGAGCTGGACGACGCACATGGAACCGAACAACGCCACCAACAGTGCGCAGGATATTGCTCAGCAAAAAGACTCCAGATTCGTAGCTGATGCCAGGGAATTCAAAAGGTAAGGAATCTGCAGCTAGAAGTCTATCAGATATGTACATGACAGAGACTCATAATATAATAACATGGAATGTCAGAGGGCTCCAGGGATATACTAAGCGATATAGAGTTCACGTTTTTCTTAAGCGACAAAGTCCAAATTGCATGTTTGTAGGAGACTTACTGAAGCAGTAAGTGAGGCGGTATCAACTCAGGGCAATTCAAACGCTGTGGGATGGATTGGACAAAACAGGACTCAGCATATCGTCAAAAGCTGCATAGGGAGGGAGATAAATCGGGAAGACTCCTAGCGTGGCTTCTTTGCAGGGAGGAGGAGATGACCCTAATTTTGGCCATCCGCAATTAGCAGGGACAGCGTCTATCCCAGAGCTGCAACATTTTACTGGAGCTGCAAGACCATTTTGGGACACTGTACAAGGCTGGGCTCCAGGTTGATGAGGCAAGGCTAGAGGAATTTCTGGCACAGGTGAGGCTCCCTTGCTTGAGTTGGGAAGATGGCCAGGGGCTTGAATGACATATCTAGGGAGGAAGTGGGCCCTGCCATAAAAGCACTCACAGCCTCCAAGGTGCCGGGCAATGATGGCTGTCCTGCGGAATTTTATAAGGCTTTCAAATTCACATTGGGGGACAAACTGCTGGAGGTCTACCTGGAGGCAGGGTGGAGAGGGTGCTCCCGCAGACCATGAGAGAAGGGGTGGTGTGTTTAATACTGAAGCCTGGGGGTGTCTCGCTGGACCCTGCTGCATATAGGCCTCTCACCATGCTAAACACTGATCTTAAAATATTCTGCAAGATATTGGCAACAAGGCTAACAGGGGGTGATTCAGGAATTAGTGTTGAGGACCAGTGCAGTTTTATACCGCCACGTAGAACAACCCACAATCTCCAGAGGTTGACCCATGTGCTCCATGATACATTAGAGAGGGGAGGGGAGAAGGCCCTGGCTTCATTAGATTTTGAAAAGGCATTTCATACAGTGGAATGGGCCTTACTGATGGCGGTTGGTCATGTTTGCTGCTCATGGATATGCCTCTTGTATATGGACCCTTTGGGCATATCTCGGTGGGGGGGTAGACCTCAGATGCATGGCTGGTGGGACGCAGCACCAGGCAGGGGTGTCCTCTGTCACCCCTGTTTGCCTTGGCCATAGAGCCACTTGCACTGCTACTAAGGTTGGAGCTGGCACCATGGGGAATTAGAATTGGCGACAACCCAAATTGTCTCGCTGTAGGCGGATGACGCACTGATCTATCTACATACACCTGAGTTATCGGTGCCTACCCTAGTGCAGTGTCTGGCAGAGTTTGGCAAGGCATCTGGCATTCAAATTAATAAAACACAAGTTGTTGCTCTTTCCCTTAGGAGACCTGGTTGAGAAACCAAGTACACAATTACCGAATGTAGAAGTTCAATGGGAGCTAGAAAGCTTTTGGTATCTGGGGATTAGGGTAACACATACAGAGTTACAGCAGAGGCAATAAAATATAGACAGGGTGATAAAAGGGCTAGAAAGCTCAGTTAAATTCTGGAGCAGTCTTCTATCGGAGATGGGAAGGGTGGCGGTGGATAAGATGTTTTTTTTTCCCCCATTGCCTGTACTTAGTTCAGAACTCCTTGTTCCCCCGGACGACTGGTTGTTCCGTAAACTGAATAGCATATTAATATCTTTGATATGGGCAGGCAGACATAGTCGTGTAGCACTAGTAATCTTGCAGAAGGACATGGAGGGAGGACTGGCAATCCCTGATATACATTTTTACTATTATGCACCACACCTGCAGCACGCGGCTAGATGGCTTGTCCCATCGGACAACTGGGATATGCACCTTTTGTGGGGAGGGTTTGGTGGGAACACGCTGCCCCAGTTGCAGATGAAGGGAGGTAGGTCAGAGATCCCGGTACCATGCTGGGTCACGCACATGGCCAGTATATGGAAGAAGGTGGTACAAAGGGTTGTACAAACTGACTTGAAGCTTTTTCAGAATATAGACTCTATCATGTCCATGGCACAGTAGTGTGAGGTAGGATGCACGGAAGCGCGGGCCTTGTACCCAGGGGACACCTTTATTACCTTCCAGGAAGCGCAGGACACTTTTGGGATAGCTCCACACCATTTTCTACATTATGCAAAGTTGGAGATTGTGGCAAGTGAGATCGGGGGGGGCTTCCCTGAGGCTCCTAGAATTTCTGAGGTCCTAGAGGGACTGCTTGATTGGGGAGAAGGGAGACACCTAATAACTATTTTACAAAGCCCTTCAATCTGATGTGGTACCATGCCAGTGTCCCGCGCGGAGCATGTGGGAGAGGGACCTGGGCGTATCTATTGCAGATGCAGAATGGGAGAAAGCACTGGGTTTGGTTCGTAAAGTATCCTGTAACAATAGATTTCAACTTCTGCATTTTAACTATTTACATTGTACATATGTCACACCACACTGATTAAATAAAATAGATCCAACAAGACGGGCCATCTGCCCACGATATGGAGCGATTGATGCTAATTTTTTGCACATGGCTTGGGCTTGCAATCCAGTCCAGGCTTATTGGGGACAGGTTGTGGCGCGTATTGAGATATCTGTAGAAATGAATGTCCCCCTGGAACCACTGGTCTGTCTTCTGGGGTAGTGGAGAGCCCCAAGGGGTGGAGGATTCACTGTAGAATGATCCAACTAGCTTTATTACTGGCAAAAAGGAAAGTGGCCTTAGGCTGGATGAACACCGGGACATCACTGTTTACTGAATGGCTTTGAGACATTCTGGAATGGGGAGCAGGTGAGGAACCTCACTTGAAAATATCACACACCGATGAGGATGCAAATTGCAGCAGTCCAACATTAGGGCTTATTTATTGGGAAGGTTCCATGAGGAGGATGCCTCGACATCAGGGGAGAGCTCAGATGGGGAGGGATAATGATTGGGTGGGTCGTGACTTCTTCCCCATGGGTCGATTCATTGGATACCAAAAGTAAATGCATGGGGTGCCCTAAACGTTGTACAAGACTTTACAACTTGGAAAAAGTTAATGATTGGGAAATGCTCTAGACTCTGTAGTCCGTTTTCTCCATAATCAGGATGCTGTTATTTGATGTTTTACACACAAGGATTGGCCCTTATTCTGTTTTCTCCACAATCAGAATGCTGTTATTTGATGTTTTACACCCACGGGTTGGCCCTTGTACAAAACCTGCTGATGACACAATATTATAAAAGATGCTGATGATGTGCACTATTTGTATATGGTTGTCAAATATTCAAAAAGTAATAAAAACAGTTTTTAAAAACAATTTTTTTTTAGTAAGTTAAGGGAAGGCTTTGGTTACTTTACATTATCATCACCAGGCTGACGATACCCAAGCCTGATAATGAGCACTGCTCTGTCCAATTTATGGGCAAGGCTGGGTCACAGAGGTAAAGGAATGACGCACTGAATTATCTAGCTCCTAAATAAAAATCCTCTGCGACTCAGTATTGGACTGTGAGACCAAAGTACAAGTTACTTACCTTCAGTAACGAAATATCTGGTAGAGACATTCTAGTTGCAGATTCCTTACCTCAGAATTTTCCCCAGGCATCAGACTGGATCCGGAGATTTTTCTTCGAGCAATACCCTTGCACATCGGTAGGTGGGTCGTTAGACTCCGCAGGCGTCGTAGGCGGCGCCAGGCGACTCCGCAGGCGCTGTAGTCGCCGTGATAACATCCGGAGTAGTACATAGACGCCGCCCTCGCGCAGTGCCGTCAGTTTCTTTTAATGACTTTCCACGCCAGAGCGCAGAGCCATTAAGAACACTGAGATTGGTGCACCAGAGCTAAGGACCTGAAAGAGGGAATCCCTGTCCCTAGAAATCAGTTCGCAAGCGGGGAGGATGGGTGAGCGGTAAGGAATCTGCAACTAGAATATGTCTCTACCAGATATTTCGTTATCGAAGATAAGTAACTTATACACCTGATAGAGGTTTCCAGTTGCAGATTCCTTACCTTATAATAGATACCCAAGCAATGCCAACCTCTGTGGCGGGCTGCCAACCAAGATCACACTATAAAGTCCTGCAGGACCGAACGACCAAAGTAGCCGTCTCGACGGACCTTACTATCCAGGCAGTAATGCTTAGCAAACGTGTGCAGGGATTCCCACATAGCTGCCTGACAGATATCCAGGACAGGAACTCCACATGCTAACACAGTGGAAGCAGCAGTTGCTCTGGTAGAACGAGCACGCAAGCCTTCAGGAGGTTGCTTTTTAGCCAAAGCGTAGCACAGTGTGATGCAAAGAAGCACCCACCGAGAGATGGTACGCTTTTGCACCACCTTCCCTTTCTTCACACCCACATAGCCAACAAAGAGTTAATCGTCCACCTGGAAATCCTTAGTACGATGAGGTAGAACGCTCTTTTTGGGTCCAGACGGTGGAGTCTCTCCTCCTCATGGGAAGGATGTGGGGGTGCGTAGAAGGTAGGCAAAGTGATAGACTGACCTTCATGAAATGGTGTAACCACCTTAGGAAGGAAGGAAGGAAGCTCTAGTGCGTAACACCACTTTGTCAGGGTGTACAGACAAGTATGGAGGCTTTGAAGAAAGGGCCTGAAGCTCACTCACCCGGCGAACAGAGGTGATAGCGACTAGAAAGACCGTTTTGAATGTGAGGAGCCGCAAGGGACAATTATGCATTGGCTCAAAGGGGGTACACATCAAGTAAGTACAAGATTAAGATCCTACTGAGGCATGATAAACAGAGTGGGAGGAAATAAGTGGGTGAGCCCTTTTAAGAACCTACTCACAATAGGAGATTTAAAGAGTGAGGGCTGATCAGGAAGCCTAAGAAAGACGGAAATGGCAAACAAATACCCTTTAGGGGTATCCAAAGCAGAGCCCTGCTGGGCTAGAGAAAGAATGAACAGAAGAACCTCTGACAGAGGGGCAGAAAGGGGGTCAACAGATTTGTTGGTACACCATGCCACAAATGTATTCCAACGACAGGTGTATACAGTTTTAGTCGATGGACGCATGGCTGCCAGGATAACGTTACAGACTTCGGGTGGAAGGGCAAATGCCATCAACTGTTGCAGCTCAATCTCCACGCATGAAGGCGGAGGTTGGACAGGTTCGGGTGGAGAACTTTCCCCTGATGCTGCGACAGAAGATCCGCCCGAAGAGGCAGTCTGAGTGGAGGATCAACGGACATGCTCAATAGCTCTGGATACCACACTTTTCGAGCCCAGTCCAGAGCCACCAAGATAACTTGGGCCCGGTTGTACTTGATTTTCTTGAGAACTCTGGGCAGAAAAGGGATAGGCGGGAAGGCATAAAGGAGCTCCACTCAAACCAAAAAGCATCTATGAGCAAGTGCTGCCTTGGAAACTCCAATGCACGAAACAGCTGACATTGCGCGTTTTCTGTGGAAGCTCACAGATCTAACCAAGGCTCTCCCCACTTGAGAAAGATCTTGCGCCACTTCTGGACGGAGACGCCATTCGTGAACGACTGTGCGTCCGCGGCTGAGTTTGTCTGCTCTTGCGTTGAGAGCCCACCAGATGTTGAACCATCAGGGTAATGCCCTGATGTTCCAGCCATGTCCAGAGGCATAGTGCCTCCTGACAAAGGGTCCAGGACCCTACCCCGCCTTGTTTGTTGGAGTACCACATGACGGTAGTGTTGTCCATAAACACCTCACCACTTTCCCTTTGAGAGAGGGAAGGAATGCTTTCAACGCAAGCCTGATCGCCCGGGGCTCCAGCATATTTATGTGGAGCCCCGACTCTGCCGGAGACCAGAGGCCTCTGATGTCCGCCTCCCCCATGTGCCCACCCCAACCCAGAAGTGACGCATCTGTCACTATAGAGAGATCTGGTTGGGGAAGCAAGAGTGATCTGCCGTTCACCCAATCTGGATTTGAAAGCCACCACTGAAGGTCTTTCGCAGTCCCCTCCGGGATCTGAACCATGTCGGAAAGATTTCCCTGATGCTGCGCCCACTGGAACTTCAGGTCCCACTGCAGAGCCTGCGTATGCCATCTGGCATGTGTTACTAGCAGGATGCAGGAGGCATTAGTCAGTCTCACCCAAACCCAAGACCAAGGGTGAAAGATTGGAATCATAGCCGGAATGTCTTCGACTCGCTTGTCGGGAGGATAAGCCCAAAATTGCACAGTGTCCAGAACAGCTCCAATGAAAGGGCGCATCTGAGAGGGAATCAGGTGTGACTTCGGCACGTTTATAGTGAACCCCAGCTGGTGCAGGAGGTTCACTGTAGTCTGAAGGTGGGAGACAATTGTCTGGGGCGAAGGCGCCTTCAATAGCCAGTCATCGAGGTGGGGGAAGACTGATACCCCTAACCTGCGCAGATGAGCTGCAACCACCGCCATCACTTTCGTGAACACCTGAGTGATACTATTAAGGCTGAAAGGGAGCACGGTAAACTGAAAGTGCTTGTGACCTACCACGAATCGTAGGTAACGTCTGTGGGCAGGCAGGATGGGGATGTGGAAATAAGCGTTGTGCAAGTCCAACACTACCATCCAGTCTCCTGGGTCCAAGGCAGAAAGAACCTGATCCAGGGTGAGCATTTAGAATTTCTCCTTCTTGAGGAAGTAGTTCAGGTCCCGAAGGTCCAGTATAGGACGTAAGCCCTTGTCCTTCTTTGGTATCAGAAAGTAGCTGGAATAACAACCATGACCTACTTCTGGCACAGGGACCCCTTCTATAGCTCCCTTGGCCAAGAGAGCCACGACTTCCTGGCAGAAAAGCACCAAATGATCCTACAGAAGATGATGGAAGGATGGTGGCATGTGTGGTGGTGCAGATTCGAAAGAGAGGGAAGCAGCCCTTCCGAATGATCTGCAAAACCCACCCGTCCACGGTGATATGTTCCCAGTGGGGCAGGTGATGGTGGATCCTGCCACCAACTGGGTGGGTGTGAGGAGACGGACTAGGAGGGTTTGGAGGCTGCAGCGGGGGTAGAGGTGGACTGGACAGACCTCTGGTTCCCTGTCCCACGGCCACGTGGGATTACTCGATAACGAATAAGCTGTCCAGCGTGCCTGGCACAGTGGTTGGGTAGAGGACACGACAGGGCGCCCCTTCCGTGTCCACGAAAGGGACAAAAAGCGGACTGTGGTGGGAGTGTGGCGGAGGAAAGACCAAGGGACCGAGCTGTAGCCCGGGAATCCTTGAATCTCTCCAAAGCCGAGTTCACTTTGTCTCCAAAGAGATGGGTGCCATCACAGGGCATGTCCATGAATGACTGTTGGACATCCCCCGAGAAGCTAGAAGTGCATAACCAGGCGTGGCGCAGTAAGGCCACTGATGTCACAACCAATCTGCCCAGAGAGTCCGTCGTATCCAGCCCACAATGGATAGTGAACTTTGCCACGGGCCTCCTCCGGTATCTGCGGCAGGACCTGCACAAACGTATCCCACAGGGAGTGGGCATAACGGCCCAAAAGGCATGCGGTGCTTACAGACCGCAGTGTGAGGCTGGAGAAAGAAAAAGACTTCTTGCCAAATTGTTCCAGACTTTTGGATTCCCTATCCAGGGATGTGGAAGGGAACGCGCCAGAAGAAGAGGAAGCCTGGATTACAAGACTCTCAGGCGTGGGGTGTTGGGACAGAAATGTTGGGTTGTTCTGTGCGGGCCGATGGCGGAGAGCGATAGTCCTTTTCACAGGAGCCCCTGTGTTGGGTTTGGACCACGTACCCAAAAGGACATCAGTGAGGGTCTCATTGAATGGGAGAAGGGGTTCTGAAGTAGAAGCCCCAAGCTGAAGTACCTCTGTCAGGAGATTAGACCTGACTGCCACAGTAGGTAGCTCAAGGCCAAGGACCTCAGCTGCCCTACTGACCACCATACTGTAAGTAGCTCTCTCCGCCGTAGCCACGGTAGGAGGAGACAGCATGCCAGTGTCAGAAGTATCCAGACCACTGGCTCCGCCCAAATCCTGTGCCCAGTCCATGGCAGGGTCATCCTGGTATTCATAAGGGTCCAGGGACCCCTCCAATTCCTCCCCGTACTCGTACCCATAGGAAAAAGGGTCCGAATCTGACCTCGGGCGAATAGGGCCGATCGAAGCCGATGGCGACGTCAGCCGATGCCGCTACGAGTCATCAGGGATAAGAATTGGGTTGATGTCAATACTGGGCAGTACCGATGTCGGGAGCGTCGACAATCGAACCGCCGCCAGGGAAGGTCTCAAAGGCGTGACCGGTGTCAGTGCGGATCCACACACGAATCCGGAGGCGACCTCGGTGGCTGGGGCCGAAGAAACCGGTATGGAACCCGAAGCCCCTCAGCGGAACCCCTTGGGCCCAAAGGCGCCGAATTGGGGTCTGCCCGCCCAAAGATGAGGGCCATGCCCTCGTAAAACTCCTTTAGTTGGGCGGGGGTACCTTCGGCAAACTCGGGGAAACCCAGACTCCAAGGACAGAGGCCTAGTGCGTGAACGCTCGTCCCGCGTCGTGTCGGCCAAGCGATGGGGTGAAGTCGGAGAGTGATGGGACTTCAACTTCTTCTTACCTTGACCTGAGGACTTTGAAGAAGACGAGTGGTGATGACTCTGTGATCCATCTCAAGATCTTCCTCTCGAGCGAGACCGGGACCTACGTGGAGTTGAGTGCCGGGCTGCCACTAGCTTTAGGGACCTCTCTCTCAAACCTTCCGGGTGCATGGCCAGACACTTGGAGCACGACTTCGGGTCGTGGTCGCGCTTGAGGCACCACAGACTCACGCGATGAGGATCTGTCGGCTTGAACCCGGTCTTTGGGGACATCGACGCACCAAAGTCGTACACAAAAACCTTCGACAAAAGGGTCGAATTCTGCCCCAAAAAAAAGCCAGGGTAGCTCTCCCTGGATCAGTGTGTGGCGCGGAAAGAAAAGAACTGACGTCACTGCGCGAGGGCGGCTTCTATGTACTACTCCCGACGTCATCACAGCGACCACGATGCCTACGACGCCTGCGGAGTCGACCAACGCCACCTACCGACACACAAGGGTATTGCTCGAAGAAAAATCTCCGGATCCAGTCAGACACCTGGGGGAAAATTCTAAGGTAAGGAATCTGCAACTAGAAGTCTTTATCAGATATAATGATTCTGGATGTTTTTCAATAGCAGAAAATTTAAATGCAAAGTTACCTTAATGATTAACTCTTGATATTAATTTTCTCCCATTTCAAAGTGTCACATTTACAAGCAGCAGATCTTTACTCCCAGTGTCCAGTAAACCCTGTACCATATTTATAACTGAAAAATAGTCATTTTTTAAAATGGGAGAAATTTCAAGTGAAAAGAACTTTTTCTATGAAACAATGTCCTAATGTCTTTCTCCAATTTTAATTACGCCAATTATGTCTCAATGTTTTATGAAGCATGGTTCTTCACTTAAAATTTCTCCTATTTAAACAAATGTATTTTTCTGTTAAACATATGGCACCGTGTCTACCTGCCACCAGAAGCAAGATGCCTGGCGTTTGTAAAAATAATTATTGGAATTTGGAGAGAATTTAAATGATGTGTTTTATGGAATCGATGTAAAAGTTAATTCTTCAGTTTAATTTTCTCAATCAAATGTCATGTTTATAAATGAAAAATGAAGCCAATATTTTAAGTGGCAGAAATTTCAAGTGTAGAAATATGTTCCATATTCAGAACATTTTTGCACGGCATCTTTCTGCACTTAAAATTTTTCCCATTAAAAAAAAAAAAAAAAGGGTTGTATTTTTGTGTTATACATGTAAAGGTGCCACATATTGCTAAATGTCTGTCCTATACCACAAATACAAACAACAGTCTTTCAGTGACCTGTACACATCTATCCCACCGATACACACGTTCATACATCCCCAAATACCATGCTGTCACTGACACATATGGCAGCCTTTTCATAGTGCCCCTAGACAAAGTATTTTGTTCATCCCTTAGTATTTGGCTCTGCGGACATTAGGCTTAAAGTCAATTAAGCTGGACATAGGGGACGTCTGTTAATGCACGAGTTGCTTAGCCTTCACTAGCTCACAATGGTTTTTACTAATCACAAGTAGCTCTCACTACAGAAAAGGTTGGCGACCCCATTGTAGGTCATCATACCAATTCTCTTTATAGTATGGCTATCCAGTTTCTTCAGCCACATCGTAATAATTGCCGAAATCCATGCCAAACAGGGAATGCAGGGTATGTGCTTTCCCTTGTGGAGGTGGAAGTTTGAGTGGAGGAAGTGGTGCTTCAACAGCGGACAGGCATGGCCTAAGTCTAACCAGCACAGATTCAGAGTACAAAAAGTATCTTGTCTTCCATCATCGTTGGAGTCAGCATTGTTGTCTAAGTGCTAAGAACCAGCATAAACTATTGCGTCAGAGGTGGAGTCAGAACTGGAGGTGGAAGAGGTCAACTGGCCAGAATGCGAACACACTGGTGGTTTCTAGATGGAGAGCCTCTTTGCTTCAATGGGCCCGAAAGCATGCCAGAGGGAATCAGCAAGGATCCAAAGAGTTGGAGCATGGCTTTACGGAACCCTCTGATCTATTTTGCAGTAGTGGATGGCCCCTGAAACTCAGGTTGTGCCGGAACAAGTTGCAGGATAGGCTGCAATACTGATCGGCTTCAGAACAAGATCGATATGTACGGTGCTGCCCCCATCGCTTCTAGAAATTCCTTGTGCTTTTTCTTCAACTTGATTACTTTGATCAAAACGAAGACTGACCTCCGGAACACTATCTGCGACTTCTGGAATAGGACTAAACTTTCAACTTGGACTGTCTCTGTGCAGAATCCTTCGGTGCTTGGCGTAGTAGAGTTTCACCTCACGGTCTTGTATGGCCTTCGAGATCATCAATGTGCCATCAATGAAGACCTTAGAGTCATGATCGACCACAGGCAAATCTGATGAAGATCTGTCACAGACATTTGTTTATGACAGTTCTTACAGAGTTTAAACCCTGCTATTTTGGGAGATGACATTTCCCTTGCATGCTGACATTTTTTATATGAGGTCAGGGGCTCAAAGACATGTGACGGAGCTCCAGATCCGAATCTGGTGCAAGGAAAGCAAGTACATGATGTCAGCTCACTTATGTGACGCACAGATAGGCTCTGAACATAATCTGCGGAGCAGAATGTAGTCCGTGTGAAGCTGCATGGTGCCACCTCCAGGCATGCAGAGGTACTGCTGAATAGTTCCCAGACCCAATCTGATGCCTGGGGAATATTTAAGAACGTGAGAAATCTGTGACTTGACTTCACTATCAGAGTGGCATGATTTACGAGTGCAAATTCACAAAATGTGATTTACTCTCCTAATTTGTTATTTGCAACTCATATGAACTAATATGACGTGGGAGTAAATTTGCTCACAAGAGAGGTGTGGGTATTCCAGGGCAGATATATCAAGAAAAATTGATGAGCACTCACAAACACATACGTTTGGAAGTATTCCCAACCACTTAGCGCGTATTTCCACATTGACACAAGAACAGGACAAGGGTAGGAATTAATGCACAACCAGTATGGTATTAATTAGGGAATACCTGAATGATTTCCATGGGGACACATTTGCTCAGAGATAAAAAGGTGGTTTGAGTAAATGCTTTTTGCTATTAATTAATATGTCAAAATCTACACTACATACATGTTTGCAGGTGCACATTTCTTTGCTTGCTGGGTTTGATGGCTCAGTGGGGTAATGCATCCTTTGCAAGTTTTTGTTTGAACCCATGGTTATGCATTACCATGCAAGGAAGTCCACAAACCCATTCATGCTCCAGAGGTTGATAAAATGAATACCACTGAGTTATGTAAGAACAGCTGTTAATCAGCACCAAGACACCCATGAGTGAACATACACTTCAAAAAGAGACATTATGAGTAAGTCTGGAAGGAGACTGTCGCTGCTTCCCAGAAGCGAATTGTCTGGGAAATAAAAAAAAATGTGTACCTATGCTCCCAATGTAGGCATAAACCTACAAGAGTAGGTTTACAACTTTTGAATCTACCCCTTGTTTTCCAGTGCTTTGGAGACCCCTGCGACTGTTGGTATTCCTGCTCAGACGCTTGGATCTTATCTTAAATGAACGGTTTAAAATGATGCACAGTCTAGCTCGGAGGATACTTTTGGAGTTTTTGTGTAACCTTACATGCACCTTTGGCTGTTACATTTCTGTGTTCGTAACAAGAACAGCATAAGATGTGCCTCCTTAATCCAGGAAGAAGCACCAATGACGGAACACAATGGCTAGACACAAATAAAAAGGAGCAAGTCAAGCATGGTGCTATCACTGAAATTCAAATGTTTAATATTAAGTAGTTTAGATACAAAGTCACATTGAACCTACAGAGCCGGACATTTAGCCACCTAAATGTTGAAAGTGCAGAATATTGTAACTGAAATTGTTCATGCAAAGTAATTGAAGACAGCATGTGCGCTGACCAACCCACATTTTACTGGTCAGCTACAAATACTTCTTTGTTGAGAGCATATTAAAATCCCATCATGGTATTACAATAGTTGCTCTACTTTTCCTCTTGTTGGGGAGCAGTCTCTATAGTACCAGCGCTTCACAGTGGCCAATATATTTCCTTATCTAAGAAGGACTATTATAAGTGTTTAGCTACAATCCAAGGAGTCAACCAGGCATCACTTTTTTTATTTTCAAAAAGAATTTGAAGTTACAAACTTTATCATGGTGCCTGACAAAGCAATCCAGTTGTCTAACTACATTAATCAACCAAACTCTATAACAATCAAATGACTCTTATTTAGTCTGGTCTCCACCTGTTTACACAGACACGAATCCATCACATGGACTATCAGAGGAATCACGAAAGAAAAAACTTCACTATTTCACCAACTGGGATTTTTAGCAACAGATTTATGTACTTATATTACACGATCTAATAAACAGAATGATGGTTAGTATCTACCATTGAAGGAGCACAATATAGGACCAGAAAAGAAGAATGTGCCATTGTAAGACGTTCTTCTAGTCTCTTAGACTTAACTGGCCCCCTGAGCTGAGGCTCATGGTGATACAACAGCTAACATAATACACATAAAATTATTTAATTGGGCTATCTAGGCTAACTGCCTTACACTGGTGGGGGATTTCAAGCAACTTGGCAAACGGCAAAGCTTTCAGCTCAAAATTCCCATTATCATCTTTCATGCCAAATTTATATATCACTTTCACCCTCACCTCTCCTTGTTGGACTGATTTTGTCACTCGGTTAGATCAATCACAAATCGCAAAACATGAGGCTAATCAAAAGCGAAGCAGAAAAATTATGCACCAATTTGGTAATGCCAAGAGCTACAATGGTCCCAAATGTTATTTATCCAAGGCTTGTGTATTTAAATAATACCATGTTCAAAAAGAAGAGTCCAGATATTATCAGACACAAGGACAGTTATAATTCTTAGAAATCAATTTTGAGTGTCATCAAAAATATCCACTTCCACAGTCGTATTACAAAGCCTAGAAAAGCAGCATCTTGAAGAACGGAGACCACAAACCTGTACTTACATGTTTGACCTGGCAGGTACTATTTTGGTTGCACTTAGCTTGGAAACAGAGGGGTCATTAGAAACGTAATGATTTAGGATTTCCTTATGGCTAGGAAATATTGCCATTGGATGCAGTGCAGAAGTACATGGCAAGAAAACCTCATTAATGTACACAATGCAGAAAATAAAATTACTACTGAACAGCCATAAACATGGAAAAATATCTGAATAACATCAGTTTTTAGAATAGTCCGTGGAGGTAACTTTTAAAAAATTAGTGCTAACACGTGAAACATAGCCTCAGTATCCCACGATCTTAAGAAGACAACGGCAATTTTACCCTTCCACTACCGGGAGCACCACTCCTCATGTTTAAACTGTTAGGAGCAGAGGAGAAATTTGCTGACCATTATCTGTACAGTGAATGTAACCCACAATGTTGAGTTTTAATCATTCAAACATTTTCTTACATTAGCAAAAGGAGAGTAGTAGAAATACGCGAAAAGCTACACAATAACATGTTTTTCCTACAAAACAATCCTAAGTAAAGCACACAAAAGACACAATTCAACAAACTGCAAGAGGAACAGAACAAAATAATTTGTCACAAACTATTGGTCTGATATGAAGCACGGAAAAAACGGACAAATGGTTCATCGAGTATATTGGAATACAATTAACGGAACTCCCCAGTTAAAGAAAAAAAAAATCTGACTAAACAGAATGTAGTTCTGCAGTTCTAAGAAAAAAACATGACAAAATGCCCATGCAAGTGTTTGGAATGAAACCATAAACCGAGTTCAGACAGGTGAAGTGCTTGCTTCCGGTATGTTGACAGATTATTCTTTAACAAGACACTTCCACAGTTTGGGGTGCGTCCTGCACTTCCATATCTCCAGAGGCACCATCCACATGGGTATTGGTTTGAGATCGGCTGCGGGGGCCTTCCGAAGACCCAACACTAGATGAAGAATGCGTACGGGAACGGATCAATCTGGTCATGCTAGCTGCTGGCACTGAAAAATACAATTAAATATTAATTCTGTAAACAATACACTGAAGTTTACAAAGCACAGAGACGAGCAGTTGACACTTTAAGAGATCACCGTTAGAGGAAAGTATAGGAACAAGGCTGAGTCTGCCACAAGCATAGCAGAATACTTTTGTTGTGGACGCTCCTTCTATGAACTAGTTGTGGTCATCTCTCAAAGTGTGGAGTTTCACTACTACCGGCAATTCTTACCAAAGCCACTACTGTAAGGCTGCAGCCCCACCTTTAGCATACACATTGACTGCCAATACTTTTCAATAATATCACCTCTACTAGTTTACATTTTTGCATAATAATTCGAGCAAACACAAAAGACCAAGGAACCCCCAAACAAATTATATGAAAAAGTTCAACAAGCTGATAAAATTACCCATGTACAAAATATCTGCATTGACACCGTTACAAATTACCCCGATTTAAGCAATGGGGGGGCGTTGGAGGGGAGGGGGGGGGGGGGTGTCATGCACAGCAGGAACAAACCAATTTAAAATAAAAAGCCCCAATCAAGCAGAGGCTGAATGCAAGACAACAACAAGACGCAGTCTGCCATGCTGAGAAGCATTCCCTTGAACAGGACATCAAGTATCACTTTCACAAAAATGGTTAAAAACAAAAGTGTGTACAAGTAAACTTAAGTGTAACGAGGACAGTGGTTCTGTCGGATGCACATTTCCAGGTACCTGAATCAGCGCTCAGATGGCTGAGCTGTACATACGGGACTGGAAAAAGAATACAAGGAAGAAATGGATGAACACAAATACATAATTTTGGTTAAAAAAATTACAAATCTTTGTATCTATTCTACAGCCATTCAAATTGTGTTAATAAATGCTGACCATGATAAATTCGACAAAGGATATTCACTGTGGTCCCACATAGCTTCATTCATTTCTAAAACTGTCTCAGAGTTGCTCTCCGTATATTTATTTTACATGCTTCTTGTGCTCAGGCGATTTCCAAATGTTTTGCTTGACTTGATCACCAGAATCAGTGACCTGCCATACTTTTAGACAGTCCAGGAAAGAACACTGCTGGGAGTCAATATAAATGAAAAGACAATGTACAGTACTAGAAAATAGAGGGCCTCAAGTTGTTTTCAATTGCCTCATTTTGTACTGAATTCTGAACTATGAGTGTGGATGTGAGGCATAGATAAAGTCCATTTTCAGTATAAGGGTTGCCTTTTAAAAACTGGTCGCCAATGCCCGCATTAAACTCCCAGTGCGTCAGATGCTGGGAAAGGTTTAAAAAGGAACCTCCGGTGTTTGCACAGATACATTTATTTTAAATTTCCAAAAGTAGGGCTGAAGAACAGTTCCTTCCGCTTCAACCCACCATCCCTTACCCTATATATTATATAGTTGGAGTGGTTTCAGCCAGCCTCCTTCATCCATTCGTCTGCTGTTATGTTGGTCAAATTTTGCTTTCACCCACTAGAGCATACATCTTGGAGTAATGGATTAGCCCACTTTAGCCATGAAGTAACTTCACTGTCAGTGATGGCATTCTGTCTTTTTACAAGGAGCATATCTGCACACAGAGCATAACTTCAGTTCCTCAGGCTAATGTCAATGTGTGCTTCATGAGACCAAAGTAAGATTTATCCTTTACTGCATTTTTTTTTTTTTTTTTAAACTACCAATCGCCTGGCACCTCCCCCAACAATAAAGTTTTGTAAAATCTATGACAAAAAGTAAGACATGTGTAACCCAAAATGCTGGCAGCAAATACCAGAACTATTGTAGATTGATGTGAAATATCTGTTCTACTGGTGACCAAATACCTTTGATCTCCAGATCCCCGAGATGCGCTCCCCCGGCCTGGAGTGGAAGCATCCGTTATGACTGTGATCACTGGAGATGGAAGACAAAATACCCTTCCTTGCAATAGTTTGTAGTCCACACTCCACCAAAGATACGATGCAGTGTCTCTGCAGACTGTAAAAGACTCCTTGAGATCTCGGTTTTGTTAAAACCACTGCTTGCAGAGGTGCCACTGGAGAACCCTCACGTGCCAACGTGGGTGAGTGACCAGCAGAATACAGGAAGCAAACAGACAGAGCAGGCGTTGGACCTTTAGGACCAGAACAACCACTCCATCCTGAAACATTGGAATCATAGCCTGAACGTCCCGAATTCTCTGGGGGATAGGGGGAGGCATGATTCAATGTTCTATCCAGTAGTGGTCCTATGAACAGGAGGTGCTGAGAGGGCTCCAGGTGAGATGTGAGCATGTTCAACGAAAAGTCCAGGTTGAACAACAACTGTGTTGTCACCTACAAATGTTGCAGCACCAACTCTGGAGACTTGGCTTTGAGCAGCCAATTGTTCAGGTAAGGGAATACAGATATTCACATCCTTCTGAGATGCACTGAAAACACTGCTATCCCCTTCATTAAACTTGAGGTGCAGAAGTAAGACCAAAAGGAAGGACCGCAAACTTGTAGTGCGGCGACCCTACCATGAACCGGAGATGCTTCCTGTGTGACTGAAGAATGGAGATGTGAAACTAAGCATCCTGTAATGTTGATAGAAACCATCCAGACTTCCTTGTCCACCACCAAAAGCACCTGAGCTAGGGTCAGCATTTTGAACTACTCAGACGCGAGGTACCAATTCAAAATCCTCAGGTCTAGGATGAGCCTCAAACAACCATCTTTCTTGGGGATCAGGAAATATGCTGAATAACATCCCTGACCCCCTTTCCTGCTCCGGAACCAACTCTACTGCCACCTTTTACAACAGATTTTGTACCTCCTGCTGAAGCAACAGGAGGTGATCCTCTGAACAAAAAGAATGCTGGGGAGGGAAGGGAGGCGGAAACTCTCGAAAGGGAAGGACATATCCATTTCCTACAATGCTCAACACCTATGAGTCTGATGATATTGACTCCCGCTCTTGAAAGAAACGAACCAACCTTCCCCCTACGGGCAACACACACTGCTGAAAGGGGAGAGAACTAGGGTTACATTCCTGACAGGTTTCGAGCGGAAGATGAGGAAGACTGCTAGGTGGCACAATGTTGCCCAAGTCTTCCCCAACATCTCTGGGACCTGCAGAGGGGATTGGCAGATTGTTGCCCCTGGAACTGCTGATTCCCACAAAAGGAGGAGCTGCAGCCAAATCCCCTAAATCTTCTGAAAGGTCTATAAGCCAAGGAGAGAGATTGAAGACCCAGAGACTCAGCCGTGGTCTTACCCTCCTTGAATCTCTCTAGTGCTGAGTCAGCCTTCTCTTCAAATAATCTTGATCCATCAAAAGGAAGATCCATTAAGGTGGACTGAACATCAGGGGAAAATCCTGATCCCCCTTAACCATGCATGCCTTCTGCTGTCTACCGATGTACCCATGGCCCTGGCAACAGAGTTCACATTGTCCTGGCCAGATTGGATGACCTGTTTAGCCGCTGCCTGACTGTCTTGCAACAACTTTTTAAAATGCTCCTGCACATCTTGTTGTAGCTTAGGAACAACCTCCTTAGCAGAGTCTATCAGCACATGGATGTATCTGCACAAGACACATTTAGCGTTAACAGAGTTTAATGCCATGCTACATGAGGAAAACACATTTTTGGAGACTGTTCCATGTGTTTCAATTCCCTATCTGTAGGACTTGTAGGGAAGAAGCCAGGAGCAGAATTAGCAGAACAAGAAGCCTGGACCACCAGACTTTCAGGTGTCAGATGCTGGCTGAGGAATTGCAGGTCACTTGGTGCAGCCCTATATCTCCTAGCAAGGACCTTAGACACAGCTGGAGTAGACACAGGCTTCCACCAGAATTCCAGAACCGGCTCAGACAAGGCCATATTAAATGGAAGCAAAGGCTCTGATGTAGCAGATGAGGGGTGAAGAACCTCAGTTGATACATTGTTCTTTAGTTCTGATGCTGGCAATGGTAACTCTGAAAGGTCAGCAACTTTCCTGATCATACTGTGATAAGAAGTTACTTCTGGAGGTGGAATACCTCCTGAAGAGAGCAATCCCCACTCTGGGGAAGTGTCTAGACCACTTGCCACCTCAGTCCCTTCAAAACCATAAGCATGCAAAGGGATTTCTCCTTCCTCCAATTCCTGATGCTCCTCCAGGTATTGCCATTCTTCTAAGAGACTCAATGCCTCTCTTCTTGACCATAACCTAGAGTTCTGGCGTCGATAAAGAATGAACTGGCGCCGAGGATGTATGCTGTGGTGCCTGTGAAGCCGGAGGTGGCGTCGGGACGTTCCCCCTCGTAGGTGTTGAATGACTTGACACCGGAAGAGCATTATCCGACGTTGGTATGGGCAACACCGACATCCCTGAAGGTGAGGGAGCAGTGGGCAAAAAGGGCATAAAAGGAGCCTGTTTATGTGGCACCTGGAAGGCTAGATTGAAGGCTAATAGACCTGTGGGGCCTGCAGGCGCACCAGCAGGGGTCATGGCCCTGTTAAAAAAGCTAAGCATAGCATTAAAAAATGCAGCTGAGTCTGCACCAGGAGCCGGAAAGGCCGGATATTCTGCTTGAGGTTGGACTCCACTTGACTCCTGCTCCTCAATCTCCTGCTTTGATGGAGTAACAGGAGAAAAGTGTGCTGTAGTACTTGCGAGCGACACAGAGATCTCAGCCAAAGATGGTGCCAGTGATGTCTCTCCCGACTTTGGATGCAGGGGCGAAAGGGTAGGGCTCATCTCCCAAGCTGAATGGCGCTGAGACTTGGATGCCGATGACAAGGACCTCAGGCTGACATTGAGGTAAGAGACACTGAGAACTGTAATGCTGCTTCCTATGAGAATTAAATTACTTTGAGGCCTGGATCTTTGCCAGTCTTGCTTTTCCTTCTTTGCTTTAGCCAGGTTCATACTCTGGCATGAGGAGGATCCCCCAACATCGAGGTTGGAACTCAGGTACCAAAGATAGTGAGGGTCAGTAACCGATATATGACCCCCTCATTCCCTACAAGGCTTAAAGCCTGACTTCTTTGGCAGAGACATTGTAGCTCAGAGAAAACTTGACTAAACAATTTCCTCAATACAGAAAAAGCCGTTAGCGTCAAAGGTGTGGAAAAAAGGGACCGGACGTGAGCATGCCGGCAAGGACTTCTATGGCTCCGATGACATCAGACAGTCACGTGCGGAGCCATTCCATTCTGACGTCCTGGTCGACGTGGAGAGCTAGAAAGAAAAGATTTACGTTGAATGCTGGTGCACTGGGGAGTATTCAAAAGGTGAGGAATCCACAGGTAGATGTATTCGTCAGAAATTAGGATATTGCACAGACCAAGAGTACAGTCTTAGTTGTCTACTTGCACGGTTCGGGCAATACCCAGCTTTGCACTAGTCATGAGCAAAGATAGGTTTTTGATATTGCAGAGTATCCTGCATCTCTATGATAATCCTGCTGCTCCATTGCCCCAAGACCATCCAGACCATGATAGGTTTGACATTTGGCCTGTTGTGGAACATTTGTCTGCTAGGTTTCCTTTTACATTGTTTCCACTAGCTGAAAAAAATCTTGGGCTTGCTTATGGCCTGCTCCACATCTTCATCCGCCAGCTGGGAATGGTAGATGTTCTGTTTGCCATTATGACAAGTGCATTACAGTCACAGGACTGCACATAACAGTGTACAGAACATAGGCCTCGTTGTCAGTGTACCCTGTGCAGCAACACCTAAAGCCCTTAGTAGTTTTTGACGTGCTCAAAAAGGATTGTAGGACAGTCTTCCTCAGAAGGTTTACGTTAGTTTCAAAGGTGATATGCTTACACGGTTCAAGGAATGTAGGTCAAGACCCAAAGGCATCTTTAGACACACCCCCCCCAACTTACATCCATAATCTGGAACGAGTTGGATTCAGCGCAGCATGTGTGCTGAAGGTGCAAGAAAGACATCTTTCTGAGCCTCATGTGGCCATTACAGGAGGCGTTAGTAAAGGTTCCCTTGGCAAGCACATAATATTAGTCATGATTGTTAAGGAGACAGACATGAACAGGTAGGACAAGGTTAGTCTAAGAATGCTTTCATAGGGATATCTCATAGGTAGAAGGCAGTCAGTCAAGGTAGGAGAGACACACATGCATCCGCTCAGATGCAACTTTCACCACAGCCACCTTGCCAGACACCTGAAAATATGCCATCAAACTACCACATCTGGAAAAAAAAAATCCTCAACTAGACCCAAAGCCTCTGGCAAACTACATACCTATCATCTTGTTCCCTACCCAGTCAACATTCTCAAAAAACTTGTAAGCAACTGGTCAATCATCACAATGACAACTACTTCCTAGGTTCCTCTCAATATGGGTTTAGGCCCAATCACAGCACTGTGACCACCCTAATCGTCAGCCCTGACAACATTAAACTGATCATGGGCAGAGGAGAGACAACCACACTCACCCTTGTCATCTTCTAAGCCAATCTGGGCACAGTCCTTCATACAACACCTCCATGAAACTGGCATAAGAGGAACCATCCTCTGATGAATAAGAACCTTTCTCAATGGGCACACCCATTATGTCAGTTTGGCACTCTTCACCTCTGCTGCTGCCAAACTTATCTTCGGAATCCTCAAGGATCCTCACTCAGCCCAATGCTGTTCAACATCTACATAGCACTGCTCGCCAACAACATCCACGTACACTGAATCAGTATCATCTCATATGCTGATGACACCCAGCATATCCTCATGCTCCCCTTCAACACCTCCAACTAATCACCACCACGTGTTTGAAGTCACCAACTGGATAAAGACCAACTATCTAAACCTCAACTCCAATATAACAGGTGTAAGTCTCTTTGGAAAAGACACATCACTATGGATGCCAATCTAGTTGCCTGCCAAAATAGGATCGACATTCAACCCATCTAATCAAGCCATGAACCTCACTATAGTGGTCCTATCAATGACCAGCCAGATCAACACCTTCACCTCCTCCTACTTCTTCACCTACAAGTCCCTCAGAAAAAAAATCAGATGGCTCACACTAAACAGCGGTAGAACTGTCACCTGGTCTACAGCAAGCCGGACTATGGAAACACACTTAGTTGGCATCACTGCTTATCTCACCCAGAAACTCCAGATCATCCAAACATCCAAAATCCTGCAGCTAGACTCAGTGTAAACTCCCACAGATCACTCTTCTCCAGACACCTAAAAAATCTACATTGGCACCCAGTTAACAAATATGCACTCTTCAAACTCCTCATGTACACATACATTGCCCCTCACAATCAAAACCCCAATTACTTGAGCAGCTGCTTCAGATTCCATGCCTGACCTGAAACCTATGCTCAGACGGCCTCCTGCTCCATTATATCTCCTGCATCTAAGGAGCCAGAGCTGGCAGGTGTACTTTCTCATACCTGGTTCCCAAAGCCTGGAACGACTTTCCCCTGGACATCAGAGCCAACAGCTCAGACACTAAGTTTTGCAAGAAACTGAAAACATGGCTCATCCAATAGGTCCCAGTTAGTGCCACACTGCCTTTTTCTAGGTACTAGGGTACCCTCCTGGGTGAGCTGCTTCCCTTAGATTAACACAAAACATATTTGTGGCTTGCTTGCCATGTTCATCCTCCATCAGAAAGTGGTAGATCTTCAGTTCGCTGTATGGTAAGTGCATTACAGTCACAGCACTGTACATAACAGTGGACGAGACATACGCCACATCATTACAGAGTACCCCAAGCTACAAAACACAACCTCCTTAGTAGGTTAGGATGTGCTCTTTAGGGAACTTAGGATGGTCTTCCCCAGTACATTTACTGTAGTTTCAAAGGTAGATATGCTCACAGAGTTCAAAGAATGGAAAGAGGCTGAAGGCATCCGCAAACACCCATCCAACCTGCATCCATGAACTGGAAGGAGTTCGATTTAGCATTGCGAGCACATTAAAGGCACACGAAAGACGCGTCTTCTTGAGTCTCATGTGGCTATTATGGGGTATTAGTAACGGTTCCCTTGGCACACATTCTGTACTGTCTGACCATATAGAGATGTGCTTGTGGTGTATTTGTATGCAAGGTGGTTGATAACTTGGCGAGATGTGGAGTGACTGGTTATTTAGTCCTGTGGAGTATGAATGTTGAGTCATTGAATAGTGGCGGTATGTTGAAGTGAGTGTTGTGCTGTGCTGTTTGGGCCCATGGATGGCGGTAAGAATGGCAGTGTGTGTGGCATGTGAAAGGCGTGTTATTGGCCCGTAGAGTGGTTGGTGCCCCGACATGTCTTTAGGAACTACCTCCAGTAGACATGTGTTCAATATTCTGATACTGTTATTAGTATTTGTTGTTTGAAGGTAGCACTTCTGTAGTTGGTAAAACCAACTAGTGCAAGTCTACTTCAGTAGTGGATGGACTCAAAGAGCCATAACAATCCCTCACATTTTTGAGAACCGTACACTGCGGTATCCAGGGCGGTGTAACTTTGAGTGATCCCACTCACTTTCCCACAAAGCACTGCAAACTTCAAGTTTTGCCAAAATGGCCAAGATCACACATATATTCTTTACATTTCTATGAGGTAAACCTCTGGAATCTGCGAAATGCAAATTTGCTACCACCCAGTGTTCCTACACATCTCTGCACAAAAATGGTACTCCACTTGTGTGGGTAGGCCGAGCTCCTGCAATAGGAAAGGACACAAAATAAAAGACATATCAGATTATTCTATTTAAAACCAAGTCTTTTGTGCAATTTGGGTAGCTGTCGATTTTGGGCCCTAGCTCAGTCTGCACCCAGGGAAGCCTGCCAAACCTACACCCTTCTGAAAACTAGAATCCTGGGGGAGTAAAGGGTGGCTAGACTTGTATGGATCTCAAAAGGTTTTTTAACCCAGAAGCCCTTTTGAACGTGCTACTTGTGTCATGTTGAAGTATCTACTTTTCCACCCTGGGGTTAAGTACACTCTGTGTAGGATATAGAAATGGATTCATTTGAATCAGGCATTCCTATTTACCTTTAATACCCTTTCCAGGAGGGTCGCCCAATCGCCTTCTGGTATGGGAATCTCCAGGTCCTCCTCCCAACATGGCCGCAGGATTTCTAGGGGTTGAAGCATGTCTTCCCTTATCGCTCTGTTTAGGCATGTGACCACTTTGACGGTGCCAGACGACGAGACCATCCATATATTGACTACTTTTATGAGACCTCGGTTCCGACATGGCAGTTCCCCCTGTGCTTGCAGATCACGGTCAACACTGCCCTGTGGAATAGGTAATGGCCCTGTGATAGATCAAATTCTGGGTGAAAGTCCTCAAACAGGAGGAGCTCTTAAGCACAAACAAGTCCCCAATTTTCAATGCTACGGTGGTCGTCCAATCCTCTCATCTACCCCAGTTACCACCATGGGGCAGTGTTGCTAGCAGAGTCCTGGGTATGTCGCGTAAGTAAGGCACTTTTACTCACGTCTTCTGTAAGCATCTGTCCAGCAGTGACACGATATTCAAAATTCTTGGGTGTTGCTATCTAATGGGCACCCAGTTCTCAGCAACGTCCCGATAATCTGTGGAGGTCTGGGACAAAGGGCCCCATTGGCTGGTCTGGAGTTTGCCTACCTGCCAGCTACTGTGTAAAACACTGGAGTTGTGTTATGAGGAAGTAGGACTCAAACTCAGGTACAGCCATCCCTCCCTTATTTCCTGGCTACTGCAGCATAGACAGTGCTACCCTTCTGTGAATCGATCCCCAAATGAATGCAGTGGTCAGTGAATCCAGCTCTTAAAACAGTACTCGGGGGATTCACACCAGTTGCAATGCAAAGAAAGAGCAATTGGTGAAGCGTAACCATCTTAATCAGTGCAACTCACCCACTACCGATAAGGGAGCTGTCTTTCAAAAAAATCAGTGCTCGCTTTGAGTGCCGTAACAGCCATCCCTGCATTCCCTTCCAGGAGATCAGTCTGATCTCAAACTATTTTGACTTCCAGGTATGATAAGCCACGGGACTCCCATTGTAACACTGCTAGACCCTCAGGGGGGTTGAGGTTGGTCCCTGTTGGGAACAGCCTTGAGTTTTGCAAATTGACCGTTAGTCTAGATGGCAAGCCAAACTCCTCTACCAGGGCTCTGGTACCCTCCAAATCTGTTATGTATTGAAGGACGATTAAGAGATTGCTCACATATAAGGCAATGCGGTGGGGATTATCTGCAATCTGTATGCCCTGATATCTGTCTTTGTGTAGCTAGCTAGACGTTCCATGGCCAATGCAAAAAGTAAGGGCAACGGGGGCATCCCTGCCTGGTCCCACACCTTACTTTATAGCTCTCAGAGATGGTCTGGCCCGTGCAAATTCTGGCTGTGAGGTCTGTGTATAGCAGCCTGGTCCAGCCCAAAAAGATGCGAATTAACTGTAGGTACACCATTACACTGTATAGAAAGTCCCACTCCAAGCTGTCAAAGGCTTTTTCTTTATCAACAGAAAATACCACTGCTTTTGGGCACCCGTCCAGCCTCCATCAGAATCCAAAGGTGCCTAATACTGAGAGCTGTGTTGCCGCGGGGGATGAACCAACTTGGTCATGAGTGGAAGGAGTCTGGCAGCCAGAACCCTGCTCAGGATCTTGTAGTCGATAATGAGCAATGACAATGGTTGATAGGCTTTGCAGTCATGGGCAGCTCTCCCTGGCTTCAACAGTGGCACTACCGCCTCTTGGGTGGAGTTTGGTAGGCATCCCGTGTCTCTAGCCACTTTATAGAGGTCTACCAGCTTTTGCCGCTATTTCTTCAGCATATGTGGTGTAGAACTCCACAGAGAACCCGTCTGTCCCAGGTATTTTGCCTTGTGCTAAACTCTTTATTGCCACATGCATTTCCTGCAGGGTTATGTCCCCCCGCCTGGTCCTTGGCATCTTCATTGGTGATGTTTGGGAGAAGTAATGATGCTAGGAAAGCATTTATTGTGTCTGCATTGTGTGCAGACACACTTGTGTATAAGCTGGTGTAGTACCAGCTGAAGTATTGGCTAATCTCCCCTTGACAATAGTCTTGGGTCCCACCCTCAGTCTGGAGCTCTACTATAATCAAGCTTCTCTTAACTGGGTTAGCCAGCCAAGATGGATGCAGTGTGGTTGCGCTCCACATGCGCCCGTACAGTATAATTTCTGTAACGAAGCATCTGAACTTCTCAACGTGCCCTGCTAATCTCTTTAGTGTCCAATTAGGCTTCCTGTAAGTATGGGCGACCAAGCCTGCGTCTCTCTGCCTCCCTCAATTTTTGCTCCATAGCCAGGGATTCCTGTAGTAAAGTATGCCTCACCCCTACAGACTCAGCTATACACTGCCCTCTGATCCCTGCCTTAAAAGAATCCCACTCTATCTGGGGGGAGGACGCTGTGCTGCTGTTATCCTCAAAATATTACCTTATAAGGCCCCCCGGTCACTTCTCGGTACATTGGGTCTTCTAGTGATTCAGGTTTCAATCATCCTGTTCTAAGCTGTTAATGTTAGGGGTGCAGAGGAACGTGCCTGGGCGAATATGTAATTCATGTAGGCTTGAGAAAAAAAAAAAGAACAGTCCTGTGTAAGTGGGTGCACCTGGCGCCAGGTTTCTATCAGCCCCCATCAGGGATGCCAGTCCATGAAGAGGCGGGCCATCCGGGATCAGTGGTGAATCCCTCAATTGAGGGTGGGAGCAGTCAACATTAAGGTACGCTACAAAATGAAAGTGTACACCCATGATGGACCAGGTAGGGGACTAAGGGCCTCAACAGACCCACCAAGAATGTCCCCTGATCTTCGTTCCAGGCATATACATTTATGATCGCTATATTCTCAACCCTCTGGTCAGCCAGTCACTACTACATACCGACCCGCTGGGTCTATCAAGTTTCTTGTGTGCTGAAAAGGGACCCCTGGTCGGATCAAATTAGTGTTCCCATTGCATAGGCTGAATAAGTAATATAGAAGGCCTGGCCTCCCCACCTTCTATGTAATGCTGCCCCCTCCTTGTCTGTTAGGTGGGTTTCTTGCAAAAGTGCAATGTAGATTCCCCTTCTGTTTAGATAGGAAAATAATTTATACTGCTTCGTCCTTGTGTGCATTTCCCCTAATGTTCCAATATAGGAGCTTGTAGTTAACAAACGAACAACATTCATCCCAATGCCCTCTCCCCAGGACAAGTAGGCAAGGCCCCCCCCATCCAAATGTTCATTCAAACTATAACCCCTTGCGGGGGTAACCCAAGTGCAACACTAACTAGGGGGTTGGGGCTGTTCTGTGCATCGTACCAGCCCCCACTCCCACACAAAAAAAAACGGTAAGGAAGAATCTCATGGCTCTGGGGATTAATATAATCTCCCCACTCCCCAGGTTGCTCATTATATAATCTACAACAATCCTTCATTACCACTGCACCAACATGGTAGCTGCATCAGATAATTTTCACCGGAGGTCTCAGGCATCACCACAGGTAGTTCTGTACTCTAATCCCCAGATGAACTGGACCTGTGGTCTGAGTCCGAGTCCCAGGCAACCTTGTCCTCCATTGTAGATGGTGAGCCTGCTCCCACTGCCCTTAATTGATTCTACCTATTCCATCACTTTCTGCCACTCCTGCTGGACTTCCTCTCTGCAAGGGGTCCCTTTACTGTGATTTTGGGTTTAATGCTTTGTTCTGGCCCACCACGATTATCCTCCCTGAGATTTCTGATTAGGTTCAGGTTGTGGGACTTTGGGGTCCTTCAATGTAAACTTTCCTCACAGCCTATAAAGCAATGGCCGTCCCCCCTACCGTGTGCAGATTCTATGTTAAGGGTCTAGGCATGAATGGAAGAAATCCAGACCTGCCAACTCGCACAGTGGCGCAGTGTGTCACACAATATCGTCTTACTTCACACTGTCTCACAGTGAATAGCCAATATCACACTGCATATCGCAGATTCAAGATTCTCCGCACAAATGAACTACATTTTTCTCATTTATGCCGGAAAAAGCACCAGTGGCAGTTGCAGAGCCACTGGCTGGACTACTGAGCAACAAACACCTTGGCGCCAAAACATTCTTGGGGGGGGGGGGGGGGCACATTAATCCCTGCTTCAGAGTATTGCTGTTCCTGTGGAGAACTCTACTAGAAGCCTCGATTCAGACCAATGGGGATGCGCAGCGTCCACCCCTGAGCACAGTGCGTAGCATGCGCCTCAGAGTGTGTCAGGAAAAGCAAGCACAGCAGCTTGTCGTGTGCTGCACAGCGAACAACACTCTGCACAGGCCATAGCCAGCACACAGACACTAGTAAGTTATTCAACAAATATTTTAAACAGAAACATGGGCAAATGTGTTTAAATGTAAATTGCCTTGCACTGCTTGAGCGTTTATCTAAAATGTGATTACATGGTATAAGCTGGAAGACTCTAATGAAGTGTCCTCTATTTTGCTTACTACACTGAGAGAAAATGATATACTGTAGGCCTCTTTGACTGGGGGCAGGCAGGGGACAGGGCTTGGAATTGGGCAACATTAGGCGAATGCACAAAACCCGGCTTTAAAAACGCTGACACGTCTGGCCCATCCCAGTGCTCCTAAATGTGCGTGGAATATGAATTATTGCGCTGTGGACATAAAACGTCAGTGAACAAAGCGTTCAATTTCCAAACTTTCAACTGGTTGTTAGTTCCCTGCGTTCTTTAGCAGTCTGACATAATTAAAGTCTGGACAAGGAAACCATAAGACACTGGTAAAAGTGATTTGAACATCTCTATACCACTTGTCTCCAGGCAACAGACCGGTGTTTTTGAAGCACAGGCCCCAGGCCCACCCTTCTCCACTAGAGTAAGCGGCATGTGGATCAACTCCCCGCAGGCTGGGGCAGAACCAGTAACGCATGTGGAACTGTTCACGAATGATCTGACAGGATCGCCTGTCTGGCCTGACTCAAGAGCTCTACGTTCCCATTATAGAAAAGCAGCAACTCGGGTCTGAAACCGTTGGCTGGGGTTGCTGGGCAGAGAATAGAACTGTCACTTTATCAGACGAGTATTGGCTAGCAAAGGAAACACCTCATAGCTGCTAATGTAAATACTTAAATGTTTAAAATAATGCTATAATTTAAAGCATAGTCAATGCACGTGCAGCAATAAATAACTACCTGGTAATTTTCAGAACACCGTGTTTCATGCTTCAGCTCCAGGGACGCTGTGCAATATTTCGTCTGTTAAATATGAATACCCAGAAAGTACTGTTCCATGTTATAATTGGGAACCATCCAATGAATTACTTCATAAAGCCAAGTCAGCAACTAACTCATATAAGGGAACATTCCTCAAAGTATGATCTGGGCATATTCATTTTGTAGCAGTAATTGTTGATAATATCTATTTTTTTCTGTTTGGCAGGTCTCATGCCAAAAATGTGTGAATGGATTGTTCATTCCCAAAATCCAACTCGGGTCTGGAACCTTAGACTGGGGTTGCTGGGCGGAGAACAGAAATGTCAGCTTATTTACCAGACCAGTATTGGCTAGCAAGGAAAGCACTGCATACCTGCTAATGTAGATACTTAAATGTTTACAATAATGTTATAATTTAAAGTACAGTCAATGCACATGTAGCAATTAATAAACTACCTGGTAATTCTCAGAATAAACATGTCATGTTTCATGCTTCAACTCTCACGACGCATCCCCCTGTGCGCTGCTCCTCTGAATCAGCTGAGGGATCACTGTGGAAAATTTTCCAAGATTGGCAGGTCTGGAAATCTGCATGAGTAAGTGTCAGTGATATGGACCATGGAGGGGGAACTGTCACTGCGTGTTAGGAATGTGCTGCTCCTCTGTTCATGTTTTAATTTACTTAATATATATTTTATATATTTAAGTTGTGTTTTTTTTAAAACCTGTTTTTTTTTTTTTTTTTTTAAATATGGGATTTCGTCAAAGAGCTGAGGCACGAAGACTTGTATTCAGTGTCCAATGTTTCGACTTAAACTATGCAGTTCGTAGATTTTTATTGGCTTTTAAGAGTGGTATTGGTTTTCATAGGCATTTTAAAGACTATTTTAATTGTATGCTATAGTTTAACAAATCTGTGGTTTATATAAACTTCATCTTTACTACTAGGTCTACTGAACTTGCAGCGACAGACGTGCTAAATAAGATATAATTGCAGTCAAAACTAAAGGGTGAGCTTAAAATAACAAAAGACAACTATAAACGAACAGGAAAACAGGCTGACTTGAAGAAAGTCACAAATACAAAAAGTTAAATGAACACCCTTCTGGTGAACAGGTCTGGGAGGGCCGTACTGCCCCTTAGGCAGGAAGATGTACAAGTATGGTTACAAAGCCCACAACTTTCTGGGGGAAGGGGAGAGATATGTTCAAAGCACAATAGGGTCAGACTTGTGAGCTTGAAACAATGTAATGGACTCCTAATGCTTAAAGAAAGACAAAAGGGAAACCTGTTTAGGGTAATACTATGAACAACTATATACAAAGGGAGACGAAATAAGAGAAGCCCATACAAATAGTGCAAAACATTCACCTTCCCACAATGTCAGCAGAACAAAGGGAATCTCTCTGTGCCCCTTTAACAGACTAAGTGCTATCAGATATCAAAGATAGAAAATCCTTTAAACCAGCAGCTCCCAACAACCTCACAGATCTGGACAAGGGAGGGATGGGGGTTCCGGAAACAATGTATGTTGCCGACATTGTGGCCCTCCCAAAGCCGGGTAAAGACAACCAACAATGCAGATCCTAAAAAACTTCTTTCCTGCTCTTAACACTTTAAAATATATATATGAAGGTTCTAAGCTGCAACAGTTAGCCCCATCCTACCAGACATACAAGCAAGATAAATGAGGTTATGTCCAAGAAATGCACCCTTTCAACAACATTTTTCACCTTTGAGGCCCTTGGTTGGGTACCCTTATTTGAGCTTTTAGGCCCATAGGCTGTGTCTTTAAGGCATACATCACATTTTAGCGGCTTTAATTCATTTTTTATATTTTATCACAGATAACTTTTTATCTTGCTGCTTTTACGTGTTATCAGCTGCCATTCTTAGAAACCACATTTTGTTTGTGTTCCACAATTAATTGCATTTTGAATGCATTCTCTTTTGTGCTCTGCTCAAGGCTGTTATATTTATCCACTGTAGTTTACTTGGTATTACCGCTACAAGAGTACAATGTCATGGACACATTATCATGTCAGGCCTGTTCTCAGAACGATAACACGTTTTATTATAAAATCACCACACATGCCTGAGAAGGTTAGAGAGGTCACTCCAACAAGAGGAGGCATCCTATGACACTTTGCAGCTTTGCTGATCCAGGCCTTGTCCCTACTGACAACCAAGGAGACGGCCAGCAGACCCCTGTTCTTAGGTATGGGGGGCAGGGACTTATTCCATGGACTAATATGGACAGAAAAGGATATCGCTGCTATGCTCTCACGTAGATGCTAGGGGTATAGGCAGGAATTCTTTGACATATTTATTCCAGAATGTTGGGATTATTCATCTGTTTTCCCCCTAACGGTCACAATTCTGTGATCTATTTCATCCTCCTAATAATCACAGCTCATATCTTATCATAGAATGCAGTCTTTTTAATAAATGCATTGAAAACTGTTCTCCATCTGTTTGTCTGACTGCTGCTGCGACAGAAGATCTTCCCAAAAGAGCAGCCTGATCAGAGTATCGATGGCTATACTCAACAGCTAGGATTACTTGGGCAAGGTCGTTCTTGGTCTCCTTGAGAACTCTGGGCAGAAGTGGTATGGGTGCAAAGGAGTACAGGAGGCCTCAGCGCCACTTGCAATGAAAGGAGTTGCAGAGCAAGTCCCGCCTTGGAAACTGCAACACGCAAAACTACTGACATTGCGCTTTCTCTGTAGAGGCGAAAAGATCTAACCAAGGCTCTCCCCACTGCTGAAAGAGACCTTGCACCACCTCCGGATGGAGACAACATTCATGATTGACCAGGCATTGTCGGCTGAGTTTGTCCGCTCTGGAGTTCAGAGAGCCCGCCAGATGTTGAACCACCAGGGAAATGCCCTAATGTTACAGCCATGTCCAAAGGCACAAAGCCTCCTGACAAAAGGTCCACTATCCACTATCCCAGTCTGCCTTGCTCGTTGCAGTACCACATGGCGGTGGTGTTGTCTGAACACCTGCACTATTTTGGCTTTGAGGGAAGAAATGCTTATGATGTCAGTCTGATCACCCGGAGTTCCAAAAGGTTGATGTGGAGTCAGGGACTCCACCGGAGACCGGATGTCGCTGGACTGTGCCTCTATCAGGTGGCCGCCCCATCCCAGGAGTAACAAATCTGTCATTGTCAGATCTGGTTGGGGAAGGGAGAGGGATCTGCCTCTGTCCCAATTGTGGATCAAAAGCCACCACTTCAGGTCTTGCACAGTTCCCTCTGAGATCTGGACCATGTCGGAAAGATTCCTCTGCAGCTGCACCCACAGGAATTTCATGTCTGACTGGCATGATTCACCAACAGGATGCAGGAGGCCATAAGGCCCAGCATCCTCAGAGTCATTCTCACTGAAATCCTAGATAGAGGCTGAAACATCTGTATGGTAGCTTGAATATCCTGGACTCGCTGCTTGGGGGGATAAGCACAAAACTGCACTGTGTCCAGAACAGGTCTAATGAAAGGGAGCATCTGAGACGGAGTCCGGTGTGACATCAGCATGTTTATAGCAAACACCAGCAAATGCAGGACGTTTGGCGCAGTCTGAAGGTAGGGGACGACAGCCTGGGGCAAGCCCGTCTTCAACAGTCAGTCATTTAGGTGGGGGAAGACTGAAACCCCTGACCACCACAGATGAGCTGTGACCACCGCCATCTTCTTGGTGAACACCCAAGGGGCACTGGTAAGGCCAAAGGGGAGTAAGGTGAACCGAAAGTGCTCGTGGCCCACCGTGAACCGCAAGTAACGTCTGTGGGCAGGCAGGACGGGAATGTGGAAGTAAGCGTCCTGCATGTCCAACACTACCATCTAGTCTCCTGGGTCCAGGCCAAATAGAACCTGAGCCAGAGTGAGCATTTTGAACTTCTCCATATTGAGGAAGAGATTGAGGGACCGGTGAGCTAGGGTAGGGCAGAGACCCTTGTCCTTTTTGGGCACCAGAAAGTAGCAGGAATAACAACCATGACCTACTTCAGGCAACAGGACCCTCTCTATTGCTCCGTTGGCCAAACTTCCTTGCTGAGAAGTGCCAGGTGATCCTCCGTCATGAGATCGTAGGATTGTGGCATGGATGGAGGGGTAGTCTCGAAGGGAAGGGAGTAGCCCCTTCAAACTATTTGTAAAACCACCTGTCTGATGTGACAGACTGCTAGCGCAACAGGTGATGGCAAATCCTGCCTCCGATTGGTGGGGAATCGTCAGACTAGGAAGGTTTGGAGGCAGCTGCAGAGAGAAGAGTGGTAGACTGACCAGTCTGCTGGCTCCTTGATCCACGAGCATGGTGGATCCCACGTCCCTGGCCTTGACTTACCCAACCATCCCGAGGACTTGGAGTTGGATGATGATTTAAGGGGGCTCCGCAACCATTCCTCTCGACCAAGATCAGGAGCATTGTGGAACCGAGCGCCAGGCCGCAAGGTGCTTTAGGGACCATCGTCCGACACTTGGAGCATGAATTCAGGTCGTGGTTCTGCTTCAGACACCACAAGCAGATGAGATGTGGATCAGTCACAGGCATCGCCCAATGACAGGATCCATAGGGCTTGAACCCAGTCTCATGTGAAGACATTCTCGATGCACCAGCAGTGTAGACACTCAAAAACTTTGACAGGAGCTTTTCTCTGGATTAGCACAGAGTCGCGTGAAAGAAAAGAACTGACGTCAGTGTGCCGGTGTGGCGCCTGTATCGGACCAGCGACATGTCCGGTGCGCACAACACCGATGACTAACGGGAAGCCGACAGACACCACCAGAAGGCGCGCAGGGGTACTGCTTGAGAAAAATCTCCAGACCCAGACTAAAGCCTGGGGGAAATTCTAATGTAAGGAATCTGCAACTAAAAGTCTCTATCAGATACAATTCGTATTGCAGAACTTAAATACCGTCCCAGCGAAGGCTGCTCCAGCTATAAATCAATTGGCCCTAACAGGAATAAATCCACTAACAGTCCATTCAATAATGAGTAAAGCACCCACTGAATAGGAGAAGATTCAGTTTTGCGATGTACAAAAAACAAACCAGATGAAAGCAGTGTTTCCCCACACGGATCCCAAGACAAACATTTAAGTCTCACAATGTTCTTGCCTTTTGGAATGGTTCCTGCTATAGAGAATTTTGTGCCACTTGTGGCACAGTCTTTGCTGAAATATATACAGCACCATGCATGGTACACCAACACTTGTGAATCTTCCAGAAGTGTTAAAACAAATTCAAAATGAACATGGAGCAGCCCTGGCCCTGACTTGGGGATGAAACTAATGCACAATTTTGTCACAGACTTCTCAATTATTTTAAGTAACATTAAAGGGGAAGCAGCAGCTTTGGCAATATGCCAGCAACTATGGGATGTGCCTCAATGGGATGAGGAACACATGCTGCCAAAGATTATTATTTCCAAAACTTATACTAGTATAGGTCAGTATAGTCTGGGGGACAAACCAACTAAACCACAATTACAAAGTACTTCCGGTAAGGAGAATACTAAGCAAGCACAAGAGAGTTCTAAAAAGCACCAGGATAAACAAAAAACTAATAAAGATATACAAAGCCAAAGAGGAGAATCTCCACAATGGTAGCCCTCAGAAAAGCGCTAACCACATGAATAGGGAAACTTTAAAAACACCTGACAGATACCAATAAACGGACACTTGCCCATCTCGTTCCTTCACGGACTCACCAGATAAACGCAGTGAGAAAGGAAGGCGGTCAGAACACCTAAAAGAGTACCTGAAGCCAAAATAGGAATCACAACGTTCTTCAGAAACCTTCACGAAAAAAGGAAGCAAAAATTACACAACAAAAACCCAAATTCAAAAATTAAAAGATTGCGGCTATTTTGGGAAAAAATATTGAGAACATTACAGAAGAGCAGGACGTGGGCAGTGACTCTGCTAGACTGCACAGCAGAAGGTGGGATATGTTGCCAGAATTTTATAGATCATCTAGATGTGACACCGAATAACAATTTTTTTGAAATATGAAAGCAGACAGGAGCAACCCCTCACCCAATAGGATATACAAATATAAAAATTCTTATTGAGGGAGGCAATGACCGCACCATTAATGTGATCTCCTGGAGAAGACCAACACTAAATTCTGATATATGATTGGCAGAAAATGATTGGCCACCTGAATTTGTCTGCATGCTCCCACAAGGAGAAGATGCCATTTTGCCTTCTTTCTCAATCCTAATTCCAGACACAGTAGAAGAAGCTTACACAGCATATTGGGCATTGGCGGCAGCGCTGTACCACTACAATGTGGGGTGGGATAAAGATTAGCCCTACCACGTTATTCCAACAAGATTCACACCACAGATCCTACCTCAGTATCATATCAAACATGAGGATAACGCAGTAATGAGAGAAATACTCACACAACTTTAGTATCAGGGAGTAATAGAACCCTGCATCTCTACAATGAATAACCCTTTTTTTCTCGTAGCGAAACCAGATCATTCATATAGAATAACTTTAAATTAGACACTTAAACAGTCACATTTGCAATACACAATTCACATAGCACAGCATTAAAAAACAACATTATGTGCAAAAAATACAAAACAACCTTGGATATTTCCAATTTTTTTTTCTGCCAAAAATCTAGCACCTGAAAGAAGGGAGTTAAGAGCCTTTCATTGCACTTGGCTCTCAAAGAAAATATTGACATTTACCCCTGGGGTTTAACCTGTTCTGTGCCTTGGACGAGGTGACCCCCCTGTGCACCCCCCTAAGGCGGGGATGGAAGGGGAAGACCTTCCCCTTCCACCCCCGACCCCCCCCCCCGGCAATCCGATGACATCAGCACGCACACAGCAGGAATCTCCACTAGCCACCACTGATTTTAGAGGTCTGTTTATTTTGGGGTCGACACCAACGGATCGATTTTTTTCTAGTGTTTCGCACCCGATTCCCCACGGGTCCCCCCCCCCCCCCCGGGTCCATTTTTTTCTAGTGTTTCGCACCCCCCCCCCCCCTCCCCAGGGCAGATGGCGTTTTTTCCGGACGATCTGTCCCGGGGGGGTGGGTGGGGGAATCCACTAGACACCAGGGATTTATTTGTAAAGAAAAGTTTCTTTTGGGGTCGACCCCTTAGGCAAGGGTCGCCCCCCTGGGGGACTATTTTTTTTTTTATTCCCCCCCCCCCCCCGGGGTAGATTGCCGATTTTTTGGCTGATCTGCCCCCAAGGGGGGGGTGAAATCCACTAGACACCAGGGATTTTGTTTTTATTGTTTATTTTGGGGGCAACCCCTTGGGCAAGGGTCACTCCCCTGGGGGGCTATTTTTTGTTTCTGTTTCGCCCCCCCCCCCCCCCTGATGGCAGACCAGCCATTTTTTTGGACGATCTGGCCCCCGGGGGGGTGGAAGCACACTAGGCGCCAGGGATTGTGAGGTGTGTGTGTGTGTGGTGTGTGTTTGGGGGCACCCCTTGAGCAACGGTCGCCCCCCCCTAAAGTGGGGAAAGTTCGTATTGGCCATCTCTGCCCTCTTTGGGGGCAGATGGGCCTATTTTTGTAGGCCCATCTGCCCCCAAGGAGGGCAGAAACCACCAATACGCCAGGGATTTTTGTTTTTGTTTTTTTGTTTTGTGCTGGGGGTGCCCCCTTTGGGAAGGGTCGCCCCCTAAAGGGGGCACAGAGGTGTTGCCCATCTCTGCCCCCCTTGGGGGCAGATTGGCCAATTTTTTTACACCCATCTACCCCCGAGGGGGGCAGGATCCACTTAGGTACCAGGGACAACTTCTAAGTTCTTGGTGGTGGGGTGTTTGTTAACTGGCGAAGTATTTGTATTTGTGATTATAACAATTTATTTCTTCTTTTTCTTCTAGTTCAACGCTTTTGCTCCCTTTGCTGTGGATCCTTGCGGTTTTGGCAGTAGTTGTCTTGCGGTTTGCATAGTTGCATGTTTTAGGTAAGTGAAAGCAATTTACTCCAAGGGAGTATTGTTGACATGCATGAATGACATGTTTGTAGGTGGTGTACTAAATGCAGTATTGTGTGTTTGACATTGTCCTTAGATTTGAGCACAGTGATATTTGTGTTGTCATGTGTCTAATTTTCTTTTTTCTTTTTAGTGGGATATCATTGGTGATTGCTGTGTCTGTGCAGAGAAGTTGCTTGGTGAATAGCTTTTTGAGGCAAGTGAGTGGTATAGTTTTTTGTAGTACATAACTCTTTGTGATAAAGCTACACTTTGTTTATAACTTATTTTAGTGCTAGTTGTTGTTGGCAATCCATTTGTTGTTAGTGAGGATCATGGCTAGCCGCAGAGTGACTGCTCAGCAGGTTGTTCGCATGCTCTTTGAGTCGTCTTCAGACCATGATTACGACACTGACTCTGCATCTGAGGCAGAGGAGGAAGCAGGAGATTCTGGAAGTGAGTTTTCTGACCGAGAGTATTCTTCTGATGAGGAAGCTATTCTCAGTGCAGATGAAGGGCCTGTGTTAGAGGAGGATATTGATGTGCCAAGAGTGCAGCAGCCAGGGGCTGAAGGGTTTCCCATTAGAAGACCTGACACCTGGATTGACCCAAACATGGAGCAGCCACAGTTACCTGCATTTACTGGTCTCCCAGGGTGTAGAGTTAATACGGAAAACTTTTTGCCTGTCCATTTCTTTCACTTGTTTATGGACGGTGTATATTTGGAAGAGATTGTGGAGCAGACAAATGTGTATGCAGAGCAGTATTTGCGGGACAACGCTGCCAGACTTAAGCATCAGTCTAGAGCTACTCAGTGGGTTCCCACATATCTGGAAGAGATGAAAAGGTTTTTAGGTTTGACTTTTTTGATGGGGTTGATCAGGAAGCCGTCACTGGCTTCTTATTGGTCTACTAGTCCCTTGATGGCAACGGCTATATTTCCTGCAACTATGACACGTAATCGGTATTTGCTTCTTCGTATGCTGCATTTTGTAGACAATGCTTTAGCCTTGCCACGAGATCACCCTGATTGTGACCATCTTTTTAAGATGAGGCCTGTCCTTGATAATTTTGTGGATCGGTTTTCAGAGGTCTATGTTCCAGGCAAAGAGATAAGTGTGGACGAGTCTTTGGTCCTTTTCAAGCGGCGTTTCATTTTTAAGCAGTACATTCCTAGTAAGAGAGCACGGTATGGGATTAAATTGTATCTGCTGTCAGAAAGCAGTACAGGATGTGTATAATTTCCGGGTCTACACTGGTAGGGATTCCAGTATTGACCCTCCTGGTTGTCCGACCACTTTTGGAGTTAGCGAAAAAATTGTGTGGGAACTTGCCAGACGGCTGTTTAACAAAGGTCACCATTTGTACGTAGATAATTTCTACATTGGAGTGCAGTTGTTCAAGGAGTTGTTTAGAGTGGACACTGTTGCTTGTGGCACAATCCGTTCTAACCGGAAAGGCTATACAAGGGAGCTTGTCTGTAAGAAACTTGTGAGGGGACAGTGCTGTGCCTTGCGGAATAATGAGTTGCTAGCTATGAAATGTTCTGACAGGAGGGATGTGTACATGCTATCTACCATCCATGATGAGAGTACTTCCCCTGTGGCTGTTTGGGTTCAGGTTGCGGAAGTGCGCAAACCTGCGTGCATTTTGGACTACAATAGGCACATGGGTGGTGTTGATAGAGTAGATCAGAGGTTGGAACCTTACACTGCTCTTCGTAAGTCTTGTGTGGTATAAAAAGTTTGCCCTACATTTATTTCATTTGGCAACTTTTAATGCCTTTTTTGTATACAAGGATTGTTCACCTGAGTCAAGGATGACATTTGTTAAATTTCAGGAGTCTGTGATAGAAAGCCTTATTGTGGTGGAACCGGCAAGAGTTCCTAGAGTAGAAGTGGTGGAGGATGTGGCTAGATTGAAAGATCGGCACTTTCCAGATCACATTCCTCCCACTCCCAAAAAAAGACTTGCCCACAAAGAAATGTAGAGTATGTGCCCGGAGATTAATCCGGAGGGAGAGCCGGATGTACTGCCCCGAGTGCCCTTCAAAGCCTGGGCTGTGTGTGCCCAGCTGTTATAGAAGTTACCATACAAAAAAAAAATTCTGGGAAATACCGTGAGCGTAAGCTGTCTGTTTTATATTTTCATATGTTTCACGGTTGGCATCTCTGTCATGTATTTAGTTAGAGCTTTTGCGTTTGTAGTTTTGTGCTTATTTTATAATGAGTGGTTTCTTTGTTCTTTATAAACAAAAAAAAAGTGATGGTGTGCGTGGGGTGGCGCTTGGCTGGCGGTGTGGGTGGGGTGGCGCTTGGCTGGCAGTGTGGGTGGGGTGGCGCTTGGCTGGCAGTGTGGGTGGGGTGGCGCTTGGCTGGCGGTGTGCGTGGGGTGGCGCTTGGAAGGCGGTGTGCGTGGGGTGGCGCTTGGAAGGCGGTGTGCGTGGGGTGGCGCTTGGAAGGCGGTGTGCGTGGGGTGGCGCTTGGAAGGCGGTGTGCGTGGGGTGGCGCTTGGAAGGCGGTGTGCGTGGGGTGGCGCTTGGAAGGCGGTGTGCGTGGGGTGGCGCTTGGAAGGCGGTGTGCGTGGGGTGGCGCTTGGAAGGCGGTGCGCGTGGGGTGGCGCTTGGAAGGCGGTGCGCGTGGGGTGGCGCTTGGAAGGCGGTGTGCGTGGGGTGGCGCTTGGAAGGCGGTGTGCGTGGGGTGGCGCTTGGATGGCGGTGTGCGTGGGGTGGGGCTTGGATGGCGGTGTGCGTGGGGTGGGGCTTGGATGGCGGTGTGCGTGGGGTGGGGCTTGGATGGCGGTGTGCGTGGGGTGGGGCTTGGATGGCGGTGTGCGTGGGGTGGGGTGGGGCTTGGCTGGCGGTGTGCGTGGGGTGGGGTGGGGCTTGGCTGGCGGTGTGCGTGGGGTGGGGCTTGGCTGGCGGTGTGCGTGGGGTGGGGCTTGGCTGGCGGTGTGCGTGGGGTGGGGCTTGGCTGGTGGTGTGCGTGGGGTGGGGCTTGGCTGGCAGTGTGCGTGGGGTGGGGCTTGGCTGGCGGTGTGCGTGGGGTGGGGCTTGGAAGGCGGTGTGCGTGAGATGGGACTTGGAAGGCGGTGTGTTTGGGGTGGGGCTTGGCTGGTGGTGTGCTTGGGGTGGGGCTTGGCTGGCGGTGTGCTTGGGGTGGGGCTTGGCTGGCGGTGTGCTTGGGGTGGGGCTTGGCTGGCGGTGTGCTTGGGGTGGCGCTTGGCTGGCGGTGCTAGCCAAACGCCAGTCCACACTCCCATCAGCTGGTGTGATTCTTGTATCAGGCATGTGGGCGTATGTAAGTGGTGGGCCCTTGAGTGGCACGGTCTGTCGATGTGAGTGTTGTAATGTGCTGGGCCCGTGGCTGGCAGTGTGAATGGTCTTGTGCGTGTCATGTATGAAAGGTGTGTGAATGGACTGTAAAGCGGTTGGTGCCTTGTCGCAGCTTTACAGCTCACGAGCTGTGAGTCATTGGTTCCGTTTTTTGCCTTTCAGTTATTAACAGTGCATTTCATTTTTGTGAAATCTCTTGTTAATAAAATTTGATCCACTGAACCATCACTCACCCGCGTGCCAAATCCAACCAGTATGTGTGGTAAAAATAACAAAATCTGCTCCGCTGTAATCAGGCTTCGCAGCACACCTGTGACACGCTAGGTGCCTCAGTGGGACCCCGATGATTAAGAATGCCACCAACTTGGTTGGTGGGTGAGGGGTCTTTTTCAAAATGATATATTACAAAAATATCTGTGTTTGGGGGGGGAGGGCCCACCTATGTTTTTGGTCCTGGGTGCGGCCTTCATCTAGGGAAACCTACAAAACCCAGACATTTTTTAAAACTAGACACCCCAAGGAGTCCAGGGAGGTTGTGGCTTGCGTGGCTCCCCCAACATTTTCTTACCAAGACTCCTCTGTAAACCTCAAAATTTGCATAAAAAAAGCATATTTTCCTGACTTTTCTAAGTAGGATCACTGCTCCAGCACAAAATTCCTACTCCCCAGTTTTCCCCTCAGTCTCCCAAGTAAAATGACACCTCACTTATGTGGGTCCCCAAAGCAGAGTCTGTCTAAAGATGTATAAAAGAATATGTCCTTATAAACTTGCTGTGCTATCCCCTCTATCTCTACAAGTTTTGGGCCTTATTCTGTTGCAGGCACCTGGCCTACCCACACAAGTGAGGTATCATTTTTATCGGGAGACTTGGGGGAATGCTGGGTGGAAGGAAATTTGTGGCTCCTCTCAGATTCCAGAACTTTCTGCCACAGAAATGTGAGGAACATGTGTTTTTTTTGCCACATTTTGAGGTTTGCAAAGGATTCTGGGTAACAGAACCTGGTCAGAGCCCCACAAGTCACCCCATCTTGGATTCCCCGAGGTCTCTAGTTTTCAAAAATGCACAGGTTTGGTAGGTTCCCCTAGGTGCTGGCTGAGCTAGAGGCAAAAATCTACAGGTAGGCACTTTGCAAAAAACACCTCTGTGATCTTTCAAAAAATGGTATGTGTCCACGTTGCGCTTTGGGGCATTTCCTGTCGCGGGCGCTAGGCCTACCCACACAAGTGAGGTATAATTTTTATCGGGAGACTTTGGGGAACGCTGGGTGGAAGGAAATTTGTGGCTCCTCCCAGATTCCAGAACTTTCTGCCACAGAAATGTGAGGAACATGTGTTTTTTTAGCCAAATTTTGAGGTTTGCAAAGGATTCTGGGTAACAGAGCCTGGTCAGAGCCCCACAAGTCACCCCATCTTGGATTCCCCTAGGTCTCTAGTTTTAAAAAATGCACAGGTTTGGTAGGTTTCCCTAGGTGCCGGCTGAGCAAGAGGCCAAAATCTACAGGTAGGCACTTTGCAAAAAACACCTCTGTTTTCTTTAAAAAAAATGGGATGTGTCCACGTTGCGTTTTGGGGAGTTTCCTGTTGCGGGCGCTAGGCCTACCCACACAAGTGAGGTATCATTTTTATCGGGAGACTTGGGGGAACATAGATTAGCAAAACAAGTGTTATTGCCCCTTGTCTTTCTCTACATTTTTTCCTTCCAAATATAGGAGAGTGTGTAAAAAAGACATCTATTTGAGAAATGCCCTGTAATTCACATGCTAGTATGGTCACCCCGGAATTCAGAGATGTGCAAATAACCACTGCTCCTCAACACCTTATCTTGTGCCCTTTTTGGAAAGGCAAAGGTTTTCTTGATAGCTATTTTTTACTCTTTATATTTCAGCAAATGAATTGCTGTATACCCGGTATAGAATGAAAAAGCAATGCAGGGTGCAGCTCATTTATTGGCTCTGGGTACCTAGGGTTCTTGATGAACCTACAAGCCCTATATATCCCCGCAACCAGAGGAGTCCAGCAGACGTAACGGTATATTGCTTTCGAAAATCTGACATTGCAGGAAAAAGTTACAGAGTAAAACGTAGAGAAAAATTGATGTTTTTTTCACCTCAATTTCAATATTTTTATTTTTCAGTTGTTATTTTCTGTAGGAAACCCTTGTAGGATCTACACAAATGACCCCTTGCTGAATTCAGAATTGTGTCTACTTTTCAGAAATGCTTAGGTTTCTGGGATCCAGCATTGGTTTCATGCCCATTTCTGTCACTGACTGGAAGGAGGCTGAAAGCACCAAAAATTTAAAAAATGGGGTATGTCCCAGTAAAATGCCAAAATTGTGTTGAAAAATTGGGTGTTCTGATTCAAGTCTGCCTGTTCCTGAAAGCTGGGAAGATGCTGAGTTTAGCACCGCAAACCCTTTGTTGATGCCATTTTCAAGGGAAAAACCACAAGCCTTCTTCTGCAGCCACTTTTTCCCATTTTGTTGAAAAAAACGAAATTTTCACTGTATTTTGGCTAATTTCTTGGCCTCCTTCAGGGGAACCCACAAAGTCTGGGTACCTCTAGAATCCGTAGGATGTTGGAAAAAAAGGACGCAAATTTGGCTTGGTTAGCTTATGTGGACAAAACGTTATGAGGGCCTAGGCGCGAACTGCCCCAAATAGGCAAAAAAAGGCCTGACACAGGAGGGGGAAAAGGCCTGGCAGCGAAGGGGTTAAGAACAGTCCAGGATTGTTCTCTGCCTGTGTGACATCAATACTACATGATATTGATTCAGATGTGTTGTTGTATGTGAATGACATCTCAGAGATGACGACCTCAACACACTTTTAGTCAGGGTGGATTGCATCGCATTAGGAGTCGCCGCCCAAAGCCACAAATTCAACTTCAGGAAAACCAAAATTGCTTTTCTTAGTGCCCTTTTTCTGGGAAGCAAAGAGCCTAGCCCCGTAGTTTCTAGAGCAATGCACACTATTACAAACTCCCAATCCCATCAAGAAACTAAAGTCATTGTTGGGTTTCTTCAATTTTGGCAGAACCTACATTCCAAAATATGTGCAACGCATAAAACCACTATATAACTTAATACGTCCAGACGTCTCAAGTAAACATTGGACACAGCAACACACAAATTCCTAAAGCATTACAAACTGACATGCTTGAAGCAAAACACTTACACATGACAAACAAATTTGGTAATCAGGGTAATTCCTGGTGCCATCAGGTTCACCTATGTCACGTTTAATAAGACTGACATGGTACCCGTAGAATACAAATCACATTTGTACTCCAATGCAGAACAACATTTTTTCCCAACAGAAAAGATACTGACTGCTGTTCAGATGGCTGTAATTAAGGAGAGGCCACTTACCCAGGGGAAACGCATTATTGTTGTCACCCCGATACCAGCCCTAGTGACTGTTACAAAAGCAAGCGTTCCAAACACAAAAACAGTACATTTGTGTTGAAAAGGCTAACAAGAATAAAAATATAATTGGGATTAGACTCTGAAAAAGCTTTTGAAATGGTACGCTAGACCTTTTCAAGGCGGGTGATTTCTGATTTGTGTCCAGAGAGGACTGGATAAGGTTTGTCATGGCTGCCACTATACACACCCACAAGTGAGAATCCTAGTTAACTGCACATTTTCAAAGCCATTTGAAATCCAAAGGGGGTAACACGACAAGGGGGCTGGAAGTCACCACTCCTATTTGTACTGGCCCGCGAATCATTAGTCACGGCAATCACCTGAAGTCAAAAGACTAAACTTCGGAGAGCTACCCCGTAAGATTTCAATGTATGCAGATGTTTTATTGTACTTGACAGACCCAAAATGTTCTATCCCACTGCCATTATACCTCTTCACACAATTTGGCAAAGGTTTAAGAAGGCAAATAAAGCAAGAAAAAAATAAAAAAAGACAGACTGCAAGCTATGACGCCCTTCAAAATCAATGACTAGCTGAAATGCTTAGGGTTGAATATCAAGTAGCATATACCAGACCGGGTTTTCCCATCTCCAATATCACTCACAGCAATAAAGATTTCACACCAGCAAATGAAAGAAAGGATTTTCAATGATTAGCCACAGGGAACCTGCAGAATCTTAGCAGGTCTCCTTGAAAGCAGGGACAAATAAGATCCCTTGATAGCTGTAAAAGAGCCAACAAGGTAAAAGAGATAGATGTAGGTACCAATAACTGCTCAATTGAGTGCTGCACCCAGTTAATGAAGCAGCAGCAAAAGGTAAACTAACAGATTTTGAGAAACTTGGGGCATTTTTGGGAGTGCTTAAAGGGTTTGTGTCAAAAATATACCAACTGCCTTTGAGCCGCATGTCACAACCATGGTGGAAATCCATGAAGAGTAGGGAATCACTATTAGACAAATTCATTGAACCTAGATGGGGAGAGGTCGTGTGGAGAGATATTACAGCAAACAAATCCACATTTAATAAGGAATCAACTCTCAAGATGAGGGCCATGTGGTATAGGACACCTGAAAGTCTTAATAAGGTGCCTGGAGGTACTTCAGACAGATGCTGGAGGGAATATGGTAAACCGGGAACTCCGATTCATGTATGGCGGCACTTCCCCTAACAGACTATCATTTGGAAGGAGGTCCTAGCTGCACTTCAATAAATCAAACTATCCAATCTCAGAAGATCCAGGAGTGGCAATACTGCACAATAGATCAGAAAACTGGGAAAGCTTGTGAAATAAAGAATGGAGACTGATATTCCATTTCAACAAAAGGCTCTTTGAGAGTACCCACTGTGAAATACACATTTTGAAAAATAAATTTGCCTCTTGTTTTGTTTATATATTTGTTTTTACAAATCTGTTTTTACATTTGGCAAAATATATAGCCCTTAGGGCCCCAAGACCTATCAGAGGGCCTCTCAGACAAGGTGGAGTCTAGGAAACACCAGGGACTACCTGGATCCTAACTGGCACAATCTAGCACATACTGGAGATAAGTCATTTGGACATGGTAGTAGCTAAGATCTGTTACGCCCAGGCCTCCCTCCCACATTGCAGCTTCATCCTATCAGTTTGTGCCTAACCAGATTGAGTTCCGCTGCTTTAATTAATGGACTTGTGGTGAGATTACTAACCTTTTGAATGAATGATTCAGTACATAGTGGTGAAAAAGGGGTTGGCCTAGATAAGGGCCACTAACCATGACCCAAACTCACCTCCCTGTTTTGTTAATAGTTCACTAGAAGATACTGAGCACCACACACAAGTAGTATACCATGGCCCACTGCCATTATCAATAAGGATGACAGACACTTGCTGAAGGAAAGCTGGGGAGTACATTCTTCTTTGCTCTGACTTCAGCCACAGTGTTTCTCGGAGGAGGCAGATAACCTTAACCTGCCGTTGCTTAAGGGCACAAAGTTCAAATAGCTCATGAATGCAGAGACCCCCTTGAGCCTGCATGATCCCACATATCAATACCACCTCTACTCCTCTCTCCATTGTCCAAACTATCCAGTTGAGATTTGAAAATCTTTATATCCCTCCAAAATATAGCGACAATCATCAACACTGTGAAAAGTGCTGTACTGCACACTTCATAGTGGTACTGCCAGTCAACAACACCAATACCAAAATCTGCCTGCCTTTCACTTAATTTAAGAGGAGTTATCACATCTAATCTAACTGCCATTAACCATTTGCAATCAAATCCTGAAAAGGTGAGAGAGGTATCGCTCACTACCCAAGGTTATCTTTGGTGAGTAGCATTTGGTCCTCATATTACTTTCTCGTACACCATCTACCACACTAGATCCTAGCAACATTTTTTGCCTTGCCACACAAAATCCGTAATTTACAAGTCTAAAACAGTTCTCAGTGCCCACATCAGCAACATCCTCTTCAGTCTGAGGTGCTGTAGAACATAGATTATAGGAGGACTTTCAGCCTAAGTAACAGCAATCTGAATTGTACTGGCTGGTAAGATGGCAGAAATGTCTTAACCAGAGAAGTGTCCTGAGGTGCTAAAGCACCAAGAAAACCAAGATGCCGGGCTTAATCCGGAAACTCGAAAAGCAGTGTTCCTATGCACCAGCATGTGATGTTGTACGGCTCCACGCTGACTTCATTCTGCTGCAGAAGTGAACAGTGGAGCAGGAAATAAGCACCATCCATGCGCGTTCACGTCAGTTTTTTTGGTATGCTTGACCACGCCATCAGGATGGAAGACTATCAGCAAATTGGATGGACCAGTGTGCAGATAGCTAAATTGCTACTTTTTTAGACCATAAAGTAGACCATTCCACAGAAAGGCGAAGAGGGAGGGTGGTGAGAAATCTGCAATTAGCTAGAATTTCTGCCAGAAAAAGCGTTCCCAAAGGTAAGTAACTTTTTTCTGGGCAGATTTCTCACCTTGTGAACAGACACCAAATGAGTACCTCCCAAGGTGGTGGGCTGAGGAATGGCTCAGATCAAAAAGTCCTGCAGGCCGAAAAAGGCAAAATGACCATACTGACAGACCTCACTGTAGAGGCAACAGTGTTTCATGAAAGCATAACACTGATGCACACACTGCTGTGTGAGAGATATGCAACACAAACACTATCCCTGCAAACGCAGTATTAGCAGCCTTGGCTGTGGTGTAATGAGCCTTCTGAAGGCTGTTCATAGCCCTGCATTGCATATCTTAATATAAAGGACTGTCCAACATTATAAGGTGCACTTTTGTATCGCCACGCTTTTCTGTGCTCCACAGAACCAAACGTAGAGCTGACTGTCCACGATGATCCTTAGTGAGATCAATGTGAAAGCTCATTGCTCTTTTGAGGTCCAAGCAATGGAATTTCTTTCTTCTTTTGAGAAATGAGGCGGAGCAAAGTATATCTAGGAGTAATAGGGTGTCCAACATGAAAAGGCATCACTACTTTCAGCAGGCATGCAGCTCTAGTTCCTAATACCAGTTTGGACGGAAAAAATGTGGCATAAGCCAACTAGTCAGAGGGTGCCTAAAGCTCACTCACATGAAATGCTTATGTTATTGTATTGTAATCGTATTTATATAGCGCTTACTACCCCTGACGAGGCGTCGAAGCGCTTTTCGATGAGTAGCACGCTACTCCGGAACCCAACAAGAATTAGTGATGGATTAGTATCATTTAATAATGAGTACAGTTTTAGTATTATTATGAGTTAATTTGAGCCGCGGATATGAGAGTTTGTTAGTTAGATTGACTGGAGTAATGGAGGGGTGGAGGAGGAAAGAAATCCAGAAGTGTTAATTGGGAGTATATCCTTCATTTACTCAATCCAAAGGCTTGGGATGAATAAAGGGGGGGTGGAGGGGAGAAGAGTATGTGGAAGGGTTAGGGAGAGCATAGTAGCAGGGTGAGATGAATGCAGGAGAATTTCATAGGGTTGTGTGGGAGGTCACAGAGGTAGAGTGAGGTTTGGTGAGTTAGATGTGGAGGTGGAGGGAAGAGCTTAGGCAGAGATATTTAGGAGATGAAAGTGGTCGAAGGGATTTGGGATGAATCAGAGTGAGAATGGAGGATAGTTTGATAGAGACATGACATAAGAGTGATGAAAAATGAGAGCAGAAATTCATAGATATCTAGTATAACAACCCAAAAAGCAGGAGCCATGCAATGATCCACAAACATGCCAAGCACAGAAACAACATATACACATACATACACATATATATATATATATACACACATATATACATATATACACACACACACGAATACACACACATATGCACATACAATACATAATTATAATCATGGGTAAAAAATACTTAGTCAGACAGGTTTAAAAGAGTGTGTGTGTATTTTATTGTTAGCAGTAGCAATACATATTTTCCAAAGAAACTATAAATAAATAGAAATATACATATAATCTGAAAAAATATTTATCCACATAGGCATATGAAGTTCATAGTTGTTTGAAAAAGGTGGTTACGAAGGAAAGAGCCAACTCTTGAGTAGTTTTCTGAAAACAAGAAAGTTATGTGGCTCTTATAGTTGGGGGTAATGAATTCCATAGTTTGGCTGCTTGGACGGAGAAGGATGTACCACCTACAGTCTTTTTCTTGTATGGTGGTGTTCTAAGGCGGGGTGCCAGTCTTGAGCGGAGGGTTCTTTGTTGGATGTATTTGGTAATTTTCTTTCTGATAAAAAGCGGTCCTGTTCCATGTATAGCTTTGTGGGTGATACAAAGCAGTTTGAAAGTGCATCTTCTGGCAACGGGTAACCAGTGTAGTGCTCTCAAGGCAGGGGCGATGTGGGCTTGCGGCTTTATATGTAGTAGTAGCCTGGCTGCGGAATTCTGGATACATTGTAGTTTTTTCATAACAGATAGAGATGATCCATGGTAGAGGCTATTGGCATAATCCAGTTTGGATAATACAAGTGAGATAGTAGCTTGCACCTTGTGTGGAAATCCGAGGTGGGGGAAGATGCGTCGTAAAGTCTTTAAGGTGATGAAGCTTGTGCGTGCTAATTTGTCTACTTGGGCATTCATAGTTAGCTTGGAATCCATGGTGATTCCTAGGTTTTTCACTTCCTTGGATAATTGAGGAGGTGGTCCGAGATCTTCAGGCCAGATGCACAGAGGGTCATAATTTTTCCAGTCACCACATATGAGTATTTCTGTTTTGGAGGTATTTAATTTGAGATGGCTCCAGGTCATCCACTGATCAACGGCTCTGAGGCAACTGAAGATTTGTGAGTTTTCAATGTTTTTGGGGTCTTCTAATTGAAGTAGTATTTGTGTGTCATCTGCATAGTTGTAGCATATGAGATGGAAATCATTGATCAGTTCTAGTAAAGATATCATGTAGATGTTAAAAAGCAAAGGTGAGATGATTGACCCTTGGGGGACCCCTGTTTTTGTGAGGTAGGGTTCGGACGAGAAGGGGGGCGAGTGGATGATATTCGCTCTTTTTTGGAGATAGGAAGTAATCCAGTCGAGAGCAATCCCTTGTATGCCGGCTTCGTGGAGTCTTTGAGTTAGGGTGTCATGGTCAACCGTATCAAAGGCAGCTGAGAGGTCCAAGAGAAGTAGTGCAGCAACTCCATTTCGGTCGACTGTGTTTTTAAGATCGTCCCAGATTGCCATGAGTGCCGATTCAGTGCTTCTTCCTGGGCGGAATCCAGTTTGGAAGTCTGAAAGTATAGAATTGTCTTCAATGAATTGTGACATCTGGGCGAATGCTGCTCTTTCTATCAATTTGCCCAGGAAAGGTCCATTTGTGATAGGTCTGTAGTTGTTGGGGTCTCGCGGGTCTAGGTTTGCTTTCTTTAATAGAGGTCGTATGTATGCTTTTTTCAGGTCTGTAGGAAAAGTTCCTGAAGTTAAAGAGTTGTTGATGATTTTTCTTACAGGTGTGGCAGCAGAAGTAGATAGCAGGATGTTATTGAAGATTTGTGGTGGGCAAGGGTCAGAAGGGCAACCAGAAGGTCTGCTTGCTTTGATCAAATCCATAAATTCATCCTGGGATATTTGTTTGAAAGACTGTAGAGGTTGGGATGGTTTATTCTTAAAGGGTATTTTAGTAAAGGGGTTGGTGCTGATGGGTTTCTTCTGTTTTAAATAGGAGTCCAATGTGTCTGCCTTGGTTGTGTAGTGAGTTGCCAATTTGTTTGTGAAATATATATCACCACAACCAGAAGAGTCAAGTAGAAGTAATGGTATATTGCTTTTAAAAATCTGCCATAGCTGGAAAAAGTTATAGAAGAAAACGTGGACAGAAATGGCTCTTTTTTCAGCTCAATTTCAATATTTCTTTTATTTTAGCTGTTACTTAACCTTGAAGGATCTACACAAATGACCCCTTGCTGAATTCGAAATTGTATCTACTTTTCAGAAAAGTTTAACTGTCTGGGTTCCAGTATTGGTTTCACAACCAATTCTGTCAATAACTGGAAGGAAGCTGAAAGCTTAAAAAATAGTAAAAATGGGGAGTGTCCTAGTAAAATGCCAAAATTGTATTGAAAAGTGTGGTTTTGTGATTCAAGTCTGCCTGTTCCTGAAGAAGATGGTGAGTTTAGCACAGCAAACTCTTTGTTGATGCCATTTTCAGGGGGAAAAACATGCTTTCTTCCCATATTTGTGAAAAAAACGAAATTGTAGCTATATTTTGGGCAATTTCTTGGTCACCTCTAGGGGAACCCACAAACTCTGGGTACCTTTAGAATCCCTAGGATGTTGGAAAAAAGGAAGCAAATTTGGTGTGGATAGCTTATGTGGACAAGACGTTAGGAGGGCCTTAGTGCAAACTGCCCCAAACAGCCCAAAAAAATGCTCTGCACAGGAGGGGAAAAGGCCTGGCAGCAAAGGGATTAAGAGTGCAGCTTTGTGTTTGAGAGCACTATGGATTTCCCGGAGCTACACTAATATACATGGATTTTAGGTCTGGCATGACAGTGCAACTGTTGCTTGATCTTTTGTTATCCACAAAGAAGTCTATTTAGAGTACAACTGAGAGAGGGGCTTAAGCTCCACCCACTTGTTTGAGGGTTGGTTACAATGTGTGAAAAACCAGGACTATAGAAGGTATGCTCTGTAATAATCCTTATTAGGCTGTTTAGGAGAGAGAGTGTTTTCCTTAGCCATCTTTAATTTTGTATACTTTTCTAATTTTATGACTGTGTCTGATGGTTGCCTAGAGGGAAAGCTTATGCTGAAAACTGTAGGCCTGAGTTGGTTATGGTGACAAGTTATAGGCCTGATTGGTGCTCTGGTAAACATTCTGTCCAGTGCCATAAGTTTGATCTGCTTGTTATGAAACATAGTTAGCTTAGCTCATTTATTGTGAAAAAGCATTTGTTAAAGCTGTAAGCATTTAACACTTGGTTGTTATAACATTGTGTTACAGGCGTAGACTGGTATTTTGTTACTTGTAATCTCACAGATCTCAGTAGTAGGCAAGGTTTTACACTTTGACCTCCCATGCTGACAAACGCTACAAGTGTTCACTGTGATGATACTTTTTAGGCCCTGTTGAGAGGGGTTGTATATTATTTTTAAAGCTGCATGTTTCTAACGTATTTGTAATTTTATATTGGTGTGCATGATGGTTGCCAGTTGACGTGCACTTGAATAATCCTGTGCAGGATAAAATGTAAAGCCAATGGTAAACAGTAAAACCTCCATCATTTCAGTGGGGAAAAAGTCATGGCTGGTTTCACAGGTTTTATCTGTTATGATGAAACATCATGGCAAAGTCAGTAGGTCTGACCTAATTATTGTGAAACATATTTAATAACGTCAGTAGTCATTCAAGAGCCGATTATTGTTATTCTGAATTAAAGCCTACAGATAGGTTTTTTGTTACATGGAATCGACAGACTAATTTAGGAGGCACTGCCTTTGGTGTTGGTTACCTCCTTGGATAAACCGTGGGTATGGAAGATTTACACTGTGTGAATCCTTGTAAAGTCCTCTTAGTAGAGATAGTATTTTGCTTTGTCAACTGTAATTTTGAAAATGTTTGCAATTTTATGACTGTATGTTTGATGGTTGCCTTGTGGAAACACTTACTCTCTGTACAGTAGACCTGCAGTAGTTATGGTGACAAGCTAGTGATAAGAGCTAGAGGCCTGATAGGTTCATTAGGGAAACAAATAATTATCATGCCATAGGATTGATCTGTTTATTCTGAAAAGGTGTGATAAATGCAGGAGGCCTGACAAACTGAATTTGAAAAGGATATCTTTAAGTCAATATGCCTTTACCATATGCTTTTTATCACATTATGTTACAGGCTGTAGAAAGGTATTTAGTTACATTTAACCTCACAGATTACCATGGTAGGCAAGAGTTTTGCTTTTGCTGTTGTTCACCCATTCTGACAAACCCTAGGATTAGAATTTCACTGTGATGATTCTTGTTAAGCCCTACTAAGAGGGACTGTAAATTGTTTGCCCAACTATAGGTTTGTGTAAATTTGTAATTTTATAAATGTATACCTGATGGTTGCCTTCTTATGTGCACCTCAGTAGGCCTGGGTTGTATAGAGTATGAAGACATTGGTAAAAGCTAGAGGCCTTATTGGTTCACTGGGAAAAGTAATGCTAGATTCCTTAGGTGTGATCTATTTACAATGAAAAACTGTGGTAAGGCAAGTAGGCCTTGCTGTTGTGAAATGCATTTGTTAAAGGCAATAGGTTTTTAAGGGTAGATTGTTATTACACTGTGCTAAAGCCTTTAGGGAGGTATTTTGTTACATGGAATCTAGCAGATTGCACAGTAGGCAGGTGTTTTGTTGTAAGTGACACATCCCATCCTCAAGGGACTAGACAGTTTGCACTAATGTAATCCATATGAGGGTCTATTAATATGAGTTTAATATTGTTTTGACAACTGTATTTTGTACATAGCTGTAATTTTATTACAGTATACTTGATGGTTGCCTTGCAGGAAGACTTATGACCAACACACTAGGTCTCAATTAGTTTTGATAACATCAATGATAAAGTTTATAGGCCTGATTATGTATAATGAAAAGTTATAATAAAGGCAGTAAGCCTGACATATTGACGGTGCAAAACATATGTTAAAATCAATAGGTGTTTAAGGGTGGATTTTTACCCTGTAATAAAGCCCACAGAAAGGTATTTGGTTCCCTGGAATCTCACAGATTAATATTGTGGGCAAGGGTTTGAGTGGTGGTTACTCCCTTTGACAAATCGTGGGTATAGGCGATTTGCACAGGCAGGATCCTTATTAGGCTCTCTTAGGAGAGATTGTGTTTTGCTTTGCCAACTATGTAACTTTGACTGTATGTCTAATGGTTGGTTTGTGGGTGACAAGCTCAGTACAAGAGGCCTGACTTTTTTTATTGTGACAAGGCAATGTAACAGCTAGAGGCATGGCTGGTTCACTAGGAAAAATTATTTCCAATGACATGTGGCATACAATCTCTTTATAATGAAAAGGCACAATAAACACAGTAATCCTCAAATTGATTGTGAAAAGCATAAGTTAAAGTCAATTTTCATGTAAGTGTGAATTGCTATTTCTCTGTGCTAAAAACTACAGATAGGTATTGTGTTACATAAACTGTCACATATTAACATCTGTCATCAAGGATTCTAATGTTCGATACAGCATCTAAGGGGAGAAAATTGGCACTTTAATAATTCTGCCTAGACTCTCTTCTTAGCTGACTGACAGGATCCATTGGTCTGTCTGTCATTTACAGTCTTCTTCCATCCATGACAGCATACTGCATGGGTAATGGCTCAGTTCAGTCATTGGCTCGCTTGCCCTGTGAATTAAGGCATTTTCCCTGTGAATGATGGCATTTTCTGATCACATGTGCCAATCCACCTGAAAATTAGTAATCTTCTCTGTCAGGGCTGGTTGGCAGTCATTAAGTTTCCAGTTTTCTCTTTTTGATAAAGCCGTAGTATTATGTACAATACCTTTCCCCTGTACAAAATCTTTGAAAATGCGAGACATAAATTGAGGTCCATTGTCACTTACTATACACTTAGGTAAACCCTCTTTCAGAAACACCTTGTCCAGGAAGTGTACAACTGAATCCACATCAGCCCTATTAACAATCTCAACCTCTAGCCATTTTGAAAAATGATCAACCAACACTAATAAATATTTTTGTTTATCATCGTACATTATTAGCCCTGCAATATCTATGCCTATCCTTTCCCAAGGTCCATCTGGACACGGAATAGGATGGAGAGGTGGTCTTAATGTTACCTGAGTCTTGTCAGGCGAATAACATGCATAGCAATCTCTAACTTTCCTTTCAATGTCTGAGTCCAAACCTGGCCACCAATAAGTACACTTAATTTTGTATTTGGTTTTACCAATGCCAAGATGACCTTCGTGACATATATCAATAATCCTATTTCTTATAGATGTGGGGGGAATAACCCTGCCATTCCTAAAAATTAGACCACCTTCCAGAGAAAGTTCATGTCTCAGTTCCCAAAACACACGCATACTATGATCTAACAAATGTTTATTAGGCCATCCATTCTTGATATATCTGCTAACTACACCAAAGATGTCATCTTGAGCTTGAGCTTGTTCCCAGTCCTCTTTGGTAATACCTGGACAATCAGCTAACACATTGGCTACTGTAAAATTTTCAATATCAGTATCCTCATCACTCACAACAGGTAAAGGCATTCTGCTTAAAAAATCTGCCACCAAATTTTTGACTCCCGGAACATATTGTACACTGTAATTGAAATCTAAAAGTCTAACAGACAAACGAGCTATACGTGGTGATGTACCTATGCCTTTAGAACTGGCATCCGTTGTGACAACAATTTGCAACATGGGGTCAAAACCATGAAGTGGTGGGGCATTAGCCACATCATTCTTTATTACCTCACATGCTTCATCACATGCCTCACTCCAAACAAACGTAACATTAGTTTTAAGAAGTTGACGCAGAATATATGTTTTTTCTGAGAAATTGTGTACGAATTTGGCATAAAATTCGGCCAATCCTAAGAAAGCTCGCAAATCATCTTTAGATTGAGGTCTTGGGGCATTTTTGACAGCATTAACTAATTCCAATTTGAGTTTAATACCAGCATCTGAAATTTCATGACCTAAATAATTAATTTTGTTAAATGCAAATCTGCATTTATCAATTTCTGCTGTCAAACCGTGTGTGCTCAGTCTATGCAAAACATTATCTAGATTACGATCATGTTCATTTCTGTCCTTCCCCATTATCAAAATGTCGTCCTGAAAAATCAGTACATCCTTTATGTCCGATAATACCTTGTGCATTAACCTCTGAAACATAGCTGCTGCAGAAGCCAACCCAAAAGGTACTCTTTTAAATCTGTAACAACCAAAAGGTGTCACAAAAGTTGTTAAACTTCTACTATCTGCATGTAAAGGCACCTGATGGTAAGCAGCTTTAAGATCAATACTAGAAAATCATCTAATACCTTTAGCGCAAGTTAACATTTCGTTTATTTTTGGCAAAGGAAATTGATCAATTAAAATATTCTCGTTAAGATCTCTGAGATCCACACAAAGTCTCAATTTGCCATTTTTTTTTTTTTTTTTAACTACAACTAAAGGTGCGACCCATTCTGCGGATTCCACGGGTTCAATAATGCCGTCTGACTGAAGTTTTTTAAGTTCTTCTTCTACTTGGTCCCTCACAGAAACAGGTATGTTTCTGAGTTTGTGAATACAAGGTGTGGCATTAGCTTTCATTTGTATTTTATGTTGGAAACCCTTTAGTTTTCCAATTTGGCCAGAAAAAACATTGGGGAATTTTTTTGCAATAATTCCTAAGAAATCTTCCGTATGTTGTACAATACACACCAGTGTACTACTACTGGGGTTCAAAATAATACCCAGCTTTCCTTGGTCCTTTCAACCCAGTACGGACGGCCCCGAAACCGCTACATATACCTTGCAGTACGCTTGTTTGCATTTAAATTCAATTAGCAAATTTCTGTAAACCACAATTCTAATAGGTTCACCCGTGAATGTTTTTGGAGAAATATCTGTTTTTTCAAAAAATTACCTAAGAATGGTTCAAAATATTGTTGCCAAATCTCCTCATTAAGAATAGTGTAGGGAGAACCAGAATCCGCAACAACCGAGATATCAATGCCAGCAATCGTGACATGGCATAAGGGTCTACTAATGTTGTTTTTGACATTCTGTACCTTATCATCAACATTCAGAATGCATAAATTAGAATCAGACTCCTCCGATGACCCGCTGTCACATTCTCTCACACACTTAACACTCGCGTCACCCCCACCAAATTTTCTTCTGCAACACACTTTAGCAAAATGTCCCAAAACACCACAGTTTGAGCACTTCTGATTCCGAGCCGGACATTTCCTATCATTTGCCAGATTAAATTTGCTGCCACATCTGAAACAATATCTTTTGTCTTTCAGGAATGAATTCTCTTTCTCCCCTTGATACGAATGGACTCTCTTAGACGATATTTCATTGTTTTTCTTGACTATGGCAATAGTAGCATTGTCTTGGATTGGCAGTGTGCATTATAATTTGGTCTCTAATGAGTTTGTCATGAAGATTACCAAACTTGCACGACAATGCCAAATTCTTGAGTGCAGCAACGTAATCATCAACAGATTCCTCAAATTGTTGCTTCCTATGATAAAATTTAAATCGGTCAACAGCTACGCACACGGCAGGTCTAAAATACTCCGTAAGATCTTCAAGAGCATGACTAAAAACATCTCCTTGGTCAGGTGCTCTAATCTTTTTGTTAATACTGTTGTAAATTTTCAGACCCTTTGCACCTAAACAGTGTAAAAGAATTTTCTTCTTCTTTTCTGGAGTAAGTTCTTCTTCATCTTCAAAAGTAGAAATGTAATTTACAAAATATTCTCGCCACTCCTCCCATCTTAAAGTAGCTTCTCCATCTTTTGGCGAGAATGGCTCAGGAGCGCTAAGATTCCATGCATTTTCAGAAGCCATGACCAAAAATTATGATGAAACAAACTTTACAACAAATATTTTCTTGGAACGGAGAAAATATTAATACATCCAGCCAAGTTCGCTAAGCAACTACAAATCCTGTTTGAAAAATGATGAAATAATCGAAAAAATCAAACATGCCCAGGCCTTGCGCACAAGAACAAGAGACTTGTTTGCTTGACAATGTCAGACAATTCCAAAACGCAAGATGCGGCGCGTAGACGTTTTCAGTCAGGTTTGCTTGGCACAAAACAACTGATAAACAAGGTATTAATCCTACCGCTGCAGCAATCCCCAAGTCCTGTTGAAAACAGCCAGAAAATATCGAGTCATACAACTTCCTTGAAATCCTGCCTCCAGCTGTGAAGAAATGTGCTTGCTGGACGTGTGGGTTCTTCGTCGGGTCGCTCATACGCTCGTCGCCAATTTTGTTAAGAAGAAAACGTTACGACATTCATGTGAATTACAAGCTTTTATTCGCAACGTTAAAACGACCCCGATAACAGGACATCCGAAGCTCGTCTTTCTCTTAACTGTCTTTCTCCTCAACCTCCCTTCGAACTCCCATTGCCTAGCGATGCTCGAGCCCAGTGTAAACATGCACTGTGCGCGAGCATCGCAACATCAGCCTCTCTCTCTCTCTCTCTCGCAGATAACTCTACAAGAGGTACACTCCCTCCTCCGGCACTGCATTCTGCTATTCATCACGGGGAGCACCTACCTACTGAGGTGCAAGGGATCCCTGATGCCAATATATACCCAATAGAGGCACCTTTTTCAGCATCCACATTGAGGACACGCTTCTCTTTCGGCCCCCACCCCAGAGCAGATGACAGGTCTGTGGGAAGGAGAGGTTTCTATCAATTATTGGGTTATGGGAAACTACCAAACACTTGCTACAATTTAATGTAAAGGAATATTGCTTCTGTATTTTTTAAACAACAACCAGGTGGTGGCTCAGTAAACGTCTGTAGGTGACAGTAGCCAAGAGTAACCCAATTGAAAGTTTACCCTTTACAGATATTCCAAGGGAGACCATAAACAGGATTATCATCTAGCCGCATCTGGCAAAATAATACAAGGCAAAATATTTAGATGAAGCAGCTTTCCATCTTACTGTAGATGCTTATACTACAAATTGCTGTAGCTCATAAATACGTGATTGCCATGAAAACAGTCCCTATCTCTCCAATGGCAGTAGCATGAATTTTGCTAATTCTTCAACCAGGCTTCCAAATTTACTTCAAGAAATTAACTGGAAATAGGATTAGTGACAGGCTAAACTAAGTCCAGGGCGACAACAACAAAATGCAACTACCGAATAGAAAATGGTAAACAGTTATAGTTTTGGATAGAATTCATTTTTTTTTTTTTAACTCAAGAAAAGCGATAGCTTCTTAAATGTAATAAATTATCCACAATTAATGAGTATCAATACTACACAGCTTACTTTTAAGGTTTCATTGCGAGAAGGCTAGTGGGCCACTTTGGTGCATATAAGAGTTGGGGCAACATCTACTGTGTGAGAATGCAGCCTAAGAGACGAAGTGAACTGTAAAATAAGTGCAAGGTGAAGTGGCACCAGGAAAGTGGTGGTAAGATCCTTGCGTGCCACAGAGGTGGTTGGACGATAAAACGCATCATTATCAAAGGAGGTAGGTTTATTATAGGTAAGTAGATGTGGGGGTGGGGATGATGAATGACAATTACCTCAGTGTAAGGTAGGGGATCTGGTTTCCATACCACTAAATGCCAAATACGTGTTAAAGTAGCAGTCACCCTAAGCTTGGACACTGGGTTATGTGCACAGAAAGTGTTGCTTAAGAGGAGGTGCCAGATCACAGCGTCCCCTAAAGGAGTTACTGGAGCATTACTGAAACATAATTTTTTGATGTAAGTGAGAAGGATAAAACAAGCCATTTAAATGCTTAAAAAGGGTTGTGTGCTAGAAGGTGGTATGACTGCTGGATGTATAGCTCTAGGTAAGAAACTTTCACCCACTGCCATATGGTGTCCACATTCTTCAATGCCACTCTTTTAGAATGCAGAGTCAATAGAGAACTTACGGAGGGAGCCAGGTGAGTTTGGGTTTGAGAATTTTTCAAGATTGCTTTAAAAAAAGAAAATATATATATATATATATATATATATATATATATATATATATATTTATTTTTGCATGGCTTTAGATCAACTACATTTCTTTCCCCTTACTTCTTCACCCTTATTTCATCACTACATTCACCTTGCGAACCTTTCAAATTTGAAAGAATCCTTGTTTGCCGTACTGTCAATCTGTTCCCTATTCCAACCCCAAATTTACAATACTAGTAGAGGTTTCCTTAGTCCTATTTTTATTTAATTTTAATCAATATTAGGCAATATCTTAACCCTAAGTTAAATTAAATTGTATGTCAGGACCAGAGGTGAGGATTATTCTCACCTTTCTTCACTTCACCAAACAGACACCAACACCAAGTCATACAGAAAATACGCCTCCCGGAAGCCCAAGGACAAATGAGGATCCAAAAAAACATCCAATCATCTTGGTCATAATTGCTTCAAAGCCCATCCACAACTCGTATGCCCCTACCTTCTTTCTTTGATGTCCCAGCAGCCGTTAGTTGAGTATCTCCACCTCTCTTTCTTATGCCTTTATTTTTTTCTGATTTTCGATAGCATATTATATGTAACCTTTTGCATTTATATTGAATATTTGTCTTATGTAGTGCGCAGCAATTTGACTTCTCCGTCAGCTGGACTGTGTTGCTGGGGTATTGTCTTCCAAATGCTAGAGGGCATCTGCATCGACTGGCGCACATGGGCTCCACTTTCAAACAGATTGCAGAGACCAGCATGATCTCCTGCAGAGCCTTGGCTTTCCACCTGCACCTGGAGCATTATGTCCCCAAGCGGCATCTGTATCTTAATTTCTCAGTGTCTAACATGGTTCTGACGTCCCTCAGGGTCTGTATTCTTGCAGGGTAGCTTAAACTACTCCACCTTACCGTGGGATGGCACCCACGCTGCTTACCCCACAGATAGCAAAGGATGTATGGGGTTCTGGGCTTGGAACCCTTAATTGAGCCCTTAAGACCCCCATATTCACTCAGCTTGCACCAGTACCATATTTAGCCCTCAAGGCTAACACAATACTGCAAGGCAATTAAATAATTGCAACATGCAGAGTTATGAGGATTACACAGAGGAAGAATCCATTTTTATAATTACTTCTAATGATGATTTTTGTCAGGTCGTAGTGGTTTGATACATCAGTCAGTGGCATCAGCTACAGCCCTCCTAAAGAGGAGGTTCCTACAGGTAGCTTACTGCTGCCCAGACCTGCTCCTCCCAGGCAACAAATGACCACGGTCACTGGAGAACACTAGCCCTCAAGGACAGGCTGATAAAAATCCTGGCACAGCATGGGGAAAACTGAGACATGATCAATGGTGGATCTGGATGTCTTTGACAAACTGAAGTGGGTACTCCTTTCCCAGTACCTTCCAGGATCCAATGACTTGGGAGTCCTGAACACTCCCACCGAGGGTGGCTTCATGGTGGACATTTTTTCCATAACTAGGTACCCCTAGCACCCCGCGAACCTTACATGAAGAGGACTCCCACACAGACTTGGATGGTGATCTTGGCCCTCTAGTCCCTGGCATTCACTTTCCTCACAACAACCTTAGGCTGGCATGTTAAGAGAATGACATAAACATGCTTGATCTAGACAATATCTTCCTTTCTTGCTCTTCGGAGTGGTGCCCATCAGAGAAGGTAGCAAGCTGCCTCTGGAAGCCACTGGAGAAAGAGGTCTGTGCACATCTTCGGGCAGAGTGGTCTCTTACTTCCCTGGATAGCAAAATGGACATGACCCCAGAAATAGAAACCAGGATGGTTATGTTTTGAGGAAATATCTGAGAGACCTAAAAAAAGGCATTGACCGCTCATGGCAGTCTTGCCATGGTAAATTGCTTGCGATTACTGTCCAATCACTAAGATTCTGGACATGGCCGAGGAGGACAAACAATCAGGGTCCCTTATCTCCCTGGAAATCTTGTCTGGGTGAAGTATCTGAGCGGTCATCTTCTTAGGCAATATTAAATGTGATATGTCTACTGAACGGTGCGGGTCTCTTTGGATTCATGTTGCCCCTAAGCCTACTTATCAGGCCTCTTTGAAGGCAGGGGTGATTGCACACGGAGGCCTGTTCACAGACCCCTTTGTGCAGGAACTGGGAAAATGTGTGCTAACCTTTTAATCCCTGGATAAGGCGAAAGCTTCCATGAGAAATATTTTTGCACCTAAAGTTTTCACAGGCGTCAGTTGTGATAGAGGGTGCTCAACTGGATACTTCCACTCCCAAGCCGAAAACAGAGACCAAGGTTCCTGACATGGTCAGTGGCAAGACCAATCCTGTTTCTGTGGGTTTCTTCCGATCAAGGGGTTCCCAATGTGTCCAAGCGTTCTAAGGTGATTTCCAAGGATATTCACTAGAAACCAATTCTGATACGTATCCGTCTTTCTTCCCAACTAAAAGTGGGCAGGGCAGCTGATGGGTTTTAGCCACAATTGCAGATGTATAACTTCTGAGGCCTGGGTCCTGTAGACAGTTCAACGTTTTCCAACAGTGTTCTATGCCACTCCCTGCCAAATCAAAAGACCAAGAGACCAAAAGACCTCTACTCAGTTTCAAGGCAGGAAGTCTCGCTAATTTTTCGGGAGATTTCAGAACTTCGAGAAAGACATTTCACCAAGAGTAATCCACATGAACAGATTAGTCAGAAATATTTTTGTGGTGGACAAAAGAGATAAGGGGGGGGGGGGGGTGGCGGGGGGCAGGAATGCTCAGTAATACATTTGAAGGAGTTCAACAAGTGTCAGGTCTACCGCCAATTTAAGACTGAAGGTGTCCACCTTCTGAGATATCTCCTGCCTCAAAGTAACTGGACGGTGCAGCTGGATGTGGCATATGCTTACAGTATGGAACCAACCTACTCCTCCACACTTACAAATTTAAGACTTTTCCGCACAGACACTCTTTGGCACTAAGGTGAGCCATAGACAGCCTACGTGCCCGAGGGGCACGTCTAATCATGTACCTGGACAACATCCAATTGCTTGACCAGTGCCCAAAGAATACCTTCAACTGATGGGGGTCATTTTGCAGGGACTGGGGTTCATCAAGGAAAATAAATCTCTCCTCACACCAGCTCAGAGGACAACATTCCTTAGATTTGTAATAGATTGCAACAAAGCCACATTAAACCTTCCATTGAGAATGATGGCAAAGCTAAGGCTGGAGCTTCAGATTATGATTTCATGACAAAATACTTTGTTGGATGGGATCAACAGGATAGTGTTCATACTGTCATCGTCATCCAGGTGATATTTCCCAGCCCGCTTTATTACATGGCCCTTCAAATGTTGCACATGTATCGTCTGCAAAAATGTCTAACATTCAGAATTAGTGCCTTGGACAGAAGAGGCCACAGAGGATGTGAAATTGTGGCTCACTCTCATAGACGTAGAACAGGAGAGCAATCATGGGTCAGGTCCAGATATTATCAAGTCGGACACCAGCAAAAGTGGCTTGGGTGCAGGATGTGGAAAATTGTCTACAGGAGAACAATGGTCTCCTCAAGAATAACAGCTGCATATCTATTGTTATGAACTTCTGTCAGGCTCATTAGCAGCACAATGCTGGAACCAGAAGACAATGCAATGTTACATCTTGCTGAAAATAGACATTTCAGTGGTACAGTAGATTAAACACTGGGGGTAGGTGGGTTACAGCCGAAGACACTATAGGAGCTGGGCAAGATCCTGTAACACTTCTGCCTGTACAAAAGAATTTCAGTAAAGGCAGAATACCCATCGGTGATGTAGCAGACTGGCATTCTGGTCACACTCAAGATAGGAGTCTTTGAAATTGCATCCATGGACATTCAAGGAGCTAGAGAACAGGGGCCCATTCAAGACGGACCAGTTGTCGTCAAGACTGGATCATTGAGTGGGCACGTACTTCAGTTGGAGGCCAGATCGACAGGTGACGGCGTCGGACGCCTTCAGTTAGGACTGCAGCTGAGAGAATCAATACAAATTTCCCCTGCGCGTGATAATCACAAGATTGTCAGAGCAAAGCAGAGGACAGAGAGCAGATGTAGTAGTTATCATACTGATTTGGAGGTCTGAAGTCTGGTATTCTATTCTGGTGGGACTTTCTGAGATTCTCCAATCCACCTTTCCCTAATTCAGGACCTTTTTCTGGTTCCCTTAGGGAATCCACACCACCTTGTGAAGTCCAAAAAACGACACCTCATGGCATGGAGGATTACAGGGAACGATGGAAAGTCTGAGATTTCACAAAAAGCTACAAAACATCTGCCAAAAGCTAGGGCAGACGGGACGGTTAAACGATACAAATTCATCGGGTTGAGATGGATGGGTTTGTGTCTGAGGAGGGCTGTGGTTCCCATGGGGTCTGACATTGTGCACATCAAATTTTTTGGCAGCATTAGCCACAGCAGGATAACCTCAAATTGGTGAATGCCTTCAGATGAGCCATTTCGACAGGACATGTTCCAATAGAAGGGTATCGGTCAGATTACACTTCCACAGAGCCTAGAAATTTATTTCTTTGGGATGTGAATAAGGTTCCTAATCGTTTTCCTTTGTGGATGAATAATAAATATCTCAAGGAAAGAACTTTCAGAAAATGTTAGCTGTGTTGCTGTGTTTTATCTCCTACAAGAGAATCTCAGATGTTCAGGCTCTGGATATTACTGATAGAGTATTTACCCATGAGGAGGTTACCGACTACATTTCCAGAAGAACTAAATGGAATCCTAGAGTGATTTCTTATCCAGCTTTTAATGATACCCCAAAACCGTGTGTAGTTAGATGTATCACGGCATATGAAGAGATAAGGAGTGAATTTCACCCCCCTCCCCACCAGGTGAACAACAATTAACGATCTTTATTTACAAGTCTTTTAAGGCGGTGTCCTCTACTACTAAAGCAAGAAGGGTCGGATGGCTCATTCAATAAGGCGGCCATTGATGCTTCCATCTTTGGGGATCACTCTGCCCATGGAGTGATGGCTTCCAAATCTTTTTCTCTTGGGGTTCACTTGCAGGATATTCTGAATGCCACTGACTGAGCTAAAGGCTCTACTTTTAAAACCTTTTACTCTAAACCAGTATAGAATATGGTCTCTTTGATGGTGGATAAGCTTTGAATAGGCATAACCTTAGCATTTGGTCCTGACACAGAATGTAAAACATCATAGCTTGCATAGAATAAATTTGTGATTATAATAAGGACAGAGAGGCGAGGATTGCCCCGCCTGATTATCAGAAGTGGCGGTACCTCACCAAGGTATAAAATGGGAATTAATAGAGGTGGGTTCAGCCACTGCATATGGATTAAGTACTTCATTGCTTGGTTTCCTCCATGGATTGTTGAGCTGAAGATTGACTTCGTACTTAACTCTATGTAGTTCATTCACTGGTTATTAGTCTGACTGTACACTTAGATGTTGCTCAGTAATAGTTTAGTTTAAGTATATTGACGTTGTTAGTCTTTGAACGAAATAAAAATCTAAACACGAATGTTATGGAATCGGAGCACACATTTTGTCGCATGAAGAAAGATGGCTGCATTGAACTCGATGATGGACTTTAAGCAAGATGACTGGATGTTGGTTTGAACCCATTTGCCCTGGGGCCTCCGAGAAAGTTAACCTCTCCATGGCTTAATGTTGGCTGCAGCCTAACAAAATGAAGTAAGATTAGCATAATCCTCGCCTCCAATTTGTAATAAAATTTAACATTTCAGTAACAAAAGCTAGAATATTTCTCTTTAATTATGAAAATAATGAGATGCACCTTAATCGAACAATAAACCTAAATATAAATAAAAGCTTGGAAATGGTTCCATCCATGCTGGTCTGTTGTCCTGCAGTTCATGTATGTAGTTACTCCTTTAACTCAGAACTCAATTATCACAACTACAAATACAGTTTAAAGTTAAGTGTCATACATTGGCTCTAAAGGGGTACTTATGGGGAAGTAAAAACCAAAATTAAGTCACACTGTGGTATCATAAAGGGTTTTGGCCGAAACATATGTTGCAAACCTTTAAGAACTGTCAACACAACAGATAGTTTGAACAAGAACCTATAGTCCAGCACACGTAAAGAGGCCAAAAGGATTGACAACTTAACAGTGGCCACTGCAAGTCCTTTCTGCGCCAAAGATAAAACGAGCAACAAGGCATCCTACGGTTTGGCTGTCTGGTAGGGACCATACCAAGCTAGAAACTTATCCCAGCCCCTGGTGTACAATGAATTAGAGGAATGTGCACCTGGCCACCAAGATCCCATATCAAGATCACATCAAAGACTTCAAAAGGGAGATCACAGGAGATCTCCCTGCATGGAGGTGCAGGCTGTGCAGAGATGGATGCAAGACCCTGCCATGCTGCTGAGACAGAAGATCCACTCTTGAATGGCATTATCCAGAGCCACTAACATGACTTGGGCCTAGTCATTGCTGTCAGAAGTCTGGACAGGAGACGTAGCAGCAGGAAGGCATACAGGAGTGATTCCCTCTAGGAAGAATACATTGCTGAGAGAAAGCCTTCTTGAGAATTCCAACATAAGAGTTGAAACTGCGCAATTTCCAAGCAGTGGAAAAAAGACCATGCCAGTGTTCTTTCCCTTTGCTGGAAGATGCCCTGCACCCTTCTGGGAATAGCTGCTATTCGTGATCTGCTGGGGGTCTCCAGCAAACATTTAAATATCCCACCAGGTGGCTCACAACCAGGGAGATGCCCTGATAACCCATCAAGTTGCAGAGGTGCGGAGCACTCAGGCAAAGGACCCAGGATCCCATCCCACTCTGTTTTAGTTTGTGGTGTTGTCTTTGAGGACCTGCACCAGCCTCCCATTGATGGTTGGCAGTTAAGGTCTTTTACACCAAGTAAAACCCCTGCAATGTCAGCAAATTGATGTGCAAGAGAGTCTCTTCCAGAGACCAGAGTTCTCTGAACAGCATCTCTCCCAGATGACCTCCCCAACGGAGTACTGTTGTATGCGCCACCAATGTCAAGTCTCACTGAGACCCAGGACAGCAGCTGAAATAATTGTATCATAGCCTGAATATCCTGGGCTTGTTGATCCAGAGGGAAGGCCTAAAGGTACACTGTATCTAGTATGGCTCAGATGAATGGAAGCCTCTATGACAGAGTAAAGTGTGACTTTTACAGGTTAATGGAGAACCTCAGCATTGTAAGAAGGTTCATTGTTGTATGGAGATGGTTCATGACTGGTGAGCCTGCCTTCAAAAGGCAGACATCAAGGTGGGGAAGACTGGTAGCTTGACCTCCAAAGAAGGGCAGCAACCAGAGCCATCACTTTTCTTAACCACTGAGGTGCACCGGTGAGGCCAAAAGGGAGCACGGCAAACAGAAAATGCTTGTGACCCACCTTAAACCCCAGATTGTGCCTGTAGGCTTGCTGGACGGGGCTATGAAATTAGGCATCCTGCAGGTCCCAAGCCCCAAAGACACCTTCCGGTCTCATGGCTGAGGGATGATTTACCTTAGGCCAGCATGAGGATCTTAAATTTGTCTTGTTGATGGAGGGCATTAAAATGGGGAAGATCCAAAACAAGACTTAAGTCTCCATTTTTCTTAGGCACCAGGAAGGAAAGGAAGTGACATCCATTCCTTACGTATGGGGCTGGAACTCTCTATGGCTGCTTTGACCAAATGAGCTTGGAATTTGATGCAAAATGGAAAAATTGAAAATTGCTGTAATTATAGGTGACAAGTCTGGTGGATGGAAAAGGAATGGCAGGGTATAGCCGAACTGGATGATTTGAAAGACCCACATGCCAGAGGTGATGCTTTGCCACCCAAGGAGGAAGTTGGTTAAATGTCACAAAGAGCACATTAACGAGGTTTTGGAGTTGTTGCTGGAGGGGTGGTGGACTGAGATGTACCCTAACCCTGATGGCCTGGCCATTGTCTTTTGCGGCTACTGCCTGACCTCGAAGTGGCTGGGATACAGGATTCATCGGAAGGCATGTTGATTAGGTATATCTGGACGTCTGTGGAGAAACTTGTGGACCTCAGCCACATATGGTGATGTCAACCGTTATAGACAATCAGTGGTGTCTAGGCCTGATCGGATGAGAAACTTTGCTGCACCCCAGCCATCCTGAATGATTAGGGCGAAGGAGGCCATTAAGTGTTCTGTCTGTCACTAGGACCTCACTAACTATGTCTCAGAGCACATGGGGCTAGAATTCTAGGAGGCAGCTAATGCAAGGCTGGCTAATGGAAACATTCTCTTACCGAACATTTCCATACTTTAGCACTCTGCTGGTGGACGCCTGTACTACCAAACCTTCTGGGAATGGATGCTGGGTTATACGGAGAACAAAAACAAAAAAACAATAAAATAAATAAACTGGAGGTCACTTAGAGCTGGTCAATGGCGACATGAGGTTTGGCGATGTCAGTGAGGGCCTTAATGATGGTCAGAAAGGTTTGGTTGGTGCTTGGCCAGGTTGCAGGACCTCCGCGAGTACATCAGTTTTTACCTCCATTGAGGGAGGTGGAGGTCAAGGACTTCAGCAGCTCTCCTGATGACTGTGGCAATGGGGATACTTTCCTTGGCGTAGGAGAGGAAACCAATGCAGTGTATTGGGTGAGGTATCCAGTTCACTGTCATCTTGCAGATCCACGTACCAGTTTTTATCATCAGCGGTTGGGGCAAATGCATTCTCATCACCTCCCCTATCTCCATTAGGCTGACTCTAGTCAGAGTCCAAGCCAAAAAGCTGGTTCAGTGTCTGCACAACTGCCAGGTAGAAGTACTGCATCTGAGTGAGAGAGTTTGAGTATTGGCTATGCCACTTTGACATTGGGGCATGCCCACGGTTTAGGCAAATTCAGGTCAGAGTCTGACACCATGATAGGTTGCAGATCCTCATCTGGAGCAAGCAGTGTTGGTGTCACCATCCAAGGGACAGCAATATTTTGGTGTAACAGAAGCCAGCAGACACACCAAACTGGGTTTGAGGGGCACAGTCAGCACTGAGGACAGGCCTGTTGTCAGTAACCGGACTGGAGACCCCTGCGGACCCTTGGGGCCTGAAGGCACGCCGGAGGGAGCTGGAAGCATGCTGAACATGTTCAGCATGGCCCACCTAAAGGCTTCAATCTACTGCAACAGACTCTGAAAATTGAGATGCATCTGGGCCAGGGTTGAAATCTGCACTTTCAGGGAAAGGGATTGAGACCTAGCGGTATACTGACAACCTCATGCCTTCTCTGTAGTTCTAGAGTGGCGAAAAGGGTCCAAGTATTGCTTGGACCCCTTAGTATTCTTTTTAGACTTACCCGAAGACTTTGGCCCCAAAAAGATGTGTTGCAGGAATGACTTCAGGAGTGGGTCTGCATTCTCAACTTTAACTGGAAGAAGAACCTGCGAGGAGGCTTGTGGTGTTTTGCCAATAGAGTTTTGCCTCACATTCTTGGATGACTTTCGGATTTACCTGGGTGCTGCTTTCACAAGCCTTGGAGTTGTGCACCAACCCAAACACAGACATTTGTTTGGAACAGTTAATACACGTTAAAAAAACTTTATTCTTAAGAGGGGGCATGTTACCTTGTGCAATGGTAGAATTGAGAGAAAAATAGTTGAGAAAAAAATCTCTAAGATATGAAGAAAAGAAGCAGACCTCCAGATCTGCATTTGAAGGTGGGGAAGAACATGTTACTTGTATATGGTAACACTTTCTGGTAAGACTAATTAAGATGCAGATTCCTCATCTGTTGATTATTCCACAGGCATTAGAATGGATCCAAAACATTTCAGAAGTTCCTCTGCACCTGGTACATGGCACCCTGCAGCTCTGCACTGACCTGTTCCACTCCAGTAATGTCATGCGGAGTCTAGATGGGGTCCACTCTGTGAAATGACACCAGTTGCTTTTGGTGAGTGTCCACACCCTCAGATGCAGAGCCCCAAAAGCAAACTGATGTGACAAGTGTGCAGATTCCTAGACTTGGGATATTACTAATACATAAAGTCCAACTAGAGATCCGGAAGGATGGTAGGTTTGGTGAGGAATCTCTGGCTAGATCGAGTCTCTACCAGAAAGAGTGTTATCGAAGGTAAGTAAATTGTTCTTCCGAAAGAGAACTTTTGCTGCAGATTCCTCGCTTTTTGAATGGATAAAGCAGTACCAATTTGGAGGTGGGTCTGTGGATGGACTCAAATCAAAGTCCTGCAGGACCAAGCAGCAAAATGCCCCTCATGGCCTTCACTGTCCAGACAATAGTGCTTCGTAAAAGTATGTAGGGACGCTCATGTAGCTGCCCAGGAGATATCTAGGACAGAGACTCTGGGTGCTAACATTGTGGTAGCAGCTTTGACCCTGGTAGAATGATCACACGAGCCTTCCAGAGGCTGCTTTTTAGCCAATGAGTAGTAGATCCTAATGTAGAGCACAATACAGAAAGTGATGGCTCTCTTCTGCACAGCTGTGTCTTTTTTCACTCCAGAGAACCTCACACTAAGTTTCTGCATCATGTGTATCGTACCCCGCTAAAACTCTAAACCTGGGGCCTGTGACCGGACTCCAGATGAGCCCGGTATGGCATCACCGAGGCAGATTTTATTCACTGCGCCTGGCTATGTCCACTTATAGCCATATACCGGTACCAGATTTTCCAGACTCTTTCTGAAATGACAGGTATACTGGTGACATCCTCACTCAAATTAGCCTTGATGGGCTGAACCTTAACAATACCAAAAGGACCGTCAACATACATCTACAGCACTGCTGCTGGCAAAAAGGCGGGTGGCGTCCTCTGGGAAAGAGTGAACCTGCCTGAAATGAAAACATGGCTTCATGATCTATTGTGCTGTCAGGAATAGGTAGACATCTACTACCTTTGCTCTCACCTAAGAGCAGACCAAAAGACATAAAGGTACCCTTGGAGGACTATTTATGAACAGAGGGAGATTCTGACCCTAGTGGGCACCCCGTGCAATGGTTGGAGAGGTGTTATCCTGTCTCAACACTAGCTACACCTCCCTCTGCGATGATGGTCGGACCCTGCAGGTTGGACTTGCTCATAGATGGACCTAGATGCAACATTTGTGATTACTATATCAGAGGCTGTGATACTGAGGTGGATTGTCTTCCTAATTGTCGCCCTCTCAAGATGTAAATGTTACAGCATAGTAAGCCTAATTCAGTATCTATGACCTGATAGCCTTATATTCTGTACTATGATGCAATGTAATGTCTTGGGGAATGTTAAAGAGCAGAGGTTCCTTTGTTTACTGTCATAATTAATCCATAAATCCTGTTTTTATTTTATTTTTTTGTTTAAAAAGAGAGAAGCCCACACAAAGCTGATTTCCGGTGTTCTTTTGGTTCGATCCGTGTAAAAGCTAAGTGCTCTTTTGGGGTGTACGCAATGGAGTCTCCTCTCCTTGAAGGGATGAGGTGGAGCACAGAATGCAAGCAAGTTGATGTTCTGACCAATGTGGAACGGCATCATAACTTTAGGCAAGAAAGATTTCTTGGTGCTCAAGAACATCTGGTCTGGGAAGAATGTGGTGTATGGCAGGTTGAGACAGAACTTGAAGCTCACTCATATGCCGCACTGTTACAGAAATTAGGAATCCTGTCTTGAAAGTGAGAAGGTGAAAGGAGCCACTGTGAAGTGGCTCAAAAGGAGTGCACATCAGAAAAGAACCAAGTTTAAAGGTCCCACTGTGGCATGATAAAGGGAGAGGTAGAAAACAAATGTTGTAAACCTTTTAAATAGAACATAACTGGAGACTTAAAGAAGGTTGATAAGGAAACTGCAAAACGTCTGAAAGAGCTGAAATGTACACTTTTAACTGCATACAGAGCAAAGCCTTGCCGGGCCAGGGACAAAACAAAACCTCAGGTAACTTTTTCTGGAGGGAGCCTATCTGCTGAGCACCACACCAAACCACAAAACTGTCTCAAAAACAGGCTTTGACAGTTTTTGTTGAGTGGTGCCTGTCTGCCAAGATGACAACTATCGGAAAAAGGTGGGGAGTTTAGCTGTTGATGCTCAGTCTCCAAACTCTCTAGAGTTGAGAACTCTTAGTAGGAGTGGTATTGGCGGAACAGCAGAAAGGAGTCTCAAGATCCACTCGAGATAGAACAAGTCTCTGAGCAAGAGATGCCTTGGAAACTCCAATGCACAGAAGCACTGACACTGCATGTTCTCAGCTGTGGTGAGCAGATTCAGCCAAGGTTCTCCCCATTTGCGGACGAGACCATGGCCATATCTGGGTGTAACTGCTACTCGTGGTTAGCTAGGCGCCAACAGCTGAGCTTCTCCACCTTGACATTCAGGGGTCCTGCCAGGTGGAGGAACACCAGGAACATTCCTTGGTCGCCCAGCCACTTCCAGATGCACAGAGCCTTCTGGCACTGGGTTTGTGACCCACAATTCATCCTGCTTGTTTAAGTACCACATGGTGGTGTTTTTGTCAATGAGCACCTATAGTAGCCTTCCCTTGCAGGATGGAAGGAAGGCTTTTAATGCTAAACGGATGGCTATCAGCTCCAAAAGGTTGGTATGGAGATGGAATGCCTTAGAAACTTGAGGCCTCTGATCACGACTTCTCCCAGATGGCCACCCCAACACAGAAGTGATGCATTGGCCACCACTACAGCTATGGGTGGGGAAGGAAGACATGTCCTGCCCCTGAACCAATCGTAGGCCAGTAATCACCACTGCATCTTATTCAGTCTCCTCTTAAATCTGAATGTGGTCAGAGAGCTCCCCTTGATGTTAGTCCCTTTGAGACTGCAAAGCCTCCATAGGCCACCTAGCATGCTCAACCATCAGGAAGGAGGGGGCCATCAATCCCAGCACCTTCAGAGTCAACCTCCTTGAAATCCAAGAGTGAGGCTCAAATATCGTGATCATAGCCTGGATGTCTTGGATTCTTTCTTGGGGGAAAAGCATTAAACTGAACCATATCCAGAATGGCTCAGATGAAGGTGAGCGTCTGAGATGGAGTCAGGTGTGAATTCAGCAAGTCTAGAAGTGGTTGACCACTGCCTGGGGCAAATCTGCCCTCATCAGCCAAATCGCTGAGGTAGAGGAAGACTGCCTCCACTGACATCCAAAGGCGTGCTGCGCCAATGACATCACTTTTGTAAATACCTGAAGTGCACTGGCGAGACCAAACAGGAGCCCAACAAATTGAAAATGCTTCTGGCACACCACGAACCACAGATAGTGCTGATGGGTCTGCAGAACGTGTATATGGAAACAGGGGTCTTGAAGGTCTAACACCCCTATCCAGTTTCCAGTGTCAAGCACAGATAAGACCTGGGTCACTGAGTATTTTGACTGTCTTTCTGGAGGAAGGCATTGAGAGGGTGCAAGTCTACAATAGGGCAAAATCTATGTTATTTCTGGGCACTAGAAAGTAGCTGAAATAGCAACCACATCCTACTTCTGGCACAGGAATCCTCTTAATAGCCCCAAAATGGAGATTTAGTACTCTGTCAGTTGCTGGGGGGTGGGGGGCGGATGTTACAGTAAGTGAGATAGTGAAAGGTAGGGCATATCTTCTCAAAACATCTGTCCAATGTTTTGATCTGCCAACCCAGCAAGAAACATTGAATACTGTTTTCCATCAGATGGCTGTGCTCCACATATGGGGGTTGACAGGTGGGGCTGCAGCGGGCTGGGGGACTGGGTGGCCCACTGACCTTGACCACGAGGAGGTGTCCACCACCGCTTCAACCGCAAAACTGCTGTGCACCTTTATGAGGCTGGACTGGCTGGCAATATGGAGTACCTCTTTTGAAGCCTTGAAAGGAGCGGTAGGGCTGATGTGGCAGGCAAGGTGGGTGAGATAACCACAGAAAGGATGCTATGGCCCTGCTTTCCTTGAAACATTCAAGAAAATAATCTGCCTTGTCCTGAAACAGGTGTGTTCTGTCGAACAGTATGTCTATGAGCCACGACTGGACATTGCCTGAAAGAACTGTGGAATGCAGCCAACATGGTGGTGAATGGCGACACTGGTGCCAATGGTTGCCTGATGCAATCAGTGGTGTCCAAGCCACAACAGGCTGAACTTGTATAGGCTGGCTGAATACAGGTTGGAGATCTTCAAGAACACCTATGAGGACTGGTACCCCCGATTTCAAAGGGTGTGGGAATACCGCCCTAACAGGCAGATTGCATTTTCTGATCAAAGAGCTGGGCTGGCAGACTAAAAGATTATTTTCTTGAACGTCATTCAATCTGAAGGAGGCCCAGTGGGGTGTGTGTGTGTGGGAGGGGGGGGCAAGGGAGCACAGTAAGGTTTGGTCCATGCCCCCAACAACGTATCTATAAGGGCCTTGTTAATAAGTAAGGGGGGGGGGTCAGTGGATGTTTGCTCTGTCTAAATGACTTCCGTAAGAACATTAGGCTTGACTTCCACGATGGGGAACTGGTGGTCAAAGGCTTTGGCCGCACTATGCATCACCACGTGTAAGAAGCATTCTGCTCAGTGGCATGAGGAGGGGGAAGAGAAGGAGCCCAGATTCACAGGAGGTATTCAAGGCTATTAGCCTTCTGCAAGCTGGCACACCAATTCTCCTTGTGATATGGTTGCCAAGTCTCATTACTCACATTGTATTTACTATCTGAATCTGTGCCAAACCGGGAACAAACTATGTACATTCATCTTTGGGAGGCAGACAAGAGGAAGAAGCTGGGCCTTTACAGTGGCAGAGAGTGGCCTGGGTCAAGGTCCAAATGCGCTCAGTGTAAAATGCTAGGAGCCTCTTCTTCCAGCATCAATGGAGTCAGCATTGGTGTCAAAGTACAGGGAACCAGTGTGTACCAGGGTGCTGGAGGCAGCTCTCTTTCTATGCCTGGAGGGTCCAGCTGGCGCTCAGGGTGAACCCCACTGGTGGTAATCCAGGAGGAGAACCTCTCGGATCAGTCGAGCCTGCAGGTGCATCAGAGGGAGTCTGCAGGGATTCAAAAAGTTAGAGCATGGCCTCTTGGAACCCCTCGATTGGTTTAGGACTGGGAGACAGCCCCCAGAAACTCATGTTGTGCCAGAACAAGTTGCAAGATTGCCCTCGAAGTCAAATGTCTCTTGGAGTGAGATCAAGACATATGGTGCTGTCTGAGACTTCTCATGGGAGTCTGAAAGGTGGTAAGAGGCAGAATCACTGATTTCTTATGATTCCTCTTCTACTTACCCGAGTGAAGAGATGAAGCCTGATGTGAAGGAAAAGTCATTTGCATGGTGAGAGACATGTACCCCTGCTCTGAGTGCCCAACTGTATTGTTATTTGGATCCCTAATGCTTGTTTTGTGTCATAGGCGAACACAGATTATGCGTGTGTGCCATGACATAGGCTTTTCTCATGGATTGCAAACTTGTTGTACCGGCAGAGGAGCCAAAAGGGTTACTTTTATAGTGGTGGAAGGTTACTGCCTTCACCAGGAGTTAAGTAGCACAAGTGTGGTGGTGGAGCATACTGACAAGCGATCAGTAGTAGTAAACAGATCAGAATAACAGTGCTAGGCAGTGAGTGTGCTGTGGATGTACACGGAGTGCCTGCACAGACATTACATGGACAACCTTGGGTTCCATTTTGAGAGGCCCGGGAAAACACGGGGAGTAGAGGAATCTCCCAGCAGATTTGTGTATTGCTGCATTCCTGTAAGCTGGGTGGAACAAACACTGGATGAGAGGATAGCCAGGCTCTGCTTGTGCATTTCAAAAGACTCTGCGATTTAGCAACATATCACAAGGACGGTGTCTGGACATCTCAGGAAGAAGATGGTGGGCCTGACAAGAAAATCAAAGAGTAGGGCCGAGGGCCCAGGATTACACTTTTGATGCATAGATCACTGTGGTTGACATCCAGGTATGAATTCTGGTCACTCCTATGAATCTTGTTGTGGGTTAATCACCTTCAGAGTCCTGCCTGCTGTGAAAAACACCCTTCAGGAGAATGAAGAAAGGGGAGAAATATCCTATTTACAGAAGCAGAACCCCAACATAAAACTTCAAAGATCCAGACACTAAATCACAACTTGAGTTCGGGAAAGGGCTATAAGTAGGGGGAGTCTGAAACCCCAAAACTCAGTAATCTGAGTATCCAGCCAGGCTGTATGAGGAGGGGAAGCTCTCAAGATTTCTGCCTGTGACCAGGATGTGGGGCCCAGCTTGCTAGTCTGCTCACCAAAGCCGGTGTGCCCAAGAGGAAGAAAAGTGTTGGAGAGAATGAGGTTCAGGTGGGAGCCCTGGCATGAGGACTCCCTGTGCGAGGGATTTATAAATGCAACGATCGGGCTGTAGCTCGTGTGCCGGACTGCATCTACGACCCTAGATGCTAGGAAGAGCTGCTGTGAGCAGAGCTTGAGGAGCGCTGTAGGAGAAATGCACTCCCCACCCCAATCAGACAGTCACCGATATGCTGAAGTGAGTTGGTGACCCTGTATGTCAGGAGGGGCCGCCTTTGAAATAAGGAAGTGTGGTGGAAGAAACCCATCTGCACGCCGATCGGGCCAATAGCCGTGTGCCAAATTGACTTGGCAACCCCATATGTCCGGAGGGGCCCGCAATTGAGTAGATCAAGAAGTGTGGTGGAAGAAAACTGTCCCGCACCAAACAGGCCACAGCCCATGGACTGGATTGCCTTGGCGACCCAGTAAGCCAGATGAGGCTGCCGTGGACACCAACTTCAGCCCAGCATGACCGGAGTGTGAAAACCAGCGTGGCAACCCCAGAACCCAGGAGATGCCACCAGAGACGATGAAGCAGAAAGGTCCGGGTTGTCACCCAGTACTGAGAAACTGCTGTGACCAAGGTGGGACCCAACCCCATCATGTGGACTGCACCAAGTGAGCCCTATCGAAACAAGGGGACCACCCCCTCATCCCTGCTGAGGGAGGAGTGAACTACCATGTGACCGCTGGAACACTCTGCCTGCCTGAATCCACAGGTAGCGTGGCTCGAGGAAGAGAACCGGTGCCTGCCAGGTGCTGCCACCTATAACAGTCCGTGGCTCAACTCAGTCGATCCAGAACAGAACCTTGCTGCACTGCCGCAAGGTTCTCTACTGACAAAGCAGGTAAGCCAAAAAATTGGCCTTTGGGGACCTGGGGGAAATAGCACCATTGGTGGGGCTAATCCCTAGACTCTAACGACTGAACTTACTAGCAGAATCCGAGGGAAGAGTTCTTGAGAACGGCCTATTAGCTTACATTCCCCGGATGCAGCCATCAGTGAAGGGGGAATAGCACCAAACCTGTAGCATTAGAGGTGGGAGGGCAGGTAGTGGCCTGACAACTACTAGATCTTCAACCTCCGGGGAATAGTTGTTAGTTTTTTAATGTCGCCTACCTTTGCATGTGTAGATTTAGATTTCAAAATATACTTCCTTTTATACAAAAACAAGTATTTGACTGGACATTGATTTATTGTTGTGCTCGCTGCACGTTGAGTTAGGAGTTGTGTTCAATTATCTGTATCTGAGCTTCCCCTGAAGGAGCCTTCACTGCTCAAGCTATGCTACCCAACTGAGTCAGGTGCAGAAAGGGGTGCTTGACCCAGCAGAGCAGGATTGATAGTAGGATGGGACCCGAGACATTGTAAGTAAAAGAAGGCAACTACCTAGGTTAGGCCCAGTAGCCCTGCATGCCCTGTGGTCCCCTTAACGAGGTTCTGACAAAGTCTGAGCTTGGACCGGTCTAGTCACTGGTGCTTGATCATGTAAAATTTTGCCTCACTCTTGTATGGCCTTTGTGTTCATCAACTGCAGCCTTAGAGTTGTGGCTCAACTGCAGGACCCCCCGGGCAAATCTGACAAGGATCTGACACAGACATTTCTTTACAACAGTATTTTCAAGGTGAAGCATCTCCATCTAGAAGTCTCCATCAGAAAAAAAGGTAATGACATCAGCTTAAATCGGTGGCAGGTATATGCTGCTCCACTTGTCACTTGTGAAGTGTAATGAAGTTGGTGCAAAACTGTACAATGCCATCTATCCGCACTCAAACAATGTTATTTGCGGATCCGGATCCAGTCTGCACATGGGGTTATTCACAAGATTAGGAATCTGCTGTTAGAAGTATCCCTCAGAAATCAGATTTTGCCCCCATGCACCGACACCCCATACATCCTTGGCTCTGTGGTTGCAAAGTCTCCTGGCCCAAAATTTGAGAAAAGGCAGAGCATTGCTGGCTGGAAGCTGCCACTCTCAAAATCTGTGGTAGACTGCAAAGGGACCATCTCCATGTGGTTTCGTATTACAAATGCACTGCTGACAGCATTTCTTCAAGGTGGGTCATGCAGGGAACTGTTTGCAGTGCAGCTGCTTGGGAATTGGCTCCTTCACTTTATTTTGTGCTACAGGGCTCACTGATCTGCCGGGAATGTTGTCTTCCATGGAAGCTGCATACAACTGAAGCCATCCATCCTGAAGGACAATATTATGCATTGAGACAGGAGTGTATATCAGACAGCTAGAAATGCAGACACAGCGGTGATTCTGAGCACTGGCAGCAGACTGATCTCAGCAGCAAACACACTGCCCGCAAAGATCTTCAATTGACAGAGTGCAGCCTGGGGCACATTGAGAAGGCCTAGTATCGGATCAGGAGGTGGGCGTAGCTAACTATAGACCTACAACCAGCGGAGCTGCGCTGGTGGCACCACAAGACTGCACATTGGTTTGAACTGAACAAGGGATTATTGTATATAACTGGCAACTTGCAAAGTTGTTATAGAAGGCAAAATTTTTATTGGCAAAGGACCGAGTCCTCCTGACTTAGGGCCTGATTTAGAGTTTGTCAGAGGGGGTTACTCCATCACAAAAGTGATAGATATCCCGTCCTCTGTATTATGATCTCATTATAGCCTATAGATTTCACAGTACGGTGGATGGGATATCCGTTAACATTTGTGATGGAGTAACCCATCCGCCAAACTCTAAATCACACCTTAAGTGACCAAATTGGTTCTAATGTAGGGTAACCATTATCTGCCAGAATTCTACTGAACTTTAACGAACAAAGGCTGGTGAACTCCCATACGCAAAACTGAACACCACACTGAAATGTGCTTCTTAACTCAAAAGAAAATGAGAAGGAACAACGGAAGGAGGAGCATCATGAGAATAGGCATAGTCCTGATACCAATGGTAGAAATGTTAAAATTATGCTTGCAAATATAAAGGCAAACTCTAAAGGCATTAGTACAAAACCAGATGGGACATGGGAAACACTGCAAACCGACCTATGTTTGAAAAAACAATTAGAAATTCACTTAAATAACCCACAATTAAAGTCTAGTCATCAATATTTGTTATGAATAAAAACCTATTAAATTTGCAAATTATCGTTAGCCCTGTATTTCGTAACACCCACACTGCTCATAGCCCCTAGCCACACCCTTGATGTAAGTGATGCAATTGCAAATCATTTCTGTTTACCATTGGATAATGGGTGGGAGATTCCTCAGTAGACATTATAAATATGTGTAACTTCAATATTTGTTTTCGGCAGATATTTGGACCGGCAGCTTGGATTTGCAGACATTTAATTCCAAGACCAACTTAGAACTAAGGCTACAAGGCATCCCTATCGTCAATAAGATGTACCCAAGTGGTAACCTACTGTATTGATGAGATCCTGACATACGTGACCGGACAAAACGCCTGCACAAACACAGACTGACTCGGAAAAGGATTAAATAAAAGCTTCAAAGGACTAAGTTGACTTTTCTTTCTCCTTAATTCATGATGCAACTCAGGCACTTATTTGATCAAGCTGTACAATTTTTCTGGTTATACATATTTTACAGAGCAAAGCGGGGTCTATAATATTTATGTTTAGACATTATGGGCCTGATTTAGAATTTGGCAGACAGGTTACTCTATCACCAACATGACAGATATGCCTTCAGCCATATTATGATTTCCAAAGGAAATAATGGAATCGTAAAATGGCGGACGGGAAATCCATCACGTTTGTGACGGAGTAACCTGGTCTGCCAAACTCTAAATCAGGCCCAAAAGAGCAGGCAAATATAATTGCTGCATTCTGGTCCCCTTTGTTCCTCTTTTTTGAAGCTGTTACTGCTCTTGCAGTATTGCTCTTATTAGAAGGTGAGGTACACTTAGCATTATTGCTGCTTGAATAGACAGACGTTTGCAAAAGGTATAAAATTATTAATCCTATTGGCACCATTGTTCTTCTAAGTCTTTTACTGCTTAAATTGAATGATAATACAGTAATGTAACCTACACCCATACTGGACTTAAACGATCAAGCTATGATTATCCTGGGTTAGTACAATTTATGAAGGGCGTTTGTGTTCCTTCACTAAATTAACTTGGCTATCTAAATAGTGATAGCAAAACTGGAAACTCCCAAAAATATTTACTCTGATTCAAAGGCCTCCCTAATGGAGGTTTTGGAGAACTGGAGAAGGGATTTATTTACTTTCTTGAATGCTGTATTAACCTTCACCCAGGTGCCAGTTTTAACCAACTTTACCATACCTGAGCACTCCACATTCACCCGTCTGATGAGAAAGATGTGCTCACTGTTAGCCTTGCTTTTCACTTAATACAGAATCAATTTGTTGGCACAAACCAGGAAAATCACCAAGAAACGGGTATCACTTTTAGCAGGCAAACAATGGTTCTCAATATCCAAAAGGATCATATCCTGCTGCTAAATATCAAAGTCCATGTGGCTAATCTACAACCAGCTATGGTTCAGGTGTAAGAATTTGGCATACTATAGTTGTAGGAAGTTGGCTCTGTATATACTATCTCAAAGTGAGAGATAGTGGGCACAGAGCCAAAGGGTTCCCCTTAGAGCTTGATAGTGGCAAAATTGGATAATACTAATACTCTATTTTGTGGTAGTATGGTCGAGCAATAGGCTTATCAAAGGGCAGTGTTAAGCATTTGTTATACACACAGGCAATAAATGAGGAACACACACTCAAAGACTTACTCCAGGCCAATAGGTTTTCATATAGAAAAATATATTTTATTAATTTATTTTAGAACCACAAGATTCAAGGTTTGAGGTACTTCACACAGGTAAGTATAGAACTGTGATTTAAAACAGTAGTACACAGTTGAGGTTAAAATGGCAATAAGCTATTTTAAAAGTGAACACTGCAGAAATCAACAGCTCCTGTGGGAGGTAAGTTTGATTAAGTATTTCAGGTAAGTACAGCACTTACACAGTCAGTCTCCTGGGCATAGGCAGCCCACCGTTGGAGGTTCAAGGCAACCCCAAAGTCACCGCACCAGCAACACAGGGCCGGTCAGGTGCAGAGGTCAAAGGAGGTCCCAAAACACATAGGCACCTATGGAGAATAGGGGTGCTCCGTTCCAGTCTGCTGGCAGGTAAGTACCTGCGTCCTCGGAGAGCAGACCAGCGTGGTTTTGTAGAGCACTGGGGGGGAGGGAGGGGGTACACAAACAGGGACACAAAACACACCCTCAGCAGCACAGGGGCGGCTGGGTGGAGTGTGCAAAGTAGGCGTCAGGTTTGCTATTGGAAGCAATGGAGGGACCCGGGGGGGGGTCACTTAAGCGATGCAGGCCGGGCACAGGGGGACTTCTCAGGCCAGCCACCGAATGGGCTAGGAAGAGGGCCGACTGCTGGTCACTCCTGCACTGGAAGGTGGTTCCTCTCGGTCATGGGGGCTGCGGGTGCAGCGCTTGGTCCAGGTGTCGGGTTCCTTGTTACCAGGCAATCGCGGTGAGAGGGAGCATCTAAATCCTCCCTGCAGGCGTCACTGTCAGGGAGCAGGGGAGTCGACTCAGGTTACTCACGTCGTCGCAGTCACCTGGGAGTCCTCTCTGTGGTGTTAGTTCTCTGGAACTAGAGCCGGGGGTGTTGGGTGCTGAGTGAGAAGTCTCACACTTCCGGCGGGAAGAGAGAGTTCTTTGGAAGTTGCTAAGAAGTTGCAAAGTTGTTGCTGTTTTTGAACAGTGCCGCTCTTCTCTGGAGTTTCTTGGTCCTTTGGGTTCAGGGCAGTTCTCTGAGTCCTCAGAGGTCGCTGGTCCCTGTCGGGTGCGTCGCTGTGCAGGTTCTTTGAGTCTGGAGACAGGCCGGTAGGGCTGGGGCCAAGTCAGTTGGTGTCTCAGTCGTCTCTGCGGGGATTTCAGGTCAGCAGTCTTTCTTCAGGAACCTAATTTCCTGTGTTCAGGGTTGCGCCTAAATACTAAATTTAGGGGTGTGTTTAGGTCTGGGGGGGGGGGGGGGGGCAGAGGCCAATGGCTACTGTCCTGGAGCGTGGCTACACCCTCTTTGTGCCTCCTCCCTGAGGGGAAGGGGGCAGATCCCTATTCCTATTGGGGGAATCCTCCAATCTCAAGATGGAGGATTTCTAAAGGTAGGAGTCACCTCAGCACAGGGCACGTAAGGGGCTGTCCTGACTGGTGGGTGGCTCCTTGTTTTCCTCATTATCTCCTCCAGCCTTGATGCCAAAAGTGTGGGCAGTGGCTGGATGGGCGGGCATCTACACTAGCTGGGATGCCTTGGGGTGCTGTAACAAAAGGCATGAGCCTTTGAGGCTCACCGCCAGGTGTTACTGTTCCTACAGGGGGAGGTGAGAAGCACCTCCACCCAGTACAGGCTTTGTTCCTGGCCACAGAGTGACAAAGGTACTCTCCCCCCATGTGGCCAGAAACCCGTCTGGTTGTGGCAGGCTGGCAGAAATTGGTCAGCCTAGCACTAGGAGTCGGACTGGTATTCAGGGGGCACCTCTAGGATGCCCTCTGGGTGTATTTTACAATAAATCTCACACTGGCATCAGTGTGCATTTATTGTGCTGAGAAGTTTGATACCAAACTTCCCATATTTCAATGTAGCCATTATGGAACTGTGGAGTTCGTATTTGACAGACTCCCAGACCATATACTCTTTATGGCTACCCTGCACCTACAATGTCTAAGGTTTTGCTTAGACGCTGTAGGGACATAGTGCTCATGCACTTGTGCCCTCACCTGTGGTATAGTGCACCCTGCCTTAGGGCTGTAAGGCCTCCTAGAGGGGTGGATTACCTATGCCACAGGCAGTAAGAGGTGGACATGCCACCCTGAGGGGAGTGCCATGTCGACTTAATTTTCTCCTCACCAGCACACACAAGCTGTGAGGCAGTGTGCATGTGCTGAGTGAGGGGTCCCGAGGGTGGCATACGACATGCTGCAGCCCTTTGAGACCTTCCCTGGCCACAGGGCCCTTGGTACCAGGAGTACCATTTACAAGGGACTTATCTGTGTGACAGGGCTGTGCCAATTGTGGGAACAAAGGTACAGTTTAGGGAAAGAAGACTGGTGCTGGGGCCTGGTTAGCAGGGTCCCAGCACACTTTCAATCATAACTGGCATCAACAAAAGGCAAAAGGTCAGGGGGTAACCATGCCAAGGAAGGCATTTCCCTACAATGGCCTTAACCTGTTAATGGATGAAAACCTAACTGGAGAGGATCCAGGTTTAAACAGCAGACTGGTTGAACCCACTACCTGAGAATAGTTGTTAGTAGGAGTATGGATATCGTATTTAAAAAGAATTAAGCTGCTGATGTGGCCAAACCGGAGTCACAGCTGGGGAGGAGGACACATGGTCCCAATCTTCATTATTAGCCATGGCTTCCTCCTCTAGAACTCTAAAATAAAAGAGCTCCCCTAGCTTCTTTATTACTATATAAACTTTGCAATACTCCTGCTTTGTATTTATATGTACTGTCTTTGAATTGTGGATCAATAAACTAGGCATGGGATGTTGGGCCTGCTTCCCTATGCAATACGTCAGAGATTCCTGTGCAGTACTGCTGCTGCCGACCAGGCATGGGCTTAAACCAAAAGTTCCTGCAGGACCGAATGGGTAAAGTTCCCCTCCTGAAAGACCTGGCTAGAAAGAAAGTAGTGCAGTGTGAACATATGAACTGAGACCCACGTTGCGGCCTAATGTCCAAAACAGATACTCAGTGCAGGGAAGCCTCTTCTCCTCTTTTGCAGGGTGAGGTGAAGCAAAGAATGGGGGAAGGGTGATGGATTGTTGAACACGAAAAGGCCACCTAAGTCTGCAACACACCGGAAAACAGGTGATCTATGGTCATGACTGAATGCATATGGCTGGGTCCAAACTGGGGTGGCATGGTGAGCAAAAGAACAATGGATTAAACCCAGATCTGTGACTGGGGTTGAGTGTTTGCATTGTTCAAAACTCCGTCCATCATCCTTTTGTGTTACTATGGTCAGTGAACAGACAGGCATTGTAGCTCACTCCTGTGATGAGCTAATGTCAGTAACGTGAGGGTCAGAAGATGTAAAAGGCAGCTGTGCACTGGTTCTATTGGGTGCGTATAAGGAAAGTGAGAACCAAATCAAGATCCCACTGTGGCAGAATTGGGTGGAAAGATATGAACCTCACCTTTAGGAAAACGGATCACAACATGTAATTTAAATAAGGACAGCTGATCCGGTAAACCCAAAAGGCCACAATGGCCTCGTAAATAATCTTTAACAATGCCCACTTAACGTCCTTGCAGTGCTAAAGACACCACAAGAAGGGAAAAATATCCAAAAACTCTGCCTGTAATGGATCTATATGGCGGCAAGAACCCAGGCCACAAACTTATCCCAGTGTCCAGCGCAAACAGTTTTCGTAGATGAACACCTAGCCACTAGAGTGACATCTGCTACTTCCGAAGGAAGAGCAGAATGCAGTCAACTGTCACTGCTCAAGCTTAACGGTGCAGACTGCTGAAGCCAGGGTGCAGGACCCTGCCCTTCTGCTTCAACACAGGATTCTCCAAAAGCGGTAGCCTGATCAGAGGACAGATGTTCATGCCCAGAAGTTTAGTGTAGCACACTCTCCTGGCCCAATCATGAGTCACTAGGATGAATTGGGCTCAGTCACTCCTGATCTTCAGAATTCTGGACAGGAGAGGCAGATGCCGGAAGACATACAGCAGTCCCAAGCTCCACTCTAGATGCAATGCATTTCCGAGAGAGGCTTACTGAAAACTCCAGTGTGCACATGTTGACATTGCAAGTTCTTGTTGGTAATGAATAGATTGAGCAGGGATTCTCTGCATTACTGATAAATGCCCTGCACCACCTTTGGGTGTAGATGGCTTTCATGATTCGCTAGGCATCACTGGCTGAGTTTGTTCGCTCTGGCATTTGAAGAACTTACCAGTTGGCTCACAGCCAGGAAGATGCCCTCCCAACTCAGCCAGTTTGAGGCGCAGGGCTTCCAGGCACAGGGCGCAGGACCGTACTCCGCCCTGCTTGTTGCAGTATCACAGGAAAGCGGTGTTGATCATTAGGACCTTAACCAGCCTCCCCTTTAATGCATGGTAGGAAGGACTTCAAGGGAAGCAAATGGCCTGCAACTCCAACATACTAATGTAGAGATGGCGCTCCAATGGAGGCCAGAGTCCTTTAATCTCTACCTCTCCCAGATGACTTCCAAAAACTCCAAAAGCAATGAGTACTTAACCACAGTCAGCTCTGGGTGGAGTAGAGAGAGGATCCTCCCACCATTCCAATTGCGGTTGAGCGTCCACCACTGCAGGTCTTTTGCACTGTCCTCTGAAACCTGGATGGAATCTGACAGGTTCCCTTGGTGCTCAGCTCACTGATTTCAGATCCCAATGCAGAGCCTGCAAGGGCCATCTGGCGTAGTCCACAAGTAGAATACTGGAGGGCAAGAAGTCTCAAAGCCACTCTCACTGAGACCTAGGACAGAGACAAACATCGGAATCATAACCTGAATGTCCTGAGCTCGTTGAACCATAGAGAAAGCTCAAAACTCCACTGTATCCAGGATGGCTCTGATGAAAGGAAGCCTCTGAGAAGGAATCAGGTGTGACTTTGACATGGTGATCGAGAGTCACAAAGATGCTACGAGGTTCGCTGTTGGCTGGAAGTAAGCCCGCCTTCAACAGCAAGTTGTCAAGGTAGGGGAAGACTAGTATCACCAAACTCTAAACATGTGCTGTAATCACTTTTGTGAACACTGAAATGGCACTGCTATGTCCAAGGAGGAGCATGGAAACTGAAAATGCTCCTGGCCCACATTGTAGCACAGGTAATGCCTGTCAGCTACAGATCAAGCACTACCATTCAGTTTCTTGGATCCATGGCAGATAGTACCTGGGTAAACATAAGCATCTTGAACTTGTGCTTTTTCAGGAAGAAACTGAGGGGGCAAAGATTTAAACGATGAAGAGGACCTCCATCCTTCTTCTGCAGCAGGAAATAACAGCAGTGAGATCCAGTTTCAACGTCTGATGCCAGGACCCTCTGTATCTCTCTATGGCTCTTTTGTCAAAGGGAGCCTGGAAGTCCTTCAGTAAAATGGACAAATGGTCCTCCGAAACGTACTCTGATGTAGATGGAATATCCAATTGTTCAAACAAGAAAGGAAGAGCATATACTTACTGGACTATTTGAAGCATTCATTTATTGGATGTGATGCTCTGCCACCTGTGGAGATAATACCTTATCCTGCCTCCAACAGGATGGGCATGTGGCACCAAGGTCCAGGTAAAGCTATTTGGTAGTGGGCGGGCAGGGAACTGAGCAGCGCACTGCCCACAAGGCCATGATGTTGGCTGTACCTCTGACCCAGTGTCGAAAGTGCTGGGGGAGGGGAGTGTGTATAAAGCTCAAGGGAGTCCCTTTTCCTTGAAGTAGTCCTTGAGCATGGGACCCACATCTGGACATACCGCTGGCCACTTTGGGCGTTACATCAAACACACCAAAAGTAATAGGAGGATTGCCTGCAAATAGTGTAACCACTGCCAATCGCTCAGGCTATCATTCCAACCCATCATTGGTGGTCCCATGAGTAAGAGGATTAGTACTGATTTGAATAAGGTGGGTGTTTGTCTAAAGTGACAGCGTGGGTGGAATGTGATCTGAGCAACCTGCCAGTGTGAGATTTTTGCAAGCATTCTTCCAATCCCCTTTCGCTTATGTGCTGCCGTAAGTGGCCAAGATGTATGCTTAGATGTGGGTCCCTTGCTCCCTGTGCCATATGATCCAAGCTATAGCTTACTGATGAGTCCTAACAAGGCCAAAACTAGTCAGGTTGTAAGTGCTCCTTTCTGGAGAGGGACATGCCTGGCTGTTCGGAATGGACTATGGACATGAGGAGCAGGGTTAGTAGTGATTTGTATAAGGAGGGCCTTTGTTTAGAGAGGCAGAGTGGGCAAAAAACAATTGGAGAAATGCTGCCCTGAGAGATAACCATTGGTTAGACATTTTGTAAGCATTCCTCCAATCAACTTTTCTGGGATTGCAGGGTCGCCAATGGACCCAGAAACTCTGGGTGCATCATGATAAGTTGTGGGATTGTTTCCTTGGGAGGAGACTGGGAATTGGGATGACAGGTGGGTGTCAAGATGTCGGTCATTCCAATTCTGACTTCTCTGGTGGAGAAGGGTGGGATGAGGTACAATCCTGCTTCGATCTCCTGAGTTTCTTCTTTAGACTTGCACTTACTGGACGATTTGGAGTGTGAGGAGGATCTCGTTGGAATGGCCTTAAAAACAGGTCTGCATCCTTGACTGGGAGTGGCCCTTACGTATCTTTCAATGCTGTTTGGTGATGTAGAGCTTGGCTTTCTCATCCAGAATTGCGTTGGGATTCGCCCAGGTGCACTTCTTCAATGCTTGGAGCCCTTGAAGGACCCACGGCACTAGAAACATGCCTTAAGGTAGCCTGCATATGATAGTAGCTACAAGGTTTAAACTTTGTATTCTTCAGAGGGGACATGTTCCATTGCGCACTGCTGAAGAACAATCATGAGAAGAAGAGGAAAAGTGTTGGGTACAAATAGGATGAAAAAAGTCCTTAAGATGGGGACGAGAACCCCTGCCCTGAATGCCCCAAATGTAATGATGTCTGGCTCCTGGATGCTGATTTTTTGTTGCCATGGGCGAACATGGACCATGTGCATGGGCCACGACCTGTGACGCCGCGAGGACCTGTGGCGCCTCACTTGCAGACCGCGGTCAGATCGGTGGTAAGTGTCCTGACAGCTGTTTCTGCTGCAGGTTGCGTTTTGGGCTGCTGCCTATTTTTCGGTCCACAGCACGACCAGTACATCTTTCTTTGGGTGCTGCTTCGCACTGTGCCTTCTTTTTGCCCTTATAATCTCTTCCCTATTTTTCCTGTCTCTTTTCTTGTTTTCTCTTTCTTTGTGTTTTCCCTCTTAGCCATCTTTTCTTCTTCCCAGGAGTCTGTTTCTCCTTCCATGCTTTGCTTCCTCTTTTACACCATGGCTATTTTTCCATTCACTCTAATGTGGCTTTTCCTAATTCAAGATGGTGTCTTCGGAACTTCCTGCATGTCACTTCCTGTTTGCCAGTATATAAGCTCAGTTGGTCTTCTGTTCCTTGTGTTACAAACACTTCAGTTTTGGTGGTGCTCCTCGCTCCTATATCCAGTGATTTTCTGGACTTCTCCTGTTTTTCTTGTCTGCAGCTATTGCTGTTTCCAGTTCATACTACGCTTCTCTTTTTTCTTACCTTTTTTTTTTTCTTTAAGGAGTTCCTTGCTTTTGAGGTTTTTCCCCAGGATTGGGTTTTTTCCTCTTGGACTCCTTCTGTAGGTCACGGTCTGGCTGGTGTTACTGTATCAGCAGCACCGTGGCTACTGGAAAGGGCTGCCCTTACCTTGGTAAGTCCAGAACCAGCAAGAGACTAGGTGGTGCCTCGCGACTGACAGATAACCATGGTAAGAAGCATTCAGATCATGACAGAATACAACAACAAAAGATTCTGCGTTGCCCTGGAACCATGGACGTCCCACCTGATGCACAGTCTATGCTTCATACTATACAACGACAGGCACAAGAATTACAACAACTGCGTACCGAGAACACAGCTCTGAGACAAGCATTGGTGTCACGGTCCAGTGATGTACCTGCTATTTCTGTCTCCACACCTCATTATTCTGGAGATCCAAACAAGTTAAAGGAATCACTGGACTCCTTAATGGTATACTTTGTGTTTCGACCCTCTCAGTTTACCCAGGATAAGACCAAGGTTGGTTATCTGATAAGCTCCTTGCCTGGCGCAGCCCTAGCTTGGACAAACCGTTTGGTAGCTGCCAATGACCCGATAATAGCCAATTATTCAGACTTTCTGCAAGCCTTTAGACAGATGTTCTAACGACCTGGATTGGAAGCCGTTGCAGAAGAGGCGTTATGTGAGATACAACAAGGAAATCAGGATGTTCTGACTTACATAACCTGATTTAAACAACTAGCGTCTGAAACCACGTGGGCCGAACGTACCTTTGTGACACTTTCGTCGAGGGTTACGAGACAAAATAAAGGAAGAACTGGTGCATTCTACTCCAGTAGAATCATTGAAGGCACTAATGGACATGGCCGTTTACGGGAACGTAGAATGGAGAAACGAAGATCCAGGGTCCAGTCTCCGACAGCGGCTGTTCGCCCGTCTACACATCGTCCTGAAGAAAACCAATCAGAATACTCCGCTGCTATGGAGGAAGAACCCATGCAAATAGACGTTGCCCGTGGTTCGATATCAGAAGCAGAATCAGAACCGACGACGTAAAGGCTTATGTCTTTATTGTGGCAGTGCAGGTCATTTCATTAAAATGTATCCTATCCGTCTCATCAGACCTTCGATAAACACCAACTCCCGCCCCCTGTGAGAAGGAAGGGGACGGGAAGTATTGCAGTTCCTTCAATCTGCTACTCCAGAGAAGACAACTCTACTCTTTTTATCATCTCAGTGATTCTTCAGTGCCCAAACCAGGAAGAACAAGTATTTGCGTTATTGGATTGTGAAGCCAGTGGTATGTTTTTAGATGAGAAATGGGCTAAAGGAATACCTTGTGTTCCTAAAGAAATTCCAGAACATGTCCAAATGGTAGATGGATCTCCTCTAACTTCTGAACCAGTGGTTGATACCACGCCCAACCTTTGCCTGCAATTCGGAAGACATAAGTAATATGTGGCCTTCGACCTGATAGCTACCCCTAACCATACTATGATTTTGGGTATTCCTTGGCTGGCAAGACACAATCCACATATAAACTGGGAGACAGACTATATCACTTTCCTCTCACTTTTATCAGTTGCATTGCTATTCTACTAACTCCTATTGGTCACCAAAAGGTGACATGTTTTCCTCCAACAAAGCAAGAGGTACTATTAATGTGATTCAAGGAGTACCCAGATGCTATCAGGGGTACTCTGATGTATTCCAGAAGCCTCAAAGACCCATTTTGCCTCCTCATAGGGACTATGACTGCTCTATTCCTTTGATACCTGGGAAAGTGGTCCCATTTGGAAGAATGTATTCCCTATCATACCAGGAAAAGAAGGTATTCAAGGAATACATAGAGGAAAACCTACAAAGTGGATTGATTGCTCCCCTTCTTCACCTGCTGGGGCTCCTCTTTTCTTTATACCTAATAAGACTGAGGACCTCCACCCCTGTATAGACTTTCGAGAGTTAAATAAGATTACCATCAAGGATAGGTATCCCTTACCCCTTAAGGATGTTTTGGAAGCAGTCCAAGGAGCTACAATATTCACTAAGCTAGACCTAAGGGGTGCCTATCATCTCTTATGAATTAAGGAAGGTGACTAATAGAAGACTGCCTTTCCTACCCTGTTGGGCCACTTTGAATATCATGTCATGCCTTATGGTCTTACCAATGCACCTTCCATATTCCAAAGATTTATGGATTCGGTTTGCTCTGATCTTTTGAACCAGAGCATCGCAGTCTATCTAGATGACATTCTAATATAGTCTCATAGTCCCGGACAACACACTAAAAATGTTTTTCAAGTTTTGGAAAGACTCAGACAAAACAATTTGTACTGTAAACCGGAGAAGTGTGAGTTTAACAAGACCGAAGTTCAATATCTAGTTTTTCGTATCAATCCAGTTGGAATCACCATGGACCCAGAAAAGGTGCAAGCTATATTATATTGGCCTTCTCCTACTTCTGTCAAAGAAACACAGTGCTCCTTAGGGTTTTCCAATTTCTATAGGCAATTTATAAAGAACTTTGCCCAACAACAAGGATGTATAACTCAGACCATCAAAAAAGAAGGCCTAAAGAAGGGGTTCATTTGGACAGAAGAAGCGGAAAAGGCTTTTCAGACTCGAAAGCGTGCCTTTACCCAAGGCCTGAGACTCCGTCACCCTGACACTACTAAGAAATTTATTGTGGTCACGGATGCTTCAGATCGAGCCATTGTAGCCATGTTACTTCAAAACAAGACGATGATAACATTGAACATCCAATCTTATCTATCCCACGTTATCCAACGCAGAACGAAACTATTCTGTATTGCAAAGAGAATTACTGGAATTAAAGGCTGCCTGCAAGGAGTGGAAGCATTTCCTAATGGGTTCTCAGGAGACTTTTGAAGTACAAACTGATCACCTCAATCTACAATGCCTCCACAGTTCTCAATGCCAGAATAGTCATCAAGCCAGGTGGGCTTTCTCTTTTTAGTCAATACAATCTCCCAGATCTGAAAATATTGTGGCAGATGCTTTATCCCGCCAATATCAGGAAAGCAATATTTCTATTTTTTCACACATCATTGAGCCATGTCGGATTGTGGGACTAGTTCAATCTTTTCTTGACCAGGTGAAGACCAAGTATCAGAAGTTATCCATGGAAGAATGGAACACTTTAGGTCCCCACTTACAGAAGCATTAGGAATATTACTTTCATAAAAACACCATATTTTTGCCTACTAAGAAAGTACAGACAGAAGCATTACAAATGTGTCATGACTCTCCTATTGGTGGACATTGCGGAATAAAGAAAACACAGGAACTAGTTCTTCGCTCTTTTTGGTGGCCCACGTTAAAGTCTGATTCCTAAACATATGTAAGATCTTGCCCAATGTGTGTTCAAACTAAAACACCTCGGACCAAGCCAGCAGGTCTACTGATGCCCTTACCAGTACCATCCGTTCCATGGCATACATTATCCACAGATTTTATATGTTCTTTGCCACCTTCTGCAGGCTATCAGGTCATAATGGGTACAATGGATTCCTTTACTAAGATGGCTCATTTTTCAGCCCTCAAGAAATTACCCACCGCTAAAGAAATGAGTCAAGTCTTTATACAAGATATATTTCGATTACATGGTCTTCCTCAAGTAATTATTTCTGATCGGGGACCTCAATATGTATCCTGTTTTTGGAGAGAGTTTTGTAAATTTTTACATATTGATGTTGCCCTATCTTCCGGTTTCCATCCGCAGACCAATGGTCAAACAGAATGCCTAAACCAAGGACTCCAACAATATTTGCGCTGTTTTTGTAATGCAACTCAAAATAATTGGTCTTCTTACCTACCACTGGCTGAGTTTTCTTATAACAATACAGTCCATAGTGCAACTAAGTCTACACCTTTGTTTTGCACTTATGGTTTTCACCCTACTGCTTTTCCTAATGTCACTCCTAAGGACTCCCCTGTGCCTCAGTTACCTAATTTGTTCGTCCTCCATCAGGACCAGAACCTGATACATGCCAATCTCTTGGCCACAAAACAATATATGAAGAAGGTAGCTGATGCTCGGCGTAATACTGCTCCATCTTTTCAGCCTGGGGATAAGGTCTGGCTTTCTTCTAAATTTCTGCCTTTTCGCTTACCTCAGAACAAGTTCAAACCCCGTTACTATGGGTCTTTTTGAGTTTTGCATGTGATTAATCCAGTCTCTGTTCGACTTTGTCTGCCATTGACTTGTAAAGTGCAGTCTGTTTTTTACATATCCCAACTCAAGCCTTTTGTTCCAGATCCCTAGCAGAGAACTGCCATGGTCGTCCTCCTCTTTTGGTTGATGGTCATCCTGAGTATGAAGTACATAAGATAAGCAATTCGAAATTGCCTCCAGCATTTGATTTGTGGGAAGATGCCTCCTTTGTCCATGCTCCTCACTTGGTCCGAACCCTTTTCCAGCATTTTCCAGGCAAGCCTGGGGCTTCGGGGAGGGGACCTACTGTGACGCCGCTAGGACCTGTGGCGCCCCACTTGCGGACCAGGGTCAGATCAGCGGCCCGTGTCCTGGACAGCTGTTTCTGCTGCAGGTTGTGTTTTGGGCTGCTGCCTATTGTTCAGTCCACAGCACGACCGGTACATCTTTCTTTGGGCACTGCTTCGCGCTGCGTCCGCCTTTTGCCCTTATAATCTCTCTTACCTATTTTTTCCACATTTATTTTCTTGTTTTTTTTTTTCTTTGCGGTTTCCCTCTTAGCCATCTTTTCTTCTTCCCAGGAGTCTGTGTTTTCTTTCCTGCATGCTTTGCTTCCTCTTTTACACCATGGCCATTGTAACCATGGTAATAAGCATTCAGATCGTGACATGATCTAGGCTTGTCTCAGGGATTGTGGTCTTTTTAGACTGGCAAATGTGCCCAAAGTGCTACCCTCATTGCAGTGAAAGACTATTACCTTTGCCAGTAGTTAAGCCGCACAAGCGGGGTGGTGGCAGCATACGGAGTAGTTATTAGCAGAAGTGAATAGGGGTCCTTTTTACCTGTGCCACTGGAGTGAGGCCTACAGGCTCACTTATCTAAGGTTCTGCTGGTTTGTGCTTAACTCATCCTTGGGCTACATTGATTTAGTATGAAGTGCTGCACAGCGCGCATGTGTGTGGGTGTTATACAAGGGCTGGGGATATGCGTGCCTTTGAATGGTACAATAAATGGAAGATTCTGGGTTGCATTTTGGAAGACCCAGGGCTAGCTGGAGGAACATGAGGAAGGAGAGAAATCTACCACCAGACAGTTTCGTGGATTGCGGCATTCCTGTGAGTTGGGTGGGACACACTGAAGGAAGGGAAAGCCACGTTCTTCAGCACACTTCAAAGGGCATGTTCTGATTCATAGAGCGAGGTCACTGGGCAGGGTCCTTGGCACATCTCAGGTAGGAGATGGGGCTGATAAGAGAATCATAAAGAGTAGGGCTGAGCTCCTGGGGTAACCGTTCAATACACATATCACTGTGGCTAACATACAGGTCTGAACCTCCAGTCACTCACATAACCTGAGTTGGGGGCTATCAGATTTAGAGTTGCTCCTGCTGTGACAGACTGCTATATGGAGGAAGGGCAGGGCAAATGAGAGGAATCAGACCCTCAACATAAACTTCAAAGACAAACTAAATCACATTTGGTGTCTGGAAATGAACTATAAGAAGGGAAACTTGTCAAGCAAACAGTCAGTCTGTGTGAGGACAAGAAGCTCTGCGAGCCTTCTGCCTGTGACCAAGATAGAGGGCTAGGGCCTGCCAGTTTCCTAGCTGGGTTGGAGGACATCACCCAAGGACTTCAAAACCATCTGCCTCTGGAGCACCAGTGCCTGTCTGCTTGCCAAGACCAGTGTGCCCTGTGAGGAGGAAGAGGAGAGCACTGGCAGAAGCAAGATCCAGTGGGGGATTCTGTAAATTAAATCCCTGAAGCGATGTGTGAGGAGGCATCTGCTGAACCGATGAGGTTGTTGGCTATGTGCAGGAAAATGTTAGTGTCCCCCATATGTTAGAGGAGGGCCATCGTGAAGAGAGCTCGGATTGTTGTTGCATCGAACAGGTCATGGTCCATGAGCAGGTTGTAAGTTGGTGACCCTGTATGCGAGGAGAGGCCACCATGAAGAGTGCTGCTGTGCCAACTGGACCTTAGCCCATGTGCGGGGCTAAGTCGGTGGCCCCCTGTATGCCAGGTGGGGCTGCCCTAAGACTGGTGCTGAGCTGATCAGGCCATAGCCCATGTACAGAGTCAGGGCAGTGACCCCATATGCCAGGATGAAGAGACACCAGGAAAGGCAAGTGTAGTCTGGTTGAGACCGTTGGCATGAGAAGGAGGCTGCCATAATAACTCGATCGTGCCCAACCCTCGAATGAGGACCAGCACCAGAATCGTCACAACCCCAACTGTTCCCATCGGTGGGGAGGAATCCCAGAAACTTACCAGCATCGAAGGAGCATAGACATTCAGCTGCTGTCTTCACAAGACCACGTGAGGAACTCTACGACACTGGATCTTTTCATAAAGCCAGAACATTGCAACATGCTGCCTTTGTGTTGCCATGTGACGTGCTACCAACCACACTGAAATGTATTTTCTCTTTAATTAACAAGTTACTTGCGTTTGGTAATGCCATATATGGTAGAGACTATCTAGCAGCAGATTCCCTCCTTAGAATATTCCCTAGGTGTCAGACTGGATCCAGAAAACTTTGATGAGCAGGACACCTGCATGCCAGAAGTGTAAAGCCACAGGGAACGCCAACCACTGGAGTGTGAAGCTAGGACCCTTAAAAGGTTTAACCCATTGCACTACAATCAGTTTGCAGAGTAGGGAGGATCAGTATGGAATCTACGACTAGATCAAGTCTCTAACAGATAAGGCAAGTAATTTGTAAATCTGATAGAGACATCTAGAGGGAGATATCTTACCTTAGAATAGATACCTCCCAAGCAATACCTCCCCGGAGGTGGGGTTGCCGTACGGATTAGCCTAAAAAGTATTTTAGGACCAAAAGGCCAAAAGGGCAAATTGACCTTAATGCTGTACCTGACTGTTCAGGCAGCAGTGTTTTATAAACGTGTGCAAGGAAGCCCACAATGCTGCCTGAGAGACATCCAAGACAGAAACTCAGCTAGCTAACGCAGTGGTCCTAACCTTGGCTCTGGTAGAGTGAGCACACAAACCCTCAGGGGATAGCTTTTTGGTCAGTGTTAGCAGATTTTGATGGAAAGCACGATCCATCGTGAGATGCTCCTCTTCTGTACCACCTTCTCTTTCTTGGCCCCGGTACACCCAGTGAAGAGATGATTGCCCAACCTAATAAAATACAGCAACAACGCTCTTTTTGGGTCCAGCCAGTGGAGTCTCACCGCTTCTTTAGAGGGATGAGGTGGAGCGTAAAAGGTAGGCAGAGTGATGGACTGGCCTATGTGGAAAGGAGTTACCACCTTCGATTAAAAGCATGCTCGAGTTCGAAGGACCAGCATGTCATGTTAGAAGGTAAGGTATGGAGGATGTGCTGACATTGCCTGTAACTCAATGACCCTCCTGTCAGACGTTATCACCATTAGAAAGGCTGTTTTGATGGTGAGAGGTATGAGTGGGGAGTTGTGGAGCGGGTCAAAGGGATGTCATCAGGAATGTAAGAATCAGATTTAGGTTCCACTGGGGCATAGTAAAAGGCACTAGTAGGAACATATGCTGGAGACCGTTCAGGAACCTATTTATAACAGAGGATTTGAAAAGAGATGGTTGGCCTGCCAATTGCAGAAATGCCAAAAAGGCAGAAAAATAACCTTTTAATGTGCCCATAGCAATGCCCTGCTGAGCCAAAGAAAGAATAAATAGAAGAACCTAGGAAAGAAGGGCCGATAGAGGAACAACATGTTTATCTGTACACCGAACCACAAACCTGCTCCAATGGCAGGAGTATACCATCTTGATGGAGGGACACATGGCTGTCACTGCTGACTTCAGGCATATCAACTGTTGCCACTCCATCTCCACGCATGAAGGCAAAGCGTTGTTAGGTTTGAGTGCAGAATCCTGCCCTGCTGCGGAAGCAGAAGATCCTGAGCCTGATCAGAGGACTCATGCTCATGCTCAATAGCTTTGGATACCAGACTCTCCGTGTCCAGTGCAGAGCCACAAGAATGACTTGGACCCATTCATGATCTTCTTAAGAATTCTAAGCAGAAGTGGTATTGGGGTAAATGTGTACAGGAGACCAAAGCTCCATTCGAGACTGAAAGCGTCTCTGAGCGAGAGCTGCCTTCGAAACTTCAGCACGCAAAGAACAAGTAACTTACCTTCAGTAACGCATTATCTGGAAGAGACTATCTAGCTGCAGATTCCTTACCTTAGAAGTTCCTAGCGTGAGCTTGGAATCCGGAACCTTTTCTGAGCAATACTCTTGTGCGCGCCATCTGGTGACTTGTTCGGATCCGTGTGGCATCGGCGGCTTCACTGGATCAGTCTGTGACGTCACGGTCGTCTATAAAGGCACCACCCAGGCATGTGTATGCCAGTTCCTTTTCCACTAACTTCCATGCCAGACGCACAGAGCTATGAAAAGAACTAACATCCTGTCTATGCAAAAAACTAAAGCCCTGACAGAGACAATCCGTGATCCTATTAGAAATGTCAGCAGAGTGGGGATGCATGGGGGTGTAAGGAATCTGCAGCTAGAGTCTCTACCAGATAATGCGTTACAGAAGGTAAGTAACTTGTCATTCTGATAGAGACTTCCAGCTGCAGATTCCTTACCTTAGAATAGATACCCAAGCCATAACCTCCTGGCGGTGGGCTGCAGACAGATCTCCTTACACTAAAAAGTCCTGTAGGACCGAATGGGCAAAGTGCCCATCTCTTCAGACCTGATTGTCCAGGCAGTAATGTCCTGCAAATGTGTTCGAGGACACCCACGTCGCTGCCTGACAGATATCCATGACTGGAACCCATCGTGCTAGCGCAGTGGTAGCAGCCTTGCCCCTGATGGAATCAGCTCTCAAGCCCTCAGGAGGTTGCTTCTTGGCTAGTGTGTAGCAGATCTTAAAGCAGAGAACAACCCAGCCTGACCTTTCTTTACTCTCACGTACCCCACAAAGAGTTGGTCATCCACCCAGAACTCGTGCAGTCGAGGTACGACAATGCTCTTTTTGGTCCTAGCCAGTTGAGTCGCTCCTCTTCTTTAGAGGGATGCGGTGGAGCAAAGAAAATGGGCAGGGTGATGTTCTGACCCAGGTGAAATGGGGTCACTACACTGGGAAGGAAAGAGGCATGAGTTCCAAGTACCACCTTGTCCGGGAACATAGTGAGATACAGCGGCTTAGATGAGAGCCTGCATCTCACTCAACCTCCTGGCAGATGTTATTGCCACTAAGGAGGCTGTCTTGATAATGAGCAGCCAGAGGGGACAGTTGTGCAGTGGCTCAAAGGGAGCACACATAAGAAATGAGAACTAGATTCAAGTCCCGCTGAGGCATAACAAGGGCGTAGGGGGAACATATGTACAAGCCCTTTGAGAAATCGATGTACAATAGGTGATTTGAATAATGAAGGCTGATCAGGCAGCCGTAGGAACGCCGATAAGGCGGAAAGATAGCCTTTAAGAGATAGCCTTGCTGGGCAAGGGATAAGACAAAGAAAAGAATGTCAGAAAGAGAAGCAGGAAGAGGATCTATATATATCTTTCTGAACAATTTACAAAACTATTCCAATGGCAGGAGTATACCGTGTTAGTGGAGGGACGCCTGGCTGCTAGAATAATTTTACAGACTTCGGGAGAAAGGTCGAAGGCTGTCAACTGTCGCCACTCAATCTCCACGCATGAAGGCGAGGATTTGACAGGTTCAGGTGGAGAACCTTGCCCTGCTGCTGCAAAAGAAGATCCTCCAGAAGGGGCAGCCTTGTTGGAGAACAGATGCTCATTTTCAGAAGCTCAGGAAACCAGACTCTCCTTGCCCAGTCCAGAGCCACCATGATTATTTGGGTCCAGTCGTTCTTGAACTTCTTGAGAACTCTGGGCAAAAGTGGTATAGGCGGAAAGGTGTACAGGAGGCCTGAGCTCCACTTTCAACGAAAAGCGTTGCTGAGTGAGTGCCACCTTGGAAACTCCAAAGGGCAATACTGCTGTCATTGCACATTCTCTGCGGAGGTAAACAGATCTAACCAAGGCTCTTCCCCGCTGCTGAAGGGCTTCTTGTGCCACCTCTGGGTGGAGACACAACTTGTGATCCGCTAAGCATCAACTGCTGAGTTCGTCTGCCCTGGCGCTCAGAGAACCTGCCAGGTGTTGAACCACCAGGGTTATGCCCTGCTTTTCCAGCCATGTCCAGGAATGCAGAGCCTCTTAACAAAGGGTCCACAATCCCAGACCCCCCCTTGTTCTACCATCATTGCAGTGGTGTTGTCCGTGCACCCCTGCACCATCTTTCCTTTTACAACAGGAAGAAAAGCTTTTAATGCATGCTAGATCGCCCAGAGCTCCAGTAAGTTGATATGGAGTCCGGATTCAGCCGGAGACCAGAGGCCTCTGATCTCCACATCTCACAGATGGCCCATCCCAGAAGTGATGCATCTGTCACTGCTTTACACTCTGGTTGGGGAAGAAAGAGAAGTCTGCCTCTGACCCAATCGCACTTCATTAACCACCACTGCAGATCTTTTGCAGTTCCCTCGGAGATCTGAACTGTCTGTGAGATTTCCGTGATGCTGTGCCAATGGGAACTTCAGGTCCCACTGCAGAGCCCTCATATGCCATCTGGCATATTTGACTAACAGGATACAGGAGGCCAAGAGGACCAACAGCCTCAGAGTCTGTCTCATCGAAATCCATGATATAGGCCGAAGCATTGCAATCATAACCTGAATATCCTGGACTTGTTGCTTTGGAGGCCCGAAACTGCACTGTGTCCGGAACAGCTCTGATGACATGGAGCATCTGAGAGGGAGTCAGGTGTGACCTCGGCACGTTTATAGTGAACCCCAGTGAATGCAGGAGGTTCACCGTAGTCTGAAGGTGGGTGATCGCAGCCTGGGGCAACGGAGCCTTCACCAGCCAGTCATCCAGGTAGGGGAAGACTGAAAACCCTAACCTGTGCAGATGAGCTGCTACCACTGCCATCCCTTTGGTAAACACCTGAGGGGCACTGGTGAAGCACGGTAAACTGAAAGTGCTTGTGACCCACCTTGAACCGCAGGTAACGCCTGTGTGCAGGCAGGATAGGGAAATACGCATCTTGCAAGTCCAATGCTACCATCCAGTCTCCTTGACAAGACCTGAGCCAGAGTGAGCATTCTGAATTTCTCCTTTTTGAGGAAGAGATTGACATCCCAGAAATCCAGAATAGGGCAAAGACCCTTGTTCTTTTTTAGGCATCAGAAAGTAGCAGGAATAACAACCACTGCCTACTTCTGATATTGGGACACTTTCTATGGCTCCTTTGGCCAAGAGAGCTGTAACTTCCTCTCGGAGCAAGATTAAGTGATCCTCCATCAGCCCTTTTTTTGACGGAGACAGAGCATGGGAAAGAATGGGAGGGGAGGGAATAGCCCTTCTGTACGATCTGCAAGCCACATTTGCCCCATGTTATGGACTGCCAGTGAGGGAGATGAAATTGAATCCTCCTTCCAACTGGACATACATGGTCTTGCAGAATCACACTAGGAGGCGTTGGACATTGTGGAGGTGGGGGGCTGGGTGATGGATGACTTCTAGTCAGACCCCTTGGGTCTGAAGGAACCACAACCATGTCCCTGTGCAAGATGTCGGCCTGGTGGAGGACAGTGGCTGGTCTGTGGGTGTCGTGGTACCCCACCCCTTCCAAGGCCTCGAAAGGGGCAAAAGACAGACTGATAGTAAGGGGTCGCCAAGAGACCCAAGGACTTGGCCGTAGCCTGGGAGTCTCTGAATCGCTCCAGCACTGAATCTGCCTTTCCACCAAATAGGCGGGACCCATCTAAGGGTATGTCCATGAGGTTTCCCTGTACATCCCCCAAAAAGCCAAAATGTATGAAGCCAAGCGTGTTGTCGAAGGGCCACCGTCGATGAAATTGCTCTACTTAACGAGTCAGTCGTGTCCAATCCACACCTGATAGTAAACATGGGTGCATCTCACATCTTTGACTGCTTGTGAGAGAGTGGCTTGCATGTCCTCCTGGTCCTAAGGCAGCACCTGCGCCACTGTATCGCATAAAGTATGAGAAAAACGGCCCAATAGACATAAGGTGTTTATCAACGTCAATACCAGGCTAGAGGAAGAAAACATCTTACCAAGCTGGTCCAGCCTCTTGGATTCCCTATCTGGGGGAACGGAAGGCACCAAGGGAAGTGGAGGCTTGGACCACCACGCTCTCAGGGATGGGGTGATGTGTGAGGAAGCTAGGATCACCCAGAGCTGGGTGATGGCGGCCGCCAACTGTACTTTTTACAGGAGTCCATGTGCGGGTTTGGACCATGTCCCCAGCAGCACATCAGTGAGTGCTTCATTAAAGTATAACATCGGTACCGATGTGAAAAACCCTGGTTGAAGCCCCTCAGTCACGAGTTTAATCCTGACTGACACAGTAGGCAGATCTAGGTCCAAGACCTCAGCTGCCCTACGATCCACCATAGCAGACAATGCTGAATCCTCTGTAGCCATCGTAGGAGGTGAGAGCATGCCAGTATCTGGAGAGGTATCCAGTCCACTGGCCTCCCCCAGCTCCTCATACTAGTCCATTTGCTCCAATTGGGACTCCAGAGGGTCTTGAGACCCCTCTCATTCCTCACCAGTGCCTGGATGATCATAGAAAAGCTCAGGCAATGGTCTGGCACCTGTTGGCGCCATCGGCTCCGGAATCTGCATCGTGTGACGCCGTTCCGGCTCCGTATCATCGGTTATTAGAATGGTGCTCACACCACAGGTGGGCATCGGTGGTGTCGGGAGCATCGACTTTGGGAGCGTTGCCGGAGGAGGCCAACTGTTTGGGCTCTGTGTCGTTCTGGATCCGATATCGGATCCAAGAGATTCCATCGGCATTAAAGCCGCTGGTGTGGAACCTGATGGGACCTTTGCCGACCCTGCGAGGCCCAAAGGGGCCCGCCTGCTCAAATATAAGATGCTTGGCCTTGTAAAACTCTTTCAGTTGAATGGGGGCCACTCAGGCTTCCAGAGAGGAGACTCGGCTCGGAGTTAGCCCTGGCAACAGTTCCACTGAACCATGCCTGGAACTGCGACATTCCTGACTCGCCTTGTCAGTTGGCAGGCAAGGCGAAGTCTGCTTGGATTTCTTCTGCTTGTGTCTCTTCCCCGAGTGCCCGAGGACCTAGAGTGGGACGAAGAGGACTTGAGGCTCCTGGAGGGGTCCCAGGACCATCTCCTCGACCAGGATGGTGACCTCCAAGGTGTCGCGCCCGCCGTCTCCTTGAAGTCCCCATGCCCGGTCACGATGATCTTCAGAGACAGCTCCCTTAAAGCTTACGGAGCCATTGCCTGGCAGTCGGAACACGACTGAGTCGTAGTCTCAGTCTAAGCACCAGAGATATTCTTTGTGGGGGCCCGTCATCGACATGGCATGGTGGCAGGCGCTGCATTGCTTCAAACCCCACCTTTTTAGATGTCATCCTCGCACAGACAACAAAAAGTGTTCAACAAGAGGTAAAAAAAAAAGGCCTGTCAAAGAAGACAGAGGGTAGCTTGATTCCCGGTTTGGGTTTTAACTGGCTAAGAAGGAAAATAAGTGAAGTACACATGCCTGGGTGGTGCCTTTATAGACGACTGTGATGTCACAGACTATTCCAATGACACCGACGATGCCACGTAGATCTGAACGCTGCCACGTGCAAGGGTATTGCTCAGCAAAAGTTCCGGATTACAAACTGACGCCAGGAAATTCTGAGGTAAGGAATCTGCAGCTAGAAGTCTCTATCAGATACTGCTGACATTGAATGTTCTTGTGGTGATGAACAGAACTAACCAAGGCTCTCTTCATTCTTGAAACTGGCCTTGAGCCACCTCTGGATAGAGACACCATTTGTGATCTGCTAGGCACCAACAGCTGAGTTTGTCCGCTCTGGTGTTCAGAGTGACCACTGGGTGTTGAATCATCAGGGATATGCCCTGGCATTCAAGCCATGTCCAGAGGTACAATGCCTCGTGACAAAAAGTCCTCAACCCCATCTCGCCCTGTTTGTTGCAGTATCACATGGCAGTGGTGTTGTTCATGAACACCAGTTTAAGCCTTCCCCTGATTAAAAGAAAGGCTTTCAATTCGAAAGGCATTGCCCGAAGCTCCAACAGGTTGATGTGGAGCCCAGATTCCACCAGTGGGCAAAGTCTTCTCCACATCACCCAGATGGCCACCCCAGCCCAGGAGTGAAGCATCTGTCACAACAGTCAGCCCTGGTTGGGAAAAGGAGAGGTCTGGCACTGACCCAATTGCAGTCTGTCAGCTCCTGATGGAGAGATTCCTCTGATGCTGCCCCCACTGGAATTCAGGTTCCACTACAGAGCCTGCATGCTCCAACAGGCATGTGTCATTAGGAGGAAGCAGGAGGCAATACGGTCCAGAAGCCTCATTCAGTTTCACCAAAATCCAGGATAGTGGCTGAAACATCAGTATCACTGCCCTAATTTATGGGATTTGCCACTTGGCAGGATAGGCCAGAAACTGCTCTGTGTCCAGAATAGCTCCTACAAAGGGGAGCGCCTGAGAAGGACTCGAGTGTGACACTGGCATATGTCGATAGTGAACCCTAGCGAGTGCAGGAGGTCCCCTATCAGTCAGGAGGTGGGAGATGACTGCCTTGGGTGAGCGCCCCTTAAACAACCAATAATCGAGATAAGGGAAGACTGTCCCCCCACATTGTCACAGATTTGCTGCAACCACCACTGTAGGAAGCTGGCCTAGTGTGTGGTAAACACCTATACCAGGTCGAACTATCCCCTATTAGTGAAGTGTAGGCAGTGTCTAGGAAGCCAGGGCACTCTTGAGGTAGCTGTGGATGAGCAGCCAAGACTTATCTAGAAGACATACAAAGCTTATGCAATACCACTATAGTCATACAGCAGTATCACATATAAAAAAAAACACACAGTGTTACAAAAATATAGATACTTTAATATATTAACACAAATACTAGAATACAGACTAGACAATCCCCTAACTGAAGCTAACTAAACACTATTATAAACACATTAGCAATCAGTAAAAATATTAGAAAGCAATAGGCATTGGCAAAAGTATAGGTAAACAGTTACGGGCCCTAGGTGAGGGCCAAATCATATACTATAAATGTGGAAAGTGAATGACAGTCCCCCACCCAAGGACATGGAATCAGTAGGACGGAGATGGAGGAACTAGGAACCCCAAGAGGTACCAGAGTGGACCTCACCCCCACCCCCTCAACCAGGAGAGCAGGGGTAAGTACCTGGTTTTCCCCAAAACCAACCAGAGGACTTTGTTAAAGGATTATGCAAGACCCAACTAAGACTGAAAAAACCCAAAGGTGGATCCTGACAGAAGAGGACCTGCAAAGAAAGGGGACCAAGTCCAGTTCGGGATGGTGTCCGGTTGTGGCAGGAGCCACTACACACCCTTCTGTGGATGCAGGACCAGGTTGACGGTGGACAAAGAAGGTCAGTAGTGCAACACAGGAAATGAAGAGAAGTCCCAGAAGGGATGCAAGTGATTTCCCATGTCGGCGGTCGAGATGCAGTCAGTTAGTGGTGTTGGAAAACCACCATCAAGCCTTGGCAAATGCAACAGACAGAGAAGAAGGTTTGCAAGGCTGAAGAGGACCAGCAAGGTCCAGGGGACTCGAATCAAGGTGGGGAGCCCAGGGTGACCCTCAGCAACTGGGAGAGTCACAAGAAGAGGAGGCAGCACCCAAAGGCAACCCACTGGCAGCAGGCACAGGAGTTGCAGTGAGGTCCACTCAGCACAACTGAAGAAGAGTCCCATGTCACTGTAGCAGCAGGTAGGAGAGTGTCCTTTGCAGGAAGAAGTGCTGGGTGCCAGGGCTACACTGAGCCTGAAGATCCCTTGTAGTAGGAGCAAACAATCCTTGGTAGCTGCCATAGCCGGGGTGCACATGGTTACTGTCCTGTGAGTAGAGGCAAAGGCTTACTTTCTCCCAAGTTGGATAGCTGGCAGAGAGGACCAAGGGGACCACTCCAGACCAACGCCTGTGATGCAGGATCCACACAGTTCCAGAGGGGAGCAGCAGTTCGTTGTTGCAGTTGGTGGCTGCAGATGCAGGGGAGCAACTCCTTCACTCCAAAGGAGATTCCTTCTTGTAGGAAAGTACCATCTTGCCTGGCATGTTACCCCCATTTTTCACTGTATATATGTTGTTTTAGTTGTATGTGTCACTGGGACCCTGGTAATCCAGGGCCCCAGTGCTCATAAGTGTGCCTGAATGTGTTACCTGTGTAGTGACTAACTGTCTCACTGAGGCTCTGCTAATCAGAACCTCAGTGGTTATGCTCTCTCATTTCTTTCCAAATTGTCACTAACAGGCTAGTGACCATTTTTACCAATTTACATTGGCTTACTGGAACACCCTTATAATTCCCTAGTATATGGTACTGAGGTACCCAGGGTATTGGGGTTCCAGGAGATCCCTATGGGCTGCAGCATTTCTTTTGCCACCCATAGGGAGCTCTGACAATTCTTACACAGGCCTGCCACTGCAGCCTGAGTGAAATAACGTCCACGTTATTTCACAGCCATTTTACACTGCACTTAAGTAACTTATAAGTCACCTATATGTCTAACCTTTACCTGGTAAAGGTTAGGTGCAAAGTTACTTAGTGTGAGGGCACCCTGGCACTAGCCAAGGTGCCCCCACATTGTTCAGAGCCAATTCCCTGAACTTTGTGAGTGCGGGGACACCATTACACGCGTGCACTACATATAGGTCACTACCTATATGTAGCTTCACAATGGTAACTCCGAATATGGCCATGTAACATGTCTATGATCATGGAATTGCCCCCTCTATACCATCCTGGCATAGTTGGCACAATCCCATGATCCCAGTGGTCTGTAGCACAGACCCTGGTACTGCCAAACTGCCCTTCCGGGGGTTTCACTGCAGCTGCTGCTGCTGCCAACCCCACAGACAGGCATCTGCCCTCCTGGGGTCCAGCCAGGCCTGGCCCAGGATGGCAGAACAAAGAACTTCCTCTGAGAGAGGGTGTGACACCCTCTCCCTTTGGAAAATGGTGTGAAGGCAGGGGTGGAGTAGCCTCCCCCAGCCTCTGGAAATGCTTTGTTGGGCACAGATGTGCCCAATTCTGCATAAGCCAGTCTACACCGGTTCAGGGACCCCTTAGCCCTGCTCTGGCGCGAAACTGGACAAAGGAAAGGGGAGTGACCACTCCCCTCACCTGCACCTCCCCTGGGAGGTGTCCAGAGCTCCTCCAGTGTGCTCCAGACCTCTGCCATCTTGGAAACAGAGGTGCTGCTGGCACACTGGACTGCTCTGAGTGGCCAGTGCCACCAGGTGACGTCAGAGACTCCTTCTGATAGGCTCCTTCAGGTGTTAGTAGCCTATCCTCTCTCCTAGGTAGCCAAACCCTCTTTTCTGGCTATTTAGGGTCTCTGTCTCTGGGGAAACTTTAGATAATGAATGCAAGAGCTCATCCGAGTTCCTCTGCATCTCTCTCTTCACCTTCTGCCAAGGAATCGACTGCTGACCGCGCTGGAAGCCTGCAAACCTGCAACATAGTAGCAAAGACGACTACTGCAACTCTGTAACGCTGATCCTGCCGCCTTCTCGACTGTTTTCCTGCTTGTGCATGCTGTGGGGGTAGTCTGCCTCCTCTCTGCACCAGAAGCTCCGAAGAAATCTCCCGTGGGTCGACGGAATCTTCCCCCTGCAACCGCAGGCACCAAAAAGCTGCATTACCGGTCCCTTGGGTCTCCTCTCAGCACGACGAGCGAGGTCCCTCGAATCCAGTGACTCTGTTCAAGTGACCCCCACAGTCCAGTGACTCTTCAGTCCAAGTTTGGTGGAGGTAAGTCCTTGCCTCACCTCGCTGGGCTGCATTGCTGGGAACCGCGACTTTTGCAGCTACTCCGGACCCTGTGCACTTCCGGCGGAAATCCTTCGTGCACAGCCAAGCCTGGGTCCACGGCACTCTAACCTGCATTGCACGACTTTCTAAGTAGATCTCCGGCGACGTGGGACTCCTTTGTGCGACTTCGGGTGAGCACCGTTTCACGCATCCTCGTAGTGCCTGTTTCTGGCACTTCTCCGGGTGCTACCTGCTGCTGAGAGGGCTCCTTGTCTTGCTCGACGTCCCCTCTCTCTCCGGGTCCAATTTGCGACCTCCTGGTCCCTCCAGGGCCACAGCAGCGTCCAAAAACGCTAACCGCACGATTTGCAGCTAGCAAGGCTTGTTGGCGTTCTTTCGGCGGGAAAACACTTCTGCACGACTCTCCACGGCGAGAGGGATCCGTCCACCAAAGGGGAAGTCTCTAGCCCTTTTTGTTCCTGCAGAAACCTCAGCTTCTTCTGTCCAGTAGAAGCTTCTTTGCACCCGCAGCTGGCATTTCCTGGGCATTTGCCCATCTCCGACTTGCTTGTGACTTTTGGACTTGGTCCCCTTGTTCCACAGGTACCCTAGATTGGAAATCCACAGTTGTTGCATTGTTGGTTTGTGTCTTTCCTGCATTATTCCTCTAACACGACTTCTTTGTCCCTAGGGGAACTTTAGTGCACTTTGCACTCACTTTTCAGGGTCTTGGGGAGGGTTATTTTTCTAACTCTCACTATTTTCTAATAGTCCCAGCGACCCTCTACAAGGTCACATAGGTTTGGGGTCCATTCGTGGTTCGCATTCCACTTTTGGAGTATATGGTTTGTGTTGCCCCTATCCCTATGTTTCCCCATTGCATCCTATTGTAACTATACATTGTTTGCACTGTTTTCTAAGACTATACTGCATATTTTTGCTATTGTGTATATATATATCTTGTGTATATTTCCTATCCTCTCACTGAGGGTACACTCTAAGATACTTTGGCATATTGTCATAAAAATAAAGTACCTTTATTTTTAGTATAACTGTGTATTGTGTTTTCTTATCATATTGTGCATATGACACTAAGTGGTACTGTAGTAGCTTCACACGTCTCCTAGTTCAGCCTAAGCTGCTCTGCTAAGCTACCATTATCTATCAGCCTAAGCTGCTAGACACCCTATACACTAATAAGGGATAACTGGGCCTGGTGCAAGGTGCAAGTACCCCTTGGTACTCACTACAAGCCAGTCCAGCCTCCTACACTTCTTACTTCTTGTGCAGGCTGAAGACTTGCCGCCCTCAGAGGATGCACAGCCGGAGAAATGTTGCAGTTGCTAAAGAGCCAGAGAAACAATGTTGCAGAGTGGAGTTGTCGCTGAAGTTGCAGATTCTCGGTTCGATGAAGTAAACAATGCAGAGGAGTTCTGCTGAAATCTTGCACATCGAATCTGAGGACCCCACACAAGAGGGAGACCCTGAATAGCCCAGTAAGAGGGATTGGTCACCTAGCACAGTGACCACCTACCAGGAGGGGGCTGTGACATCACCAACCTGACCTGGCCACTCAGATGCTCCCAGGGGCCTCTGCCCACCCTGGATTCAAGATGGCAGAATCAAGCGGCCACCTGGAGGAGCTCTGGGCACCACCCCTAAGGTGGTGATGGACAGGGGGAGTGGTCACTCCTCTTTCCTTTGTCGAGTTTCGCACCAGAGCAGGGGTCCCTGGACTGGTGCAAACTGGTTTATGCAAGGAGGGCACCAAATGTGCCCCCCAAACTAAACCGGTGGGTTGGGGAGGCTACCCCTCCCAAGCCAGGTGACACCTATTTCCAAGGGAGAGGGTGTTACCTCCCTCTCTCTACAGGAAATCCTTTGTTCTGCCTTTCTCTGCCGGTCAAGGAGCAGGAGGGCAGAAACCTGTTTGTGGGGTGGAAGCAGTACAGGCTGCCTGGAAAATCCTAGAAGGTTGGTAGGAGCAATCTTGGGGGTTCTCTAAGGAGCCCCCAGAGTACATGGAATCATACAACCAATACCGGCAACAGTATTGGGGTATGATTCCAACATGCTTGATACCAAACATGCCCAGGTTTCGGAGTTACCATTATGTAGCTGCATACAGGTGGTGACGTGACCTGTGTCCAGTACATGGGTAAAATGGCTTTGCCACACTTAAAAAGTCCAGTGCAATGGAGCTGGAGTTCACAGGGGAACCTCTGCCAATGCAGGGGGTGCCCTCACACATAAGTACCTGCCCTCTGGGCTAGGTGGGCCTACCATAGGGGAGACTTAGTGACCTGTAGTGAAAGGGTGCATGGCACTTTTCACGCAGGCTGCAATGGCAGGCCTGCAGACGTTTTACGTGGGCCCCATGGGTGGCATAATACATGCAGCACCCCATGGAGAACCCATGGGGCCCCAATGCCCCACAATATACTAAGGGGTTATGTGGGGCACCAGTATGCCAATTGTGTGGTGTGCAAAATCCTAGGCAACCAAATTTAGAGGGAGAGCACAATCGCTGGGGGCCCCCAGTGAAAACAGTCAAAGCATACTGACAGCAGGCAAAAATTAGGGATAACCATGCCACAAACAGGGTACTTTCCTACAACCACCATCACCTTAGTAAGCACCCAAGGGGTGCTGGTAAGGCCACAGGCAGTACAGCAGACAAAGTGCTCTTGGCCCAACATGAACAGCAGTTAATGTCTGTGGGCAGGCACAACAAGGATGTGAAAATATGCATCCTGTAAGTCCAACACGACCATCCAGTTTCCTGGGTCCAGGGCAGATCGAACTGAGGTGAGTTAGCATTTTACATTTCTTCTTCATGAGGAAGAAATTGAGAAGTTGCAGGTCAAGTATAGGATAGAGGCCTTTGACCTTCTTTGGCATCTGAAAGTAAGGGTAGTAGCGACCATGACCACCTTCTGATGGTAGCACCTCCTCTCTGCCTGCCTTTGCTAAGAGAGCAAAGACTTCATGACACTTTAAGGAGAGGTGGCCCTCCGCCAGCCTGTCATTAGTGGTTGACATGGGCGGAGGGGAAGTCACAAAGGAGATGGAATAACCCCTTTGGACGATTTGCAAAACCAAATGGTCGGATGTTACTGATCTCAAGTGGCACAGGTGATGGCAGATCCTGCCCCCCACTGGATGCCCATGATGATTGGAGGACAAACTAAAGCGGTTTGGAGGATGTGGCTTCCAGAGGGTGGTGGATTGGCCTGATCTCAGGCTACTTGCCCCCTGTGGTCTGTGGGAACTGTGTCCTTGGCCATGAAACATTATAAAAGCTGCTTGCTGTGGTGGTTGAGAAGGTAGAGACAAGGTTGAAAGTCCATTCCATGGCCACAAAAGAGGCATAAGGTGAACTGGGGTTGGCAAGGGGTCATGGAAAGGCCCAGGATCTGGCAGTAGCTCTTTGTCCTTAAAGCTGTTCAGCGCGGAGTCCACATTCTCTCCAAACAAATAGAAGCTGTTAGAAATGGAGTCTCTAGTTGGCAGAGGTATACCTTTGTCCAAGTAGGGACCACAATCCTTGTCAGGGTACGTCGCAACACAATCCAAATTATCCTGTGCCCACCCTCCTGCAGCTTGGCACTGAGCAGTCAGGCTTATCTTAGAAGGCAATATGTAGAGTGTTTGTGCAGAACTTTATACAATAACAGTAAAAAAAAAAAAAACACAAAAAGACACCACACAGGTTTAGGAAAATAGAGAATATTTATCTTAATAAAATAATGTTAAAACATTGAAAATCCAATGTACACAAGCAAAGTTATGAATATTTAAAGATTAAATCCAACTAAAACACTTAGAAAACACAATAGATCCAACGGGGGCTATCATGGAGTCGTTGACGGAGTCATTCCCAACAATCTGACACCACCAGTGCCAGTCACGGAGTCACACGGACCCCCAGAAACAGTACCTTTTAAAAATTAAAAACAAGGACGTCGCACAGAGTTGGAAAGAGACATTGATGGCGTCAGTCCCTTATAGCTTCCGAAGAAAGAGACATCGGTTCTGTGCTGTGAAGCAGATGGAGGTGAGGTATCTGTTCCGTCCAGATGCACCGGGAGATGATGCATCGTCGTGCGCAATGCATTGATTCCTTGTGTACCAGCGGGGTTGCGGGTTCCGGTCCGTCAGGACACGATGTGTTAAGTTTGCAGTGCCGCAATGACCCTGAGTGACGTCAGCGGAGTCACAGCGTTGTCGGACTTGCATTGCAGGCCGCAGTCATTGCGTGCAGCGATGTCCACAGAGTGGGAGCAGCGTGCGGCATCGCAGAAGTAATTCCAGAGTCGCTGGAGTTGGGTAATAGCAAAAAGCTAGTAGATGAAGTCTTTGCTGTATCGAGACTTCAGAACAGGAGGCAAGCTCAATTCAAGCCCTTCGAGAGCACTTTGGAGGAAGGCAGAGTCCTTCCAGCACAGTCAGAGGCCAGCAGTCCTTTGCAGCAAAGCAGTCCAGAGAGTCCTTTGGGCAGCCAGGCAGGTCTTCTGACAGAGTTCAGGTGCAGGTCCAGAAGTGTCTGATTTGGTGGGATCAGAGACCCAGTTTATTTACCCAAAAATGCCTTTGAAGTGGGGGAAACTTGAAAGAGTGGTTTTTAAGTACACACGTTCCCCATTCAGCCCAGTCCTGTTTGCCAGGGTCTGAGTGGGGGGTTATCAGTCCTTTGTGTGAGGGCAGGCCACTGGCCTTTGAAATGTAAGTGTCAGGCACTCTAACCTTCCAGCCCAGCAAGATCCATTCAGTATGCAGATGAATGCAGATGTGACGGAGTGTCCTGTGTTGGTGGTTTTCTGGGTGAAATGCACCAAGGAGCTCTCAATCAGTACGGACAAAATGTTGATTGGAAACAGGCTGTAAGGCACAGATGGTTTTAAATGCAGAGAAATGCTCACTTTCTGAAAGTAAAAAGAACAGTTGATGGATGGAATGCAGACCAAAATCAAACATTCACCCCCAGTCACAGATCTGGGTTTAATCCATCAGTTTTTTTGCTCACCATGCCATTTCAATTTGGACATAGCCATAGGCAAATCAGTCTTGACCCTGTTCCCCATGGGAACAGTCCATTCCGAACTTCCAGGCCAGGTCCTCCCTGGCCCAGAAACAAGCTTCCAGGGACTGGTTTCGGGGTATCACCCCTCTTCAGCCAGGCTAGTTTGAATCTAGTGGCATAGTGAGCATGGACCCACATCTCTGCATACCCTTCCTACTTGGGGCAACAAATGCAAAAAAAACAGTTGATGGACGGAAAATTAAACCCAGAAAGATCTGGGTTTAATTCATCAGTTTTTTTGCTCACCATACCATTCCAGTTTGGACCTATCCATGTGCAAATCAGGTCCCAAGCAGGACGTTGGTGATAGCTTCATTGAAAAGAAGTGGTTCCGATAGGATGACTCCCAGTTGAAGCACCTTCGTCAAGACATTTGTCTTGACTGCCACTGAAGACAACTGAAGATCCAAGATCTCAGCTGGCCTCCTCTCCACCTTAACGAATGAGGCACCGTCCTCCATAGACACAGTAGGAGGAGAAACTAGGCCAGTGTCTAGTGAGGTGTCTGCCCCACTGGCATCCACCAGGTCCTCAAACCAGGTGTCCTTAGGGTCTTTTAAGGGCTGGTAACCATAAGGATCCTCAGACCCCTCCAATTCATCATCCAATCCAGGCCTGTCTTAAGAATTAGGCACTGGCTCTTACATGGGATGACTCTGTGACAGAGTCAGGAATGATGATGGGGAGGAGTGGGTGCCAGGTAAGGTTGAGGTCGCTCAACCAGTGCTGCTCCAGAACTGTCACTGGATCCCCGGGGACTTGACTGGTGATGAGGGCAGGTCTGTTGGCTGAAAACCAGTAGGAGCCCCTCCAGAACTCACGGGGTCCAGAGGTGCTCCAAACAGGAGGTGCATGGCCTCGTAGAACTCTTAGTTTGGGGGGAATCGCTCCAGCTCTATTAAAGCTCAGGGAGGCATGAAGATGGCCCAGGCGCAGGCTCCACCACAGACCTAGGACTTGAGTGCTGACAGCCTCGAGTCTCGACTGAAGGCTTGCACTGTAAAGTTGATGACCTCTGACTTCTTCTTGTGGGACTTAATGGATTTTCCTGGCAGCTTTGTGTGGGATGACGATCGACTCCATGAACGGTCTCGGATGTTTCTCTCGACTGAGATCTGAAACATCTCAGGGTCATTCTGCATCAGGCAGCTTTGGAGGGACTGCTCTTTCAGCGCCTTTGGATGCATGGCGTGGCAATCCGCAACAGTCTTGGCGTCATGATCGCACTCCAGACACCAAAGGCAAAGAAACCGCAGATCTGCCACAGATATCGAACGGTGAAAGGTGCTGTATGGTTTGAAATCTGTCTTTTTGGTCGACATCTACAAACCAGGAGAGACAGTTTCGAAAAAATATTCAACAAAAGGCTAACAAAGGTGAGTCAAAAATTGACTGGGGGTAGCTCTCTCCAGATAAGCGCTGACTGAAACAGAACTAAAAGAAATGACATCAGCATGCTGAGGTGGCGGCTATATAGGCACCACATGTCATTTGCAGCAGTGACATTGCCATGCAAAGCTGAACGACAGCACCTACCCGCGAGCAGGGACACTGCTTGTCAAACGTTTTCAGATCCAGTCTGATGCATGGGGAATATTCTAAAGGTAAATAACCTGTGACTAGAAGTCTCGATCAGATATATTTGTTCACCATACTTTACAAGCATTGGAAAAGCTAATTGTTCGGCCCTCACATTTGACACACCTTTTTGTTTTGCCAGTGGTCTTTTGGTTACTTATTTGGCCAGAAGATGAAGCATGCCACCCTTGGGTGGATGAGGCTTGTGCGCCAATGAGCTAATGCATCCATCAACCTAGTTGGATACGGGTATTTGATATACTATCTAGGACCCTTAGCAGAACGATATACTTCATTAATACAGTTACATTTTAGGAGAGCATATACTGGACTGAAAATGATCTCAGTCCTCCTTATTTTAGGAGATAAGATGCATTTTAGTGTATTCAACTATTTTCAAATACACGTTGCCTAGATCAGGGTAGAAAGCTATCCGCATAGATCATGGAAACAACTCAGGGCAGCAGCAGGGATACACAATCAAACATGAACAAAAGCCGCTGCAGAGCCACAATTGTTTCCAGCGCAACATGACCGATGGGCGACAATGGTAATCTTAGCCACAACACAAACAATGAGCAGAGGGGCAACCATCTTGCCCAGGCTGTCCTTGTGTATGTCCGCAGGATCTCTATGCATGCAGACAACCAAATACCTGAAGGTGTGGAGCTACTGGGGCTATGTAAGGCCCAGATTCCACTAGAAGTGTCAGGCACGATTCCAACATGGGGAAATACAAGACTTATGCATATTTACGAAGAGGTCGGAGAGAGCATTAAATTTGTCCAAGAGTCTAAGAACTGGCGTCAGACCCGAAGTAATGTTGTATAATTAAATCAGAATGTCATCCTCATATAAAGAGATTATACATTCCCGACATCCACAGTCCTTGTCCCATGCACAAGACTCACATTCAACATGCCAGAGGAATCATGGCAAGTGAAAACAATAAGGGTGATAAAGGGCAGACCTGGCTAGTGCCCCTGTGGATCTGCCACTGTTCTTAATTGTCGCAACCAACTTGTACCCATGCCATCGGAACGGCATATAGCACCTGGATCCAGGCCAGCAGCTCCTCCCCATGCAGTAGAAGACTTCAGAAATGTACATCCACGAGAGGATGTCAAATGCCTTATATATATCCATGTCCACCGAGACTGCCACAGTCCTGGGCATGTCCCCCGACAGTCTGTCCAGTATATAGCAGTGGCATCTAAAATTCAAGGAAAGGCTCCTCCCAGGAACAGAGCCGCACTGGTCAGAGTGAATCAGGGATGATAAACAGAAGTGGATACAGTTTGCAAAAAGTCTTCGCAAGATCTCACAATCCAAGTTTAAAAGAGTATTCACTCCTGTCTAGTGGATCCCACCACACCTCCTTTTAGGGATCATTACTATATGGATCTCCTGATAGGAATCTGAAGTCTGGTAGCTGCTCCACCGTACAGGCCACTAGGTATACCCAAACTAAATGCTCAAGCAGGCCTGCCTGAAAAGATTAAGTTCCTGGGGAAGGCAGTCACTGCCAGGTGTCTTGACCTTCACCAACTGTTTAATCGCCAGGCTATGTCACGGTCCATGATGGAACCACCCTTAATTGTCCTCCAGGGTCAATGTGGTCAGAAGCATTTTGCCTAGAAGAAAGGCCAACTGATCTTCATCTGCATCTGCCGCTGTCCATACAGGGTTATATAATAGTCTGAAAACAGTGCAACAATTTCTGCCTGCCTATGCATGTAGTGGCCTCGGTGCAAAATGGCTGTAATCGTCGGTCAACTGCGCTCCAACTGCGGGAGACCCACAAGTAGACGTCCTACCCGACCCCCTCTGCATACCTCAATGAAACTGTTCCTGGAACACATGCTGGCCCAGCTTGGAGCTCAGGTCAGTATGTTCCCACGTCTGTTGAACCAGGGTGCAGTGTGCCTACACATACGAAACTGCAGAGTTCCAAGAGACATAGTTCATGCTCCATACGGTACAGCTGGGAGAGTGAAGCATGCCCCAATGGAGGCTTTAATCAGATCTCTTGAATACCAACTATAAACCTCTAATTTTGGTTTCTGAAGTAGCATGCTACTGGCCACAAAGAGCTACAATGCCTTGTCAGGGGTAGTAAGAGATATATTAATACAATTTACCTTTACAATGCGCATTTTAACCTCCTGCGTGCCCAGGATGAGCTGGTCTCACCCTCGGCCACAGTTGCCCAGTGCCGAGGACAAGACCAGCTCGTTCTGCTATGGGCCATTGGGGGAGGGCCAAGCACCCCCCTTCCCTGAGCAGGGATTGGAGGTGAATCGCTTACCCTTCGACTCCTGCCCGCCCCACACCCCTGTGGCGTCTGATGACATCAGCGCGTGATTGCTTTTGGATGCTGCCATGTACGAAAATCCACAACACATCTGAAAACTAAACATCCGTGTGAGTCCAGGGTGGTGTGCTTCACATGCACCCCGCACTATTTTCTTACCCACAATGTCCTGCAAACCTACAACTTTGCTGGAAATCACATTTTTTTCCACATTTTTGTGATGGAACCTTCCGGAATCTGCAGGAATCCACAAAATTCCTACCACCCAGCATTGTCTCATGTACACCGATAAAATTTCTGCCACACTTGTCAGCCTAAAATTTGTTTTTTTGGGGTTTTTTTCAAGCTGCCCTTTTGGACCCGCTGAGGTTCCCCCCTCAATTTCAACATGTTTTTGGCTCTTCCCCGTCACAGGCACTTGGCCCACCCACACAAGTGAGGTATAATTTTTACCGGGAGACTGAAGGGAACGTTGGGTGGTAGGAATTTTGTCCCGGTGCGGTGATCCCACACAGAAATGTGGGAAAAATATGATTTTTTTCAGGTAAATTTGAAGTCTGCTGAGGCTTCTGGGTAAGAAAACACTAGGGGATCCACGCAAGTCACACCAACCTGGACTCCCACGGGTGTCTAGTTTTCAGAAATGTCTGGGTTCGCTAGGTTTCCCTGTATGGCTGCTGAGCCCAGTACCAAAAAAGCAGGTGCCCCGGCAAAAACAGGTAGTTTTGTATTTGATCATTTTGATGTATCCAGTTAGTGTTTTGGGGCATTTCCTTTCGCGGGCACTAGGTCTACCCACAAAAGTGAGGTACCATTTTTATCGGGAGACTTGGGGGAGGAACACATTTCTTCCTTCCAAATGTATGACAGTGAGTAAAAAAGATGTCTATTTGAGAAATGCCCTATAATTCACATGCTAGTATTGGGACCCCTAGAATTCAGAGATCAAATAACAACTGTGTCGCAACACCGTATCTTGTGCCCATTTTGGAAATACAAAGGTTTTCTTGATACATATTTTTCACTCTTTATATTTCACCAAATGAATTGCTGTATGCCCGGTTTGGAATGAAACTCTATTGCAAGGTGCAGCTCATTTATTGGCTCTGGGTACCTAGGGTTCTTGATGAACCTAGAAGCCCTATATATCCCCACAACCAGAAGAGTCGAGCAGAAGTAACGGTATATTGCTTTAAAAAAATCTGACACCGCAGGAAAAAAGTTAAAGTAAAACGAGAAATGGCTTTTTTTTTTTTTCACCTCAATTTCAATATTTTTTATATTAGTTAATATTTTCTGTAGGAAAATCCTGTAGGATCTACACCAATGAAACCTTCAGAATTCAGAATGTTGTCTACTTTTCAGAAATGTATAGCTTTCCGGGATCCAGCATTGGTATCACACCCATTTCTGTCACTAACTGGAAGGAGGCTAAAAGCAGAAAAAATAGTAAAAATGGGGTATGTCCCAGTAAAGTGCCAAAACTGTGGTACAAAATGTGGTTTTCTGATTCAAGTCTGCCTGGTCCTAAAAGCTGTGAAGTTGGTTATTTTAGCACCATAAACGCTTTGTTGATGCCATTTTCAGGGACAAAACCACAAGCCGCCTTCTGCAGTCCTGTTTTCCCTTTTTTTTTTTTTTTTTTTTTAAACGAATTTTTTTCCTGCATTTTGGCTAATTTCTTGGTCTCCTTCAGGGGAACCCACAGACTCTGGGTACCTCTAGAATCCCTAGGATGTTGGGGGGAAAAAAGGATGTAAATTTGGCATGGGGTAGCTTATTTGGACAAAACGTTATGCGGGCCTAAGCGCGAACTGCCCCAAATAGCCAAAAAAGGCCTGGCACCTGAGGTGGGAAAAGGCCTGGCAGCGAAGGGGTTAAAAGTGTCTCTCTCAGCCAATTACGTGGAGGCCAAGTTAGCCTTCACTTCAAAGTAGTGCATTTGTCATGCGTGAGGGTGCCCCAGTAGGCAGAATCTTCCAAGGATGAACACTGAAAACTCCAGGAGGGGATATGAGTTATCGACAGACCCCAACGCATGGACAGCAAAAGTGGACAGTGATGCGAAAAAGTCATCGCTAGGTATTCTGCATGGTGCATCACCTCTGTAAGGTGTCGGAAAGTGAGGAATAGGTCTATCCTAGTATGCGAAGCATGACTGGTCAATGGGCGTGCCTGCCTCCATGCATCTGATAGGTGCTTATTTTGTATCCAACTGCCCATGTTCAGATGTTGTGTGGCAATTGACACTGTAGGAGAGGATGGGATCTGTCAGGATGTCCAACACACAACTGATATCCCTTTCCCCACCAAGAACTTGTTCAAGGCTGACACTATTAAGTCATTCAGCAAGTGGAGGTGAGTAGCCTGTCCTGCCTTCAGAGAGTAAAGCCCGGGAGATGAACCAGAGAGCCATCTAGTCTCCCACTTACAAAAAAGTATCTCCCTTCAGGGTCTGCTCTCTGCCATTCCAGTTGAAACATCACCCTCTGTGCTATTAATATCAGGCCTCCTGCTGGAGTATGCTGAAAATGTGGTTAAATAAAGAGCTGGCCTCACCAGCAGTAATGCAATTGGTTCCCCTCTAACGCAGTAAGGTGTCTCTCTCATAGCAATTTGTGCACTGAGACTTAGTAAGTAAAAATGGACGGGATTGCCCTTGGCCAGTTGATGCTAGGACCCCATGTCAGTCAACAAAGATAGGCCGATCACCCATGGGATGACGACTGCCTCGAAGCGATGCAGGTGCTAGAAGCAGGTCTCTGTCAACCTAGCTGGGTCCAGATAACTGAAGGATGGCCAGGCAGCCATCCAAGTTAGCTCGGTGTTTTAGTCCACAGTCCATATACCACCACCTCGCCTCAATCTAAATCATATAATTTCCTCCACAGAAAGTGATGTGACCTTAGAGAGCACTTGTGTGTACTCATCCCAGATAAGTGAGGAGTTCTCTGTTTGCCACTTCACTGCTGGCATCTGATACAAATGTGGAAGAGGGCTCACAGAGAGACCTACAATGTTTCAGGGCTGTGTGGTTATCCGGACCCAGTCTTCTCTTCCCTCTCCTACGTCATGAACTCCTAGAGCACTGAGACCACTCCTGCAAAGCCTCCACTTCTAATGTTGCCCCCACGAGACCCTGCCCAATCCTAGGCCTCCCCAGGTCTGTAAAGAAGGCCTTACCCTCACGGATGATCAAGAGCCAGGCCGGAAACAGCATGGCATTCTACAGTCCCATATCATGAAGTCTGCATTTCACACTGACGACAGAGGCTCTCTGCCTCTGGACAGCCAGGGTATAATCTGGGAAAATGAAAACCATATTACTGTCCACAAAGCAGCCTGTCTGCTCAGAGAATTAAGTCTGTTGCGAAAGTGCCGGACAGGTCAGGGGTCCGGATGAGGGCCCAGAGGGTGGCATCCTCACTGGGACCCAGTGTGCCCACTCTAAGGAGAAGAAAGTGGACAGGCAGTGTTGTGCCAACGTTACCCACCAAGCGTATGTTGCTGCAGTACGCTCAGCCCCCCGCTTTCTCGGCCCTGTCTTTCAGGAAGCAAAGGTGATTGGAGAGCTTCTGCACCTGCTGCTGGAGGTCCATCATTTGGGGCTGCAACGGTTGTATTGACGATTCTGCCTGTGTCACAATCTTGTGAAGTTTCTTTTGATCCTCTTGCAGGAGCCCATCTCAACAGCCAAAACATTTATCTTCACCTCCACAGAGGATCCTGAAGGGTTTACTTCCTCCAGGATCTGGGCAACTCCATAAGAGCCTGTTACAGTAGTCCTGGTTTCAACATCAACGGCCATCCATTCGGTCCTCATGCCTATGTTTGGGCATAGCACAGTATTTTGAGGCAGTTTTGCAGTTTTAAGCTTCCCCATAATGGGCTCGGGCAGTAGGAAGCCAGGGGGCAAAACACCTGTTATGAGTCCAGGCCATCCATAAGCAGCTAGCTAAACTACCTAACGAGGTGACGTAGAGCATGCAGCTGTCAACTGTGCAATCCGTCCGGGCCAGGGGTGGGGCAAGGATGAGGTGCATTGAGCTCAGGCTGCCGCCCAGGCCAGAGGTGGGCATACAACTGTCAGGTAGCAGCGTGGGGGTTCCAGCACCCCCCTGCCATTCGAATGACATCTACCGGCCTCAGCCAACTCTAGACCACCTGAGGCACCATCCTGTCAGTGTCTTAGTGAAGGCAGGGGCTCAGGGATCGCTGATGCAGTGATTGCAGGGGGAGGGGTGAGGTATGGGGAAGGGATTGGTGCCATAACTTCCCCCCTCCAGCAGCACAAGGTCCCAAAGTAGGTGAGGGAGCCTTGTCCCAACTGACCTCTCGCACTGGGGCCCCCTGCCGTAGTGTAGAAAGGGGAATTATTCCTGGCCACCCAAGAACAAGGTCCAGCACTCCTCTGCAGCCATGGCTTGGCCACCTCTGATCTGCAACCTGTTGCAGCCTCCACAGCAATCTGCTGCCATGCAGCGAGGGGTGACAAGTCATCACCTGGTCCCATCAATCGTTCCTGTAGCCACAAGGAAGGCCAGAGCATTGGCCCCCACACCTCCTCAGAACCAGAAGGGGCCTCTCTTGCCAGGGGCCAAGCCCCACCACTGCTCAAATGGGGAAGGATAGGAGCGGCGGCCTGGCAGAGCTCACTAAGCTTGGGCCACCATCTCCCTCATCCTGACCACACCACCTGAATTAATGTATCTTAAGATTTAACATGCAGTGGGGAAGACAGTGCTGATAATGTTAGATCTGTTAGCGGCGTTCAACGTGGTCCCCCATTCCAGGCTCCTGGCACATCTCCAATCAAGTGGAGTGGAAGGTCAGGTCCTGAACTGGCTTATATTTTCTTGAGTGGTAGAGGACATGGAGTATAGTTTCCTTCTTTTTCTTCAGTGTCCCTGGATTTAATAGTGAGGGAGCCTTAGGGCTCTGCTCTGAGCTCTACGCTGTTCAACACTTATCTTATGCCACTAGCACAGCTGGCAGAGGCCTTGGGGGTAAAAGTGATCTCCTCTGCTGATGACACACAGTTGCTATTTTTCTGTAAGAAGGGTGAATAAACTGTAGGGGAATCAATTAAATCTGATTTGGCGGCTGTATTTTACTGGATGACCATCAACCAATTGAAGTGTAATGCAGATGAAACTAAAATTCTCTTTTTGGTCACAATCTCCCTGAAACCTGGCATATCTTCTGAGCAGATGGCTCCCCCTACCTCTGACCCCACCCCCACCCAGCCCTCAGGGGGAGCAGTCAACAATCTTGGTGTCAAATTTGACAGCCATCTTTCTTATCACACAGAAATTAATTCTGTGGTAAGCTCTCGCTTTGATCTGCATTCTGGAAAACGTTCTACATTTTCTCTCATCTGTCAAAAATTAATTCATCCAGGCACTTATCACACTGAGATTTGACTATGCAAATGCTTTGTTTTTGGTACTGCCTGGTTAATAGACTCCAGGTGGTCCAGAACACAGCAGCCCACATCCTCCTCAACCTGCTATTGAGAACGCATGTATCTCCTCATCTTCGCTCCCTTCACTGGCTCCCAGTGAGGAAGAGGATCCTGTTTAAAACAAAGCTCTTCATCACATGGGTCCTGGTTGCTTGGGTGCCAAAATTAGCTTCCACCTCCCAACCAGGAACCAGCACTCTGCGAACAGCCTGTGGGCAAGGGTTCCCAAGATTGGTTGCACCAGAGCAGGAGGACATGCTCTTTCCTATCTGGGGCCATCAGCATAGAATAGGCTCCCACTTCAGCTACACTCTTTGGACTCAATCAACATGTTTAATAAAAAGACTTAAGCCATGGCTGTTTCTTCAAGAGTAAAGGTCTTTTCAAGTGTTGTTGGTTCTACCTATTAGCTTAGTGCCGGGACACTCCTAGGAGTAGCTGAGCGCTGTATAAATCCTGTTTAATTCATTAATATACACCAATAGAGTGCTAAAAATAAAATGGTTTCTTGATGTCAGATTTTGAAGAATAGGAGTCATCAAATCAAATGGTTGGTAAAGAAATTGTGCTCTATGGAAGAGACAAAAACAAGAGGGAATAAAAACCATTAACTAAGAAGTAACTAAATAATGTAATCGATAACAGACATCTAAAAGTTGTCTGTAGGCAAGGCAAAAAAATTAAATCGCGATTATAGCTGTTCTGTTTAAGTTTTTTCTAGCTGTACATTGGTCATTACTATTTGATAAGTTCAAAGAAGGAAGCACCTACTCTACAGTAGTATTAAATGTCATGCATTCTACAGAACTAGTAGAATTGTGCCAGTAAAGGTTAATGGTCTTCATTATTTCTTAGAATATTTGTCTTTGGTCTTCATTAGACCCCACCATTTTAATGAAAACAAAACGCAAGTTATAATGTTAACACTTTATAAAAAACTATTTTTGGCTCACTGTTTACTAGACAACATTTTAAAGTCCTTAAAGGTAAATTTCGATGCAAATATTTGTTTTAAAGTTCAATGGCCATATTTTAATCACTTCTAAAAGAAGGTGGGTGTTTCTTGCTGAGCAAGAAGTTGATTACTTACTGTAGCCCATCCCTTGTACGAAGTACTTGAATGCTTCTGCAAGCTTTCCTGGCTGAGGGAGAGAAAACAACGCAATTGTTAATACTAGACTAGTATCGGGTTTTAATACACTTTGGACGTAGCGTCAAAGAGCAGAAGAATGTCTTACCCAGAACAGTTTGAATTTTGCATGGTGTGCTGTGCATACAAAAATATGGCGTTGGATCTGACAGATTGGATTACAGAAACCAAGATGCATTTGAGTTGAGGTGTACACATATAACTGAAACCTTGACAGAACGATAAGCATATGGATTTTAGATTTACAATTAAGTCATTTAATCAGACTATTACGATGAAAAAAATGCACAGCTGCATTACTGTAGGAAGTTGGCTCTGTATATACTATCTCAAAGTGAGAGATTGTGTGCAGAGTCCAAGGGTTCCTCTTAGAGCTTGATAGGGGCAACATTAGATAATACCAATGCTCTATTTTGTGGTAGTGTGGTCGAGCAGTCGGCTTATCAGAGGGTAGTGCTAAGCATTTGTTGTACACACAAAGGCAATAAACGTGGAACACACACTCAAAGACTTCACTCCAGGCCAATAGTTTTTATATAGAAAAATATATTTTCTTAATTTTATTTTAGAACTACAAGATTTGAGGTAAGTACATTTTGTGTGCCTGGCATCCTGAGGAGGATGCCATGTTGACTGCCTTTTTATCCCCACCAACACACACAATCTGCAATGGCAGTGTGCATGTGTTATGTGAGGGGCCCCTTAGGGTGGCACAACATATGCTGCAGCCCTTAGGGACCTTCCCTGGTCACAGGGCCCTTGGTACCACTGGTACCTTTTACAAGGGACTTATCTTTGTGCCAGGGGTGTGCCAATTGTGGAAACAATGGTACATTTTTAGTGAAAGAACACTGGTGCTGGGGCCTGGTTAACAGGGTCCCAGGAAACTTCTCAGTCAAGTCAGCATCAATATCAGGCAAAAAGTGGGGGGTAACTGCAACAGGGAGGCAATTTTCTACAATTACTGTCAGAGGATTTTCAAAAATTGCTTGCTGCAATTGCTTCACAAGATTAGTCATTAAACTTGGGATGGCTCCCTGTATTACTGCAACTGTTCAAGAAGAAATGTGTCAGACGTGTATAACTGAGCAAGAAGCTTGCAAGTTATACGACAATATCTTAAATTGTGAACTGATGAATCTTCACAACGTAGATACATTTATAAACATTTAAATACGTGGATAAATATTGTGAAGTATGTAGGCCACGACCATACTCTCCTACCACTACCATGACACATTTCAGTCCTTCACACAGATCATCGCCCACACCTACTTTCCGTTTCAAACCTGCTTCCCCCCCCCCCCCACCCGCCCCAACCAAACACACTGCAAAACTGCTCCGCTGCACCCATTAACCAGCGGGCCAACCTCACTTCACACATCTCAGACCTGTTACTCACATATAAATCATCTGCCCGCTCTACAAACAAAATCACTCATTACCAAACTCTTCTACCAAGCAATGTTCTTGTCCAGCACATGCTCCACCGCATCACCAGAAAAGTTAATTAGTTCTAAAAGTAATAATCACTTTTGGTAGCATTAAAATCTATGAGGAGCCATAAGTCGGTAAAACATTTTTACAAAAAAATAATACAAAAAAATCACTTCACACATCCGTACCCAAGATCATGCCATACAGGCTACACATATTACAAATAAAGTATACATAATGTAAGCAAAACACATTACAGTGCTGTGTTTATTAAGTGGCAGAATAATAGCACATTCATCAGATACACTAGTATGTACGCATGCAAGCCATGGCATTGTCCACATGCAGTGGAGTACTGAAACTTGAGGGGCCCCACTGCAAAGGACATGGATGTGCTGCCCCCCCCGACTCACTCAGGCCAGGGTGCTGTGCTGAGGGAGCCCCCTGAAGCTCGGCACTTAACACCCGCATCGTGGGGGCTGCGGGGGCCTTTGTTATGCCACATGCCCAATGTAATGTGCTTGCTTGCAGGTCATGTGATTTAGATTTTTTCTTTTAATAGTGTGCTTAAAATAGCCTATGTTTTGAGCAGGAGCGGCTTGCAGGGCTATGTTGGGGCGGCACAGAGGGTGTGGGCAGCGCAGAGGGTGCGGGACGTGATGTGGGGAATGCACGGGGATGGACTAATTAATTTTTTTTTTTTATTTAAAAAGTCACCTCCTTCCCAGCCACTGCTCCTCCCCAGTCGCTGCAGGCAGGCACTGGCTCCCACCGTACCCTGGGGCCATTCCGGCATTAGGATTGGCTAGGAGTGTCCAGCCAGGGCACTCCCAGGCAGACTGGGAGCCTGTGCATGCTCTCGCCAGACCGGCAACTGTGTTGCCAGGCTGGAGAGAGCCTACTGCGCATGTATGTTTGGCTGGCCAAAGACAGCCGGCCAAACATACATGTGCAGTGAGAGGAATGCACAGTGCACTCCCCTCATCTCGACATCCCTAATGCCCGCCCCTTTAACAAACAAAACTATAATAAACATGGTTTATTATCGTTTCATTTGGTAAAGAATTTGCAGCAGCTGCTGCTGGCGGAGAGGCAACGCTCCTCCACCCTAATGGAGGAGCTGCAACTGATTTTGTGATAGGCCAAATAACTGCGCAGGGCATCTATAAGACGCATATGTGTACTGGGGCAAATGTCAGTATAAATGGTACCTTTTCAGAGACATAGCATAATTCCCTGCTGCTTGCAATAAGCTGGGCATTCAGTTTAATGTGAAATAAGCAACAGAAATGTTGCAGGCTGAGAACAGAGGTCTAATCATACCCAGGCAAACTATGTCGACCAGTTAATACTGATGTGAAAAAACAAAGTCCAGCACGATAGCCAAATCCAAATTACTGACTGAAGCTGAAATAGGTGGGAGTCGGGACCTCTGCGCCTCAATGTTCTCTGCTTAGGGTGGCCAGATGTTCTGAACAACAAAAAAAACTGGGACACAAATATATATATATATATATATATATATATATAGAGAGAGAGAGAGCGCGCCATATGGAACACACCACACCCTACGACAGTGGTTCCCAAACTGTGCGCCGCGGCTCCTTGGTGCGCCGTCAAAATTAGCCAGGGGCGCCGCACACAGTCTGGAAACCACTCGGAGGTGCTTTTAATCGGTAGCTTTTCACCGTGGTTTTGAAAACAAAACCCCCTGCATTAATTATTGTGACCAGCGGAGGGCGCCAGAGTACCATTAATAATATCCCTATGACAAAAGAAAAGAAATAGTTTAAAATAAATGGTTTTCAGGAACCTGAACGAGAGAATTAAGAAGTCAAACTGTAAATAGTGTAGGTACAGGTACAGGCTGGGATTACGTTCCCCCACCCGCCAAAAAAAAGTAACATAATGGGGAGCCGTGGCCAACACGGCCAATAGGTCAAAGGAGCCGGGGATCGAAAAAGTTTGGGAACCACTGCCCTACGAAGTCTAATTTTCATGCTACCAAAAAACACACCTCTGCAGCATGAAAAATAAAGACTTCCTTTGGCCATGCTTCAGTATATTGCAATGAGAGCTTTGTTATTCTGGCCTCGGGTGATGGGCTCCACAGCGGTTTATTCGCCCTCCATTAAATCCTGCTGTGCTGTCTGAATTAAGCTAGGCAGCACAGCAGGAGAGTTTTTTTTTTTAAACAAAACTGTCAGTGGTGTCATGAGAGGGCCGATGTGAACACACTGCCGAGCGATAAACGTGCGAGCTCAGCCGACCCTCTCCAAAAACCGGGACAGTTGTGTATTTCTGAAACAAGTGTCAGGACAGTCATCGGAAATCCGGGACTGTCTGGGTAAATCTGGGGCGTCTGGTCACCCTATCTCTGCTCAGAGTGTGTCTGATACATAGAACCTGGCCTGAAACTCAAGTGACACTGTGCTTGACTCGGAAATTGAATAACATGGAGCATACATATCATTTTGAAACTCATCTGTCGCCATACCCTCCTCACCTGACCGGCGGTAGACCCCGCAATTTACTTTCTACGAGTGCAACCAAGTAAGGCCCGGCACTGCTCCATATCACTGAAGTATTGAGTGCCAAGGAAGCTGCTCTGTCTATCCACTCACACTGAGTGCAGCAGTCCCAATTCTATCCTCCCTGCTATTGCACAATAGCTTCCCTCTGCTAGCCATGCCTGCGACTCACACAAGGAACTTTGCCAACAGTCTCTCACGACCTGCAATGGTACAATTTTGTTCTTTTACACACACGCCTAACCTCGACTTTGAGAAGTCATTGTTTCCCATTACTCTGAGAAAAGTGTAGTTTTGCCAGTGCATCCAACAAGGTCGACCGACTGGCTGCTGCCCCACGCTATTCTGACGTAGCACGCACACACTCCCACCATCTCACATATACACATAGTACAATATAACAGCCATTATAAGCTCTGAGCTACTCCATTGTCTTCAATGGAGCTCTCAATACTCCAGTGTTATACTGAAAAGAAGGGTTACTGTGAGAAGTAAAGTCTTGTTAGTACAGAACACAATCACAGTGTTACATTTTATATTCTATGGGCTTCTCCCAATTGTTCATACCACAAGTCAGACTCTTGGGCAGGATAGCAGCCCAGTTGCACAAAGTCCATAGCTCCTAGATTACCACTGATCTAACTAGCACACACGCAAGCAAACACCCTATAAGATCCCAACCCCACTGAAAACCCTGCAGCATACTAAAAAGCTCATTTTATTTTTTTGTGAAACCTCTCTGGTGCCATGTGGAGAGGCTTCACACCAAGTCCACACATCTGACCAAGAATAGCGGTTCTATGCCAGCTGTGCAGTAAGAGCTGCAGGTAGATGGTGGCACTGGAATCAGGTCATCTTTGCTAGGTTGCTAGTGAAATGAGACCATGATGGTCTCAGTTACTTTGAACACGCACCACTATCACAACACACCGGAAGGTAGATTACATCGCAGTCTCAGAAAAGATGCCAGATAATGTTTGGGCACGTATTCTATGATATATCTTCTCACCCTGTGGACCAACGACAGTGAGTAAAGACGAGATACTTCAACATCCTACACTGCTTTTTACCTTGCATGGAGCATTAATTTACACGTGACTAGATCGGATGCCGTTCACATTGTAAGCTGCAGAAGAAAGCCCACAGGTAACTAGAGTGATTTTTGGAAAGGGTGTGAAACGGTTCATTTGAACGTGTCTGGCTGAGCAACAAACATATAACCTAAAGATTAGCATGGACCTGGAGGTGAATTCATTTGCTATGCGCCCTGTCCAGATCGCTCACCCACTGTGACTTCCAGATTCATTGATGTGGTGCCGATGTCACTAGGACTTTGCACATCTTCCAAGATTCAGGCAGTGGGTTCGATGTTACTAGGACAAGGAGTTGCAGGAAACGGAGTGGGATGCACCGTATGTGCTAAACGCAAGCTCCATTGCGGGAGATATGAGTAAATATTGCCTTTCACTAGAATAAATGTCAGCAATCTTTCTGTTTCTCCTTTCGTTCTTAACCTTCTTTCTTTCTACTGCCTCCCCTTTTACACTCCTTTCACCCTCTTTCTGAACTCATTCTCCCTCTAATTCATGTCTTTCAATGGCACGTCTTCTCCCCTGTTTTTCATCTTCCCATAAAAAATGGACAATATTCTACTAAACCTGCTAAGATGAATTCAGCTTTTATATTCTGACAACTGGGCTAAGGTAAAGGCTGGCAGCAATGAAAGTGTCTAGTAAAATTCTAATAGAGAGAGGCGTGAAGCAAGGCTGCCTACTAGCCCTGATGTTACTCAATTTATATCTGGCAGATCTGTGCGCACATTTGAACTCTTCCAGTTCCCATCCCCCTAAATTGGGTCATCAACTACTAACAGCACTACTATATGCAGACGACATCATCCTGCTGAATCTTTCAGGCACGGGGCTTCAAAAACTCCTACATACCCTAGATCAGTACTGCAAGTCCAACATGCTGCTGTTAAACCTGGAGAAGACCAAGGTTGTCATCTTCGACAAGCATGTAATGAAGAAAAAGAAGTGGCTCTGTGGAAACCAGCCAGTGGGCAGAAGTAGTAGCTACAAATATCTGGGGGTCTGGTTGCAGTAGCAGTGGTCTAACCGCTTGCATCTAACACCTTGAAAGCCGGAGTGGTATCGCAACTTGCAGCTTTTCAAAATCTATCTATGAATCTGCAAAGTTCAGCCTGGAGCCCGCTCCTTACAGTGATCAAGACAAAGTTCCTTCCCTCCCTGGTATACACTCTGGAAATTTACCTTGACAAATTTAATGATTTCTTGAATATTGCCCAGAGTAAAGTTTTCCGCTTTGTTTTCCACCTGCTATACAGTTACTCATCGCTACAAGTCAGATTGGAATTCGGGCTACAAGACCAAGCTTTGGTACAGAATGGGGCTATGCTCAAATATGCCTATCTACTAAAACAGGCACCCCCAAAAACACTGAAAACACTTATCTGGAAGGAAACAGGCCTGAACATGCCGGATGACTCAAATTCATTGTAGGAAGTTGGCTCTGTATATACTATCTCAAAGTGAGAGATAATGTGCACAGAGTTCAAGGGTTCCCCTTAGAGGTAAGATAGTGGCAAAATTAGATAATTCTAATGCTCTATTTTGTGGTAGTGTGGTCGAGCAGTAGGCTTATCAGAGGGTAGTGTTAAGCATTTGTTGTACACACAAAGGTAATAAATGAGGAACAAAGACTCGAAGACTTACTCCAGTGCAAAAATCAACAGTTCCTGGGGGAGGTAAGTAAAGGTTAGATTAGGAGGTAAGTAAAACACTTACAAGTCTGAGTCCTCGGGCACAGGCAGCCCACCGTTGGGGTTTCTTACAACCCTATAGTTACCACAACAGCAGCTCAAGGCCGGTCAGGTGCAGAGGTCAAAGAGGTGCCCAAAACACATAGGCGCATATGGAGAACAGGGGTGCTCTGGTTCCAGTCTGCCAGCAGGTAAGTACCTGCGTACTCGGGGGCCAGACCAGGGGGGTTTTGCAGAGAACTGGAGGGGGACACAAGTAGGCACACAAAACACACCCTCAGCAGCACAAGGGCGGCCGGGTGCAGTGTGCAAAGCAGGCGTTGGGTTTCGTATAGGTTTCGGGGGAGGGACCTGGGGGTCACTCTAGCGGTGCAGGCAGACACAGGGGGGGTGCTTCTCGGGACAGCCAGCACCTGGGCAAGGCAGAGGGTCGCCTAGGGTGGTCACTCCTGTGCTGAAGTTTGGTTCCTTCAGGTCATGGGGGCTGCGGGTCCCTTGTTACAGGCAGTCACGGTCAGGTGGAGACTCTGGATTCTCTCAGCAGGCGTCGCTGTGGGGGTTCAGGGGGGTCGTCTCTGACTACTCACGGGCTCACAGTCGCCAGGGAGTCCTTCCTGAGGTGTTGGTTCTCTGAATCTCGAGCTGGGGGCGTCCGGTGCAGAGTGAGAAGTCTCACGCTTCCGGCGGGAAACGTGCAGTCTTTGGAAGTTGCTTCTTTGTTGCAAAGAAGTAGCTGGTTTTGAGCAGGGCCGCTGCTCATGGCAGTTTCTTGGTCCTTTAGTCCAGGGCAGTCCTCTGAGGCTTCAGAGGTCGCTGGTCTCTGTCGTTTGCACCGCTGGTTGCAGGTTTTCGAAGTTGGAGACAGGCCGGTAGGGCTGGGGCCAAAGCAGTTGTCGTCGTCCTCCTTCTCTGCAGGCTTGTAGGTCAGCAGTCCTCCTTGTTTCTTCAGGTAGCAGGAATCTAGTTTCCTAGGTTCTGGGGTGCCCCTAAATACTAAAATTAGGAGTGTGTTTAGTTCTGGGAGGGCAGTAGCCAATGGCTACTATCCTTGAGGGTGGCTACACCCTCTTTGTGCCTCCTCTCTGTAGGGAGGAGGGGCACATCCCTAATCCTATTGGGGGAGTCCTCCAAACTCAAGATGGAGGATTTCTAAAGGCAGGGGTCACCTCAGCTCAGGACACCTTAGGGGCTGTCCTGACTGGTGGGTGACGACTCCTTGTTTTTCTCATTATCTCCTCCAGCCTTGCCGCCAAAAGGGGGGCAGTGGCCAGAGAGGCAGGCATCTCCACTAGCTGGGATGCCCTGTAACAAAAGGGGTGAGCCTTTGAGGCTCACCGCCAGGTGTTACAGTTCCTGCAGGGGGAGGTGAGAAGCACCTCCACCCAGTACAGGCTTTGTTCCTGGCCACAGAGTGACAAAGGCACTCTCCCCATGTGGCCAGCAACATGTCTGGTGTGTGGCAGGCTGGCAAAAACTAGTCGGCCTACACTAGAAGTCGGATTGGTATTTAGGGGGCACCTCCAAGATGCCCTCTAGGTGTATGTTAAAATAAATTGCACACTGGCATCAGTGTGCATTTATTGTGCTGAGAAGTTTGATACCAAACTTCCCAGTTTTCAGTGTAGCCATTATGGAATTGTGGAGTTTGTGTTTGACAAACTCCCAGACCATATACTCTTATTGCTACCCTGCTCTTACAATGTTTAAAGTTTTGCTCAGACACTGTAGGGGCATAGTGCTCATGCACATATGCCCTCACCTGTGGTATAGTGCACCCTGCCTTAGGGCTGTAAGGCCTGCTAGAAGGGGGACTTACCTACGCCACAGGCAGTGTGAGGTTGGCATGGCACTCTGAGGTGAGTGCCATGTCGACTTAGTCTTTTTCTCCCCACCAGCGCACACAAGCTGTGAGGCAGTGTGCATGTGCTGAGTGAGGGGTCCCTAGGGTGGCATAAGACATGCTGCAGCCCTTAGAGACCTTCCCTGGCATCAGGGCCCTTGGTACCAGGGGTACTAGTTACAAGGGTCTTATCTGAGTGCCAGCCAGGGCTGTGCCAATTGTGGAAGCAAAGGTACAGTTTAGGCAAAGAACGCTGGTGCTGGGGCCTGGTTAGCAGGGTCCCAGCACACTTTCAATCAAAACTTAGCATCAGCAAAGGCAAAAATGTAGGGGGTAACCATGCCAAGGAGGCATTTCCTTACAAATCAACTGTATTTCAGAATATATGAGAATTAGGAACACAAACAAGGCACATTGTTTGCTATTTCTGATATGTGTTGAAAACTTACTTTAATATGATCAAAGCAAATCATTACACTAGGTGAAGTAATTTCAACACGTTTGTCTGTGCATTGTAAATGTGTTGGCTGTAATGACAGTGTGCTACCACACCATGACTACTCTACACCACTCCTCTCTACTCTGCATCAATAAATTTTACACCACTCTAGCCACTGCACTCTGCTCCACTTGACACTACGCCTTTCTACTCTACCTTGTACCACTCTACTCCACACTATTGCACTCTTCACCACTGCACTCTACACAACTCCAGTCTAGGCCACAAAAATCTACTCTACACAAGTCCACTCTCCGCACTCTGAAACACTGCACTCTATGCCAATACACTCCCAATGAACTTTACTATGTAACACTCAACTCTATGCCCCTGCGCTCTACGCCAATCCAATGTACACCACTCTAATCTACTCTGCATAATTCCACTCTATGCCACTACACTCTAAGTCACCCTACACAACTGCACTCAACCCTTCACCACTCCACGCCAACTTGCTCTACTCTAAAAACAATCTAGTCTTCGTCACTGCACTCTACTCCATTCTCTGCCACTCAACTCTATGCCACTGCACTCTACATCACTCTCTTAACCACTGCGGTCTTTACCAATTCATTCTACACAACTGCATTTTGTCACTGCACTCTACTCTAAACTGCTGCACTCCGATACTGTAGTGTGTAACACTTCAATTTCTGCCACTGAACTCTGTGCCACTTTACGCTGTACTACTCCACTCTATGGCACTATACTTTATGTCACTCAGGTCTACGCTGCATTCTATGCCACTTTTCTCTACTGTGCGCCACTGCCTTCTTCATCACTTAACTCTACGTCACTCCACTCTACATCATTTTCAGCCCCCCCCACTGTACTATGTAAAAACTCTATGAATAAGATCTTGTTGCATAGCCGTGATGGCACCCTTAAACGGGTATAACATACAGCTAGCGGCTAGAGCTGCCAAATTTTTATTTTATGTTAAAGAGTTACTCACCCAATTAGTAGAGACCTAGGACGGTTTTCCCCAATTCATTCCTCACCAATTGGCTAAAATTGAGGGGTTTTTACGCATAGAGAGCCTTTTGACTTTGCACTGAACAATTATGATAGATTTTGCTCTCCTCTGCACTTTAGTGACTGGCTAGCTTCGGTCACCTTATTACTTTGTTTGCGCTGGCACTTTCAAATTAGTAATTTCCTTCTGGATTTACTAGAATGAAAGCACAATTTTCTGTTGGTGTTTCTGGCTCAATTCAACCAATTCAAGTATAGAAAACCAGAGTGTTCCACTAATGCAAGTTATGATAAGCTGCTTGCCTTTTAGTCTGAACATGCATGGGCATGGTCTCCCAAAGGCTCAGGGTTAGGCCGCTAATACATTTGATCACCGTGTTTAATTTTAGATTTGCCTCTCTTGTTAAGGTCAATTTTTTAAAGTATTCCCATCGCCTAACTAAAACTTTTGGCAATATGTTGCAGTAATTATAGCGTGCAAGCATGCCAATATTCTAATAGTTCCTTTTATGTATATGCAATATGTAATGGTTGTAATTAACTATGCATTAATAAGCTTCACTTCTACTATGTACCATTCTAATCTACACGACTGCATTCTACGATGCTGCATTGTATTCCACTGTATTCAATGACACTGTCCTCTACACCACTATACTCTGGAACACTCTAATGCAGTGGTTCCCAACCTGTGGTCCAGGGACCCCTGGGGGTCCGTGAAGCCTTCTCAGGGGGTCCACGAGAGCCTATAAAATTAAAGAAATATGAACAAATATTGACAAATTAGGTCCCCAGATTCCAGTAATGACTCAGGCGGGGGTCCCCGGATTCCCATTATGATTCAGTGGGGGTCCCTGGGTTCCATTAATGATAAAGTGGGGGTCCTTAGAAATTAAAAGGTTGGGAACCACTGCTCTAATGTAATATACTCTTCACCAGTCCACTCTACTCTATGCCCCTCCAGTGCACGCCACTCTACGTGACCCCACACTATGCCACTCTAATACACAACACTCTGTCACTCCAGAACACTCTACTCTTCGCCATTTCACTCTAGGCCACTTAACACCACTCTCCTCTATGCCATTAACTTTTAGCCATGCTGAAGAGCAGATACACTGGTGTACAACATGGCAAAGCCAATAGCTCTTGCACGGGCGAGACCTATTTGCTTTGCCAATGCTTGTTATACCCTGGGTATTCTGTAGCCATATTTCCACATAGCAAGAGTTATGCATTTAAGACTTTTTCACAGCTTCCATTAGCTGTACTGAGAGGCTGCCAGGATGCCTCTATGGAAGATGCATATATTGTTTATGTAAGGGATTGAATGGCAAATGGTGCAAGTAACTGAAAAATACAAAACAATAGGAATTCAAACCTCCTGGGATACAGTTTTCCTCTGTTTACATGGAGTATACGCACTCAGCTCACTGGGACAGCTGTTAAATATGAGGATCACGTTGTTAAAAACGTAGGCATCAAGATGCAGGAATGATTGAATATCATGGAAAGATCACGTCGTACTGTTAAGAGAAAGTGCAGACTCATATCAAAGGTTATTGTAATACCGAGTGAGCTTTGTGTTCAGATACGACTTGTAGAAAGAGAAATGGCAGCCAAGAGTAATCAACTTGTGAACTGAGTACTGCGTTTTAACAATTTACAGAACCGGTTATTATTCGCCATTTTAATTTCGTAACATACAAGGGCAAACAGGAGGTAGATTTCATCAGGGAGCAATCTATTTTTTTGAATTTTTTATGCAACACTGAATCCATCAACCAAAAAAGATATACTATGGTTTCTGAGCCCCCGGAGATTCAAAATTCGTGTTGTGGTAGTAGAGTTACATGGAGGTAGCTTTGTAGCCCACCACGTGCAATTTACATATTGAGATGTACTGAGAATGTTTTATTTGTGCTAGCTAAGGTAAAGTCTTCTACGCTAAGCTACAGCCAATATGGGGGCCGCTGTCTACTACTGGCTCTGCCAGTTGAAGAGTTATACTTTAAGGAATGTGGATGCTAATGCGGACGTGTTCACCTTCAGAGGGCACAACCAATATCTTTTTGGGCATTTAGGAGGTTTTCACTTGCCCTTGAAACAGTCAAGTCATTAAGAACAATTGAGGCTGCATGAAAGCGATGGATGAGCATGTGTGACAAAGCCGTAATCAGCTAGTGCCAAATTAACAGGATCCATTTGAAGGAGGGCACCAGAGCTTCATGAAACTATTGGTGATCTGAGGAATAGTCCGAAAAAGATTGGTACACACACTAATAAGACATGAGCACCACTACAACCTGCCACAGAATCATAATATAATTGTGATAAAAGAGGTAATGAATGAAATTGAATATTTAGAGACCTTGATGAACAAAATCCACCAGAGGGTTACAGATACACAGATTTGTAAAGATTATTACTACATTTAAATGCAGCCACAAACAAGCATTGATCAACAATAACTTCGGAAACTTTTGAAAAGTTTATAACCGTCAGATTGACTACTCCTGCCCGGGTTGGCTGACCAATTCTGGCAGGAGAGGTCAGGGGCCGGGGTGGACACTTTGGACAGTTACCTGGCCACCAGAGCGTTTATGAAGCAAAATCCAAACTTTAAAGGACAACCGCCGCAGGCTACAATGGAGTGGTCCTGACGCTCAGGGATGCAGGCAAAAGATGTTCAAAGGATGATCCGGTTGTAGTGCGGTCGATGGGGGTGTCTTTGGGGGGGCTCCTTGGCTCACGTGTGGAGTGGGGCAAACTTGTCCACAGAGATCCGGGTCCCTCAAAGTCCTAAATTATGCTGGGCTACTTGTTAGTCTGCACCGCAGTTGGGGTGAAATCCTCAGGTGTGGGCTAGTATCCCTTTGGGTGCAACAAATCTGGAATCTGATAGCATTCCCTGTAAGACAGACCTAGGTACAACATTTGGTTATCTCGGATTTGTTTTTTTGTGGTCGTGGCTGGTAGCAGAAAAACATCTGTGGTGGCTACCAACTTGGCGATTTGTGCAACTTCAGCTCCTGTGTTCCTGGAGCTCGTTCCAGATCAGCCTACTGATCCTTGGATTCACTGCTGCTGTTAGACAATGGGAATCAACTTTTCCCTGAGCCGAGAGACATAGGCCCAGTGCAAACTGCTAGTCCAAAGTGCAGCAGGTGCCGTCCTTCCAAGCGTGCAACCTCTCACTGTCTGGGTTCAAGGGCAGCTGGGCAGTCCCCCAATCCTCTCTCCAGTTCCAGTGCACCATATTTATCCCAGGAAAGTGCCCAGAGGGGACCACGCAGTCACTAGGCAATGGGCTACTGGGTATTCTCCTACTTAGTGACAAAAGTCCTGGGATGTGTGGCATCTGGCTATCCCACAGTTTCACATTCCAGCCCCTTACAAGATGGCACAACCACTTCCTCAGTCGTTAGGAGCTTTGTACCACACCCAAGAGATGTGGCTACCACATGACTACATGCCAACTTTAGAACCAGGTTGGGGGTGAGTTCTCTCCTTGACCCGGTCTCCTCTTTGTCTATAAGAACAAAAGGCATCCTGCTCAGGGGTGTTGGTGCTGCTTCGCCCACAAAGGCTGCTTCACTTTTAAAGCTCATCTTTTGAGCTAAAACCCTTGAGTGGCCATCCTGGGGCATGAGGTGGCAACTCTCTCTGTGACAACTGCCTTTGTTCCTGTGCTGGGGAGTCATTACACATTCCCCCCCCCCGCCCCAGGTGGTCAGAAACCTGCCTTTCTGAGGCCACTGTGCTAGCCAGAGTACAGAGTGGCAACTTTCTAAAAATTGCCTACCTTTAATAGTTGTATTAAATTCGACCTGGGTATCAGGTCGGGTTTAATGCCACAATTAATTTGATACCTTACATGACCCAGATTGGTAGTCCTATTCAGGAGTTAACCTTGATGGAACGCCAATCAGGTGCCCTGTGTTAGCCAATGGAGCTACTAACTTTATCTACAGCAAAACAAATATCAGGAAGTGTTGCTTCTAAGACATTTCAAAGATATATATGTCTTAACTTAACAAAATAGAGCTCCTTGCCATAGGGCTCTATAGGCCTTCCTTAGGGGAGACTTACATATAGTGCTACGGTAAAGGGTGGCTTTGCCATTGGTGTGAATGGCAAAGTCGAACTGGCAGTGAAAACACTGCCCTTCCAGTCTGCAGTGGCAGGCTGGGGGCCTTTTTGTATCTTGTCGCACACAGGGTGGCACAAACAGAGAGGGCACTCTGCCTCACTTACACTAGGTACCATATACTAGAAACATATAATTAAGTCAGTCCTTGCCAACAAGATGTATCCAGTTTGACATTAAATGTGAACACTGGCATTGAGGTCTGGATAGCAGGCCTCACTGCACTCCCAGAGTCAAAAATCCAGCAGCATCAGTCCAAAAATGTGGGGTTGAATATGCAAAAAGGAGCATTTCTTTCCAGGAGAAATTCCATGTATTCAAATATTCCCTCCACTGAAACAAGGATATCAGATGGGTGTGGTGGAAAGTGTTCGGTTTGTAAAAGATAAGTGCCAGAGTCCAAAGTTTTACTCAGAAGACTGCATCAGGCACTACCAAATCTCATGTTTGCTGAAAACCAAGGCTGCGTACTTTTGATTTCACCTCACACCTCTATTCCACCATCAGGTACTTCCTGCCCCTTTATGTCACTCTTTCAGGTTCTTTTTCATCCTACTTTTCTTTGTCACTCCTTCCCTCTTTCTAGTCATCCTCCTTTCTGTCTCATGTTTTTTTCTCTGTTGCTCTGGGTAAATTCCGGTCCACAAAAATGAGTGCTGGTAGGACCCACCTGCAACCTCTAGCTCAAATTAAGCACCGATGGTAAACTTCCTACAGCAAGAAAACACAGGAAGATTCTATGATTTGTGATTACTGGTCAGGCTACCTCCACCACACAGTTCTGACATTCAGTCTCAAGTCAGGACTGCCAACCTTCTACAGAAATATTGTAGTCACGGCACCACATCTAAAGAAACAAGAAATATTCATATAGCTCTTAGACATTGTCAAAGAAGGGGTTTTATTCAAACAGATGTGTTTGCCACAGCTCAAAGTGTAAATTTCTAGACATCACTGCCAGGTATCTAGAACAAGATACTCTAGGCAATGCCCCTTTGATGAACTGGTCAGGAAAATTACTTTTCAGTTTTCAGCGAGTACCTTTCATTCAATCAGTTCTAATCAGATTACATTACTCCAAAGCCAAGCCAATTCTCATTGAATCCCGTTGACAAAGGCAGTAGTAGAACCTCCATATATCTCTGCCACCACAACACACTTATTTTGAGTTTCTAAAGGCTCAGAAACTATACAATATATTTTTGATTGATTGATTAAATGCATTCAGTGTCACGTAAAACAATGCTACTCCAGATGTCCATAAAACCACACAAGAGGCTTCCATGCAGACAAAGGCCCTCAATACAACCCTGGCAGTTGGTGTTAAAGCGGCGGTAAAACCGCCAACAGGCCGGCAGTAAGAAAAATTGAATCATGACCACGGCGGCAAACGCAAACACATACAGCCACTTTAACACTCCGAACGCCACGGCAGTAGCAACAAACACCGCAGCGGTAACCGCCAACAGGCAGGCGGTAGACAATGTACCGCCCACCCCATTACAACATGCCCATCCGGCAGCTTTTCCGTGGCGGCACCAACGCCATCAAAAGCACGGCGGAAACAGTACTGTGAAGGGAAACCACTAAAGGAAGAACCAGGACGCCATGGAGCCTGAGCTGTAGGTTCTACCAATGCTGGTGTATCTTCTCATATACCAGGACTGCCAATGGCGGCAGTGACGACCACGGTGAGTACTACACCTAGCACGGGGGGATGATACACACGCAACACCCCCACCCCCAACACCATACACACAAACACATGCAACAACATTACATATACACCCCGTAACCCTCTGGAATAACGCAAGGACAAAAGGAATGGATTAAAATGAGTGTTATATTAGAAATAGTCCGAAATACGTAAATATTTCAAAAATAGTATTTACAAAATATACAATATGTACAAAAGGCAGTACAATGTCCACTCAAAATGTCCGTGGCCCACTGGGCCAAAACACATAGGCCAAGCCCACACTTGACTCCTGCCTCAATATGGAGAGAACACTGCAGGGGCATCAGGCCGAAAACACACAGGCACCTCAGGGGGATGGGGAAGGTGGGGCACCTCAGCCGGAAGATGGTACTATGCCACTTCTCCTGCCCACATCGATGTCCTGGGGAGTGCAAGGCCACAGTCTCTCTAGTGGGTGGTTTTCCCACTGCTTGGTCCTGGGGAGTGCAAAGCCACAGTCTCTCAAGTGGGTGGTTTGTCCACTGCTTGGTCCTGGGGAGCACAAGGCCACAGTCTCTCTAGTGGGTGGTTTGCCCACTCGTTCTAGAGGGGGCTTTGTGCCCAGTGATGCAGCACTTGGGGGGGGTGCCAGGTCACAGTCCCTCACCTGGGTCTCAGCCACGAGATTTGCAGTGACCAGGATGCATGATAGTCCATGGAGGCAGAGCTACAGTCCATCCTCCGGCGGCTACGGCTACACAGTGGTGGTAGTGCCAGTGCTGGTGGGGGTCCTGCCAGTGGTGGGAGGAGGCTGAAGCCATTCTCCTGCAGCCTCGGACAGCTGACCACTGGGGCTGCTACTGTCAGCGGTGCAGGTGGCGGTGCTTGCGGCGGGGCTGGCCGCAGTGCAAGTGCAGGTGCCGGTGCTGCCAGTGGTGAGGAAAAACTCCAGCCCTTCTCCTGCAACGTCGGACAGCTGCCTACTGGGGCTGCTGCTGTTGACAGTAGTGGTGATTGCAGCGGTGCAGGTGGCGGTTCTGGCGGGTGTGCTGGTAGCCACAAGGCCTTCACCTGCAGGCTCGAACAGCTGAAGTGCCGTGCCTGGTGTTTTGTGGCCCTTCCTGCCCTTGGCAGATGGTGGATTCACCTTGGGTCTGGCAGCTGGAGGCTTTGAGGTGGCCTTGCTGGGTGGTTGTGGCTCCTTCCCTTTGCTGGATGTTGTACCCTTCTTCACCTTGCCAGGTGGCAGAATGTTCTTGGCCTTGGCAGGGGTTGGTGGCACACTGGATGGGCTGACTGCTGCCCCCTTTGAGCCTCTGACAGCTGCAGAAACAACAGCAGCTGTGGACTTGGTGTCTGAGGTGCTGGGTTGGGTTTTGTCCATCCTGGCACGAGGTGAGTGATTTGGGGGAGGGGGGGTTTGAGAGGGGTGGGGTAGGGAAGAGGTCAATGTTTGCTAGGAAAAGCTTGTTAGGGATATTGGGGCGGGAAGAGGGTGAAGGTTTGGGTTGGGAGGAAGAGGGAGTGGTTGTAGGAGGTGTCAGTCTGCTGTGTTTGGGTGCAGGTGCATGAGCTAGATGCTGTTGTGAGGTGGGTGGCTGTCGGCTTGCATTTGTGCACTTTGGGAGGAGGGGTCACAGACACAGTGGAAGAGGACACAGGGGACGTGAGAATGGATGTGGGAGTGGTGACTGCCAGTGAGGGGTGTGAAGTGATGGGCGTGCTGGTAATGGAGGTAGCGGATGAGGATGTAGTGCAGGCAGGTGTGAGTGGAGAAGCTACTGGGAGGGAGGTGGACATTGAGGAGGAGGGGGACAGAGTGGAGGCAGTGGATGTTGGTGTGTCTGCATGGGGATGGTGCTTGTGTGAGTGCCTGTGAGATGAAGTGTGATGCTTGTGTTTGCCTGAGCCACCTCTGTGTGTTGATTTGGGTGAATGCTGGTCTGAAGGAGTGCTTGTGATAGGCTGGGGTTGAGGGGATTGGGACTGGGTAGAGGAAGTTGGAGGGGGAGGCTGGAGACAGGGACAATGGCTGCCATCAGTGCGGAGGCCAGAGCCTGAAATGCTCTCTGTTGGGCCACCACGCCAGAGTGAAAGCCCTCCAGGTATGCATTTGTTTGTTGCAAATGCCTCTCGACACCCTGGATGGCATTCAAAATGGTTGATTGCCCAACAGTGAGGGATCTTAGGAGGTCAATAGCCTCCTCACTGAGGGGAGCAGGGCTGACTGGGGCAGGGCCTGAGGTGCCTGGGGCAAAGGAGATGCCCACTATCAGAGGGGTCCGCCACCACCAGGGAGCTTCCATCCGAGGAGTCGCTGTCTGTAGGTAGTGTCCTCCTCGCCCTCCTTCCCACTGGTGCCCTCACCCACGGTGGATTCGGCCTCCAGGCCCATGTGGGATACAGCTCCCTCAGTCACTACTGCCTCTGCTCCTCCGCCAGATGATGCTAATGCACACAAGGACAGGGTGACAAAACAAAAAAAAAAGGGGGGGGGGGTTTAGAGAGACACAGAAGATACACTTGGTCAATGCCAGCAACAACACTACCGTTGGCGCTCACAACACACAGGGAGCAGCCCTATGCACTAGGCCATGCACTACCAGTTACAAATTTAGACACCAGCCCATGTGGTACATAGCATAACGCCATCAGCTGCACACCTGAAACAAACAGGTCCCTGAGCAGTAGTAGATGCCCACTAACACTATTGGGGTTGGAGTGCTTCAGAGCCTGCCCAGCAAAGGACCTACCCTGCTATGTTCGCCCTGGCCTAGGGCACCCACAGCTAACATCCCCCACCCAGGTAAAACCTTAACGCGTGCAAAGTCATGAATCTGAATTTGTACTCACCCCCTTGTGGCTGCTGTGATGCCCTAAAGCACCCATCCAACTCCGGATAGGCCACTGCCACGATTGGGAACTTCAGGGGGGTCAGGGTACGACGGGCACCCCTTCCTCGCTGGGAGGCCAGCCCCAGCCGGGCCTCCGCCATCTTCTTGCCCAGCGGCGCAGGTCCTCCCACCGTTTGCGGCAGTGGGTGCTCCGCCTGTCAAAGACCCCCAGGGTCCGCACCTCCTTGGCGATGGCATGCCAAATACCCCTTTTCTGATGGGCGCTGACCTGCAGGAAAAATAAAGCAGAAAAGGGATTAGTCATACCGTCCGGACCGTCATACTCATGGCCCACCATATCCCTCCAATCCCCTAACGCACATACATTGACCACCATACATGCAGCGCACTGCCCAGGACACCTCAGCCCCCCCTACATGTGGCTTACACACACAGCACTCCATACATTCATGGCCCACACATCATGCTCACAGTGTACTCACCTGTTGTCTGGAGGACCATAGAGTAAAGTGTACTGGGATAGGACCCCATCCACCAGTCTCTCCAACTCCTCCGAAGTGAAGTCAGAGGCCCTTTCCCCAGACACATAAGCCATTGTCGCTTCCAGACACAGGTCATAGCAGCACTTGCAGTGTAGGTCCTCTCCTGTTGAAGGTCAGGTAGCAAGTGAGTGAATAGATAGAAAATGACAGTCATGTCCACGGCGGTGCATACCTTCACCGCAAATCGCCAGTGGCTCCTGGAACCCATAGGGCCCAATGATAACCAATGCGAATTTGTGAGGCGGTCGTCGACCACCTATCGCAACAGCACACAATGCCAGCGGAATTACCTCATTTCCACTTGTCCCTCCTCACAGGTCAGGCACCAGCCATTTCAGTGGGGCACAGGGCATGGCACCTAGTGCGTCACAGCAGACATTTGCACATCAACTGACTCCCAGATTCATATACTGGTTCTGTAAATTAAGAGATGCATCATTATTTCAATAGATGTGTGATTATGACGCTCTGCCCACTGTTTTCCTCCCTAGGCTTCAACCGCTAAGGATGAATATGAGATGGAGACATCCTCCAGTGTACAGACCCCTGGTGCACCTTGCGACAATGGAGGACAGACCCATTATCCTAACCTACAGACTTGATCAGGCCACAATCCAAGAACTGTGTGCCCAATTGGAGCCAGACCTGATGTCAGCTATCCGCAAGCCCACAGGTATCCCACCCCTCTAGTGCAGGTCCGGTCAGTGCTCCATTTCCTGGCAAGTGGTTCCTTCCAAACAACAGTGGCCATGGCATCAGGGATGGCTCAGCCAATGTTCCCCAACGTGTTGACCGGAGTGTTGTCTGCCCTGCTGAAATACATGCGCAGCTACATCTTATTACTCCAGATGGAGGATTTGTCCACAGTGAAAGCTGACTTTTATGCCCTGGGACATATCCCCAACATCATTGGTGCCATTGATGGTAGACATGTAGCATTTGTTCCCCCCCCACCGAGAAATGAACAAGTGTTCAGGAATAGAAAAAGCTATCACTCTCTGAAAGTGCAGATGGTGTGCTGGCGGACCAGTACATCTCACATGTGAATTCCAAGTATCCAGGCTCTGTGCATGATGCCTTCATCTTGAGGAATAGCAGCATCCCATATGTGATGTCTCAACTCCAGAGGCACAGGGTGTGGCTAATAGGTGAGCCCAAGGTTCCCAACCAGTATATGTTGGTGTATGGGTTTGTTCTTAAGGGTTAGTGTGTCCCCCGATATTTGCAGGTGACTCTTGTTACCCCAACCTCTCGTGGCTACTGACCCCAGTGAGGAATGCCAGGACAAGGGCAGAGGAATGTTTCAATGAGGCACACGGGCGAACAAGGAGAATAATTGAGAAAACCTTCGGCCTCCTGAAGGCCAGGTTCAGGTGCCTCCATCTGACAGGTGGATCCCTGTACTACTCACCCAAGAAGGTGTGCCAGATCATCGTTGCATATTGCACAACCTGGCCTTGAGACACCAGGTGCCTTTTCTGCAGGAGGATGAGCCTGGAGATGGTCTTGTGGCAGTGGTGGATCCTGTGGACAGTGAGGAAGAGAAGGCAGAGGATGAAGATGTGGACAACAGACGTTCTCACATTCAGCAGTACTTCCAGTGAGAGACAGGTAAGACACTAACTTCACTTTACATTTCAGTTTTCTGTTGGACATGGGAAATTATAGCATGATTTCCCTATTTCAGGCGCCACACACTGTACCCTTTGGCATCTCTATTTTCAGATCTGTGCCCCACTCTGGCTCCTGGTGTTTACTGCTGCCCACTACAGGCCATACCAATGTATATATAACTGTATATATGAATTGCATTGTTTACAGATTGTTGAACTAATACATATTTCAATCAATTGACAGACTCCAGAATAGTATTTGTTCCAAGGGTGTTTATTTAAGTGCTAAGAGGTTGAGGGTGATGTGCAATGGACTGGGGTGATGGTGGAGGAATGTCCAGTTAGAGTCCAGTCTCTTAGTATCACAGGTGCATTGTCCAATAGGGCATAGGAAGGGGAGCAATAGCAGTTCAAGGTGGACAGGGTAACAGAGTAGGACAGAAGGGTGACAATCAGGAGAGTCTTATTTCCTGGCGGGTGTCTTGGCCATGTTCTCTAGCTTCTGCCTGGATCGCAGTGACCGTTTGCGGGGTGGTTCTCCTTCTCCAGGGGGTGGGGTGCTGGGGCCTCCTGTCCACTAGCGCCGGCGGAGGTGGAGGGCTGTTCATCAGTGTGGCTCATGTCAGGAGCCCGTTGGTGTGTCACTGCCTCCCTCATGGTGTTGGCCATGTCAGCCAGCACCCCTGCAATGGTGACCAGGATGGTGTGGATGTGTTTGAGGTCCTCCCTGATCCCCAGGTACTGTCAACTCCTGCAGCCGCTGGGTATACTGCAACGTGGCCAGTCTCTGGCCCAAGGTCTCCTGGTAATTGTGGTATGCCCCCAGGATCCCTGCAAATGCCTTGTGGAAAGTAGGTTCCCTGGGCCTGTCCTCCCCCTGTCGCACAGCAGTTCTGCCAGCTTCCCTGTTGTCCTAAGCCTCTGTCCCCTGAACCGTGTGCCCACTGCCACTGACCCAAGGTACCCGATTGTCTTGGGTTTGTGGGGTTGCCTGGGGTCCCTGTAGTGGTGGACACACTACTGATTGACGTGTCCTGGGGGCAGTGGTATGGGCCCGCTAGGTGGGTGCTATGTTGGTGTTTCCTGAGAGGGGAGGCTCTGGTGGTTTGGGACTGTGGCAGGGTAACTGTCTGTCCAGAGGTCCCTGATGGGCCAGGTTGGTCATTGCGATCCAGGTGTGCAAAGCTGCTGTCATCACTGTGGGCCTCTTCTGTGGGGGGGACTGGATGTTGGTGGCACCTCCTCTCTGGTGACGCTAAATGGGGGTCCTATGGGGATGTAAATGCAGTGTTATTGTATCTGCATGTGCCATCTTGTGCATGGATATATTTACCTGTATGGTTGTGATAGCCCTGGCAGCTTTCCCTTGTGTGTGTGGTGATTTTGTGGGCTAGGTGATTCTCTATAATGGGCATGCTGTAGTGATGGGTGTCCATGCAGGTCTGTGATGGGTGTCCATGCATTGGTGTTGCATGCAGGCTTGGTACTGGGATGGGTGTGTTGTGATGGTGGGGTATATTTGAGATGGGGGTGAGGGTAGGGGTAGGAGTTTGTGATGGCATGCAGGTAGGGTGGGGGATATAGTAGTAAAGATTTGACTTACCAGAGTCCAGCCTTCCTGCTACTCCTGCGAGGCCATCAGGATGCATGATCGCCAAGACTTGCTCCTCCGATGTTGTTAGTTGTGGGGGAGGAGGTGGGGGTCCACCGCCAGTCCTCTGTATGGCTACCTGGTGTCTTGAAACCACAGAACGCACCTACCCCCACATGTCATTCCACCTCTTCCTGATGTCATCCCTTGTTCTGGGGTGCAGTCCCACGGCGTTGACCCTGTCCACGAGTCCCTGCCATAGCTCCTTCTATCTTGAAATGGACGTTTGCTGCACCTGTGACCCGAATAGCTGTGGCTCTACCCGGATGATTTCCTCCACCATGACCCTTAGCTCCTCCTCTGAAAACTTGGGGTGTCTTTGGGGTGCCATGGATGTGGTGTGAGTGGTACATGTGAGGATGTGTGGGGTGATGGGTTGTGGTGTGTGCTGTGAGGTGCGTGGATGGTGTATGGGTGATGGTGTTTTGTGGCTCAGATTGAGTGGGTACTCCTGGCTTGCTTGTCTGTTAGCAATCTTTTTTTTTTCTGAGAAGGGGTTGTGGGTAATGTGGTGTGTGGGTGTGTGTATTTTGAATTGTCCAATGTGGTGTCATTTTTTAAGTGTGTGTATTTTGAGCGTGGCGGTGTGTACCGCCAATGGTTTACCCCAGATGAAAGACTGCTTCTGTGATTCGTGGGTCCTGATAATGTGGTCGCATTTCTGTTGACGTAAGTGTGGGTTTTGGTACCGCCACTTTCTCACTGACCTTTGGTCTGGCAGACTTGTGTATGTCTGTATAGTAGCAGTTTCTCTGTGTAGGTCATAATATCTGTAGCAGTGGTCACGGCATGTTGGCGGCCGTCAGCACAGCGGTAGGCGGCATTTACCGCCAAGGTTGTAATGAGGGGCAAAATCTGCAATCCAGACTCCAGGAGCAAGTGTTACATTGGAACATAGCATCAATGAACTTCTCAGCATGGCTTTTGAGTTCATGTATTATGGACAATTAAACTTACCACCTCAATGTATAGAAATATTTAGAGAAGCCAAGAGATGCTTTACGAGATCACCTACTTTCAAGTAGTAGAGGTTTTGCTTGCAGTGCCAAAGGACAGGTTACTTACCTTGGGTAAGAAATGATCTGGTGGACATTTTCTAGTTGCAGGTTCCTTACCTTAGAATATCCCCCACATGCCAGACTAGACCTGGAGATTTTTCTTCAAGCAGTACCCTTGTGTGCAGTCAGATGGCGTCGGCAGACTCCGCATGCATCGTTGGCATTGTGGTTGCTGGGGTGACATCGCAGTTGTATATAGACGCCACCCCGGCGCACTGACATCAGTTTCTTTTCACAACTTTCTACTACAGTAACGCAGAGTCATATAGAACACGGATACTGGTGCACCAGAACTATGGCCCTGAAAGTGAGTCCCTGTCTCTCAAAATCAATTCTCAAGTGGGGAGGATAGGTGAGTCGGTAAGAAATCTGCAACTAGAATATGTCTCTACCAGATAACTTGTTACCGAAGGTAAGCAACTTGTTAATCTGATAGAGTCTTCTAGTTGCAGATTCCTTACCTCAGAATAGACACCCAAGCAATACCATCCTCGGCAATGGGTTACACACCAATATCAGACTAATGTTTTACAGGACCGAACGGCCAAAGTAGCTGTCTCTGTGGACCGGACTGTAAAGGCAGTAATGCTTTGTGAACATTTGCAGAGATACCCATGTTGCTGCACGGCAGATGTCCAGGACTGGAACTCCACGTGCCAATGCTCTGGTTGCAGCTGTAGCTCTGGTGGAGTGAGCACACAAACCCTCAGGGGGTTGCTTCATTGCTAACGCGTAGCACATCTTGATGCGGAGAACAACCTATTGAGAGATGGTTCGCTTCTGCAACACTCGTCCTTTCTTCACACTCACATAACCTATAAAGAGTTGATTGTTCACCCGGAAATCGTTAGTACGATTGAGGTAGAGTGCCAACGCTCTTTTTTTTGGGGTCCAGAGAGTGGAGTCTCTCCTTGTCACGAGCAGGATGTGGGGGTGCATAAAAAGTAGGCAAAGTGATAAACTGTCCTACATGAAATGGTGTGACCTCTTTAAGAAGATAGGAGGCCCTGGTACGAGGCACTACTTTATCAGGATGGACAGATCGAAATGGTGGCTTAGAAGAAAGCTTGAAGCTCACTCACTCTGCAAGCAGAGCTGATGGCAATAAGGAAAGCAGTTTTCAGTGTGAGGAACCACAAGGGACAATTATGTAGTGGCTCAAAAGGAGCAGAAAAGGTACATAAGTACCAGGTTCAAATCCCACTTCAGCATTATGAACGTGGTAGGAGGGAACATGTGAGCGAGTCTCTTAAGAAACCTCTGAACGATGGGAGATTTAAAAAAGGATGGTTCATCTGGCAATCTAAGGAAGGCTGAGACGCCAGACAGGTAGCCTTCAAGGGTACCCAAAGCAGAGCCCTGCTCGACATAAGAGGATGAACAGTAGAACCTCACACAGAGGTGCAAAAAGGGGATCAAAGGATTACACTATGCCACAAACTTGTTCTAACAACAGGCATGTACCATTTTGGTGGAGGGATGCCTGGTTGCCAAGATAACATTACAGACTTCAGGAGGAAGGTCGAAAGCTGTCAACTGCCACCTCTCAATCTCAACGCATGAAGGCGCGAAAGTACTCATGACATACCACGAATTGCAGGTAACATCTGTGGGCAAGCAGGAAGGGAATATGAATATATGAGTCCTGCAAGTCCAATGCTACCATCCAGTCTCCAGGGCAGAAAGGACCTCAGCTAGAGTGAGCATTCTGAACTTCTTCCTGAGGAAGAGGTCTAGGATAGGTGTGAGAAAGTAGCCTCTTTCTAGCATTGTTACACAATTTTTGGCCTGTTTGTCAGTGTTTTTTTACTGTTTTACTGGGATCCTGCTAGCCAGGACCCCATTGCTCAGTTTGTGGCCTATCTGTGTTCTCAGTATGCTTGGACTGTCACTGGAGGTCTGCTAACCAGAACTCCAGTGCTTATGCTCTCTCTGTTTACCAAATTTGTCACTATAGTTTAGTGATTCCATATTCCAATTCTGATTGGCACCCTGGACCTCCCTTGTAAGTCCCTAGTATATGGTACCTAAGTAGCCAAGGCATTCGTGTTCCAGGAGATCCTTATGGGCTGCAGCATTTTTTTTGCCACCCATAAGGAGCTCATACAAACACTCCTTCAGGACTGTCACTGCAGCCTCAGTGAAATAGTGCACACCTGTACCTGGTGCTGTTTTCACAGCACCAGGTAACGTTTAAGTCAACCTATAAGTCAAACGTTCAGTTACTGAAGGCTAGGTGCAAAGTTACTGTGTGTGAGGGCACCCTTGCACTAGCAAAGGTGCCCTCACGTAGTTCAGGACCAATTTCCCAAACTTCTTGAGTGCAGGGATACCATTATAACCATGCACAACATATATATCAACACATATATGTATCTTCACAATGGTAACTCCGAATATGGCCATGTGAGGAGCCGAAGATCGTGAAATTAAACCCCCAATCCAAATCTGGTATTGGGGGGGGGCAATTCCATGCACCCTGAGGGCTCCACCATGGACCCCCAGTACTGCCAAACCAGCTCTCAGGTTTCCACTGCAGCCCCAGCTGCTGCCACCTCACTGACAGGTTTCTGCCCTCCTGGGGATTGAGTAGCTCAATACCAGGAAGGCAGAACAATGCATTTCCTTTAGGAGAGGGGTGTTACACCCTCTCCCATTGGAAATAGGTGTTACAGGCATGAGAGAGGTAACCTCCCAGAGCCTCTGAAAATGCTTTGAAGGGAACAAACGGTGCCTTCCTTTGCATAATCCAGTCTACACTGGTTCAGGAACCCCCCCAGAGTCTGCTCTGGCGGAAAACTGGACAAAGGAAAGGGGAGTGACCACTTCCCTGTCCATCACCACCCCAGGGGTGGTGCCCAGAGCTCCTCCAGAGTGTCCCTGGCGTTAGCCATCTTGCATTCCAAGGTGTGGGGACCCTCTGGGAGCATCCGAGTGGCCAGTGACAGCAGGTGACGTCAAAGACCCCTCCTGATAGGTGCATACCTGGATGGGTAGCCAATCCCCCTCTCAGGGCTATTTAGGGTCTCTCCTCTGGGTGCTTCCTCAGATTTGGTTTGCAAGACTCCTCTAGGACTCCTCTGCATCAGCTTCTGACTGTGGGATCAAATGCAGACTGCTCCAGGAACTGCTGTAACTACAACACAGTATCCAGGAAGGCTAGTGTGACCCTGCAACTCCAGTCAGCAACTGCAACGGTTTCCAGGCTTTGCACACTTTGAGCACTGCCTGTCTTCACCCTACACCAGAAAAAACAAAGGCATCTCCTGTGGAGTGACGGAGTCACTTCCCTGATTCCGCAGGCACCTCTCTTCAATGACGACTGGTACTCTGGGACTCTTCTCTTGTTGACTAGCGTGATCCCTGGAACACAGGTGGTGGACTGAAGTGATTCTCACTGTCCAAAGGTACAGCTGTCCAAATTTGGTGGAAGTAAGGGCTTGCCTCCTCATGCCAGACAGTACCCCTGTGCATCACATCCTCTGCAGCTCCTTGGGCTTCTGTGCACTTCTTTCAAGAGTTCTTCGTGCACAGTGTAGCTCACGTCTTCAGCATTCTTTCCTACAACGCTCAGCTCTGAGTTGTTCTCCGGTGGTGTGGGATCCTTCTGTGTAGTGCTAAGACGACCGCACTTTGCAACTCCTTTGTCCCCATGTCATGGGACTCCCGTGGGAGTTGCCTGGTCTTCTGAGGGCTCTCTGAAGTGCTGAGAGCCTCCACTGTCTCCTCAGTCAGAGTTGAGATCCCTATGTCCCTCCTGGGTCCAGGCAGCTCCTCTTCGACCCAAAACGCGTTTTTGCGTGAACCAAGGCTTGCTGGCGGAATCCAGCGACGCAAACAGCCTACATCCAATGACTCAACGTGGGACATCTCCTGCACCAAGCAGGAACCCGCAGCTATATTCTTTAGTGCGTTTCTGTACTTTTCTTTCAACCAGAGAATCCACTTTTACACCTTCTTCCAGGTTGGCAGGGGCTCCTGTTCTCCTGAACTCTTCATCGACTTCTGGACGGTGTCCCCTCTCTCCAAAGGGTCTAGGAATGCATTGTTGGTTTCTTGCAGTCTTGCTTGGTTCTTGCATAATCCTTCATCACAACTTCTAGTGTGTTCTGAGGAAACTTGCTGTACTTTACTTCGGTTTTCCTACGCTCTGGGGTGGGGTACTTTACTTACCTTTGGTGTTTTCTTACACTCCCAGCGTCCCTCTACACACTACACTTGCCTAGGGGGGAATCAGACTTTCGCATTCCACTATTAGTATATGATTTGTGTTGCCCCAGGCCCATTGCAATCTATTGTATTGTATCACTGTCTGCACTATTCTATGACTATTTACGTACCTGATTTTGGTTGCTAGTGTATATATTGTGTATAATACTTACCTCCAGTATGAGTATTGCCTCTCAGATATTTTTGGTCTTTTGTTGCTAAAATAAAGTACCTTTATTTTTGGTAACACTGAGTATTGTCTTTTATTGTGTGTAAGTACTGTGTAACTGTAGTGGTATTGCAAGAGCTTTGCATGTCTCCTAGTTCAGCCTTTGCGGCTCTGCTACAGCAACCCCTAGACAGCCTAAGCTGCTAGAAACTGCCTACATTACAATAATAAGGGATAGCTGGACCTGGTATAAGGTGTAAGTACTTTAGGTACCCACTACAAACCAGGCCGCCCTCCTACAATAGGACGAAGGCCCTTTGCCTTTCTGACCACCAGAAAGTAGGGGGAACAACAACCACAACCTACTCCTGGCACAGGGACCCTCTCTATGGCTCCCTTGGCCAAGAGAGCTGTAACCTTTTTGTGGAAAAGTGCCAACTAATCCTTTGTCATGTGATCCTAGGATGGTGGCGAGGCAGGAGGGGTAGTCTCGAAGGGGAGGGAGGAGACACTTTGAACTATTTGAAAAACCCACCTGTCAGTCGTGATGCTTTCCCAGTGGGGCAGGTGATGGTGGATCCAATCTCCAACTGGTCCAGGATGGAGCGATGGACTAGAAAGGCTTGGAGGCTGCAGCGGGGGCAGTGGTGGACCGGGCGGACCGCTGCCTCCCTGATCCACGAGCATGTGAGATCCCACATCTGCGGCCATGCAGAGGCTGTGCAGCATGCGCAGCTCAGTGGCTTGAGGGGAATGAACATGGCTGAGTGCCTCTTCTGTTGACACAAAAGGGGCGAAAAGAAGACTTTGGGGGGCAATGAGCAGCTGCGAGGCCAAGGGACCGAGCAGGAGCCCAGGAACTCCTTAAAGCGATCGAGTGCAGAATCAGCTTTGTCTTCAAAGAGACGGGTGCTATCGAAGGGCAAGCCAGACATCCTCAACCAGGCATGGCACTTTAAGGCCACTGTTGACGCAACCGATCTGCCCAGTGAGTCGGTCGTGTTCAGCCCACAATGTATGGTGAGCTTGGTTGCATCCCTCTCGTCAGCATGGGAGACAACAGCCCAAGCCTCCTCCTGGACCTGTGGCAGCACCTGCGCAACCGTATCCCATAAGGTATGGGAACAGCGGCCCAAACGAAATGCATTGTTCACAGACCGCAATGCCAGAAAGGAGGGAAAAGAAAATTTTCTTCCCAAGTTGATCCAGTCTCTGATTCACTATCCAGGGGTGCGAAAGGGAATGTGCCAGATGAAGTAGAAGAATGGATGACAAAACTCTCAGGCACAGGTTGTTGGATTAGGAATTTAGGGTTGTTCGGTGTAGGCCAATGGCGGCAGGTGTCTGTCCTGTTCACAGGGGCCTCTGTGCTAGGTCTGTACCATGTACCCATTAGGACATCAGTGAGGGTTTCATTAAAAGGTAGGAGTTGTGAGGTGGAAGCCTCAGGCTGACGCACCTAAGTCAGGAGGTTAGTCCTGACTGCCACAAAGTAGCTCAAGGCAGAGGACCTCAGCCGCCCTTGTCACAACCATAGAATATGACGCTCCCTCCTCTGTAGCCACGGTAGGGGGAGAAAGCATGCCAGTGTCAGGAGAGGTATGCAGACCACTAGCTTCTCCCAATTCCTGTGCCCCAGTCAATTTCAGGGTCTTCGAGATGGAATTCTAAAGGATCCAGCGACCCATCCACTCTTTACCGGTACCCATAAGAATAACGGTCATGATCCAATCTGAGGAATGTAGGGCCAGTCGAAGCCAGAATCAGCGTCGAGTGATGTCAGTCCACCTCTGGGTCAGAGTCAGGTATAAGTATGGGTTTGACGTCAATCATGGGCCCGACTGATGACAGAAGCATTGAAGTATTTGCTGGCACTGGAGAAGGTCACGTAGGCACAACCGGCATCAGCACAGATCTAACAATGAATCCTAAGGGGCCCTTCTGAGCCAGGGACGTAGCTACCACTGCGGAACCCAAGGGATCCCCCTACGACCTCATTGGGCCCGAAGGCACCACAGAGGGGCTGGTCTGCCCAAAAATTAGGCACATGACCTCATAAAATTATTCAACTTGGGCAGGGGTGGCTCTGGGCCCCGGAAAATCGAGGAGATGCGAAGTAGATCCAGAAACAAGCTTTAAAGACAGAGCCTAGAGTGTCAACGCTCTTCCTGCATCGCATCGTCTGAGCAATGGGGCTAAGTCGAAGAACGTTTGGTCTTCTTTGATTTCGCCTTCTTGTTATCCGAATGTCCTGAGGACTTTGAATGGGACGAAGACAAGTGGTGGTGGCTCCATGAGCATTCTTGTCATCTTCCTCTCGATGAGAGACTGGGAGCGATGCAGTCGATCCCCAGGCCGCCATGAGCTTTAGGAACTGCTCCATCAAAGCTTTCGGTTCTTCGCGCCGCACTTGGAGCACGACTTGGGGTCATGGTCACGCTCCAGGCACCACAAACACGAGGTGCGGTTCAGTCACCGACATGCGGTGACAGGCATCACACGGCTTAAAACTTGTCTTCCGTGATATCCTTGATGCACCAAGAAGTGTCAAGAACTCAACAAAGCGGTTGAAGTCACTCAAAAAACAACTGAGGGTAACTCTTCTCTAGATCTGCGCATAGGCTGGCGTGGAAATTAAAGAACTGACATCAGCGCACCAGGGTGGCACCTATATTTGACCGCGACATCACGGCGACCACAATCCCAACGATGCACGCAAAGTCGATTAACGCCACCTGACCGCGCCCAAGGGTACCGCTCAAAAATCTCCGGATCCAGTCTGATGTCTGGGGGAGATTCTAAGGTAAGGACTCTGCAACTAGAAGTCTCTACCAGATAGAACATGTTACTTATCTTTTCTAGCTCTATTCCTGGTGAATACTATAACCAGCTAATCCCACAGCATTAGAACAGTCTCAGGCATCTTGGACCTAGAGAATTGTTCACCAATGCTCTCCATGCACAAGTAGGTGGTAACTTATGGCTGCATGGTGCCATCATACCTCCCTGGTAGTGAAAAGCAGAGTTACATGTAAGCACAACCCCAGCGCACTGAAGTCAGTTTCTTAATCTTTTTCTTTCCATGCTCTCAACACAGAGAACTTCATACAAATTACAGCTGGCAGTGTGCCAAACTCTAACTAGGAACTTTATTATGATGCTCGAGGAAGAAGGAAGGAAGTGGGAGAGCTGTCTCAATCTGTCGTTCGATAAAGCACTCATAAGAAGATTTGTTTGTTACCATTAGTAATGCTCCTTCTGGCGAATACTCTAACCAAAAATTCCTCACCTTTAGAATATCCCTAGTTGCCAGAATAGATCAGGAAGATTTTAAACATTGCTTTAGCTCACCAGCAGATGGCACTATGCGATTCCACATGACTTGGTTCTGCCTAGAAGAGAGCTGCATAAAACAGCCACCTCTGCGTGCTAGTATGATTTTTTTTCTGGACTCTTCCTCCACCCTCAGACAGGAACCCAACAATAATCAGTGGTGCCAACATGCAGATTCCTAAATTGGAAGTTTCTAGATTGGAAAACAGCCATTCCACAGAACAGGTAGTTGGGAGGGCAGTCAGGAATGAGTGGCGAGATAGAGTAACCACTAGAAAGAGCGTTACTGATGGTAAGCAACTTGTTCTTCTCATGGATAGTTCTAACTGCTTATTTCTCACCTTTAAGATAGATACCAAATCAGTATCTCCAATGTTAATGGGTCTGTGAAATGGCCCAGCTCAAAACGTCCTGCAGGACCAAATGGATGAAATGGCTTCCAGTCTGACATGGTGGTCAAGCCAGGCTGTGTGAACATCTACACAGATGCCCACATTGTGGGCTGGGAGATACCAAGAACAGGAACACAGCATGCAAATGGAGTGGTAGGTACCTCACCTTCTTTGGAGTGGGCCCTCAGTCCTTCTGGAGGCTGCTTCTTGGCTAATTTATGTTAGAAATGGGGTCTCTAGTTTGCAGTCAGCTTACACCATGTCCAAGTAGGGACCTTCACTCTAGTTAGGGTAGGGGAGATACACAGTTCAGATAACTCCTGCTCACCAGCTTGGGAGCTTGGCAGAAGCAGTCAGGCTTATTTCAGCGGCAATGTGTAAAGTATTTGTACACATATACACACACAGTAACTGCGAAAACACCACAAAGGACTCCATACAGGTTTAGACAAATAGCCAATATGTATCTAAATCAAACAAGTTAAAAACTAAAGAAATCCAACATACACAAGCAAAAATATGAATTTTTAAAGGAAATAAATAGAGTCTTAATCCAATGCAAGGCAGTCCAAGGTAGTTTGGGCTGTGTTTTTTTTTTTAGCCCAAATAAAGCCGCATGGGCGAGCGTGTGTCAGAAAAACAAGTAAAGCGTTGATTCCTTACTCGCAAGTGAGGCCATGCATCTATTCTTTCTCCGCCGGGAAAGTCATGCGCAGGTTTCCAGACAAGCAGCTTCATGTCCATGTGGTGTTGGTGAAGATTTTGATGCACAACAGTGATGAATCCTTGCTGAGCTGGCAATGCGTTGATTTCACTGGCGCTGTGTTGAATTTTCAACCACGGTACAGGTGATGAAGAGCCTAGGAACTGGATGAGGAACCATTTGGCAGGATAGGGGTCTCAGCAAGAAAGCCCAGGCGCTGGCTGATGAAGTCTTTGATGGTCCTGCGACTTAACAGGGGGCAAGCTCAGTCCAAGCCCTTGAAACTTCACAAACAGTGTTTCAGAAAGCAAAATCCAGTCATTTCTCTTAGTGCAGAAGCAGACCAGTACATCAAAGCAACAGGTAGAGTTGCAGGTCCACTCCAAGCATCAAGCTCTTTTCCTTGGCATAGGTTCCTCTTTATTCAAAGTAATCTAAAATTGTGGGGTCAGCAGTTGTAGTGCTTTCCTCTTATTTAGTCTCTAAGCACTAACATAACACAACAGAAATGCACTTCTGAGGTCAAAGAAGACTTTTATTGTTATTTTATTCTTCCCCAACCACAATGTTTATGAATGAATGACGAATTAGTAGCTTTCAAGTCCGCGTTAATCAAACAAAATATATCAGTTTGCAATATACACAGCAGGTTATATTTATAAGATATTGAATGCAAAGCAAAACAAATACTTCACCGTGTGGGAACTATTCACAGCTTCATCTTTCTAAGGTCTGCAAGCTGAGGACCCCTGTCAGCCGCGAGAAAGAGAGATTCATCTACCCACACGGGATTGCTGGCAGCCTGCGCCAAGCTCCAGCACGAGGTCCGGCAGATTCGAATCTGACCCTCTGCAGCCTGTTACATTCGTTACAAAGGTGTGCCCCCTCCTCTCAGACCTGGGAAACTGAGCAAGCCTTTTGGAGACTGGCCAGGTCTCCAAGACTACTCCTGTTCCCAAGCTCAAGGGAAGAGAAACGACGCCCATGTACTCTCTCTTATCAGGTCTAGTCTACTGTGAGAGCAAAACATCTTGGTTCTCTGGTGCAAAAACACAGCTTGGAAAAATACAGAACTCCACGTTAAAGGCAATGGGCAGCTAACCTAAATATCAAATGCAATGTCATGTTAAAGGCAATAGGCAGCTAACCTAAATATCAAATGCAATGTCTAGTGTCATGTCAAAGCCAATAGGCATCTAAGCTGAATACAAAATACAATGTCTTATATCATGTCAAAGCCCATAGGCAGCTGAGCTGAATACAAAATGCAATGTATAATACCATGTCAAAGCCAATAGGCAGCGGAGCTGAATACAAAATGTAATATATGATATCATGTCAAAGTCAATAGGCAGCGGAGCTGAATGTAATATATGATATCATGTCAAAGCCAATAGGCAGAATATCTAATAGCATGTCAAAGTCAATAGGCAGCTAAACTGAATACATCATGTCAAAGCCAATAGGCAGAATACAGAATGTAATGGCTAATGCAATGTCAAAGCCCATAGGCGGCTAAACTGAATACAGAAAGCAATGGCTAATGCCATGTCAAAGCCAATAGGCGGTTCAACTGAACAAAACATACCATGTGCTACTGGTGAACATTGAGCAACTAATATGCGCAGTGGTGAAACACAAAGTCATTGGTCAAAACAAACTTTATCAAATGGCAGGACAGCAGTCCAATACTCGTACTCATTTCTGCCTTTGAAGTAGACAATCTTCAAAAAGAAAGTCTTTGTAGTGCACAAGACCCTGCTATTCCTTGCCCTGCCCCAGACACACACCAGGGGGTTTGGTACTATGAGAGGACAGGCACAGCCCTTTCAAGTGCAGGTGACAACTCCTCCGTCCCACTCCAGTCCAGGAAGACTTATCAGGATATGTAGGACACACCTCAGTCTCATTTGTGTCACTGTCTAGAGTGAATTCACAAACAGCCCAACTGTCAATCTGACCCAGACGTGCATTCAGCAGCCAGGCAGAGGTGCAAAATTGTTAAGCAAGAAAATGCCCACTTTCTAAAACTGGCATCTTCAAACAGAATCTAAAAAACAACTTTACCAAAAGATGTATGTTCATATTGAGAAACTCCACATCTCTAGCTGCTCCCAATGAGAAACTGCACTTAAATTATATTTAAAGCCAATCCCTATGTTAACCTAGAGGAGAGATAGGCCTTGCAATAGTGAAAATCGAATTTGGCAGTATTTCACTATCAGCACATGTAAAACACACCAGTACATGTCCTAACTTTTAAATACACTGCACCCTGCCCATAGGCCTACCCAGGGTCTTCCTTAGAGGTAACATACATGTAGTAAAAGGGAATGTTTGGGCCTTGCAAGGTCAAACTGGCAGTGCAAAACTGCTCACACAAACACTGCAGTGGCACGCCTGAGACAGGTTTACATGGCTACTCATGTGGTTAGCACAATAAGTGCTGCAGGCTGGCTAGTAGCATTTGATTTACAAGCCCTGAGCACACATGGTGCACTATACTAAGAACTTACCAGTAAATCAAATGTGCCAATCATGGAAAGCCAATTACCAATATCTTTTAGACAGAGAGCACTTGCACTTTAGCACTGGTTATCAGTGGTAAAATGCCCAGAATATAAAAAACCAGCAAAAACGAATTACAGCACAGGGTCCAAAAACAGGAGGTCAGAAGCAACAAATACAGGGAAACCTCGCCAAGAGCTGCCAGGTCTACCAAATGTGTAACAGATTTTAATGTAGAGGGATATCTTGACAAAGTCCTTTTCTTCACTACTTGCCTTTCTTTGCCCCCAGAGAACCCCACAAAAAGCTGATCTTTCAGCCGATGACCTTTGGTGCAATTAAGGTAAAAGCTTATTGTTCTTTTGGGGTCAAGAAGTTGAAGTCTCCTCTCTCTCTCTCTCTCCGTCTCTCGGGGTAAAGCAGACCAAAGAACATTAGTAGGGTGATGGATTGCCTAGTGTGAAAAGGAGTCACACATTTTAGCAAAAAAGGCTGCCCTCAATATCATTTTGTCTGAAAAAGAGGTGAAGTGAGATGGACGAACCTTGGGAAATTGGAGCTCACGCATGGGACAACCTAAAGTTATTGCAAAAAGGAATATAGTCTGAGTAAGGAAACATTGTGGACATGCGGTCTTTGAAAGATTTGACACGCATCACAACAAGTAACGTAAATAAAGACAAATAGCCAACAAATAACCTTTAATGGTGTCCAAAACGTCCTTACTGGGACAGAGCTAAAACAAACAAGTCATCAAAAACTTTGGGCTGTAATGGGTCCATTTTACAGGTGCCACACCAGACCACAAACATGTCTCAGTGTCCAGCATAGATAGACTTTGTTCAGGGATACCTGCAGTAAGGAAGACATCCACAACTTCTGGAAGAATATTGAATGCAGTCAACTGCTCTGCTCTATCTCCATGCAAGATGGTGCAGATGGCTCAGGTGTGGATGCATGATCCTGCCCTGCATCTGCGACAGGAGGGCCTCCCGAAGTGTAGAGGGCAGATGCTTATGCTAGATGTTCTCATTAGCACACTCCCCTGGTCAGGTCTGGAACCAGCATGATGACTTGATGTAGGAAGTTGGCTCTATATATACTATCTCAAAGTAAGAAATAATGTGCACAGAGTCCAAGGGTTCCCCTTAGAGTTAAGATAGTGGCAAAATTAGATCATTCTAATGCTCTATTTTGTGGTAGTGTGGACGAGTAGTAGGCTTATCAGAGGGTAGCGTTAAGCATTTGTTGTACACACACAGGCAATAAATGAGGAACACACACTCAAAGACTTAACTCCAGGCCAATAGTTTTTAAATAGAAAAATATATTGTCTTAATTTATTTTAGAACCACAAGATTCAAGATTTTAGGTAAACACAAATTGTAAGGTACTCCACATAGGTAAGTTAGGAACTTTGAATTAGAGACGTAACATACACAGTTTTAGTTAAAATGGCAATAAGCTATTTTAAAAGTGGACACTGCAAAAATCAACAGTTCCTGGGGGAGATAAGTATTGGTTAGTTTTTCAGGTAGGTAAAGCACTTACAAGTTCTAGGCAGCCCACTGTTGGGGGATCAGGGCAACCCCAAACTCCGCAACAGCAACACAGGGCTGGCCAGGTGTAGAGGTCAAAGGAGGGCCCAAAACACATAGGCGGCTATGGAGAATAGGGGTACTCCGGTCCCGGTCTGCCAACAAGGTATTACCTGTGTCCTCGGGGAGCAGACCAGGGGGGGTTTTGTATAGCACTGGGTGGGGTTGGGGGGGAGGGGGGAGACCACAAACAGGCACACAAAATACACCTTCAGCTGCACAGGGGCGGCCTAGTGCAGTGTGCAAAGCAAGTGTCCGGTTTATAATAGAAATCAATGGAGGGACCCGGGGGTCACTTAGGCCAGTGTTCGCCAACCCCCGGGCCGCGGACCGGTGCCGGTCCGTGGATCAATCGGCACCGGGCCGCCCCACTGTGGCGGGCGGTAAATGTTTGATCATTTTTCCGTGGCCCGCTTGTCACACAATGGGACAAGCGGGCCACGGAAAAATGATCAAACATTTACCGGTCTGCGGCGATAAAAAGGTTGGACAACACTGACTTAGGTGATGCAGGCAGGGCACAGGGGGGCTTCTCGGGCAAGCCACTGACTGGGCTAAGCAGAGGGTTGCCTGAGGGTTACTCCTGCACTGGAGTTTGTTTTTTCTGGTCCTGTGGGCTGCGGGTGCAGTGCTTGGTCCAGGCATCAGGTTCTTTGTGTCAACAGAAGCTTTATTCGATCAATGATCATCAAAGCAGTACATAATCAATATCATAATAAATATAAAATACAATTCCATCCCAAGAGCATAAAACCACATGGTATCACCACCTAAAAGAATGAATACAAATCTTAAAATCATGTTATTAAGTAAAATGATCACCTCCACTGGCTTAACAGAAAGAACTCGTCCATCAGTTTTACTAATATAAAAGTTCCTTATGCGCCATGCTGCCAATAAATATTTACTAACAGAATATATTAGCATTTTGGTAGTATCGCTTTTTAGAATCCTCAATGCTAGTGCACATTCCCTTATTCTCATCTGTCGGCAAAGATCACGGATCCACTTAGACCGAGGAACTTTGTATGCAAAGGTTCTTTGTTCCAGGCAGTCGCGGTCAGGGGGAGCCTCTGGATTCTATCTGCATGTGTCGCTGTGGGAGTCCAGGGGGGTCGTCTCGGGTTACTCACGAGGTTGCAGTCACCTGGGAGTCCTCCCTGTAGTGTTGGTTCTCTGGAACTCGAGCCAAGGGCGTCAGTTGCAGAGGGTGAAGTCTCATGCTTCCGGCGGGAAGAGTGAGGTCTTTAAAAGTTGCAAAGTTGTTGCTGTTTATGAACAGAGCCGCTGTTCACGGGAATTTCCTGGTCCTTTGGTTCAGGACAGTCCTCTGAGGCTTCAGAGGTCGCTGGTCCCCGTTGGATGCGTCGCTGTGCAGGTTCTTTGAGTCTGGAGACAGGCCGGTAGGGCTGGGGCCAAAGTAGTTGTCATCTCCAGCGTCTCTGCAGGGCTTTCAGGTCAGCAGTCCTTGTTGTAGGTTGCAGGAATCTGATTTCCTGGGTCTTGGGTCGCACTGAATTTAGGGGTGTGTTTAGGTCAGGAGGGCAGTAGCCATTGGCTACTGTCCTGGAGGGTGGCTACACCCTCTTTGTGCCTCCTCCCTGAGGGGAGGGGGGCACATCCCTTATCCTATTGGGGGAATCCTCCAAAACCAAGATTGAGGATTTCTAAAGGCAGGGGTCACCTCAGCCCAGGGCACCTTAGGGGCTGTCCTGACTGGTGGGTGACTCCTGCTTGTTTTTCTCATTATCCTCTCCTGCCTTGCTGCCAGAAGTGGGGGCTGTGGACGGAGGGGCAGGCATCTCCACTAGCTGGGATGCCCTGGGGTGCTGTAACAAAAGGCATGAGCCTTTGAGGCTCACCGCCAGGTGTTACTGTTCCTGCAAAGGGAGGTGAGAAGCACCTTCACCCAGTGCAGGCTTTGTTTATGTCCTCAGACAGCACAAAGGCTCTCACCCCAGGGTGGCAGAAACTTGTCTCAGTGGCAGGCTGGCACAGACCAGTCAGTCCTGCACTGAAGGAATGGGTAAAATACAGGGGGCATCTTCTAAGATGCCATTGTTGGCTTTATTACAAAATGCACACAGAGGGCATCAGTGTGGGTTTATTACTTTGAGAAGTTTGATACCAAATTTCCCCATATTCAGTGTAGCCATTATGGAGCTGTGGAGTTTGTTTTGACAAACTCCCAGACCATATACTTAATATGGGCACACTGTACTTACAATGTACAAGAATAGACAGACACTGTAGGGGCATATTGCTCATGCAGCTATGCCCTCACCTGTGGTATAGTGCAGACTGCCTTAGGGCTGTAAGGCGTGCTAGAGGGGTGATTTACCTATGCCACAGGTAGCATTTTGTGTGCATGGCATCCTGAGGGGGATGCCTTGTCGACTTTGCTTTTTTCTCCCCACCAACACACACAATCTACAATGGCAGTGTGCATGTGTTAGGTGAGGGGTCCATTAGGGTGGCACAACATGTGCTGCAGCCCTTAGGTACCTTCCTTGGTCACAAGGCCCTTGTTACCACTGGTACCTTTTACAAGGGACTTATCTGTGTGCCAGGGATGTGCCAATTGTCGAACAATGGTACATTTTTAAGTGAAAGAACACTGGTGCTGGGGTCTGGTTAGCAGGGTCCCGGCACAGTTCTCAGTCAAGTCAGCATCAATATAAGACAAAAAGTGGGGGGTAACTGCAACAGGGAGCCACTTTCCTAAACTTGGCCTCAACCATTCCAGATTGTCAGAACTCAGGAGAGGTAGCTGCAGAAACGCATGCAATAGTCCCATGCTCCACACTATGCAGAATGCATCACCTTCTTGAAACCTCCAGTGTGCACAAGTTTTGAAGTATGCATTTGACAGTGGCAAAAATATCTAGCCAGAAGACTCCCCATTACTGGGACATGCCTTGTATTACCTTGGGATGATGCTGTAATTTGTGTTCTGCCAGGCACTGCTGGCTGAGTACATCCAGCCTGGTGTACAACGAAACCACCAGGTGGTTCACAACCAGTGAAAAGTCCCAATGCCCCAGTCAGCTCCAGAGACAAAGAGCCTATTAGCACAAGAGTCAGGACCCCCAAACTGTCTTGCCTGTTGCACTAACACACGGGAGTGGTGTTGTCTGTGAGAACCTGAATGCAACTCCCTTTGATGGAAGGTTTTCAGCACCAGGCAAATGGCCCTTGTAGGAAGCTGGCTCTGTGTATACTATATCAAAGTGAGATATAGTATGCACAGAGTCCAGGGGTCCAGAGAGGTTTAACAGAGGCTAAAGTAGAAAATATTAATGCTCTCTTTTGTGGTAGTGTGGTCGAGTAGTTAGGCTTATCAGACTTAAGATGTCCACAGGTTGGGGTTCAGAAGGACTCCAAACTTACACCACGAGTAACACGGGACCGGCCAAGTGCAGAGGTCAAAGTTGAAGGTAGATTTAGAATTTGATCCTATGTAGACTTAGGGCACCTGGAAACAGATCTGCTGGCAGGTAAGTACCCGTGACTTCGGAGGGGAGACCTGGGGGGTTTAGGTGAGCACCGGGGGGCCACAAGTCAGCACCAAACACACCCTCAGCAGCAAAGAGGCAGCCAGGTGCAGGGTGCAAACTCAGCGTTGGGCTCCCAATTCTTTCCAGGGGGGGGGGACGGGGGGGGATGGGGGGGGACTCTGGGGAGTCACAAGTAGGCTGCAGGCTGGGACCAAGGGGTCTGTTCTGGAAAACCACAGGCTGGATAAGGAGGAAGGCCCCCTGCTGAACATTGCTGCACCGGAGGTCAGAGTCCCCAAGGCCAGGGGGCTGCGGGTGCATAGTAACTTTATGATTTGGGAATCAGAGTCTGGTCTGGGGAGTCTTCCGGATTAGGCTGCAGACCTCACTGTGGTGGCCTGTTTGGGGGGGGGGGGGGGGGGGGGGGGGGGAGGGAGGGGGGGTGTCTGACCCTGGGTGGAAACAAGGTCGGAATCGCCTGGAGACTTGTTCAGGACAGGTAGGCCATCTCAACTCGGGCCGTAGGGGTCTGGTGCAGAGTGGGCAGGACTTGCGGATCTGGGGCGCTTCTGGAGCCCATGTTGGAGTTTCTTGTGGACAGAGTCGCTGTTCTTGGGAGATCTTGGTCCTCTGGTGAGCAGGCAGTCCTCTGGGTGTTTGAAGAAGTCCTGCAGGATGCGTTGCCTTTTTGAAGCAGGAGTCTTTGGAGCTGCAGACAGGGATGGGGTCAAGTCTGTTGGTGTCTGGAGTCTCCTCTGCTAGGGGGGGGGGGGGGGGGGGGGGGGGGGGGAGAGAAATCGGCTTAGGTTCCTTCCTTCTCGCTTTGGTGTCTTCTTTTCTTGAGGTTGCCAGGAATCTGATGAGCTAGGCTCAGGGAAGCCCTTAAATCTTGGATTTAGGGGCGTTACAGGGGTCAGAGTGCAGTAGTCAATGGCCACTGTCCCTGGGGGTAACTACAGCCTTCCAGTGTCCACTCTGTGGGGAGGGTGACACAGAGCTAACCTTATTGGTCCCTGTCTCCCAAACCACTCACTTCAGCTCTGGACACCTTAGGGGTGGTCCTAACTGGAGTGGTCACTCCTCCCTGTTTTACCTGATTGTTCCACCAGACTTGCCGCCAAAAGTGGGCATTGTCTAGGGGCGGGCATCTCCACTAGCTGGAGTGCAGTGGGGCACTGTGACAGGAGGCCTGAGCCTTTGAGTTTCACCATCAAGTGTTACAGTTCCAACAGGGGTGTGGGGGTGTGAAGCACCTCCACCAAGAGGACCCTTTGTTTCCGACTCCAGATTGCACGGAGGGCCTCATCCCATGGGCTCAGAAACTCATTTTAGTGGCAGGCTGGCACAGACTGGTCAGCCTTACTCTAAAGGGTTGGTTAAAATAGAGAGAGGGATCTCTAAGATGCCCTCTGGGTGCATTTTAAATAAATCCAATACTGGCACCAGTTTGGGTTTATTGTACTGAGACGTTTGATACCAAACTTCCCACTCTTCAGTGAAGCCATCAGGGTGCTATGGAGTTCGTAATGACCACCTCCCAGCCCATGTACTTTATATGGTCACACTGCACTTACAATGTCTAAGAATGGACTTAGACAATATTGCTCATGCAGCTATGCCCTCACCTCTTGTATAGTGCACCCTGTCTCAGGGTTATAAGGCCTGCTTACCTATGCCACAGGTGTGGTTGTTGGGCATGGCATCCTAAGAGGGCTGCCATGTCATCTTTACCTTTTTCTCCCCAGCAGTATACACGAACTGCAATGACAGTGTGTATGTGCTTGGTGAGGGGTCCCTTAGGGTGGCATAATACATGCTGCAGCCCTTAGGGACACTCCCTGGTCATAGAGCTCTTGGTACCAGTGGTAACTTTTACTAGGGACGTAGCTGTGTGCCAGGGGTATGCCAATTGTGGGAACAATGGTACAGTTTTAGAGAAACACTGGTGCTGGGGCCTGGTTAGGAGACTCCCAGCACACTCTCAGTCAAGTCTCTCAGTCAAGTACGCTTCAATATCAGGGAAAAAGTGGGTGGTAACCATGCCAAAAGCAGCACTTTCCTTCACACCCCCCCCCATCCCAAACGAAAGAGGGTGAGACTAACCTTTCCCAAGAGAGTTTTCATTGTCTAAGTAGAAAAACCTGGAAAGGCCATCTGCATTGGATGGACAGTCCCAAGTCTATGTTCCACTGAAAAGTCCATTCCCTGTAGGGAGAGGGACTACCTCAAAACTTTAGGGTTCTCACCTTTTATTTGCATTAGTCATCTGAGAGGTCCGTGGTCAGTTTGCACAATAAAATGAGTACCAAACAAGTATGATCTCAACTTTGTTCTGGACCAAACCACAGCAAAGGCCTCACTCTCGATGGCAGTCTAACACCGCTCCCTGGAGAGTAACCTCCTGCTAATGAAAGCAACAGGTTGGTCATGGCCATCAGTGGTTTGGGACAGGACTGCTCCTACCCCATGTTCAGCGGCATCTGTCTGCACAATGAACTGCTTAGAATAATCTGAAGCGTTGAGTACTGGTACTGAGCACATTGCCTCATTCAGTACATCAAAGGCCTTTTGACAGTCAAGAGTCCAGTTTACCTTTTTGGCCATTTACTTTGAAGTCAGTGAGGGGAGGTCACAGTGGATCCATACCCCTTCACAAACCTCCTATAGTAACCAGTCAAGCCAAGGAATGCCCTGATTTGAGTGTTTTTTGGAGCTTCCAAGTCGAGAATTGTCTGTATCTTGGGCTGTAAAGGCTTTGCTTGGCCTCTAGCTACAGAGTGGCCCACGAATACAACAGTGCCCTGCTCTGTCCGGCATTTTGATGCCTTAATAGTGAGGCCTGCTGATTGCAAGGCCTGCAAAATCGTCCCCAGCTAAAGACAGTAATATCATCTAGATATCCTGCACTGACTCCAAGCCAGCAAGGACTTGATTCACCATCCTCTGGAAGGTGGAAGGGGCATTCTTTAAACCAAAGGGTATAACAATGAACTGATAATACCCATCAGGTGTAGAGAATGCAGTCTTCTGTTTGGCTCCATGTGCAATTCTAATTGGCCATGACCCTGCAGTTAAGTTAAAGGTACTAAGGAACTTGGCTGCACCTAATTTGTCTATCAATTCATCTGCCTTTGGTATAGTGTGTGCCTCTGTCTTGGTGACGGAATTGAGACCCCGTAGTCCACACAAAACCTCATCTTCTTCTTGCCACCTTTGGAATGAGGTTCAGGGATTAAGACCACTGGGCTAGCCCAGGGACTGTCAGAGGGATCAATAACCCCTAGATCCAGCATATTGTGGCCTTCCACTTTGATGCTCTCCTTGACTTGGTCAAATTGTTGATAGAGTTGATAGAGTTGATAGAGTTTGACTTGGTCAAATTGTTGACAGTCCAAGATGAATCCTAGGTTGTGTGCGTGGTCAGTGGGAGTCTGAACGGCTCCAAGAGTGGTAGGCCACCAGGAGTCATCCCATGCAGAGCGGAGAGGGTGAAGCCGAAAATGAGGGCTTTCGTCTTCTCGGAATTGAGTTTGAGGCAGCTGCTCTTCATCCATTCGGCAAAGGCCTTCATTCCTTCATGGAGGTAGGTCTTGGCGGAGTCCCTGGTGAGGGAGAGGATCAGCTGGGTGTTGTCAGTGTATGAGATGATGTTGAGGTTGTGGGTTAGGGCGATGTTAGCGAGCTGGGCCATGTAAACATTAAAGAGGGTCGGGCTGAGGGACGAACCCTGGGGTACACAGCAGATGATTTTGGTGGCCTCTGAGTGGAATTGGGGGGGGGGGAATTCCTGCATTACAGAGGCGTGTACGTAGTGTGTGGTGGCAGACGGTGTCGAACGCAGCTGAGAGGTCCAGGAGGATGAGGGCCACGGTTTTGCTGTTGTCCAGTAGGGTTCTGATGTCGTCGGTGGCGGCTATGAGGGCAGTTTCTGTACTGTGGTTGCTGCGGATTGGGAAGGTCCAGGGTGCAATTCTCCTTGAGGAAGCGGGTTAGTTTTCTGTTGACACGTTCTTGAGGTCCTTTGGGTCTGCCTTGGGTTTTTTGAGAAGGGCGCTAATCTCGGCATGTTTTCAGCTCTCCGGCAAGGTGGCAGACTCTAAGGAGCTGTTGATCTTCCGTAGTGGGGGTGCGATGACTGAGCTTGCTTTGTTGAGGATGTGGTGAGTGTAGGAGGCTGGCCTGGCTTGTGGTGAGGGTAGGAGGCTGGCCTGGCTTGTAGTGGGTACCAAGGGGTACTTACACTCTGTACCAGGTCCAGTTATCCCTTATTAGTGTATAAGAGGTGTTTCTAGCAGCTTAGGCTGATAGAAGGTAGCTATAGCAGAGCAGCTTAGGCTGAACTAGGAGACATGCAAAGCTCCTACCATACCACTGGTGACATATGCACAATATCATAAGAAAACACAATACACAGATTTACTAAAAATAAAGGTACTTTATTTTTATGACAATATGCCACAAGTATCTCAGTGAGTACCCTCAGTATGAGGATGCCAAATATACACAAGATATATGTACACAATACCAAAAATATGCAATAATAGCAAAAGGAAGTAATGCAAGCAATGTAAAGTTACAGTAGATTGCAATAGGAGCACATAGGTATAGGGGCAACACAAACCATATACTCCAAAAGTGGAATGCGAACCACGAATGGACCCCAAACCTATGTGAGCTTGTAGAGGGTCGCTGGGACTGTAAGAAAACAGTGAGGGTTAGAAAAATAGCCCACCCCAAGACCCTGAAAAGTAGGTGTAAAGTGCACCTATAACCCCCAGAGAGCACAGAAGTCGTGATAGGGGGTTTCTGCAAGGAAGACCAACACCAGCAAAGCAACAACAGTGGATTTCCGGACCTGAGTACCTGTGAAACAAGGGGACCAAGTCAAAGAGTCGCGACAATGTCGAGAGTGGGCAGATGCCCAGGAAATGCCAGCTGAGGGTGCAAAAAAGCTGCCACCGGATGGTAGAAGCTGTGGATTCTGCAAGAACGAAGAGGGCTAGAAACTTCCCCTTTGGAAGATGGATGTCCCACGTCGTGAAGAAGCTTGCAGAGGTGTTCCTACGCAGAAAGACCGCAAACAAACCTTGCTAGCTGCAAGGGTCGTGGTTAGGGTTTTTGGATGCTGCTGTGGCCCAGGAGGGACCAGGATGTCGCCACTTGGATGAGGAGACAGAGGGGGCGCCCAGCAAGTCAGGGAGCCCTCACAGAAGCAGGCAGCACCCGCAGAAGTACTGGAACAGGCACTTGGAAGAGGAGTGAACCGGAGTCCACCCGAAGCCACAAAAAGGAGTCCCACAACGCCGGAGGACAACTCAGAAGGTTGTGCACTGCAGGTTAGAGTGTCGGGGACCCAGGCTTGGCTGTGCACAAAGGAAATCCTGGTAGAGTGCACAGGAGCCGGAGCAGCTGCAAATCACGCGGTACCCAGCAATGCAGTCTAGCGTGGGGAGGCAAGGACTTACCTCCACCAAACTTGGACTGAAGAGTCACTGGACTGTGGGAGTCACTTGGACAGAGTTGCTGAGTTCCAGAGACCACGCTCGTCGTGCTGAGAGGGGACCCAGAGGACCGGTGATGCAGTCTTTTGTTGCCTGCGGTTGCAGGGGGAAGATTCCGTCGACCCACGGGAGATTTCTTCAGAGCTCTTGGTGCAAGAAGGAGGCAGGCTACCCCCAGAGCATGCACCACCAGGAAACAGGCGAGAAAGCCAGCAGGATGAAGCGATACAAGGTTGCAGTAGTCGTCTTTGCTACTTTGTTGCGGTTTTGCAGGCGTCCTGAGCCGTCACCAGTCGATCCTTTGGCAGAAGGTGAAGAGAGAAGTGCAGAGGAACTCTGGTGAGCTCTTGCATTTGGTATCTGAAGAATTCCCCAGAGCAGAGACCCTAACTAGCCAGAAAAGGAGGTTTGGCTACCTAGGAAGGAGGAATGGCTAGTAAGACAGGTAACAGCCTATCAGAAGGAGTCTCTGACGTCACCTGATGGCACTGGCCACTCATAGCAGTCCAGTGTGCCAGCAACACCTCTGTTTCCAAGATGGCAGAGGTCTGGGACACACTGGAGGAGGTCTGGGACACACTGGAGGAGCTCTGGGCACCTCCCCTGGGAGGTGCAGGTCAGGGGAGTGGTCACTCCCCTTTCCTTTGTCCAGTTTCACGCCAGAGCAGGGCTGGGGGATCCCTGAACCGGTGTAGACTGGCTTATGCAGAGATGGGCAGCATCTGTGCCCATCAAAGCATTTCAAGAGGTTGGGGGAGGCTACTCCTCCCCAGCCTTCATACCTATTTCCAAAGGGAGAGGGTGTGACACCCTCTCTCAGAGGAAATCCTTAGTTCTGCCTTCCTGGGCCAGGGCTGCCTGGACCCCAGGGGGCAGAAACCTGTCTAAGGGGTTGGCAGCAGCAGCAGCTGCAGTGCAAACCCTGAAAATGCAGTTTGGCAGTACCTGGGTTCTGTGCTAGAGACCCGGGGGATCATGGAATTGTCTCCCCAATGCCAGAATGGCATTGGGGTGACAATTCCATAATCTTAGACATGTTACATGGCCATGTTCGGAGTTACCATTGTGACGCTATACATAGGTAGTGACCTATGGTATGAGTACAGCACCTTGAGACCCTAACGGGTGAGTAGTGCGCTATACAAGTGCTAATTTACATTTTACATTTTATGTATAGTGCACACGTGAAATGGTGGCTCCGCACTCACAAAGTCCGGGAATTTGCCCTGAACGATGTGGGGGCACCTTGGCCAGTGCCAGGGTGCCCACACACTAAGTAACTTAGCACCCAACCTTCACCAGGTGAAGGTTAGACATATAGGTGACTTATAAGTTACTTATGTGCAGTGTAAAATGGCTGTGAAATAATGTGGGCATTATTTCACTCAGGCTGCAGTGGCAGGCCTGTGTAAGAATTGTCAGAGCTCCCTATGGGTGGCAAATGAAATGCTGCAGCCCATAGGGATCTCCTGGAACCCCAATACCCTGGGTACCTCAGTACCATATACTAGGGAATTATAAGGGTGTTCCAGTATGCCAATGTGAATTGGTGAAATTGGTCACTAGCCTGTTAGTGACAATTTGGAAAGCAGAGAGAGCATAACCACTGAGGTTCTGGTTAGCAGAGCCTCAGTGAGACAGTTAGGCATCACACAGGGAACACCTACATATAGGCCACAAACTTATGAGCACTGGGGTCCTGGCTAGCAAGGTCCCAGTGACACATAACAAACATACTGACAACATAGGGTTTTCACTATGAGCACTGGGCCCTGGCTAGCAGGATCCCAGTGAGACAGTGAAAACACCCTGACATATACTCACAAACAGGCTATAAGTGGGGGTAACAAGGCTAGAAAGAGGCTACTTTCTCACAGTGAGGGCAGGGGTCAGATGGGGAGCTGGAGGGGATGGTGTTCATGATTTCGATGGTGTCGTTGTCGTGGGTCCAGGAGAGCAGTAGGTTGGCCGGAGGTGAATCTGTGGTGTTGGTGGTTGCCAGGGGACTCTGGGTGCTGAAGCTGTTGTGGATGTCTGCAATCTTGCTGTGGAAGTAGGAGGCTAGGGAGTCGCAGAGGTCTTGGGATGGCGTGATGCCATTGGCATTGGAGCTGGGATTGGAGAGTTCCTTCACGACGTTGAAGAGCTCCCTGTGGCTGTGTGCGTTTTTGTTGATTCGGTCTTTGAAGGCGGTTCTCTTGGCGGCTCGGATGAGTTGGTGGTGTCTGCGGATGGCGTTTTTGAAGGCTGTGTGGTTGTACAGAGTCCGATCCAGGAGCCACTTTATTTTGAGTCTTCGGCAGGTTTGCTTAGATTCATGGAGGTTGGCGGTAAACCAGAAGGCCTTTCTGCCGGTGCATCTGTTGGAGGGATTCTTGAAAGAGAAGAGCCCAGCAAACTGCTGTAGGACTTGCCTGCAGTCAGCCTGCTGTTGGGTAATGAGGGCGTCTGAACAGACAACTCCATCAACTGGCCTGTCGTTAGGGTCATGAGAGAGGAAGTCCTCCTCCGTAATCATCAGCATGGTTACCTCAGCTCTGTCAGTAAAGCTTGAGGCGGTTCACATGGATCACCCTCTTGGGGGTCCTGCTAGTGCTCAAGTCTACCAAGAAAGTGACCTCACTCTTTCTCTAGGATAGGTTAAGGGTCACCCCACCTGTCCTGGAGTGCCCTGTGAGCCACAGGCTCCGTAACCAACACCTTTTGCCCTGGTTTGAATTTCACCAGTGCAGCCTTTTGGTCATATCACTGCTTCTGAAGCTGTTGGCTGGCCACAAGGTTTTTGGATGCCTTTATCACACACAGGCCACTACATCTTGTTTAGGTTCACGGAGAGGTCTCTCCCAGCCTTCTTTTATAGGTGCAAGTGGTCTTCTAACAGGGTGTCCAAACAGAAGTTCAAAGGGGGAAAACCCTACTCCCTTCTGAGGCACCTCTCCATAAAGGAAAAAGCAAGCATGGAAGGACATCCCATCTCCTTTTAAGTTTTTCAGGGAGCCCCATGATCATGCCCTTCAATGTCTTGTAGAATCTCTCAACAAGTCTATTGGTTTGTGGATGGTGTGGTGAACTTATAAGTCACCCCACACTCATTCCACATGTGTTTTAGGTAAGCTGCCTTGAAGTTTGTACCTCTGTCACAAACCACCTCCTTAGGAAACCCTACCCTGGTAAAGATATCAATAAGGGCCTTGGCTACTGCAGGAGCTGTAGTAGACCCGAAGGGACTTCCTTCAGGGTATCTGGTAGCATGATCCACTACTAACATATGTACTGATTTCCTGAGGCTGTGGGTGGTTCAAGTGGACCCACAGTGTACACACCAACCCTTTCAAAGGGAAGCCCCACCACAGGTAGTGGAATTAGGGGGGCCTTTGGCTGGCTACCTGCCTTACCACTTGGCAGGTGACACAGGAGTTACCAAACTCATCACCTTCTGTGACATATTAGGCCAGTAAAAATGGCTGACAAGCTGATTCCATGTTTTCGTCTGTCCCAGATGCCCAGCTACGGGGATGTTATGGGCCAAAGTGAGGATAAACTCCCTAAACTGCTGAGGCACCACCACTCTCCTGGTCGCACCAGGTTTGGGGTCTCTGGCTTCAGTGTAAAGGAGCCCATCTTCCCAATTGAACCTGTGAGAGCCACCGACATCACCGGCTTGCTGCCCCAGCCCTTCAAGAGTGGGCCAGGTCCTCTGTCCCTTGCACAGCTGTTCCCTTGAGGGTCCCCTTGAGCCCAAGAGCTCTACCTGATAAGGATCCAGCTCCATGGACTCAGCTTCCTCAGAGGAGGACTTCTTCCTGAGAAGAGGAGTCCTGCTTTTGTTGCTGTTCAGAAGCTGGTCTCCCAGTCTTCTTGCCCTTTCTCTTGGAAGGTTGGGCCATATTTCCAGGCTCCAACACTTTTTTCACCCTGTGCTCAACTTTTTGCTTTAGTTCTCACACACCAGTGTAGGGATTCCCAGCATGGCTGCACTGGTTTTGATTTCTACCTCAGCCCAAGCTGAGGACTCCAGATCATTGTCTAGCTGACATTCCACTGGAATTGCAGAGGAGACCACCATATTATTCAGGCCAGTAACCCCTCCCCATTCTAATGTCACCATAATGGACCTTAGTCTCATTGTCAGCATTGGTAACTGGATACATTTGTCCAACCACATACTGTCCTGGCGAAACCAGTTTCTCTGTCACCATGATGACACTGGCACCTGTATACCCCACGGCTTCTAATTTTGTCCCATTGATCAAGGGATGCTGTCTGCATTTGTTCATATTAGGGGGACAGACAAAGAGTGTTATTATCTACTCCACCTTAAAAGGTGAAAGTAGCTTCAGTGTGAACTCTGATCTGCTCTGGGAACACTGTTGATCCCACCTGGAGACTCGCTGTTTCAGTACTAACTGGAGCAGGGCTAGGGGGATTCTTTTTGGGACAAGCCAAGTCTCCAGTTTGATGTCCATGCTGTTTACAGTTGAAACACCGGGCCTTTTCGGGATCAAAGTTTTTACCCTTGTGAAAATTGTTAAGAGGCTCTGTGCCCACCCTCCTAAGCAGGTTTTTAGGGCCCCTGAGAAGACTACTTTTATCTTTAGGTGTCTCACCACCTTTTCCTTGGGGAGGCTTTGTACCCCCTTTCTTTTGCTCACCCCCAGTGTAAGACTTGGTCACCCTAGTCTTGACCCAATGGTCTGCCATCTTTCCCAATTCTTGGGGAGAAATTGGACCTCGGTTTAACAAATATTGATGCAACGTGTCATTGAAGCAGTTACTTAAAAGATGTTCTTTCACAAATTATAAAGCCCATCATATTCATGCACTCCAGTGTCAGTTATTCAACCATCTAGTGTTTTCACTGAGTAGTCTACAAAATCAACCCAGGACTGGCTTGAGGTTTTGTGAGTCCCCGTGAACCTAATTGTGTACTCCTCAGTGGTGAATTAAAAGCCCTCAATTAGGGTAACATTCATGTGGTCATAGGATTCAGCATTTGCACCAGTGAGTGTGAGGAGCCTATCCTTACACTTACCAGTAAACAGTTCCCGAAGGAGAGCTGCCCACTGAGACATTTACAGTTTTCTGGTTCCACAAGCCAAAAGCTGTGAACCATTTGGTGATGTCATCACATTCCTCATATTGGCAGGCAACCCCTATGGGGATTTTAAGGGCATCAGAATGCTCTCTGGCCCTATTTAAATAGCTGCCACCATTAATAGGTGATAAGCCCATTTCTGCTCTCTCCCTGTCTATAACTAGGAGCTGTTGCTCCAAAGAGAATATTTTGGCCATCCCTGCTAAAAGGAGGTCCTCTTCTTCAAGGCTGCCCTCAATGTTCCCAGAGGAACTGGACTCACCTGTGGAAGACCAAGGTCCAGTGAGCATTATAGTTGGAGATAGGGGCCTTAGGTGCCTGTTCTCCTTAGTTACGGTTCAGGAGGATGAACTCTCCCCCCCCCCACAAACCTAACATTCTTCCTATCTGAGGGGAGGTCTTCCTCCTCAGCAGGGTGTTGCCTTGTGTACTCTGCCAAGATCTCCTGGAGCTTCACCTTGGTAGGGTTGGAACCTGTTTTAATGTTTCAGTCTGCAGAGGGACCCTAACTCTCCCATCCCAAGATGGAGATAAGGCATGAGGTTGAGCTCCACAACCATGTCTTCTGAGCTGGTCATTTTGTTGCTAAAGTTGGGGATTACTTCTAGTTACTAACCCCTAACACTTAAATCTAAAAGTGAATCCTAAAGGGGGCTTAAACAAGGCCCTAGAGGACTTCTAAAAAATAAGTTACTAAAGGCAATTTTGAACTGTAATCATGTGATCAGGTATTGGCCGAGTAGTCCAGCAAATGCAAAGTCGTAGACCCCACCTCTGCCACCAATGTAGGAAGCTGGTTCTGTATAACTACATCAAAATCAAATATAGTGTGCACAGAGTCCAGGGGTTCCCGAGAGGCTTAATAGAGGCTAAAGTAGATAATATTAATGCTCTCTTTTGTGTTAGTGTGGTCGAGCAGTTAAGCTTATTAGAGGGTAGTGCAAAGCATTTGTTGTACACACACAGGCAATAAATGAGGCACACACTCAATGACTAACTCCAGGCAAATGTATTTGTAATGGAAAAATATTTTGTTACTTGATTTCCATAAACAAAAGGATCTTGTTGCAGGTAATTACATTTCCAAGTATCAAACATATGTATGAATAGCACTTTGTTTGGATTCGGTAGATAAAACAGTTTACATGCAAGTAACAATTTTCAATTTCAAAAGTTGACACTGCAATTTTCAGAACAGTCCTTGGGTGGGGGGAGGGGAGTGTGTTAGTGCAGTTTGGAGGTCAGTACTCAACTTACAGTTCCAGTCTCTGGGAGTTAGGATGTCCACAGGCTGGGGTTCAGGATGACCCCAAGCTTACACCACCAGGAGCACGGGGCCGGCTGAGTGCAAAGGTCAACAATTAAGGTAGATTTAGAATGGGATCCGACGGAGACTCCGGGCCCTCGGAAAGTACCCGCGACTTCAAAGGGCAGACCTGGGGCGTTTAGGTGAGCACTGGGGGTTCCAGGTGCAGGGTGCAAACTCAGGGTCGGTCTTCCAATGCTTTCCAATAGGGGGACCCATGGGGTCACAAGTAGGCTACAGGCTGGGTCCAGGGGGTCGGTTCTGGAAAACCGCAGGCTGGACAAGGAGGAGGGTCGCCTGCTGAACATTGCTGCACTGGAAGTTGGAGTCCCCAGGGCCAGGGGGCTGTGGGCGCAGGGGTATCTTTAGGCATCGGGAATCTTCACCCACTTTTCTTGTGGTCAGGGGGGTCCTCCAGATTTAGGCTGCAGGTGTCATCGTAGTGGCCAGGAGGGGAGGGGGGGGGGGGGGTTTCAACCCAGGGTGGACACAAGGTCAGAATCACCTGGGGACCTACTCGGGACTGGTAGGCCACCTAGACTTGGGACGTGGACATCCGGTGCAGAGTGAGCAGGACTTGCAGGTCTGTGGCGGTTCTCTGGAGTCCTTCTTAAAGTTTCTTATGGACAGGGCCGCTGTCCTACGGAGATCTTGGTCCTCTGGTGGGCAGGCAGTCCTCTGGGGGGGTTTAAAGAAGTCACTCGTCCTGCAGGATGCGTCGCCTTTTTGGAGCAAGAGTCCTTGGAGCTGCAGACAAGCCGGTAGGGCTGTGGCCAAGTCAGTGGGTAACTGGAGTCTCCTCTGCTGGGGGGTAGGCTTAGCAGTCCTTCTTTCTTATTGATTCGGTGTCTTCTTTTCTTGACGTCACCAGGAATCTGACAAGCTAGGTTCAGGGGAGCCCTTAAATCCTGGAGTTAGAGGCGTTACAGGGGTCAGAAGTCAATTACTTATATCATGGGGGGGTGACTACACCCTTCCGGTGTCCACTCCCTTTAGGGAGTGGGACACAGACCTAACCCTATTGGTCCCTGTCTTCCAAACTAAGGTGGAGGATTCTGCAGGGAGGGGATCACTTTAGCTCTGGACACCTTATGGGTGGTCCTAGCTGATGTGGTCACTCTTCCCTGTTCTACCTAATTTTCCTGCTGGACTTGCCGCTAAAAGTGGGACTTTGTCCGGGGGTGGGTATCTCCACTAGCTGGAGTGCCCTGGGGCACTATAACAAGAGGCCTGAACCTTTGAGGCGCACCACCAAGTGTTACAGTTCCAGCGGCGGGAGGTGCAAAGCACATCCATCCAGACCAGCCTTTGTTTCTGACTCCAGAGGGCAGAAAGGCCCTCACCCCATGTGGTCAGTAACTGGTCTTTTAGTGGCAGGCTGGCACAGACTCATCAGAATTACACTAAAGGGTTGGTTAAAATTCAGGGGACATCTCTAAGATGCCCTCTGGGTGCATTGTACAATAAATCCAACACTGGCATCAGTGTGGGTTTATTGTGCCGAGAAGTATGATACTAAACTAGCCAATCTTCAGCGAAGCCATCATGGAGCTGTGCGAGTTCGTACATTGCATAATAATACTTAGAATGGAATCAACAATGTACACAGTTTTCTTTAAAATGGCAAAAGCTATTTTAAAAGTGGACATGGTCCAATATTCAACAGTTCCTGGAGAAGGTAAGCATAGTACAGTTTTTTGAGGTAAGTAAACTCACGGGATCAGTCTCCGGGGTATAGGCAGCCCACCCTTGGGGGTTCAAGATAATCCCAAACACCCAGCACCAGCAACACAGGACCGGTTAGGTGCAGAGGTCAAACAGGAGCCAAAATAACATGGGCGCCTATAGAGAACAGAGGGTACTCCGGTATGCTTGCAGGTAAATACCCACATTGTCGGAGGGCAGACCAGGGGGGTTTAGAGGAGCACTGGAGGCCCCAAATAGGCACCCCCCAGTGGCACTGGGGTGGCCGGGTGCAGGGTGAAAACAGGGCGTTGAGTTCCCAATGGAACTCAACAGGCAGACCCAGGGGTCACTTAGGTGCTGCAGGCAAGGCAAAGTGGGGTTCTCTGGCAAGCCACTGATTGGGCAGGGAGGAGGGCTGCCTGCTGGTCACTTCTGCACCAGTGGTTGGTTTCTCTCGAATCTGGGGGCTGCAGGTGAAGTGCTTTTTCAGGCGTCGGATATCTTCGCCCCGGGCAGTCGCGGTCAGGGGGGTTCCTCGGGATTCCCTCTGCAGGTGTTGTCATGGAGGGGTGGAGAGGTCAGCCCAGGCTGGACAAAATCAAAATCGCCTGAGGATCCTCTCTGTCTGGTTGGTTCCTCTGGACACGGGCAAAGGGCGTAGGGTGCAGATTAGTTTGGACTCACGCTTCTGGAGTGAGGTGCGAGTCCATTTAAAGATGTTTTCTTTGTCTTCTTGTTGGACTGGTCAGCTGTCCATGGGAGTTTTTTGGTCCTCAGTGAGGCAGGCAGTCCCCTGGAGCTTTTCAGGGGTCGCTGGTCCTGTAGAATGTGTCACTTTTCTTTTACAGGGTATTTAAAGCAGGAGACAGACCGGTAGGGCATCAGTTATCTCCTTCTCTTGTCTGCAGGGTTTTCAGCTCAGCAGTCCTTCTTGTCTTGAGTTCGTCAGGAATCTGAAGAGCTGGGTTCAGGGTCGCCCCTAAATACTACATTTAAGGTGTGTTGGGGTCAGGGGGCAGTAGCCATGAGGGTGGCTACATCCTCTTTGTGCCCACTCCCTCTGGGGAGGGGGGGGGCACATCCCTACTGGTCCTAATCCTCCAATGCAAGATGGAGGATTTCTCAAGGAGGGGTCACTTCAGCTCTGGACATCTTAGGAATGGTCCTTGCTGAGGAGGTGACTCCTTGTTTTTCTCATTATCCCGCTGGACTTGCTGCCAAAAGTGGAGGCATCTTCGGGGGGGGGCGGGCATCTCCATTGGCTGGAGTGCCTTGCGCACTGTAACACCAGGCCTGAGCCTTTGAGGCTCACCGCCAGGTGTTAGTTCCTGCAGGGGAAGGTGTTAAGCACCTCCACCCAGGACAGGCTTTGTTTCTGACCACAGAGTGCACAAAGGAACTTACCCCATGTGGCCAGAAACTCGTCTGGAAGTGGCAGGCTGGCATAGACCGGTCAGCCTTATACTTGCAGTTGGGTTAACATACAGGGGGCATCTCTAAGATGGCCTCTGTGTGCATTTTTCAATAAATCTCACACTGGCATCAGTGTGGGTTTATTGTGCTGAGAAGTTTGATATCAAACTTCCCAGTATTCAGAGTAGCCATTATGGTGCTAATGAGTTCGCAATGACAAACTCCCAGACCATATACTCAGTATAGCTACCCTGCACTTACAATGTCTAAGAATTGACTTAGACACTGTAGGGACATAGTGCTCATCCAGCTATGCCCTCACCGGTGGTATAGTGCACCCTGCCTTAGGGCTGTAGGGCTGGCTAGAGAGGTGACTTACTTATGCCACAGGCAGTGGATTGTGGGTATGGCACTCTGAGAGGAGTGCTGTGTTGACTGTCTTTTCTCTCCTCTAGCACACACAAGCTACAAAAAGTATAAATATGGGCCTCAGTGTTACAATATTAAAGGTATTTTATTTTTTGTTGTGTAGCCCTTTTAGTTATAGCTCCATGCATGTTAGTTTAGCACACTAGGCCGCTGTGCACTTTGCCCTAGATATATTTTATTCGGCTTCGCATTGTTATTTTTACAATAACCAGTTTTACGGTCTTGTTTTATTTTCATCTATCTAACTGCGTTTGCTTAGCCCAGCACTGTGTTCTCAAACAAGACATTCTTGATCACTTTGTGCTGCAGTCAAGGCTACAGTTTAGTACACTGCCGGTGAACGTGGTAGAAGTTTAGTCTACAACATTCGTAGAAAATACACAACCTTACGTAGGGACAATTTCTTAGAACATCAGCTGTGTTTTTATAATAAACACTTCCTAGTCCCATTACACGTTAAGAGGGAGATTCCAGCCAGGGAACCACGACTGTATGCTGACTGCTGAATGCTTTGCTGCAGATGCTAACGCAGACTACAGGCCTTTGCTCAGGTATGAGGGTTGATGTCCTCCCAGGGGAACCTGAAAGGCAGAATTAGAGTTTAACATGCTGTGCTCAGATTATGACTTAGATAGGAAATAGTCCATAAATCCTAGTGACAATATGATAGCGTTATTCTTATGCTTCACTCTCCTCGTCACCATTTCAATATTGTCAGGTTGTGTTGTCCTGGTTATTGCAGCTCACGCTTTGCTATATAAGATGCAGTCGTTTTATTAAACCAGTTATTAAAACTTATACTGCCTCTTTTTGTCATTTATATATGAGATTGAATTGTGAATGAGAGAACCGGATGCGACCTGAGTGACCACGAATTCCCTGAGAAGCATAATATGTCATGCGCTCGGCTGCCCAATCATCCCTATCTCCTGGTAGAGATGAGGCACTGCAAGTTAGATGGAGCGAAACCCGGATTTAGAGCGACCGGTGTCACCCGCAGTGGGTCAGACTCAGTCTCCCACACCATGGACGATCTTGCTGCTCAAAATCCAGTAGTCTCATTAGAATAATGAGAGCCTACGCGACATAGTGATTACAATGCCAACATTACCTTAGAGACTATACTCCCTTAGGAGGCAAGTAATATACACAGTATATACACTAGAAAGCAGAAATAGCTGTAAAAACTGTTAGAAAACACTTCAAATAGTGAAAATCACAAAAGGTTGCAATGGGCCTAGGGGGAACACAATCCATATACTAAAATAGTGGAATGCGAAAGTCGGTCTCACACCTAGGCAAGGGTAGTGTGTAGAGGGGCGCTGGGAGTGTAAGATAACACCAAAGGTAAGTACTAAAACCAACCCCAGAGGCCAGGAAAACAGGAGTAAATCACAGTATGTTTTCTAGAACACACAAGAAGCTGTGATAGAAGATAATGCAAGAATCAGAAGATACTGCAAGACACCAATGATGGATTCCTGGACCTGAAGACCTGTGGAAGAAGGGGACAAAGTCCAAGAAGCACTGAAGGGTCCAGGGGGAACAGGAGCCCCTGATAACCCGGATGAAGGTGCAAAAGAAGAACCAACGGTGAAGAATAACAGTCAGTACTGCACCCAAGAAGACAGATGCAGGTTCCTGGTTGGTGCAGATGATGTCTCACGCCCGATGGGTGATTGCAGTCTGGTTTGCCTCACTGGATTCCGCCAACAAGCCTTGGCACACACAAAGCTTGCTGTTAGCCAAAAATGGCGCAACTCGGGACCAGGAGGGACCTGTTGGCCTCTACCCAGGAGGGAGAGAGGGGGCTCTCAGCAACTCAGAGCCCTCAGAAGACCAGGAGTACCACAGCACAGGGACAAAGAAGGTGCAAATGGAGGCCCACGCAGCAAGACACAAAGGGATCCCACGCCGCCGACGAACCACTCAGGAAGTTGTGCGTCGCAGGAAAGTGTGCTTGGGGCCGGAGCTGTGCATGAAGAACTTCGTAGAAGGTTGCACACATGCCTTGAAAACTGCAAATCAGGCGGTGCACGGAGGTACTGTTTTGCGTGGGAAGGCAAGCTCTTACCTCCATCAAGGTTGGACAGCTGGACCTAAGGACCATCAGGACAACTTCAGTCCACCCCCCATGTTGCTGGGTCCACGCACTTCTTCAGGAGAGGGGACCCATGCCACCGGTCGAGGCTGCAGAGGGGTGCCTGCTGAAGCAAGGAAGTGATTCCTTCACTTCGAGGGAGATTCCTTCTTTCTTCTGGTGCAGGTTGAAGACAGGTAATCCTCGGAGGATGCACACCCTGGAAACAGTTGCAGTTGCTGGCAGAAGCTGAAGATACACTGTTGCAGAAGTCGTCTTTGCTTCTTTGTAGAGTTCCTGGAGGGTCCAGATGTAGTTTTGTCAGTAGAAGGTGAAGTAAAGGATGCAGAGGATTCCCTCCTGGAGTCTTGCAATCCGAATCCGAGGAAACACCCACAGGAGAGACCCTAAATAGTCCTGAAAGGGGGATAGATCAGCTACACAGGTAAGCACCTATCAGGGGAAGGCTCTGACATCACCTGCTGGCACTGGCCACTCAGATGCTCCCAGAGTGCCTCACCACCTTGGAATCCAAGATGGCAAAATCCAGGGATACTCTGGAGGAGCTCTGGGGACCACGCCTGGGTGATGGACAGGCGAGTGGTCACTCCCCTTTCCTTTGGCCTGTTTCACGTTAGAACAGGGACTGGGGGTCCCTGAACCAGTGTAGATTGAATTATGCAAGGAGGGCACCATCTGCGCCCTTCAAATAATTTCCAGAGGCTCTGGGAGGCTCCCCCTCCCATGCCTGTAACACCTATTTCCAAAGGGAGAGGGTGTAACACTCCTCTCCCAAAGGAAATGCTTTGTTCTGCCTTCCTGGGCTTGAGCTGCTCAAGCAACAGGAGGGCAGAAACCTGTCTGTGAGGTGGCAGCAGCTGGAGTTGTCTGGAAAACCTCAGAAGGCTGATATGGCAATACTGGGGTCCACTGTGGAGCCTTCAGAGTGCATGGAATTGTAAAACCAATGCTAGAATCAGTACTGGGGTAAAATTCCCAGATGTTACACACCTTACATTGCCATATTCGGAGTTACAATTGTGAAGCTGGACATAGGTATTGACCTATGTCCAGTGAGCACGTAAAATGGCATCCCCGCACTCAAGAAGCCTGGGTAAATGGTTCTGGACGATTTGGGGGCACCTCTACTAGTGCAGCGGTGCCCTCACACACAGGTACTACGCACCTAGCCTTCAGGGTTGGAAGGCCTTACATATAGATGACTTATAAGCGACCTGGTACAGTGTAAATGGCTGTGAAATAGTGCATGCACCATTTCACGCAGGATGCAATGGCAGTCCTGCAGAAGCCTTTGCGTGGGGGCTTTCTGTGGATGGCAAAAGTAATGCTGCAGACCATAGGGATCCCCTGGAGCCCCAATGCCGTCCTGGGTACTCAAGTACCATATAGTAGGGACTTCAAAGGGGTGACCAGTATGCCAATTTGGGATGAAATACTGGGTTACCCATATACTGTGACAAAATTGAGATAGAGAGAGAGCATAAGCACAGGGATCCTGGTTATCAGGACTCCAGTGACAGTCGAACACACTGACACCAGGCAGAAATAGGGGGTAACATGCCAAAAAGTGGGTACTTTTCTACAATATCGTTGTATCAAACAGCTGCTACAGACCAATGTTAGGGCTAGGCTGGCCAGTGTAAACATTTGTTTCCAGAATGCCTCAAATATCTTAACCTATAACACCCCTAGATTGAGAGTCTAAGAACTGGGGCTATACTGCTGGTGAAGCTTGACCCACAAGGCTTTTCTGAGTGGGGTGTTGTGTCAAGAAACCAGGGTCCTAGCAGCCTATATGTTGCATCTGGCTCTCTGCTTGCCTACCAGTGGGCAGGAACAAGGTTTAGACCTACGTGCCCAGTAATATGTCAGACAGGGCCTTATTGAATGGCAATAGAAGTTCAGAAGAAGTCTATCCAGGTTATAGAACTTGAATCAGAATGTATTTCTTGGCCTCTATAGTAGGAAGTTGTCAACCCCAGACCTCAGCTGAGTGATGCACCACACAAAGGAAGTACTAGTCGGGTGACCAGGAGAGAGAGTGAGGATCAGCCCTCATTCCTTGTGTGGCAGGACAGGGACAAAACCCACATAGCCTTCTTGTGCTTCCACTTCAACTAATCAGAAAACTTTGACTGGGAAGAGGACCTGTCGCAAGAATGGCCCCAAGGGCATGGGTGATTCTGAGGCCTCGACCTAGAACAGGACTTGTGCCATTTCTTATAGAGCTCAGGAACATACAAGCTTTGTTTCTTCACATTCCAGATTTGCCTGTGGATTTATGAAAGTAAAATTTTCGCATGACATAGTCGAGCCCGAAACTAAAACACAAGACATAAATCATGGGGACCGGGCACAGATATTGGTTTTCAACAGTGCTAACAATGTTTAAACCCTGTAGTTTTTGGAGGGGACTTGCACACTGGTTTTCAGAAAAATGTTAGAGAAAAATACTCCTCAATAGACAAGAAAAAAAAAAAAAAAAACAGTGAGCATCTCCTGATCTGCGTGGAAAGAAAGGAACTGAATTTGGCATGCAGGGCTAGTGCTTATATGCAGCTCTGTTCGTCACTTTGGGGGCAAACAAAATCAACACATGGGAGCACACAGTACAACCTTTCAGCACGCACAAATACATCTGTTTCAAATTGTCCGGATCCAGTTTACAGCTATCCTAAAGGTGAGGAATCTGTGGTTAGAATTATCAATCAGAAACAGCACTACTGAAGGTACAGTCCTAACTGCAGATCCTTCACATTGGAATAGATGACAGCAGCTCTCAAAGGTGGAGGGCCTGAGGAAAGGGTTGAGTTTAGAAATTCTTTCAGGCCCAAGAAGTCAAAATTGCCTCCCTGTTTGACTTGTCAATTAAGGCAGCAGTGTTGTGTTTGTGTCTCAGCCTAGTAAATATTCAGAAGAAGCACTTCATTTTCAATGTCCTTGGACTTGGTGGAAGGAGCCCCTTCTGGAGTTCCTTTTTAGCCAGTGTATAGCAGATTTTAATGCTGCAGATTATTAACCTGAACATTCCTCTTTTGCCCCACCTTGGCTTTCTTGATCAAGTGAAGCCCAAAGAGCTGATTTACACAATGGTCTTTCGTACGGTCAATGTAGCAACTCAAAGGTCAAGACAGTGGAAACACTAAGGGACCAGAGTCTGTCTGGAAAGAAAGTGGTGTATGGGGGTTACACATAGTATCTCTTGTTCAATGACATGGTGTACAAAAGTGAAAGTGATAAGAAAGGTGGTCTTGATTGCCAGAACAATTGTGCACAAGCTTAGATTGTCTTGGTGGAAACCTATGCACCAGGCTGTTCAGAAATCCAATAACAACCAGTGATTTAAAGTGACTGTTGGTCAGGCAAACATAAAAAGGCCATATGTGCATATAAATTACACTTAAAAATGATACATCATATATTAGGGTCTACAGAGGGTCTAGATGATACACTACTTCAGGTCATAAACATTTCTCAGCACTTCCCACAGATAAACTTTGTGGACAGGTGTCTAGTTGCATGAATGACATTGAGCTCTTCAGGTGACGAGTCAAAAGAATTTAGTAGCCATCTCTCAATCTACATGCATGGAGGTGTAGGGTGCAAAAATTCCTTGTTGATTAGACAGAAGATCCTACCACGAGGGAGCCATATCAGACGTTATATGCTCAGGCACTCTGGGTACCACACTCTCCTGGTCCACTCCAGGACTATTACAATAACATGGGACCAGTCTCTCCTTAATTTTCTCAGGTACTTGGACAGAAGAGCCAGTGGTGGCAAAACAGAGGAGCTTTATGCCCCATTTCAGTTGTAATGCATCAATCCAATGATCTTTTTGGAAACACTCCAGTGCACAAAGCATTTGCACAACACATTTGATAGTGGCAAACAGATCTATCCCGGGCATGCCCCACTACAAGAAACTGTCCTGTGCCACTGAGACAATACTTGTGGGCTACCATCCAATGTCTTCTCAGCTAGTCTGCCTTGGCACTCAGAGCTCCTGGTAGGTGGTTAGCTACCAGAACAAAATTGCTGGTGCAGCCAACTCCAGAGAGTCTTCTGGTACAGGATCCAGGACTCCATCACACCCTTCTTGTTGCATTAGGACCTGTACCAGCTTTTCAGTAATGGCTAGCAAGAAGGCTTTCATTGCCAAATGGGTCATCTAAAGTTCCAAAAGGTTGATCCGGAGCTGGCTGTCTGCTGGAGAGGCCTCTCATCTTCAACTCCTGTGTCTGTCACAACCATGATACCTATGTGGGGGAAAGGAGAGTGGCCTGAAGCAGGTCAGGTTGAAACTCATCTGCCACCACATAAGGTCCTGAGCCATCTTTTGCAACATCTAGACAAGGGCACACCAGGCCAGGAACCTAAGAAACCCAGGCCCGAGTCCAAACTTCACTAACATATCCTGAATCACCCAAATCCAGTGGAGCAGTGAAAAAGCTTTAATAAATGCTCCAATGTCCAAGACAAGACTTATGAAGGGAGCCCTCTGCCATGGGCTCAGATGACACTTCTACTTGATGGAAGAAAACAAGCCGCTCAAGCACCCAAGTGGTCTGGACTGACTGACTGTGGCAAATCCACCTTTAACAGAATGTCATCAGGGTAAATGAATACATTTGTCCCTGACCTTCGAATATGAGCCACAACCACAGCCATCACTTTCATGAACACCCTAAAGGGCTAAGGTAGGTCAAAGGGCAGTCTGGCAAATTGGAAATATTTCAACCCTACAGTGAACCTTTTGAATAAAAGGCATTCAATGCTGGAGGTCCAGTATGGACATAGGGTGGCTGAGCAGAAGGGCTGAGTCTGGCATAGATCAAGAGCCCATGAGTGTGTCTCTAAGGACACAATTTAATGCTAACAGTGGCTTATAAGAAGCTGGGTCAGGTTGAGGAATTTAAATCAATAAATAGGCATTGTTTTCCAGAGTAGGCAACTAGAAGTCTACCTGTTCATCACGTTAAAAGTCAAGCTCTGCATCTATTGAGGTATTTAGCCCGCTGGCATTCAGCAAGACTAAATATAGCCTTTCATCAATGTAAAAAGGGGGAGGCACATTGAGTATGCCCTGAACCACATCTGACCTGAATAGTGCCTTTATCCTTTGGTAGTACAGGTATTGAGGGTGAAGCAGGAGCTAAAGGTCTGGGTGCAAAACCACTGGATGTGCCTTAGTTATTATGTAGTGTGACATACATCTGATAAGGGCCGATGAATGTTTGTACTCAAAGTATTTGTGATTGAATCTTGGTTTCGATGCTTGCACAGAATGAACTGACGAGTCCTGGGGCCAGAGTGGAAGTCCCGAATGGCTTCAGAATGTGACTAGGAACTGGACCCCAGAAGGCAGACTGTGCCAGGGAAAGGGTAATCTGCAGACATCCAACTGGGAGAACTTGCTGCTCCGTGGGCCTGCAGACACGCCACAAAGGATCAGTGGTATCTGGAAATGTTTCATCATGACCTCTTAGAATTCCATTATCTGCTACATGGTTGATGACCGGCGGTGAACTTGGGGAGTCAGAAGGTGCTGGGTCCTTCAAGTGATTTATCTGCAACTTTTCCGGACTTTGAGTGATCATGTGGATGAGTCCTGCTATGCTTTCTGCATTTATGGTGCATTTTAGTCTTATCAGAAGACTTTGAGGAGGAATAGGGCTTCATATGCAGGACCCACCTCGTGATGATCGAGAATGGCCATGCAACATAACATTTAGAGAACAACCTCAGTTTGAAATGCAAGCTCTTCCCATGCTCTGTAATATAAAGCTTTGCCTCTCTCTTCCTAATTGTCTTTGTGCACAAGCACCACAGGCACTCTTCATGCAGGTCAATAAACAACATATGTTTTCTGCAGTCGCAGCGTGACTTTAAACCTGTCATTTTTTAATAATGTCTTTGAGCCAAAGTTTGAGTCATCAGAAAACTGACAGTCGGACTGGAGTTCCAGATCCATGTTCAAGGCCTAAGAAAGGAACTATGTCAGGAACGAAGGCAAGGATTATTCCTTACCTTCTTGCTTTATTTATTTTCTTCCAGCAACTTCAAACTTTAATCGAAAACAAACTACTTTCCCATGATTCTTAGGGAAAGAACTACAACTCAAATAATCAATGAACAGAACACAGACCGATTTCATCTGGGTCGCTCCCCTCGTAACATACTCTTTCTTTCCTGCTTCCACAGCTAAGTAGACGCTAATTTTCTCTCTTCTCTGCATGATAAAACTTAGCGATTTTTTTCTTCTAGCAGGCTCATCGTAGCCTTTCACTCACCGTGGGACCGCACATCAGCGATCCTATTGTGGCTGAACAAAGCCTCAGGGCTGCAAGAGCGGAGTGCTTCTAGTCCCTCTAGTGTGAAAGCTAATGAGAGGCATAGACTTGACATTGCCACCCGAGCCGCAATATTCAGTTACTTAGTATGTGAATCTAGTCCTGAATCTCTTTCTGGCTTGACAATCAAATTAGTTCTTGGCACGCCAAGAGCTGTCAGATAAAATAGCTATGCTCTTATGCTTTGTCTCATGTCATTGAGTGTCAGACATGAGGGCTTTGGATATCCCAGGACATCTTTCACTCCGGATGGAGTGACATTCCATATTCCTAGGCGAACGAAAACAAACTCGAAAGTAGTTTCATACCCAGCTTTTCACAGATCCCCAAAATTGTGTGTGGTTTGCTGCCTCAAGGCTTACAAGGAGATGACAAAGGAATTCCAACCTCCGGGGGAGAGACAATTACTCACTGGTAAACGGTACTGGTTTGAAACAGAATTATGATTGAGGATTACCAGGTTTTGTCTTCTCCTTATTAAATAGGGGCAGAAGGATCCAAAACAAGAATGAGAGAGGAGGAAGTCATATCTTGTCGCATTGAAGAAAGAGGACGTTATGAGGGGAGCGACCCGGATGAGATCAGACTGTTTTCTGTTCATTGGTTATTTGAGTTGTAGTTCTATCTCTAAGACTCATGGGAAAGATAGTTCATATTCAATTAAAGTTGAAGCTGCTGGAATAAAATAAAGAAAGAAAGCAAGGCATAATCCTTGCCTCCGTATCCTTAATAGAACTGAAACATTTCCTTCATATTTACTAGGAAATCTTTCATTGACACCAGAGTCTTTGGTGGGGGGAGGAGAATGGGCTTGAAGACTTATTTGCCACTCAGTCCCATCTCTTTTGGGGTGGTATGAAGTCCCCAAAGCACCACGTTTCGCCAAAACTAGCACATGGGAAGCATTGCGAAAAAAATCTCCAAATCCAGTCTGACTCCTGGCAATATTCTAAAGCTGAAGAATTTGTGGTTAGCAGTATGCATTAGAAACAAGATGTGGTCCCAATTACTTGTGAAGAAGAAACAAGACTTCTGTGTCTTATGCATTCAACTAAAACAAAGCTCCAATTTTCTTCCATCAAGGTGTCACATGGCATCTATAACGGCATATATTTGAAAACGCCTTCTCAAAGATCTTTCTTCACCATACCAACAATGGAGGATTTTCCAGAGGGTTTGGAAAAAAAAAAGGTTTCTCCATTATCACAACCTTCTCCTCCATGGGAACTCAATCCGGTCCATTCAAAATTGACGGCATTTCCATTTGACCCAACAGATAGCCACAAAGCATCATTTGGCCTGAGAAGAGACATTCCTAGAGGCCTCACATGTGCCCCTACTTTCAGTGAGTTACTAGCCTTATTTGCTTGTGAACCTTATAAGGTCTTCGATTTCACTGGATTAGTAAATGGAATTATTTTAGTCACAAAGTGAAATCTGACATCAACTGTAGGAAAGTACCCTCTTTATTGGCATGGTTACCCCCATTTTCAGCCTGTCAGTATGTCTGACAGTGTCTACTGGGTTCCTGCTACTCAGGACCCCAGTAGTTTTCCTCTCTCCTCTAAATGTTACCTTTTTCTTCCCACAATTGGCATACTGGTCCCCCATGTAAGTCCCTAGTATATGGTACCTAGGTACCCAGGGCATTGGGGTTCCAGGGGATCCCTATGGGCTGCTGCAGTTATTCTGCCAACCATAGGGAGCCCATGCAAAGGGTTCTGCAGGCCTGCCATTGTAGCCTGCGTGAAACAGGTGCAGGCACCTGTTTTCACCACAGGTCACTACACTAGGTCACTATAAGTCACCCCTACGGTGGGCCCTCTCAGCCGTGAGGGCAGGGTGTAGGTACCGGTGTGTAAGGGCACCCCTGAACTAGCAGAGGTGCCCCCACAAACTCCAGATCCATTTCTCTGGACCTTGTGAGTGCGGGGATGCCATTTTACATGTGTACTGGACATAGGTCACTACCCATGGCCAGCTACAGAATGATAACTCTGAACCTTGGCATGTATGGTATGAAGAAATTCAGAATCATACCCCAATACTGTTGCAAGTATTGGAAGTATAAATCCATGCACTCAGAGCTTCTCAGAGGACCCCCAGCATTGCTACCACCAGTCTTACAGGGTTTTCCTAGCAGCCCAGCTGCTGTCACCCCTCAAACAGGTTTCTGTCCTCCTGCTGCTTGATCTGATCAAGCCAGGAAGGCAGAACAAAATATTTCCTTTGGGAGAGGAAGTTAACACCCTCTTCCTTTGGAAATAGGTGTGACTGTCTTGGGAGGGGTAGCCTCCCCAAGCCACTGGTTCGCTTTGAAGCGCACATTTGGTGCCCTCCATGCATAAACCACTCCACACCGGTTCAGGGACCCCCAGTCCCTGCTCTGGTGCGAAACTAGACAATGGCAAGGGGAGTGACAACTCCCCTGTGCATCACCACCCCAGGGCTTGTGCCCAGAGCTCCTCCACAGGGTCCCTGGGTTCTGCCTTCTTGTTTCCAAGGTTGGCAGGGAACTCTGGGAGCATCTGAATGGTCAGGCAAGGCAGGTGACGTCAGAGCCCCCCTCCTGATAGGTGCTTACCTGGTTAGGTGACCAATCCCCCTTTCAGGGCTATTTAGGGTCCCTCTCTTGGGGGCCCTCAGATTTGGCTTGCAAGATTCCAGCAGGCAACTTTATTTCCGTGTCTCCTGCCAGGTTTGCAACATTTCTCTGGTCGTGCATCCTCAGAAAACTGAAACTCTTCAGTCTGCACAAGAGGACGAAGGAATCTCCCTTGGAGTGAAGGAGTCACTCCATTGCAACCGAAGGCACCTACAACCAGCTGCATTAATCACCTCTCCTGCTGAGCCGCACAGATCCTGCATCACAGGTGGAGGACCCGGAGTAGTCCGCTTGGTGTCCTCTCTCTGCCAGCTGTCCACTAACTAAAAGTTTGCCTTTGCCAAGGCTTGCTGATGGAATTCCTTCACCGACACCAGTCTGCAATCTTCCTTCCAGCGTGGGACTTCAGCTGCATCCATCAGGAACTCTTCTCCGGCTCTAGTACTGCAGTGCTGACCTGTACTTCATCACTGTCAACCAACTCCTGCATCCACAGCTAGGTGGGTTTTAGCTCCTACTCCTCCTTGACTCCACTGTGACTCTTGGACCCGATACCCCCTTCTCCACAGGTCTTCTTTCTTCAGGAATCCACCACTGGTTTTGTGCAGTCTTGTCTGGCTTTCTTCTTTTCTTCCTTTTGGGTGGTTTGGGGAAAATCCAGTGTTTTACTCCTGTATTCCTGGTCGGGGTGGGGGGGTTTGGGGGACTGTGTTACTTAACTCTGTGGTTTTCTAGTACTCCCAGCCCCACCTCTACACTTTTACTTACCTAGATGGGGGTACCTTGTTCATATTCCATCATTTTAGTATATGGGTTGTGCTCCCCCTGGGGTCACTTTTGGTTATTGCTATTTGCACTATTTTCTACCCTTTTCTATGCCTGTTTCTGATTACTAGTGTGTATATTTAGTGGATTACTTACCTCCTAAGGGTGGGTTATCTGTCTAGTATTTTGATGTGATTTGTTCCAAAAATAAAGTACATTTATTTCTGTACATCTGAGTGTTTTCTTTCATGTGTGTTAGTGCTGTGTGACCATAGTGGTATTACATGAGCTTTGCATGTCTCCTAGATAAGCCTTGGTTGATCATCCACAGCTACTTCTAGAGAGCCTGTCTTCTAGACACTGCCTACACTTCATTAAGAGGGGATACCTGGACCTGGTACAAGTTGTAAGTACCACAGTTACCCACTACACACCAGGTCAGCTTCCTACATTGGTGGTGCAGCGGTGGGATAAGCACTTGCAATTGCCTTACCACTCTGTCACTTGGTACTTTCCACAGGAAAGACCACTTACGAGCTAGGGATATACACTTACTTTTAGGACATAGTCTCTAGGGTTTGAATAAGAGTGGGGTTTGGGCATAGCCCTTACTCCAAACTTCTGTAAGCGAGACTAGAAGTTAGGGAGGTTAAGCATAGCCTACACCACTCTAACAAGCCTTCAGTACCTAGCACATCTCACTACATGGGTTCTCACTATGAGGATTTGACCTTTCAGGAACTGAGGGAAGTATGAAAGTAGAAACCTGAAGACAGGGAGGAACCCTAGTAAGAGTCCGCTCTTAGGACTTCTCCTACAGGATGACCAGGATCAAGCTGGTAGCCAAGTGGAGAGGGAAGAGGTGATAGATTCTAACCCCCCCAGTGCTAGAAAGAGAATATCTGGATGCAGAGGAGGGTCCTCAGAGGATCACAGGGTCTCTAGTAAACCCCCTAGTGTAGGTGGGAGCTCTACAGGTAGTGCCAAAGGTGGCCATGTTAATAGGCCTCCGTTGCTCCCAGGGGACTAGTTCAGAGGGTTACTAAGCTTAGGGGCACATCCTCATCCGGCCACTCTAATGTCTTTTCTGTATCAGAGGGGGCAAACTGCTCAACTGCAGAAGATGATTCCTTAAATAGGGAGCTTTGGAAACTGAGGCTGGAGGAGGCCAAGCTGAGGCTGAAGCAGCAACAGCTAGCCCTAAACAGGGGAGCGTTGGCAGTGAAGAAAGAGAGAGCCAAGGACTGGGGTTAGTACCCCATGGTGGCAGCAGCTTTGGTTTCAGGGAACCTTGGGTCAGGGAGGACTCTATTCTAGAAACCTTAGCAAGGTTGTTCTCCCCTACAAGGTTGGGGATGACATACATAAGTGGTTCTCTCCTCTGGAAAGGGCCTGCAAATTCAGAGGGGCCTCCAGAGACAGTGGGCTAAATATCCTTTGGCTCTCCTTCTCTGACAAGGGTAGGGATAGGCTTCTCACTGTCAGAGAGGAGGATGTTGACAATTAAACCATTTTAAAGTCTGATCTCTTGGGTCTTACCACTAAAAAGTACAGAATTAAGTTCAGGGAGACCAGGAAAGAGTCTTCCCAAAATTGGGTTGATTTTGATGTCTGCTCTGTGAAGGCCTTGGAGGGCTGGTTACATGGTAGCAAAGTCAGTGATTACGAGGGCTTGTACAATCCGAATTTAAGAGAGCATATACTGAACAATTGTGTGTCTGATTTGTTGCACCAGTGCTTGGTAGACTCATATCTGACCTCTCCCCAAGAATTGGGAAAGAAGGCAGACAAGTGGGTCAGAACAAGGGTGATCAGAAAAGCTGACAATGGTGGTGACAAGGACAAGAAAAAGGAACCTAAAGAATCAGGCCCACAAAATTCCTCTGGGGGTGGGCCCAAACCCTCTTCTTACCATAACAAAAGGCCTTGGTGCTATGTCTGTAGGAACAAGGGCCATAGGCCAGAAGACAGCTCCTGCCCTAAGAAAAGCACCAAACCACCCACCACTACAACCCTTATCTCTACCACTAGTGCCCCTAGTAACAACAGTGGTGGTCATCAGGCAGTAATAGCCATTCCAAGGGTGTAGCTTGAAGTGTGGTGGGGGCTGGCTTAGTTAGGGAAACTACTGAGGCTGTTTTAGTCTTGGATGGGACATTAATTTTGCCACCCTTGCTGTCTGTCTCCTTAACATGAGTCAGTACAGGCAGCTGCCTTTGATAAACGGTATGCAGGCAGAATCCTACAGGGACACAGGTGCCAGTGTCACTATGGTGACTGAAAAGCTAGTGTCCCCTTAGCAACACCTACTTGGTGATCAGTACTAAGTGATTGACACCGACAACAACACTGTATGCCACTCCATGGCAGATTTTGATTTCAGCTTGAGGTGGGGGTTACTGGCCCAAAGAAGGTTGTAGTGTCCACAGACTTACCTGTAGTGTGTCTCTTGGGGAATGACTTGGAGACTTCAGCTTGGGCTGAAGAGAAGTTGGAGGTCCATGCAGCAATGCTAGGCATCTCAGGGCATATTTGGGCCTTGACCAGGGCTCGGGCCAAGAAGCAAAAAGAAAAAGGAATCGTGGAGCCTGGAACGACGGCACAAGAGGCTCTCAAAGCGAAGGGTAGAAAGGCCAAAAAGTTGCCTCCTACTCCACTGTAGGAAGTTGGCTCTGTATATACTATCTCAAAGTGAGAGACAGTGTGCACAGAGTCCAAGGGGTCCGATTAGAGGTTGATAGTAGCAAAATTAGATAATACCAATGCTCTATTTTGTGGTAGTGTGGTCAAGCAGTAGGCTTATCAGAGGGTAGTGTTAAGCATTTGTTGTACACACACAGGCAATAAATGAGGAACACACATTCAAAGACTTACTCCAGGCCAATAGGTTTTTAATATAGAAAAATATATTTTCTTAATTTATTTTAGAACCACAAGGTTTGAGTAAGCACATAAAATGCAAGGTACTTCACACAGGTAAGTAGAGAACTTTGATTTAAAACAGTAGTACACACAGTATAGGTTAAAATGGCAATAAGATATTGTCAACTTAGGTTACTCACATCATCGCAGTTGCCTGGGATTCCTCTCTGCGGTCCTAGTTCTCTGGAGCTCGAGCCGGGGGCATCGGGTGCAGAGTGATAAGTCTCATCCTTCCAGCGGGAAGAGAGTACTTTCAAAGTTGCTAAAAAGTTGCTGTTTTTGAACAGTGCCGCTGTTCTCTGGAGTTTCTTGGTCCTTCGGCTTCAGGGCAGTAGTCAGAGGTCACTGGTCCCTGGCTGATGCGTCGCTGTGCAGGTTCTTTGAGTCTGAAGACAGGCCAGTAGGGCTGGGGCCAAGTCAGTTGTCATCTCTGTGGGGCTTTCAGGTCAGCAGTCCTTTGTGTAGGTTGCAGGAATCTGATTTCTTGGGTTCAGGGTCGCCCCTAAATACTCAATTTAGGGGTGTGTTTTAGGTCAGGGGGGCAGTAACCAATGGCTACTGTCCCGGAAGGTTGCTACACCCTCTTTGTGCCTCCTCCCTGAGAGGAGGGGGGCGCGTCCCTATTCCTATTGGGGGAATCCTCCAATCTCAAGATGGAGGATTTCTAAAGGCAGGAGACACCTCAGCTCAGGGCAGCCCCTAGGCACCTTAGGGGCTGCCCTAACTGGTGGGTGGCTCCTCCTTCTTTTCCTCATTATCTCCTCCAGCCTTGCTGCCAAGAGTGGCAGTGGCCGGAGGGACAGGCATCTCCACTAGCTGGGATGCCCGCGGGTGCTCTACCAAAAGGCAGGAGCCTTTGAGGCAGTTCCTGCAGGGAGAGGTGAGAAGCACCTCCACCCAGTACAGGCTTTGTTCCTGGCCACAGAGTGACAAAGGCACTCACCCCATGTGGCCAGAAAGTCATCTGGTTTTGGCAGGCTGGAAGAAACTGGTCAGCCTAGCACTAGGAATAGGACTGGTATTCAGGGAGCATCTCTAAGATGCCCTCTAGGTGTATTTTACCAAAAAAAAACACTGGGATTAGTGTGCATTTATTGTGCTGAGAAGTTTGATACCAAACTTCCCAGTTTTCAGTGTAGCTATTATGGAACTGTGGAGTTCGTGTTTGACAAACTCCCAGACCATATACTCTTTATGGCTACCCTGCACTTACAATGTCTAAGGTTTTGCTTAGACACTGTATGGGCATAGTGCTCATGCACATATGCCCTCACCTGTGGTATAGTGCACCCTGCCTTAGGGCTGTAAGGCCTGCTAGAGGGGTGACTTACCTATGTCACAGGCAGTGAGGTGGGCATGGCACTCTGAGGGGAGTGCCATGTCGATTTAGTCATTTTCTCCCCACCAGCACACACAAGCTGTGAGGCAGTGTGTATGTGCTGAGTGAGGGGTCCCCAGGGTGGCATAAGACATGCTGCAGACCTTAGAGACCTTCCCTGGCAACAGGTCCCTTGGTATCAGGGGTACCATTTAGAGGGGACTTATCGGTGTGCCAGGGCTGTACCAATTGTGGGAACAAAGGTACAGTTTAGGGAAAGAATACTGTTGCTAGGGCTGGTTAGCAGGGTTTTAGCACACTTAATTATAACTGACATCAACAAAAGGCAAAAATTCCGGGGGTAACCATGCCAAGGAAGGCATTTCCTTACATCCACCCTCCAGTGAGGATTCCCCCTTTGAGGAGGAGGAATCCACTCCCTTGGTAGAACCTACACATGAAGAGCTGAAAGCTGACAAGGCTGAACTTAAAGGTGCAGGGGGGCCTGCCAGGGAGAAGTTCAGTAGAGCACAGCAAACCTGTCCCACACTGGAAGGGTTAAGACAGCAAGTTGTCCTTCAGGAAGCAGGGGATGTCCAGTGGCACCCACAAGGTGTACTGGGAAGACAACCTCATACTCAGAAGCAAGGGTTCCCAAACCTGGTGCCACCAGGAGGATGGCAGTACCTCTGCATTATAGATAATTTTTGTTGACCCTTGCACATGACATACCCCTGGAAGGTCACCTGGGGCAAAGCAAGACTTGGTACAGACACTTTCACTGGCCCCATATGTCTGAAGATGCAAAAGAGTTTTGTCGCTCCTGTGTCCCCTATCAAACCAGTGGCAAGACAGGTGGCACCCCAAAGCCCCCCGTAATTCCACTACCAGTGGTTGGGGTTCCCTTTGAGAGGGTTGAGGTGGATACTGTTGCCCCCCCCTTGACCCGTCCTCTGCCTCTGGAAACAGATTCATACAGGTGGTGGTGGACCATGCCACCAGGTATCCAGAGGCTATACCTCTAAGGACCACTGCAGCGCCTGCAGTGGCAAAAGCCCTCCTGGGAATCTTCTCCAGAGTGGTCTTCCCAAAAGAGGTGGTATTAGACAGAGGTACAAACTTCATGTCTGCATACCTTAAGGCCACGTGGAAGGAATGTGGTGTAACTTACAAGTTTACCACCCCTTACAACCCCTAAACCAATGGTTTGGTTGAGAGGTTCAATAAGACTCTCAAAAGCATGATTATGGGACTCTGAAAAACTCAGAAGGAGATGGGATGTCGTATTGCCATGTCTCTTGTTAGCCTACAGGGAGGTTCCTCAGAAGGGAGTGGGCTACAGCCCCTTTAAACTTATGTTTGGACACCCTGTTAAGTGTCTACCTTGCACTTGTAAGGTAAGGATGGAAGTAACCTCTCAAGCCCCTTAAACAAGACATTGTAGATTATGTACTTGGCCGAAGATCCAGGATGGCAGGAAAAAGGCCACTAAAAACCTTCAGGCCAACCAAGAACTGCAGAAGCAGGGGCATGACCAGAAGGCTGTCCTAACTGTATCAGCCAGGGCAGAAAGTGTGGGTGCTGGAGCACGTGGCTTCCAGGGCACTCCAAGACAAGTAGAGTGGTCCCCACACTTTAGGGGAGAAAAAGGATGAGGTCACATATTTGGTGGACCTTGGCACTCCCAGAATCTTCCACAGGGAGCTTCATGTGAACCACCTTAAGCCCTACTATGATAGGGCTGTTCTGACCCTGCTCATGGCAAATGATGAGGGAAAGGAAGAAAAGGGTGACCCTCTCCCCGATCTCTTCACCACCACTGCAGTTGATGGTTCAGTGAATGGAGTGGTCCTAGCAGGCTGCCTTTCTGAATCCCAGAAAGAGGACTGCAGGAACCTCCTAGGCCAGGTCTCAGAACCGTTTTCCCTAATACCCGGTCAGACCACATGGTGTGAAAACACCATTGATACAGGGCACAGTTTGCCTGTTAAAAGTAAAATTTACAGACAACCTGATCATGTTAGGGATTGCATCAAAGCAGAAGTGCAGAAGATGCTTGACCTAGGAGTGATTGAGCACTCTGACAGCCCCGGGCTAGCCTAGTGGTGCTGGTACCAAAACCTCACTCACAGAATGGAAAAAGAGAGATGAGGTTCTGCGTTGATTACAGAGGGCTCAACACAGTCACAAAGATTGATGCTCACCCTTTTCCTAGGGCAGATGAGCTAATAGGTACACTGGCATCTGCCAAGAATCTAAGCACCTTAGACTTGAAAGCAGGGCATTATCAATTTACTGTTATACCCTTTGGTTTGAAGAACGCACCTGCCACTTTCCAGAGACTGGTGAACACAGTCCTCAAAGGTTTGGAAGCCTACAGTGCAGCCTATCTCTATGACATATCTGTCTTTAGCTCCACCTGGGATGACCACGAATGTTTTGGAGGCCCTGCAAAAGGCAGGCCTCACTATCAAGGCCTCTAAGTGCCAGATACGGCAGGGGAAGGTTGTATATCTGGGCCACCTGGTACGTGGAATCCAGATTTAACCATTGCAGGGGAAGATCCAAACTGTCTTAGAATGGACTCCCCCTACAACACAAACCCAGGTGAGAGCCTTCCTAGGCCTCACTGGGTAGTACAGGAGGTTCATCAAGAAGTATGGCTCCATTGTAGCCCCTCTTAATGACCTCACATCTAAAAAGATGCAAAAAAATGTTTTATGGACAGCCAGCTGTCACAAAGCTTATGAGGACCTTAAACAAGCCATGTGCTCTGCAGCAGTGTTAAAAAGCCCTGACTACTCCAAGACATTCATTGTCCAAACTGATGCTTCAGACGTAAGGGTAGGGGCAGTTCTTTCTCAGCTCAACACTGAAGGCCAGGCTCAACCAGCTGCTTTTATCAGCAGAAGGTTGACCCCTAGAGAGAAGCGTTGATCAGCTATAGGAAGAAAGGCCATTGCTGTGGTCTGGGCCTTGAAGAAGCTGAGACCATACCTGTTTGGCACTCACTTCATTGTTCAAACAGACCACAAACCCCTTCTATGGCTCAAACCGATGAAGGGAGAAAACCCCAAATTGTTGAGGTGGTCCATATCCCTACAGGGAATGGACTATACAGTGGAGCATAGACCTGGGAGTAACCACTCCAATGCAGATTGACTCTCCAGATATTTCCACTTAGACAATGAAGACTCATCTGGGCAAGGTTAGCCTTCTTGTTTTTCGTTTGGGGGGTGAGGGGGTGTTGTGTAGGAAAGTACTGTCTTTCTTGGCATGGTTACCCCCCTTTTCTGCTTGTTGTCAGTATGTTTGACTGTCTACTTGGTTCCTGCTAACCAAGACCCCAGTAGTTTTGCTCTCTCCTCTAAACTGTACCTTTTTCTTCCCACAATTGGCAAACTGGTTCCCCCATGTAAGTCCCTAGTATATGGTACCTTGGCTACCCAGGGCATTGGGGTTCCAGGGGATTCGTATGGGATTTAGCAGTTATTCTGCCCCCCCCTTAGGGAGCCCATGCAAGGGGTTTTGCAGGCCTGCCATTGCCGCCCACGTGAAACGGGAGCATGCAACCGTTTTCACTACAGGCCACTACACCAGGTCACTATAAGGCACCCCTATGATAGGCCCTCTCAGCCCAGAGGCCAGTACCTGTGTGTGAGGGCACCCCTGCACTAGCAGAGGTGCTCCCAAAAACTCTAGATCCATTTCTCTGGACCTTGTGAGTGCGGGGACACCCTTTTACGGGTGTAATGGACATAGATCACTACCCATGTCCAGCTACATAGTGTTAACTCCGAACCTGGGCATGTTTGATCTCAAACATGTCGGAATCATACCCCAATACTGATGCAAGTATTAGAAGTATAATTCCAAGCACTCTGGGGGCTCCTCGGATGACCCCCAGCATTGCTACCATCAGTCTTACAGGGTGTTCCGGGCAGCCCAGCTCAGAAAGGTTTCTGCCTTACTGCTGCTTGATCTGACCAAGCCCAGGATGGCAGGACAAAGGATTACCTTTGGCAGAGGGAGGTAACATCCTCTCCCTTTGGAAATAGGTGTGACTGGTTTGGGAGGGGTAGCCTCCCCAAGCCACTGGTTTGCTTTAAAGGGCACAATTGGTGCCCTCCGTGCATAAACCATTCCACACCGGTTCAGGGACCCACAGTCCCTGCTCTGGCGCGAAACTGGGCAATTACCGAAGGTCTAGGATATGGTGAATGCCCTTGTCCTTTTTGGGCACTAGAATGTAGCAAGAAAACAACCACAACCTACTCCTAGCACAAGGACCCTCTCTATGGCTCCCCTGGAAAAGAGAGCTGTAACCTCCTCAAAGAGAAGTGCCAAATGATCCTCCGTCATCCAGTTGTAGGACGGTGGCATGGATGGAGGAGTTGCCTCGAAGAGGAGGGAGAAGCCCCTTGGATTCCCTAACCGGGAGTGCGGAAGGGAATGTGCCTGGAGACGTGAAGGCTTGGATAACCATGTTGTCAGGGATCAGATGTTGCGTCAGGAACACTGGGTCATTTGGAGCTGGTCTACGGCGGAGGTCAATAGTCCTGTTAACAAGAGCCCCTGTGCTGAGTTTGACCAAGTCCCCAGCAGGACATCAGTGACCACTTCATTAAAGGGTAAAAGGGGTTCAGAAGTAGAAGCCCCAGGCTGAAGGACCTCTGTCGGGAAATTAGTTCCGACTGCCACCGAAGGCAGCTCGTGGCCCAGGACCTTGGCCGCTCTCTGCACCACCATGAAGTAGGATGCCCCCGCCACCATAGCCACAGTAGGGGGAAAAAGCATGCCAGCATCAGGCGAAGTGTCCAGACTACTAACCTCACCTAGGTCCGTCCGCCAGTCCATGGGATTTTCAAGCAGGGTTTCCAAAGGGTCACTGACCCCTCTTAATCCTCACTGTACCGCTACTGAAGAGAATAAGGGTCAGGATCCGACCTAGGGACCAAGGTAGCTGTAGAAGTCAGAATCTACGTCACACAATACCAGTCCAACTCTGTGTTGGAGTCTGCAATGAGAATGGGGTCAATGCCGACCGTGCACACGGGTGGTGCAAGGAGTGTCAACGTCGGAACCATCGTCGGGCAACGTTAAGTTGGTATAACCAGCACCAGTTCGATCCAGTAATAGATCAATGGGTGCCCCCAACCCTGGAGCCGAAGCCACCAGCACGGATGCCAAGGGGGCCCTGCCAACTCCGTAGGGCCCGAAGGCCCTCCAGCGCAGTCTGACTGCCCAAATATGAGGCACATAGCCTAACAGAAATAGCGGAGTTGGGCAGGGTTTGCTCGGGCTCATGGAAACTTGTGGAAGCGCGGAGTAGGCCCAGACGTCAGCCGACAGACTGGGTGAAATCTAAGAATGTTTGTTCTTCAACATCATCTTGTGCCTTGACTTACCCAACCATCCTGAGGACTTGGAGTGGGATGATAAAGAATGGGGGTTCCACACCCATTCTTGGGACTTTCCTCTCGATCGATATCAGGAGTGATGTGGAGCTGAGCACCGGGCCACAAGGAGCTTTAGAGCATCCTCCCTCAAAGCTTTTGGATTCACAGCCAGATATGCGGAGCACGACTTCGGGTCCTGGTTGCGCTCCAAACAACAAAAGATAGCCCGATAACATGATCTGCAGGGCTTGAGCCCGGTCTTTCACAACAACATCCTCTACACACCAGGAGCATAAACACTCAAAAATCTTTAACAAAACGTTAAAAAAAAAAAAAAACATTCAAAAAGTGACTGTTGAGTAGCTCTTCAGATCTGCGCTTGGCTGGCGTGGAAAGAAAAGAACTGACATAAGCCTGCCATCGTGGCGCCTTTATAGGCCCTGCAATGTTATATCTAGTGTGCAGATGCCAACGATAGCTGCGGAGCCGACCATGCCACATAACGGCACACAGGGATACTGCTCAAGAAAAATCTCTGGATCCACACCGATCGCCTAGGGAAATTCTAAGGTAAGGAATCTGCAACTAGAAGTCTCTATCAGATGTAGTGTTGCTTTAGGGGTAAGGCAGTTGAAAAGATGGCACTCCTTTAGTTCCTTCTCAACTCACTCGTCTAGGTGTAGAAACCACACTATCTTAGGGCTCTTTTGGGGGCTACAATACCACAATGTCCTTAATGGGCAGGTTAAATGATGTCTTGGGCTCTCACGTATGACAATTGGAGTCTCTCAACACAATATCCTCCTTGATCACAGACAGTTCATCCTGTACATTTCTGAATTTCTGAAACTCAATATAGTTAGCAGGAGGATTACCTCTCTTCTTTCACGACTAAGTTGAAATTATGTTTTTGAGACTGAGTAGCTTCTTATCAGCATTTATGGCATCAATAATCTGTTTGATGGATGTTGCTGCCAGTGTGTTGTCGAACTGTGTCTGTGCAGAGGTACTTGTGAAAAGTAATCAGCAGGTTTCTGATTTTTACCCGGCTTGTGTACAGTCACACTCTCAGCTCTGCCAAGCATCACACATCAGGCATTAGAGTAGTGGTCCGCATCACCTCAGTCAAATGCACTGTCACGCATTATAGGCATAGCACCTCAGCTGTCAAGCCCTTAGCGCTGCTACGCTGACTAAACTAAGCTGAATTGGCTGAAGCGCTGGCAGGGTTGGGGAGTGGCTGGCGCGCTCACAGGGTGGCTGGATGGGCTAGTAGCTGCTAACTCTGGCTGCTACAATATATCAATAAAGGCTGAGATTTCCCCGTGGCTCATATTACATTCTGACTGGTCACATAGTGGCAGGGCCCAATGTGTACAACCGAGACAGATCAGCTGACTCAGGTTGAGCGACACCATCAGACATAGGCACCACCGGACGTCACAGCCTGCTGACGAATGTATTTAAGTTTGTGGTGGTAAATTAAAATCAATTATGACCCATCGACCGTGGGACCTAACCCCTATGGGACAGCGGCGGCCATGCTGAGCCAGATGGCCAGGGACAGCACACCGTGCACGTTTGCTGAGGGGGTATTGTTGGAGTGGCCAGGAGTCTGAGGAGGCGTGTGGCCGGCCTATTTTCCGAAATTAGGTGCCTTGGCTCACCTCGTGTCACTGTGAGTCCGTGCAAACCACGTATTAAGCTACAAATTTGCTTTTTACTAGCAGGCCGCAATCAAGCTTTTGTCACATCTTTTTTCACTCACGCGCCACCCATCGAACTTGCATCTGCTCAGACAATAGAGAACTTCCCCTGGGCAGTGAGTCCCAAGGCATGAGCACTCACAGAGCAGGGCGCATCCAGCATAAGTCGGGTTCCCAAGGCAGGCAGGTATGTCAGTGCAGAGTAAGTCAATCAAGCAGAGAAATTTCGATTTGTTTGGCTGTTAAAATTTTTTAACTCACTTAGCGCTGTGTTCCTTTATAGCTTGTGAAGTATTTGACTGATTTGTGTGGCACCCTGATGCGCTTTTATTAAGTAATGGAGCTATATGTTTCTTCAGTATTCTGTAAAACTGGTGCATTGTGGGCCAGAGAAAAGATGTGACGTAAAGAGAATGTAACCAGACACTGCTCACAAAAGAACAGCAGTATATTCCCTTGGTGTGCAGTGGAGTGCACCCTTTTTTGAGCATGGGCACTGGGACAATTTCTAAGTATCGTCTTGTGGGCACTATTATTGAATGAATTAAATTTACAACTGGCATCTACAATTTAGTGTGTGGAAAAAAGACAGGGAAGCTTGTTGGCAACAGCACTCCTTACGATCCCAAGTAAATGTTTACCTTCAAAAGTATGAACAATCATGTGAAACATTCAGGAGAAGAGGACAGGATAATCCAATTTCACTGACCTGATCTGCACATAAAATATGCTGTCCCTGCCTATTTCAATGCAAGGGAAATGATGACATGCGCGTAAGGGAGTGACATTACACAAATCTTATGAGATAATGAGCCATTTACATTGATGTACAAGTTACTTACCTTCGGTAATGAAATATCTGTTAGAGACATTCTAGTTGCAGATTCCTTACCTTTGAATTTCTCCAGGCATCAGACTTGATCCGGAGAATTATTCTTTGAGCAGTACCTCTGCACGCCGTCAGGTGGTGTCGGACGACTCCGCGGGCATCATTGGCATCGTGCTCGCAGTGATGGCGTCATGGTCGTATATAGACACCACCCCTGCACGCTGACGTCAGTTTCTTTTCACGACTTTCCACGCCAGTAGAGCGGATCCATGAAAGACACAGAGTGGTGCGCCAAAATAAGGACCCTCCAGGGAAAGTTCCTGCCTCTAGAAATCAGTTCGCAGTGCAGGGAGGATGGGCAGGTCAGTAAGGAATCTGCAACTAGAATATGTCTCTACCAGATATTTCATTACCGAAGGTAAGTAACTGGTAGATCTGATAGAGACATCTAGTTACAGTTCCTTCCCTTAGAATAGATAACCGAGCAATACCATCCCCGGTGGCAAGCCTGCAAACTAAGATCACACCAAAAAGTCCTGCAGGACCGAACGGCCAAAGTAGCAGTCCCTTCGGACCTGATTATCCAGGCAGTAGTGCTTGGTTAAAGTGTGCAGAGATGCCCATGTTGCTGCCTGACAAATATCCAGGATTGGAATGCTCCGTGCTAGTACTGTGGCAGCAGCAGTAGCTCTGGTGGAGTGAGCTCTCAACCCTTCAGGGCGTTGCTTTTTAGCCAGAGCTGAACACATTTTGATGCATAAGAGTACCCATCTTGAAATGGTCCTCTTCTGCACCGCCTTCCCCTTCTTTGCACCCACATATCATGCAAAGAGTTGATCGTCCACCCGGAAGTCTTTGGTCATATCAAGATAGAACGCCACCGCTCTTTTTGGGTCCAGACGGTGGAGTCTCTCCTCTTCATGAGAGGGAAGTGGGGGTGGATAAAAGGTAGGCAAAGTGATGGACTGACCGACATGGAATGGTGTCACTACTTTAGGTAGAAAAGAAGCCCTCGTGCGAACCACCACTTTGTCAGGGTGTATGGCAAGAAAAGGTGGCTTAGATGATAGAGCCTGGAGTTCACTAACTCTGCGGGCAGAAGTAATGGCAACTAGAAAGACAGTCTTTATAGTTAAGAGCCTTAGAGGACAGTTGTGAAGCGGTTCGAATGGGTAAACGTAAGGTAAGTTAAGACTAAGTTGAGATCCCATTAGGAGATAATGAATGGGATAGAAGGAAAGATGTGTGAGGCCGTTAAGAAACCTCCCAACTATGGGAGATTTAAATAAAGAAGGCTGATCAGGTAACCTTAATAAAGCAGAGATAGCAGAGAGATAGCCCTTAAGAGTGCCCAAGGTGGAGCCCTGCTGGGCAAGGGAAAGAATAAAGAGAAGAACTTGAGAGAGAGGAGCAGACAGAGGGTCAACAGATTTGTCGATGCATCATGCCACAAATTTCTTCCAACGACAGGCAGATACATTTTTGGTTGAGGGACGCCTGGCTGCCAAGATAACGTCATAGGCTTAAGGTGGCAAGTGGAAAGACATAAATTGTCACCCCTCAATCTCCATGCAAGAAGTCGCAGAGTTGACACGTTAGGGGGACGACCTTCCCCTGCTGCTGCGACAGAAGATACTCCCGAAGAGGCAATCTGATCGGAGGAGCTATGGCCATGTTCAAGAGCTCAGGATACCAGACTCTCTGTGCCCAGTCCGGAGCCACTAGAATTACTTGGGCCCAGTCTTGCCTGATCTTCTTCAGAACTATGGGCAGAAGTGGTATTGGCGGGAAGGCGTACAGGAGGCCTGAGTTCCACTCGCGACGAGAAGCATCACCGAGCGAGTGCCGCCTTGGAAACTCCAACGCACAAAACAGCTGACATTGCGCGTTCTCTACGGAGGCGAACCAGTCTAACCAAGGTTCTCCCCACTGAAGGAAAAGACCTTGCGCCACCTCTGGATGGAGACGCCATTTGTGGTCGACCATGCATCGTCGGCTGAGTTTGTCTGGTCTGGCATTCAAGGAGCCTGCCAGGTGTTGAACCACCAGGGAAATGCCCTGATGTTCCAGCCAAGTACAGAGATGAAGGGCCTCTTGACAAAGAGTCCACAACCCCACTCCGCCTTGTTTGTTGCAATACCACATGGCGGTAGTGTTGTCTGAACACCTGTACTGCTTTCCCCTTGAGGGATGGAAGAAATGCTTTCAATGCTAGTCGAATCGCTCGGAGCTCCAGAAGCTTGATATGGAGACCGGTTTCCGACCTGAGCCCAGATACCTCTGATCTCTGCCTCTCTCATGTGGCCACCCCATCCCAGAAGTGACGCATCTGTCACGATCGTAAGATCTGGTTGGGGGAAAGGAGAGGGATCTGCCCTTGATCCAATCCTGGTTCGTTAATCACCACTGCAGGTCTTTCGCAGTCCCTTCCGAGATCTGGACCTTGTCAGGGAGATTTCCCCTGGTGCTACGCCCACTGGAACTTCAGGTCCCACTGCAGAGCCCCATATTGTATTGTAATCATATTTATATAGCGCTTACTACCCCTGATGAGGTGTCGAAACGCTTTTCGGTGAGTAGCACGCTACTCTGGAACCCAACAAGAATTAGTGATGGATTAGTATCAGGAAATAAAGAGTACAGGTTTGGTATTATTATGAGTTAATTTGAGCCACGGACATGAGTTTGTTACTTAGATTGACTGCAGTAATGGAGGGGTGGAGGAGGAAAGAAATCCAGAAGTGTTAATTGGGAGTATATCCTTCATTTACTCAACCCAAAGGCTTGGGATGAGTAAAGGGGGATGGAGGAGGAAAGAATATGTGAAGGGTTAGGGAGAGCATAGTAGCAGGGTGAGATAAATGCAGGAGAATTTAGTAGGGTTGTGTGGGAGGTCACAGTAGTAGACTGAGGTTTGGTGAGTTAGATGTGGAAGCGGAGGGAAGAGCTTAGGCAGAGTTATTTAGGAGATGAAAGTAGTAGAAAGGATTTGGTATGAGTCAGAGTGAGAATGGAGGATAGTTTGATAGAGACACGACATTTGATGATGGGTAAATAAGTGTGATAAGATGAGAGCAGGAATTCATAGATATGTAGTATAACAACCCACCCAGGAGCCATGCAATGACCCACGAACATGCCAAGCACAGAAACAACATATATATATATATATATATACACACACACACACACACACACACACACAAACACACATACAAACACACATACAAACACACATACAAACACACATGAATACACACACATGCACATACAATACATAATTAGAACCATGGGTAAAATATACTTAGTCAAACAGGTTTAAAGAGTGTGTGTGTATTTTATTATGACAGTAGCGATACATATTTTATAAAGAACTATACATAACTAGAAATACACATGGGCCCTCATTACAAACCTGGCGGTCCAAGACCGCCAGGGTTGTTGTGGCGGATTTCACCACCAGCAAGCTGGCGGTGAAATCCACAGTATTACGACCATGGCGAAAGCGCTGTGGTCGCAGCGCCGGGACTGGCGGTTTACCGCCACTTCAGTCCCGGCGGTTTTAATCCGCCAGGGCAGCGCTGCTTGCAGCGCTGTCCAGGGGATTACGAGTCCCCCTACCGAAAAGGCTGGTGGTACGGGGAGTCGCGGGGCCCCTGCACTGCCCATGCCACTGGCATGGGCAGTGCAGAGGCCCCCTGACACGGCCCGTGCAGCTTTTCACTGTCTGCTATGCAGACAGTGAAAAGCGCGACGGGTGCAAGTGCACCCGCCGCACAGCTGCAACACCGCCAGCTCCATTAGGAGCCAGCTCCTGTGTTGCGGGCATGATCCCCGCTGGGCCGAAGGGCAGAAACCAGGTCTCCGCCCGCAGGCCCAGCGGGAATCTCAAAATGACCGCGGCGGGAGTGCGGCTGCATTGGCGGCCGCCGGCCGGTCCGATCAAGCCGCCTGCCAAGGTCGTAACGAGGGCCATAATCTGAAAAAAAATATTTATCAACATAGGCATATGCAGTCCATAGTTGTTTGAATATGGTGGTTATGAAGGAAAGAGCCAACTCGAGTAGTTTTCTGAAGACAAGAAAGTTATCTGTGGCTCTTATAGTTGGGGGTAATGAATTCCATAGTTTGGCTGCTTGACCGGAGAAGGTCTTTTTCTTGTATGGTGGTGTTCTAAGGCGGGTGCATGAGCTTTGCATGTCTCCTAGATAAGCCTTGGCTGCTCATCTACAGCTAATCTCTAGAAAGCCTGGCTTCTAGACACTGCCTACACTACACTAATAGGGCATACCTGGCCCTGGTATAAGGTGTAAGTACCTTAGGTACCCACCACACACACCAGGTCCGCTTCCTACATATGTCCTGCCATCTTCAATTAAGAAAGGGGCTAACAGCTTGGCTCTTCAGTGTTACCTTTGTTGCTTAATTACCTCCTTAATTCCTCAGTGCCAGGGCATCGTCTTTTGGGTAACAGAGGTAATACACAAATCTCTTTTCATTAATCATTCATTGAAGTACAGTGCCAAAAAAATGGGTGTTCGAATTCCTATTCGAATTCCACCCCTAACCACTTGTTCAGGCTGTCATCTTGGAAAATCTATGAGGATTGCTTCGTTGTTGGAGCTGAGGGAGGGAGTTTGTATGCAAAGTTAGTAAGCTGAACTCTATGCAACGAAATACTGCTTAGCCTCTGTCTTATAAATAAAATAATTCAAAAATAATTACCTTTATCCCGTGGATGAAAAAGTATCTGTTCTTTATTCTGAAGGGCAAAGTCACAACAGTGCAGCTGTCTAGAAGGGATGAAACTTTTTTTTGGGACTGAGCCCACTGAAATACTTATCTCTCAATACAGGGTAGATACAAGGCAAGAACGTAGAACACTAAAGTGAAACCAGCTAAAAAACATTTAATAGGAGTTGGCTTACACCAATTAACCAGAAAGTAAAATTCACCAGTCTATTTTGTCTACCAATAATGTTTTCAGAAGTGAAATATCGGTCTTTAAAAAACTTTAACATGAAAGGCTAGAGTAATGTGAAAATAAAATATGGCACTCACACTTACCAAAAAAAACGTAGAGCATAGTCTTTTAATATGCCACTTCGATACATGGTCTGGGAGTTTGCCATTACGACTACCACAGCTCCATAATGGTTTCACTGAAGTCTGGGATGTTTGGTATCAAACTTCTCAGCACAATAAACCTACACTGATGCCAGTGTTGGATTTATTCAACAATGCACCCAGAGGGCATCTTGGAGATACCCCCTGTATTTTACCTAATCCTTTAGGTGCACGACTGACTGGTTTGTGCCAGCTTACCACCAAGAGATGAGTTTTGGACCCCATGGGGTGAGAGCCTTTGTGCTGACCAGAAACAAAACCTGCACTGGGTGGAGGTGCTTCACAACTCCCCTCTGCAAAACCTAACACCTGGAGGTGAGCCTCAAAGACTCAGGCCTCCTGTTAGTGTCCCATCTGGCATTTTGAACCAACAGGATGAAGGAGGCCATAAGGCCCAGCAGCCTCAGAGTCATTCTCACCGAAATCCAGGATAGAGGCTGAAACATTTGTATCATAGCCCGAATATCCTGGACTCGCTTTTTGGGAGAATATGCCCGGAACTGCACTGTGTCCAGAACAGCTCAGATGAAAGGGAGCATCTGAGAAGGAGTCAGGTGACACTTCGGCACATTGATAGTGAACCCCAGCGAATGCAAAAGGTTGTCTGGAGGTGGGAGACGACTGTATGGGTCGAGTTCGCCTTCAACAGCCAATCGTCGAGGTAGGGGAAGACTGGGACCAATCCGACTACTAGCGTTCGGCTGACCAGTTTCTGCCAACCTGCCACAAACCAGACGAGTTGCTGGCCACATGGGGAGAGTACCTTTGTCACTCTGTGGCCAGGAATAAAGCCTGTATTGGGTGGAGGTGCTTCTCACCTCCCCCTGCAGGAACTGTAACACCTGGCGGTGAGCCTCAAAGGCTCACCCCTTTTGTTACAGTGCCCCAGGGAATCCCAGCTAGTGGAGATGCCCGCCTCTCCGGCCATTGCCCCCACTTTTGGCAGCAAAGCTGGAGGAGATAATGAGAAAAACAAGGAGGGGTCACCCACCAGTCAGGACAGCCCCTACAGTGTCCTGAGCTGAGGTGACCCTTGCCTTTAGAAATCCTCCATCTTAAGTTTGGAGGATTCCCCCAATAGGATAGGGATGTGCCCCTCTCCCCTCAGGGAGGAGGCACAAAGAGGGTGTAGCCACCCTCCAGGACAGTAGCCATTGGCTACGGCCCTCCCAGACCTAAACACACATTTAGTATTTAGGGGCAACAGGAAATCAGATTACTGCAACCTGAACTAAAAAGAAGGACTGCTGACCTACAAGCCTGCAGAGACGACAACTGCTTTGGCCCGAGCCCTACCAGCCTGTCTCCTGAGTCGAGAACCTGCAACAAGCGACGCATCCAACAGGGACCAGCGACCTCTGAAGCCTCAGAGGACTGCCCTGACCCCCAGGACCAAGAAAATACCATGAGCAACAGCTCTGCTCAACAACAGCAACATCTTTGGAACAAAGAAGCAACTTTTAAAGAACTCTCTTCCTGTTGGAAGTGTGAGACTTCTCCCGCTGCACCAGACGCCCCCAGCTCAAGATCCAGAGAACTAACACCACAGGGAGGACTCCCCGGTGACTGCGACCCTGTGAGTAGCCCGAGACGACCTACCTGGAGCCCCACAGCAACGCCTGCAGAGGGAACCCAGAGGCTCCCCCTGACCGCGACTGCCTGGAACAAGGGACCCAACGCCTGGACCAAGCACTGCACCCGCAGCCCCTAGGACCTGAAGGGACCGAGCCTCAGTGCAGGAGTGACTCCCAGGCGGTGGCTTTCCTAAGAAGCACCCTCTGTGCCTGCCTGCACCGCTAGAGTGACCGCCGGGTCCCTCCATTGAAGCCTATTCAAAACCAGACGCCTGCTTTGCACACTGCACCCGGCCGCCCCTGTGCCGCTGAGGGTGTTTTTTGTGTGCCTACTAGTGTACCCAACGGTGCTCTACAAAACCCCCCTGGTCTGCCCCCCAAGGACGTGGGTACTTACCTGCTGGCAGACTGGAACCGGAGCACCCTGTTCTCCATAGGCGCCTATGTGTTTTGGCCATCTCTTTGACCTCTGCACCTGACCAGCCCAGAGCTGCTGGTGTGGTAACTTTGTGGTTGCCTTGAACCCCCAACGGTGGGCTGCCTATGCCCAGACACTGAGACTTGTGTCTTATTTACCTCACAATCTAACCAATACTTACCTCCCCCAGGAAGTGTTCATTTTTACCTTTAAGTGTCTACTTTTAAAATAGCTTATTGCCAGTTTAACAAAGACTCTATATGATATTGCTTTAATTCAAAGTTCCTAACTTGCCTGTGTGAAGTACCTTGTATTTTATGTATTTACTTCAAATCTTGAACTTGTGGTTCTAAAAAATTAAGAAAGGATCTTTTTCTATATAAAAACCTATTGGCCTGGAGTAAGTCTATGAGTGTGTGTTTCTCATTTGTTGCCTGTGGGTGTACAACAAATGCTTAACACTACCCTCTGATAAGCCTACTGCTCGACCACATTACCACAAAATAGAGCATTAGAATTATCTAATTTTGCCACTATCTTACCTCTAAGGGGAACCCTTGGACTCTGTGAATGCTGTCTCTTTCTTTGAGATAGTATATACTGAGCCAACTTCCTACACATACCCACAAGAATAAGGGTCTGGATCAACCCTGGGCCCAGGAGAGCCCACAAAGAACAGAATTGGCGCCAATTGAAGTCATTCCGGCTCCGGGTCGTCTGGTATGAGATCGACGTAGATTGTGGACCCAACCACGTCGGGAGCGTCGACGTCTGACCAGACACCGGGGAAGGTCATTGTGACACAACTGGTGTTGGGACGGATCAGCAATTGGATCCAGGGGGGTCCTCCGGAGCCAAGGCAGAAGCCGATGGCTTTGAAACCGAAGAGACCCCCCAACCGACTCACCTGTGCCCGAAGGCTCCAAAGGTGGGTCGGACCGCCCAAAAATGAGGTGCATGGCCTCGTAAAACCGAGTTGGGCGGGGTGACTCCGACTCCCGGCAAGTCGGGGAATCGCGGAGCCGACCCAGAAGAAGGCTCCATCGACAGAAGCCTAGAGTGTTTACACTCTTCCCGCGTCTCATCGTCTGATCGACGGGGTGAAGTCGAAGAACGCTTGTCTTTCTTTGACTTCTTTTTGTGACCCGAATGTCCCTATGACTTGGAGGACGAAGAGTGGTGGTGACTCCGAGGCCAATCTGGAGACCTTCCTCTTAAACAGGATCGTGAGCGCCGCAGAGTCGAGTGTCGGGCCGCCATGAGCTTTAGGGACCGCTGCCTCAAAGTCTTTGGGTTCATGGCCCGACGCTCAGAGCATGACTTTGGGTCGTGATCACGCTCCAAACACCATAAGCACACGAGGTGCGGATCAGTCACTGACAGTTCCATGACAGTCCTCGCATGGCTTGAACCAGGTCTTCGGGAACATTCTCGACGCACCAAAGTTTCACAGACAAAAGACGACAAAACGGTTGAAGTCGGCCAAAAAATAGCCAGAGTAGCTCAGGAAGAAAAGAACTGACGTCACTGCACGAGGGCGGCATCTATATACTACTCCCGACGTCATCATGGCGACCACGATGCCAACGACGCACACAGAGTCGACCGACGCCACCTGCCGACGCACAAGGGTATCACTCGAAGAGAAATCTCTGGATCTAGTCTGATGCCTGGGGTAAATTCTAAGGTAAGAAATCTGCAACTAGAATTCTCAATCAGATAGCTCAAAAATAATTCAAAAACATTCTCAGAATGTTTTAGCACCATCTTTGAGTGTGTTTGAAATTGCTTTTGAGAAAATCTTTGTTTATTTTTGCGATTTTTCTACATTATATTTTGTTATTTCCTTTTATTTTAGGTGAACCCGAGTACTTCTTCATGTGAGTTACCTGAAGAAAAGGTTTTACCCTAAAATGCATTGAGGCAGCTATGTAAGACTATGAATACACCTATCTGCAATATGGAAAACTAAAATGGTTGGACGATTCTTATGTGTTTTTGACCGGAGTATAATTAAAAAAAGAGGAACACTGTGGCTACTTTGAGCCTTAATGTTGTGCTGTGTGAGAGACCATTGTTTGACCTATCCTTCACAGCTTACAATGCTGTCTTGTCCCATACTTCAAATAAGGTGCTAGTAATTTGGCTATAATAAACATTGTGGGTCTCTTTCTTCTAGTCAACCAAATCAAATCCCACAGGGATCACCCCACTATAACCTGATCCATATGAATCCAGTGTTTGTTAGACTCTCTTTTTAACCACTCCCATACCAAACGCAAATGAGCTCCTTTGTAGAAGTGCCAGCACATTAAACAAACCTAACCCTCCTTTATTTTCAGGCTCTTTAAATTTTTAACCAAAACCCTTGGGTTATCCTCAGAAAACTTAATTATTCCTGTAGGTCTTCTAAAGACTGCTTTTCTATTCTAATTAGTAAGGCCAGGCACACATACAGCAACCTGGGTATTCTATTCATCTTAATCACGGCTATGTTGCTTAGCCACGAACTGTATAACTTCCTTTGTGTTTACAAGTTTTATGTATATAAAATAATAATATGGGAATGTTTATTATGTACCATAATGTAAGGGAAACGTCAGTGGTAGATTTTTTTTTCACCACTGACTAAAATAACCCATGACAAATTACATCAAGGGGCGGAAAAAGTTAATGTCTGCCTGAAACTTTCATGTTAAAATAGTTTATTTACTTATTTTTTGTTAGGTATGATAAACCCCATATTTGCAAACTTCTGACCTCAGATGCAGTAGCGGCTCCTCTACTATGGCGGATAAGTGCTGCCCCCCTGACAGCAGCTGCTGCTGCTGCAAACCTTTAACAAAATTATAATAAACCATGTTTATTATCGTTTTGCTGTTAAAGAGGCAGGGCATTGACGTGGACAAGGGGGGGTGCACTGTGCACTCCCCGCAGTGCGCATGTATGTTTGGCCGCCTGTCGTGGGCCGGCCAAACACACATGCGCACTGTGCTCTCTCCAGCCCGGCACTGTGTTGACGGGCTGGAGAGAACAGGCACAGGTTCCCAAATCTGCCTGGGAGCGCCGTGGCAGGGCACTCCAGCGAATCCTAAAGCTACTTTGAGTCACGTCTGGATGGGCCGCAGGCCAGGATGGGAGTCTGGGCCTCCTGTCAGGAAGAAGGAGCAGCAGTAGAGGAAGGAAGTGGGATAGCAACGTTTTTTTAAATTTAATGTTTATTTACCCCCCAACGCATGCCACCCCGCCCCTTCACCACTCAGCGGCAATATTATATAATTTAAAAACATTACTCATAATGAAAATAATGGCCCTGGGACTCATACTCTAGGGTCAAGGAGAATGTATTAGATTTTCATACAAGAGTAATATTCAATGGCATGAACTGCTTATGATGTAACCGGATAGATGAAGATATCTTAGCATATGCATTCTGAGTATGCAGTTTGCCCAGTCATTGAGCTTGATGGCATTGTTTCTTTGACTAAGTCCTCAGCTCACTTGCCAGAACTTGTTGAGGCTGTAGCATTTCTTTTGTTTTACTTAGATCATGTAAAAGCATATTAGTAAGGGACCCCCATAAGTGTTTATTAAACATAGGGTGGGCAGTAATCGCACCATTGGCAACTTTGAAAGGAATTAAACTTTTGAAATTGCGGTTGACACTGTTCGAAAGATATTTCTGGGTTACCTTTTAGCCTGGTGCCTTCCTGTATTACTCTAGTCCAGCGCTTCTAGAAGTGGCTGAAATGACATTTCTATTTTTGCAGTTATACATGTCAGCGAATAGCGTTTGTGTTTCATGGTCCCAAAAGTAATCGCCCCTTATAGCGTTGTCTGGTCATAGACACATCACCAACTGCTATATTACCAAGGTAAATGATGGGGGCATTGCTGCTTTGTATCTGCTGGTTAAGTCATCTGCTGCAAAAATGCTCTTTCAATTGGAAAGCTAGCTTTCAGTTCTTAAACACTCATCCACACCATCTCAATGAATGCTCTTCCAAAGCTCAAACTTCCTTGTCACGTCTTTCATAAAGAAGCATCTCACCCTGTTGAATGCCTTTCAGCACGGAGTACTGTCAAAACAGTCTAAAGTGTCTTGCTTTAACTTTTTTCAATAAGGGCAGCCTGCATGCATGTATTTAAAAACGTCTGTAGACCTAACACAAAAGTTAACTGGTCTTCATGTCCAAGGGTCAGGAGGAGGGCTGACATCATATTCATCAGCAGCTTCATATATATTTTGATATCCACATTCAACAGTTTGGGGATAACAACTATGTTTGCATTGTCCATAGATGCCTGACTCTGCCAGTATCTGAGAAGGATCCAAATATCTCTCAATATAGGAGTCAACCTAGTAAAAGAAAAATCACAAACCTCAGCAGGACCCAGGGCCCTGTGGGATTCAAGGGTCTTTACAGTATTATTGATTTCTATACCCTCAATTAGCACAAATACAGTGCTTCTGCCTGGTCCTTCAATATCTGATGGAACATTAACATTTCCAGGAACAGTTTGGTGATATCTTCCACTTCAGTGCCCCATGAATATAGCTGTAAGAAGTAGGAATGGAACATGTGCATTCTTGTCCTGTTCTCAAATGCCAGGTCTCCTAAATTGTTTCTCCAGCGGCATGTGCTTTCCATGTGCGTTTGACTTTAAACCCATTCACTAGTTGGCTATAGGCCTTGTTCCTTATTTCATAGGGCTTTCTCTTAAGGCCTAAAAATGTGAAAATGACAAGTTAGACTTATCAACCACAAGAATCCTTAACAGATCTTGGAACGCAAGGTCAGCCAGGGTGTCACAGCTTCTGTCTCTTTCCTCTACCATTTTAAATTCTGCCTCATACCGGGCCAGCGCCAACTTTCTTTCTATCCAAGCCACTGCATTTAAAGAAATCAAATGCCCCCCTGATTACCACATCCAGGGCACTACCCGTCAAATTGATAAATGCCCTATGTATAGCTTTGGAGATCTCCACCCTATTGACTGCATCCTGAATGATGCACCTACCAAGCCTTTATCTCCTCTCTCATATGTGGGAGAACAGTTACTGATCACGGTACACACTGGGGTTGTGATCTGAGTAACTGTAGCCATTTCCATCCATAAAGCTGAGAATATGACTCAACTAGATCATAATGATCCTGGAATATGTATGGTGTATGAGTAAAATGTAAAATCTTTTTTCACCAATGTGTTCCACTCTCCATATGCCTACTAGTCCTAATTCTTCTGACAGCTCCTTGACCACCTCTGATATGCTCCTACCATGTCCGCTCGATTTAGGTTACCTGTCCCTTTCCTTCCTCCTTAACCATATTATATGACCAGACCTCCCTCCGTAAAGCCCATGACTTTCCTCTGCCTTTTCTAACAACAAGTTTTGATCCCACCTGGGAGCATACAAAGCAACAATAATCAAGGTCTTACCCCAGCCTTTTGTTTACCAAAGAGTATTCTCCTTCCCAACATTTTTTACGAAGTCACAAATGAAGACACTGACAACAAAATAGACATTGCAGGTAGTGGATGGTGCAATGGCTTGAATTTGGGTGCAGTATTTTTTGTACTGACACCTCCAGGGTTTCCCCTTGGAAAACTTGGTAAAATACAGGGAACCACATTCTTCAATTAACATATGCTCCTCTGCTTATCTACATGACCCCACCCACTAACCCCCACCCCAAAATTTCTGCAACAATCAAAAACAGACAAATTATGAGTTCAACATTCTCAGAACTTATGTTTAACTTTGGGCCCCTACAACCGCTCGGGTTCCAGCTCATCTGGATGCCCTCACTTAATGATTTAGGCCCTAGACTTTACAACCCCCTACTCAGCCACACCAGATAATGTAGCATTCATGGTGGGCATCACCAACAAACATAAGTTGATCTCTTTAATGACATGCATACCTGGAACAAAAACATTTACCCAGTCACTTTATCTTTGTTTCCAAATAAGCCATAGGCCTCTGAGAGGAGAATGATAGTTTCTTTTTATGTGATTTTGATTTTTGATCTGTGCTGTCCTCTTCAGACTGTGCCAGCCAGTTCAATGCTTTGAGACCACCGCAAACAGTGAGGATATGGTAGACTCAATCCATCGGACGTGTATCAATTTCTTAAGAACTTCCACTATGGGTTTGAGACATTTCTTTTTCCTATAATGTGGACTGGGCAAGAGAGAGCTTGTAGCGCATCAGTCTGACTTCTTAAAAAACACAGGTGATATATTATCTTTATTACTGCTCTTGTTAAAGCTTCCTTTTACAGGTCGAATATCAGGTTCATCACAATGAGTCCCCTATAATTCGAGACCCAAATCTATTTGCTATCTCTCCATTTAGTTGGTTAGTATCAGTCTATACTAACCAACAATCTTATTTACGGACATGCACTGCATCCAGCTGACTTGAAATTATGCCAGAAAGAGGCACCAGGAGCATACCCTCTTAGCTATATCTGAGAGGCAGAGGATCATGAGGAATATTACTCAAAGCATTTAAATCTGTGTTCCTCCAGGATTGTTCTCTTTAATGTAAGTACCTAAACAAGACTTGCTCCAGTCTGGTAGGAACCTCTAGACAGAACATTTGTGTTCATGCTCCCACCACTCATGGGTGTTGTAGGAATCAGGGGTGGGGGCCGTGCTCCATTGTTCATCTTCTCAGACAGATGCTTTTCAACTACATTCCACTACATTCAGACACCCCCTTCTCCCACCACAGCACTGACCTCCTAAACACATCTCTAACCCCACTGTTAAACGTTTTAGGGCAACAGGAGTTAAATTAGCAATAACTACCATGAGGCTTGATGGTTTGAACAGGGATGGGGGGGAAACCTACCACAGCCTTCAAACAGGTGTCATGGTCAAGTAGAGGCATCACTATCAGTCTGTTCTGCTCTAATGTCCATCTCCTTCAAGTCAGTTATTGAGCCCAGAAAACTGGGATTATGACCAGATTATCTGAGATGCCTCAAAGGGATACAACCTCCAATCTACGGTCCCGGACACACCGCCACCCTTTATATTTTAATCATCCATGAGTGTTTAAACTAGGAATTAAGATTACAATAATTTAAAGCAATAGTAACTCCTTTGTACCAATAACAATCACATAGTTCTTTGAAAGGCGTAAAAATGAGAAGGAGTTTCAATACCTGTTCTAAGTGCCCCTGCCTGCTAGAGACCCTGTGCAATACTGGACCTCACAGTGGCTAAAGGACACGTAGCAATACACTGGCTGAGCCCCAGGCCCCCCAACAAGGGAAGTGTGGGAAAAAGATCTACTGGAATGGGTGGGGCAGGAGAGGACTATATCAGAAGGACTAGGAGAGATGAGAAAGCACAGGATGGCCTGTTGGCCTGGGGCGCAATGACAAGCTCTGTTGGAACCCATAGATCCAGGTCAACATAACATGGAACTAATGCAAGATGTGGAGGGTGAAACCAATCTTTGAGGGGGTTCCTGGTAATTTTACCTACTAAGTGCATAGTGGATTTCTGACCTTTAAATTCCAAAAAAGGTGCAGAGAATTAATCAAATGTGGTGCATTGATATTTCCATGACAGCTACTGGGAAGGGACTCTAGTTATACCAGACCCTTTTGTCTGAATATTTTGTCTTATAATTCATACACATAGAACTTCATCATTCTTGGACGCATTTGTTCGAGTTTGTATAATATCTGTTATACAGGATCCTATAAGTGTTGAATCAAAATGGCAATAAAGAAATATATATTTTTTTTTTAAATCAAGTGTACTATATTTGCTGTTTTCCTTTTCGAAACGTTACAGACCAAAGACTTCCTTCATGACCTTGAACTAAAGTCTATATTTTAATCCCAAAACGATTGCGCCCATTTTCCCATTGGGACTACATTTCTTGTTTAATGCAAAGTGCCTTGAAACTGTAAACAACAAAAACTAACTCACCTGAACCGCCTGTGGTAAACCTCCACAATCGGCCATCTGCAAAGCAAACATACAACCAACAGTTATTTACCTTACATTTGTCTTTGTGGAATTGATAACCACGTACTGGAATAACCTAATCAAATCTACATGTTATCAAAATGAGCTAGAGATTACTGACAGGACAGTGCCCAAAAACAATCTATTTAGTGTAGCGAAATAAATTCCAATATATGTGCTAACAGGAGTTCCCGTTTGTGAGTAAATATGGCACAAATACAGCACAGCGGTAGTTACCCCACATGTACAATATTCTCAAAATTATATTCTATGGAAAAAAAACGGAAAACTTGTCCAGGAGAAAGTAGGTGGAAAATATATGAACTATGCAGCAACTTGTCTGCAAAACGCAGACAAACATGTTTAGCCTCATTCCGATCAGCACAACCCAAGAGATGCTGTATTAAACATACTTGGTAAATATAGCCAATTAACACACAAATTACATCCCTCCAGTTATGCTCTTTCTGGTGGATACTCGAACTGTAAATTCCTTATCTTTAGTCCATCCCACGAGACCCAGACAGGATCCAGCATTTTCAGAGCAATGTTTCTGGCTGCAGCCAGTTGACACCATGTGGCTCCACCCCGGAAGTGACAGAAAGCAGACAGATTTAAGCGTTACATCTGTGTACCAATGTCACTTTCTTGCTGGAATCTTTTTGGGCCCTTGGAGGCAGAGCACAAAATAACTGGAAATAACAGTGCAGATCTCCAATTTGGGACCTTTTTCGACAGTATCAAAGAGACCACTCTACAGATGCGGGGTGGTGGGAGGACAGTGAGAAATCTGCAGTTAGATAACAGTATCCACCAGAAATATTTTTACGGGAGGTAACTTGTTATTCTGATGGCTATTTCTAACTCTGAATTCCTTCCCTTTAAAAAGATATCAAAGCAGTACCTATCAAGGTAGAGTCTGACGTGGGCTCAGACAAAAAATCCTGCAGGACCATATGGGTAAAATACCCTTCCTATCTTAACAGCTGTCAAGGCAGTAGTGCTTCACGAACATGTTCAGACTCCCACATTGTGACCTAACAGATATCAGGAACCGGCACTCTGCATGCCAACACTGTAGTAGTACCGTTATCCCTGGTGGAATAGGCCCAGAGTCCTTCCAGAGGCTGCTTCTTGACCAGTGCATAGCAAATCTTACTGCAGAGGACTATCCATCTCGGCAGTGCTTTTCTGCACTGATTTCCTTTCTGAGCCCCAGAGAACACAACAAAAAGTTCAACCAATGACCTTTGGTGTTATCAAGGTAAAAGCCCAAAGGTCCTTTGGAGTCCATTCGATGGGATCTCTCCTCCTTCCAAGGGGTGTGGAGGGGCAAAGAAAGTTGAGAGGGTGACTGATTGACCAACCTGAAAAGGCATCACAACTTTAAGCAAATGGCCTCCCTGGTCCTCAGCACCAGCGTGTCTGGGCAAAAGGTGGTATATAGAAGTTGCACACAGTGAATCTGGAGCTTACTCATGGGGTGAGCTGTGGTCATTGCAACAAGGAAGATTGTCTTTAGTGTTAAATGCGAAAACAAGCAGCTGTGCATTCGTTTGAAGAGAGTACACATGAGAAATGTCAGGACCAAACTGAGGTCCCACAGTGGCATCATACGGTGAGGGAAGGAACGTGTGTATAAAACCTTTATGAAATCACATCTCAGCAGGTGATTTTAAACAAGGATGTTTGGTCTAGTGAATGCAGAAAGGGCAGTTTCAGTATTTTAACAGAGCTCGGCCTGAAACATTATTAAGCTAAAGACAAAACAAATAACCAAATATTCAATAGCTTCGCTTGCACACTTCACTGCACGTCACACATTTGATAAAGCAGTCTGTGTAAATAGACTTTGTGGAAGAGCACCTGACAGCCAGGATGATATTCACAACTTTGGTGGCAAATCAAATGCTGTCAATGGTCACTACTCATGCATGGATTGTGCAGGTTTGAGGTGGAGAACCCTGCTCTGCTGCTGCAACAGAAATCCTCCAAATGTGATAGGCTGATTAAAGAGCTGAGTCACATGCACAGAAGTTCGAGGTCCCATACTCTACTGGCCAAATCTGGGTCCACTAAGATGACTTGGGCCTAGTCGTTGCTCACTTTCTTCATAACGCTGGATATGACCGACTAACAGGAAAGCATACAGGAGCTTATTGCTCCACCCCAGTCTTTATGCATCTCCTAGAGATGACCTTTACATTTCCAGCACTCAAACGTTTGAATACTGCACATTCTTGGCAGCGGCAAAAAGATCTAGCCAGGGTTTTCACCATTGTCACAAGATAACTTGTGCCACTATGGGGTCCAGCTACCATTCGTGACCCACCCAATACCTCCGGCCGCACTCATCAGTCCTAGCGTTTAGTGATCCCACCAGGTGGTTCACAATTAAGGAGATACCCAGACGTTCCAACCATTTCAAAGGCGCAGAGACGCTCTACTTGTTGCTATATCACATTGTGGTGGTATTGTCTGAGTGAACCTATACTAGTCTCACTTTGATGAATGGTAGGAAGGTCTTCAACACCAGGTGAATGTCCCGCAATCTCAGATTGATATGGAAGTGCTTTTCTGTTAGAAACCAGAGTCCTGTGCTTTCCACTTCACACAGGTGACTTTCGCAACCCAGCAGTGACAGTCACACCAACCATTCTGGATGGTGAAGGGGCAGGAGTCTGCTGCTGTTCAGGTTGCAGTCGAGCAGCCACCACTGTGGGTCTTGTGCAATCTCTTCTGAAATCTGGGAACATCTCCCATGTTCCTGGCCTCACAGAAACTTCAGACCCTACTGCAGATCCTGCATATGCCACCTGGTAAGGTGGACAAGCAGGTTGCATGAGGCTAACAGGCCAAGAGGCCTCAGAGCTGCTCTTACCAAGATCTAACACAAAGACTGAAAATTTGGGATCATAGCTCAAATGTGCTGGATTCAGAACACGGGAGGAAAAGCCCTCAACTGCACCCTGTCAGCTCCTATTAAAGGAAGTCCCTGTGAATAAAACAGGTGTGACTGACTTGGTGATCAAGAGCCCTAAGCAGGTCACAAGGTTCGCCACTGACTGGAGGTGGATAACAACGGAGAATGGCAAGCCAGCGTCTAACAGCCAGCCATCGAGGAAGGATAAAACTGGCATCCTAAATCTCAGAAGACAGATGGTGACCACTCATCACTTTTGTAAACACACGAGGGACGCTGATAAGGCAAAAGGGAAACACAGCAACTGAAAAGGGCCCTGGCTTCTGGTAAACTTCTGTGGGATGGCAGGATGGAACATGGAAGTACAAGCCATGCAGGTTCAGGGCAAGCATCCAGTCACCTTGATTCAGGACAGGCAAAATATGGGCCAGTGTGAGCATTTTGAACGTCCGGCTGGAAGGCATTCAGAGGATGGAGATGTAAAACAGGACAAAGGCCTCTTATATTCTGCACAAGGAATTACAAAAGAAAAAACACTCCCTGTTTCAGAGGCCGAAACCTTCTTGATGGCCCCTCAACATAGTAGAGCTTACACCTCATGCAGTAAGATGGATAAATGTGTCTCTCTGAGCAGCTATAATGTGGGCAGAACATGTGAATGGTCAAAAAGAAAGCAAAGGGCATAGTCCTGCTGGACGATCTGGAGGGCCAATCTATTGTATGTGATGGACTGTCACCCTGTGAGAAAATATCGCTCCCGCCTCCTAGAGGGGATGGGCCTTATATGCGGCTCCACTCCATGAATTTCAGCACAAACCTAAGCCAACGTGAAGACAGTAAGCCACCACGTAACAGCACGCGTGACCACTGCTATGAAGCACTTCTACATCCAGTTTGCCATCTGAGAACTATTCTAAAGGTTAGAAATCTGCAGTAAGAAATATCCCTCACAAGCAGGCTGATCTGCAAGGTTAAGGCAAGCTGGAAACATGTACTCTCTCTTCACAGGGCCAGTAGTTTCCATATTCCCCAATGTACTGACACTGACATGTCACCCTCTGTTCTTTTTGAGGAGCATATGTCAATCATTAACATAAGAAAATCTCACCTTCGAGAAACCGAGAAAGGGAGGTTTGATCGTGAGTTCAATAAAAATTCATACAATACAGAGCAAGGATTACAAGTAACTCAGCAAAATACAAGTATTGGCAAAACCAATTGGTCTTGCCTGTGCAAAAGCAACTGGCTTTATCAATATGTTTTAACTATGCTGTACATCAGCATGGCTGCTGTTCAGCATGCCTAAAGGTTAGTGGCATGGGGGAAAGAGTGACTGACATGTCGAAGAGTGGAGTAGAATTTCAAAGAGTAGGGTAGAGTGTTGTGTACTGGAGTGGCACTGAGTGGAATTGGGTAGAGTGGCATACAGTGAAGAGGCAAACAGTAGAGTCAACTGGTGTAAAGTGCATTGGCAGAGTGCAGCAGCATGGAATTCAGTGGTGAACAACACAGCTTCATAAAATGCAGATGCCTAGATTAGAGTGGTGCAGAGTAGCGTGCAGTGGTATAGGGTGTAGTGGTGTACAGTGGTGAGGTGTAGAGTGCCACAGAGTGGTGCAGTGTAGAGTGACGTAGAGTGCAGTGACGTAGAGTGACGTAGAATGCATTGGCATAGAGTGCAGTAGTGCACGGTAGGGTAGTGTAGAGTTCAGCAGTGTACAGTGCAGTGTTGCAGAGTAGAGTGTCGTAGAGTGCAGTGGTGTCAAGTGGCGTAGACAACAGTAATGCAGAGTAGAGTGAAGTCAAGTAGAGTGCAATTGCTGAGGGCACATTGGTGTAGAGTGCATTTGTGTAGACTGCAATAGGGTAGAATAGAGTGAAGTAAAGTGGTGTAAAGTGCAGTAGCGCAGATTAGATTGGTTCAGAGTAGTGGTGTGGAGCAGGGTAGAGTGCAGTAGTGTAGAGTGCAATGGAGTAAAGTGGCGTAGAGCACAGTGCTGCAGAGTAGATTAGAGAGGTGCAGTGGATTGGCATAGAGTGCTGGGGTGTAAAGTGGAGTGGTACATAGTAAACTGCATTGGCAAGTTGCAGGCCGCCATTCAGTGGCATAGAGAGGAGTTGTATAGAATGGAGTGGCCTAGACTGGCAAAGAGTGCAGTGGTGTAAAGTGTTGCAGAGTGTAGCGGAATAGACGAGAGTGGTGCAGTGTAGATTAAAGAGGTGTAGAGTGGTGCAGAGTAGATTGGAGAGGAGTAGAGTAAAGTGACATAGAATTCAGTAACATGCAGTGCAGTGGTGTGGAGTGGAGCAGAGTGGAGTACGGTGTAGTGAAGTAGAGTGCAGTGGTGTGGGTAGAGTGGAGTGGAGCATACATGGTGTGGTAGCGCAATGCCATTACAGACAACACATTTGCAAATGAAATTGCAATTACATTTTTACAGACATACAGTTTTACTAACAAAACTACTCAGCGCACAAACAATAACGTGTGGCAATTGCATTAACAAGTGTATTTGTTCTGATCTTATTAAAGTAATTGCGTCCAACACATTTCAGAATTAACGAACTTTTACCTAATGCGTGTTTTCCTAGTTCTGATATATCCAAAATAGTTGCACAGTTCACTTAAATGTTGTTGAGTGCTAGAAAAAACCTTTCCAACCCCAGTATCCCGCAAGTGTCCCACAAATCCTCTCACTTTGAAGTCAGAGAAAGAAAAGTAAACACCAAGCTCACTCGGAAGACAGAACCTGACCTCTGACCTCTGTCTTTGAATGCACACAAATGTGACAAGATAAGAACAAGATTTATAGGCCTATTTACAGAAAAGGACATTTGTGGAAGAATACAGGGAGTGGTAGTGTGAAAATGCCTTGCTCCTTGGAAAGGACGAATTGAAGCTGGACAGCTGAAAACAATTTCAGCAAATAGAAAGCCGGAAAATGTGAGTTACAAACCACAAAGTCAATGGTAATCACAGGTAGAACGTTTTCCGAGAGAAACTTTCTGATTGTCTAAGATGTTGGCAAACCACACAGCTGTGCTGTTTGGTAGCCTTTGACCTAAACATCTACCCATCTGGAGATGGACTGCTTGAATGTGGCTACACCTATGCAAAAAAGATCAAAGTTAACAAAAAGGTGGTTTAATTTCCTGAAATCCTTTGTGATTTCTAGGGAGAACTGCAGAACTCAATTTACACCCAAGATAATCCAGTTACCACTCTGTCAGAATGAAAGGATTACTGAAGAAAACTTGCAAGTAACCTGGCTGATCTGAATTAAAACCAAAATCCATAAAAGTAGGGTGTGTTCCAATTATCATATTGGAATGGGAAACTGGTAAGACTACCACTGGAAGAGTCTGATCACTTACTGTAAATTAAATGCTGATATAAAGCCATAGAAAAAAAGGCTGTTTTTCATGAAAGATAGAGCCAATGACAGCTTATGCTTACATGTAGGCTCAAACAGAGGAGCCACCAATTTAGATTAGATTTAGCTCTCAAGACGGATGCTCTCCTCTGGAGGCTGTTTTCTGGCCAGAGTGTGGCAGAGCTTGATGCAGAGGTCCTTGTGCTGCCCTCCCTTCCTGAGGAAGAGATTGAGGGCTCATAGGTATAAAATAGTGCTAAGACTTGTCCTTTTTGGGAACCAGAAAGTAGAGCGCAAAACAACCCCATCCTACTTCTGGTACCCGATCCCTTCCTATGGCTCCCTTGGCCAAAAAAGCCCCGACTTCCTCACTGAGAAGGAACAAATGATCCTTCATCATCTGGTTGTGAGATGGTGGCATGGAGAGAGTGGAGTCTTGAAAAGGAGGGAGTAGCCCCTTCAGACGATCTGCAAAACCCACCTGTCTGATGTTATGGACTGCCAGTGGGGCAGGTGCTGGCGAATCCTGCCACCAAATGGGTGGCCATGGTGGTAAAGGGGCAGACTAGGAGGGCTTAGAGGCTGCTGCAGAGGGCAGGGTGGGCTGACTGACCAGAACGCTGACCACCTGACCCACGAGGTCAGTGAGTACTGCGCACCCACGCAGAGACTGTACAGCTTGTGTGGCAGAAGGGCTTGGTGAGAATTGGCGTTGCTTGATGCCCCTTCAGTAGCCAAGAAAGGAACGAAAGGCAGATTAGGGGAAGGGGTTGCCGCAAGGCCCAGGAACCTAGCTGTAGCCCAAAGGTCCTTGAAGAGTGTATGAGCGCCAAATCTGTTTGGTCTCCAAAGAGATGGCTGCCATCAAACAGCATGTCCGTAAGGAAAGCTTGGACATCCCTCGAAAAGCTAGATGTTCTTAGCCAGGTGTGGCACCTTAGGGCCACTGTCTTGGAAACCACTCTGCCTAGCAAGTCAGAAAAACAACTTGTAACACTCCGACCCAACACCAGATGGCGGGCTATGCACAACATGTGTATCTACAGCGACAGATGCCATTGAACACATGTTTTTACCACAGGAGTCCAGCCTCTTGGATTCCCCATCCAGAGAAGGGATAGGGAACGCAGTGTGGGAAGATGTAGCTTGGACCACCAAGCTCTCAGGAGTGGGGTGTTGCGTGAGGAAAGTTGGGTCCCCAGGTGCGAGGCGATGGTGAGAGGCAATCTCCATATTCACAGGAGCCCCTGTGCTGGCCAGAAGGATGTCCACGAGGGCATCTCTGAACTGGAGTAGGGGTTCAGATGTTGGAACTACCGGTTGCAACACCTCTGTCAAGAGATTAGTCTTGACTGCCACTAAAGGTAGCTGGAGGTCCAGGACCTCAGCCGCCTTCCTCACCATCATTGCATAAGAAGCTCCCTCCTCCATAGTTATGGTAGGGGGCAGAAAGCATACTAGTATCTGGAGAGGTGTCCAGTCCTCAGGACCCAAGCCCTCGTGACAGTACACTTCCCCAAGTTTACAAAAAGTCCTCAGGACAGCACATTTCTTCCTCATAGGGCTGGTATTCTAAAGGGTCCAGCAACCCCTCCCAGTCTTCCCCAAGGCCTCGCCCAGCAGAAGAGGGTTCAGGCTCTGGGTCTAGGAAGCAAGGCTCCTGCAAGCGTCTGAGTCAGTGTCGGGCAACACCCATCCAGCTCAGTGTCCGACCCTGTGATGACAATGGGGATGGAGTCTCCTGTGGGTGGGGGTGGCGCTGGGAGCATTGGCATCGAGGAAGGTCGAGATATTACAACCAGCTTCAGTACGGATCCAGGACTGGATCCTTGGGGGCCCCTAGGCACCGAGCCCAAAGCCACTGGCGCAGAACCCGATGGGGGCCCCGTCTGACACTGTGGGGCCAGAAGGTAAACCGATGGTGTCTGACTGCTCAAAAATGAGGGGCATAGCCTCATAGAACTCTCAGTTGGGCAGGGGTCGCTCAGGCTCCCAGAAAATCAGGAAGGGGCAGAGCTGGCCGAGGCCCAGGTTCCGAAGACTGAGGTCTAGAATGCAGACGCTTCTTAGTTGCGTTGGCTGACTGACAAGAAGTCAAAAAACGCTTCAAATTCTTGTGCCTCAACTTACCAGATTGTCCTCGGTACATGGAGTGGGCGGAAGACGACTCTGGACTCTGCGACTGTTCCTTAGACCTTCCTCTCGACTGGGACCTTGACCTGCGTGGAGTTGCATGCAGTGGTGCCTTCAGCTTTAGGGACTGCTCCCTCAAAGCCTTCCGATGCATGGCCCGGCACTACGAGCATGACTTCAGGATGTGGTTGCACTCCTGAACACCAAAAACAGACAAGCTGTAGATCCACCACCAACATTGGCCGGTGATAGGCTCTGCAGGGCTTAAAACTAGTCTTGCATGACCACATACTCGACACACCATGAGGTAAACTTAAAAAATGGTCGACAAAAAGTTGAAAAAGTTTAGTCAAAAAATGACTGAGGAGCAGCTCTTCTCTCGGAACAGAGATGGCTGGCTCTGAAAAATAAGAATTTATGTTGGTGCGCCTTGGTGGTGCCTATATAAGTACTGCAACGTAATTTCCAGCACAGACGATGCAGACAATGGACGTGGAGTCAATTGGCGCCACCTACTAGCGAGCAGATTTGCGGCTCACGAAAAATCTTCTTAATCTAGTCTGATGCCTTGGGAGAGTTCAAATGTAAAGAATCTGCAGCTAGAAGTCTCTATCAGATCCTACAGGTTGTTGATCAAGTGATTTGTATTTTTAATGACCCCTTCAATGGTTGCAAGAGAGAAACTTCTCTTCCACCAGCTCCGCAAACCCTGTATAAAGGGAAACACATGTCTGGGTGAGGCACTCAGCTGTACTGTCTCGAACTCGGAGGTTGTTGTGGGTTGTCAATGGAAAATGGAATTCTGATGCACCCCTGACCACTATATCTTGTAAGGTGATAACCTTTCATGACCTTGATGGGCAGCACGTTTGCTATGTTGATGTATATGAAGTGATTCATCTGGTCCCAACACATTGTATGTAAGCTCCGACTGAAAGAACTCTTCCCTTTGAGCTCGGACAATCAAATTCTTCTTTGTCGTTCCGGGGTGACACAGTAATGAGCAAATATGGAATGGGCATTTATGGAAGATTTTTCAGTGTAGAGGGTGGAGGACAGGCATCTTCCTGATTCACAACATCAAAGTAAGTTTCTGGACATTAATGGTTTGGACGGAAATATTAGAATCTGAACGACTGCTTGGAGAGTATCCTCACTGGGGGTCTTGAGGTCATATGAGACTTCTGTGAAGAAAGTGACAAGACCAGAGGCCATATGTATGAACACATTTTCAGATAGACATAAAATGGGTAAAAACCTTTGATACTTCTGGACCCAGATGTCTAAAGGGAGACTAAGAGACCATTGTCAACATCAAACATCTTAACCTTCTTGACACTGAGTAATGAGACAGAACAATGAATGTTTAGACTTTGATTGTTTTGAATTTGAACGGAAATGTGACCCCAGTATTTATTAAAACGGAAAATGTTATGATTTTGCTTTGGTGCTGATATCTCTCTTACGCCCGAGGCTGTTCTTATGGTGTGCATGTCAGTACGGTGCTGTTCTTAGACAATCTTCAACACTAATTGGAAGTCCTGGGAATGGCAAGAATTATCAGAGTGATGACAATGGTAATTTCTCTTCTCTCAGTACCTCCATCTACAAATGTACTTGAGAGAAGACTGAACGAAGTGGAAGGAAGACATTTCTTAGAAGTCAAGCGCTAGTATTTTCTTTCTGCTTCAACCCTAATTTGCCTAAGACTTGAATCTCTTTCAGGTCTTTCAAAGCTTGCTTTGTAATTTATCTGCAGAGTTCACTCTGCTTCACTTAATCTGAGTGAGGTTAACAAACCACACACTTCATATGGGTCCAATTTTTATTCCTGTTACTGGAGGCGCACTTCACTAATAGTCACAAAAATATATTTTTTTTAAATCACCCTCAGAAGATGAAAAAGCTTCCGACATGTTAAAAATTGTCACATGAAACAAATACTTTGAAAATTGTTAAGCAAAAACCTCAGCATTGAATGACAAAAACCATGGAGTGTTATGAGATTGTCTCAGTATGAAAAGGAAAAATAAAAAGATCTGAGGATGTTAGGCAAGTGCCAGTAAAGGGCATGCTGAGATCTGGAAGCTGCTTATCCTGTAAAGAGACAGTGCATGTTTTCCAGGTTCTCTTTATGTTCTGCCTGTCAGGCTACTACCTTTCCTTTTTTTTGTGTTTAATTTTACCCTTGTGACCTCAGGGCTCTCGTGTGCAGTATGAATGGGTTGGTGTTGCAATGTTGTCTTATGTGTAACTGACATTTCAGAGAAAATTAGCCTGTACAGGCTAAGGATGTTGTAACCGCACTGAAAAATGCCATATCCCACCTCTGCTTAAAAAGACATAATTGTGTGGAAATAAGTGTTCAGAGATGCCTGCATGCTGATGTGAATATTATACATTCATAACCATCATTGAAGAGCCTATGATGTAGAACCTTCTGGCAACATCTATGACATTTGATACCATCAACCGTACCACTATCACCAACCAGACCTCCTCTGGGATTTTATTAAACACAGGATAATGCCAGTTGCAAACCTTCCTATATCCTTTCTGGTCTCAATGTTTTCCTGGAACCTGCAGGGTCCCACAGGGATTTTCCCAGTCCCTAAACGTTTTCAATATGTGCTTGCACTACTTGCTACTCAAGTTAAATCTTTTGGCTCCAAATTCTATTCATTTGTTGATGGCACCCAGATCCTACACCATGAGCATCATCATGCTTGTTCAGCTGCTGACTTTGAAAACTGCCTACTGAAGCTCTACCACTGGGTGAGCAAGCTTTAAATTCGAAAAAACAGTTCTACTGGTGACTAAGCCTTGTATGATTCCTCAATACTGGCGGTTGTGCTTGGTAAATCCTTGGTTTCTGCCCCTCACATAAAAGCACACCCTTAGTTACCTTTATTTGTAACTAATGAAGAGTTTTGATGTTCCATTGCAATGCAATTAGAAAATGAAATGTAACCTTCTTGCCACCTTATTTATCGAACTTGCTTATGCAGACAACATTTACAGTTTGGTTTGCCAGCTAGAATGTCAGACTAAGTAGTACTGTGTTTTAAATCTCCATGGGTACTTAGTCGTTCATATCGCAACCAGGTGCCACGACTTAGAATTTATATTGATTTTGTCAGACTCTTGCAGTTGCCAGTTCTAAAAGTACTTTTTGAAGGTGTATCTGATAGAGTGCACCAATTCTAGTAGTTGAAGGGCACTATAGGCAAGCAGAAAGCTTTGACCTTTTTTCTTAAAGTGATTGCTGGGTTAAGGATACTCTAGACATATTCTTCATTATGTTGCTCTCTTTATAACATCATTGGGTGAGGCTTGATGTTTAAGTCTAAAAAGACCACTCCGATGTTAGATCTGGTTCTCCATCTGATGTCAGGATATAGGTTTCCAGCTCCTGTCGGACATTATTAATGCTCAACTCAATGTCTTTTAGCAAAGTTAGGGTTTCAGTGTGGTTCCTTGGGAGAAGGTAAACATTAAATATATCAAGTAACCACTCATCCTTTATTTACCTTGGATGTTAAATATTATTTACTTTGTGCTGGTCTGTATATCTGTCTAAAGTTGAGTCCACCCCAGACAGTTAAGCTTCCTTTTGGTCTACCTTGCTTTCTTTGCTTGATCAATCTGATGCTTTTTGTAGTGAATCCATCAAATCCAACCTAATCTGTGCCCAGGTTTCTTGGAAACGTCGTATGTTATGTAATTTTATGAAAGAATCCCAATTTTTGTCACCTTGTTTTTAGACCCACGATGCTCCAGCTCAATACTACGCACAGGTCGCAGTTGATATGTGCAGAGTATGATCCTTATGGGAGGCTATTTGGGAGTCGAGAAGTGTTGCAGGTAGCCAAGACAAGTTATCACTGATAGTCTGATGGATGTTAGGGGGCATCCTATTTGTGGGCTCCAATGTCAATGAACCTCCCCTCCTTTTGACATGATGAATTTCAATCTTAGTTTTTGTAAATCTTGGTTTTCAAGATAACTGCAGGTAGAGAAACAATCTATCTGATCTACAGACAATTTGAATATCAAATGACCCACATTTTTATGACAGTCATTTGAATCATTTGTGATACTTGAATTAAGTTCAGCTCTTCATGGGGCACGAGCTGGGCAGCAATGTTGTAGGACACATTTGTATAGCTCTCTAGCGGCCACCCGTCTGAAAAGAGAACACTTGAATCTTCATGCACGGGGCTGCACGACAGATGGAAGTGTGGGAGCCCTGGCTGCAATTTCTACCCATCACGCTGCTCTAGGTGGTGCCATTTGGAATCAATCATGGCAAACTTGCCCATCAAGCAAGAGGCTGAAACCAAGACAGTGGCCAGGCTTGCTTGAACACACAATAACAAGAGCCCTTTTGGTAAGGGTGTGGAGGACCCAGAAGATTTCAGCGCTGAGGGACATGTGCTGGCTCATCCCAAACCAATTTTGCTTGTCTAGCTGGAGGAGTGCTCGATGCGAAGCACTTGGGATGGAGTGTGTAAAAAGTACCCTTTTTGGCACGGTTACCCCCCACTTTTTGCCTGGTTTCTGATGTGGCTTTGACTGTCAGTGCACTGGGTCCCTGCTAACTAGGTCCCCAGTGCCAGATCATTCCCCAAAACTGCACAGCTGTTTTGCCAAATTGGCACACACTTTAGCACCCACTGTAAGTCCCTATTAAATGATACCCCTGTTAGCCCGGGGCCTGGGCTACTAAGGAAGGTCCATAAGGACGGCAGCACCAGTAGTGCCACCCCCAGGGGGACCCTCACCAAACCACATAGTGCTGCCATTGCAGACTGCGTGCCATGGTGCAGGCCAAATTGAAAACACGATTTGTGTGTCAGGTCCCCCATCACTGCATGTGCCAGGTCGTAGTCACCCCTAAGGAAGGGTGCATCAAGGTACATGTGAAGGCATATTAGCACATTTCTGAGACATAGTAAGTGAACAGGAAAGCCATTTATTTTAAACGCATATGTCGGACACTGGTCATTACAAGAGCCCCAGCTACATGATGGCTTCTCTGAACCCTGGGATGTTTGGCATTAAACATCTCTGAATAATAAACCCTCACTCAGTCCTGTGTTAGATTTATTAATAAATGCATACAGACGGCACCTTGGAGGTCCCCTCTTAAAACCTACCAGTTACTAGTGGGCTGACTGACTGGTCCTGACCAGTTCAGCCACCACAGACGTGTCTGCCGAGGTGAAGCCAACCAACGGTTCCCCAGCTGCCCAGAAGCTGAGTCTAGTGCGGTCTCAGACATCTTGGACTCACCAGAGATGCCTGCAGCCCCTGCACACAGTTTTTCTCTCACCACAAGGCTTTGGGAGAGGGGGCCTGACACCTCCAGCAACCTCTGCACCGGTCACCCCTGACCCCCCATTTGAAGTGGATCAATGGTGCAAACAATGTCCCACTGCTCCTATGAGCTCGAGTCAACCATTGGTCCAACCCTGACGGACTCCCCAATGACGCCTGCAGCCTCAACACACAGGACCCCCCTGGCCCCAAGTGCTCCCAGATGAGAAAAACGGACACTTAAGGACACCGCTGCATCTGTCGGCCCTGGAGAAAAGGACCAATGGTGTACCTATGTCCCAGAGCACCCAAGTCTACTACCTAACTGCTTGTTAACCTTGACTGGCTTCCTATCCAGAGCCTGCAGCCTGTTTGTCACAAGGTCCAACTCCCATGGAAAACCATTGGGCACAGACACCTTACTGCACTCGTGCACCTGGCCGCCCCAGTGCTGCCTGGTGTGGCTTCTTGGTGTGGTTCTTATCAGTGCCCAGTACATACCTTCACTCCCTGAGCTCAATCTCGTAAGTCATTGTTAATCCTGTGTTTGCTGAACGTTGTTTTCCTCCATATGATAACATTGAGATAACGCTGAGAATTGCACTGTGTTGATTTCTGAAACTGTAAAGTATTTATGCTTAAAGGTCCACTTACCTGATTAAGAGGTTCTTGGGTTTTAAACATATAAAAAAGAATTGTGATTTTTCTAAATTGGCCTCTAAATGTATTCTTCAAGAGTGTCTGTAAGGAAATGCCTCCTTGGTATGGTTACCCCCTAACGTTTTGCCTTTGCTGATGCTAAGTTTTGATTGAAAGTGTGCTGGGGCCCTGCTAACCAGGCCCCAGCATCAGTTTTCTTTCCCTAAACTGCACCTTTTCTTCCACAATTGGCACAGCCCTTGCACTCAGATAAGTCCCTTGTAACTGGTACCCCTGGTACCAAGGGCCCTGATGCCAGGGACGGTCTCTAAGGGTTGCAGCATGTCGTATGCCACCCTGGGGACCCCTCACTCAGCACATGCACACTGCCTCACAGCTTGTGTGTGCTGGTGGGGAGAAAAAGACTAAGTCGACATGGCACTCCCCTAAGGGTGCCATGCCCACCTCATACTGCCTATGGCATAGATAAGTCACCCCTCTAGCAGGCCTTACAGCCCTAAGGCAGGGTGCAGTATACCACATGTGAGGGCATATGTGCATGAGCACTAGGCCCATACAGTGTCCAAGCAAAACCTTAGACATTGTAAGTGCAGGGTAGCCATAAGAGTATATGGTCTGGGAGTTTGCCAAACAAAAACTCCACAGTTCCATAATGGCTACACTGAAATCTGGGAAGTTTGGTATCAAACTTATCAGCACAAAAAATGCACACTGATGCCGGTGTGCAATTTATTGTAACACACCCAGAGGGCATCTTAGAGATGCCCCCTGAACACCAACTCGACTTTTAGTGTAGGCTGACCAGTTTCTGCCTGCCTGCCTGCCACACACCAGACATGTTGCTGGCCACATGGGGAGTGTGCCTTTGTCACTCTGTGGCCAGGAACAAAGACTTTACTGGGTGGAGGTACTCTTCACCTCACCCTGCAGGAACTGTAACACCTGGCGGTGAGCCTAAAAAGCTCACCCCTTTTGTTACAGCGCCCCAGGGCATCCCAGCTAGTGGAGATGCCTGCCACTCCGGCCACTGACCCCACTTTTGGTGGCAAGACTGGAGGAGATTATGAGAAAAACAAGAAGGAGTCACCCACCAGTCAGGACAGCCCCTAAGGCGCCCTGAGCTGAGGTGACCCCTGCCTTTAGAAATCCTCCATCTTAGTTTTGGAGGATTCCCCCAATAAGATTAGGGATGTGCCCCCCTCCCCACAGGGAGGAGGCATAAAGAGGGTGTAGCCACCCTCAAGGACAGTAGCCATTGGCTACTGTCCTCTCAGACCTAAACACCACTAAATCTAGTATTGAGGGGCACCCCAGAACCCAGAAAATCAGATTCCTGCAACCTGAAGAAACAAGGAGGACTGCTGACCTACAGGCCTGCAGAGAAGACGGACGATGACAACTGCTTTGGCCCCAGCCCTACCGGGCTGTCTCCAACTTCAAACACCTGCAACCAGCTACGCATCCGACAGGGACCAGCGACCTCTGAAGCCTCAGAGGACTGCCCTGGACTAAAGGACCAAGAAACTCCTGTAAGCAGCGGTCCTGCTCAAAACCAGCTACTTCTTTGCAACAAAGAAGCAACTTTCAAAGACTGCACGTTTCCCACCGGAAGCGTGAGACATCACACACTGCACCAGACACCCCCGGCTCAAGATCCAGAGAACAAACACCACAGGGAGGACTCCATGGCGACTGCGAGCCCGTGAGTAACCAGAGACTAACCCCCTGAGCACCCACAGCGACACCTGCAGAGAAAATCCAGAGGCTCCCCCTGACCGCGACTGCCTGTAACAAGGGACCCTCTGCCTGGAACCAGCACTGCACCCATAGCCCCCAGGACCTGAAGGAACCCAACCTCAGTGCTGGAGTGACCCCCCAGGCAACCCTGTGCCTAGCACAGGTGGTGGCTGTACCCATGACTGCCTGCACCACTAGAGTGACCCCCCCGGATCCCTTCATTGATTCCTATCTGAAACCCGATGCCTGCTTTGCACACTGCACCCGGCCGCCCCTGTGCCGCTGAGGGTGTTTTTTGTGTGCCTGCTTGTGCCCCCCCCAGTGTTCTACCAAACCCCCCTTGTCTGCCCTCCCAGGACACAGGCACTTCCCTGCTAGCAGGCAGGCACATATGGAGAACAGGGGTGCTCCGGTTCCAATGTGTTTTGGACACCTCTTTGACCTCTGCACCTTACCTGCCCTGAGCTGCTGGTGTGGTAACTTTGGGGTTGCCTTGAACCCCCAACAGTGGGCTGCCTATGCCCAGGAACTGAGACTTGTAACCTTACTTACCTCACCCAGGAACTGTTGATTTTTTCAGTGTCCACTTTTAAAATAGCTTATTGCCATTTTAACAAAGACTGTATATGATATTGCTTTTATTCAAAATTCTTAACTTACCTGTGTGAAGTACCTTGCATTTTATGTGTTTACTTCAAATCTTGAACCTGTGGTTCTTAAAATAAACTAAGAAAATATATTTTTCTATATAAAAACCTACTGGCCTGGAGTAAGTCTGAGTGTGTGTTCCTCATTTACTGCCTGTGTGTGTGTACAATGAATGCTTAACACTACCCTTTGAGAAGCCTACTGCTCGACCACACTACCACAAAACAGAGCATTAGAATTATCTAATTTTGCCACTATCTTACCTATAAGGGAAACCCTTGGACTCTGTGCACACTATTTCTTACTTTGAAATAGTATATAGAGCCAACTTCCTTCAGTGTCTCTCTTTTATTGCCTCTATGAGCACAACAAATTATTAGCACTACCCTCTGATAAGCCTAACTGCTCACCCACACTGCCAAAAAATAGAGCTTAAATCCGATCTGCTTTTGCCTCTTCAAATCAATTGAGGATCCACTGGAGTCTGCACTGTGTTCTTTTTAGTGCACATTTAGAGAGGCCGCTTCCTACAGAGTGACAGGGGGGTCACTGAAGGTGACTGACTGACGAACGAAGCTCAGGGGTTGGATCGGGGCTCTGTGCAGGCACCTCTGAATGGTGTGAAGTCGAATGCACTGGTGGTGAAGGGGGGGTGGCCTCTGGGCGTCATGCCCTTTTGGCCTGCTGAGAAGCTGAGTGGATGAAGTGTCCAATGTGGTTGGTGATACTGTGGTCTACAAGGTATGCACCTGTAAGGCTGACTGTTGAACTGGAGGGTGTTCGAGTGCTTTCATGGATATAAAAACAAGTATGTCACCTTGGAAGGTGCCTCATGATCCCTAGGAGGACTGTTAATTCGGCTAGCCGACCCATGCCATGATCAGGGACTGAGGGTGCGGATTGCTACAAGAGAAGGGCACCTCCCCAGTTTGCTGGCCGTTGATTAGGTCTTGGTCACCTTGCTGGCATCATAGCGGTTCCAGGAATATCAAAAGTGCTGTTGGTCCTGCATCACAGAATGACTGTTGGAGGGGGCAAGGGCCTTGTTTATGTTGGCAGACCCACCGCCTGCCCTGTGTTCATCACAATGGGTCGAACGCAACAAAATAAAGAGGGTGCCTGGGGGCGATTACCCCAGAGAGCGGTGATACTCCACATGCCACTGGGTAGTAAGACAGTGCATGAAGGGCTGAAACGACGGATAAAATGGACATCACTTTAACAGCCATTAGCATGACGAGTATCTACTGGACCACTAAATCGATACTCTGCAGTTGACCTGAGCTTGCTGGGGCTGATCACATAAAGATGGCAGTCCGAGTGAGAAGGTGGTGGCTGCTCTTGCCTCCACCATAGACATACTGCAAAGGCAGTGTCTTGCCTGTTGCACTATAAAGATAGGGATGACACCTTATGCATAGTTCGCAAAGGCTTTTCTTAGATGAAAATACTAAAGTGTGCACATTCCCAGATTTTACAGCAAACATGCAAAAGCAGAGAGCCTGCTACATAGCTGTAAAGAAGCACCTGCATGACGGGAGGCTCCAGTATGCTTTGATTCACCCTGCTAAACTGCTGGTCCAGTTGGAGGGTAAGGCCACCACATCCTTGAAGGCTCCAGAATGGCTGGACAATTATCGCACTGGAGGCACAGACTCAAACGTGGGCCCTGATCAAGAGAACCTGTAGCACAGGGGGGTGCTGCAGGCCCTGATGGCCCAACCCATTGGTGCGAGAGGCGATTACGCAACAGAGGCAAATGGTGATTTTGGCCGCTAAGCCTTATAACACAGGGACTTATTTATAGCATTTGTAAGCACATCTATACCATAAACTGGCATCCTAGCACTACAGTGACTTGTTGAAGAGCTGTGGAGGAAAGTTAATGAGCACAATCAATCCTAATCTGGGGCTTAAGAATTTTGGTTAAGAGGAGGATTCTAGTTCTGGAGAGAATAGCATGGAAGAGTCTGAACAGTTTAGAGTTGCTCAGGGTGACTAACTACCACAGATGAGATTAGATGACCTGCCGTGGCTGCACTGGATGAATGGACGGAGCAAAACAACTGTATTTGAGTTAGGCATCCAAAGAGTCTTCTGTTATGGTTTCAAATAGGCTTGGTGGAGGCCACAGGGAATGATTCTCGATCATATATTGTATATTACTACTTTGAAATCTATGTTTCTCTCAACATTGCGGTGGGGGTTCTACTCATTCTGTGTGTACGCGGAACCTAACTGTGGGCATATTGAAGCAGAAAGTATTTATGATTTGGACAGTATGTTTTGAATCCACAGTCCTGTGTGGGGGTGGTTTGGCGTTTCATAACTTGTTTTTTGTTCTTTGTTATGTCATGATGCCAGCTGCTGAAGAGCATGTGTAAATACCTCATGTGAGATATCGTCATTGGGAAGCAGGCAGAAGTGGTCTTTAAGGTTGTGGATGAGTGGGGCTCCTAAACACATTTGTGTACTCATGTGGAATGTCAGGGGCCATAATTACCCTCAATATTGGCACAGTGCCCGATTCACAAAGGTAAACGTAGACCAAAAGTCCAAGTTTAGACAAAAGTTTAACCTTACTATGAGTAAAGTTAGACTTTTGGTATAAACGTAGACCTTTGGTCTAAGTTTACCTTTGTGAATCTGGCCCACAATTTACAAGCATATATAAGGAAACAGAATGCACAAAATATTTTTCTGCAGAAAAAGCACATTACAAGCTCAAGCGCCAGGCTTTACAAAAGAGGTGGACAGGGAAGTGTATTGTACAACGTACTCTAGTGTTTGCTCATGGAATACTGTTCTGGATATGCGTCATAGCATTCAAAACACAGGTGGAGATTAAAGGCAAGAAAGGTAGGTATATATTCCTGGGAAGAAAGCTGGGAAATAAAAATACTGTGTAGCACAATATCCATGCTATTAGTATGCAGCAGTAGGATTTCCTGAATAGTTTAGCAACTTGCTTATCAAATGTTGTCCACTATACATTAGTAAATGGGGAAGATTTTAGCTAGACATAGGATATAGAGTTGGATCGATCCCACCTATCCTTGCCCAATTCTACAAAGCATAAGTTGACTAGGTTTTTTTTTGCACTTGGATGTTGCTGTGTGGTGTATTACACTTTGAGGATACCCCATTCCCGCCAACAGGAGCACATGTACTACTCTGTAATGCATGAATTGCAAATAGGCCTGGATATGTTTTTGTGCAGTCTGGATGTGTATGAACATGGTGGAAGCAGAGTATCTTGCCAGGACACACTGACCACAACTCATTATTGTGGACTATCAGTTGGGGAAATCCCAAAAAGGTGAAATCGAATTAAAAGTTCAATATCCAACTGCAGGTGGATCCAATGTTTCAAGCTTCTTTCATGATGGAGTAGGAAGCATTTAAAAACGTAATATGAGGGTACTTCATTATCACATAGGTAGGGATTTGGGCTCAGCTTAATAATGACATACTTTAACAGGAAACCTTGCTCAATATTTTGGAAAAAGGAATTAAGAGCAATCCGTCCTCTGGCACTAGAGAGCTAGAGGAGCAGGAACAACTGATGGCTCTCAGAGCATTTCAAGGGTTATGACAAGCCAAATATATTAAGGTGCATGATAAAAGGAACAAGACTGGGAGCTGTTTGCATGGCTGGCTAATCCAGATATAAAAGGCTCCCCAATGCTACACATTAAGGACGCTGCTGGGAACCTAGTCTACATACAAGAACAGATAAATACAATCTTTAGTAAATACTCCACAGACCTCTGTGTTAGATAAAAAAAAAAGCAATACTTGATTTTGAGATTACTACAGGTCACCCCTGGTTATGAGGCTCAGATGCCGAATTCCTCTATGGGGACACTGGTACAAGAAATGAGGGCGGGCATTAAGGAACTGGAAAGAGGCAAGTTACCTGGGCAAGCTGGGGTCTCTATAGGATTCTATGCTGCATACAGTGAGCAGCTTGTAGTCAGGGGGTCCTCCACCAACTTAGAGCGAGGTGCTGCCCAAACCAGGCAGGAAAAGTGAGAATGTAGCCTCTTATACTGATGTGATTGATGAATGTGGATTATAAGATCTGCAAACGCATATCAGCAGAATGCTAGCTAGACTTCAAGACTTGATCTGCCCTGACCTATCTGGGTTTGTCCCATTCTCAGCACGGCTCCAAATATCAGAAGGCTGGTGCAGGTGTTGCATCACTCTTTATCAGACTATAGACATTGAAAAGGCCTCTGACTAATCCTAAAGCCTGCGTCAAGAACGGTAGCATCAAATAGTTGTCCTGTGGGCAGGGGCACATGGCAGGCCCGACGTTGCTTGTGGCCTTTCTGCACAAGGAAAACTAGAGTGGACACCATGAGTGGATGGATATGAGCATTATTGTGGTCATGAACCTATATATGGATGGTGTGGTTACAGAGTTTGCAGACCTGGTGAAGAGGTAAGACTTACCAGCACGCTATTTTATGTTATATGGTGCAACTGTGGCTGCAATGGACGAGTGGTGGCGGAATAGCACAACAGAATCGCCACAGCAATATTGCCTTAAAGTCATATGTAACATTACTGGACTATAGCATGCAACAAATTTTATAATATAAGCCGCTGGGTACGCAATCGAAATGTGAGCGTGGTGGGTTCAGCAGGCAGTGATCTGAGGACCTGAGCATACCTTTCAGTGATAATGAAACAATGTGCTGAGGTACACACTTCGTGTGTCACTGAATGTCAGATTCAAACTCCTCCTGTAATATTACATAAAAGGGTATATGTAATGCCCAAGAGACTAAACCTTATGTTACCATGCACGCAGGGGACATGCCCAAGATGTAATGATCCAGATGTTGAGTTCTACCATAAACATATGAGGTGGAACTGCCCATCACTGGAAGAATACTGGACCACAGTACTGAGATTTGTAAATGAGGTAACAAGCAGTATTTTTTAAACTACCAGGGTCTGTCTACTGGGATTGGTCTCCACATCAAAAACAACCATTCACATCTAGGCTTGTGGACTTAAGAGTCCAGTTGGTGATGAGTTAAAAGGCCCCTGAAAGCCCTAAAATAACAAAGCGGGAACTACTTAAATGGATTAGCTGAAAGGGGGGCGTGTTGAAGCGTGAAGTGCAGAGAAGGCTCAGGAAGCATGACGGGACCGCGTACTGGGAGGTGCCAATACACTTCAGTCTTGTGTTGGACGTCACAGAGTGGACCGTACAACCCGTGGTAAGCGAAGATACTGAATAGTATCTCTATGCATGCTGAGACTTGGGTCCTGCTTTAACAGCAGGAATTTTTTTAGTGCAAGTATTAAATACATCGTGCAGGTCAAGACAGCATATGCTGTCATGGGCCGAAATTTCATTTTTCATTTCTCCTTGGCATTGTTTCTCCAACGGTGTAGTTTGGGCATTTAAGATTATTTTATTGTTATACAATTACAATGCATAAACGAGTGGTAACAAGTATACCGATGTTGTAGAAGTGTGATATTTTGGTTGGTAAATATTAGACAGAGCACTAGCTTGAGGAATGGTGGTATTTTGGTTGGTTATTATTGCACAAAGAACTAGATTTGAATGATTGCCAAGCGGGTTCATACTACAAAAAAAACAAGTTACTTACCTGTACCTACAGTTATCCAGTATTGGTATCTTTCATAGATGCACACGTTTGAATCATCCTCCAATTGGGAGTCCCACAGTAGCTTAGAAAGCAGTAAGTAAGAATAACCATAGACAATATTACTAGCAAACTTAAAACATATAGCCTATTCATGTTCTTTTGAAAAAAGAAACAAATGTGACCTATAACCAATCAGGTGCCAGCACCCTCTAGAATACTCCCAAGAGAGGCTCCTTCTCTCAGATTTTCCAGCACTAGAGTAAAGAATATATACTGAAAATGAGGGTGAGTCGCATGTGAATCTATGAAAGATACCAATACTAGATAACTGTAGTTACAGGTAAGTAACTTGATTTCTTATCCAGTATTGCATCTTTCATAGATTCACATGTTTGAATCTGAATAGCCAGCAGTATTAAAAATAGTTGTTATGCCCATAGCGGATGGTGGGTGCCAGCTTATCCGTGTGTATAAGACATTGTAATTATATCTTAATTGTATAAATCTATATGCAGATACATATATACATATATATATATATATATGGAAAATGTCACTTACCCAGTGCACATCTGTTCGTGGCATGAGATGCTGCAGATTCACATGCTGTGCATTATCCTGCCATCTAGTGTTGGGCTCGGAGTATTGCAAGTTGTTTTTCTTCAAAGAAGTCTTTGAGTCACGAGACCAAGGGACTCCTCCCTTTCGGCTCCATTGCGCATGGGCGTCGACTCCATCTTAGATTGTTTTCCCCACAGAGGGAGAGGAGTAGTGAGTATAGTAATTGTGCCCATGCAATGGAGTAAGTATGTATGTACATAATGTGTCTTAAAAAGTATATTTAAAAATTTACAAGTTTTACAGTTTTCAACCAACTTATAACGGCTACAGGCTCCAGGGGAGGTGGGAGGGCACATGTGAATCTGCACCGTCTCATGCCACGAACAGATGTACACTGGGTAAGTGACATTATCCGTTCGATGGCATGTGTAGCTGCAGATACACATGCTGTGCATAGACTAGTAAGCAGTAATCTCCCCAAAAAGCAGTGGCTTAGCCTGTAGGAGTTGAAGTTGTTTGGAATAATGTTCGTAGTACAGCCTGTCCTACTGTGGCTTGTTGTGTTGTTAACACGTCTACACAGTAATGTTTTGTGAATGTATGAGGCGTGGACCATGTGGCTGCCTTACAAATTTCTGTCATAGGTATATTCCCTAGAAAATTCATTGTGGCGCCTTTTTTCCTAGTGGAGTGTGCCTTTGGTGTAATAGGTAGATCTCTTTTTGCTTTGATATAGCAGGTTTGAATACATTTCACTATCCATCTGGCAATGCCTTGTTTGGATATTGGATTTCCTGCATGAGGTTTTTGGAAGGCTACAAACAATTGTTTTGTTTTGCTAAACTGCTTTGTTCTATCAATGTAATACATTAGTGCTCTTTTAATGTCTAACATATGTAAGGCTCTTTCGGCTACTGAGTCTGGTTGTGGAAAAAAGACTGGGAGTTCCACTGTTTGGTTTAGGTGGAATGGTGATATAACTTTTAGTAAGAATTTAGGATTTGTACGGAGAACCACTTTATGTTTATGTATTTGTATAAAGGGTTCTTGTATAGTGAATGCTTGTATTTCACTTACTCTTCTAAGAGATGTGATAGCTATTAGAAAGGCTACTTTCCAAGTTAAATACTGCATCTCACAAGAGTGCATGGGTTCAACTGGTGGTCCCATGAGCCGTGTTAACACAATATTGAGATTCCACAAAGGGACTGGTGGTGTTCTCGGGGGTATGATTCTTTTTAATCCCTCCATAAATGCTTTGATGACGGGGATTCTAAAAAGTGATGTTGAATGTGTAATCTGCAGATATTGCTGTGAGATGTATCTTAATAGAAGAGAAAGCTAGTTTAGATTTTTTAAAGTGTAATAAGTAGCTTACAATGTTTTTGTAGAAGCATGTAGTGGTTGAATTTGATTATTATGGCAGTAATAAACAAATCTTTTCCATTTGTTTGCATAACAATGTCTTGTGGTAGGTTTTCTACCTTGTTTAATGACCGCCATACATTCTTTGTAAGGTCTAAATGTCCAAATTCTAAGACTTCAGGAGCCAGATTGCTAGATTGAGTGATGCTGGATTCGGGTGTCTGATCTGTTTGTGTTGAGTTAACAGATCTGATCTGTTTGGTAGTTTGATATGCGGTACTACTGACAGGTCCAGCAGTGTTGTGTACCACAGTTGGCGAGCCCAGGTTGGTGCTATGAGTATTAGTTTGAGTCTGCTTTGACTCAATTTGTTTACCAGATAAGGAAGGAGTGGGAGAGGGGGAAAAGCGTAAGCAAATATCCCTGACCAACTCATCCATAGTGCATTGCCCTTGGACAGAGGGTGTTGATACCTGGACGCAAAGTTTTGTCATTTTGCGTTTTCTTTTGTTGCGAATAGGTCTATTTGTGGTGTTCCCCAGCGTTGAAAGTAAGTTTGTAGGATTTGGGGATTAATTTCCCATTCGTGTGTTTGTTGGTGAGCTCGACTGAGACTGTCGGCCAAATGGTTTTGAATACCTGGGATGTATTGTGCTATTAGGCAAATGTGATTGTAAATTGCCCAATGCCAAATTTTTTGTGCTAAGAAACACAGTTGTGAGGAGTGTGTCCCTCCCTGTTTGTTGAGGTAATACATTGTTGTCATGTTGTCTGTTTTGACAAGAATGTGTTTGTGGGCTAACAGTGGTTGAAATGCTTTCAATGCTAGAAACAATGCCAACAGTTCTAAGTGATTTGTGTGCAGTTTTTTTTGTAGAATGTTCCATTGTCCCTGTATGTTGTGCTGGTTGAGGTGTGCTCCCCACCCCATCATGGAAGCATCTGTTGTGGTCACGTATTGAGGCACTGGGTCGTGGAATGGCCACATTTGGTTTAAATGTATAGGGTTCCACCATTGAAGCGAGAGGTGTGTTTGGCAGGACTATCAACACTAGATCTTGGAGTTGACCCTGTGCTTTTGTCCATTGTATTGTTAGGCACTGTTGTAAGGGCCGCATGTGTAGTCTTGCATTTGGGATGATGGCTATGCATGAGGACATCATGCCTAGAAGTTTCATTACAAACCTCACTTGGTAGTGTTGGTTTGGTTGTATGTTTAATATTGTATTGCGGAACGCCTGTACCCTTTGTGGACTTGGGGTAGCAATCGCCTTTTGTGTATTGAGTGCGGCTCCCAAGTATTGTTGTATTTGGGATGGTTGTAGATGTGATTTTAGGTAATTTATAGAGGACCCTAGTTTGTGTAGAGTTTCTATCACGTATTGTGTGTGTAGAAGACACTGTTGCTGAGTGCTGGTTTTTATTACCCAATCGTCCAAGTAAGGGAATACGTGCATGTGTTGCCTCCTGATGTGAGCGGCTACTACTGCAAGGCATTTTGTGAATACCCTTGGGGCTGTTGTTATCCCGAATGGTAACACCTTGAATTGGTAATGTACGCCTTGGATTACAAACCTTAAGTATTTCCTGTGGGAAGGATGGATGGGTATGTGAAAATATGCATCCTTGAGATCTAATGTTGACATGCAGTCTTGTTTTTGGAGCAAGGGAATCACGTCTTGAAGTGTTACCATGTGAAAGTGATCTGATTTGATGTAAAGATTCAGTGTTCTGAGGTCTAATATGGGTCTCAGCGTTTTGTCTTTCTTTGGAATCAGGAAATACAGGGAGTAGACCCCCTGTTCCTTTTTGATGGTTGGGTACTAGTTCTATTGCTTGTTTTTGTAACAATGCTTGGACTTCTAGTTGTAACAGGTCTAGGTGTTGTTTGGACATGTGTGCTCTTGGGGGCACATCTGGTGGAAATTGTATGAATTCTATGCAATAACCATGTTGGATAATGGCTAGGACCCATGCGTCCGTAGTTCTGTTTTCCCAGTTGTGGTAGTGTGCGGTAAGTCTCCCCCCCACTGGTGTTGAGTGGTGGGGGTTTGTGACATTGAAGTCACTGTTTGGTTGTAGGGTTTTTTGGGCTCTGGAATTTCCCTCTTGCCTTTGGGAATTGTCCACCTCTGTATGTGCCTCGAAAACCTCCTCTTTGATACTGGCCCTGATATGTGGGTCTGATTTGTGAGGTGGAAGGCTCTGTGGTTTGGGAAAAAGTGCGGCTTTCTAAAAGTGCCTCTGCTTTGCGGGGAGTAGAGCGCACCCATGGCTTTGGCCGTGTCTGTGTCCTTTTTGAGTTTTCTATTGCCGTATCCACCTCCGGCCCAAACAATTGTTCTTGGTTGAACGGCATATTCAGCACAGTTTGCTGGATTTCTGGTTTAAAACCCGAGCTCCGTAACCATGCGTGCCTACGAATGGTTACCGCAGTGCTCACTGTCCTTGCTGCTGTGTCTGCCGAGTCCATTGCAGACCTTATTTGGTTGTTTGAGATCGTTTGTCCTTCCTCAACAACCTGTTGGGCACGTCTTTGGTACTCCTTGGGCAAGTGCTGGATGATATGTTGCATCTCGTCCCAATGTGCCCTGTCGTAGCGAGCCAATAGAGCCTGAGAATTGGCAATTCGCCATTGGTTGGCTGCCTGTGCTGCTACCCTTTTGCCTGCTGCATCGAATTTCCGACTTTCCTTGTCGGGCGGTGGTGCGTCTCCTGAGGATTGTGAGTTGGCCCTCTTTCGGGCTGCTCCCACTACCACTGAATCTGGGGTTAGTTGCTGTGTTATAAACACAGGGTCTGTTGGGGGAGGTTTATATTTCTTCTCCACCCTAGGCGTGATGGCTCTGCCTTTAACTGGGTCTTGAAATACTTGTTTGGCGTGTTTTAACATGCCCGGTAGCATTGGCAAACTTTGGTATGAGCTGTGAGTGGATGCCAATGTGTTAAACAAAAAGTCGTCTTCTATGGGCTCTGCATGCATTGCTACATTATGGAATGTAGCTGCCCTTGAAACCACCAGCATATATGAAGTGCTGTCCTCAGGTGGTGACGGCCTTGCCGGGTAGCAATCAGGACTATTGTCTGAGACCGGTGCATCATATAAGTCCCATGCATCCGGGTCATCTTGTGTCATCCCAGTGTGTGTCGGTGACTACATCAGAGGTGTTGTTACCAGAGACAGGTGTGGCGAATGCAATGGTGACTGCTGTGACGAGAACCTTGGTGGTGTTTTGTCTTTTGCCACGTTTGCCCTTGGCTGCATTTCAGTTTCTTGGAATGCTAGATTTTGCTTGATTTTTACTGGAGGAAGAGTTTGGATTTTCCCTGTGTCCTTCTGTATGTGCAGCCTCCTCTGGGTATGGTCTGGCTCTGCCATGCCCAGTTCTTGTTCAAATCTGTGCACTTGTAATTGACTTGAAAGGCCTTGCTCTTCTGTATAGGAGCCTGTTTTCAGCTCCGAGGCTGCATGTTTCGGCACCAAAGGTTTTTGTACAGTCTTTTTCGGCTCCGAGGAAACCTTCTTGACTTTAGGGGTGTCGAACTCTCGGTGTCAAGATGGTTCAGAGCCGGTATCTTGACCGGAGTCAGATGTCTTCAGCTGCTGGGAGGCCTTTTTCGGTGCCGATGTTTGGTCACTGTGTTTTCGGGTTAAGCCATGGCCTGTTGGCGGTGGCATCCCCTTGGCCTTTATTATTTTCGATTGAGTCTTTGCCGGGGCTGGTTTACTCACAGTTTGTTGCTGCGTCTTTGGCTGCTCACTTTCGGACTCGTCCGAGTCCGAATCTCGAATGGAGAATCTCTTCTTCCTCGACGTCGATCAGCTCTGCCGGTGTCGACGCCATCTGGAGTCTTCTAGCTCTTCTATCGCGTAGGGTCTTCTTCGATCGAAATGCCTGGCAGGCCTCGCAAGTATCCTCTCTGAGTTCCGGAGATAGACACAGATTACAGACCAAGTGTTGGTCTGTATAAGGATACTTTGCGTGGCAATTCGGGCAGAAACGGAAGGGGGTCCGCTCCATGAGGTTTGAAGATGGACGCGGTCGGGTCTACCAGGCCACGCTGAAGAGCGGAAGCCCCGAAGGGCCACCGGAGCGCTTCTTTGTTTCGGTGTCGATGTGCTAACACTAAACCGGTACCGAGCGCAATACCGTCGTTTTTTCCGATAACTAGCTAACTTTCTCGAATCGAAATACGGAACGAAGAGGAACACGTCCGAACCCGATGGCGGAAAGAAAATCTAAGATGGAGTCAACGCCCATGCGCAATGGAGCCGAAAGGGAGGAGTCCCTCAGTCTTGTGACTTGAAAAGACTTCTTCGAAGAAAAACAACTTGTAACACTCCGAGCCCAACACTAGATGGCAGGATAATGCACAGCATGTGTATCTGCAGCTACACATGCCATTGAACATATATATATATATATATATATAATATTGCACAGTGATAATAAGGAACTGTAAAGGTAACCTAAATAAAAAGTATCAATGAGGCTCACCTTAATGGAACAGATGCAGGAGAACCGCCTGCCCCACAAGTGAATCGCTGCAGCGTGTTGATTCCAAACAGTAATGCTGCGTGAAAGAATGAGTAGTCTTCCACGTTGCAGCTTGGCATATCTTGTCCAAGGTGATACCTTGAAATATAGCAGCTGAGGTTGAGATTGCTCTTGTAGAGTGTGTCTTAGGTCGATTGTTTAGCGGTTTCTCCGCCTTCGTATGACAAAATTGAATGGTGGATGATATCCATCAGGCTATCAATGCTTTAGCTACTCCTGCGCCCTGCCGACCTTGTCCGTAAGCAACTAATAGTTGGTCTGTTTTACAGAACTGTTTGTTAAGCTGGAGATAGAATTTCAAACATCGCTTAACATCTAGTAAGTGAAGAGTTTTTTTTTGGCTACAGTCGATGGGTTTGGAAAGAATGTTCTCAAAATGGCCGGGTCGTTTAAATGAAAAGATGAAGCCACCTTGGGAATTTATCTCGGGTTAGTTCTTAGAAGAACAAAATCATACGAGACAGTTAGAAATGGTTCTTTGATGGTAATTGCTTTTATGTCACTAACTTTTCTAGTGGAAGTGAGTGAAAGGATAGTTGCCACCTTCCACGTGAGAAACTTTAGATCTGCCCTGTGTATGGGTTTGAATGGTGTTTTCATTATTTGAGAAAGGACAATGTTTAGATGCTATTGAGGAGGTGGTGGTCGCACTGGGGGAAAAGTGCGAAACACACCTTTCATAAATTGTTTTATGAGTCTGGATGAACCTAGCGGAGTGTATTTGAAGAACGTCTATAAGAAATTGCTGCCAGGTGAACTTTAACTGAAGCATCCCGAGCCCTGACTTTGATAGAGCAAGGAGGTACGGCAGAGCCTCCAACGGGTGAACGCTGCGTTGCTGGCACCAATTACAAAATCTTTGCCAATTGAGCTTGTAGGTCTGTTTGTACTCATGCTCTAGATAGAATGACTACATTCCTGGTCAATGTTCATGCCCTGGAATTCATAGAGTTCAGGAGCCATGCGTGCAATTGCAGAGATGCTGGATCCGGATTAAGTATCTGGCCTTGTTTCTTCGATAGCAGGTTCTGTTTTCTGTGAAGCCATATGGGATTGTCGACTGACAGGAGAATGAGCTCCATGTACCAATACTGCCTGGGCCATCTGGAAGCTATGAGACTGAGCCGGTACCTCTCTGTTTTTATTTTCTTGAGAAGTTTGGGATCAATGGGAAGGGGGGAAAAGCGTATGCAAAGATCCCACACCATCACATCGACAGAACATTCCCCCATGATCCTGAGAGCAGTAACCGACTGGCGTAAAATTGACATTTGGCATTCTTGGTGGGGCAAAAAGAACTAGGGTAAGTTGTCCCCAAAGGCAGAAGAGCCTCTCTACTTCCTTCTGATTGAGTTCCCATTCGTGACAATTGTCGTTTGTCCTGCTGAGTGAGTCCGCCAGGATGTTGTTTATGCCCGGTACATGTTCTGCTCTCAAAGATATCTTGTGTAGATTGAGCCACTCCCAGAGTGTTTGGGCTTCTTTTGAGAGGGAGAGAGGGCATGTTCCTCCCTGTTTGTTGATATAATAGATGTTTGTTGTATTGTCTGTACAAATCAACACTGAGGCTTCTGGAGTGCGAGGAAGAAAAGCTTTTAGAGCAAGAGTGATTGCTTTCAACTCCAAAAGATTTATGTGCATCTTTTTCTGAGAAACTGATAATTTCCCTTGAATGCACATGTCTTGCAAATGGCCTCCGCAAGCCTTCTAGAGGTGTGTCCATTTTTATGATGAAATCTGGCACTGGAGTCAGGAAAGTTAAGCCTTGAGATATATGACTGGTTTGAGACTATCACTGCAGGGTCTCCACTATTCTTGGTGTGACTTTGATCATATCTTCGAAAGGCCCTTGAGACTGGTTCCATTGAAGTTGTAGTTCCTCCTGTAATGGTCTCATTCTTAATCTTGCTAGATGAACACAGTTGATTGAAGAGGAAATCATTCCTAAAAGCAACTTTAATTTTCTCACAGAAACTAACTTTCTTTTTGAGATCACCAGAGCGAGTTTGGAAATCTTTTGTTGTCTTGCTATTGACAGATAAGCCTTGTGTCTGTCTGTGTCAAGTTTTGTACCCAAGAAGACAATTTTGTGTGTCGGAAAAGGCTGATTTCTGGTAATTTATAGTCAGACCTAGATTGCGGAATAAGGTTAGACAGGCATTGGTGGCATCAGAAGCCAGCTGAAAAGTTGGTGCCTTTATCAGCCAGTCGTATATATATGGGACAATGTGAAAACTTCTGTTGCGGAGAGTGGCCGCCACTGGTGCGAGACACTTCATGAAGTTTTTTGTGCGGACTTCAACCCGAAAGGGAGTATCTTGAATTGGTAATGAGCACCGGCTACATTGAAGCCAAGGTATCTGTGATGCCTGGAATGTAAAGGAATGTGGAAATAGGGATCTTGGAGATCTAATGATTTCATGTAATCTCCCCTGTTGAGAAGGTGGAGGATATCGGACAAAGTGATCATACGGAAGGATTGTTTGCGCAGTTATCTGTTTGACTGTCTGGGATGTAGGATCGGTCTCCATTCTCCCGAGACCTTTTTTATTAGGAAGAACAGAGTAAAAACCTAGACCTCTCTGATGGATAGGAACGTCTTCTATAGCGCCCTTGGACAGCATTTGATATACCTCTTGCTTTAGTAAGTGAAGGTGGAGTGAATGTGTTTTCCCTGGAGGGTAGTCTGGTAGTTTTTGCAGAAACTCTAGCGTATGACCCTGCGTAACTATATCTAACACCCACTTGTCTGATGTTATTTGTTGCCAATTATGTTGGTAATTTGAGATATTTGCTCCTACTTGTTTGGTTTGAGGGAAGTAGGGAGCTGCAGCTGGTACCAGATGAAGATCATTGTTTACAACCTGCATCTCAATTATGATTGGGGGGACTGGGGGGATTCTTCTTGCTGCCTTGCTTAGCATAAGCTGACGTAGATGTTTACCAGTAAGACTGTTGGTAGGCAGGCCTGAATTGGGACTGTTGATACCGTCTGTGGTAGGCACCTCTGAAGGACGAAACATCTACCTCTGACCCCAAAAAAGTGTTGCCTCTTAGATTTTTGGAGTATCCAATGACCACGCAGTGTCTGTCTTGATGGTTAATAAAGCGTCAATGTGCTTCCCAAAAAGGGTTTCGCAGTCATAGGCCACATCGAAAATCCTTGACTGAACCTCAGTCCTGAATGAGGTAGCTTTCAACCAGCCCTGGCGGCACAAAACTGCTGCTCCTGCTAATTTTCGTAAGCTCGTGGAGGCTATATCCAGCACACAATCAATAAGGTCTGCCGATGTGCACTCACCCTCTTGCAATACCTTGCAAGAGTTGCTTCTCTTCTGGGATGGGGTCTATAAAGGCGCTCATGTCTGACCACATGTGACTGTTGTAGCGACCTAAGATAGCCAGGGTGTTGGCAGCATGCACCATAATTGGTTGACATTGATGAGAACCTTTTTCCCACATTATCCAAACGTCTGCCCTATTTGTTTGGTAGACCTGAAGGGGTTAGCAGATGGATTTTTTAGGATGCCTTTGGACAGCTTGAGATACGACAGTCTGGTTTAGGGTGCGCTATTAAGCAAGATGGAGAGTAATCTGTAGCTTTACATTTCTTGTTTAACTTAGGTGGTACCGGCAGGACTGTGGCTGGGTTTTTAATAACTTTCACACCCCTCACTCCAGATGAAATCTATGGTGGGAATTGATCTCACTGATTTCCTTGCTTGTGCCTTAAAATCATGTAGGAAACACTCAGAATGAGAAACAGATGTTGGCAAGCTGAAGCGTGCCGCGGCTCTGTCCATCAGATTAGGAAATCCTCCAATATCCTCCAGAAGGGAATCAGACGGAGGAGGAGGTGGTGGTGGTGGTGATGGCATGGGGGCCAAATAATCATCACACTCATCATTCGGGTGTCGAGGAGTGACCCTCTCCTTCCTCCATTTCGTCCTCTGAAGAGGTGATGTCTTCCCTGGGGGAAGCAGCTAATGAAGAGGTAGGTGTGAACATAGGTGTTGCTGGAGGTGGAAAGGTTCTCGGTGTAGCCGGTGAGGAGTGTTGTACTTGCTGTGGCTGCCGTGGCTGTTCATCCACTTGAACTGGAAATCTATTACAATCCTTGAGCATGATCTGTAGGTCCTGAATCAATGAAGCAGGCATTTGTATGGTATCATGCAGTTGTTTATACTGTACTGGTTCGCAATAATGCCTATGATGAGCATGATAGAGGCCACATTGATGGCGTTCGTATTTATCATCATCCTGATAACTTGACATGTAACTGTTGCGGACTATTAGCGTCTCTGAAAGGTCCGTCATCTTCAGGCTCTTCTCAGTCCAGTAGCTCACTAGGCACTAATGTAGTCACCCTTCTAGGAGAGGTGTCTTCAGGATGAAGGGTAGTTCTAGAAAGTGTAGTGATCTTGACCGTTGTGTGAAGCTCCAGAGAACCAGCAGAGGAGGGAACTGTTGTGTCTCAATATTAGTGTTGCTGTCGACGGTGGTATTATTGTCGACGGTGATGTCATCAACGGCTCAGACGACATTGGTCTTGATGGTGTTGTCGTCGACGGTATCTGCAACTGGGTCATTTCCGTCAATGAAGTCCTCGCCGACGAGGGTTTCTCCAACACTGTTCGCGTCGGCGATAGCATTGTTGACCGCACGGAAGATCCAGCCAATGATTCTGTCGACTGAAATCTTTTGGTGTCACTCACCTGCACCGACGAGACTGTCGTTTTTAACACCAAAGTCTATGATGTCATTGTAGACGACTGTCTCGTCAGCGAGACTGTGGCTGTTGTAGTCAATACTATCGTCGACAGTAATGCCGTTGCTGACTTCAATTTAAGTGCCTTTTTTGATGTTGAAGGTTCTGAAGAAGGAGAATGATGTTGAGACTCCTTTTTGCGATGTGGAGAGGATGGCTGAGAGGAGGCTGACCCTGTGAATATTTTTGAAGGGTCTTTATGGTGAGGTTTGATGTTTTCTGCTCTCCTCAGACTGCCCCGGGTCAGAAGATCTAGACCTTTTCTGAGGCTTCGGGTCTATGTCACTATCCTCACCTGAAGTAGCAGGTTTTGACTGCAACCAGATTAAAAGCCTTGCTTCTCTATCTCTCAGCGTTTTAGCAGAGAAGGTGCAGCATATTTTGCAGTCTTTCACCTGATTTTGGGTTACAGGCAGTATAAACAATCCTAATGTGGATCATCCACATAGAGCCTTTTCTTGCCACAGGTCTTGCAAAGGGCGAAAAAACCCTTTCTTGGAAGTATCCGACATTGTCTGAGAGAAAAATAGTTTTGACAGGAAAAAAGAAACTGAGTAGAGCTCAGGGAGACTCCCTTCACACAATGTGCAGTAGAAAATCTGAGGAAAGGAGCCTTTCTTGGGAGTATTTTAGAGAGAGCTGGAACTTAATTGGTTATAGGTCACATTTGGATAGGCTATATATTTTAAGTTTGCTAGCATTATAGCCTATGGTTATTCTTACTTACTGCTTCCTAAGGTACCGTGGAACTGCCACTTCGACAACGGGGATGATTCAAGCATATGAATCTTTGAAAGATCCGCAATTCTGGAATTTTGACAAGTGTTGGTAGAATGTAGTGCATCTAATGAATAAGCAGCAGATGTAAACAAATGCCTGGCTGCCAAGATTACATTACAGACTTTGGGCGAAGGTCAAAGGCTGTCAACCACAGCCGCTCAATCTGCACGCAAGAAGGCAGAGACTTGACAGGTTCGGGTGGAGAACCTTCCTTTGCTGCTGCAACAGAAAGTCCTTCTGAATGAAGGATCTGATCAGAGGATCAATGGCCATGCTCTATAGCTCGGTATACCAGACTCTTCATGCCCAGTCCGGAGTTACAAGGATTACTTGGGCCTGGTCATTTTGATCTTCTTGAGAACTGAGCAGAAGTGGTATGGGCGGAAATTTGTATACAGGAGGTTTGATTTTCACTCAAGATGAAAAACGTTGCAGAGCGATTGATGCCTTGGAAAATCCACAATGCAATACTGCTGACATTCTGCTTTCTTCGCAGAGGCAAGCAGATCTAACCAAGGCTCTCCCCACTGCTGAAAGAGACCTTGCACCACCTGGTTTTATTAATAAGAGACAAAGCAATATGCTAGATTAGAACATTGGAATGTTAAGCACTCCATTGGAGACAATGGAGTGCTCCGGGTTTCCAATGGCTGGCAGAAACCCAGAGCATCAACATTTCAATGTTTGCCTTTCAAAGCTATTGATATGAACAAAGGACTCAGTGCTCGAGGGGATTTCTATGTTCTAAAAGCCTTATTACACGCCGCAGCTGAGCTATACCAGCCATTAAACACCCACTATGTTAGGCTATAAGGCTATATTAGAAAGTGCTCCATGTAAGACAATGGAGTAGTTTCGGGCGTATAATGGCTGCTATAAGCCCTGAGCTCCAACATTCCAATTTTTTTTAATGCTACTTCCTTTTTAATTTAGAACATTCTATGCTCAGTGGGTGGAATGTTAGTCCTAATAGCCTTATAGCCCTTCTGCTTCAGGCTATACTGGTTGTTATAGGCCCTTGCCTCTTTTTTGCTCCTTAGTGCATCCTCCATTTTGTCAGAGTATAGTAGTACTTCAAGTGAGGTTAACATATTACTAGTTGCAGTACTTGCACTGCTCTGAAAAATCAAGGTAAGGGTGACAACTTATTTTTTAACATCCAATTTCAAATTCCTTCACATTTACAAGAGGAGTTTACAATGGTCAATTTTACTTTTGCATGTGTATATATTCAATATTCTGCGAATATAATTTTCTAAACCGTTGCAGACCAACTGAGGCCCATGGAGCACAGGTTATGACCTGCTGCAGAGCATTCTAAAACCTTCAGGCCAACCAAGTCAGATCTCATGGCTTCTAATCCTTTTAAGGTTGATTAATACCTATACTGTTGAACTGGATAATAAAACAGTTATTTATGTAACTGTTAAAGAAAATTCAGTTGTGCATTCCACAAAGAAATTGTTATCGTACTGACATTATTTCTTCTGCTTCACAATATAATTGCTTGCAAATCAAATGTATTACTTTACATGGCTCAGCTTTGAATGCAATTTAATATTCATGAATGTGTCTATTTGTTATGTCACTCTTGTTGTCTATACAAATATTTTCATTTTACGCCATTACTTTTTGTCACCTCTTTTTACACTATTGTATTGAATCTGTTTGCAGCTCTTTATGAGACAGCAGTCAGATCCAAAATGCACTGGCTATAAAAATAAAATCGACATACTGCGTTGTACATTTTACACTTTATTTTATATCCAGTAAATTGTGAGAACAAGACAAAGGACTGCATTTCTAGTTTGCAAGTTGGTATCTGTGCCATAAAGTTTCTGAAAAGTAAAGTTATTGCTAAACACAAGTTCTGTTATAAAAAGTACGGGCATTTTGAAAGAGTTTAAAAAACACAAATTGAAAGATTTCTGAGTTATAAGGTGTCGGCACAGGACGATCAGTGCGAAGCTTGCCCATGACCATCTCACTCATCTTCCCCCCCAGCTCTCTTGGAATATGAGCACCCTGATTGGGGTGTGGGGGAGGGGAGTGACACACCAGATTGAGGCATAATAGAGTAGCAGGCTGTGAGCACAGAGGGATCCGAGCCACGATCTATGAAGTGTGGAGAAGGATCTGCCTCAGACCTGTGTGGAGTTAGCTTGTCTGACTCCAATCCAAACTGACTGTAAAAAGGAGAGAGGTGGTGTTGATGAGTGAGAGGGCCCACTGACACTTTAAAGGCAGGCCCGAAGGGGTGTGTGCAGAAATGCGTCTGGTGCAGTGTGCGGCATGTGGCGCGGTTCACTCTGCAGATCCCACAGAGAGCCAAGAACAGCAAACAGGAATGTGTCTATTGGTGTGCTTCCAGCAAAGCTTAGTGGGGGACCCACCATATGTCAACCTCAGAGACGAAGATGAACAACAGAAACGGGTGGTAACGGGCAGCCTAACCCCCATACAAGATGGTGGCTGTAATTTAAATGTAGGAGATGCGAGGTCTAGACTTTTAATGCATGTCAAGCAGCAAATTTCAACCACACAAAGCGGAGGCAACCTTTCGAGTGACTTCAATGAGCAATGAAGAGCAAGCCCCAGAAGGAATGAATGCCCTATATCAGAGGTGTTACAAGGGCGATTTAAAGACTCATCCCCCTCTCATCCCATACATCTAACAGTTGTAATTAACTATTTGCACTAATATTGGGAAAAAAAGAAAAAAGGGAGCACACTGCCTCACACTCCAGCAAAAAGTTAGCCCCAATGCATCATGGTAAATGCAGTTACTTCGTTTTGTGTTGAAAAAGTGATCAAAAGTCTTTCACCTAAGTAGGTGCAGCAAGTGCTGTGTATCTCTGGACACGTGTTTCTAGGTTTAGCCCGTCATCAGCAGAGAGCAGCCAAGTCTGTGGGGTTGCTTGAAATGCCGCCAAAAGTCTTCTCAGGTTTATGTACCACTCACTGGCGCACAGGTGCCTCACCAGAGCTCGTCAGCTCAAGGGAGCAGTCATTGGACAAAAAGAAAAAAGGGAGCACACTGCCTCACACTCCAGCAAAAAGTTAGCCCCAATGCATCATGGTAAATGCAGTTACTTCGTTTTGTGTTGAAAAAGTGATCAAAAGTCTTTCACCTAAGTAGGTGCAGCAAGTGCTGTGTATCTCTGGACATGTGTTTCTAGGTTTAGCCCGTCATCAGCAGAGAGCAGCCAAGTCTGTGGGGTTGCTTGAAATGCCGCCAAAAGTCTTCTCAGGTTTATGTACCACTCACTGGCGCACAGGTGGTAAGGCTTGGCGGATGCACCCATGCAGCAGGCCACAGGGTGTTGCATTGTCAATTCAAAACTTAAAAATGGAAATAAAGACAAACTCCTCAGTTTGATGTAGCACAGGCAGCTTCTTATGTACAGATTCACACAATACTTTATTACAAAGCAGTAAATAATAATAGACTGAAACAGAAAAATATTTGAACACCTGTGACCTCGTAACCGTTGAACTATAAAGTTGTCTTTATATTCTTCACTGTGACTTTAACGATGCCCGCCAAACTAACCAATTTACTCTAGAATACATACATATTTGTGGCAAGTACAACTTTAATACCATGTATGCCTTATCATTGTAACCCTAAGACCTCTGTGTAGTCTGAACTGATTAGTTTTCCTACACTCATTGTCTAATCAGGACACAATCTATTTGGAAACACTAAGTACGTGCCAGTGAGCCTGTGTGCTAAGAGTCGTAAATACATACATGTTTGCGAAACACAAGTTAGATTTTAACTGCAACCCTTTCAAGTTACTTAGTTCAGTACGTCTTCAAGTGAGCTCTTCTATTTATTGTTTGTACTTGACTTAAAATGTTTTATGTTGGATTTTTTATGAAGAAAATTTTCGAACTACCAATAAAAAAAAGAAAGAACTCAACCCTACTCAGTTCATTATTGGTTTTGGGCCTGCAATGTTTTTACTACATACAGCTGTGTGTCGCTTTCGGCACAAGTTTGTTACTGCGTTTCTGATTTATTTTCTACATTTCCTATAACATTCCCTCCTTTAGTTGATACTTCAAATAATGGACCTAAATCTTCATCTTCATTTGGTACTAAATAATACACATTACCCTATGAATCTAGTATTGTTGGTGTCCTAATTGGAAACATCCCTCCCACCATTGCATCTACTATTCTACAACATGCTAGAATCAACTTATGAAACAATATATTAATAATAAGGCCACAATACATGGAATCACAGCTCCCAACTGTCCTGACATACAGGATGGCAGTAATGTCAACCACCCACTAAACCAATTATCTGGAGCACTTCCTACATCTATCATTTTCGTTTGTACATTATGCAGTGTCTGTATAGCTTCTGATAAAGTTGCATTATCCGCATCATTTGGGGAAATGAAAGTAAAACACGCTGTTTCAATTTTCTTATACACCCTCTCCTTGCATGGCTGTCATAAGGTTAAGTACATAGTGATGCTGCATTACCATCATTATCATCGCATGTAGCTCTTCCTCAACCGCGTTGAACCCATACTTTTTAGTGTTGATATTCTTAAGAAGTTCCCATTGGGTTATCTGCAGCCAACAAACTGTTGCCTTGGCCGGCACAAACGGCTGAATACTCACTGTGCATCACTGAACAAACAGTACTCCCGAGGAATGTCTCTCTAAGCACTCATACCTTAATATTCTACAGTTCTCTTCCTTTGATTCTGGTGGAGCAAGGTCACTGGACGGCTCATGTGATGTTCATGCAAAGCTGTCAAATTTAGTCCAGGAATTATCAGAACCGGAGCATACGAAGTAACAATGGAGCAGCTTCCACCACAGTTTATTGGCAACTGGGCATACAGTAGTTCTCCATGTAGGAAAGTCACTCTTGTGCTTCCACTGGGATCCTGCTAACCAGGACCCCGGTGGTTGTGCTATCTCCTCTAAATTTGGTTACCTTGGTCCCCTTTACACCCCACAATTGGCATACTGGTGAACCCTGTAAGTCCCTAGTATATGGTACATAGGTACCCAGGGCATTGGTACACCAGGGGTCCTCTATGGCTGCAGCATGTATTATGCCACCTGTGGGGGCCTATGCAAACTGTTTGCAGGCATGCCATTTGCAGCCTGTGTAAAAACGTGCATGCACCCTTTCACTGCTGGTCACTAGACCAGGTCACTGTAAGTCACCCCTAAGGTAGTCCCTTTCAGCCCAAAGGGTAGGGTGCAGGTTTCTGTGTGTGCGGGCACCCCTGCATGAGCATAGGTGCCCCTACAAACTCCAGTTCCAACGCAATTGACTTCATACGTGCAGGGAAGTCATTTTACCCATGTACTGCCTACTGTGGTCCAGCTACAAAATGGTAACTCCGAATCTAGGCATGTCTGGTATCAAACATGTCTGAATCATACCCCAATACTAATGCAAGTGTTAGACCTGGCATCCCTACCATGGTTGCACCTTTCTTTTTGCCTCTGCTTCCTGTATGCTTGATTCTGGACTTTGTTTTTGCTGGTTTTGGTACTCTGAGCAATTTACCACTGCTGACCAGTGCTAAAGTGCAAGCGCTCTTTGTGTAAATGATATCAGTAATTGGCTTTTCCATGATTGGCATATCTGATTAACTAGTAAGTCCCTAGTAAAGTGCACTAGAAGTGCCCAGGGCCTGTAAACCAAATGCTACTAGTGGATCTGCAGCACTGATTGTTCCACCCACACGAGTAGCCCTGTAAACACAGCTCAGACCTCCCACTGCAATCTGCAGTTTAAAACTGGCAAGTGTACCCATGTGCCAGGCCCAAACCTTCCTTTTTTGTACACATAATGCACCCCGAAGGTAGGCCCTAGGTAGCCCAATGGGCAGGGTGCGGTGCATTTAAAAGGTAGGACTTGTACTGGTGTGTTTTAAATGTCCTGATAGTGAAATACTGCCAAATTTGTTTTTCTCTATTGCAAGGCCTATCTCTCCGAGAGGTTAATATGGGACCTGACTTTAAATATCTTTTAAGTGGCATTTCCCATTAGGAGCAGATAGAGACATGGAGTTTTGGGTCTTTGAACTCAAAATTTAAAAATACATTTTTTGTAAAATTGTTTTTTAGATTGTCAGTTTGAAAATGCCACTTGTAGAAAGTGGGCATTTTCATGCTTAACCATTCTGTGCCTCTGTCTGCTAGTGGAATCTACATCTGGGTCAGACTGACAGGCTGTTTGAGAATTCCCTCTAGACATTGACACAAAGGGAGCTGGGGAATGCCCTTCATATTGTGATGAGTCTCCTGGGCTAGAGGGAGGAGCTGACACCTGCACCTGAAAGGGCTGTGCCTGTACTTACATGATGTAGTCTCCGACCCCCTGGTGTGTGTCTGGTGCCAGGCATGGGCAAGGCAGGATCTTGTAAACAACAGACTTCCCTTTCAAGTTTGTGTACTTCAAAGGCAGAAATGGGTATAAGTCTACCCAAAACACCAGACTTTTAGAACACTTCTAGATCAAGAGGAACCTCTGCCAAGGAAAAGAGCTGAAGAGCTGGAGGAGGAATACTGCCCCTTTGCTGTGTGTTTTTTGCTGGTTTGGCCTGCAGTTACTGCTTCTGCCTTAGAGAGGATGAAGACTGGACTTTACTATGTATCCTGCTTGTGAAGACTGTCCAAGGGCTTGGACTGAGCCTGCCTCCTGTTCAGAAGTCTCAGAAACAGCAAAGACTTCATCTACCAGCCTCTGGGTTCACTTACTGTGGACCTTAACTCACCAGGTGATGCCTATTTCAGTTTCTAAGCCCTTGGGGGTGAAAGCTGGTTGAAAATCAATAAAAACCAAATGCACAGATGCCGGACGATGCCTGGACTGATGCCGCTTGCAACCGAAGCTGTGATCCCTGCTGGAATGCGATGACCCCGACTGACATCGCAGGCCTGACGTCGCCACAGGCCCTCTGACGTCCCGTGACTTTGTGATTCCTGAGTGCCGTGTCACCGATGTCCGTGACATCCGACTTCACTGCAGCACTTGCAGTCCAGTGGAGACGGCGACCCCGTGAGGTCGCCCCAGTGCATCTTGACCCGCTGGACATCGACCCAGCCAGAGCATAAGGACCCAATTCCGCCTCATATCCCTTGCTCCGCAGCAAGGACCCAAGGTGTCACATCGATGCCCCCGCTCCACTGTTCTGCAGCTACGGAACCGATGCCGCACTGGATCCAGGGAGGCCTCGCTTCCCCAACTCTGTGCACCAGCTTGTTCCTCAGTTTCAAAAGGTACTGTGTGCCTGGGGATCCATGAGACTCCATGACCAATGCCATTGGCATCGGATTGTTGGGAACGACTACGCCACAACGAAAATTCATAACTTTGCTTATGTATGTTGGATTTGTTGTTTTGGTCCTTGTTTCAATCAGATAAATAATGGCTATTTTTCTAAACTGGTGTGGAGTCCTTTTGTGGAGTCCTTTTGTGGTGTTTTCACTGTTACTGTGTGTGATTGTACAAATACTTTACACATTGCCTTTGAGATAAGCCTGGCTGCTTCTGCTAAGGTACCGGGGGTAGGCATGGGTTATCTTAGGTGTGTATCTCCATTATCTTCACTAGAGTGAGGGGCCCTGCTGGGAAAGAGTGCAAAGTGACTGCCAACTAGAGACCCCATTTCTAACATTGGTGATCAGCGGTGAGGATAGGACTTGTATTTGTACTTGACATACAGTGACTGGTGTACACTATAGTATTGCAGACCATTACACAACCACATACTGTTTTTTTCTCTTGGATTTTTGTTTTTTTCTTTCTTTATCTTGGATTTTACTTGCCTTCTGGAACTTCGCACAGTTGTTGAACCCTACCCACAAGCATTTCTTAGTCTGGGAAGCCAACAGCAGCTGCTACAATTGTGGTGTTTGAGTTGGAGAAAATGGAGGAGTATACAGTGGCTCAGCTCAATCAGTTTTGTAGGGAATTAAGATGTCTAATCAAAAGCTCTACTAGGACGGAGGAGCTGCAAAAGGAGCTGAGGGCCTGGTTGGCAGCAAAAGAGGCTAAGGCACACACAGCAGAGGAGGATGTTGTTGTGGATGAGGATGTGCAGAGCTTACATGATGTTGTGTTGAATAACCCTGATCCGCCTTGAGGGAAGTCCTCCAGGGCAGGCAGCAGGGTTTCGTCCAAAGGCCTGACCTAGGAGGAACTGGAGGACAGGAGGGAAATCAGGGGGCACCAATTGGAGATGGAGAAGCTCAGACTCCAGCATGAGAAGGAGCTGCAGCTGGCTAGAATCAAAAGGGAAGCGGAAAAAGACAGACTTTGCATGAAAGAAAATAAACTGACCTTTGCACAAAAACTGAGTTTAAAGGAGCTGAATCTGAAGGGCAGGTCCCACAAAGGTGGCAGCAGTACCCCAGCACATCCCGAAAAAAGAGTGCACACCCCCAAAGACCTGATAAAAGATTACAAGAGGGAGGATGACATACACCTGTGGTTTAAAGGGTATGAGTCACCTCTTCACATGAACCTGGTCACTAAGGTACACAAGGGGAGGGGATGGACCTGTGGAACCACTGAGGTAGAGGGGAGGGACACCTTGACAGCCCTAGAGGAAACTCAGGGACTCTCCTACTCTATCATGAAGGACGCCCTACTCACTAGATATGGTCAAATTCCAGAGCAGTAAAAGGGGAAGTTAAGGTCTTACAAGGGGGCTTCTTAAACTTGGTTAGAATGTGTTGATTCTTTTTGCAGGGAACTGGATGGTTGGGTGAAGGGCAGCAAGGTAACAGGGACTGTACAACTTGATTGCGTGGGAGCACTTGTATAGTCTGTTTTCCAGAGCAGCACCTAATTGACTGCAAGCTGACTAATCCCAAGAAGCTTGCCCAAGAAGCTGACTAGTGGGAGAGCAGATGGGTCCAAAAGAGGTATGGGGGATATTCAGCCAACTGTGGGCAGGGTCCCCATTAGAAGCGTTGGGTAAAGGTAAACAGGAGGAGTTCTCAAAAGGACCCCAACCTAGTTCCCAGGGTAAGGATTCCTAGCCCCCAAGTGAGAAGAAACCATGGATCTCTATAGGGAAACCTGCAGAGAAGGATCCCAGCAGGTATTTTGCACGTGATCAGGTGGGTCACATGAGGGGCGGGGAGGTCCCCAAATGCCCCAAGTAGACACCGGTACCCACTGGTGCTCAGACACAGGGTTTGGGCCAATGTGGCATTTGGGAAGGAGTTAGATCCAGGAGAAGGGTGGGAGCCAGCTGAGATGAACCTTGTATCACTAGGGGACAGTGAGATGGTCCAGAGGACCCTAATGCCTGAGAACACTAAGAAGTACAAGCAGTGGGTGACCATAATGGACAGAAGGTGGAGGCTCTGAAAGATACAGGAGCCAGTGTGAGTACTGTGAGGTGTCACCTAGCTTCTGAAAGGCAAGTTGTTCCCCATATGTTTCACCAAGTAGTTGCTGTAGACAATTCAGAGCGCATGTGTAAGGTAGTGCATGTTTCCTTTAAATGGAGGCGAGGGCGTCTCATGTTCCTTGAGGGTAGCTGTGAGTCCAACCATGCCGGATGGTTGTCTGCTAGGCAATGAGCTGGAAGATTCCCCATGCAGTGAGGTGGAATGCCGGTCATACTTGGAGATATTGCGCCTGCGTGGATGGGCATGTGTGACCACCTGGTCTATGGCAGCCCGCCAGGGTTGTCAAGGGGCCATGGAGCCTGAAAAAGTGGCCCAGGTGCCTGCCATGAAGAGGAAGGGCAAGGAGGGTGGGAAACCAACCCCAGAAGTTCCCACGGTCAGGTGGAGGTTGAACCTGAGAGGGATGCCCAGGAACCTACAGGGGAACAAGTGGCTGAACTGGGAGAAGTGCCCAAGCTGACCCACTGGCAGCAGGAAGGGAGTCCCTCCAGGGAAGAGTTCTGTAAAGCACAGAACTCATGCCCTTCTCTTGGGGGTCTGTGGCAACGGGATGCAGACCAGGCATCTGGCAAAGAGTCTGGATCACAATGTATTTACTAGGAGGATGGCCTACAGTGTAGTGAGCCCAAGGTTGCTGAGCCTGGTGTAGCCCATGGGCTGGTGGTACCCGAACGCTTCAGAACCTTCTTACTGGGGCTGGCTCATGATGTTCCTTTCGTGGGACATTTAGGGCAGAACAAAACTTTTGGGAGGATTGTCACCAGCTTTCACTGGCCCCAAATGTGCAGGCACTCTGATGCATATTGTAGGTATTGCCAGACAAGTGGCGGGGGGGACAAAGCAAGGCTCCCCTCCAACCATTCCCTGTTGTCAACACCCCTTTTGAGAGGGTGGGAATTGACATTGTGGGACCTCTGGATCCCAAAGACAGCCATGGACCACAGGTTTATCCTGGTCTTGGTAGATCATGCCACCCGGTACCCAGAGGCCATCCCTCTGAGATCAGTGACAGTCCCTGTGGTGGAACGGGCACTGATTGGACTTTTTACCTGCATGGGGTTCCCGAAGGAGGTGGTATCTGACCGGGATACCAACTTCATGTCTACCTACATGAAGTCTCTGTGGAAGGAGTGTGGTAACCTACAAGTTCACCATTCCTTACCATCCCCAAGGAAATGGGTTGATTTAGAGATTCAACCATACCCTGAAAGGTATGATAATGGGCCTGTCAGAGCCCATGAGGCATAAGTGGGACATCCTGCCATGCTTTCTCTTTGCATACAGGGAGGTACTGTATGGCCACCCTGTGAGAGGACCTCTGATTCTGGTGAAGGAGGGCTGGGAGAAAGCTAAGCATGTCCCAGTGGACCTGCTTGGAACTATGTGCTGGCCTTTAGGAGCCAAACTGCATGCTTCAGAAAACTTACTCAGGCGAACCTAGAAACCACCCAGGAGGGCATGAAACAGTGGTACGAATAGAATGTCACTCTGGTTGAGTTTCAGCCTGGCCAGAAAGTGGGTGTCAGCCTCAGTGGAGCCTTCTGCTCTACAGGACAAGTGGACTGGGCCTTTTGAGGTGGTGGAGTGCAAGAGTGATGTCACTTATCAGGTGAAATTGCAGACTCTCAGTAACCCTTTGAGGGTCCTACATGTGAACTGCCTCAAACCTCACTTTGAGAGGTCTGAACTGATTATACTTTTGGCAACAGATGATAGGGTGGAGAAGAAGACTGAGCCTCTTCCTGACCTCCTGTCTGCCCAGGAGAAAGATGGGTCTGTGGAGAGTTGGAACCTCTCACCAACATTGACCCCAGAGCAACAGAGAGACTTGTTGCCAGTTGCTGGGACCCTTTGCCTCTGTTTTCCTTGACCCCAGGGGTCACTCACCTGTGTACCCATGATGTGGACACTGGGGACAGTCCACTTGTGAAACACAAGACTTACAGGGTGACTAACAAGGTCAGAGCTAGCATCAAGGATGAGTTTTCCAAAATGCTAGAGATAGGGGTAATTTAGTACTCCAGCAGTCCTTGGGCTAGCCCAGTGGTCTTGGTCCCAAAGCCTGCTGCCCTTGGGGCCTCCCCAGAACTTAGGTTCTGTGTGGAGTACCGTGGACTCAACGCCGTCACTAAGACTGACGCGCGCACCCCATCCCCAGAGCTGATGAGCTCATAGATTGGCTAAAAATGCCCTATGCTAAAATATAAGTAAAACCCTATCCAATTTCAACAAGTTAAGACACACAAGCATAATAATTTGCAATCTAAAATGAGCAGGCGGCTAAAGCCGAATCCAAATTACGCATTGGTCATGGAAAGCAGGAAATTCTCCACTTCGGCAGATGACAAAACCGGAAGATCAACGCCAAAGTCTAGCAATGAGTAGGTGTGTTACAAAGCCCCAGTGTCAACCAAGGCAGCATCCTGTGCAGTGTCTATAAACGAGTTAATATCAACTTCCTCCAGGAAGGGTATCTCGTAATCAGCCTCTCTAAGCAAGCGCAGCCGCAGCACGCATGTCTGGTAATGAGCCCTCATCGAGAACATCAACAGATCAGCACCAACCACTCGGGGGCGTCGCAGCGAGAGGCAAACGTCCAGTGCATGTTCAAAAGAGCACCAACAGCACCGAAACACGGGCTGCACACAATCCAAAACCGGTCTGAATGACAGAGACCAGTTACACTTCAAATGTCCCCGGAGTGTTGCTCCAAAGTACTGTATCATGCGTTCACGACACAGCTGCGCTGATGGGAGCGCCCACATTTGTCCTTGTTGCGGCGGTACAGCCACTGCGGAAAAACAACAGCAACAGCAAAATGCCGGCTAATAAAGCCAAAGTTATCGGAAATCCCCCAAAAATGCTTCAGAAAATTGAATGAATAGCTGAAGGTATTAAACCGAATATGGAAAAGAAGGTGAGAATGAAACCAGTACCAACAGCTTTGAAAAAATGTGCTAATCCAGCCGTGATGGAAGCATCGGATATACGTCCCACGAGTTCACCAAAGTTGCTCGGAAAGTTTGTATTTAACAGGGACTGTATTTCTGCCGATGACCTTGCCACCTGAAGTGCGTAGGTCTCGCGTGCAGATGTAAGGGCCACATGCTTCTGAAACAACAAAGCCTTCAGTCTGCTTAACTTGTCAAAATTAACCTTGGAAGTAGCAATGTGAGGCCAAATATCTGCTGCCTCCCTAATTTTAGTGGGGGGAAACAACACGTTCCCGCAGCAAGTAACGATCTTAGTGAACGAAACAACGTAAACTATTCCGGCCCGCATGCCACAACAGTCTTCACTATTGAGGAGTACGTAGCTGCCATTTGAAAGCACCTGGAACGTGCGTTTAATCAAGGAGACTGGAACTCCCTTCAGATAGCAAGCCAAGTTCGCAACTGAGGAATTACACGCCCCATGCAAGGACAGCTGCTTACAAATCTTCGAATGGCTGACTGAAGTCTCACATTCACTGCCGCTAAGAAAGACCTCTTTCATGCCATTGAGTCATTTGTACAAGAAGAGAAGCTCCCACACCTCATGGATGTAACTATCTCCTAGCTTCTCATATCTGCCTATCGGAACATGTTTTAAACAAGAAGTGAATTGTAATGTTGAAATAGGCAGATTAATAACCCTGTGTATCAACCCCTCCGCTGAGGGAATCTCGGCCACGGTAAAAGGCAATCTTTCTAACTTTTCAATGTTAAGCATGACATAAGCCGCCTCCTTCTTAGCCGTTAGTTGTTGTTGTCGCATCAAATTAACAGAGAAAAATATTTCCCTGGCACTGATGTGTTGCCACGGAACGCAACCCGCCTTCAATGTCTTAAGCGTCCAACCCAACTGCATAATGGACCTGGTCTGACTCTGTCCATGATATAAAGAAGACATATCAGATTGTATAATGTCTATAGCAGAAGAAACAATGTTGTTAATTGTATAAATGCGGTCGGACAAGGTGTGAATTCAATTATCCACAACAGCTAATGCTTTTTTCAGATTTTCCTGATCTATCTGCCTTAACCGGGCTGCAGCCTCTTGTTGAGAAAGAGTCCATATTTCATTGTATACTTCATACAAGAAACGCTTCCTACGTGGCGTCTTCAGGCCTGACAAAAAATCTTGTAAGTCAGTGTCATTAGACAGGAGAGTGAGATGCGTCTCAACTGCATCTAGCGAGGATGATTTCAGCCATTGCTGGCACAATTTTCCCACACTATATGTCATAATTATTTCAGCATGTTCTGGTGACATATAGCGAGGGTCTGACCTACTCATTCGGAAAACCCCCCGAGGAGGTGTCAAAAGTTGATGACACCCGTTGGTATCTACTGGCCACAATAACTACCCGCCAGGACGTGTCAATGAAGTGTTAAATGTACCATTCTGGACCCATTCAGTAAGCTCACTAAAGGTGGCATTTATGTATTACTGCCAATTATTAATTTTTGCAGGGGCAGGTATACTGGGCATGTTTAATTCAGTGGGACCATATATATCAAACATTACTTTATCCCACACAATCCCATCTGGAATTGGCACTGCAGAAATGTTCACAGAGGACAAGTCTCTTCGAACCTTATGTGATGAAAAATGTGGTTTCAACACCTCCTCCACCGGTTCAACCGCTGATCTTTCAGGAGGAAAATGACCTAACAGAAAAAAGGTAATGACAAACCCAATCCAAAGAAAATATGCTAGCATAGTCAAAAGCCACAGATAGTTCCATGGGGAAACAAAATACGTATCGTTAAGCCAACGCATCAGCTTAGGTGGACCTGACAGGTCAGCAATCAAAGAGGCAAACGAGTCAGTTAGACCATCGTTGTTGTCGGCAAAGAAACCAGAGGCAGTTCGTGCAAAAGGCATCGTCGTAGTCAATGGAGGAGTTGGTGTTTCTCACGGTGGTACACTGTAGACAGCACCATCCGTCACATCTGTAGTCATGGTGACTTGATCAAATGTTTCTAAGTTGGTTGTTGTTAGTGGAACTAATGCGAGATCATCCACCACCCTCCCCAAGCTCGGAGAGGTACCAGTGTTGGTATAGACAACTTGAAGCAGAACTTCTTCTCCAGGAGTGAGAGGGATTCGGGAACTACTGGACGTTCCTCTTGGTCGGCTGTGTAGAATCGGCCACAAGTTGTAACTTGACATTGTCAATAGAAACAAAGATTTTCTTTGGCACCTGGCAACGGTGGTAGAATAGCAGTTCTGGTACCGTGTATACCCAACACGGGGACTGGTGCAAGATAAGAAGGGCCAAATTCTTTTTTCACTGCGACCTTTTCACGCACAAGATCCCCAACTCTGGGAATCCAACCGGTAGGTGTTACTGGCACATCCTTAATTCCTGTGGAGGCAGCACTTTCAGAAGAGTTATCTTCACGGAACTGCTGTAATTCCTGTAAAACAGTGACACGATCATTTATGTCAAAAGGTGTCTCTGCCACCTCCACACCAGGACAATCAAGATCCGGAACAAACATTTCTGTTCCGAACAGGCACTCATATGAAGTACGACCCCCCCCCCAGCCCCCAGGACCTTCTAGGCAGGTTATTTAGTGCTCTCTGAACTCCATACAGGTGGGTTAGCCAACTACGACCTGTACATAAGACTCTGGCTGTTAAGGATTGCTTTAAACCGCGGTTTAATCGCTCCACGACAGAATTTCCCTCGGGATGAAATGGAGACTAGTACTGGAGCTGGACCCACAATGAAGCCATGGTGTCCCTGAATGGCCTTGAGGTGAAAGCAGGGCCCTGGTCCGAATGGAATGCCGCACTTGCATATATACTGACAAAGACCCGCAAATCTTTAATAACAGTCCGCGCGTCAGCCGAGCATTGTGGCCAAACCCACACAAATCTGGAGCAAGAATCAACAGCGACCAGGATATATTTGTATGCACTATCCGGTGTTAGTGGACCACAATGATCCAGGTACACACATTGTAATGGTCTATTTGAGATTAAGAGGGGTGTCTGCGGCGGGCGCTTAGCTGTTGAAATTTTAATTTGTTGACAGATGTCACAACAAAGGACATACTGCTTGGACTCTTTATAGAGACCAGGCCACCAATAGCAGGCCTGTAATAATGAAATTGTAGATGCCACGCCAGCATGTGCAGGTGCCACTCCCTCATGTGCTGCTTTAATAAATTTTGGTCTTACATCTTTATTGGGGATGTCGCGTACGCCTACGCCTGGAATCTTAACTTCAGCATTCAGCATACTTCCCATAAAGTATTGGTATTTATTAGGAAATCCCTTAGGATAAGGCGTGCCATCAGCCGTAGCTTTTATGGCAGCCATAATGTCTGTGTCTGGTTTGGAACACGAACGAGTCAATGCAGCTACAGTAGCAACCGCCACTGCCGACTTTGCTGCTTCATCAGCCAAAGTATTTCCTGCAACGTGTATTTCAAAGCGCTGGTGTCCAAGTGTATGCACAACATGGACTTTGGGTAGCGTCTCTTTCAGATCTGCTACCTTCCCCCACAGTAGTCTGTGTTTTATGGTGTTGCCTGTTGAATCTCTGAACCCATTCAAGCAGCAGTGATGTAGGTATTCATTAAAAGACTGGACTCAATAATACGAATCACAAACAACCAGTGTGAACTGTGTCAGATGCGTATGTTCTAGAGCCATTAGTAGAGCTTTTAGCTCAGCCAATTGTGCTGTACAATCTAAGGTCTGGGTAAAGATATGTTGGGGGCAGAATTTCTCCCCCTCCATATAGCCGCTCACTACTGCACATGCAGCAGAATATTGGTGTTTTGTTCCAATCGCTGGTTGCGCAGAGCCATCGGTATACATGACTACGTGATATTGATCAATAGGCAATGTGTCAGCGGGAACTGGATATTCAACTTCATATTGTAGAAATTCCTGAGTTTGTAACTTTGGGTCAAAAAGGTAGTCTACATCAGTGGCTGTTAAATACGTAGCCCATTGTATCCATCGTGGGTGTAATGCTTTTGCGTTCGGGACGCTGGCTTTTGTAACAGCCTCAAGAGCCGGTATGGGAGAAACGACAATAATGGGTTTTCCCTGGCAAGAGGTCTTTCTTTAATAACAGCCATCTGTACAGCAGTGAGTATTTTCTCTGTGGGTGCAAATTGTTGTTCAGCATCAGAATACAAGTGTGACTTGTATCCAATCGGGACTGTCTCACCCTCATTAAATGTGACATAAGTAAACCCAATGGCCCCAGCTATCACCCTGATGACCAAATGCGTCTTATTGTCCCGTGTGTGTAGAAGTTTTGCTGCTAGCATATCTGCTTGTAACTCCCGAAGAGTATGTGTATGTTCAATTGTCCAAAATTTGCTTGAGAAATCAGGACGTATTAATTCATATAAAGGTTTTTTGCGTGTAGCATAATCAGGAATGTATGTTCTGCCAAAATTTTGAAAGCCCAGCAATGACTGAAGTTTCTTAACTGTATTTGGTGGTTGCAATTGTGCACACTTTTCTAGAAATTGTGGCGCTAGGCTCTTCCCTTCATTCAACAGCTCATATCCCAGGAACAGGACGCTGAGGAAGGCAATTTTTGATTTTTTTTAAGTTAAATTTGTAGCAGAGTTAGGCAAACCCTACAACAATGCGGGCTACACACCTTAAATGCTGTAGTAACTCGTCATCCGTAAGATATATATCATCCACATATGACAACGCTTCTGGGTCTAACTCGTACAAAATAGCAGTCACACGAGCCGCAAACAGTCCTGGGCTGTTCTTATACCCTTGAGGTAAATTACAGATTTTTTTCTGGGAGCCTAGCGCGCTAAAGCTTGTTAGATCTCGGCTTTAAGTGCTATATTCTGGCAAAAGAATCCATTCGAGATATCCAAAGTCATTTTATATTTTTTCCGCACAATGTTGCTCATTAGTGCAGCGCTATGTGAATTTTGTATAGCATATGTACGTGTATGTCCGTTCAAATGTCTGTAGTCTAAGACTATTCTGTATGAATGGTCCGACTTTGCAACAGGAAATAAGGGATTATTCGTTGGTGAGACACAGGGTTCAATTAACCCCTGGTATTCTAATTGTTTAAGTATTTCTCTCACCGGTGCCCTTGCTTCATGTTTTATGGGATACTGCGGTTGTGGCTGAGGTTCACCTTTAATGGGAATTACATGATATGGAGAATCCCTGTCCCACCCTATGTGATTTCTCTATAAGGCAGGTGCCTGTGCAAGAGCCCATTTTATAGAATAGGACTCTGCGAGTTCCTCTGGAACAAGGGGCGAGAAGGAAGGTTTAATAACCTCCTCCCCAGCCGGGCAGGTGCGGACAAAATCAGGGGGCCAATCTTGTTCAGCCAGCAAAATGTCATATCTTAACTACACGGTCCCCATAGATTGCGTGTATAGTGCGTTCAATGTCTCCTTCCAATTGTAAAGTCACTGTATACACCCTATCGGCTTCGGAGACATGCATATGTGCTGTTTCTACTTGTATGAAGTTATCAGTTGCTTTCACCTCCAGATGCTTTAGAAGATTCCGGTGAACTTTTGTGACCTCTGCTGCGCTGTCTAGCAGTGCTAGAGGCCATGTCTTGTTCTTCAAGAGAACCCTCTTCCTGAGTGGCATGTTTGAGACTGCTACCTTTTTCTTTTGAAACTGTTTTTGTTGTACCGGTTTCTCTTCCTTCTTGACAGAAACCTCTGAAGAACGTTGTGATTCCGGTCTCTGTTTCACGTACTCTGTTCGCCGCTCTGACCCCCCACCTTTCTCATGTCTTTTCTGATGAGTCCTGAAAGGAACGAGATTGGCGTGTATCAATATATTGATATCTATCAGGCGTTTTTATATTATCTCTATTTCTGAGATTATACCTATTCTGCGGGGTCTCCGGGTGCAGAGACTCTCCCCTTTCTTTTTTAGGTGTCTGTTTTTTCTCCCAGCGCTTTGTATTACCCTTAGGTGGTTGTTTAGTGTTTATTACAATGTTCCACTGTGGGAACCATCCCAAAGGGTAAACACATAGTCAATATCCTATGTTTGTCCTGAGGTCCCGTATGGGGAAATACTGCTTCCAGCGTATTCATTTTTTGTGCCAGCCAAAACGGAGTCTCCTCTCGTTTTGCTGGGACCTTACCCATAATCGAGTGTACAGTCACCGGATTTATACCCGGAGTTACTGCATGCGGTTGTGCTGGAGCAAAACGCGCTGGGTTTGTATTTAGTGTCTGCATCATAAATTGTACTAAGCATCTATATGTTGCCGTTAAGTCAGTATATAAGCGTCGAACTTCAGCCACCGCCATATTTGCAACCGCTGGATGTGGTGTATATGTGGCCAATAAAGGCCAGGTAGGACCATCATTACTTAGTGGACCTAACCTAACTGGTAATATTGTATGGGGTAGGGCGCCATCAAGCCAATTATTATGTTCTTGATAAGATAGAGGTATCTCTAAGTATGCGTACACCCTGTACTGCCCAGGCGTGTTCGCAACTGTATATGTATGAAATGTATTTGTGTTCCCATCAACTGCTGGAAATGTGACCCAAGAGTAAAAATGTTCTGTTCTATAGGCTGCGTAGGCATCCACCACAAACGTGACTGGACCCCCCTGGGCCGTAAGGCCATTCGCTAGCAAATGTACAACCTGGGGATTCGCCATTAGAAAAGCACCAAGAATTCAGAGTGGGCACACCAAGACGGGGTTTTAACCTTTTAAGGTTCAAGCTTAAACAACAACCCGCTGTAAATAGGGCTACCTATACGGTGGTGGTGGAAATCCTCAGTACAACGGACGTCTCCGTATACGGAACTGAGGGATCATTATACCGAGATATACCGGTGGACACAAAAATTTGAGCCTGACCAAATGTTGGCGGTGCCATGTCGCGTAGGCTCTCATTATCCTAATGAGACTACTGGATTTTGAGCGTCAAGATTGTTCACAGTGTGGGGGACTAAGTCTGACCCACGGTGAAGGACCTTTGTCACTCTAAATCCGGGTTTTGCTCCGGCTAACTAGCAGTGCCTCATCTCTCCCAAACGGAAGAGACAATTGGGCAGCCGAGCGCATGACATCTTAATACTTCCCAGGGAAGTCGTGGTCACTCAGGTCACAACCGGTTCTCTCTGACACAGTGCGGTCTCTTATATAAATGACAAAGGCAGTTTGAGTTTTAAAGATTGGTTTAATAAAACAACTGCATTTTAGATAGCAAAGCGTGAGCTGCAATAACCAGAATTTTACAACACAGTAGGATTAAAATAGTAACGATGAGAGTGAAGCACAAGAATAAGGCTATCATAGTGCAATTAGATTAGGTTCTCTCTAAGTTATAGTCTGAGCACAGCATGTAAAGCTCTAAGCATGCCTTTCAGGTTCCCCCGGGAGGACATCAACCCTCATACCTGAGCAAAGGCCTGTATTCTGCATCAGCATCTGCAATGAGGCAGTCAGCATCTAGTTGTAGGTTCCTGGTCGGAATCTCCCTCTGACGTGTACTAGGACTAGAAAGTGTTTTTATAACTAACACGCAGATGTTCTAAGAAAATGTCCCTACGTAAGAATGTGTATTTTCTACGAACACTAGAGACTAAACTTCTACCACGTTTACCGGCAATGTACCAGACTGTAGCCTTGACTGAAGCACAGAGTGAGCAAGAATGCATTGTTTGAGAACACAGTGCTGAACAGTGTGATAGAAAGAAATAAAACAAGACCATAAAACTGGTTATTGTAAAATAACAGTGCGAGGCTGAATAAAATGTATCTAGGGCAAAGTGCACAGAGGCCTAATATGTTAAGCTAACGCGCATAAAGTTATATTAAAAAATGCCTACACTACAGTTTGACTTAACATCTGGGTACTGGCAGACTGCCTTATCCAATGGGGCAAAGGAGAGGTCAGCATTTTCCACATCAGAGGGGCACTACCAGTTCCAGGATATCCCCTTTGTAATGAAAAATGCCCCTGCCACCTTTCAATCAGGTTTTGGCTGGGCTAGAGGACTTCAGCACAGCCTACCTGGATGACATTGCAGTGTTCAGCTCTAGTTAGAGGGAGGGGGGAGAGGGGGGGAGGGGGGAGGCTTGTAAGACTGCTTTTGATGCTCTGAAGGCAGCCATGTTCACAGCACCCATGCTGAAGGCACCCAACATCAAGGAATTTGTTGTGCAAACTGATGCTTCAGAGCATGGTGTGGGGGCAGTTCTAGCAAAGCTAAATGAAGAGGGACTAGACCAGCATGTAGTGTCATAAGTAGGAGGTTACTCCCCAGGGAACGAAGGAGGAGCGCAATTGAGAGAGAAGCTTTTGCTGTAGTCTGGGAGCTTAAGAAGCTAAGACCCTACTTGTTTGGGACTCACTTCGGGGTTCAGGCATTCACAGGCCCCTCAGATGGTTTATGCAGCTGAGGGGTAAGAACCCAAAACTGTTAAGGTGGTCCATCTCCCTACAGGGAATGGACTTTACGGTGAAGCACCACTCTGGTACAGAACACACCAGTGCTGATGGTCTGTCCAGATTCTTCCGCCTTAGTGATGAGAACTCCCATGAGGTGGGTAGGGCTCCCCACTTTCAGGTTGGGCGGGGAGAACATGTTAGACCTGGGATCCTTGGTGTGGTTTACACTGTCTTTGTGCCTCTGTTTCCTGTATTATTGATTGTGTGCTGGACTTCATTTTTACTGGTTTTGGTACTCTGGGTACTTTACCACTACAGACCAGCGCTAAAGTGTAAGTGCGCTCTGTGTAAATTGTATCAGTGATTGCCTTTTCCATGACTGGCATATTTGGTTTAGTAGTAAGTCCTTAGTAAAGTGCACTAGAGGTGCCCAGGGCCTGTAAACTAAATGATACTAGTGGGACTGCAGCACTGATTGTGCCACTCACCAGTAGCCCTGTAAACATGGCTCAGACCTGCCACTGCAGTGTCTGTGTGTGCAGTCTTGCACTGCCAATTCGACCTGCTTTACATGTCCTGATAGTGAAATACTGCCAAATTCAGTTTTCCATATTGCAAGGCCTATCTCTCCCATAGATTAACATGGGGACTGACTTAAACGATATTTAAAGTGCGGTTTACCATTGGGAGCAGACAGAGACTTGAAGTTTGGGGTCTCTGAACTCAAAATGTAAAAATACATCTTTTGGTAAAGTTGGTTTTTTAGATTGTCAGTTTGAAATTGCCATTTTTAGAAAGCGTGCAATTTCTTGTCTAACTATTCTGTGCCTGCGCCTGCTAGTGGAATCCACATCTGGGTCAGACTGACAGTTGGGCTGTTTGTGAATTCCCTCTAGACAGGGACACAAAGGGAGCTGGGGAGTGCCCCTCATATCATGAGTCTCTTGGGATACAGGGAGGAGCTGCACCTGAAAGGGCTGTGCCTGTTCTTACACAATGCAGTCTCCGACCCCCCTAGTGTGTGTCTGGGGACAGGCCTGGGTAAGGTAGGATCTTGTAAACAACAGAGACTTCCCTCTGATATTTGACTACTTCAAAGAAGGAATGGGTAGAAGTAGTGGACCCAAAACCCCAGACTTTTAGAACACTTCTGGATCAAGAGGAACCTCTGCCAAGGAGAAGAGCTAGAGGAGTACTGCCCCTTTGTTATGTGTGTTTTGCTGGGTTGGCCTCCAGTTGCTGCTTCTGCCTTAGACAGGACAAAGACTGGACGTTGCTATGTATCCTGCTTGTGAAGTTTCTCCAAGGGCTTGGACTGAGTTTGCCTCTTGTTAAGAAGTCTCAGGAACAGCAAAGACTTCACCTACCAGCCTCTGGATTCACTTGCTGTGGACCCTAACTCGCCAGGAAGTGCATATTCCAGTTTCTGGGCTCTTGGGAGTAAAAGCTAGTTGAAAACCATTAAAAGCCAAGTGCCCCAATGCCGGAAGACGCAAGGACTGATGCCAATGCCTGAACCTGCCTGCAACCGAAGCCGTGAGTCCTGAGTGCCATGTCCCCGACATCCGTGACACCCGACTCCGCCACGGCGCCTGCAGACCTGTGGCGTGATCATGACCCCGTGAAGTCGCTCCATCGTGTCTTGGCCCACCAGACATCGACTCTGTCGGAGCACAAGGATCAGACACTGCCTCATCTTGCCTGCTCCACAAGCAAGGACCTGACGTTTCACACCGACACCTCCGCACCACGGGAGCAGACACTGCACCAGATCCAACGACGACTCGCTTCCCCGACTCCGTGCACCAGCTTGTTCCTCACTTTCGAAAGGTAGTGTACCTGGGGTGAGTGCAGCTCCGTGACCAGCGCCATTGGTGTCGCACTGTTGGGAACGATTCCACCACCATGCCATGATAACACCAAATTGAAGCATTTGTGTTTCTAAACGCTATGTTCAAGTTTAATCTTTAGAAATTCATAACTGTGCTTGTGTAGGTTGGATTTTTGTTATTTTGGTCTTGTTTTAATCAGATACATATTGGCTATTGATTTGAACTGGTGTTGAGTCCTTTTGTGGTGTTTTCACTGTGTTACTGTGTGTGATCTTACAAATACTTTACACATTACCTTTGAGATAAACCGGGCTGCTTGTGCCAAGCTACCGTGGAGAAGTGTGGCTCAATGGTTAGAGCGGCAGACCCTGAAGCAGAGATCGGGCTCAAGACCAGGGTTCAAGTCCCGCTTCGGCAGGTCTTGGGCTCAATTCCCCTTGACCAGATAATTCTCGCCTCGGTGCCTAATCTAATTCATGGGTCCCACTCTGCAACTCTGGGCAATAGCTTGCTTAATCTCCACAACGGCCCCAACAGCGCTTGGATGCCTGGCTTCACCCTGGGGGTGCTCAGGAGTGGGCGCCTCACAGGGAAAAGCCAGGAGGGGTTCCATAGCGGTATGAGTACAGCGCCTTGAGACCCTAACGGGTGAGTAGTGCGCTATACAAGTGCTAATTTACATTTACATTTTACATTTACATTTACAAGGAGGTGAGCAGGGGTTATCCTATGTGTATATCTCCATTACCCTGACTAGACTGAGGGTCCCTGCTTGGACAGAGTGCAACCTGACTGCCAACCAGAGACCCCATTTCTAACAGCCAGTACTGGTGGCATGATTTCATGCACTCTGGGGGCCCCTTAGAGGACCCCACTCTGGGGGCTCCTTAGAGGACCCCCCAGTATTGATCCTACAAGTCTTCCAGGGTTTGGTAGCAGCCCATGTTGCTGCAGCCCCTCAGACAGGTTTCTGCCCTCTTGCTGCTGGACCAGCTCAAGCAGGGGTAGGCAGAACAAAGGATTTCCTGTGGGAGACGGGTTGTAACACCATCTCCCTTGGGAATATGCATTACCCTCCCAGGCAACTGGCTTGCTTTGAAGGGCACATTTGGTGCCCTCCTTGCATAATCTGGTTTTCACCAGTCCAGGGACCCCTGGTCCCTGCTCTGGTGGGAAACTTCATAAAAGGAAGGAAAGGTGAGTGACCGCTCCCCTGTCCACCACCCCAGGGGTGGTGCCCAGAGCTCCTCCAGGTGGCCACTTTATTTTGCCATCTTGAAAACAAGATGTGCAGGGGCCTGTGGGAGCATCTGGTTGGTCAGGGCAGGTGCCTGATGTCACTGACAACCCTTTGATATTGGCCACACTGCAGAGTGACTAAGACCCCTGTTAGGGCTATTAAGGGACTTCTTTGCAGGTGGATCCCCAGATTCGGCATCCATGACTCCTCCAGGACTCTGCCAAACCACTGCTGGACTTCTCAGGATCCAAACAAGCCTGCAATCCAAAGACAACCTTGCTTTACAATATTGTTTCCCTGGCTCCTTCAAACTATTGCAACATTTCCAGGGCTGTGCATCCTCTGAGGTCAGCAAGACTTCAGCTGCACTAAAGAAGCAAGAAGGAATCTCCATTGGAGTGAAGGAGTCACTCCCCTGCATCTGCAGGCACCTAAGGCAATGACATCCAGCTGCTGGGATCTGCCCTCCCTGGGAACCGCGTAGATCCTCCAACACAGGTGGTGGTTCTGAGTGGTCCTCTTGGTCCTCTCTGCTTTCTGTCCAACTTGGGAGAGGTTAAGCCCTTGCGACTCCATGCAGGATAGAATACCTGTGCACTGTGACTCTTGCGGGAAACAAGGCTTGTTGACTCCTGCTCCGAGGCATCTTCCGGCTCCATGTAGCCCCGGCCTCCAGCATGACATCCTTGCAAGGACAGTCTGCTCTCTTCTGCTCCAACGATGTGGGACTGATCTCCAGGTGTGCTGACTAGGCCTCACTATAATTTACTGTTCCTGCTGCACGTGGGGTGCCTGTGGGGATTAAGATTGCTTCTGCTGCCTCTCCTGACTGCACAGGGACAGCCCGGACTACCCTCCAAGGGTTGAGGTCCCTGGTCCTCATCACCTCTGGACATCCTCTTCTGCCCGGATTTGCACTTGTCAAGGCTTGTTGGTGGTCCTCCTGACCACTGACCCACCGGCGACCGGCATGGGATAGCTTCAGCATTACATCAGGGACACCTCTGCAGCTCCTGGGCTCCATAGCGGACCTTTATCTTCCACCATCAACCTGGATCATCTTCCACAGAAGGGTGGGCAGTATCTCCCGCCACACCTGGAAACTTATGCGTGGACTGGAGTCTGTCCCCTTCTTTTGCACGCCCTCTTTATGTAGAATCCACCACTGGGTTCCACTGGAGTGGTCCTGGTTTTGCAAACGTCCATTTCCAAGTCCCCCTTGTTAGTCTGTGGGAAGACCTGGTAACTCACCTCTTTTCTTCTGGTTGCTGGGACTCATATAGGTACTCACCCCTTTGGATTCTAAGTTCTCCCAGCTATCTTCCAGCTACGCCACATCCTTGGGTGGGGGACCTGACTTCGCATTCCACTATTTTAGTATATGGTTTGGACCCTCTATAGGACCCTAGCTATTCCCTGCTATTTCTTACCAATGCTTGTGGTTTTTCTAAGCTAATTCCTAGTACTTACCGTGAATATATAGTGTATACTTACCTCCAATTGGGGTCTGCCTATAGTAATCTATGTCAGTGTTACTGTGATAAAGCATCTTTATGTTTGAAACACTGACTGGTTCCTTTCATGTGAGATATGTTACTGTGTGACAACTGTGGTATCGCAAATGCTTTACACTCCTCCTAGATAAGTCTTGGCTGCTCACCCCAACTACCACTAGAGAACCCTGGCTTCCTAGACACTGTTCACTAACTAACAGAAGTTGCTTGGACCTGGTATAAAGGTGCAAACACCATAGGTGTCCACCACACACCAGGCCAACTTTCTGTACTCCACACTGCCAATAATTTTCTGTAAATCTGGAGTTACCCCCCTGAATGTCAGTGTTTTCTATTGTAGTCTTACAACCAGTTTTTTGCCCCACATCAACAGTGCCATTTCCTCTAAAAAATAAAGGAACATAAGTTACCCTAATGACAGTCTGTGAACTCACTGTGCAATCTATCCAAGTGTACCTTTCCATAAAGATATAACCTTACAAGACAATTCAATATCAGAATACCATTGATCGTGGGCAAAGACTGATCCGGTGAGACTAAATACTGTCTTCAAACACAAGCTGAGGGTAAAGTATTTATTAAATAACTGTTGCAGTCAGTGGGAGGGTACTTTACTCCTAGATCTAGAACCATCTGAATCCAATTAATAGTAGGAAGACCTGACTTCATCACAATTAGCTCTTATTTGATGTCCTTCCTGTCAGTGAGAATGTGTAACACTTATGTTAAAGAACCATATTTTGTGGTGTTAACGAAAAAAATATGCTACCTTAACATGTGTCAACTGTATTAGGACCTTAATCCTATATAAGTAGATCTAAAAAACATAATGGTGCACTTGGGGGAACTTCTCTTGTTGAATATAGCCTATCTGATCCGGCAGCATGACGAATTAGGGTGCACACTAAACAGGACTCAGTGTTTCCCGAAACTATGTCCATCACATGCTGATACCACATATTATCTAACAATTGAGAATGGGCATTGGGGTCACATTATTATGATAAGAAAGTTCACTTCATAGATATAAAATATTATAACTAAATAACTTTGTTGTGTAGGAAAGTACCCTCTTTCTTGGTATGGTTACCCCCTTTTTCTGCAAAATGTCAGTGTGTTTGACTGTGTTCACTGGGATCTTGCTAACCAGGACCCCAGTGATTATGCTTTCTCCCAAAACTCTGTATATCATCCCACAATTGGCACACTAGTGCCCCATTATAAGTCCCTATTATATGGTACCTACGTACCCAGGACATTGGGTTCCAGCGGATCTTTATGGGCTGCAGCATATATTTTGCCACCCATAGAGAGCCCAAGCAAAGGGTTCAGCAGGACTGCCGTAGCAGCCTTCGTGAAAGGTGCAAGCACCCTTTCTCTGACACGTTTCACTGCACCAGGTCACTTATGAGTCACCCTTATGGCAGGCCTTCTAGCCCAGAAGGCAGGGTGCTAAGTACCTGTGTGTGAGGACACCCCTGCACTAGCAGAGGTGCCCCCATGAACTCCAGGTCCATTTTCCCAGACTTCGCGAGTGCGAGGACACCATTTTACGCATGCACTGGACATAGGTCACTAACCTATGTCCAGCTACCTGATGGTAAGTCCAAACATAGGCATGTATGGTATCAAACATGTTAGAATCATACCCCAAGGCTTTTTGCAAGCATTGGTTGGGTGATTCCATGAACTCTGGGGATCCTTAGAGGATCCCCAGTATAGCCATTGCCACCTTCTGAGGGTTTCCAGACAGTCCAAGCTGCTGCGACCTCCCAGACAGGTTTCTGCCCTGCTGTTGCTTCAGCAGCTCAAGCCCATTAAGGCAGAACAAAGGATTTCCTTTGGGAGAGGGGTGTTAAACCCTCTCCCTTTGGAAATAGGTTTTACAGGCTTAGGAGGGGTAGCCTCCCCAAGCCACTAGTAATGCTTTGAAGGGCACATTTTGTGCCCTCCTTGCATAAACCAGTCTACACGGATTCAGAGACCCCCATTCCAAGCTCTGGCACGAAACTGGACAAAGGAAAGTGGAATGACCACTACCCTGTCCATCACCACCCCAGGGGTGGTGCTCAGAACTCTTCCAGAGGCTCCCTGGGTTTTGCCATCTTGGATTCAAGGTTGGCAGGGAACTCTGGGAGCATCTGAGTGGCCAGTGCCAGCAGGTGACGTCAGAGCCCCCTCCTCATAGGGGGTCACACAGCTAGGTGACCTAACCCCCTTTCAGGGCTATTTATGGTCTCTCTTTTACGTGGTTCCTCAGGTTCGGTTTGCAAGACTCCAGCAGGATTCCTCTGCAACCTCTACTTCAACTTCTGACCGAAGAAACTGCATCTGGACGCTCCAGGACCCGATAAGCTGCAACAAAGAAGCAAGACGCATCTGCAACATTGTATCCACGGCTCCTTCCAGCAACTGCAACATTTCCCCATTTGTGCATCCTCTGAGAATAGCCAGTCTTCAGCCTGCACCAGAAAGAAGAAGGAATCTCCCTTGGGATGAAGGAGTCACTCCCCTGCATCTGCAGGCATCAACTGCAACGAAGACCGGCTTGCTTCAATCCCCGTCTCCTGCTGAGCTGCTTGGATCCTGCATCACGGGAGGTGGACTGAAGTGGTCCAGTTGGCCCTCTCTTTCAGATGTCCAACTTGGGTGGAGGTAAGCCCTTGCCTGCCCATGCAGAACAGTACCCCAGTACACAGCGTCCTTTGCAGCTGCCAAGGCTTGATGGCATCTTTTCCAAGGGATCGTCCGGCATCTTGAAGCTTCAGCCCCCCCCCCCCCCAGTAATCAGCCTGCGATGCACAGCTCCCTTAGTGGTTCTCCGGCGGAGTGGGGGTCCTTTTTCGTAGTGCTGCGAGGGCTCCTTCGACTTTCGTGTCCCCATCCTGTCGGACTCCTGTGGGTGCTACTTGTACTTCTGTGGGCTCTCTGTGTTGCTGAGGGCCCCCTCTGACACTCCCTCCTGGGTAGAGTCTCCCTGGTCCTTCCAGGTCCAGGGGTTCTCCACTTTCTGCTAACCACAAGTTTCGCATGTGCCAAGGCTTGTTGGTCTTATCCGAAGACGCAAACCCAACTGCACCCGGACATCACCTGCTTCCTCCAGGAACTCAACTGTCTTCCTGGGTGCAGTACTGACTCTCCTTTCTCACTGTCGACTCATCTCTTGCACCTTCAGTCCCGGGGGGTAGGGGCTCCTGCCCTTCCTGGACTTTGCTGTGCCTGTTGGACTTGGTCTCCTTCTTCCACAGGTCCTCTTGTCCAGGAATCCACTGTTGGTGTCTTGCAGTTTCTTCTGGGCTTTGCAATATTCTTTTCTTCCAAGTGGGTGTTCTGGGAAATTTACAGTGAATTACTCCTGCTTTCCAGGTCCCTGGGGTGGGTTACTTACCTTTGGGCTTTCCTAGTACTCCCAGTTGCCCTCTACACACTCCACTTACCTAGGTGGTGGACAGACTCTTGCATTCCACTTTTTTAGTATATGGTTTGTGCTCCCCCTAGGGCTATTTCTATTCTGATTTTCACTAATTGCACTGTTTTCTAACTGTTCTTATGCCCATTTATGCATACTAGTGCATATAATTTGTGTATTACTTACCTCCTAAGGGACTATAGCCTCTATGGTATTTATGGTATTTGTGTCACCAAAATAAAGAACCTTTATTTTTTTAACGCCAACTGATTTCTTTCATGTGTGTAAGTACTGTGTGACTACAGTGGTATTGCATTTCTCCTAGATAAGCCTTGGCTGCTCATCCACAGTTACCTCTAGAGAGCCTGGCTTCTAGGCACGGACTACACTACAGTAATAAGGGATACCTGCTATAAGGTGTAAGTACCATAGGTACCCACCACACACCAGGCCAGCCTCCTACATGTAGAAAAGATGGAATTGAGAAACAAAAACAAGAAAACAAAAATCCATATCTTTCATGCTGTCCTTTCAAAAAAGGTTTCTCCAAAAGCAGAGGTGGAGGGGGTATTTTTACGATGACAATCTTCTTTCCCATGTTCCATTTACATTGTTCATAAATTTTGATGAAATGCTGGACTCAGGTGAATGTGAGTGCAGTGAATCCAGGGTTTTCCCCCCATCTACCTTGAGGGCGGTAGGGGGTCACCAAGGCCACCGTGTACGGTCCATCGAATCATTTTTGCTTCCATTTACAAATTAATTTCTTCATTGTCTCTTAGGTGCACAACCGGGAGGTAAATCTCAGCGTTGCGGAGCTTCGCCTTTTTCTTAGTTACATGTTTAGAAATTAACTTTGCAGTTTTCATTAATTCTGAAAGATACACATGCATTTCATCGTTTAGAATTTCTACAGAGTTTTTTTTTTCCTGTACACCACTTCTGGTGGCAGGAAGTTGCGTATTCATTAATCTCCTGGTCACTATCTGATGGGGTGGCAAGTGAAGGCAGGAACTAGGTGTATTCCTAAGAGAAAAGAGTGCTGACTGTAGGCAATACAACCATTTCTTATGCAATGTAGCACATAACTTAATGATCTTACTCGTCAAAAGGCCATTCAGGTAGTCAACAATGCCATTACTTTGAGGATGGTACACAGAGGATAATGTATGCTTTATCCCTAACTGTGTTGCGATTTGCATAAATATTGCACTGACAAAACGGGTGCCACTGTCGGATCTTATTCCCTCTGAATTCCCTATTGTGGAATGACTTCACAAATTAGAAAGGGTGCTGCTGATTTAGCATCACAATAAACACTTCAACTCATCAGGAAAAAAGGCAGACCACAAATATAAGATACCTGTAGTTACTGCACCTATCAACCATGTCCACAAAGTCCATATAAAGAGCTTTAAAAGGAGGATCTTGGGAGGGTCATGGGAGCTCCCATAATGGTCCTTGGCTATCACTGCGCAGGGAACGGCAACAAGCTCAACAAGACGTGGGGCTGAGATGAAGCGATTAACGCTCTGTGGACGGCTGCAGGAAAGCAAAGTAAAGCATGGAGTTGGTGCCAGGCAGCAGGGGGCATTAAGAAGGCATTGTGCCTGTCTCTTAAGAAATGGACCCCGTCTGAATGCTGCCTTCACTGACTCCTCGGCGTGCGGCGTTAAACAAGTGGGCGATCGCGGTCCTGAGGGTACGAGGAGGTGGGTGAGGAAGTAGAAGGGAAGACGCATGGAGTGGCACAGAGTATCAAGAAAACTCTAGTGGGGTAGGCTGAAGCTTGTTCTCAAGCACTCGTAGGGCTCAGCTCAATCGAAGTTACAAAGATAAACTTTAAGAGCATTTCATGTACAGCATTGCTATGCCAGCACCGAACTCTTAATGGGCCCCAACCACCCTGCCACCTGGCCGCCTCACGCACATATGTTATCTTTTTCCACTTGATGATATGAGAGAATGTTACTTACTATAGTGTCCTTTTCCATTAAACTTGTTATTGGTCATAACCGCCCCTCCACCCGCTCGCACCCATGTATTTTTTAATTGTAAAGCTCCCGATAGCAGCGTGAATAATCCTCCTGGGCGGCAGAATACTAAGCCACAGTTTCAGATAAAAATCTCAGAGGGGAGAGGTAATCACAAGTCCATAAGGAAGAGGGAAAGAGGTTTCATAAAGGAGAAAGAAAAAGCAGAAACGCCAGGCCAGTACCTCTGGCAAGGGGTTAAAAGCAACCTGCAGAGAAGATATATCTCTCTGAAAGGGGAGTTGATCAGGAGGTGCTGCGGAAGGGGTTTATGCAGCATAAATGCAGCTTGCAGACCTTCTGTGAAACCTCTGGTGTCCCCCTAGGTGCCTTCCCGAGCAGCTCTTCTATGTACTTTAAGGAAAAGCAAGAAGTTGAGTAATCAAAGTGGCACCACGAGCTGTGCGTAATTACCACACATAACAAATGAAGCGGATTTCCCTTGACACATCCATGCAAACATGTGTCATAAGTAAAACGGCTCAACCTACTGAGAGCCGAAGCCAATCCCTCCTCACTGGCACAAGATCTAAGATCCAGGATTCAAAGGGGCTACAGCAAGATACCTAGTTTTGGGGGTGGGGGGGGGGGCACAGACTCCGGATCCCCAGAGGTGTCTACCTGTGTCCAATCCAATTTGCCTTGTGGAGGGAGAAGGAGTGGCTATCCCCTCCCAGGGAGGCAGCCGGACATTAGCCCAGACAGTGCAAACAGCACAAGGAGAGGTGGTGGCAGGTTCCATCACCCCTGAATGCAAAGGGCTCCAAAACCGCCTCTGACCAAAGACCCTCTTACCCACTGTTCAAAATTGGGGCCTCTAAAGAACCTTCTGGGAGAGTAGGAATGGATATACCCCCCAAATAACCATGATGTAGCCCCACTGGCAAGTATCTCCCAAGAGGATGGCAATCTCAAGCGTGCTAGGGGTGCTCCAGATGACCAGTTAATACATACCAATATTGGAACAATTCCCTCCAATCAAGCAGGGACAGGTCAATAGTCCAAATTTATCCAGCAAGTTTGGAACCAACACTTAACCAGATCCTAAAAGAATAGCAGGAGCTTAAAATCTCACAAGAAGAGACCCACAGAAAAACAAATGAACATTTATTGCAAATTAAGACTAATATTCAACAGATGGTCTCTCGAGTGTCTCTGGTGGAGTAGAGAGTAAGTGATCTTGAAGATGGAGGCAATAATAAGAACTTTGCAACTTCAAAAATTCAAGCAGAGCAGGAGGATTTACAGATGAAAGTGGACAACCTCGAAAACAGATCCCGTTGCACAAATCTTCGATTGGTGAGTATTTCCGAGGACCGAGAAGCAGGAGGAACAGTGGATAAACTAATTACAGATCTCATTTATAAGCATGTTATCCCTGACCAAGCCCAAGCCAACCCAGATTTGAGTATTATGCAAGCGCATCAGGGTCTGTCCACAAGGGTTTAAAATGCTAAATACACACAATCTATTTTGGTTAATTTAGGTGACTACAGGACTAAGGAGCAGATTTTATCCCACATTTACCAGACAACTTCTTGTTTTGCATATTTTCAGATATGTTTAGTGCAGTGGCAAGAAGACACAGAGTTCATCAGACTTAACAACAGTTCCAAAAGTCAGGGAGCATCGGCTGGCCTAGTCCAGCAATCAAAACTGAAGGTCTTTTTAAAGGTCAGACTCATATTTCAGTCAGTGGCCCAGGCCAAGAAATTCCTGAGGAACATGAATGAGGATGGAGGGGAGCGAATCCAATCACAAAATACTGTGTTCGGATTATGACAGTTAAAAGACATATGACAGACAGATATATTCAGGCCTACTCAGTGTTGGACTGCTTTCTTTGCATTGGCTATGTTGCTTTAACGCAGGTCTTTAAGTACCATGCCAAGGCACTTATTTAGAGGGAAGGATGGTGGTGTAGCTAGGGAGAAGGTGAATGGATTGGGGGGGGGGGGGGGGAAGTAGGGGCACTAGTAGAGGGAAGGAGTGGGGGGCAGGAGTGGAGGGTGAGAGTCTATGATGGCTGGGGCTCCAGGGTCATCAAGGGGTGGGTCACACTTGGGCGAGAAGGGGGCAAAAAAAAAATAATAATAATAATAATCAGGTAGGGAGGATAAGCTAGGGATAAACATCAAGAAGACTGTTGGCACTGCATTTTTTCCACATATATCAATAAAAACAGGATGAGCACAAAGTTAAGATAGCCTTCTGTAATAATAATTGGGTGAATAGCAAGATTAAGTTCCAGGCCGTATTTCAGTGCTTAAGGGGGCAGTGGCGCTAATTCTATTTCTACAGGAGACCTGTCTCAAGGCATATATTAAAGGGCCAAAACTTCCCAGTTTTATCTCTCTTGCATATTCCTCAGCAACTGCGGCTGTACCCAGTGTGGCTGTCTTAATCACGCAGAGGGTAGGGGGGCAGGTACTAAAGGAAGTTCTCGATAGCACAGCAAGGTAGATACTAGTCAGTTTAGGCGTCAATAATCAACAAACACATTTAGTAAGGTTTAATGGGCCAATTGATGATGATGATGATGATGTAACCTCTCTCAGTGAAATCTACAATCTTCTGTCTAAACTGCAAGGGTCTAATGTGAGAGGGGATGTCAACATTCTGCAGGATGTCAAAAGTGATTGCTTCCATACAAATAAGGCCCAGAACAAACCAAAGGCAAGGTGTTTTCTATCTACAATGACAAGGGATTTTGCACTAGTGGATCCATGGCGACAGGCGCATTCCTCCGTGTGGGAATTTAGTTGCTTTTCTAAACTGTTCAATTAGGCATCTCGGATAGATTATTTTTAAATATCCTGACAATTGAGAAGATCACTGATACTTAACAACCCTTCTTCTAATTCTTTGGTCCCTGTACTTAAGATGGGAGTTAGTTCAAGGGAACAAGAAAGGACACAATGAGCACTCAAAGCATTATTAGTTGACCCCTTCTGGTTGGTAAATGTGCACCAAGGGCTATAAGACTTTTTTGATAGAAATCTATGTTCTGCTTCTACTTTTGCGCTATAGGGGGCTTGCAAAGCTTTCATTCTGGGGAAGCTATTGGATATCAGACTCAAAACCACAAAGTAAGAAAGGAACAGATTGAAGCCTTGCAGCAATAACTAGACCTTGTAGTTGCAGACCATTTGACATTCCTGTGAACTGCGTCAGCGGCTAGGCTAGGCTAGGCTAGCTCATGCGCGACAAGCACTTCAAGAACATTATACAAGAGCTTATAGATCATAATGCGTGCTTTCAAATGTATTATAAGGGAAAGTGAAAATGTTAGGAGGGTGTCAGCCTGGTCCATTAAAAAGTCCATAATTACGTAGTGGTCAATTCAATATATGACGAGGTAAGATGTTGGGCAGTGACCCAACCAGAGGAAATCAGTGGGGTCTTCCTAGAGCACTAGAGTAATCAGTATACCTCTGGTCAGCGAGGAATATCACTCTAGCAATCGCATCCATAACCTTAGAAGCAGTTCAGGATGCAATTACAGCATCCACCAGTGGGACTGCTTGTGGGAGTGATGGGCTGCCTACTGAACTATATAAAGTTTACGGCTCAAATGGCTAATTTCTTGGTATCACGCTTCAATTATATACTCTGTGGCTCTGCAATACTTTGCTCCTTTACAGAAGCCATAATTGTGGGCTTCCAGAAAAAAGTTAAACCGGCAGATAGAACTAGGGCCATACCGCCCTATTAGCTTATTAAAACGTATTCCCTTTGCTCAAACTGTGGTACATCTAGATCAATCCGGCTTTCTTCCAGGAAGGGATATAACATCTAATACGAACTCCTTACTACAGGAAATCGATTATTTTTCTAATACTGTATTAAAATGTGGAAAAAGTGTTTGACTTGGTTCAATGGGAAGTTTTTTTTTGTGCAATTTTAGATTGTTTGAATTTTCTCCCGAACTGGTGCATCTTCTTAAGAATCTATATAGCTGTGCAGTGGAAGGGGTGGTAGTTAAAGGGAAAAAAGGTGGGGAATATTGATAATCAGCAGAGGAACACGTCAAGGCTGCTCCAACTCCCCAGTCTTGTTCGCATTATTTAATCAAACCCTTGGCTGTCTCACTGTGACAAGTCATCTTAGTCAAAGCCCCCATGCAAAATGCACCCAAGGTTAAATTATTTGCTGATATAATACTATATCAATTGGCAGAAGAGCAAAATATTGCTAGAGCGTTTGATGTAATCCAAACATTTATGGATTTAGGGGGGTAGAAGGTGGATCACTCAAAATCCGAAGCGCTTCTTTTTATTAGTCTGGTGCCAGTGCTCCCAAGGGTAATACAGCCCCACTATTCAGTTTCATGTGTAATTAGGTATTTGGGCATATTTGTTACACATATGCGTTCAGATATCTTTCAGCTCAATTACGAAAAGACTCTTCGCCTGGCACAGGGACTTCTTAAAGAGTGGCAGGATCGACCCCTGACAAAAATTGGGTGACTTGCATTAGTAAAAATGATGATTCTCCTTTTATTCTTGTTCATCTTAACTAATATTGTCATTTGTGCCCCCCAGAAATAAATTTAAGGAAATTGATCAGATGCTGAATCAGTTCATATGGCAAGGAAATAAAGCTCATACTAAACTTTAGAGACTGCTAATGAATGTACGAAAAGGAGGGCTAGTGCTACCCCATTTTGAAAAATATTACCAGGCAGCACTCCTCGACTTCATAACTCAAGCATCTAGGTCTCCTGATTCCTCTTGCTATGTTTATTTGCAACAAATACTCCTGGAGAATAATGCTCAACTCTCTACCTTTAAGAGCCCCATACTGCCGAAGTGTACTAGGTACAAGCTTCCTCATATGATCATGTTTCGGTACAATCAACTATGGTAAGAATATAATTTTCCCCAATTTCATCCCTCTATGCTATTGAAGGGGTTGGGGACATTCTGTCACAAATTAGGACCTAGGACTATTAATGAATAGGAAAAGGCAGGAATAAACAGCTTCTATGATCTGATAGTTGCAGGGAGTATGAATACCTGGGAGCAGTTGGTAGAAACAAGTACCGGGGTATTGCTGTCAATGCTTTTTTCTTATCTTCAGATTAATCATTTTATCAAAAGCATTCAGCTAGAGATCGAGGCTGTGGCAGGCAACATACCTGAAGCGTTTATTTTATAAACAGGCTAACTAGCATGGGTAATTGGTTTCGTATACTACTCCAAAAGATTTCTAAAGTCAAATTCCCAGTAGCTCTGTCTCAAATTGAAAATACTACAGGCTGTAAAACTGAACTTCGTGCCTGGCATCTCCATTACTCCCATGCCCACAAAGCATTGGGGGTGGGGGGGGGGGGGGGGGGGGGCAATTATAGAAAAATTGCTTTTTTTCTCAAAATTGATTATTTACTATACCCCAGCAAGAATCCAGATATGGTTCCGATTCACATCAGGGGAATGTTTCAGGGGTAGGGGTGCTACAGGGGATTGGCTCCATGTTTGCTTTACAAGCTTTAGGGTAATTGTGGTCCAAATGAATGTTTCAATGGATTAGTGAAACGTTGCAAGTAGCTATAATTTCAGATGCCTGTGGGGCTTTGTTTGGGAGTTTGACAACTCAATCATTAACCATTCCACAACAGCAATTCTTCTTTATTACCTCCCTTGTGGACACCTCTCTGCTTCTCCAGAATTGGAAATAAGTGGAGGTACCATAGTTTGAATCCTGGCTGCAGAAGATGGGGAAAGTTACATCTAGGGAAAAGGAATATGCCCAAAGAATGGGGGCCATAAAGAAATATCAATCCATATGGGAATAGGAACCTAACGTCTGTTAGTAAGAGTGAAAATGCAGGAGTAGAAAAATAGTGGGAGAAGGGGTCTATTGATAAACCCGTAATTATGGTATATTAAATGTCTTAATTTGAGTGACTTCTTTTTTTTATGTTGTATGGAGTTGATCCTTTCTACCTGAATGGTGAGGGACCCTGTGGTCATGGAATGGTAAAATGTATAGCTATCAGAGTGGGCTTAGGGGAAAACTGCTGATAAACAATGCAGTCATGAAGGTACATGGTAAGTCTGTTGTGGAGATTAGGAACAAACCAGTCTTGCTGTATTTGCATAGACAAGTGATCTCTTGAAGTATGAACTGGTAAATGGAACTGATCAAGAGCTATCGTAAGTAAGGCCTATGCCATCACTCGTTTCCTGTATATAATTATCTATATGTTAGGCTGACTGAGTGCATCCTCTATCCTTCCATAACTGTTTTTCATGTTGAGGAGAAGCTTCCTGCGATTCGTGCAGAAGGTTTCTATACATAACAGGGTTTCCATTGGACTTAACCAAACCTCTCCGTCTCATGATGCTGGAATGTACAGTAGTTGTCACACAGACAGAATCTTAATACATTGTAATAACTTCTTGCTTAAGAGCTGCCATTAATGCTTTTAATTCTGCTTCTTCAGAGTATAATGTGCAAATAATGTCAACTGCTCCACTATATGGAGTGTATCAGAAGAGTCACGTTGTTGTGCTCGGACTACTGCTGCAACCGTGCTTCTAATTCTTGTATCTTGGTCAATGGTAGAACCTTTAACAAATAGACTATGCTATCTGGTAAAGGATCCTCTATTGCTTGACCAGATTCACTGGGAATGTAAGTTGCACATTCATGCACATCATCCTCAGAATCTAATACTGGATGGAAAAAGAATGTCACAGGGTTCACCGTGTGACACTTCACAACTTTTAAGAATGGTAGTGACAGTGCCACCTCATTTCCTAACACTCTGTGTAGCCAGAGTAGTTTTAGCCTTCTGAATAATAGCAAATACTGCATGTTCTGCACAGTGTGTCAAATGTGCCCCTTATCAATGGGGGTGCTCTTCTGCACTGCAAAGGCTGCAGTGGTGAGAACCTGTTAATCGGGACAATGTCCTTTCATCACTGGATCTAACAGTCCAATGAAATATGCAATGGGCTTCTATCCCAAAGAATATTTTTGAGCAAGGACGGCAGTAATCACCTAATCATTGCAATGACAAAATAAATAAAATTCCTTGGTATAATCTGGAGTCAACAAGAACGGAAAATTTGTTACTTCGGTCTTTAATTTCTACAAAGTTTCCCTCATCTCTGATGTCCATGGTATCCTGTCACTTCTGACTTTGGTCTGTGTGATAGAAGTTAACAAATGTGTGATCAAAGTACTATAATAAAAAATTAATTGTCTCGATAGTTACAAATACCAAGAAACATCTGAATTCCTTTAACAGTTTCTGGCTCTGTCATTCGACAAACGGATGCTGCTCTTTCAGGAGTTACTAGTTGACCAGAGGCTGACAACATCTGTCCTAAGAAATTAACTTCCTCCTGATAATACTGTACCTTGACTTACTCTACTTTGTATCCTTTGTGCAAGAGTGACTAGGAGAGAGGGTCTGTAAGGAAAGGCCTTCCTTGGCATGGTTAACCCCTGACTTTTTGCCTTTTGTTGATGCCAGTTATGATTGAAAGTGTGCTGGGACCCTGCTAACCAGGCCCCAGCACCAGTTTTCTTTTCCTAAACTGTACCTCTGTTCCCACAATTGGCATAGCCCTGGCACACAAATAAGTCCCTTGTAAATGGTACCCCTGGAACCAAGGGCCCTGATGCCAGAGAAGATCTCTAAGGGCTGCAGCATGTCTTATGCCATGGGGACCCCTCACTCAACACATGCACACTGCCCCACAGCTTGTGTGTGCTGGAGGGGAGAAAATGACTAAGTCGACATGACACTCCCCTCAGAGTACCATGCCCACCTCTCACTGCCTGTGGCAAAGGTAAGTCACCCCTTTAGCAGGCCTTACAGCCCTAAGGCAGAGTGCACTATACCACAGGTGAGGGCATATGTGCATGAGCACTATGCCCCTACAGTGTCTAAGCAAAACCTTAGACATTGTAAGTGCAGGGTAGCCATAAAGAGTATGTGGTCTGGGAGTTTTGTCAAATACTAACTCCACAGTTTCATAATGGCTACACTGAAATATGGGATGTTTGGTATCCAACTTCTCAGCACAATAAATGCACACTGATGCCAGTATGGGATTTATTGTAAATTACACCCAGAGGGCATCTTAGAGATGCCCCCTGAATACCAGTCCGACTCCTAGTGCTAGCCAGACCATTTTCTGCCAGCCTGCCACAACCAGGTGACTTTCTGGCCACATGGGGTGAGTGCCTTTGTCACTCTGTGGCCAGGAACAAAGCCTGTACTGGGTGGAGGTGCTTCTTACCTCCCCCTGCAGGAACTGTAACACCTGGCATGAGCCTCAAAGGCTCATGCCTTTTGTACAGCTCCCCAGGGCATCCCAGCCCCTCCGGCCACTGCCCCCACTTTTGGCGGCAAGGCTGGAGGAGTAATGAGGAAAACAAGGAGGAGCCACCCACCAGTCAGGACAGCCCCTAAGGTGCCCTGAGCTGAGGTGACTCCTGCCTTTAGAAATCCTCCATCTTGAGATTGTAGGATTCGTTCAATAGGAATAGGGATGTGAACCCCTCCCCTCAGGGAGGAGGCCCAAAGAGGGTGCAGCTACCTTCCAGGACAGTAGCTATTGCCCCCAAGACCTAAACACACCCCTAAATACAGTATTTGGGGTGACCCTGAACAAAGATAATAAGATTCCTGCAACCTACAACAAGAAGGTCTGCTGACCTGAAAGCCCAGCAGAGACAACAGACACCAACCGACTTGGCCCCAGCCCTACCGGCCTGTCTCCAGACTCAAAGAACCTGCACAGCGAAGCATCCAACAGGGACCAGAGACCTCTGAGGACTGCCCTGAACTTGAAGGACCAAGAAACTCTAAAGAAAAGCGGCACTGTTCAAAAACCGCAACAACTTTGCAACTTTCTAACAACTTCCAAAGAACTCTCTCTTCCTGCCGGAAGCCTGAGACTTCTCACATTGCATTTGACGCCCCCGGCTCAAGCTCCAGAGAACTAACACCATAGAGAGGACTCCCAGGTGACTATGACGACGTAAGTAACCTGAGTCAATCACACTGCACCCCCACAGTGACGCCTGCAGAGAGGATCCAGAGGCTCCCCCTGACCGCGACTGCCTGGTAACAAGGAACCCGATGCCTGGACCAAGCACTGCACCCGCAGCCCCCCCCACCGAGAGGAACCACCTTCCAGTGCAGGAGTGACCAGCAGGGTTCCCTCTTCCTAACCCAGTCGGTGGCTGGCCCAGGATGCCCCCCTCTGCCCTGCCTGCATCGCCTAAGTGACCCCCAGGTCCCACCACTGCTTTCAATAGCAAACCCGGCGCCTACTTAGCACACTGCACCTGGCTGCCCCTGTGCTGCTGAGAGTGTGTTTTGTGTGCCTGTTTGTGTCCCTCCCAGTGCTCTACAAAACCCTCCTGGTCTGCTCCCCGAGGACGCAGACTTACCTGCCAGCAGACTGGAACCGGAGTACCCCTGTTCTCCACAGGTGCCTATGTGTTTTGGGCCCTCCTTTGACCTCTGCACCTGACCGGCCCTGTGTTGCTGGTGCGGTAACTTTGGGGTTGCCATAAACCCACAACAGTGGGTTGCCTATGCTCAGGATACTGACTGTGTAAGTGCTTTACTTACCTGAAAAACTTAACCAAACTTACCTCCCCTTGGAACTGTTGATTTTTGCACAGTGTCCACTTTTAAAATAGCTTATTGCCATTTTAACTAAAACTGTGTGTTCTACTGTTTTAAATCAAAGTTCTATACTTACCTGTGTGAAGTACCTTGCATGTTATGTACTTACCTCAAATCTTGAATCCTGTGGTTCTAAAATAAATTAAGAAAATATTTTTTTCTTTCTATATAAGAACTATTGGCCTGGAGTTAAGTCTTTGAGTGTGTGTTCCTCATTTATTGCCTGTGTTTGTACAACAAATGCTTAACACTACCCTCTGATAAGCCTACTTACTGCTCGACCACACTACCACAAACTAGAGCATTAGTATTATCTAATTTTGCCACTATCAACCTCTAGGGGGAACCCTTGGAGACTGTGCACACTATCTCTCACTTTGGGATAGTATATACCGAACCAACTTCCTACAGTGTCCTTTCTACACTTCTGCTAGCTAGGACTACAAATAAGTATGTTGTCGACATATTGCAACAACGTGCTGTCACACAAAAAATTTGACAGATCATTTTTTACCACTCTGTTAAAAATACTAGGGGACTCAATACCCTTGGGGTAAACAAGAAAGTAAATACTGAGTCCTGACATAAAACAATGCTGTCAAGTAGTGACTAATGGATTAAGAGGGATGCTGAAGAAAGCATTCTTCATATCAGTAATGGAAAAATACTTGGCTTCCTGAGGAATATTTGTCAGAATGATATATGGATCAGGAACAATCGGAAATTCGGGTACCACTACACCATTCATGGGGTGCACGTCTTGAACCATACATCAAGTGGTGCCCTTCGACTTCCTAACCGGGTACATCAGGGTGTTACAAGAAGACACTCTGGGGTAAATTACTCCTTGCTCTAACAAGGCCTGTACAGTAGAGGCAATGCCCATGTCCCCTTCATTAAAAAAAAGGATACTGTTTCACGCTGGGTAAGACAACACCTTCCTTTAATGCAAATTCGGAATGGTCTATTAGAACGAATAAGGCCTACATCTTGAGGATCCTTAGTCAATGAAAGACAAGTTACTTACTGTTGGTAACGCCTTATATGGTAGAGAAACAGACTATCCGCAGATTCCTTATCTTAGAATTCTACCCAGGCATCAGAATTGATCCCAAAACATTTCCTCAGCAGTACCTTTGCGCGTCGAGTGACTCAGTAGCGACATCGTCCCTGGACATGACTTCAACTGACTCAATATAGTCCCTCCCTCCCATGCGCTGACGTCAATTTCTTTTGTGACTAGAATCAGCACAATGCAGAACCACATAGAAACTGGCAGTGGAATAGTGTATATGGCAACTAGGATGAAAAAAAATTGTAATGTCATATGCATGTTAAATAAAAGACAGCAGAGACTACCCCAAGCGAGGCTGAAGAAAATACAGTTCGCAAGAGTGGAGGATGGGTGGGTCGTTAAGGAATCTGCTGCTAGTTTGTCTCTACCAGATAAGGAGATACCGAAGGTAAGTAACTTGTACATCTGATTGAGGCAACTAGTTGCAGATTCCTTATCTTAGAATTAGATACCAAAGCAATATCAACCCAGGAGGAGGGTTGCAAACAGATCTCACCAGTTTCGTAATGAACAATCTGGCAACAAAGAGGAAATACGCCAGGCACGAGACAGACAAATTGAGAAGATAAAGTTACCCACAATGAATAGATGACCGACATATCAACAGGGGATATGATAAGGCATGACTGGAAAGGAATGTCCCTGAAAGGAATGTGGTAGTGACCACTACAAATGAGGCAGGCAGAGCTGCCAATAAATAACTTAATGAAAAAGGGGTAAAAATGTAACATGGACTGTGAGAGAGAGGCAAGTAACACTCATGAAGGGACAACATGTAATGGTTAAGCTAGAAAGAAGTCAAGTTAACAAAATTGGTACCAGAAGGACTAGAGTAAATGTGCTAGGGACATCAGTATCACTGCAGAAAGAACCCCAAAACAGAGTATACGTGTGAAGGAACATACCAAGTGAAAAAGCAGATGATGTACTGAAGTGAACAACAGAACACCACCAGGTGTACAAAGAAACGGCAATAGGTGATCTATAAGAACTTGGAGAAACAAGCTCTAGAACCCAACGGGTACGATAAACTTGGAAGAACAAAGAATGTCCAGCCCAAAATGTGCAAGAGCACATGTATACCATAGACAAAACGGAGCACCCTAGGAGTGTTTGTTATAGGACCCTTCTAGTGGAAATGGTATGGCATTAGGTAAAAGAACCTAATGTCACTGTGTTCTCACAATACAATGAAATAAATTGACAGACAAATGCAGGGGAGGAAGAAACACCCTTCAATGAAAACAGCAATGAAGAGGAAACAAAGGTGGCCATCAAGGGTAACAGAAGGCAGAATAACCATCCACTCAAAAAGGCCGACAGAACTGCGCAGCACAGAACGCAAGAAAACATGCAAGGCAATCAATGGGAAACAAACATTAAAGTGGAAGTGAAACAGCAGTGGAAGCCCTCAAGGTAAGACCAGGGGAGTAGTAGTAAAGAAATGAAAGGTGGGGCATGTCAGACAGACAGACCTAGAATAGAATCTCACCACTTAGAGTGAGGGTATGTGACCATGACCATGAGGCCACAGAAAATTGATAGGTTGTGAACAACAGGATGCTGAAGACTAGCAGACTAGGCAGTGTCCGTAAAGGAGCAAAGTAATCTACCTTAGAAACCAGTAAGGTTAGAAAGGAAGACATCTAACTGACAGAGAAATAACAGTCCCACCACGAAGCTACAATAATTTGGAATGCTAGGGGAGGAAACATAAGAAAAAGTTCCTGTAGAGATGTGATCAGGTAAGAAAGAAACACATGGAGGAAAACAACCCCCAAAGGAGTGTACAAAAGGTTAATAACAGACCAGATGACAAACAACAAAACCATTAGTTATGAAAGGCATACCGGCAACGGTAATATATACATATCGGATAATGTATGGTGGCATACATTATAAAGCGAATATAGTGGTCAAAGAATCCTGCCAAGAATGAAAAAGTATGTCAGCTCACGGCATAGGTAACCAAGATCTAAGAGGTGGGCTGCTTGAAGAGACACACATGGAACAGAACCTTCATCATCCTGTGTGAAGGATAGTAACCGAGCATAATGGGGAATGCTAGCAAACCAAGCAATGTCCATAAAGGAACTACTTCAGTGGACATGGGTGGTACAGAAAAGGAATATATGAGCACAGGTGAAGCAAGTGAGTTATTTAACCCCTATAGTGCAGGTGTAAGCGACTGGCCGACGCCCCCACTACCTCCCTGGTGCGGGTCACGACCAGTGGCCAACACCAGGAAGGGAGTTGAAAAATTCCTCATGTGCACTGAGGATTTATTTATTTTATTTTTTTAACACCCCAGGAGACACGGAAGATCTTTGTGTCTCTCCCTGCCCCCGTCCCTTTGTGATGTCAGCACGCCGCGAGGTGTGCTGATGTCACTGTTTTCCCTATCTGAGCAGGAAGCAGCCTTGCAGCCGCTTCCTGCTCCAGTGGGGAAAACTGCCCCAAACGACCTTCGACATTCGGAAAGGACTCGTTTCAAAGGGGGAGACTCTCCCCTTTCAAACAAGGCCTTCCTGAACAGGTTTCCTGGACCTCAATGGCAGCACAGCCAGGAAACCCACACCAGGGATTTCACTTGGGGGGAGCCCCAAGGAAACCATACAACAACAAAAAAAAAATATATATATATATATCACTTTTGTCAATGCATGTGTGGTTTCCCGGGGGGGATGGGTGTTTGTGTGTGTGTGTGTGTGTATATATATATATATATATATATATATATATATTTGCCTGTAGTTGCAGCTTGCCTCTTCAAAGCAATGCATATACTTCAACTGATGCGTTTCAACAGTAGCTCTAAGGCAGCAATAAAAAAAATAAAAAAGTAAGTCTTGTGATTATGTTTCTGCGACAAAAGGATCAGACTTTTGTCTAGTGGCAGTTTTGATGCCATAAAGTAGCGCAGAAGGTTTATATGCCTACTGCAAAGCGAAAATCTGTATTTTATGTAAATAGCTGAGTACATTAATAAAGTCAGCCATTACCTGCGCTATAATACAAATGAAATGTATGTGCGGGGGGCAGCTGTGGAGAGATGAAGGGCACTTTTGTTGGGTGATAGTGAGGACGACATGGGAGTGGCAGCACCAATAATGATTGTTGGACTGGGCATTAGAGGTGCTAAAGACTGACGATTGGTGTGTGACAAGGTGTTTTTTGAGTGTCTTGAAAGAACGTGCTGATTGAGGGGAAAAAGCAAAGGTAAGGCGACCTCTACTGTTGCATGTATCCCACACACCAGCAATTTTGTGACTGTCTACGTAGGCTAGTATTTTAGAGCAACAGTTTAGCCAGTAGCAGAGATGGCATCTCATTGCACGACTTCTGCTCAAGCCCTCACTCGGGTTATCGAGGACAGCTCCGACACAGGATCAGAGACTGAGACAGCAGATACTGAGACAGCATCTGAAGAACAGGACAATGGCGCAGACTCGGAGTGGTTTTTCAGTCGGAGGAGTCCCATTCGATAACTCCTCTTCCAGTAATTATGAGGGAGGTGATGAGGACAGTCCTGCTGTACCTTCGCAAGCACAGTCAGTGCAACAAGACAATAGCGGTTTAGCCCAACCCGGAGAGCAGGTGCATGCAGCTCCTAAATTTAGTTCAGCCCCAAATTCCACCACCCAAATCGTACTGTGGAGACATCAAAATTATCTATCACAAAACAAACTGGTTTTGTAAGGCAGGCACCTGTGTTTTTGGTCTTGGGCTCAGCGGCCATATAGGCAAACATACTAAACCCAGACATTTCTGTGAATCAGGCACTTCTGGGGGAGTCCTCAGAGGTGTGACTTGTGTGGATTCCCCAAAGTTTTCTTAACCAGAATACCCTGCAAAGCTGAAATGTTGAATTAAAACTATTTTTTCTTGCATTTCTGTCACACAAACTACAGGAATATGCTGAGATCCACAAAATTCCTACCACCGAGTGTTTCCCCACCTGTCCTTTTAAAAACACTACCCCACTTGAGTGCCTGTGCCTGGGTCAGGAATGGATCACCCAGGGTCAACAGTTGCCCTCATGTAAGGACCAACATTGATCGTTGTGTGATCTATTCCTGTCGCGGGCGGTAGGCCTACCCACACAATTGAGATACCATATTTATCGGGAAACTGCGGTGAGGGGAGGGGAGGGGAGGGGATGGATGGGGAACGCTGGGTGGAAGGAAATTTGTGGCTCCTCTCCAGAACTTTCTGTCCCCGAAATGTAAGGAAAGTGTTTTTTGGGCCACATTTTGAGGTTTGAGAGAAGGCCCATCAGCTAAGGGGTTAAATGTGTTCCTTTTCTTTTTGTTTTTTTCAAAATACACGAGGTATGGGACACCCAGTTACCTACCAAGACAAAAGGAAGGTAAAATGAGAACCTTCAAAGGCACCAAATGCAGTCCTGCAGGTGGATAAAGACAATATAAATTATAATCCCACATAGAACATAGAACATGGGAGAAAAGACCTCCTGTAAAGAAGGATAATGCAGCGCTGATGGACAGCAAGCCTAAAATAATTTAGCAAACAAATTGCTACTGTAGGAGTACAAGAGAAATCCCAACTGGGAACAAGGAGGAAAATGTAGCAAATAGCTTACACCAGAATGCTCGAAAGAGCCATGGTTAAACCCAATCTCCACGGGAACAGATTGTAGACGCCCCACCTAAATGTAAAATGAAGGAGAGGCAGACTTGGTCCGAAAGGACAACAAAAAGAGAACCACCATATGTTGTAAGAAAAAAACAATAGATATGGAGTCAGTCCACAACTATGGAAGGTCAAATGAAAAGAAGGGCTCATGACCATGCCTCAGAACTAGAGGTCTCACACTGCTTGACTATATGCGCAGAACATATACGGTGTGCAGCACCACCATGGGAAGTGGAAAAGTCCAACATATAAAGTAGCTAATGTGTAAGAACAATGCCTCTGCAAAAGCAAGGAGTATACTGGATCCAACAGGAAATCCAGAGGACTACATCAACTGTAAGAAACAACATAATAGCAAAAGTTGTTCATGTACAGAAACACACCAACAAGGACCTCGGAAACTCAAGACAGCATGCAACTGTGTAGGTGATTTGGCTGAGAGGAGGCCGGAACATTAGTCCCCACGATGAGAATCCCTAAAGCGGCACAAAGCGGAATCTGCGTGTGCCCCAAAAAGAGATTTGCCATCAAATGGCATGTCAAGCAAATAATCCCTTCCTGGAGCTGAAAAATTAGGAGGTCTTAGCTAAATCCATCATGGTACTGCAACTGATGCAGCCATCAGCCGACCAACAAAATCGGTTGTGTCCATACCAGAGCAAACCATGAGTTTAGCCGCCTACTGACCATCCCTTACCAAGGGTAGAAGGGCAGTTCAAACTTCCTCAGAGTTGTTAAACACTCCAATGAATCTAATAAAACATGGGAGAAGCGAGCCAGCACACATGAGGTGCTAGTGGAACATAAGATAGCACTAGAGGAGGTGAACAATCTCTTGCCAGCAGCACCCAGCAGTCTGACTTCCCGCTGTGGCCGTCAGGAGGGATCTGCGTCACGTCATTTGCAGCCAAAACAGTTTGTACGACAACACTGAGTGGGTGGTTGGTGTCGAAGGCATTATGGATCTTCCTGTGCACGTCTGTGGGAGATAGCACGCTCCACAGGAGAACCAGAAACAGGCTGGTTTTAAACACCCAAGAGGATGTCATAGAGGACCTCACAATGCAGAAGGATCAGTTCAGTAGAAGACTGATCAGGGTGTAAATTCAGTAACAGATCCGTTGATAATTACACAAGAGGAAGCTTAAGTGCAACACATCAGCCACTTGTCTCAACATGGCTGCGAAAGCAGAACTTGCCTCAGTCACCAAATCAGGGGACGAGAGCAGGCTGGATGTCGGCGAGGAATCAGGGCCAATTTCATTGGCAAATTCAAGCACCCAATCCGATTGAGAAAATGAAATGGGCCTGAAAAATGAGGCAGATGATGTGTAGGAACCTTTGAAGGAGGATCAAGAGGACCAAGCCCCATCAACATCCAAATCAAATGGCGCCACTCCTGGCATCGGTGTCAACGTCGAGAGGGGGAAGCCTCCTCAGAAATGGCATCATCCGACTCCAGAGAAATTACAACAGGAGCATCGAGCGAAGTCGAGTGAGCTACAGGCGCCGTGGATGGCGTCAGTATCATAGGAACAGGAGCAGATGATGGTGGTTGCAAGAGAACGTGCGCTGGAGCCGATCCAACTCCAGAGTCTAGGTCGAGAGGCTGAAACGGCACTGAGGACGAAGCCACTGGTGGAAACCTCGTCCGAGCACTTGCCCCCTCCTTAGGGCCTGAAGGCTCTCCAGAGGGAGGGGGAAGGCCAAAAAATAGAATGCAGGGATGAGTAGTAGTCCCACATTTGGGTCAGAGTCACCCCGGCGACGGGATAGGGCGGAAGGGAAGGGGTTGACTCCAGTACAGACTCCACTTGCGGGGAGGTGCACAAGGGCAGTGACGTCGAAAGATGTGACTTAGGTGGAGTACACTTACTTGGGGACACCGATGGACCAGGAGACGTCATAGGAGCCACGCGCGATAGAGCGCTCCCTGGACTGGGAGGAAGAAGATAGACTCCGACGCCTCCGAGATGAAGACTGTTCTGCTTGCACCATCAGGAGCTTCATCTGACGCTCCCGCAAGGACTTGGGCTTCAGACGGTGATAGGAGTCGCAATCGCCGACATCATGGTGAGTGCTCAGACATCACAAACACACCAAATATGGGTCAGTGACCAACATCTGTTGCGCACAGGACCCACTGGGCTTAAATGCTGAAGGCATATACACTAAAAAAAAAACTGTACAAAAAGGGTGAAAGGACCAAAGGGCCAGAGGTATACTGCACTCCAGATCCGCATTGCTGCGTGGAAAAGAAGAAACTGACGTCAGCATGTCGGGAGAGGGACTATATGGACTCCCCTGATGTCATGTCCGAGAATGATGTCGCTACGGAGTCGCTCAACACCCTCTACTGACGTGCAGAGGTACTGCTGAGGAAAAGTTTCCAGATCCAGTCTGACACCTGGGAAGAATTCTAAGATAAGGACTCTGCAGCAAGTTGTCTCTATTAGATATGTCTGGTACTTGGGAAAGATGTGCTTTGCTACCAGAATGAAAAGCTCTACCTGGTATCGGTGTCCTCACTTCCAACTCTGTCCTCAATGGTATGTCATTCTGAAAAACTACAACTGTTTTGTTAGAATTGTCATCACAAAACAGTTGGTCATCCAATATTTCTCTAACCATTTTTCCTGCTTCTATGAAAATAATACATGTCCATAAGACAAAAAGCAGGTCCTTGCACCAGCTCTCATTGCAACAGGTCTCACCGACAACGCCATCCTGCGCCTGCCTCCTCCACTTAACTATCTTCCTTTATTTACTTATTTTGCTTGTTTTCTCCTCTCCGTGCAGTTGCCTCTCCACTCTTTGCAGCTTTCCCTTTCAGTTGCCCCTTGTGCTCCTTCCTCCACGCTGTTTCCTCTCCCATTTTGTTTTTCACTCCTGTTGCTCCTTGTGCCTCCCCTTGCCTTAATGCCTATTACACTTGATTCTGCCTCTTTTTCCTTATTTTTCTTATTATTTGTGCCTCTTTTTTTGCCTTGCTCTCACGCCTCCCCCTGCCTGCTTCCCACCTTTTCCCCCAGCTCCTGTCTTCCACCATCCAGTACCCCTCCCTCCCCGCAGGACCTACTTAACGTACAAGTTACTTACCTTCGGTAACAAAATATCTGGTAGAGACATATTCTAGTTGCAGATTCCTTACCTTAGAATTTCCCCCCAGGCGTCAGACTGGATCCGGAGATTTTTCTTCGAGCAATACCCTTGCGCGTCGGTAGGTGGCATTGGTCAACTCCACAGACGTCTTGGTCGCCGTGATGACGCTGGGAGTAGTACATAGACACCACCCTCACGCAGTGAAGTCAGTTTCTTTTAACTACTTTCCACGTCAGAGCGCAGAGCTGCTGAGAACACTGAGATTGGTGCGCCAAAGCTAAGGACCTGAAAGAGGGAATCCCTGTCCCTAGTCATCAGTTCAGAAGCGGGGAGGATGGGTGGGCTGTAAGGAATACGCAACTAGAATATGTCTCTACCAGATATTTTGTTACCGAAGGTAAGTAACTTGTACATCTGATAAAGACTTCTAGTTGCAGATTCCTTACCTTAGAATAGATACCCAAGCAATGCCATCCTCGGTGGTGGGCTGCGAACCAAGATCATACTAGAAAGTCCTGTAGGACCAAACGACCACAGTAGCCGTCATGATGGATCTGACTATCAAGGAAATAATGCTTAGCAAACGTGTGCAGGGATGCCCACGTAACTGCCTGACAGATATCCAGGACAGGAAATCTGCGTGCTAACACAGTGGAAGCAGCAGTTGCTCTGGTAGAATGAGCATGCAAGCCTTCAGGAGGTTGCTTTGTAGCCAAAGCGAAGCACAGTTTTTGCACCGCCTTCCCTTTCTTTGCACCCACATAGCCAACAAAGAGTTGATCGTCCACCCAGAAGTCTTTAGTACGACTGAGGTAGAACTCCAACGCTCTTTTTGGGTCCAGACGGTGGAGTCTCTCCTCCTCATGGGAAGGATGTGGGGGTGCGTAGAAGGTAGGCAAAGTGATAGACTGGCCTACATGAAATGGTGTAACCTCCTTAGGAAGGAAGGAAGCTCTAGTGCGTAACACCACTTTGTCAGGGTGTACAGACAAGAATGGAGGCTTTGAAGAAAGGGCCTGAAGCTCACTCACCCTGCGAGCAGAGGTGATAGCGACCAGAAAGACAGTTTTGAATGCGAGCAGCCGCAAGGGACAGTTATGCATTGGCTCACAGGGGGTACACATCAAGTAATTAAGTACAAGATTAAGATCCCACTGAGGCATGATGAATGGAGTGGGAGGAAATAAGTGGCTGAGCCATTTTAAGAACCTACTCACAATAGGAGATTTAAAGAGTGAGGGCTGATCAGGAAGCCTAAGAAAGTCGGAAATGGCAGACAAATACAATTCAAGGGTGCCCAAAGCAGAGCCCTGAGGGGCTAAAGAACAAATAAACAGAAGAACCTCTGACAGAGGGGCAGAAAGGGGGACAACAGATTTGTTGGTACACCATGCCACAAATTTACGACTGGCGTATACAGTTTTAGTCAATGGATACCTGGCTGGCAAGATAACATTACAGACTTTGGGTGGAACGGCAAATGCCGTCAACAGATGCAGCTCAATCTCCACGCATGAAGGCGGAGGTTGGACAGGTTCGGGTGGAGAAACGTCCCATGCTGCTGAGACAAAAGATCCGCCCGAAGAGGCAGCCTGAGTGGAGGATCGATGGACATGCTCAATAACTCTGGATACCACACTCTTCCAGCCCAGTCCGGAGCCACCAAGATAACTTGGGCCCGCTCGTACTTAATTTTCTTGACGACTCAGGGCACAAGAGGGATAGGCGGGAAGGCGTAAAGGAGGCTGGAGCTCCACTCATGACGAAAAGCGTCTCCTAACAAGTGCCGCCTTGGAAACTCCAACGCGCAAAACAGCTGACATTGCGCGTTCTCTGCAGAGGCGAACAGATCTAACCAAGGCTCTCCCCTGCTTGAGAAAGAGACCTTGCACCACCTCAGGATGAAGACGCCATTCATGATCGACTGTGCCTCGGCGGCTGAGTTCGTCTGCTCTGGCGTTGAGAGCCGGCCAGATGTTGAACCATCAAGGTAATGCCCTAATGTTCCAGCTATGTCCAGTGGCGTAGTGACTCCTGACAAAGGGTCCAGGACCCTACCCCGCCTTGTTTGTTAGAGTACCACATGGACCTGCACCACCTTCCCTTTGAGAGAGGGAAGGAATGCTTTCAACGCAAGCCTGATCGCCCAGAGCTCCAGCATATTTATGTGGAGTCCCGACTCTGCCGGAGACCAGAGGCCTCTGATCTCGGCCTCCCCCATGTGACCATCGCAACCTAGAAGTGACACATCTGTCACTATAGAGAGATCTGGCTGGGGAAAGGAGAGAGATCTCACGTTGAACCAATTTGGATTTGAAAGCCACCAATGCAGGTCTTTCACAGTCCCCTCCGAGATCTGGACCATGTCAGAGAGATTTCCCTGATGCTGCGCCCACTGGAACTTCAGGTCCCACTGCAGAGCCCGCATATGCTATCTGGCATGTGTTACTAGCAGGATGCAGGAAGCCATGAGGCCCAGCAGCCTCAGAGTCTGTCTCACCGAAACCCAAGACCGAGGCTGAAAGATCGGAATCATAGCCTGAATGGATTAGACTCGCTGTTTGGGAGTATAAGCCCGAAATTGCACTGTGTCCAGAACAGCTCCAATGAAAGGGAGCTTCTGAGAGGGAGTCAGGTGTGACTTTGGCACGTTTATAGTGAACCCGAGCTGGTGCAGGAGGTGCGCCGTAGTCAGAAGGTGGGCGACGACTATCTGGGGCAAAGGTGCCTTCAACAGCCAGTCATCGAGGTAGGGGAAGACTGAGACCCCTAACCTGCGCAGATGAGCTGCAACCACCGCCATCACTTTTTTGAACACCCGAGGGGCACTGGTAAGGTCGAAAGGGAGAACGGTAAACTGAAAGTGCTCATGACCTACCATGAATCGTAGGTAACGTCTGTAGGCTGGCAGGATGGGGATGTGGAAATAGGCATCCTGCAAGTCCAACGCTACCATCCAGTCTCCTGGGTCCAAGGCAGAAAGAACCTGAGCAAGGGTGAGCATTTGGAATTTCTCCTTCTTGAGGAAGTAGTTCAGGTCCCGAAAGTCTAGGATAGGATGTAAGCCCTTGTCCTTCCTTGGAATGTTAAAGTAGCGGGAATAATGACCACAACCTACTTCTGGCACAGGGATCCTTTCTACAGCTCCCTTTGCCAAGAGAGCCGCGACTTCCTGGCAGAGAAGCACCAAATGATCCTCCGGAAGATGATTAAAGGATGGTGGCGTGTGTGGTGGTGCAGATTCGAAAGGGAGGGAGTAGCCCTTCCGAATGATCTGCCCACCCCACCCGTCCGTGGAAATATGTTCCCAGTGGGGTAGGTGATGGCGGATCCTGCCACCAACTGGGTGAGAGTGAGGGGATGGACTAGGAGGATGTGGATGCTACAGCGGGGGAAAAGGTGGACTGGACAGACCTCTGGTTCCCTGTCCCACGGCCACGTGGGATTCCGTGTCCTCGGCCACACATAGGCTGTCCAGCGTGGGTGGCACGGTGGCTGGGTAGAGGATGCAACAGGGTGCCCCTTCCGTGTCCACGAAAGGGATGAAAAGCGGACTGTGGTGGGCGTGTGGCGGAGGAAAGACCAAGGATCGAGCCATAGCCCGGGAGTCCTTGAATCTCTCCAAGGCCGAGTCCGCTTTGTCTCCGAAAAGACGGGTGCCATCAAAGGGCATGTCCATGAGTGACTGTAGAACATCCCCAGAGAAGCCAGAAGTGCGTAACCAGGCGTGGCGCTGTAAGGCCACGGTCGTCGCAACCCATCTGCCCAGAGAGTCGTACAGTTTAGTCGTATCTAGCCCACAACGGTTAGTGAACTTTGCCGCGTCTCTCCCATCTTTTACTGCTTGGAAGACGATAGCACGGGCCTCCTCCGGTATCTGCGGCAGGACTTGCACAACCGTATCCCACAGGAAGTGGGTATAATGGCCCAAAAGACATGAGGTGTTCACAGACCGCAGTGTGAGGCTGGAGGAAGAAAACAACTTCTTGTCAAATTGTTCCAGTCTTTTGGATTCCCTATCCAGGGGTGCGGAAGGAAACGCGCCAGAAGAAGAGGAAGCCTGGATTACAAGACTCTCAGGTGTAGGGTGTTGGGACAGGAATTTTGGGTCGTTCGCCGCGGGCCGATGGCGGCGAGCGATAGTCCTGTTCACAGGAGCCCCTGTGTTGGGTTTGGACCATGTACCCAAAAGTACATCACTGAGGGCCTCATTGAATGGTAGAAGGGGTTCTGAAGTAGAAGCCCCAAGTCAGGAGACTAGACCTGACTTCCACAGTAGGTAGCTCAAGGCCAAGGACCTCAGCTGCCCTACTGATCACCATACAGTAAGTAGCTCCCTCCGCCGTAGCCACGGTAGGAGGAGACAGCATGCCAGATCCAGACCACTGGCTTGACCCAAATCCTGTGCCCAGTCCATTGCACGGTCATCCTGGTATTCATAAGGGTCCAGGGACCCAATTCCTCCCCGTATTCATACCCATAGGAAAAAGGATCCAAATCAGACCTCGTGTAAATAGGGCCCACCGAAGCCGATGGTGGCGTCGGCCGACGCCACTCTGACTCCTCGGGGATAAGAATTGGGTCAACGTCGATAGTGGGCACTACCAATACCGACATCGGGAGCGTCGCCAATTGACCCGCCCCCGGGGAAGGTCGAGGGTGTGACCGGCGCTGTGCTGATCCGGAGGCAACCTCGGTTGCCGGGGACGAAGCCGCCGGCACGGAACCCGAAGGCCCCTCAGCCGAACCCCTTGGGCCCGAAGGTGCCGTATGGGGGTCGGCCCGCCCAAAGATAATCGCAAGCCGGCTCCGGGAAACTCGGGGAAGCTAAGAGTCGACCCAGACGCAGGCTCCCAGGCTCGTCCGGCGTCACTTCAGCCGAGCGATGGGGTGAAGTCGGAGAGAGAAAGAACTTCAACTTATTCTTCTTACCTTGGCCTGAGGACTTCGAAGACAACGAGTTGAAAGGAAATGCCTCCTTGGCAGGGTTACCCCCTAACTTTTTGCCTTTGCTGATGCTAAGTTTTGACTGAAAGTGTGCTGGGACCCTGCTAACCAGGCCTCAGCACCAGTGTTCTTTCCCTAAACTGTACCTTTGTCTCCACAATTGGCACAACCCGGGCACTCAGCTAAGTCCCTTGTAACTGGTACCCCTGGTACCAAGGGCCCTGATGCCAGGGAAGGTCTCTAAGGGCTGCAGCATGTCTTATGCCACCCTGGGGACCCCTCACTCAGCACATGCACACTGCCTCATAGCTTGTGTGTGCTGGTGGGGAGAAAATGACTGTCGACATGGCACTCCCATAAGAGTGCCATGCCAACCTCACACTGCCTGTGGCATAGGTAAGTGTAGGAGGCTGGCCTGGCTTATAGTGGGTACCTTATGGTACTTAAACCTTGTGCCAGGTCCAGTTATCCCTTATTAGTAGAATAGAGGTGTTCTAGCAGCTTAGGCTGATAGAGGTAGCTATAGCAGAGCAGCTTAGGCTGAACTAGGAGACCTGCAAAGCTCCTACTATACCACTTATCATATAGCACTATATCATAAGGAAACACAATACTCAGAGTTACTAAAAATAAAGGTACTTTATTTCTATGACAATATGCCAAAAGTATCTCAGTGGATATACTCCCTTAGGAGGTAAGTATTATACACAAAATATATATACACAAACCAAAATCAGGTAAGTAAAACAGTTAGAAAAGTAGTGCAAACAATGTAGAATCACAACAGAATGCAATAGGGAGAAATAGGCCTAGGGGCAACACAAACCATATACACCAAAAGTGGAATTCGACCCACAAATGGACCCCAGGACTAGTGTAGTGTGTAGAGGGTCGCTGGGAGTGTAAGAAAACACTAAAGGTGTCCACGATACCCCACCCCAAGACCCTGAAAAGTAGGAGTAAAGTTACCCTACTACCCCAGAAAGACAGTAAAGTCAAGATAAGGGATTCTGCAAGGACAACAACTGACTGCAAAACACTGAAGACGGATTCCTGGACCTGAGGACCTGTAAAGGAAGGGGACCAAGTCCAAGAGTCACACAAGGGTCCGGGGGCAGGAGCCCACTAAACCCCGGATGACGGTGCAAAAGGGCTGCCTCCTGGGGTGGAAGAAGCCAAAGATTCAGCAACAACGGAAGGTGCCAGGAACTTCTCCTTTGGTCAGAAGATGTCCCACAGCGTGCTGGAGGATGGAGGGTTGTTTCCACGCAGGAATACCGCAAACAAGCCTTTCTAGCTGCAAGAGTCGCAGTTGAGGATTTTGGGTGCTGCCAGGGCCCAGGAAGGACCAGGAGGTCGCCCCTTGGAGGAGGAGACAGAGGGGGCGCTCAGCAACACAGAGCCCACGCAGAAGCAGGCAGCACCCGCAGAAGCACCTGAACAGGCACTTAGAAAATCTGAGGACGACGGTCCACTCAGAACAACAAAAGAGGGACCCATGACGTCAGAGTCCAACTCGGCGAGTTGGGCAATGCAGGACAGAGTGCTGGGGACCTGGGCTAGGCTGTGCACAAAGGGAGTCTTGCAAAAGTGCACAGAAGCCTGAGCAGCTGCAGTTCATGCACTACACAGGATTACTGTCTGGCGTGGGGAGGCAAGGACTTACCTCCACCAAATTTGGCCAGAAGGGCCACTGGACTGTCGAAGACACTTGGACCCAGCTCCTGTGTTCCAGGGACCATGCTCGTCAGGATGAGAGGGGACCCAGAGGACTGGTGATGCAGAAGTTTGGTGCCTGCGTTAGCAGGGGGAAGAGTCTGTCGACCCACTGGAGATTTCTTCTTGGCTTCCAGTGCAGGGTGAAGGCAGACAGCCCTCAGAGCATGCACCACCAGGAAACAGTCGAAAAAGCTGGCAGGATGAGGCGCTACAATGTTGCTGGCATTTGTTATCTGGTGAGATGCCCACAGGAGAGACCCTAAATAGCCCACAGAGGAGGATTGGCTACTGAGAAAAGGTAAGAACCTATCAGGAGGGGTCTCTGACGTCAGCTGCTGGCACTGGCCACTCACAGCTGTCCACTGTGCCCTCACACCTCTGCATCCAAGATGGCAGAGGTCTGGGACACACTGGAGGTGCTGGTCAGGGGAGTGGTCACTCCCCTTTCCTTTGTCCAGTTTCGCGCCAGAGCAGGGCTGGGGGATCCCTCAACCGGTGTAGACTGGCTTATGCAAGGAGGGCACCATCTGTGCCCATCAAAGCATTTCCAGGGGCCAGGAGAGGCTACTCCTCCCAGGCCCTTCACACCTATTTCCAAAGGGAGAGGGTTTAACACCCTCTCTGAGGAAATCCTTTGTTCTGCCTTCCTGGGACCTGGCTGCCCAGGCCCCAGGGGGCAGAAACCTGTCTGAGGGGTTGGCACCAGCAGTAGCTGCAGTGGAGACCCCAGAAAGTTAGTTTGGCAGTACCCGGGCTCTATGCTGGAGAGCCAGGGATGCATGGAATTGTTCCCCCCCAATACCAGAATGGTATTGGGGTGACAATTCCATGATCCTAGACATGTTACATGGCCATGTTCGGAGTTACCATTGTGACGCACATATAGGTATTGACCTATATGTAGTGCACGCGTGTAATGGTGTCCCGCACTCACAAAGTCTGGGGAATTTGCCCTGAACAATGTGGGGGCACCTTGGCTAGTGCCAGGGTGCCCACACAGTAAGTAACGTTACACCTAACCTTCACCAAGTGAGGGTTAGACATATATGTGACTTATAAGTTACTTAAGTGCAGTGTAAAACGGCTGTGAAATAACGTGGACGTTATTTCACTCAGGCTGCAGTGGCAGTCCTGTGTAAGAATTGTCTGAGCTCACTATGGGTGGGAAAAGAAATGCTGCAGCCCATAGGGATCTCCTGGAACCCCAATACCTTGGGTACCTAGGTACCATATACAAGGGAATTAAGGGTGTTCCAGTATGCCAATGAGAATTGGTAAAATTAGTCACTAGCCTACAGTGACAATTTTAAAAGCAGAGAGAGCATAAACACTGAGGTTCTGGTTAGCAGAGCCTCAGTGATACAGTTAGGCACCACACAGGGAACACATATAAGGCATACTTTATGAGCATTGGGGTCCTGACTAGCAGGATCCCAGTGACACAGACAGATACATACAGTAAAAATGGGGGTAACATGCCAGGCAAGATGGTACTTTCCTACAGTAAGTCACCCCTCTAGCAGGCCTTACAGCCCTAAGGCAGGGTGCTCTATACCACAGGTAAGGGCATATGCGCATGAGCACTATGCGCCTACAGTGTCTAAGCAAAACCTTAGACATTGTAAGTGCAGGGTAGCCATAAGAGTGTATGGTCTGGGAGTTTGTCAAACACGAGCTCCACAGTTATATAATGGCTACACTGAAATATGGGAAGTTTGGTCTCAAACTTCTCAGCACAATAAATGCACACTGATTCCAGTGTGGACTTTATTGTAAAATGCACCCAGAGGGCATTTTAGAGATGCCCCCTGAATACCAATCCGACTTCTAGTGTTAGGCTGACCAGTTTCTGCCAGCCTGCCACAACCAGATGAGTTGCTGGCCGCATGGGGAGAGTGCCTTTGTCACTCTGTGCCCAGGAACAAAGCCTGTAATGGGTAGAGGTGCTTCTCATCTCCCCCTGCAGGAACTTTAACAGCTGGCAGTGAGCCTCAAAGGCTCACACTCCTTTTTTTACAGCACCACAGGGCATCCCAGCTAGTGGAGATGCCCACCCCTCCGGCCACTACCCCCACTTTTGGCGGCAAGGCTGGAGGAGATAATGAGAAAAACAAGGAGTCACCCACTAGTCAGGACAGCCCCTAACGTGTCCTGAGCGGAGGTGACCCCTGCCTTTAGAAATCCTCCATCTTAAGTTTGGAGGATTCCCTCAATAGGATAAGGGATGTGCACCCCTCCCCACAGGCCAGAGGCAAAAAAGATGGTGTAGCCACCCTCCAGGACAGTAGACATTGGCTACTGCCCTCCCAGACCTAAACACACCCCTAAATTTAGTATTTGGGGCACCCCAGAACCCAGGAAAACGGATTCCTGCAACCTGAACCAAGAAGGACTGCTGACCTGAACGCCCTGCAGAGACGACGGAGACAACTGCTTTGGCCCCAGCCCTACCGGCCTGTCTCCTGACTCGAAAACCTGCAACAGTGACGCATCCGACAGGGACCAGCAACCTCTGAAGCCTCAGAGGACTGCCCTGAACCTAAGGACCAAGAAACTCTCATGAGCAGCGGCTCTGCTCAACAAACAGCAACAATATTGCAACTTTTCTGTAACTTCTAAAGACTTCACTCTTCCCGCCAGAAGGGCTTGAGATCCAGAGAACCAACACCACAGGGAGGACTCCCAGGTGACTGCAACCCCGTGAGTAGCCTGAGACGACCCCCCTGGACCTCGACAGCGACACATGCAGAGAGAATCCAGAGGCTCCCCCTGACCGCGACTGCCTGTAACAAGAGACCCGGTGCCTGGACCAAGCACTGCACCCGCAGCCCCCAGGACCAGAAGGAACCGAACCTCAGTGCAGGAGTGACCCCCAGGCGACCCTCTGCCTAGCCCAGTTGGTGGCTGGCCCGAGAATCCCCCCATGCCCTGCCTGCATCGCTACAGTGACCCCCAGGTCCCTCCTTTGAATCCTATACAAAACCAGACACCTGCTTTGCACACTGCACCCGGCCGCCCCTGCGCCGCTGAGGGTGTGTTTTGTGTGCCTACTTGTGTCCCCCCCAGTGCTCTACAACCCCCCCTCCCCGGCCTGCCCCCTGAGGACGCAGGTACTTACCCGCTGGCAGACTGGAACTGGAGCACCTCTGTTCTCCATAGGCGCCTATGTGTTTTGGGCACCTCTTTGACCTCTGCACCTGACCGGCCCTGAGCTGCTAGTGTGATAACTTTGGGGTTTCCCTGAACCCCCCAACAGTGGGCTGCCTATGCTCAGGAACTAAGACTTGTAAGTGTCTTACTTACCTAACAATCTAACCAATACTTCCCTCCCCAGGAACTGCTGATTTTTGCACAGTCTACTTTTAATATAGCTTATTGCTATTCAAACAAAAACTGTATATGTAATTGCTCTAATTCAAAGTTCCTAACTTACCTGTGTGAAGTACCCTGCATTTCATGCATTTACTTCAAATCTTGAACTTGTGGTTCTAAAAATAAATTAAGAAAATATATTTTTCTATATCAAAACTATTAGCCTGGAGTTAAGTCTTTGAGTGTGTGTCCCTCATTTATTGCCTGTGTGTGTACAACAAGTGCTTAACACTACCCTCTGATAAGCCTACTGCAAGACCACACTACCACAAAATAGAGCATTAGAATTATCTAATTTTGCCCTCTAAGGGGAACCCTTGGACTCTGTGCACGCTATCTCTTACTTTGAGATAGTATATACACAGAGGCTCAACACACCATTTCCAAGGCCCACAAAGATGACTACTGCAGCTGGTGAGGGGTAACAGAATCACAGTGGAAGAAGGCCCTCAGCTCATCCAAACCTAAGGCCTCATCTGACCAAGCCATCCTGAACGTCTCTACCTGGATCACGGAATGCGTTGACTTAGTTGCCTCGCTGAAACCAGCCAGAACCAACAAAACCTCAACAAACACAATCTGGTACACTCCGGAGCTCAGAGCCACCAAGCACAGCTGCTACTAACTCGAGAAACAATGGTGATCTACCAGGAATTCCCTCTGATAGGACTGCCCTCAGCAACTACCACTGACAAATCAAGGCGGCCAAGGGAGTGGCCATCACGACCCGCATCAACTCAGCACCCAACCACACGAAATCACTTTTCATAATAGTCAAAGAATACTCCAAACCAGCATCCACAGAGAAAACCATCCACCTTTCCCAAGAACTCTGCAACACCCTCTCAGATTACTTCCACAGCAACACCCTCTCAGACTACTTCCACAGCAAGATTGCTTCCATTTATAACAACTTGGACCCCCAATCCACAATCTCCATCTTCAGCCATCATCAAGCATACACCAAAAGAATAATCTCCATGTGGTCACTGCTCACGACTCAATCCAGCTCGGCCATCATGTCATCCATTCACTCTGGGAAGCCCACCGACCCATGCCCCCCACCACCTCTTCAACCTCAGAACCAGCCTCATCAGCATGGAACTCACCAGAATCCTCAACACCTCCATACCTCAGCTGTTTTTCCAGACAAATGGAAACAAGCAGAAATCCAACCCTCCTGAAAAAACCCTTTGTCGACTCCGAGCTAAAAAATGACTGACCCATCTCTCTACTCCCCCCACCCTGCCAAAGTACTCAAGAAGGCTACTAATCAGCAGCTCACCAGATAACTGGAAACAACCTACTGGACACCACCCAATGAGGTTTCCATTCTAACCACAGCACCAAGACTGCACTCATTGCCACCAAAGACATCAGAACATTAATTGATCATGAGGAAAACACCACCCTGATCCTCCTCGACCTATCAGCGGCTTTCGACAACGGCTCTCCCACCACATCTCATCAACAGACTCCACAGCATTGGAATACAAAATGATGCCCTCAAATGGATTGTCTTTTTCCCGACAAAATGCCCTCAGAGCATCCTACTAACACCCTTTATCTCAGCATCCAAGAGCATAATTTATGGTGTACCTCAACCCCACATTGTTCAATACCCACATGACCCCCCCCCCCACCCCGGCCGACATCTTTGTATTTCATGAACTCAACATCAGCTCCTACGCAGATGATACTCAACTGACCCTCTGGCTTACTGAAGACCCCTTCATCACCAGAATAAACTTCTGCAATTCCATGACCAACGTAGCCGAGTGGATGAATACAAACTGCCACAAGCTCAACTCCGAGAAGACGGAAGTCCTGATCTTCAAAGAAAAACACACCTCTATGTGGGACCATAGCTGGTGGCTAACCAAACTCGGACCCACTCCAACACCCACAGACCACGCATGCACCCTTGGCATCACCCTCGACAGTGAGCTGACTAGGAATCAGCAGTTCCAACAAGTAGCCTCTTCCTGCTTCCACAACCTCTTCATGTTCCACCGAATCTTCAGATGGGTCCCAGCTAATACCACGAAAACCGTCACACAGGCCCTTGTCACCAGCTGCCTCAACTACGGTAACACTCTACACCAGCATCTCCTCGTTTCTCCAGACTATACACAACACCGCTGCCAGACTCATCCTGGACCTTCCCAGGCACACCTACAACACCCCCCACCTCAGAAACCTCCATAGGCTCCCCAACCAGAAGTGATGCAATTTCAAGCCCTACATGATCAAGGACTGGACTACAGAAACCTCAGTCTACACCAATCCACCAGAAACCTGAGTTCCTCCTCTCTGGCCCTCGCTCACAAACCCAGAATCTGGCACAGCCGCAGCAGTGGCTACTCTTTTCTGCATTGCTGGCAAGGCCTGGAACGACCTACCCTCCTCCTCTGAACTGCATCCTCAATGGCAGGCTTCAGAAAGAGACTCAAGATCTGGATCTTCGACTCATCACACCCTAGTGCCAAGATACCCCCAGGGGTGACAGTGCCACATTCTACAAATGACTGACTGATTGAAAATACATGAACATAGTGTCACTGGCTATCAAAGCACCTCAGATTGAGGTTAACGCTAAGGCCTCCATTCACAATATTAGTTCAGCATCAGGCATCCCAGAGTCTTGCCCTTGCCGCCAAAAAAGGAAATCTTTAGGTAACAACCTCCTTTCCCCAATAACTCTGGTGCCTCTGCTATAATTGTATACATCACTGTTGTAAATGCCTCTATCTCAACAGGTCATGCTCTGATTTGATCGCCAGTGGAGGAATCTACTGTTACTGCCATCACCCTGGAAGGTGAAACTCCAAGGTTAGAACAAATCATGGTACCATCAGATTCAAAATGAATAGTCGTATTTAATTTGGCCGTAAGATCTTTTCCTAATACGGTAGCTGAGGCAGCTGAAGAAAATAAACAGTCATCAATGTACCTCCCTCCTACTTCCATCTCCACTGGTTCAGTGAAAGGAACCCTCATTAATTCTCCAGAGAATCCATGGGTGTACATTGATCTGTTAGAAGCCCCCCCCCCCCCCCCTCGAATACAGGATCTAGTTGCTCCGGTATCCATGAGGAATGCATACCTTATGTCATTGACGGTTATCGTCACAGTGGGTTTCTCAACTGGCCTGTGCATCACTGACAATATTGGACAAATAGAAACGCTCTGTGGGCACCTTCATTGTGCATAGCCTTCCACAGAATTTATCTGAAAAGGATTACTTCTTCTCACAACTAGACCTCCCTGTCCACTTTGAGGTGGATTCACCGTTAGGGGTGTTTGATAATTTTGCTAAGGCAGCACCTGTTGTCCTTGTGGAATTACTGGTGGCTGCATATTTTGTGATGGCGCCTGAGGTACATACATGATTTGCGGATTTGGTCTTGACTATACCACGGTATTTTCCCTGGCTGATTATAAACTCCTACCTTTCTATTTTGCTCATCCCATCTCTTAGTTCTACAATCACTTATAAAATGTCCATACTTCTGACAGTAATGACATGCTACATCCAATCTTTGAGGATCCATCCTACACCATCCTCCTCAATTATTTTCCTGTATCCTTACATTGTCCGGTTGCTGTGGCTAATGTTATTGAGTGGTCCCTGGGACAGATCCCACAGACACTGCCAGTCATATGAGAAGTGGCTGCCACTACATTTCCTTCTACTGCTTCATTTTTTGGTCAACTACTGCTGTACTAACTTGGCTGCTGCTTTGTCTATCACTTCTTGTTTGTTCTTACCTTTTCCTGTTTCTCCTTACACAAATGAATTGTGTGCTTGTATCTCTGTCAAGGGCTTACCTGCTAATGCCAATAGGTTATCTAGGCTATCCTGTTTGTACATCAGAGGGTAACCCTTTTCACCATGTTATGAAATAATGCAGAGTTTCCTCCTGTTACCTCCCAACCCTGGCCTACTTCTTAGGTCCAGTTCTCTTTCATCCTATTAAGGAAGTGAGTGGTATCCTAATTTGGCTGCATTGACAGAGTCACAAGAGATGCAATATTTGGCCTATCAAGATGCATCTTTCTCAACTGATCCCAAATCGCTGTCCCTACTGAATTAAATGGAGACCCATCATATCTAGCTTCAGTGAGGAACATTTCTTACCCCAGTATTTTGAAAAACAATGTCTGTTTCATCTCCTGTATGAGAAATAAGCAGTCTTTTTATGTTCCCTACTTCTAAGGTAATACTGGCAGTTTATTTTTCAGAAGCTCTAATCCATTTTCCTGCTCCCTCTGTAAGCAGAGCCAACAATTCTCTAAGATTTTCCTTGTGCATTTGTGGCCATGGAAAGTAATGAGGTGCCCCAGGTCCCTTGCGTGTCAGGGGCATCTGATGTAAGGGAGTGGCAGAACGCTGGGGATTTTGCTGTCTAGCATAATTCTGCCATACATGCAAACCCTTCCATGTATAGGGGTATAGGGATAATCCAAGAATGCATCTCCCTCCCCAAAAAGAATGCAATCTTCTGCATTTGCTGTTTCATATGGATGAAAAGATCCTTCTTGTGGCCATAGAGTCATCAGTGATGCTAGTCATTGAGTCCAATCCACTAAATTCCCTACATATGGCACAAAACTGTACCAGCTATTCACTCCTTTTGCAACTATCTCACTGGGGTTAGATCTGTGCTGCACAAAGATGACTGAACGCTCATTTGCTGCACTGGTCTATCCTGTAGTGTCAATTCTTTTAAAGCCTCACAAGGGCCAATCCCCGAGTCGGTTGGCCCTGTGTTCCCTGAAATTGCAATCTGTCAAGCTCTATTGCTCAAGCTTTCATAATTCTTGAAAACATCTGTTCTCCCCGTCTATTATCAACACAATCAGATAATCCCCTTGCACTTTGTGTTATCTATATCAATATGGGATCTTTCTTGAGTACCAATATCATAGATAGTCTCTCTAACTTTTGGGGGTCGAAGCAGCTCACCCATGCTATTTAGCAGTTTTTGTCTTTGTCAATTATACAACAGACATTAAAATAACATTATGCAACATTACACAACAACATCACACAGTGGACACTTCATTCATACACACACACCATCAGCATGAAGAAATATGAACCTATATCAACTATTTCCTAAATATGAATCACCATATTTTCGAACTCTAAACGGTAGTTACAACCGCAACCCCTGATTACTTTCCTCTGTGCTTAGAGAAGATACCCTTTTCAAACTATGCGTCGCTCAGACCATACAGTGACTTCTGTATATTAGATCCAGGGAAGTAATTTGAGTGTCCATATTGTACTTAGAGGTGAATTTTAATGACATCAACTTTCTAGCTGTCCCTCTACGTCAAAACATTAGACACATTGGGACCCCAATTTCGAATTACCCAAATAGACTATGTTCAACTTGTTGTTGGGAATAACAAATTAAACGGTTATGCATCACTCAATTAATTATTGGTATTCTACTCTACACAGTAAATGTAACTGGTAGCCCCGGTCACTTTTCTCCATGCTCAGAAAAGATCACCTTTTTAAACAGTGTGTCTTTTAGACAACAGAATGACTTCTAGACATTAGATCCAGGACAGTCATTTGAGTGTTTAGATTTTATCTGGAAGTAAAGTTTAGCGACATCAGCTTTTCAGCTGTTCCTCTATGTGAACAAAAACACATCTTTGGTTCCCTCCGAATTTAAATTACCTACATTGACCACTTCCAGCTCGTCGCTGGGAACAACAAGTGGACCTGTTATATCGCGCCTTTCCTGATATTGTGCAACACATGAACAAAATCTTGCATGCGATACCCTTATGTCTGTTATAACCTTATATGTCTACATCTGAGTTTACTATTGCCAAGGGAATTAAGTCACAAACAGTAGATACAAAAGCATAGAATGTTAGTCCGCATTTGCCCTCACCTTGAAAGACGGCAGTCCTCTGAATCTTTCCCAGCCCCCCTTGCACAGGTAGAACTTCAGAAACCATGGCATCTGCTTACCCTGTCAAATATGCGCAATAATCTATACAGCAGGGGGTAGGTGGTCTTCCTGTGTCAGCAGCCAGGTAAAAACAACAATAGGACCTCATTCTTGCTCGCCAACTGTGCAAGGGTAAATTCAGAACTTAAAAAATGGAAAGAAAGAAACTCCTCTTTGGAAAGGTAAAGACAGCCCTTTACTGTTGCGACAGGAAGATAGACCCTTCTCACACAGGCAGGCAGCCAGTCTCCATTTGCGGTAGCACAGGCAGCTTCTTATCTACAGACTCACACAATGCTTTAATACAAAACAGTAAATAATAATTGACTGACCAGTCAGATTGAAACGGAAAAACATTTGAACACCTGTGACCCCGAAACTCGAAACTAATGTTCTACACATTCTTCACTCATGGCTTTAACAATGCTTGGCAAACTCACCATTCTTTACTTTAAAATACATACATATTTGTGGTAAATACAAATTTAATACCAAGTGTCCCTTATTAATGTAACTCTAAGACATCTGTGTAGTCTGTAGCAATTAGATTTCCTGCACTTATTGTCTAATCAGGTTACAATCTATTTGGAAACACGAAGTATGTGCCAGTGAGCCTGCATGCTAAGAGTCGTAAATACCTACATGCTTGCTAAACACAAGTTAGCTTTTAAGTGCAACCCTTTCAAGTTGCTTAGTTCAGTATGTCCTCAAGTGAAGTCTTTACCTTATTCCAGTCAGTATTGGTTTTGGGCATGCAAACTTCTTTTAGTATATACATCTGTGTGCAAAACGCTTTCTGCCAATGTCTGTTGCTTTATATTTTCACACTCATTCTACATTTCCTGTAACAATGGTTCGGGTGACTGCAGAGTAAATCGTATGCCAGGCTCACAAAAGCACAAAAAGGTGCGCACCATTATAGCATTTTTCCAAAGCAAACAACTTGACAGTGAAAAGACACACAAGGACCGTCAGCCACTATGACCATCAAATCCTAATTTCTCTGAAATGAAAACAGACTTAGAGAAAACTACCAAAGAAGACCTCTCTAAACTACATTCTTACATAGTAAAGGAAGTGGTGGATATTAAAAACAACATACAACTAATGGGGGAACACCTTGACCAAGCGGAAGAGTTCATAAACAACGTAGCTGACACAGGACAGATGGCTATGACAACAATGTACTACTTAGAAGAGCAAACAGCCTGGTAGATGGCTAAATTGGAGGATCTGGAAAATAAATCGCAGTGAGAGCACATGCAATCTGAAAGACGGAACAGAAGGAGAGGGTATGTTTAAATGTGTAACATATTTTGAGCCATCCTACGGGTTGATTAAGACCACAAGGTGAGCATAGAGAGCACAGAGTTGGAACGAGAACTGCGGACTCTAGAGATAAATCCAGAGAGATAGTGGTTAACTCTCCAGTTACCCTCAAAAAGTGTTTAATGTTGCTGGCTTGCAAACAAAAAAAAACATTTGTGACAGTGAGATTCTCTTGTAGCAACACCTCTCTGAAGCAGCACTATAACGAAGGGAGTACATGGATGTTCCAGAGGAATTCAACAGAAGGCGAATAAGCTACAAATGGCTGATAGACTGCAATTCCTGTGGAAATTCTTGACAAGATTGTTAGAACACCTGCATAGGGTCATATGTTTTGGATCTAGAAGACAGCAAAAACGGTTACCAGCTTGAAAACCAGTCATGCATGCAACTGTGACCAAGTGCAAAGTGACAGTGCAAGGAGCAGGGGGCTGTCTAGGACCTTCATTAGGAAACAAATATATGATGAAAAGATTAACTACCTGAACCTGAACCGCAGATGCCACCTTAACGGACCAATAGTAATGTGTTAAACTATGCATGTATTGAGAGGACTATGAATACTGAAAGGAGATGTTTGTATAAGAATATGCATGTTTATAAGAGTATGTGTGAAGCGGCAGGGGGGTGTTTCCTAGGCCTTGGACTGCCAACACCTTCAGATTACTCCAGAGGATAGATACAACTATAATCTGATTCTACATGAAGGATCCTCAAAATTAAAATTGGGCAGGAGATGGAGAGGCATCACAATGCACTACGATCTTGCCAAATGTATAAGTCAAGGCCAGAGCTCCACCGGACAGGGGTAGCATATGTAATTACATTACAGAAAATGACAACACTCAAGGCACTGGGTTGCATTTTAAATCACTTTTGCAGGGTCAACCATATTCCAGACAGTCAGAATAAAAAGCATTGACAAAGCCAATAGGTCTCGCCTGTAGAAGAGCTATTGGCTTGGTAATGTGTTTTTGCCAGAAAAAAATCAGGTCTCTAGTTGGCATAGGTATTTACCCTTGTCCAAGTAGGGACCACAATCCTAGTCAGGGTAAGGTAGAACAACCCAAATTATCCTGAGCTCTCCCTCTGGTAGCTTGCCGCAGGCAGGCTTAACTTAAAAGGCAATGTGTCAAGTATTTGTGCAATAACTAATATAGTAACACAGCAAAACACAAAAATACGCCACGCAGGTTGAGAAAAATAGGTAATATTTATCTAAATAAAATAAGGTCAAAACAATGAAAATCCAATGTACACAAGTAAAGTTATGAACTTCTAAAAATTATATCCCACGAAAGCGCTTAGAAACACAATAGCTCCAACTGGGGTTATCACGGCGTCGTTGACTGAGTCGTTCCCAATAATCAGCCACAGGGGCTGATCACGGAGTCACACCTACCCCCAAGGTACAGTACCTCTTGAAACGAAGGAACAAAGATGTCGCACAGAGTTGTGAAGGTGAGGCGTCGCTGGGTCCTGATTGGTGTCAGTCCCTTGCTGCGTTCAGGCAGATGAGGCATCGGGTCCGCACTGAGGCAGGTGGTGGCGAGGCTTCAGTTCCGTCCGGTTGCAGAGGGAGCTGGTGCGGCGTCAGTGGCGATGCGTTGTTCCCTTGTCACCTAGCGGGGTTGATGGATCCAATCGGTCCAGGCGTGTTGTGTTGATTTCGCAGTGTCATGATAACCCTGTGTGATGTCAGTGGTGTTGCTACAACATCAGATTTGCGTTACAGGCTGTGATGTCCATGGAGAGGGAGCAGCTGCGGTGTTGGTGCTGGCATCGTTGAAGTCGTTCTTGGTGCTGCTGAAGTTGGAAAACTAGCTAACAGATAGCTGTTGAAGTCTTTGCTGTCCCTAAGACTTCAGAACAGGAGGCAAGCTCAATCCAAGTCCTTGGCGAGCAGTTTTGGGGAAGGAAGAGTCCTTCCAGCAAAGTCTGAGGTCACCAGGGCAACAAGCAGGGCAGCAGTCCTTCTCAGCAAAGATGTCCAGATAATTCATTTGGGCAGCCAGGCAGTTCCTCTGACAGAGTGCAGGTGTAGATCCAGAAGTGTCTCATTTGGTGGGGGTCAGAGACCCAGTTTATATACCCAAAATGCCTTTGAATTGGGAGAGACTTCAAAGAGTGGTTTTGAAGTGAACAAGTTCCCCTTTCAGCCCAGTCCTGTCTCCCAGGGCCCCTATTTGGGGAGGGGGGGGGGTATCTGTCCTTTAATTGAGGGCAGGCCACCAGCCTTTGAAATGTAAGAGCCCCTCCATCCTTCCTGCCCGTGGATTGGAGACAGGCTGTAAGGCACAGATGACATTAAGTGCAGAGAAATGCCCACTTCCTAAAAGTGGCATTTCTAAAACAGAAATATTAAATCCGACTTCACCAGTAAGTAGGATTTTCAATTACCACTCTGGCAATAATAAACATGACAGGGCCACTCCTTCCAGAGCAGAATTTACCACTCAAAAGTGTATGAGGGTAGTTCTAATACTAATCTATGAGAGGAGCAGACCTCACAGTAGTGGAAAAGGACTACGTTTTTCACCGCCAGGACATGTAAAGCACATAGGTATGTGCCCTGCCTTTTACCTACATAGTACCCTGCCCTATGGGTTACCTAGGGCACCTTAGGGGAAACATATGTAGAAAACGGGGAGTTTAAGGCTTGGCAGGTAGTTCTAAATGCCAAGTCAAAGTGGCAGTGAAACTGCACATACAGGCCTAGCACTGGCAGGTCTGAGACACGGTTAAGGGGCTACTAATGTTGGTGACACAATCAGTGTTGCAGGCCCACTGGTGGCATTTAATTTAAAGGCCTTAGGCACATGTAGTGCACTTTACTAGGGACTGACAGGTAAATTAAATATGCCAATTAGGTAGCAAACAATGCTACCATGTTTAGGGGAGAAGACATATGCACTTTAGTACTGGTCAGCAGTGGTAAAGTGCGCAGAATCCTAAAACCAGCAACAAGAGGGTCAGAAAAATAGAGGGAGGCAGGCAAAAAGTTGGGGGATGACCACCTTAAGGCTGTCAGGTCTCACAGCTATGTGGTACACCAGTGTGGCTGCTGTTCAGCTTGGCTAAGAGTTAGTAGTGTGGAGCGTCAGAGTAGAGTGGAGGAATAGTGTTGTTAAGTGGATTTGCTGGAGTAGAGTGATGTAGAGTGCAGTGGGGAGTAGAGTGTAATAGAGCTGAGTAGCGGGTACTTGAGTTCAATGGTTTGGTGGCAGAGTGCCGTGGAGTGGGGTTGGATAGAATAGGGTGGAGTGGGTTGGAGTGGATTGGAGTAGAGTGGAGTAAACTGGGGTAGAGTGGGGTGGATTGGGTGGAGTGGGATGGATTGGAGTGGGTGGAATGGGATGGATTGGAGTGGGTGGACTGGATGAGGTGGATTACAGTGAGTGGACTGGATGAGGTGGATCAGAGCGGGGTGGATTGAAATGGGGGTGAGGTGGATTGGATTGGGGTGTACTGAAGTGGGGGGAATTGGAGTGGGGTAGATTAGATTTGACTGGGGTGAGTGGATTGAATTAGAGTGACAGGACTGGGATGGGTTGGATTGGATTGGAATGGGGTGGTTTGTAGCGAGTTGAATTAGAGGGGGTCTAATGGGGTGGATTAGATTGGGCTGGGTTGGATTAAACTGAACTGAGGTGGACTGGACAGCAGTAGCTTGGATTTGGTTCATTGGATTGGAGTGGGGCAGATTGGAGTAGGACATTTTGGATCGGAATGGGAAAGACTGGAGTGGGGCAGATTGTTTTGGATTAGAGAGACAGACTTTTGGATTGAGGGGGTAGATTGTTCTGGAGTGCAGCAGATTGGAGTGAGGGAGTGGGGAAGAATATTTTAGATTTGAGTGGGGAAGACTGTTTTGGACAGGCATGGAGAGAGTGAAGTGGGGCAGATTGTTTGGGATTGGCAACATGGGGCAGATTGGAGTAGGGCAGATTGTTTTGGTTTGGAGGTGGGCTGATTGTTGTGGACTGTAGTGGAGCAGATTTGAGGGGTGCAGATTGCTGTGGGGCAGAATGTTTTAGATTGGAGTGGGCAGATTGTTTTGGATTGAAGCAGTGCAGATTGGCGTGGGGCAGATTGTTTTGCAATGGAGTGGTGGCAGATTGTTTTGGGTTGGAGTGGGGCAGACTGGGCGGACAGATTGATTGGGATTGGCGTGCGGGAGATTGGCGTAGGGCAGATTGTTTCGGTTTGGAGCTGGGCAGACTGTTGTGGAATGGAGTAGTGCAGATTGTTTTGGACTGTAAAGAGATAGATTGGAGTGGGGAAGATTGTTTTGGATTGCAGTAGGCAGATTGTTTTGGATTGGCATGGGGCAGATTGGAGTGGGCAGATTGTTTTGAATTGGAGTGGGGTAGATTAGAGAGGGCAGGTTGTTCTGGACTGGAGCGGGGCAAGATTGGAGTGGGGCACATAGGAGTGAGGCAAGATGTTTTGGATTGCATAGTAGCTTACCCCGCTTTGAAACCGTTGGCAAAGACGGGGTAAGTTAATAAGCGGAGCACACGCTACATAACCAATTTAACCCGCAAACTTTGCGTGGCCTCTGCCTTGACCCTAGGGAGTTAAACTCTTGACCCAAACAGGGTCTGTTTTTAGATTAAAAGGTATAACATCTTAGTATACCTCTTATGATTGGGCACCATTTATCAGTATTCCACATTGTTTCTCCAAACACTGCGTAAATTAGGACCATTGGTCCTGAAGAATTGCCATTGATCGACAATGACTACACACGGCAAGAAACATGTTCACCTATTGATAACACCCCTTAACACACCTTGAGCTGGCACAGACCATTATCTTTGGAACTAGCCACTATCACTACAGTTTTTAATCTAGGCATGAAGACCCACAGATTAAAATTGATAGGGTACCACTTAGTCTATTTTAACCCACTTATACCCCCACCAATCTACAGCTAGAACACTGCAACAAGAAAAGACCTCTGGCAAAGAACCCCCCTGCGGGTTCGGTTGGGCACTGCAGTGTTGGCCCAACGTGCAGTGCGCCCCATTGGGTGTGTGAGCGCTCTTGCGCCTGAGCCTTCATATGCCCCCATTTGATCTCTAAGTCTATGACAGGCCTTTTCATAATTAACGCCTTTTTTTTTTTAATAAAGGAACTGTATACTCATTTTAAATTTGGATTTTGGTGGGACAGATTGGTTTGGATTTGAGTGGGGCAGATTGTTTTGGGTTGGAGTGGGACAGATTTATTTAGACTGGTGTGGGCAGGCTTTTTTTTTTTTAGACTGGAGTGGGGCAGACTGGATTGGAGTCGGTGGGGATTGGGGTGTACTGCACGATTATGTATTAAGGCATAATTCTGGAACTTACACATAAGAAAAAATTTTGCTTTGCAATATTTAGAACAAGATAAACATCATCTTTTTAGAACAGCGCCCAAAAGTAAAAAGAAAACAAAACATGGGTGCAAACTAAAAGGAAAAAAGTTAAATAAAAACTATTTTGCCAGTCATACGCCTTCTGTCTGCAGGGCCGTAAAAGTTTAAAAGTAGTAACTCAATCACATTGGGAGCAGTGGACCGGCACTGACTAAGCTGTATCAATCAGTGCTTGGTCCCTGCTCCACAGACAGGAACGGAAATGATGCATGACCTGCAGTAGCAAATTATGATGCTTTAAAGAGGAGTGCTGCGCAAGCCAACAAATGGTTAAGAACAGGCAGGCTTACAAGCCCTTTTTAGATAACAAAAGTCTTGCTAGTGCATGCTCTTGCAGGCTCAATCCCTAAGGAGGGAGGCTAGGCTTAGGGAACAGAAGCTCCTTGAAGAGTTAGAGAAGGTGGAACATAAATACAAAGTCAATCCCTCACCACAAACAAAGGGAAAGGTACCATATCTAGTGGCAGCAAAGGATTCTCAGGACAGAGCTAGTAGAGATAACTCTGTTGAAGCTGAAGCAGAAATTTAATGAAAAAGGAACAAAAGTTACTGTTAGCCAATAGACTGCAAGTGCATAGACAGAGCAAACATAACTAAAATGCACACATCACAGGGAACTGAGGTCATGAGTGAACACGGATACACATTTTTTTCTTTAAGTTCCGTGAGGAGTTTTATTCCTATGGCTGTTAGAACCCTGAAGTAGTAAGGCCCAACCTGGACAGGCTCCGATTGCCTTCCATCCTACCATGAGTGAAGCAGCTAGAGGAATCTATAACTGTGCAGGTAGTAAGGGGGCAATATAATCTTTCCAACTAAACAACGCACCAGGCCCAGACGGTCTCACATATGTATTTTATAGAGAATTCTCTGGCAGGACTCTAATTCTTTTAGAGCGTCGGGAAGCATCACACCTACAATAGAAGCTGATGTCATTGTCCAAAACAGGGGAAGCCAGTGACAATGGTAAATTATGTAGACCGATCGCCGTCCTGAACTCTGAAAGATCGTGAGCAAGATACTGTTGTAATGCCTTGGAAAGATCTTTCTGTTTGCTGATGACATCCTATTGACATCAACGGAACGTGTGAGTTCTGTAAAAGATAAGTACATTTATGAATTTAAATAGGCAGCAGGTGTTTATATCTATGCAGGCAAAATCAGATCTTGAACATCTCTATCCCAAAAGAACACGAAACACACTAACGAGAAATCTGTAAGTGGGGTGGGCCAAGAACTAGATTAAATAGATAGGGATACAAATCACTAACGCTTGAAACATGGTGGAGAGCTAACTGGCCCCAGCTAAAAACTCAAGTGATGACCGAGCTATACAGATCGAAAAGTCAATACATTTCAAAGCTGTGGAGAGAATGTTATAAAGATGAATGTGCTGTCACGACTGCTGTATTTATTTCAAACTGTCACTATGGCAATACCCTATGCAAAACTGAGCAATAAGCTCATGATCGCTCCAGTAACAAAGGGAGGTATCCCGTTCTCAGAATGTGATCAAATACTACCATGTGTGACACCACAGCATATTGCTGGAATGCTCAGGACAGGAATCAGAAAAAAAAGTTTTTTTAATAAGCAGGGCAGTGGCTGGTAGAGATGGTTGGGATGTACATTTGATACCTACAGCTTTAAGACCCAGGTTACTGTATATATCTGGGGTGAACAAGTCAGTTTTGTTGATATGGGATAAAATATCAGTTAATTGATGTCCATACGGCTATCCCCATACACAATCAACCTGACTGAATTTATGACAGAAATGGGCATGGGGAGATTAGAAGCTTGAAAATGGGGGTGTGTATGTGTGAGGCATGTTCAATGTATTCAACAGCCCTAACTTAAACCATTTTGAGAATGTAAACGGGAATTTCATCTGAAAGAACAGCAGAATATAGTACAATCAGATAAGACACTGGATCATGTACCCAGAGCTAAAAGAGGGAGGGAACAGACCCCATTACCCCATCTGAAAAATTGCTGGGAACATACAACACTACAAAAGGGTTTATCACAACAGTATATCATATCCTGACAGAGGGTTCACAGGCAAACAGATGGACTTCCCAAAAAGCCGAAGAGGCTGACATAGGGAGATCTAACGGCAACAGGAATGGGCATCTCTGTGGTACAGCACACACAAGAACTTTAGGAGTCTCCAACACAGAGAAGCAGAAAATAAACCGCTCATGAGGTGGTACCTGACTCCAAATGGCTTACGTCTATGTAACCACACACACGAGAGATACTGGCGGGGTAGGACAAAAAAAGGAACGTTCCATCACATCTGCTGGGAATGTGATATATTCAAGCCATTCTTGAAAAGGGCGCTTAGCCGTATAGACTCCACACTGTTTAAGCACACACCAAGAGACCCAGCAGTAATACTGCTAAATTTGAAAAGCGACTATATATGGAGGAAATAGGCCACAGAACTAAGATAATGGAAAAAACATATTTTTGTTGCAGCAAAGAGACTGATTACGCTGTGCAGGAAACAGAAAGCAGCCCTGTGGGGGGTATGTGTAGGAAAGTACCATCTTGCCTGGCATGTTACCCCCATATTTCACTGTATATATGTAGTTTTAGTTGTATGTGTCACTGGGACACTGCCAGCCAGGGCCCCAGTACTCATAAGTGTGCCCTGAATGTGTTACCTGTGTTATGACTAACTGTCTCACTGAGGCTCTGCTAACCAGAACCTCAGTGGTTATGCGCTCTCATTTCTTTCCAAATTGTCACTAACAGGCTAGTGACCAATTTCACCAATTCACATTGGCATACTGGAACACCCTTATAATTCCCTAGTATATGGTACTGAGGTACCCAGGGTATTGGGGTTCCAGGAGATCCCTATGGGCTGCAGCATTTCTTTTGCCACCCATAGGGAGCTCTGACAATTCTTACACAGGCCTGCCACTGCAGCCTGAGTGAAATAACGTCCACGTTATTTCACAGCCATTTACCACTGCACTTAAGTAACTTATAAGTCACCTATATGTCTAACCTTTACCTGGTAAAGGTTGGGTGCTAAGTTACTTAGTGTGTGGGCACCCTGGCACTAGCCAAGGTGCCCCCACATTGTTCAGGGCAAATTCCCCGGACTTTGTGAGTGCAGGGACACCATTACACGTGTGCACTATACATAGGTCACTACCTATGTACAGCGTCACAATGGTAACTCCGAACATGGCCAGGTAACATGTCTAAGATCATGGAATTGTCACCCCAATGCCATTCTGGCATTGGGGAGACAATTCCATGATCCCTCGAGTCTCTAGTACAGACCCGGGTACTGCCAAACTACCTTTCCCGGGGTTTCACTGCAGCTGCTGCCAACCCCTCAGACAGGTTTCTGCCCTCCTGGGGTCCAGCCAGGCTTGGCCCAGGAAGGCAGAACAAAGGACTCTCTCAGAGAGAGGGTGTTACACCCTCTCCCTTTGGAAAAAGGTGTCGGGGCTGGGGAGGAGTAGCCTCCCCCAGCCTCTGGAAATGCTTTGATGGGCACAGATGGTGCCCATCTCTGCATAAGCCAGTCTACACTGGTTCAGGGATCCCCCAGCCCTGCTCTGGTGCAAAACTGGACAAAGGAAAGGGGAGTGACCACGCCCCTGACCTGCACCTCCCCTGGGAGGTGCCCAGAGCTCCTCCAGTGTGCTCCAGACCTCTGCCATCTTGGAAACAGAGGTGCTGCTGGCACACTGGACTGCTCGGAGTGGCCAGTGCCAGCAGGTGACGTCAGAGACTCTTTCTGATAGGCTCTTACCTGTGTTGCTAGCCTATCCTCCTTCCTAGGTAGCCAAACCTCCTTTCCTGGCTATTTAGGGTCTCTGCTTTGGGGAATTCTTTAGATAACGAATGCAAGAGCTCATCAGAGTTCCTCTGCATCTCTCTTCACCTTCTGCCAAGGAATCGACCGCTGACTGCTCAGGACGCCTGCAAAACCGCAACAAAGTAGCAAAGACGACTACTGCAACCTTGTATCGCTGATCCGGCCGCCTTCTCGGCTGTTTTCCTGGTGGTGCATGCTGTGCGGGTAGTCTGCCTCCTCCCTGCACCAGGAGCTCTGAAGAAATCTCCCGTGGGTCGACGGAATCTTCCCCCTGCAGCCGCAGGCACCAAAAGACTGCATCACCGGTCCTCTGGGTCCCCTCTCAGCACGACGAGTGTGGTACCTGGAACTCAGCAACTCTGTCCAAGTGACTCCCACAGTCCAGTGACTCTTCAGTCCAAGTTTGGTGGAGGTAAGTCCTTGCCTCCCCACGCTAGACTGCTTTGCTGGGAACTGCGTGATTTGCAGCTGCTCCGGCTCCTGTGCACTCTTCAAGGATTTCTTTTGTGCACAGCCAAGCCTGGGTCCCTGACACTCTAACCTGCAGTGCACGACCTCCTGAGTTGTCCTCCGGCGTCGTGGGACCTTTTGTGACTTCGGGTGAGCTCCGGTTCACTCTTCTTCGTAGTGCCTGTTCCGGCACTTCTGCGGGTGCTGCTTGCTTCTGAGTGGGCTCCTTGTCTTGCTGGACGCCACCTCTGTCTCCTCACGCAATTGGCGACATCCTGGTCCCTCCTGGGCCACAGCAGCATCCAAAAACCCTAACCGCGACCCTTGCAGCTAGCAAGGCTTGTTTGCGGTCTTTCTGCGTGGGAACACCTCTGCAAGCTTCTTCACAACGTGGGACATCCATCCTCCAAAGGGGAAGTTCCTAGTCCTCTTCGTTATTGCAGAATCCACAGCTTCTACCATCCGGTGGCAGCTTCTTTGCAACCTCAGCTGGCATTTCCTGGGCATCTGCCCACTCCCGACTTGAGTGTGACTCTTGGACTTGGTCCCCTTGTTCCACAGGTACTCTCGTCCGGAAATCCATCGTTGTTGCATTGCTGGTGTTGGTCTCCCTTGCAGAATTCCCCTATCACGACTTCTGTGCTCTCTGGGGAACTTAGGTGCACTTTACACCTACTTTTCAGGGTCTTGGGGTGGGCTATTTTTCTAACCCTCACTGTTTTCTTATAGTCCCAGCGACCCTCCACAAGCTCACATAGGTTTGGGGTCCATTCGTGGTTCGCATTCCACTTCTAGAGTATATGGTTTGTGTTGCCCCTATACCTATGTGCTCTCATTGCATTCTACTGTGACTGTACATTGCTTGCATTGCTTTATATTGCTATTACTGCATATTTTGGGAATTGTGTACATATATCTTGTGTATATTTGCTATCCTCATACTGAGGGTACTCACTGAGATACTTTTGGCATATTGTCATAAAAATAAAATACCTTTATTTTTAGTATATCTGTGTATTGTGTTTTCTTATGATATTGTGCATATGACACTAGTGGTGTAGTGGGAGCTTTGCATGTCTCCTAGTTCAGCCTAAGCTGCTCTGCTAAGCTACCTTTTTCTATCAGCCAAAGCTGCTAGACACGCCTTCTACACTAATAAGGGATACCTGGACCTGGTGCAGAGTGTAAGTACCCCTTGGTACCCACTACAAACCAGGCCAGCCTCCTACAGTATGTAACCAATGGCCAGTGCTTAATTTGTCAAATAATGAGTGCTGGGGACAAAAGCTCTGATGACAAGCCCGCGGCTGGCACTGTTAAATGTCAGTGCAACAAATATCACCTCAGGCCTCTTTAATCCACCGTCAGATAATCCTTTCCCATTTATCTCCCCCCTCCAGATACCGGATTTCTCCCTTTGCGACGTTTTTCCCTCTGCTGTTCTCAGAATATGCCTGATGAGGAAAAATAAGTGCTGGACCCAAAAACTGAGTGCCGGTTGCCTCTACGGGCAACCACCAGCTCGAATTAGGTAATTTCTATGGTAAACAATGGCTCTGGAGAAAATGTTCCTCAACCTGTTGGCCACAAAAAAAAAAGTGTGAAATGACAGTCGCCTGCGAATAATTATCTTGTCACTGCCAGTGAGACCTACTGTATACCCAAACAGCAGGAATTTCTTTAACTTAGAGAATATTTGAGTTGAAACTGAGGTACTGAGGGGGAAGAAGGTGTTGGCTGGTTGGAGGCTCTTCGAACTTTTCATTATATGTTCACAAATTGATTGAGTGTTACGGGGGCATGGAATTTGGGAGGGTACAATGCCACATTTCGTGATTACTCTTTAGGGGGACGAATCAACAAGAGCTTTAATGGACGGTCATTAATAGCTTAAACAGGATGTGCCATGTTGACTGAAGGCCTAATTATTTGTACCTATGACAATATAATACAATTTGACATACAAAAAAACAACTTTCATTACCTTCAGGAGTGTTGTTTTTGTTGGGTTAAGCCTTGCATTACACTCAACCTAAAATTAATTAAATTGAAAAATGATTAGCAAACCATTTAAACAAAGGTGTAGTAGAATACATTTGCTAAAGAGACTGGCAAAACAACCGGCAGGGCAGATGTGTACGTTTATTAAAGGCACTGTTTTGTACGGTTTATCATCAATGAATGTGGATGCAACCGCTTACTCCGGTATGCCTGACACGGTCAAGAGCGTGCTTAAGCTTAAGTCAATAACGATCATTTGAGCTTTTGATATCATTCATCCTCCACTAACAATACACTGACAAGTGAACTAATAAATAGCAAGGACATCTGTTCTGCTAGAGTTCAATATGCAGTTTATATATCAAGTAGCCATGCATATTCCTAACCAATAGATAAAGACATCTATTCCTGCGATGCCTCCAATTATTTTTTTCATCAATACTCTCCATTTCCCACATATTAGAAAATGGCTTTACTAGTGGCATGCAAATGGTTTTCAGCTTATTCTTTATATAATGGAAATCTGTTTTCTTACTCAAATTGCCCCAACCGAATGTCTCGTTTCCCAGCCCTCTCTGGTTAAAGTGGAGCTGCTCAATGTTAATATGACACTTGACAGTGTCTGCCAACTACACTTTGAGGGTAGGAGTAGATGTATGAAACCACAGAAACCCTTCTATAAGCCTCCTCACCGAAGCAGGCTAGTCCCACCAACGCTACTAGTAGAGCAGATGGGAGGGGAGGGCACAAGTCAGGGGTACACGTGGGTGGAAGGAGTCCACCCACTTTTCACAGGGTAAACGCCGCCCACCCTGCCAAGAAGTCTGGCCCCACTGGAAAACAGTGAATTTGTCATTGTGTAATTTTCAGACACTGGGGCGCATTCAGCAGTGCCTGTACGTTGTCTGCTTTAAATCCGAGCAACAACAAGCAGGGGGTGACGGGGTCTTTCCAATTCAAGACTCCAGATGGGCCCATAACAAAGACTGAATTTAAAGGCCCACCGGGCCTCCTATTTTTGGAGTCTCTTTGGTAGGAAGCTATCTGGAGCCTCACACCTAGATGCAAATGCAGTGGAAGGGGAAACAAAGGCAGGCAGCTAGTCAGCACTTTACACATACTTAAGATAGGCACGCTTTTGACTTTGTTCAGTGCCTGTGTAGAGCTATGCACGCACTTGTGTCAGGAATGTCAGAATTGTTGGTCTGTCACAGTATTTAAGCGAAATACAAATTTAAATACTGCTACTTTTAATTTGTTATAACACTGTTAATCACAATGCAGGGTTTCAGATAGCTGTACATCACACATATTCATTATACTGACAATAAGCAATACAAGTTTGTACATCAATGTTCAGGACATGTTACATAAAGACAGTGAGTGTTACAAGGTGTAGATGTCCCATATCCTCCTTCATAGCTCACTGGCTATATTAGAAGGAATCGAATTCATGAACTGCAAATAAAGAACAGTACCTCTGTGTTATAAGCAGTAACTCACTTACCTATCTATATAAAAAACAAATGTCACCTGCATGTTACATGATGTGTTTTGCAGGAGACACATTAACTCTTCTATGCTACTTTGAGTCAAAACAGGCACCAGACAAATCACAGATCTTCCCAACAAATACGTTAACCACCAACGTTTTCTTACCATTATTATTCCCTCAGATGTACTGGGAACTCAAAGATCCGTGCAGCAGGTGCCTTAACCCCATAAGCTATTGTAAAATTCAGACTTTGCAACCAACTAAGCACAACAGATTTACTGTCCTGGTTGTCCTTGTTGACAGTTTTTTTGTGGCAGAGATTTTACAAAACAAGGTCCATATTTATGGGCTTTGTGGTGCAGGGCAAGCGCAGCAAGTCACCTTGCTGCACTCTACTGAGTCATAGAGAAAGGGCAGGAATGCACTGTATTTATCAAATATGGTGAATCCCTGTCCTTTCCCCCTGCACTGGTGGCCTTTTGGCAGCCTAGAGCCAACGCAGGTGCCCTTGCTCCATTGTGCAGGGTGCCTGCATTACATGCAGGACTGTTTTTGTACAGGAAAATACTCCTGAGAGTGCACAAAAACAATCCCAAGAGGATTTTTCCTCTTCATATGTGTGCTGCAGCATGTATTATGCAGATGAAAAATGAGGAGAAACTATATTTCTTCTTGCTATGCATCTCCTGGGTAATTGAAAGATGTTGGTGCATTCCCAGGTTTATAAGTTCGTGTAAATTTGGGAATGCATCAAAATCCCTGAGAGTTGTGTGGGAACACCAATGCAACGCCTACCAAAGTCAAAGAACACAACAAAGTGATTTGCACGGAGTTGTCTTACTTCATATTTTTGAAGCCATTCAACGTCACGCAAAGTGGCTTTGCATGGTTTGAAAAATATGACTTAGTGGTTTACACCACGTAGGTACCACGTTGTGTGGTGCACGCACTGCGGAACCCACTCATAAACATGGCCCAAAATGTATAAGTTGAGGTGCAGATTTTGCATCAGAGCAGTGTCACTTTTCTGGCATAACCTGGATGCAAAACCTATTTTGGGACTTACAGTTCCACACAAATCCCAGCAGCATTGAGTTTGTTAAAAGAAAAAAGCACAAACGCAAGGCAGCAAACTGCCCTGCATTGGTTAAGTGTGTGTGGTAGGCATCTAAAGCAATTTAATCTATAAGGAAATGTGCTGCATATGACTATTATGCCTGGCAGAGATAGTTTGTTTAGTCTTTGGGTAAAGGAAGCAATAAGCTGACAAAAGCCAACACTGCTTTATGTGTGGCTTACAAAAACTTGAATAATCTGTCTAAATCGGCAGTGTTCACATATATACTTGATATACGTGCAAATGTACTTATGACAGACCTGCTAATCATGTGTGAGAGCTTAAGATCTGATGTCACTTCTGTGGGTGGGTGGTATTATTTTGAATTATTATGATAAGGTGCCATGTAAGAGGGCAGTGACATCTACCTCCTTGTTTTGCTTTCACTAATGACCGAGCTGACAAAAATCTCTGGAATGCACTTCTTAGTTCAAAGAAGACATTTATTACTTCACCACGAGGTTCCTAAAAAGAAGATTAGTAGGTCAAAAGCACACATTTAAAAATAGTCACAGCAATGAAAGGAAAATATATGAAATTGATTCTCGACTGCAATCTACACAGCAAATATATGTGATTATATTATAGCATAATTGCAAAGCAAAGAATAAAGTAAAAATTCATCACCGTGGGCCTGCCAAGCTCTTCATCTTTCTCATGCCAGCAAGAAGATGACCCCGTTCAACTGCGAGAAAGAGATATCCACCCTCGTGGGACAAGTGTCAGGCATTTGATGTCCAATCCTGACAGAGGTCTTGGAAATTCCCTCGCTACTGAGCAGGGCCACCTTTTTATACCTTTAAAAAAACAAAAGGGCTTCCTGGAGAAAACCCCTCCTCTCAGATGGAAATATTCAAACATGCTGGCTACTGTAGGTTAGAGTTGGAAGAAAAGCATTGGAAACTGGACATTTCAAGGCTCTCCTTCCAAGGCCGAACTGTTCCCTGCACTGTCCTTTCTTATCATGTTGACTGACTGTTCGGTGAGAGAAAATATGAAAAACAGGCTCAGTTCACCATGTGGAAAAACACAGCTCAACTGCAATATCTAACGCCATGATAAAGCCAATAGGCAGCTAAACTGAATACACAATGTAATCTGCAACTGGTGAACACTGAACAACTAATATGTAAAGTGGTGGAAGACAAAGTCCGTGATCAAAAACATCTATTTTCATTACACTCCTTCAGAGGTCGACTCAAATCTTTTGACTCAGACAGGAGTATGAGATCATCCTATTAAACAATGAGAATCAATAGCCATCTAACAATCAAAATATGCACTGAGTCAGTAATTTAAACACACCATAACCAATGTGGTCATAAATCAACACACCAATTTAGTATAATTGAAACATGTATTGCCCTTATATTGACAATCTTAAGGTCCCGTAAATATTGCGCAAGACCAAATGATAGAAATACAGCAATAACAGGTTGTTCAAAATGTCTAAAGAATCTCAATCTTGCCAATGCTTTTACCATGAAACACACCAGAAAAACAACACAGAATAACAACAGAGGTGAATGATAGAAACAGCATACGTTTAGTTTGTGCAGTTGAATTAATCACAATTAATTAATATGCATTCAAATCAAATATTGGGCCAGGCATCCTAGCTACTAAATCTAATTCAGAAAGCATGTGTGGGCTTCATGCAAAAATAAAAATAAGGCAAAAATTAATTTGGAAAACATCTAACTATGGCACTAACCAAAAATAAGCGGCTGGGTTTTCTAAAAGGGAAAACCGGCAAAAAAAAAAAAAAAAAAAAAAAAAAAAAAAAAACATTGATTACACCTCTCCTAAATGAGACAGCAGCTTGCAGAGCCTTCACTAGCAGAGCGCAGGAACAGCAGGTCTTCAGTCAGCATCAGGAATATAAAGGGGGCCACAGTTCAGTAATGCTGGGCCCTAAAGTATCTGAACTGCCAGAATCCTAAGTAACACTCAATTGATCTGAACTGCACACCTCTGAATAAAAAACTGACTTGGCTCACCTAAAGCTTTGCTAAATTAAAGTCCCAAAAGTTACTAGCTAAGCTTCTATTGCACAAGACTATGAGGTGGATTAGTGTGCAGCCAATAAAACATCATCTGTGCTTCAGTTGTATCTTTTCTATTGTTCCTTTCAGGCTTGGGTCACGTTCATGCTCCGCTCCTGTCGACTGCTTCCGTAGAATTATTACAAATTAAAACAACAGAGAAACATGAAATGTTGCTTCTGCCAAAAACTAAAGCCCATTGTTAAAACTTACAATTCTTATCACAAGGGAATGCAGGATAAGCAAAACTGAGAAAGCAGTAGCTTTCCACTGAGAATGTCTAATAAACAATGTGTGACATTTAAACATCGTGCTTCTGGAAAAACATACTAAAATGTGGGCCTTTCAACTAATGCTAAACACTAACAATAAACATTTCTTAATAATTTAAATCAATTAGTTTTGTAGTACATTTTATTAATCCTCTTGTCAATACATGTAATTATGATTAATCAAAAAACATTTTCATTAGCATTTATTATTTCACACCCTGACCAAGATTTCCCAACCAATTACCAATTTCAGTGAAACCTTTGCCTATATTTTCCCCACACACTTGGTTCTTTCAGGCCCTTTAAATCAGAATTCAAATTCGTCAAATTTCTAACGTAACTCCTAATTTCTTTACTGTTATCTGGGATAAATGTGCAACACTTTTGCCTTGAGCATCTGACAGATTCCGCCCTCTTTTGCTAAATGAATGTTTAACACAAGACGGTTCTGAAGAACCATTGAACGTACCGCAACCATTTCAGTATTCATCAATAAAATTGCACCAGAAAAATCTGTAAAAATTCTGTCCACAATAGTCAGTTTTCTTTCTTTCATATCATTTAGAACAACTTCTACAGAAGGAAAGGAATACTTGCTCCAAATATATCACTAATTATTTCCGAATAACTTGCCATTTTTGACCTTGGTCTTAAGTTATCATGTGTCTCATTTATGTTGGCAATCTGTACATCTTAAGAAAAACTACTCCAAAGTAACAAGTCCCAAACCATCCTCCAAGGAGACTATAACAGGCATTTCTTCCACAGATGTAATACACCCCTGAAATTGCAGAATCTTGTCTATTTAGCATAAAGTCCCATGTATTATTAAATAGAAATACATGTCTGCATTCACTCGTTCCCACAAACTTAGTATCAGTTCTGGATTGAGGCCTGTATATACAAAGGTTCCCTATATGTTGGTGAACTAAAGCAAGCTTCCCCTGTATGTTAGTCACACTATATGCATGATCATTCCTGAAAGTGTGTTTTACAAAGCCCTTCCCTATTTTCTCTTTAATTGCCTTTCTTCTATAAGCTTGATTCAGGACGTTTTTCTCTACTGGTTTGAGTATGCATGTTAAATTGTTTCTGTGGGCATATGCAGTGCCAAATGTAAGTGTGGGCTCAAAGAAACCTCCCACAATGTCTATGTTTCTAGCTTTAGCAATACTACTCAAGTTTTGGTTAACTAGAACAAAAGAAAAGACTAAATCTAAAATTGGAATAGAAATACTGTATATATTCCTGATTATAAAGCCTTGTTAGTAAAAGACTACAACTAATCCCATACGTTAGCGGTAAACTGTGATATGTAATTCCCTCTTGTAATGAAGAAGGAATTTGTATGCACAAATAACATCCTCTTACATCCATAGTCTCAACATATTCATACAACAAACGATAATAAACAGAGGAAAGATCGCCTTATGAACTGTCTAAATGAAAGTAACTCATCTTTATAAAACTTGTCTAACTCAGAAAGTGTAGTAGTCTCTGGAGAAAGTGTATAATTAGTTTCAGCTTTATCAGAAACACTCCTGCTTATGATCAATAATAAACGTGTCAATACACATACAACTGCCAATCCAACACACACACACACACACACACTTGCACCCATTGTTTTTATTGCGATTGTAATTCAAGGCCTATAAAGAATTTAAAAAAATGAAAGAAAAGAAAAATAGATTTAACTATGCAGCCACGACAAAAAATAAAACATTAAAACATCAGTTTTCTTTGTGATTATTTACAGCAGCTTTCAGGCTGTCCAGAATTTGTCAAAAATTAGTTTAGCAGCTTTGTCAAAATCCGTCTTCAAATTACTTTTTAGTAGATCACAAGCTGTTGATCACTAACTATTATTTCTATTGCATAATGTCTCTCTTGTTCAATTGGCAATGTGACTTCAAAATTCAGTTCAAAAGTGATTTGAAGTTCCAAAATGTAGAACTGGATTCTCACAGTCAAAACAAAAGGACACAAACGTGTGTTCCCACTCATCAGCTGCAAGGTATCCCCATTCAGAACTCGAGTATCTTCGGCCTGCAACTCTTTCTCTTTGATTTTCGATTTGCACTTATTTCTTCACTCAGATCTGTTCCTTCTGTTTCTGCTTCCTCATTTATGCTTGACAACACATCAGGAACTTTTTCAATTGTATGCAAAGAAGGCCATTTATCTCATTCCACAGTTTTTCTAGACAGTGATGGCACAACAGGACTTACAATTCTTCTTGGTTCAGCAGGAATTTGACAAGCACTTCTTTGACTTGTTTCACCTGCACCATTAGTCACTTCAAGAGCTGCATGACTTTGATTGAATTCAACTCCACTTTCGGCTACTTCAGTAAACAAGATATGCTTTATCTTTTTCCCCAATAGTCTGCTTCTGGGAGAGTCTTCGTTAGACTTGACTCTCCTGCTACATCTGCTATATCCGCTAGATCCACTTCGGTTTCCACTGAGAAGCATCAGGATTGTCCTCAATTTCATCTGTTATAGGTATCTGTATCTTCACCAGTTTGTACTGTCTTTACTTATGCAGTCTCTTGTTCAGTTTCTTTCACTTGCGCTTGAGGAGACTGTACAGTTTCTGATGGTGCTCTCAGGAACAATGGAACTTCATCATCCAAAGGAAATGTCACGTTGCGAGTATGGCTCTCATGGACCCAATTCAGAACTCCAGCCTACTTCACAGCAGTCATCGTTATCAGGATAACTTGGTACGGTCCCTTCCACTTAGGCTTCAAGCAAGTCTTCCGCATGTGCTTCTTGAGCACCACCCATTCACCAGCCCAAAGACCAACACTGGTCTTGGGATGGTGGCGTGGCTGTAGCTTCCCCATCATGAGACAGAGTGAACCACATCAGCTAGACCCTTGCAGTAATCTAGCACTATGTCATCTGATATGCTTACAACTGCATTTGCAGGAACAGCTGGCAAACTCACTGCTCTGCCCATCATAATTTAGTGAGGCGAGAGACCAGTCTTTGTCAGGTGTGCTTCACATACTCATCAGAACCAAAGGTAAAGCGTTGGGCCAATTCAGATTTGTGGACGCACACATTTTTGCCACCCGAGCTTTCAGAGTTCCATTCATTTGTTCTATTAATCTAGAAGCTTCAGGACGGTAGCTACAATGCAGCTTCTGCTCAATATTTCAGGCTGAATATAGCATTTTTATCACCACCTTATAGAAGTGACTTCCTCTGATTCTAAAGAGGTAGGAAAACCAAATCTGGGGATCAACTCTCTAACAGCTTTGTTACTGTGAGGCTATCATTTCTACATTTAGGGTAGGCTTGAATCCAGTGACTAAATATAAAGACAATCATGAACACGTATCTCAAACCACCATACACAGGGATCTCACCAAAATCCTTCAGCATTCTGTTAAATGAACCACCTGATCTTCCAATGTGACTCAAACTGACAACAGTTCTTTTTCCCACGTTCATTTGCTGGCATGTAATGCATCTGTGACAAATTGCGTCTGCAACCTGACTACATTTTTAATTAAACAAGGATTGCTTAAAGGTTTGAATCATTTCATCTCTGCCAATGCGAGTTTGATAATGATAGCATCTAGACATTTGTGTCAGTCGGCAGTTTGACAAGACCACCTGCCCTTCATTTGAAAAACACATTTAATCAATTTCTCTTTGGGTACAACCCAATTTCTAGCTTCTTTTCTCATCAATTGGAACCTCATATTGTAGTCTTAATTTCTTCCCAAGCTTAAACCATTGTCAACAAAAATCTTTGAATTGTCTCATCAGCATTTGTTCCATTTTTCCATTGTTCATTGAAAGGGGCACAATTAAGTGCACAATACCTAGCTACTTGGTCTGCGTATGTACTACCCATGGTGACAAAATAATTTGCTTTACAATGCACAGTAGACTTAATTTCAACTTTTTCAGGAATTTGTAAAGCTCTCAATAATTCATGAATTTTGTCACCATTCCTAATTGGTGAACCAGAAGAGGTCATGAAACCTTTCTGGGACCACAACTACCCAAAGTCATGCACAACACCAAATCCATATTGGCTGTGTGTAAAAATCATAATTTTAAGCTGTGATGAAATGCAGCATGCTCTAGAAAGAGCAACCAATTCAGCTACTTGTGCAGAAAATACTCCTTGAAGCCATGAAGCTTCGAGTATACCAGAGATAGTGCCTACAGCATAACCAGTCCTCGATGTTCCCCCCATTGTTTCTTAGACCGGAACCATCAACAAAAATGAATTGATAATTTTTCTCTAACAGAGCATCCTGAACATTAGGTCTGGGTTTGCTGCACAGCTCAGTAACCTCTAGGCAGTCATGTTCAACCTCAGTTACATTTTCAGATTCAGCAATGTCTACAGGCAGCAAAGTAGCAGGATTAAGTACAGTACATCTCTTTAGGGTTACATGGGGAGAGCCCAAAATAAGGTACTCTTACTTTGTCAAATGGACATTTGTCAAATACTGAGTCTTGGTCCTGTTAAGCAAGACCTCAACTGAGGGAGGGACCAATATAGTTAGAGGGTGTCCCATTACAATGCTCTCACTCTGAGCATTGCTAATTCCAACCCCTGCCAAATTGTTTTAAAGAGCTGGGCAAAGTTGCGAAAAAAGGATCCAAAGTAGCATAAAAATATGCTACAGGGTGATTTACGACACCATGCACCTGAGTTAGGAAAGAAGGAACACAACAATCACATTCATGACAAAACAGTGAAAATGGTTTCATGTAGTCAGGCATTCCCAGAGCTGGTGCTCTGCACGGACTCTCAACTCAGTAAAATCTTTCCTGAAAGCTTAATCAAAGGGCACAGGATCATTGATGTCTTTGTGGGTCAATCTCTGCAATGGCTTTGAAATAACAAAAAAATTGTGAATCATTTGGCCGCACTAACTCGCCATTCCCAAAAATATTGTAACATCCCTTTGAGTAACAGGAGGGTTCTTTTGCAATATAGCTGTAACCCTTTCTCTGGACACTTTCATTTCTCCTTTTTGTATTTGCTGTCCCAAATACTTCACTTCTTTCTGACAATACTGTAATTTATCTGGAGACACTTTATGTCCATTTTCACCCAGATTATTCAATAAGGCAATAGTACCTTGCCTGCTTGCTTCCCGTGTTTTTGAAGCAACCAGTAAGTCATCAATATACTGAACCAATGTTGTTTGGAAAGGCATTTCTGATGACTCTAAATTCTTTTTCAACACTTGATTAAATATTGATGGTTGATTCGGAAAACCCTTGTGCAATTCTGCACCAACAATACAAACAATTACAGAATTTAAAACAGAAGAGAAACTGGCTATCCTCATGTAGAGGCGCAGAGAACAATAGCTTGTGACTAGTCCACTACTGTGAACCATTCTACATCAAATGGAATTTGAAACAATCACTGCTGGATTGGGTACCACTGGACAACATTTAACAACGTTGTTAATCTTTCTCAAATCCTGAACTATGCGACATTTCTCACTAGGTTTTCCGCAAACCCATAACAGATTAATTAAATGGGCTGCTCAGCACTTCTTATAAAACTCCTTGCTTAACAAACCTGCAATTACAGGAGTAACTCCTTCAATTACATCTGGTAACATATGATATTGGGGTGTTTTCTGGAAAACTTCATTTGGTTTAACTGTGACTGACTGGTTCCACTCCTTTAATTAGACCAATATATTTTCCAGAAAGATCCCAAACCTTCAAAACAACTGTATCTTGCAGATCTATTGGCAGCTTCTTAACTGTAAATGCAGGATAAATAGTAATCAATGGGAATTCTTTATTAATCAAATTACAATTAACTGGTATGGATGATTCCTCATAATCACTATTTGTTTGAATAGCAATTCCATCATTTGTGCAAGTAATCGAACACTTTAATTTGTACAACAAATCCCTTCCCAATAGGCATACTGGATTTGACTCAGACTACGAATTTGTGCATACCTCCAAGAGTACCAATTTTAACAGGAATCTGCTCAGTAATCGGGTTTGTCAGGTGTTGATTTGCTACTCCTACAACTGTACTGTTCTCCTAGAGAGTCTCACATTGGGAACTTCTGCAGTTCTGACAGTAGAGCGTGTAGATCCTGTGTCAACCAGGAAGATACAACATGACCCATTATTGTTCCATTTACATAAGGACTATTCTGATCCTTCTCTAATGAAGCTGCTAGCACACATTCTTTATCCAAACTAACAATTTCATCACTGAATTCATCCACACTGTGTAACGGGAACAGTGTTATAAGTGGGTGACTGTTTTGACTTAACCTTTGAACCATGTTCTGCTGAGGAACCACTATCTGCTGCTGTGCCATTGGCGCTTGAGGCATTTGCAGCTGTAGTTGCAATATTTGCATCTGCTGTTTGCTGTTGTGGATTCTGATTTCTCGGTCCTCTCAAATTTGGAAAAATTATTATGTTCATTCACCTGCACAACACCTTCCTGCACCATCAGTGGACACTCCTGCTTCCAGTGTCCAAGACCCCTGCAAGCGTGACAAGGTAACATCTTCATTGTCTGCACATAATACGAATTAACATTAGTATTCAAGTCAACTCCAACATGATTTCCAATTCCACTAGCAACACACATCTTCCTCTCGCCTGTCCCTGACTCAAAATCAATTGCATGTTTCCCTGTTGTTGGGGAATTTCCTGCATCCCTGTTTGTGCTGTTCTAACTTGCATCACCAATGTTTTTTCTTTCAATCTTTTCTGCTTCATTTCAATTTCGTCACTGCAATATTCAGCAAACTAATACTTCATCAACTGGTTTTGCTTGCCAGCAAATTAAATGACTCTTAAGCATGTTACCAATTTCAGGTCTCAACCTTACAACAAACCTGAACACAAAATGAATAATGTCTGAGTTCAATTGCCTCTGTACCACTGTAATGCTTGAATGCCTGCAGCAACCTTTCATAGTATGCATGTATTGATTCCTTTACTTCCTGATTTGTTCTATCAATTCTCTGCTAATCAATATCTTTAGGGGAAGTTCTCATTTTCAAAAAATTAATCACTTTGTAATATCTTTTCATTACATCAGGAGATGGTGAACCTATAACTGGATCTTGTGGAGGCTGTCTTGTCGGCCAGTCAACACTCCTTTTGCACTCAATCCATAAATCAGCTAGGACCACTATTTCTAAAAGAGTATTTAAATCTTCCCACAGGCATTTTGTGAGTTTCAAAAACCTGCCTGTCTGCCGATACTATTCCACTGGTTTATCTCTCAATCTAGGGTAATCATTTGTGAATGACAAAATATCACTCCTGCGTCAGGGACATGAACAATTCCCTCCAGAAATGTCTCTCATTGGTAATAATAACTTTACTGGACTATCAGTCTGCTGATTGCCAGTGGAGTTTAAAGTTGCAGACTCTTCTTCTGTACTATTTTCTTTACCCATCTGCCTTTCTGTCTTCCCATTTATTTAATTCTCCCCCTGTTTGAATACTTTGGATTAATTCTCTAATATGAATTTTCATTCCAGGTGATATCATGTTTGCAATGTCTTTTGAATCCCATTCTAATCTGTAACTCCTCTTTAATGGTTTGGATTTCTCAATATCCAACTCATTTTTCCGCAAGCTCACACTTCTGATGTGCCAATCCTGTTCTGTTTGTGACATCTTTACACATCAAACTTAACTCATCTTCATTATATGAGTCGATTCTATTTAATTCAGGTGTTCCCTCAATCATTTCATTTAATTCTAATTTTAATCTTGCCAGATTCAGTTTTCTTTCCCTTTCAGCAACTGTTTTCATTACTGATGCTTCACTCACTTTCACCAACCATTCTGTTTATTGCTGAGCTGTCAAGCCTTTTAAAGAAACATTACTGTTCACATTAGGCACACATTGTGGAGTATTACATGGTGGACCATCACACTTTTATGTGACACTAGAAGTGATTTTGGATATGGATTTGATCTCTGCAAATTTTGTGAAATCCTAGAATAGGTGAACCTGTTTTGACAAAAGTATGATTAATTGGAGACCTAGCTCCTGCAGTAGCATCAAGTTTCTCCATTTCTGCATTTGAATGAAAAAGATTCAGCTTATAACTCATTATAAAGGCCTGGGCACCAAAATAAAAGTAATCTCCATCAGCAAATCAGATGGCTAAAATCGGGACCAACACTGGCAAATTGAGTCAGTTTTGAACTTGTAAAGACCAGCTATATGTGTTTTGCAAGGTATGGGAGACTGCATGCAAGTTGTTGCTACAGGCAATGTTTGTGGTAATATCAGAGAAATCAACACTAAAATAGAGTTCTCCAGACCACAAAACAGGCCCACAACCAGGAAAAAAGTAGTCCAAACCATTACTTGTCAGACCAGCCCTCTGGCACTACAAGACTGCCCAAAGGCCAGCCTGACCACCACCCACCACCCCAGTTGACAGCTCTTTATTCACTTACAACTTTGAATAATTTTTCTATCGATCCAGCTCACTCTGGTTCCAATTAATAGTGTGGGTACTGAGTCAAAACATGTGACAACCTAAAAGGAACACATTTGTATAGAAAGTCAACGTTCCCATCCTCTTTTGGGATCAACACTTTGTATTTGGATTTATAACATGATGGACAGAAATCACCACTTATATCCATCGGACAGCGAGGATACAAGCAAAATCTTGTTTTCTTAACATTTTAGCAAGCAGAATAGAAAAGAGGAAAGAAACACCATAATTTTAGAGTACTCATGTGATATGCCATTCACTTTTGATAATAAAAGTGGAAGTTGCACTGGGAGGAAATTCCAGAAGACCAGGAGGATGCCAGATTACGTAATTAGAAAATACAAGGTCTATGAAAAGTATTGGGCACGCATGAAGGGGTGAGAACAGCAGCGTAACACAAAGCAAGCAGATTCACTCTTGCGTTATCAGGGCAGCAAGATACCAAGTGCTTAGTCTCTCACCCTCATGTGCAGGGTGCCCATCTAGTTGGGATCTGTACTAAAACAAGACTAGGGCTTGTATGTCTTTGAAAGCTTGAGTGGGGCAAAGGGCGTAAACCCCTGCTCAATTTTGGCTTCCTTTGGGCTAGCAGCAGGGGATGGAATCAGTCTTAATGTGTAACTACTTCTCACATTGTTCCTCCACATCATTCCTCCTTAATGGGGTGTATTACTTTAGCATTAGACAGTATAAAATGGTGCATGGCTACTGCTTTCATCATTGATCCTCATTCTTGCCCCTTTGGTATCCTTTCACTCATTCAACAGTATTTCTTCTTGGCACATGTCGTTGTGTGTGTTGCTGGGCCTTCTCACACTACCCCACTTTTTTGTGTTTGGGTACACAGCATCTCACTGCCCTCACGGCTAAGATGGTTAGTACTTAATTGAATTATAATTGTGCATTTACCCTAATCCATCGCAACGCCAGGCACTGCGTCTCATAACACAATAATAGCACCTCAGTGATCATCTTTTGTGACATAACACTTCCCATAAAGGCTTAAAGCAAAAACCAACCCCACCACAACCACACACCCTACACATTCATAGCTAAGTATTTTAGTGTCCTACCTTGGGGAAGAGCTAGTCAAATGGTACAATACAAGATAAAACATTTAATCACAATGGAGAACGCCCAACTACACCCTCCCCACTCATTCCTCATAAAACAGGGATTATACACAGTGCATTAGTTATTTCGGGCAAGAGAGCTCTTGAAATTGCTTTGCTCCATAAGTCAGGCAGTGGGCTCCCCTCGGCTTGGAGAGTCGGTGTGATTTTTTTAAACAGCTACAGTGATCTACTCTCAATATCTAATAGTGCCACATCTGGGATTTTACTGGGATATTGCTTGTAGAGCTGCATTCAATGGCAGCATTCCTTGTTCAGCACATAGCAACCGTATTGTTCTTTCTCCTAGATAGGTCAATCCAAGTAAGATAACTCCCCAGTCATGAGGAATCTCAATCTTATAGATCTCTTTCTATTGCTTAGAGCACCTTGTCCCAAAATTCAGATATGTCAAACTGCCACAGGATGGGTCAGTGTTTCATCACCTTCATTGCCTCTCCAGCATTTTTGATATCTGGACTTGTGACATTTGTGAATTTTGGGAGGAGTTCCTCCTCCTTCTTTGAACTGATCTAAGCTCATGAACATGTTATCTTTATATAAATGTCCCGTATTTAGCATCTTCCAGTTCTCTAGGGCTTGCTGCACCACCTTCTGCCAGTGGTGAGATGCATTGCCGGGTGGTTTAGGGGTAGACAGTGAAATTTACTGTTCTGCTGACTGCATCGATTCACACCATAGCCAGTTAGTAAATGAACTCCTATTTATGCACCCAAGACAATTAGGCAATTTATCAGCAACCCGTCTGCAGCATACCCTTACCTATTGGACCCGTTTCAACAGTAGAAAGGAATCAAGATTGGATATGTTTATATAGTGCACAGCAAAATGGGCATGTCCAGCCAGAAACCACCTTTCCAGATCTGGAAACAAGTACCAACCTTTATCAGTCAAGAGCATCAGTATCTCTGAACAAATTCCGAAATGCACTCCAGAGCAGACAACCTACGCCATCAAGATCCTCCTTGGGAGTTACATGTATATTTACAAATGGATATAACAATTTTGTCAGAACAACCATCTTTAGCATAACCATCTAACCTGCCATTAAAAGTGGCAGTCTTATCCACCTGTCTATTTAACTGGAGAGTTTCCCCAAAGTCTAGACCATAATTGGTGAGCACACTCCCCTGCGGTCTGTGGAATTTTATTCCAAGGTACGGAATAGTGTCAGTACATAGTCTTAGGTGATATATTTAAGCACAACTAGGCTTGTAGTGCCTGTAAACAGAAATATTTCAAACTTACCCTAATTAATATAAATTGCAGTGAATAAAACATACTTAATCCTTTATTACTCCTCTCTGGCCTCTTAATAAAGAGCAATAAACCATCAGCATAACGTGAAATGTGGGGATCACATTGAAGAAGCTTCTATGAAGCAGTACTTTCGCCAACGCAAGAAGCAGGAGAACAAGGGACATAGGTACCCCTTCTTACTGCGACAGAATGTGATAACTATTAATTCTTTTCTTGACAGTAAGCTGTGAGTAAAACAGAAGCTATTAGGCATAACAAGTAAGCTCCCAGCCCCACTCTTATTAGTATTATGCACAGAAATCTCCACTTCCTGGAGCCAAATGCTTTTTCATTGTCAATAAACAGACTGCCAGAAGATCTAAGTTAACTGGCGTTTAAAAGTAAATCATTTGCATAGATTATACACCGTTACTCTCTCTGGGACGAACCCAGCATAGTCTGGTAGTAACATCCCTTTATTCAAAGATGAAAGGCTATTTGCTGATTTATGTATCAAGATACTTAGCTTCCTTAACTCTCTTTCTGGTGTTTACTCTATCAGATTCCTCATCTTTTGAATATTCCCCAGGTTTCAGACTGGATCAAGAAATTTGCAAGTAGTAACCTGTTCACTGGTAAGTGGTGCTCTGCAGCATTGTGCAGATATTGTTCCGGTCCAGAAGTGACGTGCTGAGCCACAAAGAAAGGACACTCGCGTTCATGGAAATCAGTTGCTTTCTAGGCTGCCACTACCCCATGTGCAGAGCCCGACAGCAGATTGGTCCTGACCAGTGTGCAGATCCCTAAACTTTGCACCTTTTTAGATAGAAAAGAGTTCATTTCACAGAACAGGGACATGAGAGACTTAAGACTCTGCAGTAAGACTATCCACCAGAAAGAGCATTACAGAAGTAACTTTCTTCTGATGGATACTTCTAACTGCAGATTCCTCACCTTTAGAATAGATACCTAAGCAGTACTTCCTAGGTAGGTCTGTGAACTGACTAAAACCAGGAATTCCTGCAGTACTAAACAGGCAAAGTGTCCCTTTTGTCAGACCTGGCTGTCAAGACAGTAGTAATTTGTGAATCTGTGCAGTTCCGCCCAAATAGCAGCCTGGCAAATATTCTGAAAAGGTACTTCAATTGCCAATGCAGCCTTCGGTCTGATGGAATGTGCCTGCAAGCGGCATTAGGGGCGCTTCTTAGCAAGGGTGTGGCTGATTTTGATGCAGATGACAATCCAATGAGAAAATGTCCTTTTCTGGATTCCTCTACCCTTATTCACCACCAGCAAACCTAACAAAGAGCTGATCACACACATGATGTTCCATGGCACCATCAATGTGGAAACTGTGAGCACTTTTGGGATCCAGCTGATGGGAGTTTCTCCTCTTCCTTTAAGGAGTGAGGTGGAGGGCAGAATGCTGGGAGGGTGATGTTTTGGCCAACATGAAAAGGAGCTACCTCTTTCAGGGGAAATGAGACTCAGATTAATACCAGCTTGCCCGGAATGAATGACCTATGAGGCAGATTGACAGAGGGCTTGTACCTCACTCACGCACTGAACAGATGTGATGGCAACGAGGAAATGTTTTATAGCCACAAGGGACAGCTGTGCAGCAGTTCAAAAGAAGTACACATAATGAACAGGAGCACCAACCTCAGGTCCCTCTCAGGTATGATGATAGGTATAGGAGAAAACTTATGCTGTAAAACATTTTTTTTACGTTTTTAAATAGCATCACAACAGGTAATTTAAATAAAGAGGGCTGGTCTGACTACCTCAAAAAGGTTAAAAGGACTGACAACCTTTAACTGTGCACAAAGCAAGTCCTTGCTAGGCTAGGGACAACACAAAAAACAAAACTGAGGATAGTTTGAAGTGGGTTAATGTGCAGAGTACCCAAGCAAACCACAAACTTGTCTCAAGGGCAAGCATGGAAAATGTTACTTACCCAGTAAGCAACTGTTTGTGGCATGTAGTGCTGTATATTCACATGTCCTGCATGCTCCTGCCATCAACTATTGGGTTTGGAGTGCTGCAAGTCGTTTTTTGTCGAAGAAGCATTTGTAAGTCACAGGAATGGAGTGACTTCTCCTTGGTGATACTGCGCATGAGTATTAACTCCTTCGTTAGATTGTTTTCCCACAGGCAGGTGAGAAAAGGAGTGTAGAGGAAGTATAGAGAAAGATGTCAATGCAAATGTATCTACATATGTACAACCATATACAAAACTAAAGCAAATGAAACGGCCACAGGCATCCCTGGGAGAAGGGAGGGTGCATGTGACTCTACAGCAATACATGCCACGAACAGATGCTTACTGGGTAATTAACATTTTCCATTCAATGGCATGTGTGGCTGTAGATGGACTTGCTCTGCACAGACTGTAAAGCAGTCCCTCCATGAAAGCAATGGCTAGCCTGTGGGCGTTGCAGTTGATTGGAAAACTGTTCTCAGTACTGCTTGGCCTACACTGGCTTGCGGACGTGAATACATCTACACAATAATGTTTTGTAAATGTATGTGGTGTAGACCATGTAGGTACTTTACAAATGTTAGCTATGGGTAAGTTTCTAAGGAAAGCCATAGTGGCTTCCTTCTTCTTGTTACTATGTGCTCTGGGAGTGACAGGAAGTTGCTTTGCTTTAGCATAACAAGTATGAATATATTTCCCTATCCAATTAGCTATGCTACTTACGGATGTTGGATTGCCTTTATGAGGTAATGAGAAAGCTATAAAAAGCTGTTTAGTCTTTCTGAACTCTGTTGTTCTATCAATATAGAATATTAATGCATGTTTAACGTTAAAAGCCTGAAGAGCTCTGTAAGGGAAATGCCTCCTTGGCATGGTTACCCCCTAACTTTTTGCCTTTGCGGATGCTAAGGTATGATTTGAAAGTGTGCTGGGACCCTGCTAACCAAGCCCCAGCATCAGTGTCCTTTCCCTCAACTGTACCTTTGTCTCCACAATTGGCACAACCCTGGCATTCAGGTAAGTCCCTTGTAACTGGTACCCGTAGTACCAAGGGCCCTGATGCCAGGGAAGGTCTCTACGGGCTGCAGCATGTCTTATGCCACCCAAGGGTCCCCTCACTCAGCACATGCCCACTGCTTCACAGCTTGTGTGTGCTGGTGGGGAGAAAAAGACTAAGTCGACATGGCACTCCCCTCAGAGTGCCATTCCAACCTCACACTGCCTGTGGAATAGGTAAGTCACCCCTCTAGCAGGCCTTACAGCAACAAGGCAGGGTGCACTATACCACATGTGAGGGCATATGTGCATGAGCACTATGCCTCTACAGTGTAAGCAAAACCTTAGACATTGTAAGTGCCGGGTAGCCATAAGAGTATATGGTCTGGGAGTTTGTCAAACACGAACTCCACAGTTCCATAATGGCTACACTGAAATCTGGGAAGTTTGGTATCAAACTTCTCAGCACAATAAATGCACACTGATGCCAGTGTGCAAATAATTGTGACATACACCCAGAGGGCATCTTAGAGATGCCCCCTGAATACCTACCCGACTTCTAGTGTAGGCTGACTAGTTTCTGCCAGCCTGCCCCACACCAGACATGTTGCTGGCCACATGGGTAGAGTGCCTTTGTCACTCTGTGGCTAGGAACAAAGCCTGTAACTGGGTGGAGGTGCTTCTCACCTCCCCCTGCAGGAAATGTAGCACCTGGTGGTGATCCTCAAAGGCTCACCCCTTTTGTTACAGCGCCCCAGGGCATCCCAGTTAGTGGAGATGCCCGCCCCTCTGGCCACTGCCCCCACTTTTGGCGGCAAGGCTGGAGGAGATAATGAGAAAAACAAGGAGGAGCCACTCACCAGTCAGGACAGCCCCTAAGGTGTCCTGAGCTGACATGACCCCTGCCTTGAGAAATCCTCCATCTTGAGTTTGGAGGATTCCCCCAATAGGATTAGGGATGTGCCCCTCTCCCCACAGGGAGGAGGCACAAAGAGGGTGTAGCCACCCTCAAGGACAGTAGCCATTGGCTACTGCCCTCCCAGACCTAAACACACCCCTAAATTCAGTATTTAGGGGCTGCCCAGATCCCAGGAAATCAGATTTCTGCAACCTGAAGAAAGAAGGACTGCTGACCTACAAGCCTGCAGAGAAGGAGGAAGACGACAACTGATCTGGCCTCAGCCCTACCGGCCTGTCTCCAACTTCGAAAAACCTGCTCCAGCGACGCATCCGACAGGGACCAGTGACCTTTGAAGCCTCAGAGGACTGCCCTGGCCGACAGGACCAAGAAACTCCTGTGAACAGCTGCCCTGTTCAAAACCAGCTACTTCTTTGCAACAAAGAAGCAACTTCCAAGGACTTCACGTGTCCCACCGGAAACTGGAGACTCTACACTCTGCACCAGACGCCCCCAGCTCCACCTGCAGAAAACCAACACCTCAGGGAGGACTGCCCGGTGACTGCGAGCCAGTGAGTAACCAGAGACGACCCCCTGAGCCCCCACAGCGATGCCTGAAGAGAGAATCCAGAGGCTCCCCCTGACCGCGACTGCCTGTAACAAGGGACCCGACGCCTAAAACCAACACTGCACCCACAGTCCCCAGGACCTGAAGGAACCGAACTTTGACGCAGGAGTGACCCCAAGATGACTCTCTGACTTGCCCAGGTGGTGGCTGTCCCGAGAAGCCCCCGTGTGTCTGCTTGCACCGCTAGAGTGACCCCTTGGTCCCGCTATTGAAACCTATACAAAACCAGACGCTTGCTTTGCACACTGCACCCGGCCGCCCCTGTGCCGCTGAGGGTGTGTTTTGTGTGCCTACTTGTCCCCCCAGCGCTCTACAAACCCCCCCCTGGTCTGCCCCCCGAAGACGCAGGTACTTACCTGCTGGCAGACTGGAACCAGAGCACCCCTGTTCTCCATAGGCGCCTTTGTGTTTTGGGTACCTCTTTGACCTCTGCACCTGACCGGCCCTGAGCTGCTGGTGTGGTAACTTTGGGGTTGCCTTGAACCCCCAACGGTGGGCTGCCTATGCCTCAGGACTGAGACTTGTAAGTGTTTTACTTACCTCCTAATCTAACCTTTACTTACCTCCCCCAGGAACTGTTGATTTTTGCAGTGTTCACTTTGAAAATAGCTTATTGCCATTTTTACAAAGACTGTACATGATATTTTTTTCATTCAAAGTTCCTAAAGTATCTAAGTGAAGTACCTTACATTTAAGTATTACTCTTAAATCTTGAACCTGTGGTTCTTAAAATAAACGAAGAAAATATATGTTTCTATATAAAAACCTATTGGCCTGGAATTGTCTTTGAGTGGGTGTTCCTCATTTATTGCCTGTGTGTGTACAACAAATGCTTAACACTACCCTCTGATAAGCCTACTGCTCGACCACACTACCACAAAATAGAGCATTAGAATTAACTACTTTTGCCACTATCTTACCTCTAAGGGGAACCCTTGGACTCTGTGCACACTATTTCTTACTTTGAAATAGTATATACAGAGCCAACTTCCTACAAGCTCTTTCAGCAACTGAGTCAGGCTGCGGAAAAAACACTGGTAACTCAATGGATTGATTAATATGGAATTTAGAGACCAGCTTAGGAAGGAACTTTGCGTTGGTGTGAAGAACCACCTTGTCTTTATGAATCTCAAAGAATGGTTCTTCGAAGGTTAGTGCCTGGAGCTAACTAACAAGCCTGAGTGATGTGATAGCAACTAAAAAAGCCACTTTCCATTAAAGGTACTGAAGAGGCCGTTCATGAAGTGGTTCGAAAGGAAGACTCATAAGCCTAGTAAGGACAATATTGAGGTTCCATAATGGTGCATGGGGCATTCTTGGTGGAATGACCCTTGAAGACCTTCCATGAATGCTTTAATTACTTGAATCATAAAGAGTGATTTGTTTTGTCAAAATCAAATCAGGCTCTATAAAGCTTAACGACTAAACCATAAGGGGCTCAAGGCGCTAAGGGGGCTTGTCCTCTGAGCTTCAGTTGAAAAGCCAAGTATAAGGGCCTTCCTGAATTGAAGTAGCGATGGTGACTGCCTGAGGTGCAGGGGCAGGGTGTTCCAGCTCTTTGCCGCGAGGTAGGCGAAGGATCTTCCGCCAGCCGAGGTCTTCTATATGCGGGGTATGGTGGCTATTCCTTGTTGAGCGGAGTGGAGAGGTTTGGTGGGGGAGTAGAAGGTGATTCTGTGGTTGAGGTAGGCAGGTCCTAGGTAGTGGAGGGCCTTGTAAGCATTAACAAGGAACTCTAAGTTAATTATTTTCTCGATAGGAAGCAAGTGGAGGTCTCTTAGGCGAATGGAGATATGTTTGCGGCGGGGAATGTCCAGGATGAGTCTGGCAGAGGTGTTTGGATGTGGTGTAGTTTCTATAGGTTCTTCTCGGTGGTACCGGCATAAAAGGCGTTGCCATAGTCAAGTCTGCTGGTAACCAGGGCATGGGTTGCGGTTTTGAAGCAGTCCTTTGGGATCCATTTGACTGAGTTGACTTGGTGGGTCATGGTGTTGTCTGTTTTATAAATATGCAGCTATAGTTGTGAGATGTAAGCAAATGGAAGTTTAAGCTAAATTAGCTTTTTGTAAATGATGCAAGTAACAGACAATGTCTTGGACAGAAGCTTTGATGAGATTAATAGGTTTGGATTGACAGTAGCAAACAAAGTGTTTCCACTCTGCAGCATAACATGTTCTGGTAGTGGGTTTACGAGCTTCTCTAAGGAGAAGCTTGTAGGATGTCCATGAACTCTGCTGGCAGATCTAGATAACCAATCCCTATGACCTCAGGAGCCATATCCTATGGTTGAGGGATTTGGGGTCTGGGTGTCTACCTGACCTTGGTTTTGTGTGAGAAGGTCTGGCATGTTGGGAAGTTTCTCGTGGGAGGACTAGTGAGAGATCCAATAGCGTGGTGAACCAGGGCTTGCAAGCCAATGTTGGAGCTACAAGGATCATTTTGAGAGATGTTTGCCTGATCCAAACTAGAAATGGAATGAGAGGCAGAGGAGGAAAAGCACAGGCCAGTATCCCTGACAAGTTCAACCATAGAGCACTGCCCTTGGATTGAGGGTGTGGGTACCTTGAAGCGAAGTTTAGGCATTTTGTGTTTTGTGCTGTGGCGAAAAAATCTGAGTGTTCCCCACTTTCGGAAGTAACTTTGAAGGACTTGTGGGTAGAGTTCCCATTCGTGGACTTGTTGCTGCATCCTGCTGAGCAGTTCTCCAAAGTTGTTGTCCGTTCCTGGGAGATACCCTACCACTATGTGAATGTGATGGTGGGGAGTCGATTTCCATATTGTCAGACAGTTGTGACAAATGGAGTCACCTTGTGCCCCTTGTTTCTGAAGGTAATACATTGCTGTGATATTGTCTGTATGAACTAGGACAACCTTGTGAGAGAGGTGATGAATAAATGGTTTCAGGGCTAGAAATGCAGGCTGAAGCACTAGCAGCTTTATGGGTAGCAATTGATAATTAGAATCCCAATGGCCCTGCACTGAGAGGTCCTGAAGAGGGGTGAGTGCCCTAGTTTGTGTTTGAGGTGTCTGTTGTGAAAGAGCAAGAAACAGGAGCCCCTTTAAGAGATTGATAGTGTTCCACCATTACAAAGAGAGGTGACTATGGCGGTCTAACACCAGATCTTCCCTGTGATTGAATCCACTCATGAGACTGACATTGCTCTAGAGGGCGCACGTGGAGACTGGCATGGGGAACTATGGCAATGCAGCAGGCCATCATCCCTAACAGTTGCTTTATGGTCCTGACCGTGTATTAACAATTCTCTCAAAACTGGGGGAAGAGAGGCAAAGTTGTGAACACGCTCCTGACTGTGGTATGCAATCCCAAATTCTACACTGAGTAAAGCTCCTAGATGAACAAGTTACTTACCTTTGGCAATGAATTATCTGGTAAAGACATTCTAGTTGCAAGTTTCTTAACTTAGAATTTCCCCCAGGCGTCTGACTGGATTCAAGCAGCACCCTTGTGTGGCATCAGGTGGCATCTGTCAACTCTGCATGCGTCATTGGCGTCGTCTTTGCCATGATGATATCATGGTTGTATATAGGTGTCACCCCAGCGTGCTGACATCAGTTTCTTTTCATGACTTTCCACACCAGTAGCGCAGAGCCATGAAGAACACTGATATTGGTGTGCCAGAAGTAGGGTCCTGAAAAGGGAGTCCCTGTTCCTAGAAATTAGTTTGCAAAGCGGGGAAGGATGGGTGGGTCTGTAAGGTATCCGCAACTAGAACATGTCTCTACCAGAGAGGTCGGTCTGCACAAAAATGAGCGCATGGCCTCACAGAATTCTTTGACTTGGGCAGGGGTTCCTCCGGTTCCAGGAAACTCAGGGAGGTGCGGAGCCCATCGGCAACAGGGTCCGAAGACTGAGGTTTACAGCGTCGACACACTTCCCCGATGGCGACGGGTTGAAGAATGTTGGCGCTCTTCGGCAACTACTTCTTGTGACCCGAATGTCCTGAGGACAGAGTGGGATGAAGAGTGGTGGTTTTGCAGAGCTGTGGAGGACCAGCAAGGTCCTGGGGACTTGATCCTTGGAGAGGAGTCTGAGCTGCCCCTCAAAAGACAGGAGAGCCAGCGGAAGCAGTCGCAGCCCCAACAAGCAGCCCATTGGCAGCAGGCACAGTAAGTCGCAGTGAGGCCCAGTCAGCACACCTGAAGAGGAGCCACACGTTGCTGGAGCAGCAGAGAGTTGACTGTCCTTGCAGAGGTAGTGTGCTAGGGCCCAGGGCTACTTGGGGCCTGAAGATCCCTCTGAGAAGGAGTCAACAAGCCTTGGTTGGTGCAACAGGCGTGGTGCACAGGGATTCTGTGCCCATTGGCAAAGGCAAGGGCTTTCAGTCTCCCACATTGGACAGAAGGCAGAGAGGAACCAGGGGATCCCTCAGAACCACCTGTGTTGGAGAATTTTTGCAGAGTGGAGGACAGAAGATCCCACCAGCCAGATGTTGTTGCCTTAGGTGTCTGCAAATGCAGGGGGTTACTCTTTCACTCCAAGGGAAATTCATTTTCACTTCTTTGGTGCAGCTGAAGTCTTGCTGACTCCAAGGATGCAGCCGTGGAAATGTTGCAGACTGCTGACAGGAGCCGGAAAACAGCGTTGCAAGGAGAAGTCTTAGAAGGCTTGGTTCCTATGTTGCCCAGCAGCAGTTACGGAGGCCAGGAGCAGAAGATGTCTTTGCAGGGAGGTCCTGGTGGAGTCTTGCAGAATAAATCTGGAGACCCATCTGCAAGGGAGTCCCTAAACAATCCAAAAAGGGGGTTTAGTCACTCTCTGGAGTGATTACCTATCAGGAAGGGTCTCTGATGTCAGCTACTTGGCCTACCAAGTCAGATGATCCCAGAGGCCTCTGCCCATCTTGGTTTCAAGATGGTAGTACTAAGTGGCCACCTGGAGGAGCTCGGGGCACCACCCTAGAGGTGGAGATGACAAGGGAGCGGCCACTCCCCTTTCCTTTGGTTGTTTTGCGCCAGAGCAGGTACCAGTGGTCTCTGGACTGGTGCAAACTAGATTATGCAAGGAGGACACCAAATGTGCCCTTCAAAGCAGTCTGGTGGCTTGGGGAGGCTACCCCCCCAAGCCTAGCAGAGTCACATGTATCCCAGGGATCTGGGTCCTGGTGTGTGTCCCTTAAGTCTCTCCCCATAGAATAAAGGGGGATCCTGTGGTGTTACATCTGCTGCAGTAAGAGAGGTGGGTGAATGAGGAGGGGAAGAGGGTGGGGGAGAGGTAGGTGGAGGAGAAAGGTGAGCAAGAGCAAGAGGAAGAGGCTTCTGAATGGAGATAGCCGTTTCCTTAATCTTCTTTGGAGGTGGTGATGTGTCCAGAGCCTCCTGAAAAGATAAGTTTTTCTGGGGGGGATGCAATGATGCGCCCTGTGCCCGCTTGGATGGGGAGCTGGTGCTGATAAGCACCCATAATCTCCAAAATGGGTTCAACTGGAGATGGAGTGGCTGAAGATTGACTAGAGTTTTTCGGTTCCCAAGAAGTTGAATCCCTTGTTTACGGGCACCAAAGTTTTCGAACTGTGCCCTATTGTCGGTACTAAAGCTGAGGTGGTGGTTGATCGGTTCAGTGCTGAAGTGATCGGTGCTGAGGTTTGGGAGGTGGAGTGGGACCACTGTCTCGGACCGAAGATGTCCAGGTCGATGCCGAAGACGTTGACCTAGTCTTGGAGATTTTCAGTGCTGAGCCAGAAGACAAGGGTATCCGAGCGAGTTGTTCGGAGCAGGCCATGGCCTGAAGGCAGTGGCGGTCCAGCAACCTCAGTTAAGGGTCTTTTGAGAGTCTTAGAGAGGGCAGCAGTGGCAACTGTACTCACGGGTTGCATCGGCGTGACTTCTTGACTTTCGATGTCTGACTGGGAGTCAAAGTCCTGGATGGAGAAGGCCTCCTCCTGTTCCAGCACCTCCTGGGCGTGCTCCTCCTTACAGATGAGTGGAGTGTCTTCCAGAGTCTTGTGCGCCATCGCTAATCATCGAGTCCTCCGGTCCTGAAGTGTCTTTTTCGGCCAGAAGGATCAGCAGGTGCTGCAAGTGGCTTCTTGATGGTCAGGGGAGAGGCACAAGTTACACACCAGATGTTGGTCGGTGTGGGGTGGCACAGAGGGCAGAATCAAAACGGGGTTTATTCCATCAGCACAGCATGCTGGTCAGTACCACGTGGTGACGTAGACCCGAAAGGGTGAAGATGCCTTGAAGGGCGTTCAGTCAGTTCCTGTAGAAAGTTGTTTCTCTATATAGTGCACTAAAATGAAGTACACTGTGCAGATTCCAGTGGATCCCCTAAGGCTTGCAGAGGGCAGAAAGAGATCGGCCTAGTGCTCTTTCTGTGGTAGTGTGGGCGAGCAGTTAGGCTTATCAAGAAGTCGTGTTAAACGTTTGTTCTACTCACAGAGGCATTATATCAGACACACTCAAAGAATAAATCTGAGACCAATTTAGAAAAAAAACAGTTTTTAAATATTATTTGAACCAAAGAACTTCAATACAAGGTAAGCAGTTTTTATGTTAAAAGAACTTTGCTGTTTCAAAAATCGACAGTGCAATTTTCAGAGTTTTCAATGTTAACCTATGGGAGGAAAACAAGAATGCAGTTTCACAGGTAAGTACACAACTTACAATCCCAGTCTTCAGGGTTTTAGACTAATAACATGCAGGGTTAAGGTTGGTACCAAGAGTGTACCCACAGCAGCACGGGTGCAGCTGGGTGCAGAGGTCAATTTCGAAGTCTGTGCCCAATGTTAATCAAAGGAGACTGGGGGGGGAATGAAGACGCACTGCTCCCTGGTAAGCACAAGCGGTGTCAGAGGTTGGTCTCCGGGGGTTTGAGGCGAGCACCAGGGGAAGGCCACAATGCAGCACCAAACTTACAACCTCCGCAGCACGGAGGTGGCCGGGTGCAGAGTGCCAACACAGCATCGGGCGCCAAATGCTATCCAAGGGAGACACAGGGTATACACTGAAGCGCACCTTACAGGTAAGTAAAGCAGGGTCAGGGGGTCAATCTCCTGGAGTTGAATTAAGTACAAAGGGGGCCACAAGGCAGCACCAAACATACACCCTCAGCGGCAGAGGGGCAGCGGGGTGTAGAGTTCCAACAGAGAACTGGGTGCTCAATGTTATTCAATGGAGGAGGTCACTTTCAGAAATAGGCTGCAGGCTCTGGTCAGGAAGCCGTGTGAGATCAACCCACATCTGCCCAGATAGGCAGAGATGCCAGGGGGCATAGGGATACTGACAGTCCAGCTCTCCAAGGCGCAGGGGGCTCCAGGTGCAGGGGTGTCTTTTGGCGTCGGAAAAAGCTTACCGGGTAGGTCATGGTCAGATGGAGTCCTCAGATTTAGGATGCAGGCATCACTATGGAGTCCATCAAGGGTCAGCCCATGGGGGAATCTTGGTCAGAAGCGCTGGGGAACCTTCATTTGACTGGTGGGACACTTGAACTCGGTTCAGGGGCATCGGGTGCGGATGTGGTTCCAGGCAGCGGGTTTTGCAGTTCCTCATGCAATCTTTTAACTTAGAGATGGTTTCTTTTGGACAGGGCCGGCGTCCATGGGAGTTCTTGGTCTTTATCAAAAGCAGACAGTCCTCCCAAGGCTTTCGAGGTCGCTGGGCTGAAGGACAAGCCTTCTGGGTGCAGGTTCTTTGAAAGCTGCAGGCAAGCCAGTAGGGCTGGGGCGAGGGTCTTTGGTGTCTTCAGACTTCTCTGCTGGGCAAGTTCTGTGTTGTTCGGCTCTTACTAGGTTCAACAGGTATCAGATTCTGTGGTTTAGGGGTGCCAACTAAATTCTGAATTTAGGGGCTTTACAGGGAGCACCAGGTGGTAGCCAATGGGCTACTCACCTTTAGGATGACTACACCCTTCTATAGACCACTTTCTTTAGGAAGTGGGCATAGCCCTAACCCTATTGGCCTAATTCCTTCAACACAAGATGGAGGAATTTAAAAAGTACTGGCATGAAGTCGGCACTCCTAAGTTAACTAATTTTCTAGCCAGCTTTGCCACCAAAAGTAGGGTCAGGAACTGGTGTTTAGCCTTCTCTGTCATTTGGAGAGGCATGGGTTGCACTTCAAAGGCAGCAAGGCCTTTGAAGGTCCCTGCCCTGGCATGTCCATCCTACCTGGGAAAGGAGGTCACACCTATGCACAGTTGAGGCCTTTGTTCTGACACCTCGAGAGCATTGGTGAACCTCAGTGGGGCAGAACTCAGACTAAGGTAGCTGTACTTGTTTTGACCAGTCAGTGCCCATACAAGGAGTTGGTAGGTTTTCAGGGGGCACCTTTAAGGTGCACTCTGAGTGCATGTATTAATAAAGCCATCACTGGATTAAGTGAGGTTTTATTAATACGAGATGCTTGATACAGAATCTCTATTGTCAGTGGAGCCATTATGCAGCTGGGGAACTCGTAATGACCAGTGTCCAGCACGTACTTAAAGTACTTACTTACCTTCGGTAACGCATTATCTAGTAGAGACTATCTAGCTGAAGATTCCTTACCTTAGAATTTCCTGGCATCAGTTTGGAATCCAGAATTTTTTGCTGAGCAGTACCCAGCGTGCTCCGCTGGATGGAGTTGCTCGGATCCGCATTCGTCTGTGCAAAACTAGGGCCCTGAAAGGGATAAAACCTAACCCTAATAGACATACCCGAAGAGCGGTGAGGCATGGGTGGGTGCAAGGAATCTGCAGTTGGATAGAATCCCTACCAGATAATGTGCTACCGAACGTAAGTAACCTGTTCATCTGATAGATACTTCTAGCTGCAGATTCCTTACCTTAGAATAGATACCCAAGTCATAACCTCCTGGCGGTGGGCTGCGGATACCTCCACTCACACTAAAGTCCTGTAGGACCAAATGGGCAAAGTGTTTGTCCCGCCATACCTCATTGTCCAGGCAGTAATGTTTTGCAAACGTGTGCAAGGATGCCCACGTTGATGCCTGACAGATATCCAGAACTGGAACACCCGAGTTTGCGCAGTGGTAGCAGCTTTGCCCCTGGTAAAATGAGCCCTCAAGCCCTCAGGAGGCTGCTTCCTGGCCAACGCATAGCAGATCTTGATGCAGAGAACAACCCAGTGCAAAATGGTTTGCTGCTGCACTGCTCAACCTTTCTTTGCTCCCACGCACCCTACAAAGAGTTGGTCATCCACCCGGAACTCTTGTGCTGTCAAGGTAGAACGACAACGATCTTTTTGGGTCCAGTCCGTGAAGTCGCTTCTCCTCTTTGGAAGGATGTGGGGGAGCAAATAAGGTGGGCAGGGTGGTGTTCTCACCCGGATGAAATGGGGTCACCACCTCGGGGAGGAAAGAGGCACAAGTTCTGAAAATCACCTTGTCTGAAAACATGGTGAGATATGGTGGCTTGTATAGAAGAGAGTGCATCTCACTCACCCTCCTGGCAGTTGTTATTGCCACAAAGAAGGCTGTCTTCATGGTGAGCAGCCGGAATGGAAGGTTGTGGAAGGGCTCCATGGGAGTACACATAAGAAATGTGAGGACCAGATTGAAGTCCCATTGGGGGATAACCAAGGGCGTAGGGGGAAATATATGCACAAGCCCTTTGAGGAATTCATGTACAACGGGAGATTTGAAAAGTGAAGGCTGATCAGGCAGTCAAAGAAATGCCGATAAGCCGGAAAGATAGCCCTTGAGACTAACCAAGGCAGAACCCTGCTGGGCAAGGGATAGTATAAAGAGAAGGCTATCAGAAAGAGGATCAAAAGACCTTTCTGTACAATAATATACAAAGCGTTTCTAAAGGCAGGCGTATAACCATTTTAGTGGAGGGACGCCTGGCTGCCAAAACAACTTTACAGACTTCGGCCAAAAGTCATAAACAGTTGCCAATCAATCTCCACGCATGCAGAGTTGACAGGTTCGGATGGAGAACCGTCCCCTGCTGCACCAGAAGATCCCGAAGGGGCAACCTGATTGGAGGATTGATGCTCATTTACAGAAGCTCGGGATACCAAACTCTCCTTGCCCAATCCGGAGCCACTAGGATTACTTGGGCCCCGTCATTCTTGATAACTCTAGGCAGAAGTGGTATGGGTGTAAAGGCATACAGGAGGCTTGAATTCCACTTGACGAAAAGCGTCGCCGAGCAACTGCCGCCTTGGAAACTCCAAAACACAATACTGCTGACACATTGTACGTTCTCTGTGGAGGCTAACAGAACTAACCAAGGCACTCCCCACTGCTGAAAGAGTCCTTGCGCCACCTGAGGGTGGAGATACCATTCATGATCCGCTAGGCACCAATGGCTGAGTTTGTCCACCCTGGCATTCAGAGAACCTGCCAGGTGGTCAACCACCAGGTATATGGCCTGCTGTTCCAGCCATATCCAGAGATGCAGAGCGCCTCGACAAAGGTTCCACGACTCCACACCGCCCTGTTTGTTGCAGTACCACATTGCGGTGGTGTTGTCCATGAACACCTGCACTATCTTACCTTTTACAACTGGAAGAAATGCTTTCAATGTCAGACAGATCGCCCCCGGAGCTCCAGTAAATTGATATGGAGAACAGATTCCACCAGAGACCTATTACCTCTGATCTCTGCCTCTCCCAGACGGCCACCCCATCCCAGAAGTGACTCATCTGTCACTACTGTGAGATCTAGCTGGGGAAGGGAGTGGAGTCTGCCTCTGACCCAATCGCAGTTCACGAACCATGACTGCAGGTCTTATGCAGTTCCTGCTGAGACCTGAACCGTGTCACTAAGATTACCCTGATTCTGTGCCCACTGGAACTTCAGGGTCCATTTCAGAGCACTCATATGTCATCTGCCATGCTTGACTAAAAAGATGTAGGAGGCAATGAGTCCCAAATGCCTCAGAGTCCGTCTCACCGAAATCCAGGATAGAGGCCTAAACATCGGTATCATACCCTAAATATCCTAGACTCACTGCTTGGGAGGATAAGCCCAAAACTGCAATGTGTCCAGAACAGCTCAGATGAAAGGGAGCTTCTGAGAGGTGTGACTTTGGCATGTTTATAGTGATTCTCCAGAGAATGCAGGAGGTTCGCCCTCGTCTGAAGGTGGTTGATGAGAGCCTGAGGAGCCTTCAACAGTCAGTCGTCAAGGTAGGGGAAGAAATTCTTAACTTGCACAGATGAGCTGCTATGATCGCCATCACTTTGGTGAACACTCGAGGGGTACTGGTGAGACTGAAAGGGAGCACAGTAAACTGAAAGTGCTTGTGGCCCACCTTGAACCACAAGTAGCGCCTGTGGGCAGGCAGGATTGGGATGTTAGGAAACGCATCCTGCAAGCCAAACGCTACCATCCAGTCCCCTTGGTCTAGGGCAGACAAGACCTGAACAACAGTAAGTATCTTGAATTTCTTCTTTTTTGAGAAAGATTGACATCCCTTAAATCCAATACATGGCAAAGACCCTTGTTCTTTTTTGTAATCAGAAAGTAGTGGGGATAATAATCACTGCCTACTTCTGACATTGAGACCCTTTCTATGGCTCCCTTGGCCAAGAGAGCCGTAACTTCCTTGCAGAGCAAGATTAAGTGATCCTCCATCAGCCATTCTTTTAATGGAGGCATAGAAGGAGAGAAAGACTGGAAGGAAAGAACTCCTCTGTATGATCTGCAAGACCTATTTGTCTGATGTTATGGGACGCCAGTGAGGGAGATGAAATTGAATCCTCCCTCCAACTGGACGCATGTGGTCTTGCAGAATCATACTTGGACAACTTGGGTGCTGTAGAAGTGGGGGCTGTGTGGTGGCCGACCTCTGGCTAGACCCTCTGGGTCTGAAGGTACCACAATCTCGTCCTCGCACTGGATGTTGAGTTGACGGAGGACAGTGGCTGACTTGTGGGTGGCGTGGTACCACACCCCTTCCAAAGCCTCAAAATGGGTGAAAGGCAGACTGCTGGCTAGCGGATGCCAAGAGGCACAAGGATCTGGCCGTAGCCCGAGAGTCCTTGAACCACTCAAGCGCTGACTGTGCCTTTTCTCCCAATAGGCGCCAGCTATCAAAGGGCACAGCCATAACGTTCACATGGACATCCCCTGAAAAGCCAGACGTACGAAGGTAGGCGGGGCTATGAAGGGCCACCATCGATGAAATTGCCCTATCCAGCAACTCGGTTGTGTCCAAACAACACCGTATCATAAACTTCGCTGCATCTTTCTCATCTTTTAGAGCTAGTGTGAGTGTGTCCTGCACACCCCCGGGACAGCACCTGTGCCACAGTATCCCATAAAGTATGGGAAAAATGGCCCAATAGGCATGAGGTGTTTACGGACCGCAATGCCAGGCTGGAGGAAGAAAACATTTTCTTTCCAAGCTGATCCAGCCTCTTGGGAGTGGAATTGAAGGCACCATGAGGAATTGAAAGGCCTGGACCACCAAGCTCTCCGGGGTGGGGTGATGGGTGAGGTAACTAGAGTCATTAGGAGCTGGTCGATGGCGGGTGCAGATTGTCCGATTAACAGAAGCCCCTGTGGTGGGTTTGGACCACGTCCCCAGCAGGACATCAGTGAGGGCCTCCCTGAAGGGTAACATTGGTTCCAATGTAGAACTCCTCAGCTGAAGCACCACAGACAGGAGGTTAGTCCTGAGGGGCACCATAGGCAAATCTAGGTCCAAGACCTCAGCAGTCCCACGCACCACTATAGCATATGTAGCACCCTCCTCTGTAGCCACAATAGGGGGTGAGAGCATGCCAGTATCTGGAGTGGTATCCAGTCCACTTGCTTCCCCTAGTTCCTCACACTGGTCCATATGCACCAAACCTAATACTAAAGGGTCCCAAGACCCGTACCTTTCCCCTCCTGTGTCTGGCTGGTCATAATAAGCCTTAGACATTGATCTGGAACATGTAGGCACTGAAGTCGTACAATGCCGTTCCAACTCAGGATCATCAAGGATGAGGATATGGCACGCTCCACCAGTGGGCGCCGGCAGAGCATCGGCATCAGGAGCAATGCTGGAGGAAGCGGACTGTGTACTGGGCACCACTCCATATCCGTTATCGGATCCTAGAGTCCCCAACGGCGCCAAGGCCAAAGCCACCAGTGTCGAATCCGATGGGGTCCCTGCCCACACCGAAAGCGCAAGCAGGGGCAGCCCGCTCAAATACGAGGCGCGTAGCGTCGGAAATCTGAGCCAAGCAGGGGTCGCCCCGTCTCCTGGAAAAAGGGGGGGGGGGGGGGGGGGGGGGTTTGAAGTCGGCGCTGGCATTGGTTCAGCGGAACTGTGCCTGAAACATCGATTTATCCAAGACACCTCATCAGCTGACGGCCGTGGCTAAGTCGAAGTCCACGTGAACTTTTTCTTTTTGTGCCACTTCCGAATGCCCGGAAGACCTCAAGTGAGAAAAAGAGGACTTAGGGCTCTTGGAGCGGCACCCTGACCACCTCCTCAATTGGGACCGTGACTTCCTAGGAATCGCGCCAACCAATGTCGACTCCCGGCCCACCATTAGCTTCAGAGACTGCTCTCTCAAAGCTTTAGGAGCAATGGCCCGGCAGTCAGAACATGACTTAGAGTCGGGGACTCTGTTGAGGCACAAGAGACATACCTTGTGAGGGTCTGTCACCAAAATAGTACGATGGCATGCACCACATTGCTTGAACCCAGTCGGTCTTGATGTCATCCTCGTACAGACTTCGAAAAACGCAACAAAGGTTAAAACAGGCCTGCCAAAAAAGGCACAGGGTAGCAGAAATCCGGACCTGTGCTTAACTGGAGCGGTAGGAAGAGAACTGACGTACGCGCGCCAGGGTGATGTCTTTATAGGAGACCGTGACATCACAGACTGCTCCAACGACGCTGACAACGCCACGTGGATCCGAACATACGCAGATCTGAATGATGCCACCCGACGACGCACCCAGGGTACTGCTCAGCAAAAAATTCCAGATTCCAAGCTGACGCCAGGAAATGTTTTAAGGCAAGAAATCTGCAGCTAGAAGTCTATTAAATACAGCTTCAATGTTTACTTACTAAGTCTGAGAATCAACAAAGACATAGCAGAGGCATATCTGCTCATGCAGGTATGCAATCACATGCAATATAATGCACCATACCTTTAGGGCTGGAAGGCCTACTAGAGGGGTGACGCATATATTGAATGCAGTGTAAAGGGGAAAGGGCACACAGGTTGTATGCCATGTTGTGTTTTCATTTTAGGTCTGCACCACAGCACGCAACCTGCGAAAGCAGCACTATGTGCACTTAGTGAGGGGGTCCCTGAGGGTGGCACAATTTGTGGTGCAGCCCTCAGAGGTCTTCCTTTAGTACCCCATGCCTTAGGTACCATTTACTAGGGATTTACAGGGGTTGCTAAAGGTTTGCTGATTGGAGAAAATGACTGTACAGTTTTAGGGACAGAGATCTGGCACTAAGGACCTGTTTAGCAAGGGACACAGTGCACTGTCAGTCGAAATTGCACCAGGGTTGGGGGTTGGTCTTTTTGGGGGGGAGGGGGAGGCTGGTAGGGGGCGAGAGGTGTGTGTGTGTTGACCATGTCAAAAGAGGCACTTTCCAACAGTTCCTAAATTGACGGAGTGAGACAAGCGTTATAACAGAAGCGTGATCAAAGATAATACAGTTGATTAAAGGAAAGACAGAACAAATATTTCGAAACCAGAGCAAAGGGAGAATGGAGCAAAGAGAGACACATCCAAATCTAACACTGAAGAGAAAACAATCTAACAAACGAGTCAATGCCCATGTGCAGTATCACCAAGGATTCACTTGATTCGGTGATTCGAAAATGCTCTTTTGAAGAAAAACAATTTGCAACACCCCAAACCCAACACTAGATGGCAGTGCAGAGCATGTGCTTCTACAGCCACACATGCCATCAAACTTATGGGTTCCGTGGAGGGTCACTAGGCTGCCAAAACGATTTCAATGAGTTTTGGAGGAAAGGCAAACACAGTCAACTGAGAAGTCAAAAGGAGTTCCTCACTCAATTCAGTGCCACTAGGATGACTTGGGCCTGGTGGGTCTCACCTTCAGAAATCTGAGCAAGAGTAGCAGCAGTGTGCAGGCATACAAGAATCTCAAGGGCCAATCTAGATGGAAATCATCTCCATGAGAGGGGTGTAAGAAAATGCCACTGTTGGCATGGACACCCCCCAACACCACTTTTTGCCTGGTGTTGATGCCAGCTTTGATAGAAAGTGTGCTGGGACCCTGCTAACCAGGCCCCAGCACCAGTTTTCTGTCCCTAAAACTAACTTTGTTTCCACAACTGGCACAGCCCTGGCACACAGTTAAGTCCCTTGTAAAAGGTACCCCTGGTACCAAGGGCCCTGTGGCCAGGGTAGGACCCTAAGGGCTGCAGCATGAATTATGCCACCCCAAGGGATCCCTCACTCAGAATATGCACACTGCCTTGCAGCTTGTGCGTGCTGATGGGGAGAAAAGGCAAAGTGGACATGGTAGAAGCCGGAAAAAAGAACTGACCTAACTGTGAACCAACTGTCACCTCTCCTTCACCCCTGAGGCATGGTGGGATACTGGAGGTGCTCAGGGTCTTAAAGGCACGGTGCCAAAGTTTTTATGGTTCTCCTTTATTAACCTGCATGAAGCCTATTGGCTAAGAATGCTCCATTGTTTTTCAATATAGTTTTTTCTATTTTTTCTCTAATGATTACTGCTGCTTATTTCCCTAAGCCCAGTTTTGGGGCTTTGATAGATATTTATTCCCTTATTGTAATTTTGTAAAGATAAAAAAAAAAAAAAAAAAACTCCATAGAAATAAAGCATTTTAGCCTGTTTATGATTATAGCCTGCATTGCTGTTTTACACATGTATATATGAGTTGAGTATGAAAAATATGTCTACAAAAAATGCTATATATATATTTTTCGTGCATTTTTCATACTTTATATGTGTGTATTTTATATATGCTCCGGGGTCCCCGCACAAGGGCGGGAATATTCAATGTTTATGACTATTGATGAGGATCCCCTGGAAGAGAAGTATATTGTTACGCCAGCAAACTGAGTATAGTCTTCTAAATATATAGTCTTGATAGATTAAGCTTAAATACCTCAGTTCCTGCAAATATATTGTAGGCAAGTGCCCTCTTTCTTGAGATGACTCCCCCATTTTCTGCCTGTTGTCAGTGTGTTTGACTGTGTTTACTAGGATTCTGCTAACCAGAACCCAGTGATTATGCGCTTTCCCTTCTAACTTGATAACTGTACCTTTTTCTTCACACAATTGGCATACTGGTACCCCCCCTCATGTAAGCACTGGGGTACCAGGGATCCCTATGGGCTGCAGCAATTAGTCTGCCACCCGTAGGGAGCCAAGGCAAAGGGATCTGCAGGCCTGCCATTGCAGTCTGCTTGAAATGGGTGTATGCACCCGTTTTCACTACAGGTCACTGCACCAGGTCACTATAAGTCACCCCTATGGTAGCCTCTCAGCACTGAGGTCAGGGTGCAAGTACCTGTGTGTGAGGGCACCCCTGCATTAGCAGAGGTGCCCCCACAAACTCCAGATCAATTTTCCTGGACTTGGTGAGTGCGGGGACACTACTTTACGCATGTGCTGGACATGGGTCACTACCTATATCCAGCTACATAATGGTAAACTTCGAATTTGGGCATGTTTGGTATCAAACATGTCTGAATCATACCCCAATACTGTTGCAAGTATTTGGAGTATGATACAATGCACTCTGAGGACTCATTAGAGGTCCCCAGCATTGCTACTACCAGTCTTGCAGGGTTTTCAGGGCAGCCCAAGCTGCTGCTACTCCTCAGACAGGTTTCTGCCCTCCTGCTGCTTGATCTGATCAAGCCCAGGAAGGCATTAAAAGAATTTCCTTTGGGAGAGGGAGTTAACACCCTCTCCCTTTGGAAATAGGTGTGACAGGCTTGGGAGGGATAGCCTCCCCAAGCCACTAGTATGCTCTGTGCATAAACCAGTCCACACCGGTTCAGGGACCCCCAGTCCTTGCTCTGGTGTGAAACTGGACAATGGAAAGGGGAGTGATTACTCCCCTGTCCATCACCAACCTATGGGTGGTGCTCAGAGCTCCTCCAGAGAGTCCCTGGGTTCCTCCATCTGGTTTCCAAGGTCGGCAGGGAACTCTAGGAACATCTGAGTGGCCAAGCCAGGCAGGTGACGTCAGAGCCCCCTCCTAATAAGTGCTTACCTTGCTACGTGACCAATCCCCCTTTTAGGGCTATTAAGGGTCCTCAGATTCGGCTTGCAATATTCCAGCAGGACTCCTCTGCAACCTCCACTTCGACTTCTGGCCTCCCGAACTGCGACTGGAACCTTCAGGGCCCGACAAGCTGCCTCCAAAAACAACTCTTCTGCAAAATTGTTTCCAGAGCTCCTGCCAGCAATTGCAACATTCCCACTGTCTACGCATCCACTGAGGGCAGCGTTCCTTCAGTCTGCCTTTGAAGAAAAAGGAATCTCCCTTGGAGTGAAGGAGTCACACCCCTGCATCCACAGGTACCTGCTGCAACTATGACTGGCTGCATGGATCTCCTCTCATCCTGAGCTGCGTGGATCCTGCATCACAGGTGGTAGTCCGGAGTAGTCTTCTTGGTCCTCTCTGCCAGCTGTCCAACTTTGGTGGAGGTAAGCCCTTGCCTTCCCATGTAGTACACTACCCCCGTGCTCTGCGTCTCTTGCAGCTGCCTAGGATTGTTTGCATCTCTTCCAAGGGATCTTCAGGCAACTTGTAGCTCGAGTCCCCAGCACTCCTTCCTGCGATGCACAGCCCTCTGCGTGGGTCTCCTGCAGAGTGAGATCCCTTTCTGTAGTGCTGTGTGGGCTCCTACTGCGACTTGTGTCCCTGACCTGTGGGACTCCTGTGGGTACTGCCTTTGCTCCTGTGGACTTGTCACTGAAGGTCCCCTCTGACTTCCCCTCCAGGGTTGAGTCCTCTTGGGACTTACTGGTCCCTAGCAGCTCCACTTTTCCACTAACAGTGAATTTGGCTTTGCCAAAGCTTGTTGGTGGAATTCCTGCAACACCCATCTGCAATCTTCACTCCAGGGACATCATCTGCATCCCTCAGGAACACTTCTCCGGCTTCAGGGCTGCAGTGCTGACCAGTTCTTCCTCACCGTCTACCAACTCCTGCAGGTAAAGCTCGGTGGGCAGTAGCTCCTACTCCTCCTGGACTCCAATGACACTTTTGGACATGGGCCCCTCTCTCCACAGGTCGTCTTCTCCAGGAATCCACCGCTGGTTTCTTGCAGGCTTGTCTGGGTGTCTTCTTTTTTTCCTTCCTTTTTAATGGTTTGGGGAAAATCCAGTGATTTACTCCTGCTCTCCTGGTCGCTGGGGTTGTGTTACTTACCTCTGTGGACTTCTAGTAGTCACAGCTCCCCTCTACACGTTCCACTTACCTAGGTGGGGGTCTTGTGTTCGCATTCCATTTTTTTTGTATATTGTTTGAGCTCCCCCTAGGGTCACTATTTTTTATTGGTATTTGCACTGTTTTCTAACCTTTTCTATGCCTATTACTGTTTACTAGTCTATATAATTAGTGTATTACTTACCTCGTATAGGAGGGTTGCCTTCTAGTATTTGGTGGTATTGTGTTCCAAAAATAAAGTACCTTTATTTTTGGACAACTGAGTGTTTTCTTTCATGTGTGTTAGTGCTGTGTGACTACATTGGTATTGCATGAGCTTTGCATGTCTCCCAGATAAGCCTTGGCTGCTCAACCACAGCTACCTGTTGAGAGCCTGGCTTCTAGACACTGCCTACACTTCACTAAGAGGGGAGACATGTACCTGGTATAAGGTGTAAGTACCTTAGGTACCCACCACATACCAGGCCAGCTTCCTACATATATAGTCTCATGTTAGTCTTAGAGGCTTCCATATTGTTAAATACCTATAGATAATCTTCAAACTGAGTTTGAAGTCTGTTTGTCTTTGCATTTGTTGCCCTATGTGGGAAGGGTATGTCCAGATGTGGGTCCCGTGCTCACTGCACCAGTGGATTCAAACTAGGCTGGCTGATGAAGGGTGATGCCCTGAAACCGGTCTTAGGACGCTTGTTTCCAGTCAAGGAGGACCTGGCTTGATAGTTCAGGCTGGACTATTCCAATGGGGAGCAGGGTCAAGATTGATTTGCATATGGCTGGGTCCAAACTGGTGTGGCGTGGTGAGCAAAAAAATGATGGATTAAACTCAGATCTTTGTGACTGGGGGTGAATGTTTGCATTGTTCCACAATCCGTCCATCATCTGTTTTTACAGACCACCAGCTATGCAAGTAGTCACACCTCCATATGGGGTGGGCAGACTACATAGTCCCCAATCGTTTCTCCCACACGCTAACATATAAGGCCCTATCTAGCATGGAGAACAATGATTAACTTCTAAGCAATACTAGTCTTCCTGCTTAAAATGAGTCTCTTCTGGGTCATATAAATAGCGGCAAATCTTACTCTACCCCATATTGGGTTCTGGCGGTGTGGGCAAAGTTTGTTCTGTGTTTCAGCTTATCAGTTGGAATGTTGCAGGGCATGATTCAAAATTTCAAGACGAGAAATGGGTGGAGTTTATTTCCTCTTAACTTTGTCTTGTTCATAGAGACTTGGGGCCAGATGTACTAAAGAAGCGTTTTGCGAGTTCCAAATAGCGAGTCTTAGCGACTCGCTATTTGCAACTCGCAAAATGTCATGCAGAACGGTGTCTCAGACACCGTCTGCGAGTCGGTATGGGGTCGCAATGACCCACCTCATTAATATTAATGAGGTGGGTCGCAAATTGCAGCCCCATACCGACTATGGGCACTCGCAAACATGGAGGCCTGCTGTAGTCAGCAGACCTCCGTGTTCGTGACTGCTTTAAATAAAGCAGTTTTTTTTTTTTTTTTTTAAGTGTAGCCCGTTTTCCTTAAAGGAAAACGAGCTGCACTTAAAAAAAAAAACGAAACCTTTAGTTTCGGTATTTTTTCAGGGCAGGGAGTGGTCCCTTGGACCACTCCCTGCCCTGAAAAAATGTTTTTGGGTCCAGTCACAAACTGGAAGGGGTCCCATGGGGACCCCTTCCAATTTGCGAGTGGGTTACCATCCACTTGAAGTGGATGGTAACTGCAACACCATTTGCGACCGCATATGCGGTCGCAAATGGTATTGCATAACACTAGGAATCGCAAATAGGAAGGGAACACCCCTTCCTATTTGCGATTCTGAAATGCATTTTGCGAGTCGGTCCGACTCGCAGAATGCATTTCTGCATAGGAAAATGCGATTTGCAACTCGCAAACGGCAGTTTTTGCCGTTTGCGAGTTGCAAATCCTTTCCTACATCTGGCCCTAGGTCTCATGGGAGGCTGAATGGAATGCGTACCAAAGATTTGCAGTTCCTGCTGTCTACATGCCTGGACAAAGACCCAAGGGTGGGCTGGTAATGCTTGTTCATATTCGAAGTTCTATAGGGCATTTCAGATCAGATTTAATCAGGGGATCTTGACTGTTGGTTCATTTTTACAATGCAGTGTGGGAAATGGGTTGCAAGATTCAAGAGCTATTCTCAGCCTTGTCAATCCTCAAAGCCAAACTGGAGTCTATCTTGTGTAAATTTTGTGTCAGTTGTGGGGGAATTTAATGCAAAACTTGGTCTTCACTCCACCCTTTTCGATCCTTTTGAAAGGTAGTACTGCCATGTATCCAGGGTTAGGCCATGGGACTTGAGAGGTGTGACTTTATTCAATGCTCTTCTCTATACAGGCTTCATAAATGTTGCTATACTGGTCCCTGAATTTGGCACTCGGGCCCCTACCTTTGTGTGTGTGTGTGTGTGTGTGTGTGTGTTGGGGGGGGGAGGCAATACCACCATTGACTATGTTTTTGTGTCAGCAAATGTGAGCAATTTTATCTCTCAGGGTGGTGTCTTGATGGGTCAGAAGGATTAGTTACTTACCTGTAAATCCTAGTTCTCTTCCAGGGGTATCCTCATCAAAGTCATAAACATTGAATATTCCCGCCCTTGTGCGGGGACCCCGGAGCATATATATATAAAATACATACATATTATCATGTGTAAAACAGCAATGCAGGCTATAATCATAAATAGGCTAAAATGCTTTATTTCTATGCAAGTTTTTTTTTTTTTTTTTTTTTTTTATATTATATTATAAAATCACCATAGATCATAAATATCTACCTAAGCCCCAAAAACTGGACTTAGGGAAGTAAACAGCAGTAAATAGCAGAGAAAAATAGAAAAAAACCACATTGAAAAACAATGAAGCATTCTTAGCCAATAGGCTGCATGCAGGTTAACACAGGAGAACCATAAAAACTTTGGCACCGTGCCTTTAAGACCCTGAGCACCTCCAGTATCCCACCATGCCTCAGGGGTGAAGGGAAGGTGACAGTTGGTTCACAGTTAGGTCAGTACTTTTTTTACGGTGACAATCTGTGTAACTGATCAGAAAGATAATCTGTCCTGCACTTCTAGGAGACTTAAGTCCGGGGAGGAGGGTGGGTTGTTTATGACTTTGATGAGGATACCCCTGGAAGAGAACTAGGATTTACAGGTAAGTAACTAATCCTTCTCTTCCAGGGGATCCTCATCAATAGTCATAAACATTGAATAGATTAGCAAGCCCATCCCTAAACTCTGCGGACTGTCCGAAAGAAGTGCAGGAAAGAATACATATTCATGCAAATAGATTTCTAAGAGAGGCCTGCCCCACCTGGGCATCCGCTCTTGCATCCGAGTCTAAACAGTAATGCTTAGTAAAGGTGTGCACAGACTTCCATGTAGCAGCCTTACAAATCTCGGAAATTGGTACATTGTTAAGGAGGGCAGCAGTAGCCGCTTTTCCCCTTGTGGAATGCGCTTTTGGCCTAGCCAGTAATTGCTTATTAGCCAGTTGGTAAGTGTTAACAATACAAGACACAATCCATCTTGATATAGTTCGTTTAGACGCTGCCTCCCCTGTTCTTAAATGACCATAATTCAGAAACAAATGGTTAGAATGTCTAATCGGTTTTGTTTTGTCCAAATAGAATTTCAGCACTCTTTTTAAGTCTAAAGAATGCAATGCTTTCTCAGCCGGAGTCTCCGGATTGGGAAAGAAAGTCGGCAAAGATATAGTCTGATTGATATGGAATTCTGACACCACCTTCGGAAGGAAAGATGGGTGAGTTCGCAGAACCACTCTATTATCGTGAAAAACCGTGTACGGTTCTCTACAAGACAGAGCCTGAATTTCGCTGACCCTCCTCGCTGAAGTAATGGCCACCAAAAAAGCCGTCTTCCACGTAAGGTGCTGTAAAGAGGCCTTGTGGATAGGTTCAAAGGGAGGGCCCATAAGTTTTGACAGGACTACATTCAGTTCCCATGGAGGAGAAGGTCTCCGAATGGGAGGAAAAACCTTTTTCAAGCCTTCTAAAAAATCCTTGACTACAGGTATCGTAAAGAAGGATTCCTGAGAAGGCGACTTACGATACGCTGTAATTGCAGATAAATGAACCTTAATAGAAGATACCTGCAGACCAGACTTCGCCAGATGAAGTAAATAGGATAGTATGACGTCCTCCTGAGCTCGTATGGGATTTATACCTTGTTGAGAGCACCAGATGAAAAATCTCTTCCACTTAAAAGCGTAAGAACGCCGCGTGGAAGGTCGTTTTGACTCTTTCAAGATGCTCATGCACTCCTGTGAGAGCCCTAGGTGCCCATACTGTAGGAATTCAGGAGCCATGCTGTCAAGCTCAGAGAGGGAAGGTTGGGATGTAGGATTCTGCCTTCCATCCTGCTCAGGAGATCCGGTCTGCACGGCAACCTCCTGTGAGGTCTTTCCGATAAGTTGAGTAGGTCCGTGTACCAGAATTGGCGGGGCCATTGTGGCGCTATCAGAATCATTCTGGTTCTGGATTTGTAAAATTTGTTGATTACTGCCGGTATGAGGGGAATCGGTGGAAAGGCGTAGAGAAATGTCCCTGACCAGTTGATCAACAGGGCATTCCCTTGAGATCCCGGACGGCAGAACCTGGACGCGAAGTCTGGGCATTTTTTGTTTGTTTCGTCTGCAAAGAGATCCAACTGAGGTCGACCCCATTGACCGAAGATGTCCTCGACGACTTCGTCGTGTAGCACCCAGTCGTGCGCGTCTTCCAGATGTCTGCTCAGGAAATCTGCCTCTACGTTTTGCTGACCTGGCAGGTGTACCGCTGTGATAGACATTCCCCTGGCCAGGAGCCAATGCCATATCGTTTGGGATTCTCGAGACAGAGGTAGAGATCTTGTTCCCCCCTGTTTGTTCAGGTAATACATTGTGGTTGTATTGCCTGTCTGAACTAGGATAGATTTCCCCTGAACCAATGGAGAGAAAGATTTGAGAGCCAGATGGACTGCTCTGAGTTCCAGTAGATTTATGTGATAGTTCTTTTCCTTGTCGGACCACAGACCCTGAGCTTGGAAGGAACCCAGATGAGCACCCCAACCCTGAAGAGACGCATCCGTCACCAGAGTGTCGACTGGAATTGTCTGGTGAAACGGAGAACCTATCGACAGGTGAGGTCTGTGCATCCACCATTGTAGTGATTGAAAAGCCACTGTTGGTAGTCGAACTCTGTCCTCCCAGTGACCAGTCTTTTGGCTCCAATTGTTCTCTAATGCCTCCTGAAGGGGCCTCATGCGTAGCCTGGCATTCGGGACAATGAAGATGCATGAAGCCATGGAGCCCAGAAGCGATGTCACCTGACGAGCTGTAGGTGCATCGGCTGTTAATAGATGTTGACACTTCCTGTGGATTGATAAAAGTCGTTCCTCCGAAGGATACACTCTTTGGAGCTCTGTGTTTAGTATCGCTCCCAGGTAGCGGAGGTTTTGTGTTGGAATCAAGGTTGACTTGTCGTGGTTGATTTGAAGACCTAGAGACTCGAAAGTTCTTAGAACGATATCTCGATGTTTTCTCGCCTGATCCGGAGATGAGGCCTTCACTAGCCAGTCGTCCAGGTAGGGATAGACGAATATTTTTTGTCTTTGAAGGTGTGCCGCTACCACTGCTACACATTTTGAAAAGACTCGGGGTGCAGACTTCAGGCCGAATGGAAGGACTCTGAATTGGTAGTGCTGTGACGCTATCTGGAAACGTAAAAATTTCCGATGTTTGGTTGCTATTGGGATGTGAAAATATGCATCCTGTAGATCGATGGAGCACATCCAGTCTCCCTGATGCAGTTGCGGGACAATCTGGTGAAGGGCTAGCATCCTGAACTTTTGTTTTCTTATGTACTTGTTCAGGAGCCGTAAGTCCAGAATTGGTCTGAAGAGGCCCTGTTGACCTTTTTTCGCCACCAGAAAGTAACGGGAGTACACCCCTTTTCCTTTTTGTGCCGGAGGAACCTTTTCTACAGCTTTCTTTTGTAGGAGTGCGAGAACTTCCTTGCGTAGCAGGCTGAGATGAGAAGGAAAACACCTTGCTGGCGGCAAGTGTGGAGGAGGTTTTTTGAAAAGGAGAGAATAGCCATGTTCGACAATATTGAGCACCCATTTGTCTTTTGTGATTGAGTGCCACTCGCGAAGATGATGCGTAACACTTCCCCCCACCGGAGTGGTGCACAGTGCTGAGGGAAGCAATGCCTCATTGCTTTGATGGCGTCTTTGCTGTAGACTGTTGAGGTCTACTTGACCCTCTGTCTCTTGTGGGTCTACGTGCCTGAAACAGGGGACGTCCCTGTCGTTGTTGTGGCCTTTGAGACCAGTGAGGGGTTTGAACCCTCTGCTGGAATGGTCGTCTGTCATACGGCCTGTACCTCCGCCTGAAGTCTTTTTTACGTTCCAGGCCCACTGCCCTCATCGTGTCGACTTCCGTTTTCATTCGGGCCATCTCTTCATCCGCGTGGGTACCGAACAACGAACTCCCGCTGAATGGGAGGTTCAAAATGCGCTGCTGTGCTTCCTGCTTCAGACCCGTGAGCCGTAGCCAGGAAGACCTCCTAGCGCAGATTCCGTGCGCATACCCATGCGCAGCCAAATCCGCCCCGTCCGCCGCCGCGCTGATGACCTGGTTAGATACTAGGCCCCCTTCCTGCAAGATTTCCTGGAAGTCCTGTCTATCTTCCCTGGGCAACTTTTCTGTAAATCTGTGGAGTGAGTCCCACAGAGAGCGGTCATATCTGCCCAGAAGTGCTGAGGCGCTGGAGACCTTCATAGCAGATGCCGCCGTACCGCACATCTTTCTCCCCAGAGAGTCTAGGTGTCTGCTCTCCTTATCCGGGGGGACTGTGGAAGATGATGCCACAGAGTGTGTTTTTCTGGCTGCGGCTAAGATCACAGAGTCCGGTGGCGGATCCTTCCGCAGGAATAAAGGATCTTGTTCCGGAGCTTTGTATTTCTTTTGAATCCTAGCAGGGGCAGACTTGAGAGTGGCTGGAGACAGAAAAGTGTCCATAGTCGGTTGCAGCAAACCCGGTACTAGTGGCAGCAGTTTTCTCGAGACTGATCTGTGTTGTAGGGTCTCAAAGATAACTGAGGATGAGGTGGCCGGCTCTGGTACCTCAATATTTAGCTTCTGCGCTCCCCTTAGAAGAACCTCATTAAAAGTGGTGATATCATCCACCGGGGAAATCCTAGCAGGTGGAGAATCTGTGAGTGTGGGGGAGTAGCGCCCCACAGACGATCCTGAAGAAGACCAAGAAGGTGATCTTCTGCGTGGTGTTCGTGACCTGGTTCTCCTTCGGGAACGGGACCTGCTCCGAGAGGCTGTAGCGGAGTGTGCAGGTCTTGTGGTCGGCTGACGAGAAGCAGAACGAGCCCGTCCTGCTCTAGCTGTAGGCGATGGCGTTCTCGGTAATGAGGCAGTAGGAGAATACATCCTCGAGTATTGTGAATCCGGGGATGCTGTGATGGGAGAAACATGCCCCGATGCTCTGGAATGGGATGATGCACTCCTTATAGAGACCACCGGTGAGGGAGCTTTGTCCGCTGGCTCCACTGCCTGTGACACCGCTGAAGGTTGTGTCGACGTCGATTGTATCCTCGACGTCGAAGGTTGCGCTGGCTGGTCTGCTCTCGACGTCGAATGTCCTGACGTCGGAGGTCTTGCCGTCGAGTGTCTTGACGCCGATCGCCTATCACGGGACCTGGACCTACTCGCCGTCGTGTGTCTCGACGTTGAGTGGCGAGTGGTCGACGGCGGATGTTCATACCGTCGAGGTGTTTTTGGTGTCGTGTCCTTCGACGCCAAGGGGTGAGACGTTCTCAACGGCGAACGGGAGCGCCGGAGATGACTCGACGCCGAACGGCGGCCTGCCGTCGACGGAGATGTACCCCTGTGTCCATGCTTCGACGTTTTGTCCCTCGACGTCGGTCTGGTCGCCGTCGACGGCGATCTATGCCGGTGAGACGGTGGTGCCGATGACGTCGATGGAGAACAAACAGGTACAATCCTACCTGTCGACGTCGAACGGGTCATTCCTTCTGCTGTAGGTCTGGGAAGTGAAGAGGATGTTGACTTTTTCCTCTCCTGAAGCCCATGTAGCCTGATCTTCTCTCTGTCTTTGAGAGTCCTCCTTGACATGTTCTTACAATACTTGCAGGTGTCAGGACAGTGACTCTGTGGCAGGCAGACAATACACAGAGAGTGTGGGTCTGACTGGGCTTTCTTCTTCCCACAAGAGGGACATTTTACAAAAAGAGAAGGCATTTTTCTGTCAGAAAAAACCTTCCTAGCTCAGACAAAGATATTACTTGTCGAGTGAAAAGTGAAAAACGCTTTTTTTTAAAGAATTTTTCTGAGGAAAACTCAGAAAAACTGAGAGCTCAATGCTCCAGGATCCTCTCAGAAGAAGCCGGAAAAAAGAACTGACCTAACTGTGAACAAACTGTCACCTTCCCTTCACCCCTGAGGCATGGTGGGATACTGGAGGTGCTCAGGGTCTTAAAGGCACGGTGCCAAAGTTTTTATGGTTCTCCTGTGTTAACCTGCATGCAGCCTATTGGCTAAGAATGCTTCATTGTTTTTCAATGTGGTTTTTTCTATTTTTCTCTGCTATTTACTGCTGTTTACTTCCCTAAGTCCAGTTTTTGGGGCTTAGGTAGATATTTATGATCTATGGTGATTTTATAATATAATATAAAAAAAAAAAAAAAAACTTGCATAGAAATAAAGCATTTTAGCCTATTTATGATTATAGCCTGCATTGCTGTTTTACACATGATAATATGTATGTATTTTATATATATATGCTCCGGGGTCCCCGCACAAGGGCGGGAATATTCAATGTTTATGACTTTGATGAGGATCCCCTGGAAGAGAACTGTAGCGATCACAACCCTCTCTTGCTGTCTCTTGATTTGCCCACTGTTAGTTCGTGGTTTGTGTCAAAGGGACTTAGGAAATTGAAATACAAGGGCCAAGGCTTAAAAGTATGCTGGTGCCAGGCCAATATTCATCGAGTTTTTGAGCTGCTGCTAAAAAGAGAACTTGGATTTGTTTTAGGGATCTTCCTGGAGGAGAACTTGCCACCTAAGAAGGTAATGGATGCCATGGCTGATATTAATGATTCCATTAGAATCAACATTAACGCAGCAAGTGGCCCTGCTGATAAGCATCTGGGTTGGTCTGATAAGTCATGTAAGATCACAAGAATGAAGTTGAGTAGTGAACTTGATTTGGTACCTAGAGTTAGCGACTGAGTTACTGATGCAAGAACACAGTACAAGCTTATTTTAAGAACTAAGAAGCGGGCTCTGCAGGATAAGATGTGGGAAGACTTGGTCCTAGCCTGCCACACTAAGAATTCGGGGCTATTCTGGAGTGTTGTTAACAGGCGCAGCTTGAATAAGGGAACACCTGACTGTTTTGGGACTAATATTCCTCCAGATGGATGGGTTAATTATTTTAGCACTATTTATTCATTTGATGCTCCTATGACAGCTAGTGAGGCCTTGGACAAACCTTGTGCATGCTCAGATATTAGGTTTGGCTTGGACGAGGTGATTGCTGTGGTGCAAGAGAGCCCTTCTAAAAAAGCGCTGGGGCCGGATGGTATCCCAGTGGACCTTTTTAAGTTGAATGTCTCCATTTTGACACTTATTGTTAACATCCTAAAATGCTAGCATGATCCATGGGATTCCAGAATCTTGGGAGTCTGCATGAATAGTGCATGTGTTTAAAAAAGGAAATTGTGGTGACCCCAAATGTAAATCACCCCATTTGCCTGTTAGACTCCTTTGTGAAGATCTTGGGCCATATTGTATTGTGGCGGATTGAGGAATGGGTGATCGATCAGGATATCACTAGTCCGGTACAGTACGAGTTCAGGGAGGGGCTGGGGACACAGGAGCAATGTTTAAATCTGTTGCTAATTATTGATAAGTACACTATTGCTAAGGAGGGTACTCTTTATTTTGCCATCATGGATCTCAGTAGCGCTTCTGGTAGGGTACGTCATGATAAGCTCTGGGATTCTTTGTATAAACTGCGAATGCCAAATGAGATTGTGGATTTTTTGTGTATGCTCCATGATGGTACCAAAGCTTCTGTTAGGTATGGGCAGAACGGTAAATGCACAGATTCTTTCAACCTTCATGGAGGGATGTGTCAGGAATGCCTTCTTGCCCCAATGTTGTTTCTTTTATATATCAATGGTTTGAATGATTTTTTGGTGGAAAGGTGCAAAGATGTCCCTGTAATCAAAGAAAAAAAGGTGCCAACTTTGTTCTACACGGATGATGCCGTTCTCCAGGCATGTACCATGAATGATTTGCGTGGGCCAGTTCAAGCTATTGTTGACTTTATGGCTAATTTAGACTTAAGTAAATATCTCTAAGGCGCACTATATGGTGTGCAGAAAGCCCCAGAGTAAGTTGGGCCCTGTCATTATCCACCACCACATTATTAGCCGCATCCATGACTTCCCTCATTTGGGCGTTATCTTTGATAAAAAAAAAGATAAATTGGCTTTCCTGTATTTCTAAGTGTTATTTGCGCTTTAATGCTGCAGTTGGTGCAACCTTCGAATGTTGTTCGAGGGTGGGTGTAAACCATTTATTCCCTTATTAGAGGTATAGAGGCTTAAATGTTTGCACATCCTGAGGTATGGGGCACCAACATGGGGCTATCGGAATTGCCCTTCCCCCAAAACAGAAGATGACAGATTCTGCAGAAGGGTATTAGGTGTGGACCCACATAGCCCAGGACTTTGAACACAAGGAACTAGATTTAAGTTATGTGGAGGACAGTATTAAGTTAGCCCCTTTGCTATTGTGGATTTCTGTTTGGTTCAATGAACAGGATACCTTCAATAAGGAGGTTATTGTTGATTGTTTGATCTGTGAAAAGGGTGGGGGAGACAATGCCCTGGTTAAACCATATAAAAGATATTGCACTTCAGTGGTTTATCTGCAGTGGGATTCTTTCTCTTTCAAACTACTGCAGGGCTCCATTCTAAAGCCACGTTATGTTTAGAACCAAGCCGTGCAGTAGGATGAAAAACAAAGCATCATTGTGCAAATAAATAAATTAAACTTTAGAGTTTTGCAATGTTACGTTGTAAATTGCAAAACCCATCAGGTTTGATCTATTTCCACTGCGAGTCTCTCTTACTACCGTAGAGCTAACAAAGCCACACAAGTAGTATGAAAGAGAAAGACTTGCAGTGTAAACAAATCAAAGTTAATGGGTTTTACAATTTACATCTTTAACACTGCAAAAACCTAAGAAGTTTGATTCATCTGCACTGCTATTCTTTGTTTCATACTACTCCAGGGCTCCATTCTAAAGCCGTATTACGTTTAGAACAAAACCATACAGTAGTTTAAAACATAACATTGCACAAACATATCAAGTCAGCGCTTAATGCGACCTCAATTACCAGAGGCTGAGATTAATTCAAGCTTCTCACTTATCACTTTTTGTTTATTTCAGAGGATGCCCTCTCTGTACAGATGAACCTTCTGCCTATACCGCCATGAAAATGTTGCCATCAAAGCTGCAGTGCCACTATTGAACTTACCTTCTGTCAGACTTGATGGCTTGAAGGGCTTCATCCAAATGCCTTCCACAGGGAGAGTCCCTACTGAAAGCCATGTCAAAATTTCAATGCTGCACTTCAGGCCCTGAAGTAGAACTCAATCACCACCATAGTCACAGCACCAAAGCACGTGCTGTTTGACAGAAACCAGTACAAACTACATGAATAGTCCGTCTATGACATCCGCAGAAGCTTTCTCACCCACTCACTGAATGACAAATGCCCTCTTGATTTCTTCCAGCACCTGGTATAGGAATTTGCCTATGTCTGCCTATGTTTTGTGTAAGGAAATGCCTTCTTTGGCATGGCTACCCACTGACTTTTTGCCTTTTGTTGATGCCAGTTATGATTGAAAGTGTGCTGGGACTCTGCTAACTAGGCCCTAGCACCAGTGTTCTTTCCTTAAACTGTACCTTTATTCCCACAATTGGCACAGCCCTGGCACCCAGGAAAGTCCCTTGTAAATGGCAGGCTTGTAGAAAATGATCAGCCTAGCACTAGGAGTCGGACTGGTATTCAGGGGGCATCTCTAAGATGCCCTCTGGGTGTATTTTACAATAAATCCCACACTGGCATCAGTGTTCATTTATTGTGCTGAGAAGTTTGATACCAAACTTCCCAGTTTTCAGTGTAGCCATTACGGAACTGTGGAGTTCGTGTTTGAAAAACTCTCAGACCATAGACTCTTTATGGCTACCCCGCACTTACAATGTCTAAGGGTTTGCTCAGATACAGTAGGGGCATAGTGCTCATGCACATTTGCCCTCACCTGTGGTATAGTGCACCCTGCCTTAGGGCTGTAAGGTCTGCTAGAGGGGTGACTTACCTATGCCACAGGCAGTGTGAGGTGGGCATGCCACTCTGAGGGGAGTGCCACGTCGACTTAGTCATTTTCTCCCCACCAGCACACACAAGCTGTGAGACAGTGTGCATGTGCTGAGTGAGGGGTCCCCAGGGTGGCATAAGATATGCTGCAGCCCTTAGAGACCTTCCCTGGCATCAGGGCCCTTGGTACCAGGGGTACCAGTTACAAGGACTTATCTGAGTGACAGGGGTGTGCCAATTGTGGAAAGAAAGGTACAGTTTAGGGAAAGAACACTGGTGCTGGGGCATGGTTAGCAGGGTCCCAGCACACTTTCAATCAAAACTTAGCATCAGCAAAGGCAAAACGTCAGGGGTAACTATGCCAAGGAGGCATTTCCTTACAAAGAGCTTAAGACCTGTGACCCCCAGTGTATCTTACAATGCCACATGTAGCCTGTAGTCCTCATCATTGGCATACTGAACCATGTGTTACCCCTTGGTGGCAGTGGCAAGCTGTTGCGAGGGTGAAAACATTGAATCCAGTCTTTTGTTGTGTATTTAAAATGTAGCAATGGTAAGAGGTGGTGGCTGAGAGAGCCGAGTGATCGTTTGGATGGTTGCATGACAAACTGAAGGAAGGGTAGCAGTATAAGGGTTATGTTGCAGGTGCTAAATCAACTGTACCATTTGAGGGTTAATCGGGCTAAGATACCCAGAAAAGTGAGGGTCGGGATGGCAAACAACCAACACATATATCCTACACTGAGAAACCAGCACATACAAGACTCTTCAAATTCACCCCTAGGCCATCCTATCTAAACAGCATTCATACATGGTTGCTTCCAACTCACTGAGTTATGCCACCTCCATTCGTAATTCATAGTACAGCTACCTTTACATCCTCCCCCACCTGACAGACACCAAGGTAATACCAATAACAGATGCAATTTCACAAGAAACGTATATGGAAATCTTACTGTTCTGTGTGCCTACTGTGGAGGGCTGGAGGGAAGAGATTCTTTAATCTTTTTTCATAATAATACTGGCTAATATTGGGCTCTAGCAACATTTCTCATGGAAGGTTGCTGCAAAGACTTAATATGAAAGCCCTATGCAAACAAATATGGTACTTTAATGCCTAGTAGTAATGTTCAGTGATCATGGGTGAGGAGCAGCAAAGAACTAACCCATTTGCAGTTCTAAAATGAGGTTCTCTCTGTCCAGAAGACAGTGGCCTTCTGTGGATGAATGTCAAATTTGAAAACTGTGAGTGACCTTCAGAATTGTAATGTAACAGGATGACTGTTTCAATTTGGCAAACACCGTGGCAAAATGGAGAAGGTGTGGAAAATTAGTGAGCATCTGTTTTGACCAATTCCAGTGAAACAAAGGCACAGAGAAAGTGACGAACAGAGTATACTGCAGTTGTAATGCTCACAAACAGATCTACTGCTGAAATACTTTATGCCTAAGCAGAGATGTCCCGCTGCTACTTGCTCAGAGTTTACGTCAGTCACTCAGAAAGTCTGCTTAGGGTCTTGGACAAAATCTTGGAACTTGGGGAATACGAGTTTGGAGTGACATTACCAACATTTGTAGTGTGCAGTTCAAAAAGCTGACAAGCAGCAGAACTGCTGGTCGAAATAAAATGGTCATGGTGCTGTTTGCTATCAACACTTACACCACACAAGGAGAGCTTCTCTGAAAGGAAGACCATTCTTCACTCCATCACAATAATATGAAGTATGCAGTGGAGCAGGGGTCATGAACAAGAAGAGGAGTCATGGCAGAGCCACAGATGTATTTCAACAAATCATTAGTGACGACACTAGAGCACAGGGATGCACAAAAGGAATAACAAAAATGAAAATGTTACCTACCAAGTAAGGATCTATTTGTGGCACATAGTGGTGTAGATTCATGTGCTATAAATACTCCTGCCATCTAGTGTAGGGCTCGGATGTGTGCAAGTTGTTCATCTTTGAAGAATTCTTCTTGAGTCACGAGGTAGTGTGACTCCACCTGATGCTTAGATTACACATGGTCATCAGCTCTATTAGATTGTTTGGCGCATGGCAGGTGAGGATAAACACTAGAGATGTCCATGCAGGAGAAGTAAGAAGTCCAGGTAACTGCAACAGCCAGAGGCACCCACGGAGGAGGGTGGTCACATGTGAATCTACAGCACTACATGCCACAAACAAGTGCTTAAAGGGTAACATTTTCCGTTCGAGCCATGTGTGGGTGTAGATAGACATGCTGTGTAAAGACAGGAAAGCAGTCCTCCCCAATCAGTGGCTAGCCGGTGGATGTTGCGGAAGACTGAAAGGGGATACACATAGTACAGCCTAACCAACCTTAGCTTGGAGGCAGGTTAATACGTCTACACAGTAGTGTTTAGTAAAGGTTTGCGGATTAGACCAAGCAGCTGCTTTATAAGTGTCTGCTATGGGGATGTTCTCAAGGAAGGCCATAGAGGCCCCTTTCTTTCTGGTAGAGTGGGTCCTAGGAGAAGCATGCAAAACGTAGCTTTTGCGTAACATGTTCGGATGCACTTAACTATCCATCTTGCTATGCCAGATTTTAAATAGGCCCTCCCCTGATGTGGTTCAGAAAAATCAACAAACAATTGTTGGGTTTTTCAAGAGCGCCTCATTCTGCCCACATAGTACATTAAGGCTTGTTTGATGCTTTGAGTATGGAAAGAAAACTGGGAGCTCTATAGACTGGTTAAGGTGGAAAGGAGAGATCAACTTAAGAAAAAATGTAGGGTTGGTGCGAAGGGCCACCCTACCTCTGTGGATTTGAAAGAAAGGTTCTTCTAAGGTTAAAACCTGGAGCTCACCAACATGCCTTAGTGATGTGATGGCTTCTAGGAACGCTAAATTCCAAGAGACAGTATAGGGGACATCACTGGAGGGGCTTAAAGTGGGGATCCATCAGTCTTGTGAGGACAATCTTAAGGTTCCACACTGGGGCCAGCGGCACCCTGGTATGAATGGCTGAAGTCCCTCCATAACAGCTTTAATGTTGGGAATCCTGATGGAGGACACCTGTTGCCTATTCTGAAGATATTAGGTGTAACCAATAGAGGTAAGTAGGGTACACCACATTTTTGGAGGTGCAGTAGGTATCAAACTATGCTTTGGACTGGCTGCTAAAGGTTCAATCTGATTTGAAAGGCAGTAGAAAACAAATCTTTGCCATTTGGCAGCATAGCAGGCTCGAGTAGTGTGAATGCATTTTTTTTTTTTTAAAGAATAGGTATATTCAGGTTACCAGATTCTAAGACCTCAGGTGCCAGATCACAAGGTTGAGACACTTGGGGGAGGGGTGCCTTTTTTCTCCATGATTCTGTGTGAGAAGGTCTGGCCTGTTGGGGAGCCTTTTGTAAGGAACAACCAAAAACTCGATGAAGGTGGTTATTCATGGTTGTCTGGCCTAAGTTGGAGTCACCAGTGTGAGGGTGAGAGAGGTTTGTCTAGGCTTCAGAACTATGAACTGAATGACAGAATGAGGTGGAGATGTACAAATGGATAGGCAAATATTTGTATTTCATCCATAGTGCATTGTCTATGGACTGTGAATGAATCAGGATCTTTGAGGTCTGGTGTAGCCATGACGTTTTCTGTAGCAGAGGTATGACATCCTGAGGAGTGACCATGTGAAAATGTTCTGACAGGATGTACTTGTCAGGGGCCTGAGTGACCTGTCCTTTTTGGGAATGAGGAAGAAGAGGGAATATACCCCAGAGCCCTGGAGGTGTTGTGGCACAGATTCTGTTGCACCTTTGAGAAAGAGCTCTTGGACCTCTTTCTGAAGAAGGCATTGGTGTTTTACAAAAGGACATGTCTGCAGGGTGGTTGGTTGGGTGGTGTGGGAATGTGCTCCAGGCAATAACCGTGCTGAATGATGTTCAACACCCACTGGTCTAAGGTTACATGTTGCCAAGTGGGGATGAACGTCTGAAGTCGTCCCCTGACCGGTGCGGTGTGAAAGTGGGGGAGGGAGGGTGTGGGTTAGTGACAAGACATTGCTTAGCTGGTTGAGGGGGGCTATCTTTGCCTCTACCTTAGGCACGTTTCCATGGTAGGCACCCTTGAAGTAGCTCCTTGTGGAAGTTTGTTGGGCAGGCTGGCCTTGGAAGGACATGAAGGTTTTGGGGCAGTGATTTTGGGGCCTCCATTATACCACGAGCTCTTAAAGGACACGAGGGGTAGGCGCCTGCAGTGTGCCCATGGCTTTCGCCATTGCTGTTTCTTTCTTATTTTTTGCCAGCATCTTATCAACTTGAGGCCTAAACAGCTGTTGTCCATCAAAGGGCATGTTGAAGAGATGCTGTTGAATGTCCAGCTTAAAGCCGGAGACACAAAGCTATGCATGCTGATGGAGGACACTGGAATAAATCCCAAGCTATGGTGTCTGCAGCATGCAGGCCACACCTGACCACTGTATTGCAGATCAATTGCCTTCTGTGAACATTTTAGCAGTGACATGGGTTTCAACCGGACAGTTGGGTTAGCGGCAAACCTGGAAAGGGCAGTGCTGGAGATGATTACTTCAAAATCTTCTTTGGTGCTGAGCTGAAGCTGGGTGTAGTGATCGAAGTAGATGGTTGGTGCAGACCATTGCCTGAAGGCATTGGTGGGCCAGAAGCCAGATTCTGTGGGTCCAGAGAAGCTGAACTCCCCTTGTGGGATGGAAGCTCAGAGCAGTGTCGCAGAGGAGAGGAAGTTATATTTGACAGGGCTGGAGACAGCAGTTTAAAGCGCTAATGGTACAGCCTGGTTTGTGTAGGAGGGAAGTTTAGGATGATGTTCCCCATTGAGGTCCTGGGTGTCAAAAAAGTCTGGAGTATCTTCTTCACCCCTGTGCGACATCGAGTTGACAGGCCCAGTGGTCTCAAAGTGTCTTTTTTGACTGGAAGGACCGGCACGTGTCGCAAGAGGTCTCATCATACTCAGACGAGAGGAAAAGATTACTGACGTGGTGGAGGTAGGCCCAGGGCTATTTTGCACAACACTGAGGCCTGTATCGAAAGGGTGTCCATTCAATCACAGGCTTGGCCTGGTGAGGGTGGACTAATGGAAGGTAAAGAGGCCACGAAGGGCAAAGCTACAGGAAGAGCCAGAGTGGACCAGAGAATTCCCAGACAAAACTGTAGGCAGAGCTGATACGAGAAAAAGGAGAAATGTGATTAAATACAATACCAATGTAGAGAGAAGAACCGTTAAGGGCAAAAGAATATCATACCTTTCATGTGGTCAGTCACTAACATAAGACAGGGGCATGTGATGCATGTACTTAAAAACTGAATTTGGCTGCGTCATGGCATTGTACATATTTTTACAAAAATCCCATCAAAAGCTTTGAGAAAGCACTCTCAAACCACTAGCAGCTCTGGATTCTTGCATCTGAGGCAAGCACATAAAAAGGAACTGACAGCAAGACAACAGACATCAATTTTATGGAGTGACTGCAACAAATACAGCCAAAGTGGACCAGGCGTCAACCACCCATTGTTGATATTTACATTTCTGTATCTGACATCTGAAGTTATTTTAATAGGTGAGGAATCTGCAGTACATGGTAGAAAGTACGTACAACAAAGATATTTTTATAGTGCAATGATTTAGAAAGGCATATTGTTTATTTTGGAATACATCTGCATTAGAATGACCGTCGTACAACAGGTTACAATGTCACAGTCCTGAAGAAGTTAAAGTATGGAAATGTACTTACTACAGCTTCAACTGCAGGGGAACTATCACCAACCACTAACAAAGCAGGGCACCTGAATAAGGGAAAAAGTGAGAAGGTTAAAGCTTCTTCTTGACCTTCAGATACTTTGCTTAAACTTACATGTATGCATTACAATCCTCCGCCAATAATATAGACTGATTTAGTTTGTGCAATTTCTCTTTTCTTGAAACTTCATAGTTATTAGAAAAAAGTGCCATGCTTTTTCAGGACAAATTGCAGCTAACAAACCAAATCAACTATCCAAAGTAAATATGAAGTGAAGGTGGTAAAAGGATCTGGAAATATATTTCAGCTATAATGAAAGCACTGGCAATACAAATACTTTTGTACAATAAAAATCTTTTGATGACTTAGTTTAGGGCCACAGATTCCATAAAGTACTAGGGTAATAGGGAACACTGGCTGTCAAACAATCAAGAGCCCAATGTTCTAGAATGAAATGCTGGTCCAACTCAAACTGAATTAAAATGCATTGGTAACCCTCAAATAGAAATGCAAGTAAAATAAAAATCTGAACCCTAATTGACAACCAATGTAAAACAACACATTCAAGTTAACTCGATACTGCCTAGAGCTTTCCATACTGGAGTATACAAAAAGTGATGGATGGAATGCTTGAAATAATCTCAGTCACTGATAATTACTCGGGCCGCATCCCATCTCAGTCCCTCATTAATTCAAGCATTCCATCCTACACTTTTTATATACTTCAGTGTCACCCCAAGTGGGACGTGTATGTCCTGAAGTAGGTTCCGTGCACACTATTACTGTAACCAAGCTATACCTGGCTGATGAGTCCTTATCAGGGTGAAACCAGCCCTAGTTTGCTTGTGTTCCAGTTCAGAGGACCTGGCCTTAGGCTGGGCTGCTCCCACTCAAGCAGGGTCAAGACTGATTTGTATATGGCTGGGTCCAAACTGAGGTGGCATGGTGTGGAAAAATGACAGGCTGGGATGCAGCCCTGAAAAACTACTACCGGCTGGGATTATATTAAGCATTCCATCCATCATTTTGTGTATACTTTAGTGCCTTCCATAAGTACTCATGCTCAACGCAAGTACTAGAAACCAGATAAATATACAGTGGTGGGATACTAACTCACTGTATCTTCTGCCCCGTTTGCTGCTCTGACATGTAAATGCCAGCAAAGACAACTTTGTGACTGGGTGGACAGACCAGGATGGGGTGCTGCTCCTGGGAGAGGAAAGGAAGGTGGAATGTGAAACAAGCGCATGATAATTAATGAAAGCGAATTGGACAAAACTACATGAAAAAAACTCATTGTTGGATGGTGAAATGTAACCCGAATACAGAGGAAAGGTGAGATGTAACGATACATTGCTGGATGAGAGCAAAGTGGAGAAAGGATAATGTTACCAAAAGAGTGGGTTGAAAGTGATGAAAGAAGAAGTGAGGTTAAGAGTGAGTTGTGGAAGACAATAGGAAAATTGCTAGGGAAGAGTACATGGTAAGGAGCTTAAGTGAGGGAGAATGAACAATTGTTTGAGGAGAGCAAGAGAAAGGTAGAAAGCAGGACAGGGAACTGGAGAAAAAAACACAGAAATGTATAGAGGAGATAAGAGTATAAGCCTGAGGAATGAGAGAGATCAATACATATTAAGTAGGTAAAGAGGAAATGATGAATGGGAAAGGGAACAGCAGTTACAAACAGGTTCACAGAGGTAGATGGTTAAAGCAAACAAATTAGGAAAGCATACATCAATGATATTCAATGGGGTGTGGCCGAGCTGAGTAAGGGAATGACCTTGCACTACAGCGCTTCGCCCCATCCATCTAGCTAGACACTACTGGAACCCGTCAAGCCCCCGACTCCTCTCTGCAAATCCCTAAAGTGTGAAACTCAGCAGGCACCCTTTGATGCTCAAGGAAACAAGATATGGCGTGGACAGAAACAGTCGGTCTGACTTGCAGCTGGCCTACAATGGCAGCTAGGATCACTGCTGGAGAAACCAGCTGTTGCCGCTAGGGTGACCACCTGGCACTGAAGCAAATTCTGGAGAGGACTGTAAAAAAAAAATCAGGAAGAAGGGTCAAAATTCAGGACGAAAAATCAAGACCAAACGTCAGTTTTACAGATCCACCCAAGACAGACCATGCCTCACTAGGTTATCAGTGCTTTTATTTACTATTTAACATAGTACTATTTATTCACTGTGGTCTTTTTGTGATTGCCTCCTAGTATGCTCCATTCAGGTGTCACATTACATCCTTGTACACTAGTAAATGAATGCCCTTCAGCACTGTGCCAAGGCCATCACCTCTAACCAAATCTACCCAATCTTTTTTTAAGAGAAAGTAACAGCAAACTTTTGATTATGTTTCCAAACATTTTAAAACCCCTAGCAACCAGTTTGGGAAACATTAAGGTAATTAACCTTATACTAGTTTAAACAAATTGAACAAAAACATCTGGTTCACCCCAACCGTCCATGGACTTTCAACCTAAAAATGTTCTTTTAATGAGGCAGGGCAGATGGTGTGGGGCAACAGTCTTGCAACTAATGTCAGGATGTGAGGTACCCACAACTTGTCTGTAGTCTCAGCACTAGAGTGTGTGTCTGGGACTCTACATTTATCTCAGAACTGGGAGCCTGGACTGCCAAACCTCTGGAAGATACAGACAGGACTAAAATACTGGACTTTCTGTGCAAAGTATCCTACGGCTGTCACTTTAAGTACAGTCCTAGAGCTTCCTTGGGAATGCATTCCGCCCGTAGCTTGCCATTGGCTTTGTAACTCACATTTTGTTGCTTTCAATTTGCTGGCTTTATTTGATTTAGGCTATGCAGCTTGAGTTCGTCCCTTCCCTTAACCAAACTCTATTTACAGTATCCTTCTGAGTGCTCCCTTTTTGTAAATAGGCTTGTAAATCTTATTCTTATCTCATCACATTTGCTGTGCATTCAAAGAACAAGGTCAAATGTCAGTTCAGTGGGAACTTAATGTTTACTTTTATTTCTCTGACTTCAAAATGAGGATGTATCAACAATCTTGCTGGTTACTGATGTTAGGAAAGTTTTTTTCTATCACATGACAACATTTAAATAAACTTCAGAATATATCAGAATTAGGAGTGCAAATGAAGCACATTTTGTTAATTCTGAACTGTGCTGGAAAGAAATACCTTTATATGATTAAATTGTCTGTGCCCTGTCTAGTTTTAGTTGAAAAACGGTATGTCTGTGCAAATGTAATGGTCATTTCAATCACAAATGTGTTGTCTGTAATGGCAGTATGTTACCACACCATGCATACTACACTTAACACCACTGCACCTTACTCTGCATCACTCAACTTTACACTACTCCATGCCACTGCACTGTTGGACACTGCAGTCTTCTCCACTCCACTATATGAGACTACACTCTATGCTACTTCACACTACACTTCTCTACTCTACACCAATCTACTGTATGCCAATGCACTTTACGCCACTACACCACTGCGTTCTGCACCTCTGCATGCTATACCACTCCAATCAAGGAAAACACCGATCTAGTCCGCACAACTGCACTTTATGGCACGATGCAACACTGCAATGTGCGCTTTACTCTAACACTCAACTCTATGCCCCTGCACTCTACATCAATACACTATATGTAGCTCTAATCTACTTGGCACCACTGCACTCTATGCTACGGCACTCTACACCACTTAACTGTATGCCATCACACTCTATGCCACTCTACGCAACTCCACTCTACTTTACCCTGCACCTCTCCACTACTTCACTCTACTGGGAAACAATCTACTTTATGGCACTGTACTCTGCATCACTGCATTCTATGCCACTGCACTCTACCCTGCACCGCTCGACTATGCCAATGCACTCTACTCTGAAACAACCTATTCTACACCACTGCACTCTACTTCAATGGACTCTACTCCAATGCACTCTAAACAACTGCACTATATGCCACTGCACTCTGACTCTACTCTGCAGCACTAGACAGGCCACCACTCTACTCTACACCACTGTACACACTACTGCATTCTGCACCAATACACTATTCCACTGCACTCTATACCACTCTACTCTGCATAACTCTACGCCACTGCAGTTAGAGCACTATACTCTGCAGCACTGTACACTACTCCAAGCCACTCTCCACGCCACTGCACTCTATTCCACTCGAGTCTACTCTGCACTCTATGCCAATGCACCACTCTACACTACTGCACTCTCTGCCACTGTTGTATGCCACTCTACTCCACTGCATTCTATGAGACTCTACTCTGCCCCATGCCACTGCACTGTACGCCACTGCCCTTTACTCTGCACCACTGTTCTCTGTACCACTCTACACTGCAACATTGCACTCTCTGCCACTGTACTCTACACCACTGTACTCTCTACTACTGCATTCTACGCCACTGCACCAGATCAACCAATGAGCATGGATGAAGCCTCCAGTCGGGCCCAGATAGCACCCCCTCGTACATGAAAGAGACGCAACAAGATGAGAAGGGACCAGGCAAGCAAGGAACGGTTCCAGATAACCTAGATCATATTCTGGACACCATAAGTGACTAACGGGGAGGCTATTGAAGCAAAAATTGACCATGTGGTAAAGGATATGAACATTTTCCGCATTGACCACCGCAAACTTGCAGACAAAGTGAAAATTAATGAGGCTATACTGCACAGTAATAAAATAAAAAAATAAACAATTCACAACCCTCACCAAAAAAGTAGACATACTGAAAAAGGAAGGCGATACCGAAGGTCTGAGTAGACATAGGGGGTCATTCCGACCCTGGTGGTAAAACCCGCCAGGGCCGTGAACGACGGAAAGCACCGCCAACAGGCTGGCAATGCTTTCCTGCCCATTCTGACCGCGGCGGTAAAGCCGCGGTCAGAAAAGGGGATCCGGCGGTTTCCCGCCGGATTTCCCCTGGCTGGGCAAATCCTCCATGGCGGCACTGCAAGCAGCGCCGCCATGGGGATTCCGACCCCCTTCCCGCCAGCCTGTTTCTGGCAGTTTTTACCGCCAGGAACAGGATGGCGGGAACGGGTGTCGTGGGCCCCCTAACAGGGCCCCAACATGATTTTCACTGTCTGCATAGCAGACAGTGAAAATCGCGACGGGTGCAACTGCACCCGTCGCACCCCTCCGAATGGAGCCGGCTTCTGTGTTGCAGGGCCTTTCCCGCTGGGCCGGCGGGCGCTCCCTTGGCGGGCACCCGCCGGCCCAGCGGGAAAGTCAGAATGGCCTCCGCGGTCTTTTGGCCGTGGATCGGCTATTTGGCGGCGTAAGTTTGGCAGGCCGAAACCGCCGGCCGCCAAACTTGGAATGACCCCCATAATGTACGGGTGGTAAGGCTTCCTGAAGATGTTGAATACAATACAGTGAGTTATGTCAAAAAATGGATTTGCACCACAGGGGTTCTCTCAGATATTTGCTCTTTAAAGGGTGCACCAAGTGTCAGCGAGACCCCGCCACAGGGGGTGACACCATGCCCTGTAGTGGTCAGACATTTTGCTGCATAACACACTATCAGCTGGTCCCAACAGGTTGACAGTAGCACAGCAGCCATGTTCCAGGACTACACACTGGCTGTCCAGAAGAAGAGACATTCATTTGTGGAAGCAAAGAGCACTCTGGATGATAGGCCTCCAGTACATGCTGCTCCCCATGTGGCTCAAACATATCATGGACAATCTCTCACTCTTCTTTGACAACCCGACAGATGTATGGGACTGGATTGATACACCAAGGTAGAGTGACTTGCACAGCCATTTATCGCCAGCTGTGACCACAGAGACGTAAACAACGTTGTAGAGTATGATCTGTGGGGGCCATCCGACCAGCAGGCAGATGGATCTTGTTAAAATAGTGTTTCTGAAGGCCGCAAGGCAAATGAGTAGCTTCCACACCTGGCATCGGAGGAACCCCTGTCAGACTTGTCTCAAGCTCTCACAGACTGATCTGTATTTGGAAGATCCTCCCCAAGGCCCATACCTAAAGCCCACACAGAGCTGATGATTTCTAACTTACTTTCCCCTGATGCTCTTTGCCAGCACCATTTTGTGTCAAGTGTAGGCAGAGCGGATCTAGGACCCCCCTGGAATACTGACCTGAGCTGGTAACATACAACATAGGGGCTGAGGGACAAACTATGTGGATGTATAGTGAGTGAGTAGTCACTAGGCTGCATGGTGAATGGCCACCCCCCACTGGTACTCCTCAAAGCATCTTTACCACTGCAACAGAGGTGTAACCAGGTTAACGGTTTGACGAGTTTGGGCTCCTGATTGCTGTCAGTAGGAAGTGAGTTAGGTACAGTTTAAGTTCAAGAATCACAAAATGTTCAGGTCACAACTTCCTGGGGAAGCTGCATCCATACAAGCAGGGCAATCCCAGATGCCAACTCATTTGTCTTTAAGTATCTGTGTCTTGCACATGAGGCAGGGCAGGTGATGTCAATGAGTCTGTCATGGTTACTGAATGGCGTCTCAGCTACCTAATTATATCCCTCTCATGTGGAATGTCAGAGGCATGCGCTCTGCCCGAAACCAACACCCGGTATACTCATATCTGAAGAGGAAAGTGGAAGTCTTCACTCTCCTCCAGAGAACACCCCTAGCAGGTCTGCATGGAGGGGACAGGTTTAGGCTAAATATTACTCCTTATTCACCAGCGGGACACCTATTTGGCCCTGGGTGGGGATCCCTTGCAGATGCACCACACAGAAGACAAAGAGGCCAGGTACACAATCATCCAGGGGGTTCTTGACAGGGCAGCAATATAGTTTGTAAGTATCTATTTACCACTTGTCCACCAGATTTAATTCTTAGAATCTTTGGTGCCGATATGGGGTGATTAACTCATGGGGTATAATACTGTGTGAAGATTCTGTGTGGCGGGCACCTAACTATATCACTCTACCCCTCCACTACTCGATTCCCCAACACAAACGGTGGCCAGCTATTTCTGGGAGTGGGTTGTGAATTGTGAGCTACTTGATCGCTAGAGATAGACACAAACTGACAAGAGGAGTAGTTCTACTCTCCAGTACATGACACATCAGACTGGACAAACTATTGGTCTCTCCAACAGTAGCAGGGGCTTTCTTCTCATAGAGAATACTTAGTTTGCACTTTTTTAGACCGCAATGCACTCATGATGCAATTAGGCTGGGACAAAAGGTTAGCGCCAATTCCCACATGGAACCTTCACTTCCAAGTGCTGTATGGCCCAGTATTCATGGATTCCTTAGGGAATACCATTAGAGAGTACTTCCAACACAACAAATCCATTGTGCACACACAGTTTGGGAAGCATTTAAGGCGGTGATGTAAGGGCTCAGTCTGGTACACAAACTGGAGTCCACAAATCCCTTGAGGCAAAGCTCACTCGGTTAGAGGCCACCCTACAGCATCTGGAGGCTTATGCACTGTTAGACCCAACCCCATGTTCGGATCTCTTGGAAGCACAGGGACAACATATTGAAGTGGTGTGAAGGGGGAGCTCATACAAAAAATGCATGGTTGAAACACATTTGGAGGGGGGCAGAGGGGGCAACTTCCGAGATGGTTAGTCACCCTGTGGATTGCCGCGCACAGTGCAGATGCTCTGAAATAAAGATGGCACGCTGAATACAAAGATAGATATGCATGACATATTTGTACAACCCTACAAGGAATTATGAAGCAGGTTCACATCTGGCCTAAGAGGATATTATTGAAAGATTCCTTAAGGGGGGGCTAACCTACCCACACTCCCAGATGATGTGCAGCAGACACTGGGGCAACAGATTATGGAACAAGAGATCATAGGAGGCCAGAAAAGAATTGGGGTAATGGAGTTCTATCAAACAAATGCGTCCCTCATCACTACCCATCTGACAAAGCTGTACAAGGTGACTTGGGAGGACAGCACCCTACCCCCAACCTGTAGGAAGGAAGGCTTTATTGATATCCCCTCCATAAACCACGAAAGAACCCAGAAGATACTTTGTCCTACGGGCCTAGGTCAATGTTTAACACACTCTAACATACTTAGTAAAACCATGGCCAGCTGCCTGAAACCCCACTTTTATTCATACACAAAGACTAAAATGGGTTTATCCCACAACTAAACACTTCCTTAAACATCTGGTATCTCTACTGAGTGCTTGATGAGATTCCACCAGAGAAATTCCGATGCAGTGGCCTTTCCCTTTTAGTAAAATTACAAAAGGCCTTTGATACAGTTCAGTGGCAACAAAGGCACACAGTGATTCATCACATTAATTTAGGCCCTGAGTGGGGAAAAATGGATAGCGCTATTATTAGTTGGAGTGCAGGCTAGAGTGAAGATGGTGCAAAATATCTCAGAACCTTTCGACATACGAACGTGTACCAGACTGGGATGGCCTGTGTCACCCATATTTGTGTTGCCCATCGAACCTTTTGCTAGTATTTGAAAAGAAAGTCTGGGTAGGGGCATGCTACTGCAAGACATGGAACATACCTCCCTCCATGCAGATGATATGCTTTTTTTTTTTTTTTTATAAGACTCGGAGTCAGGAATACCCTGATGTGCCCATATGCTGCAACCTCTGGGAGAGGCAATAGGCCTACACAAACTGGGAGAAGACATGTTCCTTCCCGGTGAGTGGGGACAAGAGGGAAATTGTGAGCGGTTCAAGCCGAGGACATCCCAGTGGAGCCACAGCTGCTTCAATACCTTGTGTCAAAATTTGTCACCAGGGTGGAAATAGCGGAGGAGGTAATCTAAGTGGGTGCTACGCTTGTTGAAAAGTAGCATTACCTTTTGGGGCACATGGAAACTTTCTATAGCAGTGAGAATAGCGCTAACAAAAATGATCATATTGCATGGAGTACTCTATTTCTTTGTGAACCTACTGCTCTCAATATCTAGATCCTTTTTCTGGAGTAGTTACTTACCTTCGGTGAAGCCGTATCTGGTAGAGACAATATCTAGCCACAGAGACCTTTGAATTAATCCAGTCATCAGACTGGATGTAGGATATTTTTTGTGAGCAGTACCCGTGCATCAGTAGATGGCATCGTTTGGCTGCGCATGAGTCATCGGCTTTGTCTGCGACACCTATATAGGTGCCATGTAGGCGTGCTGATGGTTTTTTTCACAACTTTCCACACCAAAAGAGCGGAGCCATGAAGAACAGTGACCACTGATGTGGATAACAAGGGTCCTGAAAGTGATACAGCCTTGCCCCTAAAGATCAATTTGCAGAGTGTGTGGAGGATGGGTGGGTCGTAAGGAATCTGCTGACCAAGGTCAGACAAGGAAGTCCGACAGGACCAAAAGAACGAGTTACTTACCTTCGGTAATGACTTTTCTGGTGGATACATTAGCTACCTGTGGATTCCTCACCTGATTCCTCACCTGATGATTCCTCACCTGATGAATACTCCCATGGCGCCAGCATTCGACGTAAATCTTCTTACTAGTCTCTGCACGTCGACGAGGACGTCACTCTAGCCCACGCGACGCCGTCTGACGTCATACAGGCAATAAGAGGTCCTCACCGACGTGCCGATGACAGTACCAACATTTTTTACGTGCATGAGAATAATAATAATAATAATAACCCAATGTAATGAAAGAGCAAAGCAACATCTCTTAATATTGTAAATCACACAACATTGCAATAAAATAGCTGTAGATTTAATATAACCTTTTTTTTTTTTTTTTTTTAAACTAATAAATATATTTATACATACGAATCATGTATATACACAATATATATTGATTTATATATAAATATACACATATATACAAATATCATATATGCAAAATGTATTGCAACTTTGAAGACCAAAAGGAGCACACTCAAGGATTGCTTGGAGAGACCAAAAAGGCAACGGGGAGGCGGGTGGGACCGTGAGGAATCCACAGGTAGCTAATGTATCCACCAGAAAAGTCGTTACCGAAGGTAAGTAACTCGTTCTTCTGATGGATACAACTACCTGTGGATTCCTCACCTGATGAATAGAGTCCCAAAGCAGTACCACGCCCGGCGGTGGGTGCCTAAATGGTCAAACCAAGAAATCCTGCAGCACTGACCGTGCAAAATGACCGTCCCTTCTGACCTCAGAGTCCAAACAGTAATGTTTCACAAAAGTGTGAAGGGACGACCAAGTTGCGGCCTTGCAGATGTCGACCACAGGAACACCCCTGGCCAAGGCCGAAGAGGCCGACTTAGCTCTGGTGGAATGAGCTCTAATGCCCTCAGGCGGATCCTTCTTTGCCAAAGAGTAACAGATTTTAATGCAAAGAACAACCCACCTGGAGAGTGTTCTCTTGTGGACTGCCTTTCCTCTCCTCTTGCCCACGTATCCGACAAACAGCTGATCCTCCAGCCTGATATCCTTCATTCTATCGATATAGAAGCTCAACGCCCTTTTTGGGTCCAGGCGATGTAGTCTTTCTTCCTCCTTTGAAGGATGAGGCGGAGGATAAAACGTGGACAAAGTGATTGTCTGAGCCAAATGAAAGGGTGAAACAACCTTCGGAAGGAAAGCAGCCTTGGTCCTCAACACCACCTTATCCCCATAAAACGTTATATAAGGGGGTTTAACCGATAAGGCCTGCAACTCACTCACTCTCCTTGCAGATGATATAGCTACCAGGAATACTGTTTTAATAACCAAATACCTTAAGGGGCAAGAATGCATAGGCTCAAAAGGGGACCCCATAAGGAAAGTCAGGACCAAGGACAAATCCCATTGAGGCATAACAAATGGTTTTGGAGGATATTGATTCAGAAGACCTTTCAAGAATCTGAGAACAATAGGGGATTTAAATAACGATGGTTGGTCTGGAAGACAAATGAAGGCTGACAAGGCCGACAAATAACCCTTAATGGTAGCTACTGCACAACCTTTCTGCGCTAGAGACAGTGCAAAAGACAAAACGTGACAGATGAGCATGTAAGGGATCAATCTGTCTCTCTCCACACCACATAACAAATTTAGACCACCTATTAGCGTAGATAGATTTAGTGGAGTGTCGCCTGGCCGCTAAGATAACATCCACTACATCAGGCGGGAGAGAGAAGGAACTCAGGTTGCCCCGTTCAATCTCCAAGCATGTAGGTGCAGACTCTGGAGGTTGGGGTGTAAAACCTGCCCCTGCGACTGCGAGAGGAGGTCTGCCCTGAGAGGGAGACGGAGCGGAGGGCACAGTGAGAGTTGGAGAAGGTCGGAGTACCATACCCTCCTTGGCCAATCCGGAACTATTAAGATGACTTGGGCCCGGTCTTGGCGAATTTTCCTCAACACTCGAGGAATCAAGGGTATGGGGGGAAACGCGTAAAGCAACTGGTCGCACCAGGTTATCTGAAACGCGTCCCCCAACGCTCCCTGCATCGGATACTGGAGGCTGCAGAATAATGGGCAATGCGCGTTCTCCCGAGTGGCAAACAGATCTATCCGAGGAAACCCCCACATCTGGAAGATTAAACAGACTTGATCTGGATGGAGACGCCACTCGTGGTCTGCCGAGAATTGGCGACTGAGACTGTCCGCACGTACATTCAAGACCCCGGCCAGATGATTTGCCACCAAGCAAATCTGATGGTCCTTTGCCCAGGACCATAGCCGAAGAGCTTCTCTGCAGAGAAGGTACGACCCTACTCCTCCCTGTTTGTTTATGTACCACATCGCGGTAGTATTGTCCGTCAGGACCTGTACCGACTGACCACGAAGGGATGGGAGGAAGGCCTTGAGAGCCAGACGTACAGCCCGTAACTCCAACAGATTGATATGAAACACCTGTTCCTCTGGAGACCAAAGCCCTTTGATCTCCAGATCCCCCAGATGAGCTCCCCATCCTAGGGTAGAAGCATCCGTTATGACCGTGGCCACTGGTGGCGACTGCGCGAACGGCTTTCCCTGTGAAAGATTGTTGCCCGCAATCCACCACTTCAATTCCACAGCAGCATCTCTGGAGATCTTGACAGTACCTTCTAAATCTCCCTTGTGCTGAGACCACTGCCTTCGGAGGCACCACTGAAGAGCCCTCATGTGCCAGCGAGCATGCGTGACCAACAGAATGCAGGAGGCGAACCGACCGAGCAGACGAAGGACCTTGAAGACTGGAACTACTGCTCCATTTCGAAACATTGGAACCAATTCCTGAATATCTTGAATCCGCTGAGGCGGAGGAAAGGCTCGACTCAATGTTGTATCCAGTACTGCCCCTATGAACAGGAGGCGCTGAGAGGGCTCCAGGTGAGATTTGGGCACGTTCACCGAAAAGCCCAGGTCGAACAATAACTGGGTTGTTGACTGCAGATGATGCGACACAAGCTCCGGGGACTTGGCTTTGATCAACCAGTCGTCCAAGTAAGGGAATACTGCTATCCCCTTCCTTCTGAGCTCCGCCGCAACCACTGACATCACCTTTGTGAAGACTCGAGGTGCTGAAGTAAGACCAAACGGGAGGACCGCAAACTGATAGTGCTGCGACCCTACCACAAACCGGAGATACTTCCTGTGCGACTTGAGGATCGGGATATGAAAGTAAGCATCCTGCAAGTCGACAGACACCATCCAATCTTCTTTGTTCAACGCCAAAAGCACCTGTGCTAGGGTCAGCATCTTGAACTTTTCCTGTTTGAGGAACCAATTCAAGATCCTCAGATCCAGGATTGGTCTCAACTGACCATCCTTTTTGGGAATCAGGAAGTATCTTGAGTAACAACCTCGACCCTTTTCCTGCTCTGGGACCAACTCTACCGCGCCCTTTGAAAGGAGGACTCGAACCTCCTGTTCTAGCAACAGGAGGTGTTCTTCTGAACAATAAGATGGGCGGGGCGGGATGAGGGGCGGGAACTCCCGAAAGGGAAGGGCGTAGCCTTTCCCCACAATGCCGAGAACCCAAGTGTCCGTTGTGATAGACTTCCACTTGTGGAGAAAATGCTGTAATCTTCCCCCTACAGGAGAGGAGTGAGTGGAAAACGGTGGAAGCCTAAGGCTGCTTCCCCTGCTGCACCCCTCCAGAGGACGAGGAAGAGGCAGAGTGCTGTTGAGAGGCTCCTCTGGTACGGGCCCCACCCCTCCCCCTCCCTCTAAATGACCTATAGGGGAGGGAAGAGGCGGGTTGCTGGAACCTCCCCCGAAAGGAAGAGGAAGAAGAGCCACGCCCAAATCCCCGAAACCTCCTGAAAAATCTAGAAGAGGCAGAGGAAGAAGGAGCTTGCAGTCCTAACGATTTGGCTGTGGCTCTGCTCTCCTTAAATCGTTCCAAGGCCGAATCTGCCTTGGCTCCAAACAGTCTGTCCCCATCAAACGGGAGGTCCAGCAGGGTCGACTGCACATCCGCAGAAAACCCTGAGTTTCGGAGCCAGGCCTGTCTTCTTGCCACCACAGCCGTGCCCATCGCCCTGGCCACCGAGTCGGTCGTGTCCAGCCCAGACTGGATAATCTGGGTCGCGGCAGCCTGGGTGTCCGAGACCACATCCAAGAGACCCTGGGGGAGCTCCGTAAATGAAGATGAAATATCATCCATCAGAGCATGGGTGTACCTCCCCAGAATGCACGTTGCGTTGGTGGCCTTCAACGCCAAACTGCATGACGAAAATATTTTCTTGGACTGCGCATCCAGTTTCTTGGAGTCTCTCTCCAAGCACCGTCGGGAAGGAACCAGGCGCTGACTTTGAGGAACAGGAGGCTTGCACCACCAAGCTCTCCGGCGTAGGGTGTCTAGAGAGAAAGCCAGGGTCAGATGGTGCAGCTCGATACCTCCTGGCCACAGCCCTATGAACGGCCGAGGAAGACACCGGCTTCTTCCACACCTCCAACACCGGATCCAGCAAAGCCTCATTAAATGGCAAGAGAGGCTCAGCTGCAGCAGAGGCCGGATGCAATACCTCTGTCAGCAAATTCTGCTTTGCCTCTGCCACCGGCAAAGGCAGGTCCAAAAAGCTTGCTGCCTTCCTCACCACAGCATGAAAGGAAGCAGCCTCCTCCGTATATTCCCCTGGAGATGAAAGGTCCCACTCAGGGGAAGTGTCCAGCCCACTGGCTGTATCCAGACCATGTAGTCCGTCTCCAGAGTCCTCAATCTCTCCCTCCTCTAAGACTCGCTGGTACTCCTGCTCTTCTAAAAGACGGAGAGCACGCCTCCTCGAATGAAGTCTCTCCTCGATACGCGGAGTCGACATGGCCTCCGCCGACGTCGAAGAACGGCGCCGATCTCCAGAAGCATCTGACGCCGCGTCCGGCGCCACAGGCAGCTTCGGCGCCGAGGCAGGAGCCGGAGGACGAGGTCTTGGAGCCGATGGACCAACCGGAGTCACAGGGCAAAATCCTGACTTCGACGGAAGGGCAACCTCCGGGGCCGAAACATCCGAAGCCACCGGAGCGGCCACCGACGCCGGCACCGGCGCCGAGCCCACATTCCCAAAAGGGAGAAAGGGCATAAAGGGTGCCGGCCGAAGAGGCGCAGGATCACCCAACGAAAAGGCCAAGGGCCCCGAAGGACCAGCCGGAGCAGCTCCTGGAGCCATCTGCTGAAAGATGGTATACATCGCATTAAGAAACGCGGTACTATCGGCTCCAGGAGTGGGAAAAGCCGGATACTGGGGTGCCTGGATCGAAGGCGACCCCGACGCCGGCCTCGACGTCTGCGACGCCGGAGAAAACCCAAGAGGCTGCACCACCTCAATCACCGACGCCTGACCAGGCGAAGTCGGTGACGCCGGAGATGGCAACGGCGTCGAAGGATGCGGCGTGACCGTGGGGCTGACTTCCCAAGTCTTCCGACGCCGAGCCGAAGGTGACCTCGAACGAGACTCCTTGCTGGAATGGCGTCGTGAGTCTCTACGGCGCCGGGAGTCTCGATGACGCCGGTGAGACCTTGGCGAAGAAGACTTCTTATGATGTTTCTCCTTCTTCTTTGACTTTGCCATGAATAACTTGGCCTCACGCTCTTTGAGGGCCTTCGGATTCATGTGTTGACATGAATCGCAAGTCGAGACGTCGTGGTCGGAGCTCAAACACCATAGACAGTCGGAGTGAGGATCTGTAACTGACATCTTGCCCCCACACTCTCGACAGGGCTTGAAACCCGACTTCCTCTGAGACATTATTACCGCAGAGAAGACTACGCAGCAGACAATACACTGTAACCACGAAGGTAACAGTAGCTCCCTCGAAGATAACCGTTTCGAATGCACGGAAAAAAGGGAACTGTCATCGGCACGTCAGCGAGGACCTCTTATTGCCTGTATGACGTCAGACGGCGTCGCGTGGGCTAGAGTGACGTCCTCGTCGACGTGCAGAGACTAGTAAGAAGATTTCCGTTGAATGCTGGCGCCATGGGAGTATTCATCAGGTGAGGAATCATCAGGTGAGGAATCAGGTGAGGAATCCACAGGTAGTTGTATCCATCAGAAAGGCAAAATGCCCATCACGGTGGGCCTGACTGTCCAGGCATAATGTTTGGTGAACATGTAAAGGGGACCCCAAGCTGCTTCCAGGCAGATATCCAGGACGGGAACTCAGCGTGCTAACACAACAATCGCAGCTTTGGCTCTGCTGGAATGTGCATGCAGTACCTCAGGGGGTTGCTTCTTGGCCAACGCGTAGCAGATTTTAATGCTGAGCATGACATCTGTAGATGGTCCTTTTCTGCACACCATAACCCTTTTTAGCTCTGACATACCCCACGAAGAGTTGATTGTCCACCCGGAACTCTTGTGTGTGGTCAAAGTCAAACAACAACGCTCATTTGGGGTCCAGATGACAGACTCTTTATCCTTGGAGGGGTGAGGTGGAGCATAGAAAGCAGGAAGAAAGGAGGCCCACGTGCAAAGCAATACTTTGCTAGGATGGATGGATAAATAGTGAGCTGCAGGCCTTGTCATCTAAGCCACCCTAACTTATTGAGCAGATGTTATAGTCAAGAGGAAAGCTGTTTTGATGGTGAGCAGCTGCAGAGGACAGTTGTGAAGCAGATCAAAGGGAGCGCACAACAACGTTACAACCAGATTCAAGTCCTACTGAGGCATGATGAAAGGAGAAGGTAAAAAAAGATGAACCAACCCTTTCAAGAACCTATGTACAATAGGATATTTAAAAACAGGTGGGATCAGGCAATCTGTGAAATGCATAATTATCAGAAAGATAGCCCTTGGGAGTGCTTAGAGTAGAACCCTGTTGGGCAACAGAAGAAAAACAAGAAGAACCTGAGAGAGGGGCAGAGAGTGGGGTCAACATTTCCTTCAGAACACCCAAGCCACAAATTTCTCCCACCTGCAGGCATATACTGTCTTAGTGGAGAAACACCTGGCTGCCAAAAGTGTATCACAGACACCAGGAGGAAGGCCAAAGGCTGTCAACTGTTGCCACTCAATCTCCATGCAAGAAAGCAGCGACTGGACAGGTTCCGGTGAAGAACTCTCCCCTGCTGCTGCGAGAGAAGATTCTCTTGAGGGGGCAGTCTGATTGGAGGATAAATGGCCATGCTCAGTAGCTCAGGATCCCAAAATCTCTGTGCCCAGTCTGGAGCCACAAAATAACCTGGGCCTGGTCATTCTTGATCTTCTTGAGAACTCTGGGCAGAAGTGATATGGGTGGAAAGGCGCACAGGAAGCCTGAACTCTGCTTGCGACGAAAAGTGTCACAGACCGAGTGCAGCCTAGGAAACTCCAATGTACAAAACTACTGACACTGCACGTTCTGAGTGGAAACAGATCTAACCAAGGCTCTCGCCACTGCTGAAAAAGACCTTACACCACCTCCGGATGGAGACGCTATTAGTGATCTGCTAGGCATTTACAACTGAGTTTGTCCACCCTGGTGTTCAGAGAACCTGCCAGTTAAACCACCAGGGATATGCCAGGATGTTGCAGCCATGTACACAGATGGAGAGCCTATTTACAAAGGGTCCACAACCCCACTGCACCCTGTTTGTTACAATACAACATGGCGGTGGTGTTTTCTGTGAACAACGAAATAAGCCTTCCCGTGATGGAGGGTAGAAAGCCTTTCATTGTCGGACAGATCGCTCGGAGCTCCAGCAAGTTTATGTGAAGTCCATGTTCCGCCAGAGACCAGAGTCCTCTGTCCTCCACCTCCCCCAGATGGCCGCCCTATCCCCGGAGTGACCTATCTGTCACTACTGTCAGATGTGGTTGGGGTAGGGGGAGGGATCTGCCACTGACCCAATTGCGGTTTGTTAGCCACCACTGCAGATCTTTTGCAGTTCCCTCTGAGATCTGGACCTTGTTGGAGATTCCCCTGATGCTGTTTCCATTGAAACTTCAGGTCCCACTGTAGAGCCCGCATATTCCAAGATGCATTTGTTACCAGCAGGATACAGGAAGCCGTAAGTCCTAGCAGCCTCAGTCTCTCTCACCGAAATCCATGATAGAGGCTGAAACATCAGTATCATAGCATGAATATCCTGGATTCGCCACTTAGTAGAATAAGCCTGAAACTGCACTGTGTCCAGAACAGCTCAGATGAAAAGGAGCATTTGAGTGGGAGTTAAGTGTGACTTTGGCAGGTTTATAGTGAAACTCCGCGGGTGCGCGAGGTTCGTCACAGTCTGGAGGATGTACACGACACAGCCGGAGGCGAGCCTGCCTTCAACAGCCCATCGTCCCGATAGGGGAAGACTGACACCTCTGATCTACGCAGATAAGCTGCAACCACCACCATCAGCTTTGTGAACACCTGAGGGGAGCTGGTCAAGCCAACAGGGAGCATGGCAATGTGGAAATGTTTGTGGCCAACCGTGAACTGCAGGTAAAGCCTGTGGGCAGCCGGAACGGGAATATGGAAATATGCGTCCTACAAGCCTAATGCTACCATCCAGTCTCCTGGGTCCAAGGTGGAAATAACTTGAGCAAAGGTTAACATTTTGAATTTCTCCTTCTTGAAGTAGTTCAGGGGCAGCAGGTCTAGGTTTGGACTAAGGCCTCTGTTCTTCCTCTGTACCAGAAAGTAGCAGGAATAGCAACCATGACCCACTTCTGGAGTCAGGCCTTCTCTATGGCTCCCTTGGCCAAGAGAACCGTAACTTCCATGCGAAGAAGAGAAAGATGATCCTCCGTCAGCCGGTCTCAGGCTGGTGTCCATGGGGGTAAGGGAGAGTAGTCAGGAAGGGGACTAGTAGATGTTATGGACTGCCAGTGGGGCAGATGACAGATCCTTCCACTGGATGGGTACCCGTGATGGTCTAAGTGTAGATTAGGCGGGTTTGGAGGCTGCAGCAGTAGCAGAGGTGGACTGACTCAACCTTTGGCTGCCTGATCCACTTGACTTGTGCATACCACACCCTCAGCCGCACAGGTGCTGGGGACCATGCTTGGCATGGTGGCTGGGCGGGAACGGCTGGTAGCCAAGATAGGGGAGAAAAGCAGACTGGGGATGTCACAGGTGGAAGATAACCCCAAGGACTGGGCCATGGCCCAACTGTCCTTAAATCTCTTCAACGCAGAGTCTGCTTTGTCTCCAAAGAGAAGGGAGACATCCAAGAGCATGTTCATCAAAGCTGACGTGATCCCTATCCTCTTCCCCACTAAAAAGCCAGTAGTACATAAACAGGTGTGGCGCGTAAGGGCCAACATTGACGAAACTGCTCTGTCTAGCGAGTCAGTCAAGACCTTTTCTGCATCTCTCATGTTTGCTACTGCTTGGGAGAGCATGGTCCAGGCCTCCCCCAGGACCATAAGCAGCACTTGTGCAACTGTATCCCACAGAGCGTGGAAGTAGTGGCCCAAAAGGCATGGGGTGCTCACAGACCACAATGCTAAGGTGGCGGAAGAAAATATCTTCTTCCCAAGTGTCTCCAGCCTCTTCGATTCCCTATCCAGAGGAGCGGTATGAAATGCACCATGGTTGACATGGGAGGTGGAAGCATGGACCACTAAACTCTCAGAGGGGGGGGGGTTGTGAGGAAATTTGGGTACCCAGGTGTGGGGTGACAGCAACTGTCCCGTTTAGAGGAGGTACTGTTGTGAGTTTGGACCAGGCACCCAAAAGGACATCTATCAGGGTTTATTAAAAGGAACAAGCAGTTCCAATGGGGACACTGATAGCTTAATCACCTCTGTCAAGACATTAGTCCTGACCAACACCGTGGGCAACTGAAGGTTGAGGACCTTCCCAGCTCTCCACACCACTACTGCAAAAGATGCTCCCTCCTCCGTAGCCATGGTAGGGGGTGAAAGCTTGCCAACATCTGGGGAAGTATCCAGACCACTGGCCTCACCCAGGTCCTCACACCAATCCATGTCTTGGTCATGGCTGGACTTCTAAAGGGTCGAGTGACCCTCTCTTCCATTCCTCCCCAAGACCAGGCCCATAGGAATAGAACTCAGAGTCCAAATTGGGAGGCAAGGCTCCTAAAGGTGCTGGATATGTCATTGAGTGACACCCCTCCGGCTTCGTATCAGAGTGGGAATCAAAATAAAGATGATGCCAGCAGTGGACACCCGGAGCGTCTGCATCAGGACCGGTGCCCGAAAAGGTAGAGTTAGCACGACCGGTGTCAGTCCAGATATAGAAGTGGATCCTTGGGGCCTCAATGGTGCCAGGGCTGGAGCTGTTGGTGCAGGACCAGCAGTGGGTCTCTGCCAACCCTGCAGAGCCTAAAGGCATGCAGGAGGGGTCGGGCGACCTAAATATGGCACACATGGCATCATAAAACTCTAAATTCAACAGGGATTGCTTCAGCTCCTGGAAACAAGAAGAGTGGAGTCGGACCAGGCGCAGGCTCTACTGCAGAGGGAGGCCTAGAATGTGGACACTACCGCGTCCCACTGGCTGGAAGTTCTTCTCGTGTTTTTACTTACCTGAGTGCCCTGAAGATTTTGAATGGGACGACGACCTCTAACTCTGCAGCTACTCCTGGGACCTTCCTCTCGTCAGAGACCTTGACTGGCACAGTCGCACGATGAGCTGCCATGAACTTGAGCAAATGCTCCCTCAAAGCCTTGGTGTTCATCCCGTGCCAGTCAAAGCACGACTATGGGTCATGGTCACGCTCAAGGCACCACAACAAACTTGCAACTTCTCTACAACTTTTAAAGACTTCACTCTTTCCGCCAGAAGCGTGAGACTTCAACCTCTGCACCCGACACCCCCGGCTCGAGATCCAGAGAACTAACACCACAGGGAGGACTCCCTGCCGACTGCGACCTCTTGAGTAGCCCGAGACTACCCCCCTGGACCCCCCACAGCAATGCCTGCAGACAAAATCCAGACGCTCCCCCTGACCGCGGCTGTATGTAACAAGGGACCCGACGCCTGGACCAAGCACTGCACCCGCAGCCCCCAGGACCTGAAGGAACCGAACCTCAGTGCAGGAGTGACCCCCAGGCGGCCCTCATCCTAGCCCAGTTGGTGGCTGGCCCAGGAAGCCCCCCTGTGCCCTGCCTGCATCTCCAGAGTGACCCCCAGGTCCCTCATTGATTTCTACAGCAAACCCAACGCTTACTTTGCACACTGCACCCAGCCGCCCCTGTGGCTCTGAGGGTGTGTTTTGTGTGCTTGTGTGTCCCCCCCCCCCCCCCCCCACAAGTGCTCTACAAAACACCCCTTTTCTGCTCCCAGAGGACGCAGGTACTTACCTGCCAGCAGACTTGAACCGGAGCACCCCTGTTCTTCATAGGCACCTACGTGTTTTGAGCTCTTCTTTGACCTCTGCACCTGACCGGCCTTGTGCTGCTGGTGCTGTAGCTTTGGGGTTGCCTTGAACCCCCAATGGTGGGCTGCCTATGCCCAGGAGACTGTAAGTGCTTTACTTACCTGAGAAACTAACATTTACTTACATCCCCCAGGAACTGTTGATTTTTGCACTGTGCCACTTTAACCAAAACTGTGTGTACTACTGTTTTAAATCAAAGTTCTATACTTACCTTTGTGAAGTACCTTGCATTTTATGTACTTACCTCAAATTTGAATCTTGTGGTTGACTGACTGGAGAAATTGCTGTCAACGGAGGTAGCTTAATAGGGACTGTCTCAATGCTTTGTATTGGGGCACTCAGTGTACAGGCCAGGTGTCTCACACCCAGTGGACAGTCAGGCTGCAATATTCCGGACTACACACTGGAGGTACAGCAAAAAAATAGTTGTTCCTAATGGTGAAAAAGGAGATGTGGGATGCTAGACTCAAATATATGCTGATTTTCCCTGACAGATTAAGGGTGATAAATGGTGATTGTAAACTCTTTGTTGAGGATCCATCCACTGCTTCGCACTGTCTGGAACACTCCTAGGTAGGCGCAGATGCTGCTACACAGCACCAGCCACCACCCTCCAAGTGAAGAGGACAAGAGCCATGCCACGCCCAGCACACAGAGGCTGACCAGACAGCAGGAGGAGCAGCAAAGAGTGGCTGCAGTGCAAACTGAAAATGCATTCTGAGCTTCAGCGCACCAAGGACAAAGAAGGAGCACTTCTGAGGTCTCACGGGACAGCTTGGACATTAACAGTAATAGAGGAGGCAAAAGGAGCACTTAAAAACGCAGGTATGCGGGGGCGTGAGCACTAAAGAAATCATAGGGACCTAATTGCTTTGTGTATTGGATATCTGAGGCGGGTGGTGGGAGACACTATGTGTACTGCCCTCTACTTTCCCACATGTGGACATAATAGGGGTGCATGGATTAGGTTCCTTTTACAAATTTGGTTTGTTGGATAGCTGGCTATTGCCTTTCTGACCTGGGGTGTGAGAATTGGGGATAGTCTTTACATGTTTGCTCAGCCCAGAAGCTGTAGCACATATGACTCCATAACCACTATAGATACTCAAGGAAGGAGATGGCACCATCAGTGCAGGGACAGCCAGAATCCTTGTTAGGTTGTTTTCCATGTATTCCAGGGCACAACACAAACAAATGCTTGTTCCTTACTGGGAAAGTAAGTGGCATGAGCACACTGACTAAGTTATACGATCTTAGCATATCTAGGTGGATGTAGCTTTCCTGCAGGAAATGCAATTGGTGACCCAATAAATAGCCACACTGTAAAGGTGGGGGTGGGGCCAGGTTTATAATTCTCATAGTATGCTAGGGAAAACCCGGTTTGGACAAGGCCAGGCCTTCGATTTGAACCTGATGGTACACAAACACAGGGAGTGCTGGTATATGATTTTACAGGGGAAGCTGGATAGGACTTAAGTGGCATTAAGCATCATTTATGCACCAAACACAGGGCAGATACAGTCCCTAACCTCCCTGGTACCTACCTAATCAGAAGGGGCACAGGCACCATGATTTAATATAGGAGATTATAATTATGTGGCAGACGTGGGCACAGATCCCTTCACCCCCTCACCAGGGACTTGGCGATCTGCCTGTTGTAGGAGGTCATGACATGGACTGATAACAGTGGGGGCGTCTTGAGACTTAGGAATGCTGGGAGTAGGGAAAACTTGTTTTACTTCCTGATGTATGAATTGCATGTCCGTCTGGACTAAATACTGTGCTCTCATAGGCTCATTGATCTGGCTGACAAAGCGGAGATCCTTTTCAGCACAATCTCTGATCATAATCCACTGTTACCCTCATGGAGGAAATGGCAGATAGCGCCATTCCCCATGTGGAGGCTGACAGTGCAATTATTGCAGGTCACCATGTTCTAGAAACCACTGGAGGAAGCTGTCTGAGAATATTTTCACATTAACCAACTCACTACAGAGTTAGTCGGCACATAGTGTAAGGCTTTCAAAGAGGTGGTTGAAGACCACTGGGTGTCAAGCTGCAGTGGTTTTGAAACCTCTTGGGACAGAGCTTGTCTCTCTGGAAGGCACCATCTATAAATTAGACGAGGAATTACCCACAGTCATGCAAAATAGGAAGGCACCCTGATGAAAAAGAAACACATACTGATGTGCTATAACATCTCTGTCCTCTCACTTACCGGGAGTGCATCATACTGAACCACGCACAGGTGGGAGAGCGGGTAGCATATTAGCCTGGCTTTTACAATCAGAACAGGTGCACACCAATTGCTAGCAAAAGGACTCAGGGGAAACTAACAGTGTATGCCTAGTTTGGCATCCACCACAAATTCCTGCACCACTATGTGGATTTGTATGACCCACATAGGAAGGTCATTGAGGGGGAAAAGAGGCTTTTGTGGATATGTCAACTCTGCTACAAGTGAGGGATGATGCCGGGCAGATCCCGGTAGCCCTATAACTGACACTGAAATAAAAGTAGCACTCAAAGTCATTGAGTGTAATATATTAATGGACACTGACAGGCTTCTTGAGGAGTTTTAGCAGATATTTGTGTCGCTGCCTGCACTATATCTGAAGGAGCTATAACGGGAGATGCTGGAGAAAGGATAACTAATGTCTACCACTAGGGACATAACTTATGTCCGGTACGGAGGCCCTGAACATGTACGCCTACAGACCATTCTCAATTTAGATTATAAAATCCTGAGTAAGGTGCTGGCCAACCGCCTCCATCCATACCTGCAGGCTTTAATAATGCACCAATCAAAATTGTTTCACCCCCAAAAGGACCCTGTCCCTAAACAATAGTAGGACGTTTAGGACCTTTAAGGAGACAAGTCGGGAGTAATAGCCAAATTCTGCAATTCTGTCAGCTGACCTACAAAGGTGTTTGATATGTTGCAATGAGATTACCTGCAGGCAGCAATGAGACATATGGACCTACTAGTAGGTTAGGATAAGTGTGTCATGCTGTGATAGACGGACGCACAAGTTCAAGTCCGGATTGCCCCTGTAGCTTAACTCTGAGGTCTTTAGGGCAACTAAGCAGGGATGCCTCTTGTCCCCAATGCGGTTTTGCACTCACGCTGGAACCATTGTTATGGCAGAGGGATGTGGCATGGAAATCCTGTTATAGGATGGGGAGCATGGCATCTCATGGTATGCCGACAATATACTCCTGTAACTCTGGGACATGGCTGAGAGGGTTCCCTAGAGCAAGGCTTCATGATGACCTGGATGGGGTGCCAGGTCTCCATGTAAATTGGACTAAGTCATACATGTTCCTGGTATTTCTGTCTATGCAGCATATCCAACCAGTGGTATTCCGCCTAGGACTTAAGTAGGACCACCCCTCCCCCCCCAACTTTCAAATAACTAGGTGTGAAAACAAACCATAAGAATGATGATACCTAGGAGGGGAATTTGAATGAAATGCTGAGGGCCTTGACAGGCAGCGTTGAGTTCTGGCACTCCTTGCAATTGCCCATAATGGGGAGGATTTACTTAGTTAAGAAGATGATGCTCCCGTGCATGTTGTCCCATTTTGTGAACCTCCAAATCTGGATCCCACAATCCTGATTTAAGGCTGTAAATGTAATTCTAAGAGAATTGATTTGGGAAGGAGACAGGCACAGAGTATCACTAGCAACCTTGCAGGGCCTAATGAGGGAACGAGGAATTAGGACCTCAGACAAACAAAATTGGGTCACATAAGACAGTAGCAACACAAGGGAGTCAGTGTTTCACTGTTCTGGGATTGAAGATACAGGAATCAAGCCTTCTAAGCTCTTTGAGATTGCACTCTGCTGCTGGAGGGGAGTAGGACAGAAAACACTGCAACACCCGTGGCACAAAACACTTCTGTTGCCTGCTTACCCATAATTAAGGAGCACGTACCTCACTGCTAGACAGATGCAGGAGTGGGTAGGGCAAGAATCCAAACAGTGGGTGATTGCTACAAAGATGGAAAGCTCTGAGAGTTACTTTTTTTGATTGACAAGGATGGCCTGCCCGAATCACAGTTTCTGTTGTTCGGAGCATTGGTGAGATCCCTGTGGGACATGTAAGAGGACTGCCATACCAAGCCGCGCACACATTGAGCTTTGCAAATTTTACTCACACTCTGGGGTGGGTGCATGCTTATCCCCTGGTTGTATACATTTCTTTAAAATGTGTCTCTCAGTATATTACCAATTCTTAGTGCCTACTAGGAGAGAAAGGTAGGGTAGGAACTAAGGGATAAAGAGTAGAAATCAACCTTGGCCCACCCGCAAAGTATCCAGGGACACCAGATTCAAGACCACACAGTTTAATTACCTGCATACCCCCTATCTGGTGCGGCATAGGCTCAATGTTATTGCTCAGACTGCTGATGTAAGGTGCCCTACATATACAACAAGTGACTCAGATTTCCTACACAACATGGACCTGCACAGTCCTAACAGCCTCTTGGCAAGCAGTCAACTCTGAATTCAGAAGAACACTAGACTGAACAGATTTCTTCACAACAGAAACACGCCTAATAGGTCTGTATACATGTCCAAATGTACAAAGGGTGGGCTCCAAAATCATGAACCTAGCCTTAGTGATTGCCCAACATGCCATAGCAATGACCTGGAGATCCCCGTGGGCCCACTTGATGTAGATGGAAGGTAGAGTTTAAAACATAACCAATGGCACAGGGCACTGTCCTATGCAATGAAAAGTGCTAGGATCTATGTAAATACCCTATTGATAATCCTTGGAGTGAACAGGTAAATTCCTTTGAAGGAGCCACTGTACAGAATTGGTTGTTAATGCTGGTGTGACCACCTTGGAAGAGGGGTTTGGGCTATCATCTTCCCTTGCACGGTTTCCTAAGGGTCATAGTTGTTGCAAAGTAGTCCTGCTGTGTTGTTGCGAGCTAATCTGTGCAATTTCTTCAATTCTTCTCTTTTAGTTCACATGAAACTGGGCTGGGCATCAACAGCTAACTGTTTTTTTCAATTGTGTTTTTAATGACCTTATTCTCTTTAGGGGTTTTAATAGACTTCCACTCCCAATAATCAGCTACCTCTATTACGCCTTACGACTGGCTGGGCACTGCTGACTTTTAGACATACTGGCATCCTGTAATTCGTGGCATGCAGTCCTTTATTGAAATTTAACAATGATTTTTTGGAACCACAATTATAACTGTTAGAAATGATGTTGACAGACTTGCATGAAAAATCATAAACAAGGAAAGAAGTTATTAGAAATCGCTACACGTAATTCTGAGCAGTGGCATATACTTGCAAATTTTAGCTGGCCACCTCTCAGTTGCTGATTTATATATTCAGATGTGAAACTGGTGTTAATGTGGTGCAACTTTGTTGCTAAAATGTCAAAACAAAGTAATTCAGGTACAGTTTGACACACCTTATGCCACAATTTACCTTTCCTAGCTGTATAAATGTGTCAGTCAGTTCACCTCATTTAGTCCTGTACTGCAGCATAATTCCGGTGGCCCTGCATAAAATACCATCCGCTATTCTTAGCTTTCAAGCCAACAGCATATTGCATTGTAGGGCTTGTAGTTTTGCGTAGTATGCTTCCATGATCAGCTCAAAACCCAAGGATGCAAAGTGCAGTTGGCTACAATGCCTGAATTGGCCTAGGGTGTTGTGCATGACATTAAGTCTCTCACTAGCTATGTTTTACAAAGTCATCTAAATCCATTAGAAACTGCTTGTGGCACATAAAACTGAAAGTAAATTCAGCGCACAGATTGTTGAGGGCTCGTCACTTTCACTCACATCATGTATTAAAACAAGCATTTGCAAAGCAAATATTTTTGCTTTTTGTGTAGTGGGAATTTGTTGTGAACATCACAACAAAGGTACAACATGGGTGGCAGCAGCAGCACAACCTTCACTAGCACACATAACAGGTGAAAGGTATGCCTCTCTTCCCCCACAGTTTGGATCACTGGAGTAGGCACCTTAGGAGCTAAGAGCTGTTCAGTTGCAAATCGATGCATGCTCCTACAATGAGCCTGCTCTGTATAACATTGGAGTTCTTACGTTGACGCCTTCTTAGACTTGGACAGAAAGGTGTCCTGCCAGCAAACGCTGTTTTTTCTTTTAGAAGGAAGTCCTTCATTGTGCTACAATGGCTGTCTTCCAAGATGTCTGAACAGTGAGTCCATTGGCATAACATTAGCTCACGTAGTGCAAGGGGAGAGGCCTGAGCACTAGAGGCCCCCTCAGCACAGTGCACTATGCAAAGGCAGCCCCCTGGCTTGAGAGATCCTGACTGGGTCTGGACATGAGCCATCCCTCTACTTGGCACCTACTTCAAGTTTTCTTATGCCACTGATTGAGTCTTGGAAGCAGCCAGGTGAGCTCATAGGCCAGTACTGGTCATCAGGTTTAGGACTCTACTCTGTCTCTTTGAGGTGCCACCTCTCCGATGTTCGAGCACCATTAGCGAAGGCTCCCGGTCAGACTGAAATATCGAGGAATAGGACGGTTGGTGATTCTATTTCCAGGAAGCAGGTTTTTGTGAACGCAATCCCACGTGTGGTTTGAAGAAACTTAGTAGTATAGACTAAATCCCAAAGAGAAAATATTTCTTGACTGGATAAACATTTGGGCTCAGGCCCTTATTCATCTATCCTCTGAAGGTAAAAAGTATGCAAGGTGGCAAAATCTAACTCCCTCCAAAATAAATGAATATCTAAATGCATTAAAGGGTCTCGCCTCAATTCCAGCCTACTTTTTAAAAACTGAGGAAAATACTGTTAACACCTTTCTGCAAATGCATAATGAGCAGTATCCAGAGATAAAAGAAATTTCAGACTTTAGAGATTTGAACAATAAATTTGCCCAGCTGGAGCACCACCCTAATAACCTTGGGTTCGGAGAGGTTATCAATTAGAATATCTCCTGCAGATTTTATGTTGCCAGAGATTGACTTTAAAAAACAACTGAAAGTTCATGTAATCAAAGTTGTGGCTGTCAGGGTACTAATCCATTAAAAACTCAAAAGTACAATGACATTGTTCAGCACTACTCCTAACACTAAATCCTCCTTGTCCACTGAGTTATCAGTAATCCTAGACTTGGATTTACATGCCTCTGGTAATCTACCTGGTAATCATGTGCAATATACAAAAACACTGCAAAGTTTGGAAAACATTTTATCTGCTATTTTAATTCTAATGAAAAATCTGTAAATTATCATAGTTTAGATGCTTCCTCTGTGACTCTTCAAAGTCTGGTTCCAAGGGTATGGGATGTCTCGGTTAGAGGCTGTACTTTATTTCAGAGTCAACATAAGCCTGATACAAGCAGTTCTGGTACTAGGATTCTGCTGTGGAAATCTATATTGCCAAGGTCTCCCTTTAGATACTTTGGGATACAATTAAGTTAATCAATTTACGCAAAAGGAGGATAGAAAGAAGTTCTTTAAAGATATTTGAAGATCAACCAGTAGAGTCAACCAACCATGTTCCCGTCATCCTAGGTCCAGAACCCAATGATGAAGTATCCGATTTTTACGAAAAAAGCTAACCAAAAAGTCTCCAACACCCACTGTGGAAGGTATGACACCAAAATTAGGGTATAGATGGAGAACCGAAAAACAATGAAGAATACAAAAAAGACGGAGTAAGAAATTAGTATTTGCCCCAAATCAGGATACATGTACCTTTCTAGAGAAAGTCAAAGAATGGGAATCCCTTCAGAAATCTTAAACTCCGTGTAATCTAATTCCTAACAATTTGGTTGACCCTTCCTCTGATCCTCATATCCGGCTGGCACCTAGGATTAACCTTTTTTCTTTTCCACTAGCTGAAACGGTAAAACCTTGCACTCACCAGTGGCACTCTCAATCCTGATGCCAAGGCTTTTTCTTTTTTCCAACAAATTTAAATTGGCAGACGGGTTAAATGATTTACCGGCTTGAAACATTTTGTATGGCTCAAATTTCCCAAATACTTTAGCTTTTATTGTACTTGTTGATGAGCAGGTTGCACCATTACCTAGATGATTTCTTTTGAATTGTCTTTCTGATACTGACGCACCATAGGTGGCTCATCATAGTGATATTCAAACTGTTCAAATACTGTATCCGCCATCAAGCAACAAATTTAGTTATTTTTAAATCTATGGTAGTAGCTAATCCGAATGTGCAAAATTGTGACTGTCACTGGTGGTATTGATGTATTGCCCTACTTTCCAAATAAAGGAAAAATAGGCTGTGCAGTACTATTCCCTAAGACACATGAATATCAAAATAATGGTCTGGCCCCACATTTCCGCAAAGATATGATGGAAAAAGCAAAAAGCACAGTAGTAGGAGATGAGGGAAAATGGGTGTCCTTCAACCTAGACAGAAAACCTAGGTTTTCACCCAGTGAGGATGAAGATGATGTTAGATACTGAGGCTGGCTAGCAGGTGCATTTAGTTACAACCACCTTCTGGGAAAAAAGTTTTCCCAATATAGAGATCCTTTAAGAGTCATCTTCTGGAACACAGCTGTATTTTCAGAGTACCATGGCTCGATTTCCTCAGAAGCAGAAGATAAATCCTCAGTCCTAAATCAGACTACTCACAACTAAGTTGAATCTCCATTTTGAGCACCCTGGAGGGGAAAAGGGGAATGGGATTTAGGGAGACTGCCTCAGAGATGGTATTTCTTCTAATACTCAGTCTGCCATTCAATTCTTATCTTAGATGGATAACAGCACCTGCAAAATTACAATTACAAGGGGCACACTATTGTAACTAAAACATTCATTTACATTTGCTAATAATTAGGTTCGCTTAACAATCATTTCTCACTCTCTTACCCTGAGCTCCCTGAGGATTTTGCCTCTTTCTCTATTTCTGTTGAATAACAGAAGTTTTTAGTATATAGTTGTCTTAGAAGTTGTTCTCCATTTTTTTTAAAGTGAAGATTAATTTACTTCTCAACCTTTGTGCTGCTATATATATATATATATATATATATATATATATATATATATATATATATATATATATATATATCTCTTGAGTTCGTAAATATTGTTCTAATTCTTGATTCACTCTCTGTTTGCCCATCTGTTTCTGGATAATAACTGGTAGAGAAACGTGACTCAATTCCTAATTGCTTAGTAAAAGCCTTCCAAAAGTGGGAAACTAATTGGGATCCCCTGTCAGAAACAAGAATTTTTGGAATCCCATGAGCTCTTGCTATATGTTGTGTAAACAAATTGGCAAACTTGTGGGCTCGATTAATTTCTTTTAAAGGAATGAAATGTGCCACCTTGGTGAAAGTGTCCAGAAAAACTAAGGTAGCATTAAAACCTTGACTACTAGGGAGAGCTACAATGAGTTCCATAGTAACTGTATGCCAAGGGGGGGGTGCTATGGCTAACTGTCTTAAAAGACCTTGTGGAGCTGTTCTGTTGGATTTTCCTTTTTGACACCTTTCAAAAGTGGACACATATTGTCTTATCTGAGTTTTCATTTGGGGCCACCAAAAATTTCACTGTATCAAATCTGGATCTTCTGAACCCCTTTATGTCCAGCTCGTTGATCATCATGGCAGGCCTGAAGAACTTTTTCTTATAATTCTAAAGTTGGTATAATGCATCTTTATAATATGGTAATCCATCTTTAATCGCTCTTTCTGGAGCTTCCTTGGACCACGTCAACATGTGGTGTTAAGGTTCCTTGAATTTCTTTGGTCCAATCTGCATAATGAATGTTTAATATAAACTTCTCTTTTGGAACGATCAGAGCTTTTTCTGGAGGTTCTTTGAATACATCGACATCAATTTGTGACAGAGCATCTGCCTTGCCATTAGCTTTTCCAGGTCAAAAGGTGATGACAAAATCGAAGTCTGCTAAGTAAAGGGAGCAACACAATAGTCTTTCTGTTAATGTAAGAGCTGATTTCAAAAACTAAATTTAGATGGTCTGTGTAAACAGTTACTTTATGTCTAGCTCCCAAAATGTAATGTCTCCATTCACGAAAGGTTTCCTTGACTACCAAAAGCTCCTTATCAGCAATTGAATAGCTTACCTCTGGCGGAGTTGACTTTTGAGAAAAGAAAAAGGCAAATGGATGCTGAGATAGAATACCTCCTATAGCGACATCTGAAGCATCTAAGCTTCACATAATAAGGCTCATCTGGACTAGGGTGTAGCAATATTGAGGCCGTGGTGAAGGAGTGTTGTAAAACATTTAAAGCAGCATCGGCTTCTTTTGTCCACTCAAACCCCACTCCTTTTTTTAAACAGACATGTGATGGGAGTGACTTTGAGAAGTGGGCAGGAATCTTCGATGGAAGTTGGCAAATACCAAGAAGCTTTGGATTTCTTTAACGTTAAAAGGAGAAGGCCAATCTCGAGCTGTCTTTATTTTAGCTGAATCCATATGGACTTCCTTTTGGTGGCAAAACCAATCCTACATGGTATGCACACTTTTCTAATTTCACATACAGATTGTGCTCTTACAGTCTCATGAGGATGGATCGAACATGTGAAACATGTTCTTGAAGATTGTCAGAAAAATATAAAAAAAATAAAGATATCATCTATATATACACACCACGGCAATTCTGTCAAAAAATTCTCATAATATATATATTAAAAAATGCTGAAAAGCTGCAGGAGCGTTACATAAACCATATGGCATCACTTGATATTCAAATAACCCAAAACAAATTCAGAAGGCTGTTTTCCATTCATCTCCAAATGCCACTCGTATCAAATGATATGCACCTCACAGATCTAAATTTGATGTAAACTAGCATTTTTCACTTCTTGATAGTCACTTGATTGAGGGCTCGATAATCAATGCAAGTTCTGGATCCCCCATCCTTCTTTGGTATGAAAAACAGCGGGGAGGAGACTGGAGATTGAGAGGGGGGAATAAAACCATTGGCTAAGTACTGCTCTAAATACTCTTTTAAAAGTTGGTTCTCTGCTTCTGTTAATACATATATTCAACTACATGGTAATATTGCCCCCGGCTCCAATTAAATTTTGCAATCATATGGTCGAGGTGGTGGCAATTTGTCTGCCTATTTCTTGTCAAAGATGGTAATCAAATATTCATATTCTTTCGGAATTTGTTATTTCAAGAGCACAAATCATTGGAGAATGTGATGATAAACAGGCCGCTTGTGACTTCGTGAACGTCTCTACTTGATTATGAAAACAATTCTCTTTACAATAGGAAGAGTTCATTTCTATTGTTCTTTTACGCCAAGTTGTGGTGCATCTATTAAATAAAAAAATATCCGTTCTTGATGCCCACCAAAACCTTCTAATTGAATTGTCTCAGTCTCATGAGTAATTGGGCCTGAAGAGAGACTGGTGCCATATACTGCTCTTACTACTTCCAAAGCAGTTTTCTTGACAAATCGAATTCCCTTCTTACGAGCATATCTGATGTCACAAAAATTACCTGTAGCTCCAGCATCAAACATAACTGATATTCCTTGAATTTCCTTCTCATGAGTCTTGACTGACACAGTTTGTACCAAATGTGGCGCTGCCGTCTGTAAAGTATTTGCCATTTGCCGTTCTGAGGGAGTTGTCTTGGTTTCTGCTTTCATCTGGGGAACTCCCCTAACAGATGAAGCTGGCCGTTTCCTGACTGCCCTGTCTTTTGATTTCTTAGGACTTTAACGAAATGCCCAGATGCACCACAATATAAACACAGTTGATTCATTCTTCGCTTTTTCTTTTCTTCTTCAGATAGCGGTCATTGTATTGTACTAATTTACATTGGCTCTTCCGCTGCTACTCCTTCTCCAACTCTAATATGATCATTCTTTGCGCGATCGAATCAGTGGGAGGGGGCGATAATCTCACCTCCTTTCAGCTCTCCGTTCAGTTAACCGATGGTCAATTTATAATAAAAGATCAATTCTGAAATTTCAGTGGGTCAATTTGGAACTTGTGCCAACACATCCTTCAATTCATCTTTTAACCCACGATAGAATATTGCAGCTCTTTTTGACTCTGGCCAATTAGTTTCTACTATGAGTTTATTGAAATGAGCTAGATAAGCTATTAAATCTTTATTTCCCTGCTTTATTTTCAAAAGCTCATTACCTGTGGCCTGAGCTGCTGTTGATCAAATATTCTTTAAAACTTTTCTTTTAAATTTTGAAATTTATATAAAATGATAATTTCTGGAAACAATTTGCATGGACCATGCAGCTGCATCACCTGTCACATAAGACAATATAAATGCCACCTTGGATTGGTCTTCGGAAAAAATAATGGGTCTACATAGAAAATGTAATGAGCATGGAGTTAAAAAAATGTGTGCTTTATTTGGAACTCCACCAAAACACTAAGGTTGTGCCAAGGGAATTATGGGAGAAAAAGCATGAATTAAATGAGTAGATATAACTGTGGATTGTGAAGTACTAGGGCTTTCTGAGAACGCTGAGTCACTAGACTTGGAAGTATTTGCTAGCTCATTTATTCTTTGTTTTATCTGTACTGTCTCTTCCATGGTATTGTTTAATTGTTTCTGCAACCCTTCCAAAATGTTGGCTAATGCCTTGACCTCAAATCCTTTGGCCATTCTGCTCAGGAGGTAATCTAACTTCTCGGTAATAGGGAGGGCACTTCAATCTGTCAGAGTACCTTGGTTTGATTTCCTCAGGAGCAGAAAATAAATCCTCAGTCCCACTCAGACTACTTACAACAAAATTGAATTTCCAATTTGAGCACCTTGCAGGGGGGAAACAGGAATGGGATTTAGAGAGACTGCCTCAGAAATGGTGTTTCTTCTAATAATCAGTCTGCAATTCACTTCGTGTCTTAACTGGATAAAAGCACCTGCAAAATTACAATTACTAGGGACACACTATTGAAACTACATCATTCATTTACATTTGCTAATAACTAGGTTCGCTTAATTATTTCACGCTCTCTTACCCTGAGCTCCCTGAGGATTTTGCCTCTCTTTCTTTATTTCTGTTGAATGTTGAATAATAGACGTTTTTAGTATATAGTTGGCTTAGAAGTTGTTCTCCATTTTTTGTAATTCAAGATTAGTTAACTTCTCAACCTTCGTGCTGATATATATATATATATATATATATATATATATACACACACACACACACACATATATATATCTATATCTATATCTATATATATTTTTTTTTTAGTTCATTTGACTGCACAGTCTTAAATAAATTTGAATAGTTGCAATATATGGAAAATGTCACTTACCCAGTGTACATCTGTTTGTGGCATTAGTCGCTGCAGATTCACATGCTGTGCACAGTCCGCCATCTGGTGTTGGGCTCGGAGTGTTACAAGTTGTTTTTCTTCGAAGAAGTCATTTCGAGTCACGAGACCGAGGGACTCCTCCCATTTCGACTCCATTGCGCATGGGCGTCGACTCCATCTTAGATTGTTTTCCCCGCAGAGGGTGAGGTAGGAGTTGTGTATGCTAGTAAGAGTGCCAGTGCAATGGAGTGAATACGTATGTACATAATGAAGCTTAAAGTAATATATTTACAAATGTACAAATGTTCACGATCTACTTCCAAACAGCTACAGGCTGCCGGGGAGGCGGGTGGGCGCATGTGAATCTGCAGCGACTAATGCCACGAACAGATGTACACTGGGTAAGTGACATTTTCCGTTCGATGGCATGTGTAGCTGCAGATACACATGCTGTGCATAGACTAGTAAGCAGTTATCTCCCCAAAAAGCGGTGGTTCAGCCTGTAGGAGTTGAAGTAGTTTGAAATAATGTTCTTAGTACAGCTTGACCTACTGTGGCCTGTTGTGCAGTTAACACATCCACACAGTAGTGCTTGGTAAATGTATGAGGCGTAGACCATGTTGCTGCCTTACATATTTCGTTCATTGGAATATTTCCTAGAAAGGCCATGGTAGCACCTTTCTTTCTGGTTGAGTGTGCCTTTGGTGTAATAGGCAGCTCTCTCTTTGCTTTAATATAGCAGGTTTGAATGCATTTAACTATCCATCTAGCAATGCCTTGTTTAGAAATTCGATATCCTGTATGAGGTTTTTGAAAAGCAATAAATAGTTGTTTTGTTTTCCGAATTAGTTTTGTTCTGTCAATGTAGTACATTAGCGCTCTTTTGATGTCTAATGTATGTAGTGCTCTTTCAGCTACAGAATCTGGCTGTGGGAAGAACACTGGTAATTCTACCGTTTGATTCAAGTGGAATGGTGAAATTACCTTTGGTAAAAATTTTGGATTTGTTTGTAGGACTATTTTATTTTTGTGTATTTGAATAAATGGTTCTTGTATGGTATAAGCTTGAATTTCACTCACTCTTCTTAGAGATGTGATGGCAATTAAAAACGCAACTTTCCAGGTTAAGTATTGCATTTCACAAGAATGCATGGGTTCAAATGGTGGACCCATGAGTCGTGTTAAGACAATGTTGAGGTTCCATGAAGGAACAGGTGGTGTTCTTGGTGGTATAATTCTCTTTAGGCCTTCCATAAACGCTTTTATAACTAGTATTCTAAATAATGAAGTTGAATGAGTAATTTGCAGGTAAGCTGATATTGCGGTAAGATGTATCTTTATGGAAGAGAAAGCTAGATTTGACTTTTGTAAATGTAGTAAATATCCTACTATATCTTTTGGAGATGTGTGTAATAGCTGGATTTGATTACTATGGCAGTAATAAACAAATCTTTTCCACTTATTTGCATAGCAGTGTCTAGTGGTAGGTTTCCTAGCTTGTCTTATGACCTCCATACATTCTTGTGTGAGGTCTAAGTGTCCGAATTCTAGGATTTCAGGAGCCAAATTGCTAGATTCAGAGATGCTGGATTTGGATGTCTGATCTGTTGTTTGTGTTGTGTTAACAGATCTGGTCTGTTGGGTAGTTTGACATGAGGTACTACTGAAAGGTCTAGTAGTGTTGTGTACCAAGGTTGCCTCGCCCATGTTGGTGCTATTAGTATGAGTTTGAGTTTGTTTTGACTCAACCTGTTTACTAGATATGGAAGGAGCGGGAGAGGGGGAAAAGCGTACGCAAATATCCCTGACCAGTTCATCCATAGAGCATTGCCTTGGGATTGATCCTGTGGGTACCTGGATGCGAAGTTTTGGCATTTTGAGTTTTCCTTTGTTGCAAATAGATCTATTTGCGGTGTTCCCCAAATTTGGAAGTAAGTGTTCAGTATTTGGGGGTGAATCTCCCATTCGTGGATCTGTTGGTGATCCCGAGAGAGATTGTCTGCTAACTGATTCTGAATTCCTGGAATAAATTGTGCTATTAGGCGAATGTGGTTGTGAATCGCCCAATGCCATATTTTCTGTGTCAGGAGACACAACTGTGTGGAGTGTGTCCCTCCCTGTTTGTTTAGGTAATACATTGTGGTCATGTTGTCTGTTTTGACAAGAATGTATTTGTGGGTTATTGTGGGTTGAAATGCTTTCAGCGCTAGAAATACCGTTAACAGTTCTAAGTGATTTATGTGAAACTGTCTTTGCTGTATGTCCCACTGTCCTTGGATGCTGTGTTGATTGAGGTGTGCTCCCCACCCTGTCATGGAAGCATCTGTCGTTATCACGTATTGTGGCACTGGGTCTTGGAAAGGCCACCCATGGTTTTAATTTATACTGTTCCACCATAGAAGCGAAATGTATGTTTGGCGGTCTATCAACACCAGATCTTGAAGCTGACCCTGTGCTTGTGACCATTGTGATGCTAGGCACTGTTGTAAGGGCCGCATGTGCAACCTTGCATTTGGGACAATGGCTATGCATGAAGACATCATGCCTAGCAGTTTCATTACCATTTTGACTTGTATCCTTTGTTTTGGATACATGGCCTGTATTACATTGTGAAATGTTTGAACCCTTTGTGGACTTGGAGTGGCAATCCCTTTTGCTGTGTTGATTGTCGCTCCTAAGTATTGCTGTGTTTGACACGGCATAAGGTGTGACTTTGTGTAGTTGATCGAGAAACCTAGTTTGTGGAGGATTTGTATGACATATTTTGTGTGCTGTGAACACTGTCTTAGCGTGTTGGCTTTGATTAACCAGTCGTCTAAGTACAGGAACACATGTATTTGCTGCCTTCTGATATGTGCAGCTACTACTGCCAGGCATTTTGTAAAAACTCTTGGCGCAGTTGTTATTCCGAATGGCAACACTTTGAATTGGTAATGTATTCCTTGGAATACGAACCTTAGGTATTTTCTGTGTGAAGGATGTATTGGTATATGGAAATACGCATCCTTTAGGTCTAGTGTTGTCATGTAGTCTTGTTGTTTGAGCAGTGGGATTACGTCTTGTAATGTAACCATGTGAAAGTGGTCTGATTTGATGTAGGTATTTAGTGTTCTGAGATCTAGTATTGGTCTCAGACTGCCGTCCTTTTGGGGTATTAGAAAGTACAGTGAGTAAACTCCTGTGTTTATTTGTTGTTTTGGTACTAATTCTATTGCTTCTTTTTGTAGCAATGCTTGAACTTCTAGTCCTAGGAGGTCTACATGTTGTTTTGACATACTGTGTGTTTTCGGTGGGATGTTTGGAGGGAATTTGAGAAATTCTATGCAATAACCATGCTAGATAATTGCTAAGACCCAATTGTCTGTTGTTATTTCCTCCCAATGTTTGTAAAATTGGCTTAGTCTCCCCCCCACAGGTGTTGTGATGGGGCTGTGTGACTTGTAAGTCACTGTTTATTTTGAGGAGTTTTGGGGCTTTGGAACTTTCCCCTATTCTTCTGGAATTGGCCCCCTCTATATTGCCCCCGAAAACCTCCCCGCTGATATTGGCTCTGGTAAGTGGGCCTTGCTTGTGATGTTGTGGTTTCTGTTGGTTGACCTCAAAACCCTCCCCTAAAAGGTGTTTAGCGAAAAGTGCCTCTGCTCTGCGGGGAGTAGAGCGCGCCCACGGCTTTGGCTGTATCAGTGTCTTTCTTGAGTTTCTCAATAGCAGTGTCGACTTCCGGCCCAAACAACTGCTGTTCATTAAAGGGCATATTTAGCACGGCTTGTTGAATTTCCGGCTTGAACCGCGAAGTAGGCAGCCATGCGTGCCTTCTTATTGTAATTGCAGTGTTCACTGTCCTTGCAGCCGTATCTGCTGCATCCATTGAAGACCGTATCTGATTATTTGAGATACTTTGTCCTTCTTCCACCACCTGTTGCGCCCTTTTCTGGAACTCTTTGGGTAAGTGTTCTATGAAATGCTGCATCTCATCCCAATGAGCTCTATCATATCTTGCCAAAAGTGCTTGTAAATTGGCAATGCGCCATTGGTTTGCTGCTTGTGCTGCCACCCTTTTGCCCGCAGCATCAAATTTACGACTCTCCTTGTCTGGAAGTGGTGCGTCCCCTGAGGTATGAGAGTTCGCTCTCTTACGAGCTGCCCCGACAACTACTGAGTCCGGTGTCAATTGCGTTGTAATATAAACGGGATCTGTTGGCGGTGGCTTGTATTTTTTCTCCACCCTTGGAGTTATGGCTCTGCCTTTAACAGGATCTTGAAAGATTTGTTTGGAATGTTTTAGCATTCCTGGGAGCATAGGTAGGCTTTGGTACTGGCTAAGGGTGGGTGATAGGGTGTTAAACAAAAAGTCACCCTCAATTGGTTCGGAATGCAAGGTGACGTTGTGAAAAGCAGCCGCCCTTGCGACCACCTGTGTGTAAGATGTACTGTCCTCAGGTGGTGACGGCCTTGCAGGGTACGAGTCTGGGCTGTTGTCTGATACTGGGGCGTCGTAACGGTCCCATGCATCGGGATCATCCTGACGCATTGTAGTATGAGCTGGGGAGTGCATCAGTGGTGGAGTTGTTACTGGTGATGCATGTATTGATGGTGGTGGAGACGGTGGTGGAGTTGTTTTCTTTGCCACTTTTGCCTGTGGCTGCTTGTCCTTTTGTTGAAAGGCAAGTTTTCTTTTAATTTTAATTGGGGGAAGAGTGGTTATCTTCCCTGTGTCCTCATGAATGTGGAGCCTTCTTTGTGTATAATCTGGCTCTACAGCTTCAAGTTCCACTCCAAATCTATGCTTTTGCATTTGGGAGGTTAATCCTTGTTCCTCTGTGTAGGAACCTGTTTTCAGCTCCGAGGCTGGATGTTTCGGAACCAAAACTTTTTCGGATGTCTTTTTAGGCTCCGAAGAAACCTTTTTTATTTTCAGCGTGGTGTCTCTGTGCCGAACGTCTTCGGTGCCGCTGTCTCGGTGCCGAATTTTTTCGGAGCCGCTGTCTCGGGTCCGAGGTTGCTGTGTGGCGGTATCTCGACCTGAGTCGGATGACTTCGCCACAAGCGTGCCCTTTTTCGGTGCCGATGGTCGGTCACCTATTTTTTGGGTTAAGCCATGGCCTGTTGGCAGTGGCGTCCCCTGGGCTTTTGTTGACTTCTCGTGAGTCTTATGTTTCGACGTCTTACTCACGGTTTTTGGCGTTTCTTCGGCCTCGAGCTCTTCCGACTCCAACTCGTGGATGGAGAAAGCTTCTTCTTCCTCCTCGAAACGCTCTTGTCCTGTCGGCGTCGACGCCATTTGCAGTCTTCTGGCTCTTCGGTCTCTTAATGTCTTTCTCGACGGAAACGCTCAACAGGCTTCACAAGTATCTTCCTTGTGCTCGGGAGACAAGCACAAGTTACAGACCAGATGCTGATCCGTATACGGATACTTGTTATGGCATTTTGGGCAGAAGCGGAATGGGGTCCGTTCCATCAGCCTTGTAGTCACGTGTGGCCGGGCCGACCAAGCCCCGACGGGGGATCGAAAAAAAACCCGTAGGGCCACCGGAGCTCTTCTGAATTCGGTGTTGATTTGTTCTAACTAACCCGATACCGAACGCAAACAATACAGACGTTTTTTTCCGAGATTCTAACTAACTTTCCAACCCGAAACACGGAGCGAAAAGGAACACGTCCGAACCCAATGGCGGAAAAAAAACAATCTAAGATGGAGTCGACGCCCATGCGCAATGGAGTCGAAATGGGAGGAGTCCCTCGGTCTCGTGACTCGAAAAGACTTCTTCGAAGAAAAACAACTTGTAACACTCTGAGCCCAACACCAGATGGCGGACTGTGCACAGCATGTGTATCTGCCATCGAACACACACACACATATATATATATATATATATATATATATATATTTTGAGTTCGTTTGACTGCATGGTCCAAAATAATTCTGAATATATATATATATATATATATATATATATATATATATATATATATATATATATATATACATACACTAAGTCAAGTGTGATGGGATAATGCGTGTAGATTGTATTTCCTGTTGTCTGTTTTATGTTTATCTTTTCTATAAAGAATAATCTATAGACTTCTTTAACTCGTTGTGTTTATATTCTCCAATAAAACTTTCAATTCTGATTGATAATATTTTTTATATTCTTTGGATGTTCACAAGAAATACTTCCAGCCAGAAACTCATTCATAAGCTGGAAATAACTTCTGTCACTGTCTCTGCTTTTAGGCAATTCAATATTATCTGTGGTTAACTAGAGTACTCCATGAAATGCATGCTCTCTCAACACATCTGGATTCCTTTCAGGTCACAGATGAAGTGCACAGCTCTCTAGCGGTGCGTGCGTATCATAGCAATGAAACAGAGTTCAACACTAGAACGACAAATTAACGCTTGAACTTCTCGTTTGCCATCTTTTATTCCTTTCTTCCGCATTTTCCTTGCAACACAAGTAGCATGACTTGACAAACCTTTCTCCAGGAAGGACATCACTTTTTCCACTGTGGATACTTATTTACCAGCACTCCTACAGCTTTTGCTGTACGTTTCGCTAATACAAGGCAAGTTTGAGGGTTCTTGACATGTATGTTCTCGTGATTTTAATGAAATTGATTCATTAAACAACTTAAAAGTTTATATTATGGATCTATTAAAAATGCCTAACTTCGGACTTCAAGTTTCATAATGACTAGGTCCTCAGCTGCCCTGCCAGACCCTCTAAGAGGAGGCATGCAAGTAGGGGAGTAACACTCGCATTGAACACGATTCATTCATGCTCTTAGATATTTTATTCACTCATCCAATTTAGAACAGTACATAGAGATTACCAGAAGTAAAAGTCAGAAGCCAGAGTAATTTGGTGAATGCATATGTTCCTTGAGAGGTATTATTTTCTACTCTGATTAAATAGTTGTTTGCATTTATATCTCAGGTTGTCGAGACAGAGGGTTGCCAAGTTGCAGCCTTAGTGAGAGACGAATACAAAAGTGTCTAATCATGCAGTAAGAGTTTTCTCAGATAGGCAAGAGGGCTTAAACATCTCTAGCAATTCTTTGATCCAATTCACAGGACGATTAAAGGGGATTTATTCTTTTAGACTTTGATGAACTATGGATGTTCGATTGCGAACCAGGGAAATTGGCAATAACTTCGATAACACATACTCACAAGCTTTAATAAGGGGCAGTTTATAGATTATTTGACTGTCATATTCCAATTTCGGTTTACTCTATTATATGAATGTAATGAATAGTTCTTTCAGTGACCATAAAGTTCGTTCTTTTTGTACTGATTTTCCATTAGAAGGATTAAAAGCATGTAATTTAAAAGGAGATCTAGTGAATTTTAACAAGGTTGGTAGAAGAGCTCAGTGGAAGTCAAATAAAACTGTTTTGCTGAAATCAGTGTTAAGAGTTACCTTGGCTAGGCAAGCATTGTACGATGATACTCTCCTAAAATATGATTTACACAAAGCTCTTTTGTATAAATGTAGTATGCCATGGAAGATCATTCACTTGAGAAAATGTATTCACAATAAAATTGTTCTTTTAGAATTAAAGAAAGGGGGAGAACTAATTAGCCTCTTGAAAAGGAAAAGATTGAAAGATATTTAAAAAACCTGAATATGACGGTTAGCAGATTGATTTAATTGCCAATATTTGAAAAGATGCTAAGCACTCCTGGAGGATTATTGTGGATTGCTGTGGCAATAGAGTTAAAGCTATGCCATTTCCAATTAATGAGGATTCGGTTAAATATATTACTGAGCTTTATGCTTCGAATTCCACTGTGGTATTCTTTCTGGTCACCCGAGTAGTTCACAATAGTTTCTAGTTCCTCATATGCCGGGCCACCTCCCCCTGCCCCTACCCCCCCACCCCAAACAACAAATCAATCAATAGTTCTCTATTGGACAGAGGATCATCTGGCGCAATGGGTGATATCAGTAAATGAGGGAAGCCTTTTGTGATTTATTTTTATTTTTTTCACTCCTGTGTTCTAACACTGCTACCAGTACAGTGTAATTCCAAAATTAATTTTAGACTGGGAGTATCATTGTTCCTCCCCCTTGCCCAATATTTATAGGCAGATAGACTGTCAGTAAGTTATTTGCTTAAAGTATTCTAGACTATCTTGAGTGTTGGGTGGCCGAGGAAAATAGAAAACCAATAAATCAAGAATGCTTTAAGGAAAACTGCTGTACACTAGATAATATTGCTTTGCTGAAATGGATAACTGGAAAAATATGTTACCAGCCATGGACAACCTGTGTATGATGCTTTCAAAGACTTCTCCAAGTATTTGGCCATGTTGACGGGCAAACACTCTGGAGGAAACTATTCAGGATAGGAATCCCTGTGAAACCTTTGTATTTAATTGTTATCTTACACTTTTCGGCTTGGTGTCACGCTCTTTTGGGTGAGGACCAGGGTCTATCTTCTAAAAAATGTCTCCCTCTGTCCTCTCTAATTTCTACCTAGACTTACACAGGGCTGTCTTTAGGCCCCTTTATTGTTTTCTCTACATGTTAATGGTTTACCCAAGTCCTTTGATGGACTTAAGAGGGATCTGCAGAGAAAAGGGGGCAGAGCGCTGTTTTGTTTATTATATGCAGATGATATTGCTTGCTGTAACCCAGAGGGCCTGCATAATCATCTGTTGTGCCTGCAACGGTTTGCAAATAACCATTTAAAAAAAATAGTATTTCAAAAAGTAAGGTCCTCATTTTCAAAGGCAATAGACTCTGCAAGCAAATGAATTTTAAATTGAGCTTGGGCAATAATGATTTAGAAGTAGTGGCATCTCATCCTTATCTGGGGGAAAATAGTTTTAGGCAACTTAAATGAGATGGAACACAGTGAACATATTTCTAGCACGGCAATGACTAATGAACTAAGGGTGCTTTAAAACACCTTAGGCACGTTTTTCCAAACAGATTTTATTCAAAACTTTTCAACAACAATACTTGTCTCTGCAAGCAAGGCTATGATCATCGCGTGAGAGTACTGAATTAAGCAATATTCCTAAAATATATATATATATATATATATATATATATATATATATTATATAAATTCAATATCGGTCATAACAAACCCAGCATTTTCAACAGCCCTCAACTACCCGCCCCGTGGAGTGGAAGGGTGGTGTTGTCTACAGGTTATCCAAACAGTTTTAATGTTGTGTGGTGGTGCCGGTGAACACTTGGCCATAGGCATTTTGTTATTGGCCTATTGCCTAAAAGCCCCCCAGACTATTTTACGCTTCAAGAATAACTGGTGTTACTAAATGGTGTTTTATGAATAAGAATGAAGGTCAAATATTGAGAAAACAATGCAGCCTGAAAACATTTGCTGCGGCTCAGGCTATTAGATTACAGTTTAGTCTAATCAGTATTGAGCTGGCCCTAGCTGCAGTGTGTTACAACGAGGTCATGGCCTGCCCAACAGCACTGAGAATTCATTAGGGAAGTTAATATAATTAGAATTTTTTTAAATGAGGAAAGAAAATTGTGCATTTTTTAGGAATTTTTATTTTTTCATTGAAAAAGTCTGAGTTACATCAGGATGCTTTTGCTGGTTTATCTATGTTAAAGATAAAATATCTGATAATACTGCTTTCAGGCAATCATAGTCTGAGAATGTATTTTGTTTTGTTTGCAAAAATCAAAGAAGAAAAAGTTTGTCCCAAATATAGTGTCATGCACTTCGAAAAGTCCCAAGATGTACTTAACCAGGAATCTTTACCATGGTATTAGTCATTTTTTTCTTGTTATTTAGAATGCATATATTATCTCTTCAGTGTTTAATGGGCAGATGGCGGAATCTTCGGGTTAAGGAAAGAATCTGTGATTTATGTAATAATGATATACAAGATCATAATCATGTAATTATTTTTGTCCTGCACTGCCTTTTTCCTTAGGACTTTGTTTTTTAAAATATAATGTACGTGCCATTTATAAAGCACGTCAATTGCTAAAAGGCTTTTTAAACCTACACTGAAGTTTATTTGACTTTTTAAATGAAGAAGTTCCGGGTTGCAGAAGCAGGTGGGACATCACACAGTTCTCATACACATACATAACAGGTATATTACAGGTTGCTAAAACACTACAATAAACTTAGTTCACATATTTTGTAAGGGTTCACTCTTTCATTAATTTCATGCATTAAAACAAGCAGTAGCAATACAAATTATTTTGACTTTTGTGAAATGGAAATTTTAAAACTGAGGTTCACATCACAAAAAGGTACAACATTGGAAGCAGCTGTACAACCTCACCACAATGGGAATGGTACCATATTTGCTGCTTGTACTAGAAATAAGACAGCCTTTGCTGGTGGCAAACTAGGCATCCACCTAGTACTCACCACACAAAACGTACTTAGGTTGGGAAAAGGAGACAACAGGGGTTTGCACTCTTAGCTTACTTGCAGGTTATCCCCTAAGAACTGGATCGGTCACCTCTCCAACTTGTAGCATGTTCATCATGGGTGACCTATCCAGACCACCACTGATAATGCGACATCACCATGATTAGGTTGCTAAAGATTTTGCATCTATTTTGCTAATCTTCACAGACAATTATTGCTACTGCATGTGTTTCCCTTAAAATAGGGACAATTCAAGTGATTGCCACGGCTCAAAAATACAGGAACGTATATGCAGCAACCTACATGTGAGTTTGCCTTCTATGTTTGTGAGTCTTAAAGAAAGATACAACACTCGCTGAGTACACATTGCTACTTGACACAGAAGTCATTAAGTGGGTTTTTCAGAAGAATTGAGTAATGTCCACAAGCACAGTCCAAATGTATATTGTGTGTCGAATTAATAATCAAAAATTAGTCAGTCATTTGTTAAAACCAGACATTTCTGAGACATTGACTATTGATATGCATTTTTTCTCACATCACAGAAAAAAGTGTGACCTCAGGGGGAGCCCATTCTCTTCATGGACCAGACATCGGAAAAAGAAAAACAATGTAAGGGAAAGAGAAATTAATGATCCAGCATGAAGACCTGTATGAATGTTTGTTGTGCTGTGACCTTGCACCATATCACTTGGATCACTAGCCCTTGAGTGTGGTTTTGCCTTGTCCAGAAAATGATGGTGCTTTTACATTGTTCCTCAAGAAATACATTTATGAGAACTGTTTTATGTTTCTGCAGTTCCAAGCAAAACCTGTCTTGTGTTTAACTGTTCTACAATTCATTCTCTTCATTTGTTGAAATGTTTGAACCTCACACCTTCTCTTCTCAACTCTAAATGTGCCTTTCTCTGCCTCACATAACGTCCTCTCACACTTTCACACCAAACCGTCCATCCTCTGATGCCTTCTCTCTATCCTGCTCACTTCCTTCAAGCTCACCACATACATTACTTTTCTTAGTAGTCACCTCACTATTTTATTTCACACACTTTTCTCGCATCACCCTGGCACATATCCTCCCGTTTCACCTCTTTCACCCTTCTCTCAAGGACCCTCCTTTCTGATGGGAACACTCTTCTTACTATCCCATTTTCATTCACACACTCATCTGCTCACCTTGCAATGAAATGCCCCTCTCAGAAACAAATGCACACATTCTATGCCCTCTTAAAAATTCCTCCTTTCCCTGCAAACCCCAATTACTTGCCCTTCTCACATATTTAACTTTGCCTACTCTTAGTCTTCTCTTGCTCATATCATTCTCTTTCTCAATTCCTGTTTCTCACAAGTACTTTCACTTTTTAGCTCGCTCTCTTAAACAGACGTACACACTAAAAGCCTAATGTAGTTTTTGGTCCCTATCACCAGTTTGAACATTCAATGATAATTGTTTTCTTTGTTCCATAGTTTTGAAATAACCTACAGGTCTTTCTTATAAGGTCTGAAAAGAAAATCCTATGCAGGATTGTAGACTTAAATCAATGCAGTAATGATTTAAAGATGAATCATGGATGTTTATTTGGGAAACTTGCGCTAAAGGAATGGTTGAGGCCATTTACAGAGTCCTGGAGTTTGTGTGCATTCCTTGGTTTTCCACTTATTGAGATGTAGCTGTTACCTTGCAGATATTGTTATTTGGAGCAGGTCAGCCACAGCCTATTTAATTTTTTGCTGTAGGCAGCCACACAGGGGCCAATCTTTTCAAAATGGTTTTAAATGACTGGTGTCATCGTATGCTGTGCCACCCCAGACACAGTGCTGCGTATGTTCAAAATATAGAGGGCCACCAGTGCTTAGAAGAGGGCATAAATGACTTCATAGGAAGTGATGTTACACAACAATGACTACACATTCAGTGGTAATCAGTTAAATGATGAAAATATTTTTGTTTAAAATGTAAAGTTAATACAATTAACACCAAAACGTCACTAGCTTAGACTTATGACCCAGAGAGGTGTATACATTTGGTGATGTAAATAGAACAAAGTCAACAGGTCTAGTTTTACTGTGCCAACACAGCAAACCGCATTTATCACTGCCTGTGCTTGCATAAATTATTCCCCCCCAACACCCCCAATGATCCTACATAAATCGTCACATGAAGAATGAAACACTTTAATTCTATGTCAGGACAGGAGGCGAGGATTATGCTCTTGCTTTTCTTCACCTTATTCACAGCAGTCAAACAGAGAAAAAATAAAAAAAATAAAACCTTCCTTTCCCATAACCCCCAGGGAAGGATTAACATGAATAACCAATCAGGGGATAATGTCCACAAGCATAATCTGTTCATGCACTTCTTTCTTTGCTGATCAGCTGCTGAGCAAGTTAAGTGTTCTCCCCGATTCTCTTTGGGGTATTGTTAAGGGTTCAATTTCACAGCTTTTGTTGATATTTGTGTTTTAAACTGCTCTTCCCAGTTACCACAGGATCACACCTCATTCATCATTATGTGGCTCAATAAGAGTATTCTGGGGCAGCGGGAGTGTGGTACGCAATGTGGACCAGCAGGGTACATTCCAAAGACGCATATAGTCGCTCCTCTCTCTCTGCAATGAGCACGCACTGATTCCCCTGGCACCCCAGGGACTGCCCAGGATGCAGCCCCTTCTCTTTGTTATTGAGGCATTAGCACCGTTCTCTGAAGTTGAGACTTTGATCAATAGCTAGGTTCCCTAGCACCTTAATTACCCTCATGCAATCCAATGAGAATATTTACGAGGAGGAGGAGCCTACCTCCTTCCTATCTTTGGATGATGAATTCTATGAGGCCATGGATACCACCATCCAACATTCACTGTCTTTGGTGCTAGCGCTACACTCCCGAAAATAAACGAAATAGATAAGATCATCAATGCACTGGCACAAGTGCACTAATAGCTCCACTGGGCCCCTGGAGAACACCCATTCAAACATGCGGCACTTAACAGACCTCATTAACAGAGGGAGATAGTGATGCTTTTGCAGGTCTTAAACAGGCTTTCCTGCACTCTAATCCGCAGTTTGCAGATGCTGATCTACTCTCCATACCACTGCACACTCCAGACACCTGTGGGGAGGAGGATGACTCACAGCAGGGAGACTTCAGAGGCAAGACTCTTGGCTCAGAGCAGTCTGTTCGGTGATCCTTTCATCAAGGAATTGGGCAGATTCATCTCCACCCTTAATTCGCTAGACAAAGTGCAAAACTCAGTTAAGAAAATCTTAGCAAATAATGTTTTTGGCCGAGCTGTACATGGTAGGGGGGCGCTCGTACAACTATTTTGCATCCAACATTGCCCAACAATGCCAGGGATCCTGAACAGGGCAATGGAAAGGTCCAACAAAGTATAGCAATTTCCATCTATCCAGACACTACCAGCGGGGTTGTGGTGCCAGAGGTGGTAATCGCGACCAAAGGATGTTCCCAGTGTGAAAACTCTCCTGCTTTCCCAACTTAAAAGTGGGAGGGTGATTGGCTGCGTTTCTGGACAATTGGAGGAAGCTGCTGTCTGGTGTTTAGGTCCTGCAAACAGTACAAGGGTTCTAAATAGAGTTCATGGGGACTTCAAATGTCCCAAGCTCATCATCTACCCCCCAACCTCTGCCCCAAGAAAGTTCTGCTCTCATAGATCAAGAAATAGAGTTGCTGGGCAAAGGAGCGATTGTTCCTACAACATTACACACCCATGGTTTTCTGAGCAACGTATTTTTGGTAGACAAGCAGGATGGAGATCATCTCAAGTGATAAACCTCAGAGACTTCAACAAGTGTCTTGTATACCACCACCTCAAGATGGAGGGAATCCATCTGCTGCAAGATCTACTGCGGCCACGAGACTAGTTGACCAGACAGGATCTCAATCAAGGACACCTATCTGACAGAATCCAATTTTTTCTCAACACCGGAGATTTCTGTAGTTCACGTGACAAAGTCAGGTGTTCAAGTTTCACACTCCATCGCTCGGCCTGTCAGAAGCTTGGTGCTCTACCAAAGTGTTCAAGCCTGTGGGGAAGCATCTTCACAGTCAAGGAATAGGTCTCATTGTCTACCTGGACAATATCCTCCTGTTGTCCTCAGATGCTCAAGAATCAAATCCAGATGGCTGTAGATCTGCTGGAATTCATGGGATTCGTAATCAACAAAAAGAAGCCCTTACTGGTTTCAACGCAGTGCACAATGTTCCTGGGATTCCTCATAGACTCCACCCATCTACTCTAAGCTGTTGGCCAAAAAGATGGAGAAGATCTGACACAAGATGAAAAAGACCCTGTCATGGCAAACTATGTCCCTATGGCAATTGGCTAATCTAGTGGGCCCGTTTACTTTGCCCATTCAGACAATCTTTCTGAGATCTCTGCATTACAAGGCTCTGCAGCCGCTGAAGGCATTTCATCTACGAGGGGGACTGAAGTACTCTGAATTGGTACTGTTGTCGGAGGAAGCCAGGAGGAAATGCAATGGTGGCTTGCCCACATGGAGGCGTGAAATGGGGGAGCAATCTTCAGTTCCAGTCCAGACATTGTGATAGAGTCTGATGCCAGCACAACAGGCTGGGAGGGGGGCAGATGTGAGGATTTTTTCACAGGCCGAAAGTGGTCTTCCGAAGAATGAAGCATGCATATAAACGGTCTATAGTTGCTGGCAAGGTCATTTACAGTCTGCTGCTGGACAAAAGAGCAAGTTGGGTGGTGTTGAAGACTGACAACGTCTTGGCAGTTCGTCACATAAATAGTCTGGGGGTTCAGGATCCAGGATGCTGGCAGAGCTAGCGAAAGATTTCTGGAGGTACTGTCTGGACTCTCACATCTCGGTAACTGCATAGTATCTCCCGGGGATGTCCAACAAAGAGGAGGATTGGCACTCCCAGTACCTGAGAGATCTCAGCGTATGGAAGTTACATCAGGGGATCTTCCGATCGATGGAGGAATATTGGGGACTATTCACAGTCGATCTGTTAGCCTTTCGAATGAACAATCAGGTGATCAAATTCTCTATTCATCTTGCTCACGAGGCTGGCAGTGCAGGTCAGAAGGCAACATGCAGATTTGGTAGTGATCATACTATTCTGGAGGTCTTAAGAGTGATGATGGAACTTTCTTGGGATTTTCCAATTCTGCTTCCCCACAGACTGCATCTCCTCAAAGACGATCTAGGGAATCCTCACCACATGATCCTGGAAGGCTTGCTCCGCCTCGTGGCGGATTACTGGAGTAGATGGTTGGCCGTAGGACTTTTGGAGTAAGCTGAGCACCTTCTATTTGGAGCATGGGCGGACAGAACAACCAAGAGCTATCGCTCCGCTTGGGGAAGATGGCTACGTTGGTGTGTTCAGAGGGAGGAATCGGACGTCATCCACATTGTGAATTTTGTCAGCTCTGGTGTCAGAGGAGCTAGCTTACCATTCTATAAACACTTTTCTGTCAGTCATTTTGGAGGAACATACCTCAGTTGATGGCAATCTGGTAGATGAACACCCTTTAGTCCGGATGAGGGGCATCAGGTTATCAGCTCCTCCAACACCCAGGAATTCTACGCTTTGGGACGTCAACAAAGTTCTAAATCTTTTTCTTTCATGGCCACGGATAAGTATCTTTCGAAAAAACAGTTATCAGGAAAGTTGGCCATGTTTTATCTGTTATCATGTAAATAATTATCAGATGTGAGAGCCCTGGATATTACAGGTAAGGTATTCACTCCATGTGGTGACTTCAGATTTCAAGAAGAACTAAATGTGATGTCAAAGTTGTGTAGTATACATAATTTCATAAAGCTCCTGAATTGTGTGGTTGCACACATCAAGGCATATGAATCCATCACTGAGGACATTCGCCCAAGCAGGAGAACATCAACTCCTTATCTCCTTGCGTAATACATACAAGGCAGTGTCTTCCCTTATCATAGCTAGAAGGGTGAAATATGTCAGGCAAGAGGCGGGCATAGACATCTGTTTTCGGAGCTCATTCGGCAAGAAGTTCCATGGCTTCCAAGGCTTTCTCTTTGGGGGCTAGACTGGAAGATATTTTGAATGCAGCAGATTGGTTGTCTGAATTCACATTTAAGACGTTTTGTTTCAAACTTTTTTTTTAAGCCAATTTTATTACATTTCAGCATTAGTACACATTCATAATATACGTATCAGGAACAATGTAACATACAAAATTGATATTCTCATCGTTCATCTTATGTATGCAGTTCAACACTATGGCTGGCAGGAGTCGTAGGTCCTTTTTAGTGAACATTTTAACGATAAAAAAACAGGTCATTCAGCTGCATTATCACAACTTTGGATACTCTGCATGATGTGGCTAGTTCTTCATTATCTACTGATGTGTCAATTTTACCCCTTCACATGTCAACATATGGGATGGTGGCACACAATGCATTGCTAGGTCTTTTCAATTTATAGCCTGCAAGCTTATAAGGGAGGAAGGAGGACCTAGGGGAAAAGGAGTGGATGAGGGGGTCGAAGGGAAAGCTTGGCCATACCAAACACCTGGAGAGTGAGTCCAGGGGGCATGACTGCAGACTTAGCTGTGTAGTTCTTCCTTCTAAGTTCGTAAGAAGAGGAGCAACATCTCCCAAACAGCTGTGATGGGGATCCTGAGCAATCTGTAAGCCTTCTTGTGCCTCAGAGCCACAGCCTCTGCCTTTCCCCACTTGAGTGTTGCTGTCCACCAATGGGCAATTCCTGGTAGTGTTTGGGCCTTTCAGTGCACAGCAATGAACCTGCAGGCCCTAAGCAAAGCTAAGCAAACAATTCACAGCTTTCACAGTTTTTGAATGCTTAAACAATCCTAACAGCGAGCATGATACACACATTAGTGTGGCCTGTCACAACAGTTATTGCATCTGAGACGTCCCCTCATAACATCACAGCCATAAGGCACTCCAGAACATATGTGCCATACCTGCTCCTGATTGTTGGCATTGAAGACATTCTGAAGGTGCCCCACACATATAGTGGATGTTTGCTGGCACAAATGTAAGCCCTTCCCCACAGAATATTATGCTGTATGTACCGAAACTTAGCGTTCCGTGATACAGGGGTGGCTCCTCCGCAATGGCGGAGGAGCGTGGACCTCCTGGCTAAGAGCGGGCAGATGAAAAATAAAACAATAGTTTTCCATTATTTTATTTGTCATTTGCTGGCTCAGGGAGCAGTGCAGGGAAGGGCAGGGCTGGGCAACAGGAGGGGGAGAAGGGAGGGGGATGAAGTACACTAAGCGCGGATGTGTGTTTGGCCAGCCGTCTCTGGCCAGCCAAACACATGTGCATTTAGGTTTCGCAAACCTGGCTGTGTTCAACAGCCAGACTGGTGAAACTGCAAAGACCCCAGTGAACTGTGATTGGCATTCCAAGCTGCTCAGGCCAATCCTGATGCTGCTTTCATGCTATGTTTATGCTAGGAAAGCAGCACCAGGATTGCTAGAGAGCCTGTGCTGGTGTCCCAGTGAAATCTGGGACATCAGGAGCAGCGGAGCAAGGCGACAGTAGGAACAGCAGAAAGTACGTTTTTTAAATTGCTTATTAAGTGTTTTCCTCTCAACCCTGTCGCCCCCTCCACCCCTTGACATTTTTAGCAGCTGCCTCTGCCATGATAGTTTCCTTGGATATATAAGCACCCTCTTCCACTCTTTCTTAGCAAGTTCTGGGCTTATTTATTTCTTCCTCCCAGCACCTGCGGGTCCTGGACAATGGGTCATGTGTGGTGTATGCCAGGGCTTGAACAAACCATGTGATTAGTAGGAGACCACTACCCATGATGTGGAGATTGTGTATCAGTGGTTGCTGGGCCGACTCCCTGTGTATGATGTGCCATCACCCACCTACTTCAGCTAACAAACAGCTGTAAGCCAGAAGGTGACCAACTGGGAGCTCCCGCTCCTCTTGCAGTCAATCAAAGGGTAGGAGGACGCCAACTTGAAAGAGCCCCCAGTCTGCCTACTCCTACGGCCTCCAATGTCAGTAGGCCTTCCCTTCCTATCATGTCACAGAACAAAGTAATGGAGTGTAATCAAGCTTCATGGTAGTATTGGGGGATGAGCGAATGAGGCGCAGGCTGCGATGAACTGTTGCAGGTTATCCACAGAAGGATACTGAACTCCCGTGGGAGTCACTCACCCGGAAGGAAGGCCCCTTGGGTCACACGGGTAATTGCAACTTGCCCAGTGCCACTCTGCATCTGCCCTTGTTCTAGATGAAGCTCCCTAGGGCAGTGTGTAATGTGCAGATCATGGATCCGGGTATGTGTACCAGAAGGTTGCAAAAGTAACAGAGTAAGCAAGGGAGCATCACCATTTTAGACAATGACATTCTAGCCTGCTCTGTTAACGGTAGAGTACTCCAGAACGTCATTTATCTGGCATCCCATGGTAAATATTTATGCCGAGATATCTGAATGTGCGGGGTTCCCACTGCAGAGGATGCAAATTTACCACTAGATGCTGCAAGGGCAATGAAGGTGTAGTGGGATAAGGGAGGATTTAGCTCAGTTCACTCCCAGAGACTACGCAGCAAGGAATTCCCAGCAGGGTGTCTCTAATTTCGGCTATTCCATCCTGAATGTCTCAAGTGTAAATTAAGGCATTGTCTGCATAAAGCGAGACAACGTGTGTCTAGCTATTCAGCAGAATACCCCATGCCTTCCCTGTTACTGAAGCCTCTATGTTAGCGTTTCCACTGCCAGGGCAAAAAGCAATGGAGACAAGAGACAACCTTGCTGCATTCCTCTACTCACTTGAAATGGAGGGGAAATACACTGGCCAATCTTCACTCTGGCAGTGGGTTCTGTATATAGTAAGCGGATGAGCCTTTAAAGCCTAACCAGAACGTCTAAAGAGGTTATGCTCAAGAACAGATTACCCCCAATCCACCGTATCTCCAGGTCCAGAACCATGCAAACAGCATAAGGCCACTGGGCAAGAGGAAACTCCTTAACAATGTAATCATCAGATGTTAAGCGTGGTAGATGTTCCTGGGACAAAACCATTTTGGTCTGGCAGAACCAGCTTTTGCATATGTTCAAGTAGTTGACCCACAATGATTTTACTCATTACCATAGTCCTACCCAAGCATAGACAATACAAAGATAGCTCCAAGGGGTCTCTCCTGGGGCTTGGAAGAGATACAAGTAGGGAGTCACGGAGTGACTGCAGGAGTCTGCTTTCGGTCAGCACGTTTGTTACAGCTCCATAAGTGTTCATATGCACTACAGAATTCCATGGGGAACCAATCTAGTCCCGGGGTCTTGTTAGTGATGGTGTATTTCAAATCTCTAATTAACTTGGCCACATTGGGCATCTTTAAGATTTGAACTAGCACAATCCTTGCCTCCGTTCCTGACTCTCAATATAAATGTTTCTAGCTTTAGTAATGGAAAGTTTAACTTCTATTAAGGACACGGAGGCACGGATTATCCCCACCCAAATAAGAGTTCACGCCGCACCAAAGATGTGATGATAGAAGATAATTTCTGGAAATTCTTTTGGATAAATTGAAGGTCACTTAAGAAATGTAACTCGATTTGGTTATGCTGGTTTGCTATTGTATTGTGATAAATGTTGCCTCCCGAATGGAAAAGTTATGGAATTAAATCGCAGCTTTGTTCATCCAGGGAGTGAAAGGTCCAAATAGGAGTGAATTTAAGAGGACCAGAGGCTTCAAAGTAGGGGCATAAACAGACTATGGACTAGATTTGTGGACTTTATTAAAGCTGGGAAATTTTATATTACAAGCCACTCAGCAGCAAATCACGTGACTGGTGAGTGTGCATTAATTGTACTGAAACGCAAATGAAACCCACTGAATGCAAAAGGATATTATGGCTTTCAATTAAAATCACAGGTTTTCTTGCATTTACTTTGCATTTGTGAGAGCTGGTATCTATTTAATTCGTTGTTATAATCCAAATGTACTAAATGCAAAATAACACTAATTTAAATAGAAATAAATATTACTCGTTCCTACACCAAAAAAACTATTGAGTAGTAAGCAAGAAGCAAAAGAAAACCTTTGGTAGGAGAGGTCAGTTGCTTAACATTATAAGACAACATCTTGCTTGTAACCGATTGCCAGTCCAGCATGACTCAAACTGTGGAGAGGCAGGAGAAGGTTGGCCATCAAAGAGAAAGGGTCCCCGGGCCTTTATCCAAACAGAGCCACCAATTCTTTATCTTGCCAGTGGGTAAGACATTCGGTTTAAAGCGCTGGAGAGAAAATCAGTCTAAAGACGTCATAATCAGTTTGGTAAAGAGAAAAGCAGAGTTGGCCAAGTAGCTTAGGCCTCAAACAATTTTGACTTAACATCGTTTAAAGTACTGTTGATCACAAACTATTTGAACTGAAGCACTGAGTGGAACAGATGCCATACCATGTTCCTCCTGTAGGAGAGACTACATAATTGAACTGTGAATAGAAATGCATTTCTGCGGTTAACTTACTGGAGTGTTTTAGTTTTGTCGTCTTCAATACCAAACACTGGCCTCTCAATTTCCAGATCTCTGCGACTGTGGGAGGAGACAAAAAATGTAAACTTGTTTAACCAAAAGGATTAAACTTAAAGTAAAGCACTGCGCTTAACGTACTACATGCATTCAGATAAAAAAATAAAAGCATTGGATTAAGATTCAGAAGTAAGATTTACATCTAGTGTTTTACTTGTATCAAGTCCTCTCCGACAAACTCCAACGTTTCCGTTATAAATAACTTTATTCACCAAAACGCTAGGTGGATGTAAGGAAATGCCTCCTTGGCATGGTTACCCCCTAACTTTTTGCCTTTGCTGATGCTAAGTTTTGATTGAAAGTGTGTTGGGACCCTGCTAACCAGGCCCCAGCACCAGTGTTCTTTCCCTAAACTGTACCTTTGATTCCACAATTGGCACAGAGCTGGCACTCAAATAAGTCCCTTGTAGCTGGTACCAAGGGCCCTGATGCCAGGGAAGGTCTCTAAAGGCTGCAGCATGTCTTATGCCACCCTGGGGACCCCTCACTCAGCACATGGACACTGCCTCACAGCTTGTGTGTGCTAGTGGGGAGAAATAGACTAAGTCAACATGGCACTCCCCTCAGAGTGCCATGCCAACCTCACACTGCCTGTGGCATAGTTAAGTCACCCCTCTAGCAGGCCTTACAGCCCTAAGGCAGGGTGCACTATACCACAGGTGAGGGCATATGCGCATGAGCACTATGCCCCTAGAGTGTCTAAGCAAAACCTTAGACATTGTAAATGCAGGGTAGCCATAAGAGTATGTGGTCTGGGAGTTTGTCAAACACAAACTCCACAGTTCCATAATGGCTACACTGAAAACTGGGAAGTTTGGTATCAAACTTCTCAGCACAATAAATGCACACTGATGCCAGTGTGCACTTTATTGTAACATACACCCAGAGGGCATCTTAGAGATGACCCTGAATACCAATCTTACTTCTAGTGTAGGCTGACCAGTTTCTGCCAGCCTGCCACACACCAGACATGTTGCTGGCCACATGGGGAGAGTGCCTTTGTCACTCTGTGGCCAGGAACAAAGCCTGTACTGGGTGGAGGTGCTTTTTACCTCCCCCTAAAGGAACTAACACCTGGCGGTGAGCCTCAAAGGCTCACTCCTTTTGTTACAGCGCCCCAGGGCATCCCAGTTAGTGGAGATGCCCACCCCTCCAGCCACTGCCCCCACTTTTGGAGGCAAGGCTGGAGGAGACAATGAGAAAACCAAGGAGGAGTCACCCACCAGTCAGGACAGCCCCTAAGGTGTCCTGAGCTGAGGTGACCCCTGCCTTTAGAAATCCTCCATCTTGAGTTGGGAGGATTTCCCCAGTAGGATTAGGGATGTGTCCCCCCTCCCGACAGGGAGGAGGCACAAAGAGGATGTAGCCACGCTCAAGGACAGTAGCCACTGGCTACTGCCCCCCAGATCTAAATACACCCCTAAATTCAGTATTTACGGTCACCCTAGATCCCAGGAAATCAGATTCCTGCAACCTGTAGAAACAAGGACTATTGACCTACAAGCCCACAGAGAAGGAGGAAGACGACAACTGCTTTGGCCCCAGCCCTACCGGCCTGTCTCCAACTTCGAAAACCTGCAACCAGCAACACATCCGACAGGGACCAGCGACCTCTGAAGCCTCAGAGGACTGCCCTGGACTAAAGGACCAAGAAACTCCTGTGAGCAGCGGCCCTGCTCAAAACCAGCTACTTCTTTGCAACAAAGAAGCAACTTCCAAAGACTGCACGTTTCCTGCCGGAAGCGTGAGACTTCACTCTGCTCCCGACGCCCACGGCTCAAGATCCAGAGAACAAACACCACGGGGAAGACTCCCCGGCGACTGCAAGCCCGTGAGTAGATAGAGACAACCCCCCTGAACCCCCACAGCGACGCATGCAGAAAGAATCCAGAGGCTCCCCTGACCGTGACTGCCTGTAACAAGGGACCCGACATCTGGAACCAGCACTGCACCCCCAGTCCCCAGGACTGGAAGGAACCGAACCTTAGTGCAAGAGTGGCCCCCAGGCGACCCTGGGCCTAGCCCAGGTGGCGGCTGTCCCGAGAAGCCCCACCTGTGCCTGCCTGCACTGCTAGAGTGACCCCCAGGTCCCTCCACTGAAATCTATACAAAACCCGACGCCTGCTTTGAACACTGCACCCGGCCACCCCTGTGCCGCTGAGGGTGTGTTTTGTGTGCCTACTTGTGTCAAACCCCCCAGTGCTCTACAAAACCCCTCTGGTCTGCCCCAGAGGACGCAGGTACTTACTTGCTGGCAGACTGGAACTGGAGCACCCCTGTTCTCCATAGGCACTTATGTATTTTGGGCTCCTCTTTGACCTCTGCACCTAACCGGCCCTGAGCTGCTGGTGTGGTAACTATGGGGTTGCCTTGAACCCCCAACAGTGGGATGCCTATGCCCCAGAACTGAGACTTGTCAGTGTTTTACTTACCTCCTAATCTAACCTTTACTTACCTCCCCCAGGAACTGTTGATTTTTGCACTGTGTCCACTTTGAAAATAGCTTATTGCCATTTTTACAAAGAATGTATATGATATTGCTTTTATTCAAAGTTCCTAAAGTATCTAAGTGAAGTACCTTGCATTTAAAGAGTTTACTGCAAATCTTTAACCTGTGGTTCTTAAAATAAATTAAGAAAATATATTTTTCTATATAAAAACCTATTGGCCTGGAGTTAAGTCTTTGAGTGTGTGTTCCTCATTTATTGCATGTGTGTGTACAACAAATGCTTAACACTACCCTCTGATAAGCCTTAGAATTATGTCAGATGCACTTTGCAGAACAAGGCCTGGCAGTTCCCTCGTGAATGAATTACTGCAACAGATGTGTACTGGGTACACTACGCAACACCAACGATAAACAAGAAATTGTTAGATGTCAGAGTACTTATCACATCCCAAGGGAAAATACAAGTGGAAGGTAGTGCCAAATGCGCTGCCATAACACAGATTACAGCACCTGCATCAAGTTTACATATTGGTTATCCGAATCGGCTTTGCCAAAAGCACGGAAGCCAACATTGACTAAATGGTACTTATGTTGAGATTCATCACCCAAATGCAGAGCTCTCCAAAAGGCAAGCTAAATGAGATGGAGGAGGCCAGACACAAGACTAATTTACTAGCAAAAAAATAAATAGGCGGCGAAAGGTGGGCAACTTTCAGGGGAATAATATGCATGCAGCAAACATTGATCACCCAAGACTGGACCCCATATAGTGGTCATTAGAAGGCGAAACCACTGGAATAAGTAAGGAAAAAACACAAATTGGATCATGGAATATTGCAAGCATACAGCAGAATTCGGGAGATCCCTACCAAATGAAACTTCAAAATATGCAAGACATCATGGATCTGTAAGAGACCTAGGCAAAAGAGGACTTGGCCCTAAATGGTTACATTAACTACTCCATGAAAACAATGGTAAACTATGGCCTGGGAACAAGGGAAAGTTGCAACTATCACAACAAATGCTCATTTGTAACGAAACTAAAAAAATAACTTGTCAGAACAAATATAGATGGTAGACACTACTCAGAGACAACTGATCATAATGAGAAACGTATATGCCAAAACAAAAACTCCTGCAGAGGTGGATTGCTCCTTTAGAAAAAATATCAGTGTTTGCCTTAGTAATTAAAAATAGTATTCAGAATGGAGTCAAAATTGATTGAGATGCAGAAATATAGCACAAATGTTTTACTTAGGGTGTGAAGCCTATCAGAAGATCTGGGGCCTATCCTGTTCCTGTGTCCAACGAATAAGGCTGCAAGGAAATGCAGACTAAGATCTTGGTGAGTGCCAGTATTCGGCATACAGAGAATGCCCTATTTTTCATTTTTTATAAACTCAATCCCAGTTTAGAGACAATTGCCAAGTACTGGCTAGGACGACTAGAAACGTGGAGAAATGTCAGTAGCCTTCCAGACATCACTTGGTATATTTAGTGTGTTAGTTACCAACAGTCTTTCAGGTAATGGGATTGTGAAGGAGGGACAGGATGGGAGTAACATACACAAGAAGTGCTTCCCTGAAGAAGTTTCAACTTTAGTCACACTACTCCTGCTGAATCTCCTTTCTTATGTTTTATACGTTTCGGTGCTATTTTTCTATTTTTAGTAGGAGCTCTAATTTAAATCGATAATCTTGGTATGTATGAGGCACTTTCTTTCCACCTTCCACTTTTCTAATGAAGTAAAATGTTAAAACACCATGAACTATCTAGGCCAAGAGGCTTTATTGCATTTTTTATTTTGAATATTCTTCAGCATTGACTTGTCTCCCACATGCTCGAGATCAAAATCTAATTTTAAAAGACAGTCAAACTATTGAAGGCTACAATAACAATTTTCATCAACTTTCTTTATAAAGAAGAAACTTAAAAACAGAAAAAGTAACTATTTAAAGAAAAGTGACAGAATATTTCTGAACAAACCATTAAAAAATGACGGCAAAGAAGCCAAAGTAGTTAAATAGCTGCAGCCCATGGACGCTGGAAAAAAAGTCACTGTTATATTTCAAGAAGGACAGTTTTAACAGTACACCATCATGCCTTGTAGGGAACATTGACTTTTGTTTTGATTTTATTGCATGCCCTATAAAGTATGCATCTGCGGTTGGGACACAAAGATGATGGATCTGTCGTTTCTGGCTGTCACTAATTTCTATTTTGTTTGCACCTCAAGAAATAACTGCATCTTGTTCTGAGCTTGCTGGGATGATGCATTGTACTTGTGCTGTCCATCAGTACAAGAAGGGAGTTCGCCTTGATGTTTGGAGGAAAAGACTTTCAAAAAGTTAGATGGGCTGCCTCAACTTGATGTTGATGTGGTAGGTCTTCATTCTCTAGCCATGTTCCATTTGATTGAAGGCAAACCATACACACTCCGCTGCAGGGAAGCATCGGTTGCAATCGTCTGAGTTGAAAAGCATTGATGAAAGGTGACCACTTTTATAAGATTAACAGATTGCTGCTATCATGACAGACTGAATTGCAGCCTGTAATAGTGTCAAAATGTCTTCTCAAATGCCCAAATACTGGCAAACTGACTTTAAAGACACAGTTGCAGTGGCATTATCTGGAGACATTTGGAAATAGAAAGATACAAGATGCCATTGACACAGATAGGGATGAAATCTGATGGGCTGACCAATAGCCTATCTTTAGAATTTCAAACTCTTCAGGAGGAGAGAACACAGTCTCTGCTCCAAGTATATACTGCCTGCATCAGGAATCGCTCCAAAGAAATAGATGGATCTGACGGGGATTGAAACTGACTTTCGTTCACACCCTAGAATGGCTATTGTTAGGCTAAAGTAATGCTGAATGGGATAGAATGCAGATGTCTTTGTGAGCCAGTCGCTCAAGTAGAGGTATAATAAAATGATCTTTCAGCTTCTCACTTTGAGAATGTTCTTGGAGCGGATCTGAGGTATAAGGGAAGGGCTGTTTACTTAACCGCTTTGGTGCGGGCGTCGGCCACTGGCCGACGCCCACACACCCTCCCTGGTGCGGGTCACGACCAGTGGCCGACACCAGGAAGGGCATTAATAAATCCTCGGGTGCGTCGCACCCGAGGATTATTTTTTTTTTACTTCCCTGGGGAGACACGGAAGCTACCGTGTCTCCCCCCGCCCCCCACCCGCCCCTTTGTGACGTCAGCGCGCCGACGTTGCAAAGGTGTTTTCCCCATCAAAGCAGGAAGCAGCCTTGCGGCCGCTTCCTGCTTTATTGGGGAAAACGGCCTTTTACACGTTCGGGAAGGCCTCGTAAGAAAGGGGAGACTCTCCCCTTTCTTACGAGGCCTTCCTGAAAGTGTTTCCTGGCCCCCGGTCGCAGCTGTGCTGCGATCGGGGGCCAGGAAACACTTTCAGGTTTCCTGGCCCCCCCGATCGCAGCACAGCTGCGATCGGGGGGGCCAGGAAACACTTTGAAAAGGCCTCGTAAGAAAGGGGAGACTCTCCCCTTTCTTACGAGGCCTTCTGAAATGGTTTCCTGGCCCCCGATCGCAGCACAGCAGCGATCGGGGACCAGGAAACCCCACTAGACACCAGGGATATCACTTTTGGGGGGGGGGGGGGGGCGCTATCGCGCCCCCCCAGGGGATTTTTTTTAAAAAAAGAATAAAAAAAAAATGAAATGACAGGGGGTCGCCCGTGGGCAGGGTGACCCCCTGTGGGGGCAATTTTTTTTTTAGATGTTGTAGGGTTTCCCTGGGGGCCATTTTGGCCCCCAAGGAAACCATACAACAACAACAACAAAAAATGTATATATCTATATATATCTATGTAGATAGATATATCTAGGTACATGGATATATATATATATATATATATATATATATATATATATATATATATATATATATATATATATATATATATATATATATATATATAGAGGTAGATCTGTCTGTATCAAAGAGATTTATAAAGCGCGCTACTCACCTGTGAGGGTCTCAAGGCGCTGGGGGGGGGGTGGGGGCGGGGGAGGGAAAGGGGCTGGGAGGTTCACTGTTCAAAAAGCCAGATTTTGAGGCCCTTCCTGAAAAGAAGTAGGTTTTGGGTCTTGCGAAGGTGGGTTGTGAGTGCGTTCCAGGTTTTGGGTGCAAGGTAGGAGAAGGATCTGCCCCCGGTGGTGGTGTGTTTGATGCGGGGGACAGAGGCGAGAGAGAGGTCAGCTGAGCGGACGTTTCGTGTGGGGGTGTGGAAGGTGACTCTCGTTGAGGTAGGCAGGGCCTGTGTTGTGGAGTGATGTGTGCGAGGATGAGGATCTTGAAGGTGATCCTTTTGTCAATGGGGAGCCAGTGGAGGGATTTGAGGTGTGGAGAGATGTGTTCGTGTCGGCGGAGGTCGAGGATGAGTCGTGCTGCTGAGTTCTGGATGCGTGTAGTTTGCGCTTGAGTTTTAGAGTGGTGCCGGCGTAGAGGGCGTTTCCGTAATCAAGCCTGCTGCTGATGAGTGCGTGAGTGACAGTTTTTCTGGTCTCTGTGGGGATCCATTTGAATGTTTTTCAGTATACGGAGTTTGTTGAAGCATGAGGAGGTAAGAGCGTTGATTTGTTGGGTCATCGAGAGGGAGGAGTCTAGGATGATGCTGAGGTTGCGTGCGTGGTTGGCGGGGGTGGGTGCAGGGCCTAGCGTGGTGGGACACCATGGGGGGTCCCAGGTGTTTTTGTGTGGGCCAAAGAGGATTATTTCGGTTTTGCTTGAGTTGAGTTTCAGGTGGTTGGCTGTCATATATATATCACTTTTGTCAATATGTGTGTGGTTTCCCTGGGGGGAAAAGGGTCTGACTTGTCTAGTGGCAGTTTTAGTGCCATAAAGAAGCGCAGAAGGTTTATATGCCTACTGCAAAGAGAACATCTGTATTTTATGTAAATAGCCGAGTACATTAGTAAAGTCTATGGAGAGATGAAGGGCTCTTTTGCTGGGTGGTAATGAGGGAATCCGAGGAGGAGGGAGTAGGAGCACCAATAATGATTGTTGGACTGGGCGCAGGAGGTGCTAAAGACTGTGACGAATGGTATGTGACAAGGTGTTTTTTGAGTGTCTTGAAAGTACCTGCTGATTGAGGGAAGAAGCGCAGGTAAGGTGGCCTCTACTGTTGCACATATCTCACACACACCATCGATTTTGTGACTGTCTACGTAGGCTAGTGTTTTAGAGCAACAGTTTAGCCAATAGCAGAGATGGCATCTTGATGGATGACTGCTGCCTGCAATCGGGTTATAGAGGACCGCTCTGACATAGGATCAGAGACTGAGACATCAGATACTGAGACAGCATCTGAGGGATAGGATAATGGCGCAGACTCTAGGAGTGATTTTTCAGTCAGAGGAGTCCCATTCGAAAACTCCTCTTCCAGTACATTATGAGGGAGGTGATGAGGACAGTCCTGCTGTCCCTTCGCAAGCTGTTCGTGCAACTGGGTAATAGTGGGTTAGGCCAACCCAGAGAGCAGGTGAATGCGGCGGCAAGCAGAGAGAGAGTGCTCTCTTGGGAGCTCACCAATTTAGTTCAGCCCCAAATTCCACCACCCAAATCATATTGTGGAGACATCAAAATTGTCAATGGCAAAACAAACTGGTTTTGTAAGGCAGGCACCTGTGTTTTTGGTCCTGGATTCGGCGGCCATATAGAGAAACACACTAAACCCAAACATTTCTGGAAACTAGACATTCGGGGGAGTCCACAGAGGTGTGACTTGTGTGGATTCCCCAAAGTTTTCTTACCCAGAATACACTGCAAAGCTGAAATGTTGAATAAAAACTCTATTTTTCTCGCATTTCTGTCACACAAACTACAGGAATATGCTGGGATCCACAACATTCCTACCACCCAGTGACTCCTCACCTGTCCTGATAAAAACACTACCCCACTTGAGTGCCTACACCTAGTGCCTGTGTCAGGAATGGATCACCCCAGGGTCAACAGCTGCCTCACGTAAGGACCAACATTGACCGTTGTGTGATCTATTCCTGTCGCAGGCACCAGGCCTAACCACACAAGTGAGGTATCATATTTATCGGGAGACTTGGGGGAACGCTTGGTGGAAGGAAATTTGTGGCTCCTCTCAGATTCCAGAACTTTCTGTCACCGAAATGTGAGGAAAACGTGTTATTTTAGCCACATTTTGAGGTTTGCAAAGGATTCTGGGTAACAGAACCTGGTCCGAGCCCCACAAGTCACCTCATCTTGGATTCCCCTGGGTTTCTAGTTTTCAAAAATGTGCTGGTTTGCTAGGTTTCCCCAGGTGCCGGCTGAGCTAAAGGCCAAAATCCACAGGTAGGCACTGTTTTCTATGAAAAAATGTGATGTGTCCACGTTCTGTTTTGGAGCATTTCCTGTCGCGGGCGCTAGGCCTACCCACACAAGTGAGGTATCATTTTTATCGGGAGACTTGGGGGAACGCCGGGTGGAAGGAAATTTGTGGCTCCTCTCAGATTCCAGAACTTTCTGTCACCGAAATGTGAGGAAAACTTGTTTTTTTAGCCACTTTTTGAGGTTTGCAAAGGATTCTGGGTAACAGAACCTGGTCCGAGCCCCGCAAGTCACCCCTCCTTGGATTCCCCTAGGTCTCTAGTTTTCAGAAATGCACAGGTTTGGTAGGTTTCCCTACGTGCCGGCTGAGCTAGAGGCCAAAATCTACAGGTAGCCACTTCTCAAAAAACACCTCTGTTTTCTTCCAAAAATTTGGATGTGTCCACGTTGCGCTTTGGGGCGTTTCCTGTCGCAGGCGCTAGGCCTACCCACACAAGTGAGGTATCATTTTTATCGGGAGACTTGGGGGAACGCTGGGTGGAAGGAAATTTGTGGCTCCTCTCAGATTCCAGAACTTTCTGTCACCGAAATGTTAGGAAAACTTGTTTTTTTAGCCACTTTTTGAGGTTTGCAAAGGATTCTGGGTAACAGAACCTGGTCCGAGCCCCGCAAGTCACCCCTCCTTGGATTCCCCTAGGTCTCTAGTTTTCAGAAATGCACAGGTTTGGTAGGTTTCCCTATGTGCCAGCTGAGCTAGAGGCCAAAATCTACAGGTAGGCACTTTGGAAAAAACAGCTGTGTTTTCTATAAAAAAAATAGGATGTGTCCATGTTGTGTTTTGGGGCATTTCCTGTCGCGGGCACTAGGCCTACCCACACAAGTGAGGTATCATTTTTATCGGGAGACTTGGGGGAACATAGAATAGCAAAACAAGTGTTATTGCCCCTTATCTTTCTCTACATTTTTTCCTTCCAAATATAAGAGAGTGTGTAAAAAAGACGTCTATTTGAGAAATGCCCTGCAATTCACATGCTAGTATGGGCACCTCGGAATTCAGCGATGTGCAAATAACCACTGCTCCTCAAAACCTTATCTTGATCCCATTTTGGAAATGCAAAGGTTTTCTTGATACCTCTTTTTCACTCTTCATATTTCAGCAAATGAATTGCTGTATACCCAGTATAGAATGAAAACCAACTGCAGGGTGCAGCTCATTTATTGGCTCTGGGTACCTAGGGTTCTTGATGAACCTACAAGCCCTTTATATCCCCGCAACCAGAAGAGTCCAGCAGACAAAACGGCATATTGCTTTCAGAAATCTGACATCGCAGGAAAAAGTTACAGAGTAAAACATAAAGAAAAATGGCTGTTGTTTTCAGCTCAATTTCAATATTTTTTTCTTTCAGCTGTTATTTTCTGTAGGAAAACCTTGTAGGATCTACACAAATGACCCCTTGCTAAATTCAGGATTTTGTCTAGTTTTCAGAAATGTTTAGCATTCTGAGATCCAGCATTGGTTTCACACCCATTCCTGTCACTAACTGGAAGGAGGCTGAAAGCACCAAATATAGTAGAAATGGGGTATGTCCCAGTAAAATGCCAAATTTGTGTTGAAAAATTTGGTTTTCTGATTCAAGTCTGCCCGTTCCTGAAAGGTGGGAAGATAGTGATTTCAGCACCAGAAACCCTTTGTTGATGGCATTTTCAGGGAAAAAACCACAAGCCTTCTTCGGCAGCCCTTTTTTCCCATTTTTTTGGAAAAAACAAAATTTTCACTGTATTTTCTTGGTCTCCTCCAGGGGAAACCACCAACTCTGGGTACCATTAGAATCCCTAGGATGTTGGAAAAAAAGGACGCAAATTTGGCGTGGTTAGCTTATGTGGACAAAAAGTTATGAAGCCCTAAGTGCGAACTACCCCAAATAGCCAAAAAAGGGCTCAGCACTGGGGGGGAAAAGGCCCAGCAGCTAAGGGGTTAATGTACACTACCTCCACAAATATTATGACATGCAATATTACTGAACAACGGGCATGTAGAAATTTGAATTCTGGAGAATTATGGCCACAACTAGTCCCTTGATGGCAGTGGGGCTAAATTTGATAAAGCCAACATATGAAAATGATCTTTCTTTACCCAGATCGAAAAAGTGTTTGCACTCTTGTTTGAGGCCCTTTATCGAACCAGTATGTAACAGGATTAAAGCCCCTTCCCTTTACGTGACTTAGAAAAGGTTGAACGTCAGCTTAAGTAAACCTCCATGGTACTGAGTAGACTTCTTTGGAGGAATGACTGGATGATGGAAACAATAGCCATTTTGCACACTACTGAGCACCAATCCCTCTCACTTCCAGGTGACTGCTGTGAAGCATTGAAATATTAGAGTGGCAAATGGAAAAGGGGGAATGGAGGAGGCACGGTTCTGCAGTTTTTCCTGCAGGTCACCTCTTCCCTTTGGAGACCTGAAAGGTTGGTAGGACTTCTTTTAATGCTGCTGGTGGGCCTGCAGACACCCAGAGGGGGTTTGGAACTTCTGTTATGAAAATAGTAAGTTGTGATGCTTGTACTGGTGCCTTTGTTACTACTTCACTATGGGCAGCTCCTGAAGCGTTACTAGCTCTGTCTTCCTTCGATGTATTTTGCCATTCGCATGGGGACCGAAATAGTGTTAACAGAAAAAGGAAGCTAAACAATCTCTTTTGAACCTCTAGTTTTAATCCAGTAAAGTGGCGCCATGAAAAACAATGTAAAGCTAGGCTATAATAATAACTTTGGGTAACCAAATCAGATGAATCTGCAGATGCACAATCATTCTTTCCTGAAGAAACATCTGGAAATTATAGTCTTCATGTGGCAGCTTTTCTTGAAAAAATGAAGGAGATTCCCATAAGGATCTTAAACACTTACTGCTTCATTATGTTCATTATATTCATTACGTTCAACAAAACGTCCTCTCTTCTACACAGATTGCTTTCCATGAGGCTATACAGTCTGGAGCAGTGGTAGGATATTTCTTTGCAGCCACAATGAGAAGTGAACCCAGAGGATCTGAATGTAGGAAAAAAGGGTCTTCGTTTTTTGGCTAATATTGTCTGTGAAAGAGCTGGAGCCTCTTTAACTAAGGCTGGTGTTAAAAATAACTATAATGCTGATTCCAACAGACATGTGACCAGAGGGAGCAATGCTTCAGAAGAACAGCAATGATGCAGGGTCTCAAACATAATGCATTTTCAGGATTGGTGTGTCAAGGCTTTGTAGTTCCATTAAACAATACTTTAATTAAAGTTGCACCTTCGATCTGTGAGACTCCTCATTCAAGTTTCAAGAACAGCCTCAAACCAAAGAGTTCAACAAACATTATGTAATGTGCAGAAATTATGTTGTTTGCTACTTCTAAAGTGCGACAATTGCCCCAAAGGGGCATCTCGTCACTAAAATCCACAATTCCATTCTGCTAAACTGAACCAGAGAAAGGGTCAGATTATGCCTGTGAGAAAAGCCAAGCATTAAGATGCTTTCTAAAAAACGGTTTGATTCTCTGCTTGTGTCAGAGAGAGGAAACTGACTACAGGCCTCAGCAGCAAGAACAGAGATCTCACTCCTTTAATCTTCAGCCTGAACTTGGGGGTAGCTAGAAATTTTGCACTGGCCGATCACAAGAATACACACATAGTGTGAATCTGTCCAAGAATAATTTGGGCCCAGTCCAACAGATGGCTCTAATGACTGCTAGGGATTTAAACAGGATCTGCTTTTCCGCCAGAAGCCAGTGGCGTTCCTTCCGCCATTTAGCTGTGGATGTCCAGCAGGGAAGTTTTCATACAAGTTGAACTATGGCATTTTGTACTACTTTGTGTTTCTTAACCAGATATTTAACTACTCCAAGGTAGAGGCTGTTACAGTAGTCAATCCTGGAGGTGACTCAAAGCACACGTTACTAATTTCCTCGTTTCTAAGGGGAGAAGTTCGAAAAAAATGAGTAGTTCCTGCCACCACAACAATTTAATGATGAAAAGATAAGTCTGTACCAAATTTAACTCCCAGGTTTCTGGCCACACCTGTAAGGGAAGGAGATTGGGTAAGATCTTCTGGCCACCAGTCTGAAGCAGAAAAAAACAAGTTACTTACCTGTACACTGTGGTTCTCCAGTATTATCTTTCATAGATTACCATGCTTCGATCTTCCCCGTCGTCATAGTGGGAGCCCCAGGGTAACCGTAATATAAGCAGTGTTGAAGCATTAGAATTAAAACCTCATAGAAAACAAGACATCCAAACTTCAATCAATCAGAGCACAGACCCTGAAGCACTCGTCCCCTGCAGAGCCGCCATATCTCGGATTTCGAGCACAAGTGTATAAAATAGAGAATAAGAGGTATACAAAAATGGTGAGGTATAAAAAAATGGTGAGGTATAAAAAAAATAAAAAAATAAAAAATAAATAAAGGGTGAGCCTTAATGGGGAGGGAGGGTTGCATGTGAATCTATGAAAAATAACAATACTGGAGAACCACAGTGTACAAGTAAGTAACTTGTTTTTTCTCCAGTATTGTATCTTCCATAGAGTCAAATGCTTGAATCAGATTAAAGAGCAGTACCAAAGGAAAAGGGAAGGTGGGTAATGCAAACTACCCCACCATGATCATTTGAAAAAAAAATATTTTCAAAGCATGAAATGCTATACTTTATTTTGCAATGAGGAACGCCGGATCAGCTCAATGGCAATGGTAAAAATGAAGAAACTGAGAAGAAATCAGAAAAAAATAAGTTGACATCATACTAGAAAAGAACAAATCCAATGTTGCCTAACTTATGAAAAGAGAAACCAAAGTGAAGCTTGTCCAACCACAACATCTGCCTTTCTCCATGCATTCAGGCAGTGGTGCCTCCTTGAAAATGTGGGCATTCACCCACAATGCTGCCCTGCAGATATCCAGCAAGCATACACCTGCAAACAAGGCTGAAGAAGTTGCAACCTTTTGGGTGGAATGATCTTTCACCTTCTTAGATACTGGCCTTCCTGCCTGTTTGTGGCAAAAAGCTATGGACGCCAACCCCCAGCGAGCAATGCTAGCCCGTGTCAAGGCCTGTCCTTTTCTTGGCCGTGTGTAAGAAACCAAGAGCTGGTTGGACTTCCTGAAAGTTTTTATTCTATCCAGATAGAATTTTGGACAACAAATGTCTAGAGTGTGTAAGGCTCTCCCCACAGGAGATGAGTTAGGAAAAAAGGTTGACAGATTAACTGGATTGTTCAAGTGAAAATAAGACAGCACTTTTGGTATGAAGTTCGGGTTGGTGTGAAGTATGACTATCTGGAGGAAACTATAGATAAGGTTCTTGGGTTGTAAACGCTTTTCTCACTTATTCTTCTTGCGGACATGACAGCCAAGAGAAATGCCACTTTCCAAGAGAGAAATTTCAAGTTCACCTTGAAATCTGATAAGCTGAAACAAGACTGTGTTAAGCTGCCACTGCACCAACAAAGGCCTGATTGGAGGATAGTCCCAAAAAAGTCCCTTCACGAACTCCTTGATCAGGTAATCGGACCATAGTGATAACTGTCCAGAACATCTCCTGAATCTGGAAATGGCTGCTAGATGGACCTTAATGGAGGAATGAAAGACCTAATTTCGAAAGGTGCTACAGATAAGGGAGGAGATGGGATAAGATTGAGAAGAACACAATGAACAAAATCTTCTACACTTAGCTGAATAGCATTTATTGACACAGCCTGATCCTTTAATAAAATGGACGAGCATTCCTCAGAAAGATCTAGAGCACCAAATTCAATGTCACCATGAGCCAGGCTGACAAACAGTGCAAATTTGAGGATGGAGCAACTGGCCCCTGTTCATTGACAACATATTCTGTGGAGATTGGAACTGTATGTGAGGACTCTCTGAAAGGCCAAGTAGCTTTGTGAACCAATACTACTTTAACCAAGCTGGGGCGATGAGGATCAGACAGCAAGGGTCGCACTTGGAAATGGAGGGAACGCATAGGCAAACATGCCTGTCCATGCGATGTGGAAAGCGTTTCCCTGTAAGCCCAGTTGAGGGTATCTGCTGGCGTACAAACTGCACCTTTTGTTGTGGTGAGTGTCAAACAGATTCAGGTTCGTATGTAGTTGTTGGTGATTTAGTTTCCACTTGTGACGTTGTCTGTTGGTTTTGCTGGGCGAATCTGCACAATCGTTCTGTGCTCCTAGAACATACTCTATTTTCAGAGAAATGTTTACCAACAACCATTTTCAAACTAGCTGTGCGTCTGTCGAGATCGCTTGAGACTTTGTGCCACCTGCTAAAACCATTGTAGCAGTGTTGTCTGTTCTCACTAAAACCACTCAATTGTGAATCCTGGGGAGACATGCCTGAAGTCCCAGGAACACTGATTTGAGTTCAAGAAGGTTTATGTGCAAATGAGCATCTTGACCGGACCACTTTCTGTGCACCTCCAGGTCCTGTACATGAGTACCCGATCTGTTGTCATTATCACCCGTGGTGTAATACAAAGGAATGATAGTCCTTGTGAAAGATTGTCCATGCATGTCCACCAGAACATTGCAGTGCTAATTTTTGGCGTGATGACAATGGTGTCCTCAAAGGAACCTTGAACATTGATCCATTGAGCATCTAGGTGCATAAGGAGACAACAGTTCAGGATTAATGGAATGCAGAATGACATCACCCCCAACATGGACTTGAACTTCCTGACAGAGTAGACTTTCCTACTGAGAGTGCCTCTGTTACTGCTTTTAGACGTAGAATCTGTTCTTGAGTGGGTAAAGCCTTGGACACTGCTGTGTTCAGAACTGCTAAGAACACTGCCGACCTGGATGGATTGAGAGAGGATTTTTCTTCTCTCAGCTTGAAACCCAGAGAATGAACAAGCTGAATACAAGCCTGAGTCAATTACTTTGCTCCCTGAAGCATGGGGCCTTTTATCAAGCAGTTGGTATGGGAATACCTGGACCTGAACATCAGGGAGAAGCCGCCACCAGCATCATGCACTTCTTCAATACCCTGGAAGCTGATTTCAGGCCAAAGGTAAGTACTTTGAACTGGTAATGGAACCCTGCCATCTTGAATCTCAGAAACATTCTCTGCTTTGGATGGGTAGGGGTATGGAAATATGCATCCAACAGATACAAGGAAGTCATATAGCCCTTTGTTTCCATCATCTGTCAGATCTCCTGAAGTGGTAACATTCGGAAAGACTGATTCTTGATGAAATTGTTCAATATCCTTAGATCCATGACTTGCCTCCATTTTCCTGACTTCATTTTCATGAGGAAGAAGTTGGAATACTGATTTGGCGGAACGTCCTCTATCGCATTCCTGGCTAGAATCAATCTAATCTCCTCCATTAGTATGGAAAGATGGCGAAGGGAGGATCTGTGTGGAGGGAAATTGGGAGGCTTTTGAACAAATTTCAGTGTGTGACTGTGTTGGATTACGCTAACACCCATTTGTCATCTAAGATTATATTCAACTGATCGAAGAATATAGACAAAGTGTAGCCAAATTATAGTGGGACTGAGGAAACAGGGGCCTGCATCATATTACTGTCTCCCGGAACCATCCTGGGCCTTTCCTCCAACCCGTGGAAGTCTACACTTTAGTTGGCTGGTATAAGCTGCCGCTGGTCTGTAGAGCTGCCGGGTTGAGTAAGGAGCACAAAACCCCTGCTGAGGATAAGGTTGAGACCTTGCCTGCGGCAAAGATGACCTGATCGAAAACTGACCCCTACCTCTGCCCCCGAAATGACTGAAATCTTCTTTGTTGTAGAGTGCCCAGAGGACGGGCCTTCTTTATATCCACCTTGATGCACTGTAAGGCTTCATCTACATGTTTCCCAAATAAGTTGTCTCCATCGAAGGGCATAGCTAGGATTTTAGAATGAACCCCAGGATGCAAAGATATTGCTTTTAGCAACCCTGACGATGTCAAATTGCCGCACCTGCCATCTGCCTGAAAGCTGTGTTGGAGATATCCATGGTGAGATTGATAATCTCAGACAAGGCCTTCTCACCCTCCATTAGTATGTCTTGAATCTGTTTTTCTCCTGCAGAAGGTATTCTAAGGAAAACAAATCAGACTACATCTAGGGGTCATATCTACAGAGAATGGCTAGAGTATTGGAGGCCCTGATGGAGATCGCTGCCCATGGCTGAAAACCTTTTACCATTATTGTCCAGGCTGCAGCCTTCTTTGTCTGGAGAAGCAGAGCAGGATGAAGATGGGTTCTTCGCTTACTGCTGCAGAGCCTGCATAATGACAGAGTCCGGTCTCGGCTGACCAATGAATTAGGTAGGAGCAGAATCAGGGGCTTTATATATTTTTTAATCTAGTTTAGGGACAGCCGCTGAGATAGAGGCCGGGGTTTATCACTTTAAATCCATCCTGCCAAATGAAGTCCACAAGCAGGATGGCTCTTGTGGAGCTTTGAGCCTCTGGCCTAAAATCACAGATGAAACATTCAGTTTGCTTCACTGGGAGGGAAAGGTGGAAGCCCTTGCATGCCCTTCATTAGGATGGCATGAAACCCCCCAATGTCTGCTGAAGCAGATTCACCCGAGGAGGAATAGTAGAGTCCAGTAATGGTGCCACATAATCTTCCCATTCAGGTTGGTCCCTAGCATCACATTGAATTTCACCCTCCTCAGGTGGCTGGTCACCAATGCTTTCGACAAGGGTGTCAGATATAGTAATTGAGGGCAACATAAGCTTCTCTCTAGCTTGTAAGGAAGATGGACTTCTAAGAGTTGAGGAAGCCACCTAAGGAAGTTGTGCAATCAGCATCTGCTTGTCCGAGGTATTAGCGCCTGGAAAACGCTTATAATAATCATCAAGCAAAGATCAGTGACCAATGATACTGGGAGCATGACAGGCGAGTCTTGTAACTGATGATTGTAGGGAAGTACCATCTTCCTTGGCATGTTACCCCCATTTTTCACATGTATGTCAGTATGTTTTTGCCTGTCTCACTGGCATCCTGCTAGTCAGGACCCCAGTGCTCATAGATAAAAACCTATATGTCAGTGTGTTTTGCCTGTCACACTGAGATCCTGCTAGCCAGGACCCCAGTGCTCATAGTTTGTGGCCTAATGTGTTTGCCTGTGTAGTGTCTAACTGTGTCACTGAGGCTCTGCTAATCAGAACCTCAGTGCTTATGCTCTCTGCTTTTAAGTTTGTTACTGTAGGCCAGTGACTGCATTTACCAATTTCAATTGGCACACTGCCCCCCCCCCCCTTATAAGTCCCTAGTAAATGGCACCTAGGTAGCCAGGGCATTGGGGTTGCATGACATCCATATGGGCTGCAGCATTTCTTTTGCCACCCATAGGGAGCTTAGACAAACTCTTACACAGGACTGCCACTGCAGCCTGCGTGAAATAGTGCACACATTATTTCACAGCCATTTTCACTGCACTTAAGTAACCTATAAGTCCCCTATATGTCTAACCTTCACTTGCTGAAGGTTAGGTGCAAAGTTACTAAGTGTGAGGGCACCCTTGCGCTAGCAAAGGTGCCCCCACATAGTTCAGGGCCATTTCCCCGGACACTGAGTGCGGGGACGCCATTACACACGTGCACTACATATGGTCAATACCTATATGTAGCTTCACAATGGTAACTCCAAATATGGCCATGTAACAGGTCTAAGATCATGGAATTGTACCCCCATTCCAAATCTGGTATTGGGGAGCCAATTCCATGCATCCTGGGAGCTCCACCATGGACCCCCAGTACTGCCAAACCAGCTCTCTGAGGCTTGCACTGCAACTACAGCTGCTGCCACGACAGGCAGCCCAGTCCCAGGAAGGCAGAACAAAGCATATCCTCTGAGAGCAGGGTATTACACCCACTTCCTTTAGAAATAGGTGTTACAATCCTCAACGAGGATGTCACAATTGCACGGCCCTGCACGGGACTCCGTCTGACATCACTGTGGCAATAAGAGGTCCTCAACGGTGTGCTGACGTCAGTTTCACCCTTTTTTACATGCCTTTGGGGCAAACAGGTGAAAAACGACCTCACGACAGCACATATATACATACATATAGCCATATGGATGCAATACAAGTACAACATTTATATAAACATTAATCAACACATTTATACATTTATAATAAATAAGCTTTGGTATGACCAGACAGGCAACAGGGAGGTGGGTGGGACTGTGAGGAATCCACAGGTAGCTAGCGTATCCACCGGAAAAAGCATTACCGTAGGTAAGTAACTTGTTCTCCTGATGGATACAACTACCTGTGGATTCCTCACCTTATAACCAGAGTCCCAAAGCAGTACCACACTCTGAGGTGGGTGCCTGACTAGTCACACCAAGAAATCCTGTAACACAGAACATGCACAATACCCATCCCTCCTGACTTCCGAATCCAAGAAATTATGCTTCGCTAAAGTGTGGAGGTAAGCCCAAGTTGCTGTTTTACAAATATCTACTCCAGGAACACCTCTAGCCAAAGCTGAAGTGACAGACTTAGCCCTGTTAGAATGAGCTTTAATACCCTCAGGAGGACTCTTCTTTGCTAATGAATAACTGATCTTAATGCAAAAAATGATCCACCTGGATATGGTTCTTTCATGAACAACTCTGCCTTTCATCTTGCACACATGCCCTTCACGACAGACCAGACTGACTAGGCAGTAGTGCTTGGTGAACATGTGCAGGGATGCCCACATTGCTGCCTGACAGATGTCGAGGACCAGGAAACTGCACGCTAATGCAGTGGTTCCAGCCTTGGCTCTGGGAGAGTGAGCCATAAGCACTGAGGGGGCTGCTTCTTGGCCAATGGGTAGCAGATCTTAATGCACAGAATGAACCAATGCAAGAAGGTCCCTTTCTGGACTGCTCTCCCTATTTTGGCTTCTAAATAGCCCATGAAGAGTTGACCATCCAACCAGAATTCTTTTGTGCATTGAAGGAAGCTGGCCTGGTGCGTGGTGGGTACCTAAGGTACTTACACCTTATATCAGGTCCAGTTATCCCTTATTAGTGAAATGTAGTCAGTGTCTAGAAGCCAGGCTCTCTAGAGGTAGCTGTGGATGAGCAGCCAAGGCTTATCTAGCAGACATGCAATGGTCATAAAGCACTTACACACACACACGTAAGAAAACTCAGTGTTACCAGTTGTGGGTCGCATCGGTAATGGTGGAGGGGGGCAGTGGGCGGCACACACGAAGGGGGTGGGGCAGCGTGGGAGCAGTCAAAAAAATAATTAAAAGAAAAGAAAAACATAAGATCTCCCACGTCGCACACCCTTTACCGCTTCTGCCCAAATACTGGAGTTTAGAGCCCGCTTCCAAGGCACCCCGCCACCCCTCTCCGTAGATAATGACCCCCCCTTCTTGTTCGCCGTTTTTCCTCCCTAGTTTTCCCGACAAAAGTCGGAAAAAGGAAAACACTGTAGAGAGGAGGAATTAAATTAACAAGGCGCAATAACCAAAAGTATTCTTCTTGCCCCCTCTTTTTCTCTTTTTAACGCCTAGAAATCCAGGGGAAAAACAGCACAAGAAGTGGAGGGCCAAGTACCCCCACCCGACAGGGAACCTATCTAAGCGATGTCCCACCTCCTTTCTCAAGACCCTTAAACCTGAGGAGCTCTCAATTAAAACAACAATTTACACTCTCAGTCCTTCCAGGAAACGGCAAAGCACCATGAATACAAAAGCGTTTTGAGTTTTGGCGTCCCTCTGAGTCTCACTACCCTTCTGTATAAAGCAGCAAGTTTTGCACAGAATTTGTGATTATAAAATGACAAGCGCTGAAACGTAACAATCCCTAGCGAATATGCAGCTGTAAAACTCAATATTTAGGCTTGGAGTTCCTCTAATACAAACTTCTAGTAGAAGACTCTTGCATCTGGTTATTCTTGCAATAGGCAGCACTTTCACAGGTATAAATGTTTTCTTTAAGCTCCCCAATACTCCTGGGAGGGCAGCAACGATAATGATAACAGTCTCTGCCTGCTGGAGACAAGCTATAGTCAAGCAAAAATCATAGGACTAGTCACCCAGGCACCCCCCCACTCCACCAGAAATACCCTGTCACCGTCTTTGCTGCTCCTTGCTCCGCTAGCGCAGCTCCAGGGGCTTCCCTCAAGAAACGCTGAAACGGGAGATCCGAGGCTCACGCTCCCGGGCTCCCAATCCGTTGCACGAAGGCGAGAGGAGAGAATCCTCACCCTCGCCTCCCTGTCGTTCAAGCCGTCGCCCGGGTGGGGGCCGGGGGCACAAACACACGCGGATCCGGCAGTGAAAGCTACCGCAGCTTTCCCGAGTCTCACGCGCCCAGACTCCCAAACCGGAGCGCGAAGGCGAGATGAGGAAAATCCTCACCCTCGCCCCTTTATCCTTCAGGCCATCGCCCGGGGGGGGGGCCAGGGGGGACAAACAGACGTGGATCCGACGGAAAGAAACCTCTGCTGCTTTCCCGAGCAGAGACCGAGGGAAGGTCTGCTCACAATGCAAGACGCGCGGTTTCGGCGTCACATCCGTCCGACGGGAGTTCACGGCAGCTCGTTAGCTGACCGTCATGTTCCTCCAATGGCCCAGACTCGTTGGTGCTTTTTTTGATCTTATACCTCCCGCTGCTCTCTCCGTGGGAGCCTCCCGGAGTCCCCGGGGAGCCACACCAGATCCAACTTAAGTGGGACGGGGGCAAGAAAGGAGTGTGAGAGTGTTGGAACCCCGCAGTGCATGTCATTAATCAAGCGACGCCCCAGGGGTGCCCGGGCAGAAGTCAACGATGTGATTGTGGCCAGGAAAAGTAAGCCCGGTACCCGTGGTACAAGTGCTAATCTTCGGACTCAGGTCTCTGGAACTATAACAACAGGTATAACGGACTTAGATCCTAAAATCTATGGTGAAGGGCCACCCCACACAACACTATTAGTGGATCATCCTTTACCCCTCCGGGAAGAGAGTCAAATTGAGATCCAGGGGAGGAGTGATTCGTTGATCACAAGGTACTTCCAGACCGCAATTCCTCCACCACAGGATATGGCAAACGTTAAACCGGCCTTAGACAAGCTAGAGGCTTCTAAGCTAGTTGAAGGTGGTTCAGTTGTCGGCCCAGCACAAGAATTGTTAGATATGGAACCAGCTACAGTGAGAGAGGGCCCTTTTAAGATACTACCCTTGCCGGAAGTTGATGGTAATTTTTCCAGTGGATCAATAACGTATGACTTGGATGTACAGGCTCTGCTAATTTCTCTCACCAAAGAAATTAGAGGGAAATTCGAAATTTCAGAAACTAATCAAACTAGGATTCGGGAAGCCTGTGAGGTCTTGGAAAGTAAAATCAACCTGTTATCAGACCGGCTGGGGAAACTAGAGGCTGTGGTGGAGGCCCACGAGGAACGAGTGTTAGCTCAAGCTAAGGACATTTCACAATTGAAACGGGGAGAAAAGATGTTGCAGGACAGATTGGAAATGTTGGAAAATAATATGAGGAGAAACAATATAAGGCTCTTGGGAGTTCCAGAGGGGTTGGAAGGGGAAAATATTAAGAGCTATGTGATTTCGCTGATTAGGGATGTCCTCCCCAGTATGGTAGGGATCAATCTGGAGGATGACATTCAGAGAGTCCATCGTGATCCTTTCAAGAAAAATCCAGGAAGGAAAAACCCCAGGAGGATTTGGATAAATTTCAACACATACTCTATTAAGGAAAGAATCTTGTCCGAAGCTCTCAAGGTTGGGGCTTTTCCCAAAGGGGAATGGTCTCTTAGGATAAGATCTGATGTGTCTAAGGCAACGTTAGATAGGCAGTGGGAGCTGGGAAGTTTTATGCGTGAGCTCCGTGAGCTAGGGGCGACGGTCCAACTAAGGTTCCCGGCAGCTCTCCGTATAATGTGGAAGAATAAAATGTACAATATGAGAGATCCTGGGGAGGTCAGTATATTTATAGAGCAGATTAAGGCGTCTCAATAAGATCTAGTGGAAAGCCCCCGTCCGGCGTGGGGTTCGAAGATAGGATAACAGGATGGTTATCCCAGTAGAAAAAGGGAGGGTTCCTCTGGGGGGGGAATGGGGTTTGGGGGGCACGTTGGTGGTGGTGGGTGTAGGGGTGGGTGACACGGGGAGTATGGGTTTGTTTTGGGTTTGGTGGGTTGAAAGGGATAAAATAAGAAAGTCCTCATATGTTGCTAATATAGGTCGGGGGGTTGCTGTTCTCCCTTTGTTTTCCTTCTCGCTATGAATGAGCATGCAGGGTATTGAAAAGTTGAGATTTATCTCATGGAATGTGAATGGGTTAAGGGTGTCTGGTAGGAGGAGAAAGATCTTTGAGTACTTACGTTTGGTTGAGGAGGAGATTATTATATTGCAGGAAACCCATCTTCACCAAACTGAATGGGAGACCTGGCTTAAACAGCTGAATTGGGTTGCGTTTAGCGTATGCTCTTCTCAAACTAGTACAATAAAAGGTGTGGCAGTTTTGATTAAGAAATCCATGAGGTTCAGGGTAGGAATAGTACATGCTGATCCTAGAGGGAGGTGGGTAGTGGTAGAGCTGAGTGTAGGTGGTCATTGGATTACAGTGTCGGGTTACTACGGGCCGAATATTGACGACCCATCGCCATTTCAAGACTTATTTAATATTCTACTCTCAGCTAGGTACCCAGTGGTGTTGGGTGGGGATTTTAATATACTGCTAGACCCTGTACAGGATAAGTCAACCCCTAGGGGTACGGTTAATTCACCTAAAACAAGGGCAGTAGTGAAGCAAGCAATGCAGGATTTAGGCTTGGTAGATGTCTGGCACTGGAGAAGGGGTGAAGGAGATAGATATACATTCCACAATAAAAAATATGGGCATAGATCTAGAATAGATTTTTTTTTAATTCATAAAAGTTTATGCCCGGAGGTAAGAAGGGTAGCTCACAACACAGCACACATGTCAGACCATTCTGCAGTAACACTACATTTAGATATTAGGGTGAGTAACAGGACAATTAGGAGCACAATTAATTGTGCTCTATTTTTAGACGACGCATCAGTAGAAGTGTTAAAAAAAGATACTAGAGAATTTTTTCAGTTGAATCAAGGAACAGCAAGTTTGGGGTGTGTTTGGGATGCGTTCAAGGCTTTTATAAGAGGGAGGCTAGTTAACCTTGCAGCTTATAAGTATCGTGAAGAGAGGGAAAAGTTGGGAAACATGGAGTTGTCATTGAAAACCTTGCAGGTTGCAAGGTATAATGCGCAGTTAGAAGGGAAAACGGATTTAGTAATGGAGCTGTCTTGTCAAGAGGAAAAGGTCCGGTCTAATCTAGATGCTTTTTTGGAAAACCGCTGTAGGTTAAAATGGGAAAGTAGTCAATATGCTCATTTTGATTATGGAGAAGGCTGCAGTAAACTGTTAGCGTGGAAGGTTAAGTCAGACTTTTCCAAAAGGCACATTTTATCAGTCAAATCGGAGCCTGCGAATCAGGTCTGTACGGAGCAAGAGGAGATTGAGGGGGCATTCGTATCTTTCTTTCAGGAGATATATTCAGAAAGTTCGGTTAACTTAGAAGAGCCGGTAAGAGAATTCTTAGATAATGTAGATCTCCCAGTTTTAGAAGAGTCGAAGATGCTCCTACTGAATGATAAGTTAAATGAGGCTGAGTTGGCGGAAGGTCTAAAGGCACTAAAAAAAGGTAAGGCAGCGGGGCCAGATAGTCTCCCTAACGAATTATATAGGGCTTTGGGTGAGGAACTTATCCCTTTTTTATTAGAGTTATTCAACTCTATGTTGATAGAAGGGACCCAAATTCCCAATTCCTGGAGAGAGGCGACAATTTGCTTATTGCTAAAGCCGGGTAAGGATTCCACGTCTTGTTCCTCCTATAGGCCCATCTCTTTGCTGAACGTAGACTATAAACTTTATTCAGGACTTTTAGCCAAGAGACTGGGGAGAGTTGCTGGCAATCTAATCCATTCGGACCAAAAGGGCTTTATGAAGGGGAGGCAGCTTCACGAGATAACTCACGAGTTATTTGCTGCAATTGATTTGGCGGTTCACAAGAAGGCGCCTCTGGCGATCTTGTCTTTTGATGCGGCCAAGGCCTTTGACCGTGTTAATTGGTTGTTTCTAAAGGTGGTTCTGGAAAAAGCGGGCTTGGGAATCCCTTTTATCAGGGCAATAGGAGAACTGTATAGATGTCCTCTAGCGAGAATTCTGGTAAATGGCCATTTAACACAAGAATTTAGGATTTGGCGAGGTACGAGACAGGGATGCCCCCTATCTCCTTTGCTTTTTAATTTATACATTGAACCCTTGGCAACTTTACTCCGGTCTTCTAAAGAGATTATCCCATTTCGAACTGGGGGATGGGAAAAAAAACTGGCTTTATACGCAGATGATTTGATGATATATACGAGTGATGTTAGCTCTACTCTACCTAAGGTCACTGCTTTGATGGAACAATTTGGAAGACTTTCTGGGTACAGCATAAATGCAGAAAAGACAGAAATAATGTGTTGGAATTTGATGTATGCTCCCCATTAGTTAAACAAGAGATCAGATATTTGGGTATTCGGTTAACAGCTGCTCTTAACGAGGTAGCTAAATTGAACTTTGATATAGTATATAGGGAAACCAAAAAACTGTTAAAAGCGTGGGCTGCTCTTCCTCTTACGATAATTGGGAGATCTAATATTTTGAAGATGTGTATCCTTCCAAAATTTACTTTTTTGTTCAACACTATCCCATTAGAGTTTGAGAAGAGTTGGTTTAAAAAACTACAAGGGGAGTTATCCTCATTTGTATGGGCTTCCAAGGGAGTTAGGATTGCTTGGAAGAAGTTGAGTAGAAAAAGGGAATGGGGAGGTATTGCGTCTCCAGACCTTTTTAAGTACTATTTGGCTTTTCACCTAAAAAATATTAGAGTTTTATTGAATAAAAGGACTGAGCACGATTCAGTCTGGGGAGCATTAACGGCTCACCTTGAAGAAGGAGCAGATCACTTTTTATATAAATTTGGACACCCCAGTTACTTCAAGAAAGTTCGCTTGAAACTCCCCAGACATGCATGTAAAGTTTGGATGCATTTTCGGAGGGCGTTAGAGATACCTTATTTTTGTAGCTCAGCTCCCATTTGGGATTCGCCTGGCACTCCGGAATGCCTCATAGACAAACTATCAACTCCTTTGAGAACAAGTGGGGTGGAAAGATGGGGCCAGTTGATGGAAGGAGATGAAGTGTTAAGCTGGGGCGCATTCCAGGAAGGTACTGGTAGGACAGTTTCTAGATTTAAGTATCTTCAAATATCTAGTTGGGTAAAGTCCCGTCGAGTTGGGGAAATAGGGAGGAGTATATGGGAAGGGAAGCTAAATCAGGGAGCTATCAACAAAGAGGTTGCATTGTGGTACCACGCTCTGTTAGAATCATCAGATGATAGCGCTTCCCTCCCCTTGTCGAAGTGGGGAGCAACTTTTCCAACTTTAGATGTTAAAACACTGTGGCAAAAGTCTTGTTCAATACTGTGGCTTACTACTAGTCCTGCAGGGCTGAAGAAAAATCATTTGTTCACACTCCATAGGGTTTACTGGACTCCGGCCAAATTAACAGCTATTGGGAAATCTCAGAAAAATTGTCCAAGGTGCGGGGATGATAAGGCGGATGATATCCATATGTTTTGGCATTGCACTAAGTTGTTGAATTATTGGGGGGACATAGAGAGTATTTTTAAAGTAATTTTTAATGTAAACTTAGTTGTAAATCCAGCATTGGTGGTGTTTGGGGTGTGGGATCAGGATACAAATTATCAGAAATTGTCAGTTCAGCAGGAGCATTTGCTGTTCATATTAATTCTTCTAGCTAGGCGAGAAATTTGTCGTAAATGGATTGATCCTCTGCCTCCTCGGGTGTTGGATTGGCAGATAGCTGTAAATCGAATCTGTACATTGGAACAATGGGGCCCCTTGTCTAGAAAAGATAATTTTTGGTTATATTGGGAAAATGTGTATCAATAACATATTATTTTTTTGTCATATAAACTCCGTATACTTTAAAAAAAAAAAAATTTAAAGTCCAATGATTAAGATCTCCCCCTCGTTCTCTGGAGGTGCTGCTTTGGCTACGATTGAAAGTGACAACTTTTGATCAATGACTCCCGTACGAGAAAGTACAATCAGTAGATTAGAGGGGATGATCTACTGAGGTTTGGTGGCATGTTGTCGTTTGTTGTGTCATTGCCTTTTTTTACTTAACCAAAGCACGGGGGATGAATATGAGGACAAAAAAAAAAAAGAAAAGAAAAACATACCCGCTCCACACCTCTCCTCTGTCTTCTCAGGCTGCAGGCAGACTCCTAGCCTGCCCTGCAGCCAATCCAGACACTGCTCAGAGCAGCTTCAGGATTGTCTGGAAGCACCCTGGCTGGGCACTCCCAGGCAGACTGGGAGCTTGTGCAGGCTCTGTCCAGCTCAGCAACCGTGTTGCTGGGCTGAGAGAGCCTACAGCGCATGTGTGTTTGGCCGGCCCAGCCAGCCAAACAAACGTGCACTCTGAGGGGAGTGCACAGGGCAGTCCTCTCGGTGCTAGTCACCCCCATAGCCCCACCACTTCCACCACAAAGGGATAGTAAACCATGAAGGGAAACATGGTTTATTATCCCTTTGTGGTGAAAGATTTGCAGCTTCTGCTGCTGGTGTAGGGGGGGGGGGGGAATGGGGGAGGGCACCCCGGGTGTTACCCAAAAAATAGTACTTTCTTTTAGTGCCAATTACCAAAATGTACTAGAAAGGCAACCCTCCAATAGGAGGCAAGTAACACACTAGATAGGTACACTAATAATCAGAAATAGACAAGGAAAGCAACACAAAACAGTGCAAATAGCAATAGACAACGTTCCTAGGGCAGTGGTCCCCAAACGTTTTAATGCTGCGCCCGCCCTAGTTGAAAAATAAAAATCATTGGACCCCTCAGAATTTTTCACAATTATTTTATACAGATGGCAATGTTTAATTATGTCTAGGCCTATTTAAACATTGCAATAAAGTACAAATACTTTTAAAAAAAATGCAATAACAAGCTTAAAATAAAGCCCTGTTATCTGTATAATGCTTCTTTTGGCCAGAGCCTGGCGCTCCCCCTGGGATCACTAGAGGCCCCCTTAGGGGTCCCGCCTCCCCGTTTGAAGACACCTGCCCTAGGGAGAGCCCAAACCATATACACAAAAAATGGAATGCGTATGCCAGCCTCCCACCTAGGTAAGTGGAATGGGTAGAGGGGAGCTGGGGGAACTAGGAAACCCCAAAGCTAAGTACCACAGTGCCCCCCAGAGACCAGGAAGAAAGGGGTAAGTTAATGGATTTTCCCCAAACCACCCAAAAGTATTTAAAAGAAGATATTGCAACACCCAGACAAGACTACAAGAAACCAGCTGTGGATTCCTGAAGAGGAAGACCTGTGGAAGAAGAGGACAAAGTACAGAAGTGTCCGGTGGTGGCAGGAGCCACTACCCACCCATCTGTGATTGCAGGAGTTGGTTGACGGTAGGACGAAGATGGTCAGCAATGCAGCCTTGGAGCTTGCGAAGAGGTCCTGGAGGATGCAGTCGACGTCCCACGCCGGATGGAGGGTTGCAGTCTGTCTGTGGGGTGCAAAAGCCGCCAACAAGAAGTAATGGTGAAGCAAAAGTGGAGCTGCCAGGACCAGCAAGGTCCAGGAGGACTCAACCCATGGGGGAGTCCTAGGGGGAACCTCAGCAAGGCAGAGAGTCCACAGAAGGAAAGGCAGCCCAAACAGGAGACCCACTGCAAGAGGAACCAGGAGTCACAGAGGAACCCATGCAGCACAACTAGAGAAGAATCCCACGCTGCAGGAGGCTGTGCATCACAGGAAGGAGTGCTGGGGTCTGGAGCTACACGGAGCCTGAAGATCCCTTGAAGGAGATGCCAACAAGCCTTGGTAGCTGCAAGGAATGCGGTGCACAGGGGTACTGTCCTGCGTGGGAAGGCAAGGGCTTACCTCCACCAAGTTGGACAGCTGGTACAGAGGACTAAGGAGACCGCTCCAGACCACCACCTGTGATGCAGGATCCATGCAGCTCAGGGTGAGAGGAGTTCCACACAGCTGGTTGTCGTTGCAGGTGGTGCCTGCGGATGCAGGGGAGTGACTCCACTCTAAGGGAGATTCCATTTTCCTTCTTGTGCAGACTGAAGACTTGCTGTCTTCAGAGGATGCACAGCCGGGGAAATATTGCAGAAGCTAGATGGAGCCATGGAAACAATATTGCAAGCAGAGTCTTAGTCGTGGATGCAGACTGCCGGTTCCTGGAGGATCCAGCCGCGGTCCCAGTGGCTAGAAGTAGAGTTTACGGAGGAGTCCTGCTGGAATCTTGCAAGCCGAATCGGAGGACCCCACCCATGAGGAAGACCCTGTATAACCCTGAAAGGGGGATTGGTCACCTAGCCAGGTGACCACCTTTCAGGAGGGGGCTCTGCCATCACCTGCCTGACCTGGCCACACAGATGCTCCCAGAGGTCTCAGCCCACCTTGGATTCAAGATGGCACAATCAAGAGACCCTCAGGAGTAGCTCTGGGAACCACCCCAAGGGTCGTGATGGACAGGGGAGTGGTCACTCCTTCCCATTGACCAGTTTAGCACCAGAGCAGGGACTAGGGTCACTGAACTGGTGTAGAATTGTTTATGCATGGAGGGCCCCAAATGTGCCCTTCAAAGCATACCAGTGGCATGGGGAGGCTACCCCACAAAAGCCATGTAACACCTATTTCCAAAGGGAGAGGGTGCTACCCCCTCTCCCAAAAGAAATCCTTTGTTCTGGCTTCCTGGGCTTGAGCTGATCAAGCAGCAGGAGGGCAGAAACCTGTCTGAGAGGTGGCAACAGCTTGGGCTGCCCTGAAAACCCCTGAAGGCTGGTCGGAGCAATGCTGGGGGTCCTCCAACGAGCCCCCAGAATGCATGGAATCATACTTCCAATACTGGCAACAGTATTGGGGTATGATTCTGACATGTTTGATACCAAACATGCCCAGGTTCGGAGTTACCATTATGTAGCTGGACATAGGTAGTGACCTATGTCCAGGACACTCATAAAATGGGGTCCAGACACTCACGAAATACAGGAAAATGGAACTGGAGTTTGTGGGGGCATCTCTGCTAGAACAGGGGTGCCCTCACACACAGGTACTTGCACCCTGCCCTCTGGGCTAGGAGGGCCCAACATAGGAGTGACTTACAGTGACCTGATGCAGTGACCTGATGCAGTGACCTGTAGTGAAAAGGTGCATGCACCTTTTCATGCAGGCTGCAATGGCAGGCCTTCAGTGACAGGCCTGCAGTTTTAAGTCACTGTGTACAGTGCCCTGCCACCCTCTGCTATGGTAATCCTTCTGATTATATATGCAGAGTTAACTCGTATATTCCTCCCCCACTGCGAGGGCGAGAATGGGGCAATACTTCTCTTCATCCTATCTGGTTCTGCGCGGCACTAGACACTCTCCACTCTCGCCATTGCTGTTTGTTGTGGCACTGGAGCCAATAGCACAGTGGATCCGCCAGTACGCCCGGAGTTGGGGAATCCCTATAGATTGCATGATACGCTCATTACTGTTACATGCAACAATATGACAATTTGTGAAAGATCTCCGCAAGGGGTTGGACAGAGTCCCCCAGCGGTTGCCTATGTTTGGAGACTTATCCAGCCACCTGATCAATATGGACAAATCGTGTACCTTCTCATTGGAGAACACTCATGAAGAGCCCTTCTTACCATTCAGGAACATCGGTATACAGGTGGCACCACAGAAGTTCAGTTTCCTGAGCATTCAGGTATACAGAGAGACACAAGACTTAATGGTGGGGAATCTCATGCGAACAATTGCATCCCTGAAATCACAAATATGTTTCTGGATCACCCTGCTTCTGTCAGTGGCAGGTCGTTTGTCCCTTGCAAAGAAAGTTATGCTGTCTCGATAGCTGTACCACTTTGTGAACCGACCAATCCTCATACCAGGTCTTACAAAAAGTTATGGACTGATCTGGCTTGGGGTAACGTCCAACGTGGGATATGCCTGGCTAAATTGCAATTACCACTCGACCAACGAGGCACGGGTGTCAACACTTTAAGGCCTACTGCCAGGTCAGACAGCTGCACTGGCTTTCCTACTGCCTGGCCAGACATGAGCTCCACAGAAATAGGATATATGAACAAAATGTTAAACCAGGGATGACTACACAAATGATCTGGCCGGGTTCTGCTTTGCCCCTTTCTGGCTCCCTGCAACTGCATACGGTTCGCGTATATTGGAGGGTGGCCCTGCGCTACATTATTGCATCTTGTATATCCCCTTGTGTGGCCTCTTGACGTCTTCGGGGTACCCTCATTGCAGGACAACTGCATCCCTGGGAGCAGGACAGAGTGTTGACAGCGGGCTCATTGTTTGCAGGTGGCACTCTTGTCACATTCACATTTTACACATACTCATAACCTACCAGAAACTGTGGGAGGGGGACCTTGCAAAGAAACACTGGGATAAGGAATGGGCCTTTCTACTTAAATACCCCAAAAAGATCTCTCGCACTTCCGCTTCAAGTTTATCCATTTTTAAATTCTACATAGGGCCTACCTCACACCACACAGACTCCACTCGATGTTCCCTGCGGTCTCCTCAGCCTACCCCCGATCCTGAGCCTCAGACACAGACCTCCTACATGTTGTGGATTTGCCTCTCACTATCCGCTTACTGGTTAGGCATCAGAATGGCACTATCAGACCTGACTGGACTAGATCACTGGCAAACGATGGAATAATGTCTTGTGGAATAATAACCCAGACCTAAGGGCTCTAAAGTAGTGGCGTCTTTTGCAGATTTAGCTCTAATGCTGGCTAAGCAACTCATAACTAAGCGCTGGACATTTCTAGAAGCACCCCTTGTTGTCCAGAGGAATGAAGAGGTGGCCGGTCGGGTTTGGCCAAGAGTGGGGCCCTGCATAGGGAGGAATACCAAGGCTTACGCAAAAGACCCACAGCAATGGAAGGGGACGCATTGCTGGAATCATTCAATGGACCTGTTCCCTCAACTGGTTTAGCTCCCCTAATCCCAACTTAGCGCTGTTCCCTGCAGAGCCTGGGTGTGCTCCTCAATGCAGTCCCCTTGTATAACATAGCTCAGCACCCATGATGTACTGTATCCACTTTACTTGTACTATTTCATGGAAATTTATACCCACCAATTCCACAGATGCATATCATATTCTTAAGTGACGCTGTCCAGTTTTGGAAAGGGGAGGGATGGTAGGGGGGGACTGGATAGTTTCAATGGATTGGCATTTGGAACGAATACCTTCATGATACTCTTCAATATGTCGGAGGTGTATTCCATCAAAATTTGTTCATGTACATTATATGCTCAACAGAATGATAGCTCATATTTTCTCGATGTTTATGTACAATGCCATGGTTTGCTCATTCAGTTATGTGAAAATACCCATTAATATCAAAATGCAATAAAGTTTGCGTTAAAAAACCCTAAAGGAAGGTTATGGTCATGTCTACTAAGCACAAGCTGTTGACAAGCTAAGAGAGCTCTAGACTTGTTATTGCAGGACACATAAACTTAGATTTATGCATGGCAGCATCAATTCAGCCCTACTGGCAGCTTAGGAATGAACTGCCCATAGATATGAGATCTTTCTCAAAATTAAAAGTATGTTTATTATCCGACTCTAGAAGTCACAACTCTGCCTTTAAATTCAGAAAGACCAATCCGGGGACAGTTGCAGACTGGAGAGCTGAGAAACTAATACTTCAGGTACATGCTTGAAATATGAATATGTTGTAATATCATGGATCAGGTTGGGTTGAGCAGCAGGATAAACTAGTTACCTACCTTCAATAATTACCTTACCCATCTGGTGGATACTCAATCCACCAGCAGATTTCTCACTTTTTTTTTTTTAATACTTTATGTACACTTTTGCAAGACAGAAAACATACAATACCTTATAGATTGGTTGGCAATTTTCAATGTTTCACATTTTGTACACTTTCCATCAAACATCAATCAAACGAGACCTTGTCTGTTAAGCATATCTATTTAATTCTTATTTTGTAAGCAATATTTCCATTTCCTTTGGGTGCTGCATCGCCATCCAATGTTGATGAAAGCCCTACTAATTCGGATATTCTCAAAACCACTGTTATTGAAGAGACCTTTTTTTTCTTTCAATTAATCTGTTTTGGTGAATGTATTGAAAGGTAACCAGGGTTTTTTTCTTCACATTTGCACAATTTGTCATGTAACTAGACTTTTAATCTCTCCAAGGCATACGCTGTCAAGACCTTTGCCCACCACATCAATACTGAAGGAGGGTTAGGATTTTTACAAGTTTGTGCAACCATAACTTTTGCAGCTAAAAGATGAGTCAGTAGTCCACTTTTTGTTACTGTGTGTGGAAATTCATTACGGTCTCCAAAATCCACTACTAATGCTATAGTTGGTGTAAGGAAATGCATCCTTGGCATGGTTACCCCCTAACTTTTTGCCTTTGCAGATGCTAAGTTACAATTTGAAAGTGTGCTGGAACCCTGCTAACCAGGCCCCAGCACCAGTGTTCTTTCCCTAAACTGTACCTTTGTTTCCACAATTGGCACAACCCTGGCACTCAGGTACGTCCCTTGTAACTGGTACCCCTGGTACCAAGGGCCCTGATGCCCGGGAAGGTCTCTAAGGGCTGCAGCATGTCTTATGTCACCCTGGGGACCCCTCACTCAGCACATGCACACTGCCTCACAGCTTGTGTGTGCTGGTGGGGAGAAAATGAATAAGTCGACATGGCCCTCCCCTCAGAGTGCCATGCCAACTTCACACTGCCTGTAGCATAGGTAAGTCACCCCTCTAGCAGGCCTTACAGCCCTAAGGCAGGGTGCACTATACCACAGGTGAGGGCATATGTGCATAAGCACTATGCCCCTACAGTGTAAGCAAAACCTTAGACATTGTAAGTACAGGGTAGCCATAAGAGTATGTGGTCTGGGAGTTTGTCAAACACAAACTCCACAGTTCCATAATGGCTACACTGAAAACTGGGAAGTTTGGTATCAAACGTCTCAGCACAATAAATGCACACTAATGCCAGTGTGCGATTTATTGTAACATACACCCAGAGGGCATCTTAGAGATGCCCCCTGAATACCTACCCGAATCCTAGTGTAGGCTGACCAGTTCCTGCCAGCCTGCCACACACCAGACATGTTGCTGGCCACATGGGGAGAGTGCCTTTGTCACTCTGGCCAGGAACAAAGCCTGTACTGGGTGGAGGTGCTTCTCACCTCCCCCTGCAGGAACTCTAACACCTGGCAGTGAGCCTCAAAAGCTCACCTCTTGTTACAGCGCCCCAGGGCATCCCAGCTAGTGGAGATGCCCGCCCCTCCAGCCACTGCCCCCAATTTTGGCAGCAAGGCTGGAGGAGATAATGAGAAAAACAAGGAGTCACCACTCACCAGTCAGGACAGCCCCTAAGGTGTCCTGAGCGGAGGTGACCCCTGCCTTGAGAAATCCTCCATCTTAAGTTTGGAGGAGTCCCCCAATAGGATTAAGGATGTGCCCCCCTCCCCACAGGGAGGAGGCACAAAGAGGGTGTAGCCACCCTCAATGACAGTAGCCATTGGCTACTGCCCTCCCAGACCTAAACACACCCCTAAATTCAGTATTTTAGGGGCACCCCAGATCCCAGGAAATCAGATTCCTGCAACCTGAAGAAAGAAGGACTGCTGACCTACAAGCCTGCAGAGAAGAAGGAAGACAACAACTGCTTTGGCCCCAGCCCTTCCGGCCTGTCTCCAACTTCGAAAACCTGCTCCAGCGACGCACTCGACAGGGATCAGCAACCTTTGAAGCCTCAGAAGACTGCCCTGGACTACAGGACCAAAAAACTCCAGTGAGCAGCGGCCCAGCTCAAAATCAGCTACTTTTTTGCAACAAAGAAATAACTTCCAAAAGACTGCACGTTTCCCACCGGAAGCGTGAGATTTCACTCTCTGCACCCGATGCCCCCGGCTCTAGATCCAGAGAACAAACACCTCAGGGAGGACTCTCCGACGACTGAGTAACCAGAGGGGACCCCCCTGAGCCCCCACAGGGACGCCTGCAGAGAGAATCCAGAGGCTCCCCCTGACTGCGACTGCCTGTAACAAGGGTCCCCACACCTGGAACCAGCACTGCACCCGCAGCCCCAAGGACCTGAAGGAACGGAACCTCAGTGCAAGAGTGACCCCCAGATGACCCTCTGCCTAGCCCAGGTGGTGGCTGTCCCGAGAAGCCCCCCTGTGCCTGCCTGCGCCGCTAGAGTGACCCCAGGTCCCTCCACTGAAATCTATAGATAACCCGACGCCTGCTTTGAACACTGCACCCGGCCACCCCTGTGCCGCTGAGGGTGTGTTTTGTGTGCCTACTTGTGTCAAACCCCCCAGTGCTCTACAAAACCCCTCTGGTCTGCCCCAGAGGACGCAGGTACTTACTTGCTGGCAGACTGGCACTGGAGCACCCCTGTTCTCCATAGGCACTTATGTATTTTGGGCTTCTCTTTGACCTCTGCACCTAACCGGCCCTGAGCTGCTGGTGTGGTAACTATGGGGTTGCCTTGAACCCCCAACAGTGGGCTGCCTATGCCCCAGAACTGAGACTTGTAAGTGTTTTACTTACCTCCTAATCTAACCTTTACTTACCTCCCCCAGGAACTGTTGATTTTTGCACTGTGTCCACTTTAAAAAACAGCTTATTGCCATTTTTACAAAGACTGTATATGATATTGCTTTTATTCAAAGTTCCAAAAGTATCTGAGTGAAGTACCTTACATTTATAGTGTTTACTGCAAAGCTTGAACCTGTGGTTCTTAAAATAAACTAAGAAAATATATTTTTCTATAAAAAAAACCTATTGGCCTGGAGTAAGTCTTGGAGTGTTTGTCCCTCATTTATTAGCTGTGTGTGTACAACAAATGCTTAACACTACCGTCTGATAAGCCTACTGCTCGACCACGCTACCACAAAATAGAGCATTAGAATTATCTACTTTTGCCACTATCTTACCTCTTAGGGAAACCCTTGGACTCTGTGCACACTATTTCTTACTTTGAAATAGTATATACAGAGCCAGCTTCCTACAATACACATAACATACCCTGTTCAATGCATGCTGTTAAACTCGTCACAATAGACTACACTCTAAAGGCCTTATAACTCCACGGTCTAACAGAAGACTGTGATATAAACCATCTAAAGGTTAATGTGGAAAGAGAGAAGTGTCTAATTTAGTTTTTTTTTTTTTTTTAAGATGAAAGTTGAGAAAGTTAAAATATATAAATACTTAAGGATACTATTTACTGCAAATCTAAAATTAAATGAACATAAGGTTATTACATCTAGATTACTTTAACAGGCAAGTTTGTTAAGTTTATAACTACGTCTGGGGGTTGTCTCTTACTGCACCCCTGAAGGCATTTTTGAACAAAATCCCACCCATGACACTTTACGGATTACAAATACTGTGTTTACAGTGTATGTGCTGCCTAAAAAGAATGTTAAATCTCCGGAGAGGGTTTAAAAGTGCATTCATAGTAGTCACATATGGCTAGAATACGTGTTTTAGTATTACTAAACAAACTTTCTTCAGATTGTAGCTTAAATAAACTATCCTAGATGTGTTGGTACGAAATAAAATGTAGTGAGCTAAAATGGACATAGGCCCTTTTGAAGTACATAAATACCATTAAATAGTTTGTCTGGAGGGGCTTCTGGCAGTTTGGACCCATTTCCTCATATAAGTTGCTTTATGATGGTGTATTGACCCTATCCCTGTAACATGGCATGGTGCATCTATCCCGAAAACACCCAATTAGAATGTTATTACCGATTTTGGGAAATTGTGTTTCCATGTTTTTTTTTTTTTTTACTTTCAGACCCTCGTACTTTGTCATGAAATTTCAAAATGTAATCCTTTAACGGGTGCCCCATATTTTGTTAGGGCACGTGGAAGTGTATGTACATGCACTTAAAAATGCAATGCACTATTGTTAACGTTTTAATTGATTGACCTTTATATTCAAACATGAGTCATCATTTTTTTAAAGCTTTGTTTTCAACATATGGTGCTAGTATGCAGCACACTACTATTGTTAGAGTCAAGCCTGTGATTCTTGTGAGACACTCTTGTGAACAGAAAAGGGATTGTAGCCCCTCTGTTACTTACCATTTTTTGGCTTGTGTGGTACTCTTCTTTACATCCTCGTAATTGGTCACTGCATACATATAATTTACGTTCTTGTCTGTGGAGCAGCAAACAAGCACTGATTGATTCAACTTAATAAGTGACTGTCCGCTGCTCCCAGTATTATTTTGATCTTTTTAACTTCGAGTGCCCTGCAAACAGGAGGCGTGTGACTGGCAACAACAGCCAGCAGGACAAACAACATTGTAAAGTTTTATTTTCTATAGTTAACGCTTCTTTTAGTTTGCCAAGTCTTCCTTTCTCGCTTGGCACTCATGTTTTCTTTTGTAACTGCTCATTGGCTCTGTTCTCAAAAACTGACTATTGTTCTAAATATTGCAAAGTTACATTGTTTCTTTCTGATGTGTAATTTCCAAAATTGTGCTTTAACACAATCAGGCAGTACACCCCAATCAACCCCATCTCACCCCATACCAAGGCACCCCACTCAATCCAATCTAACCCAGACCAATGAAATCCACCCGACTCCTTGCCAAACCACACACCCCAATCCACCACACTCCAATCCTCTCAATCTAACCTAAAGCAGCAGTCTGCCCCACGCCACTCCGAAGCAGTCTGCCCCACGCCAATCCATCGAAAACAATCTGCCCCACGCCAATCCATCCAAAACAATCTGCCCCACCCCAACTTCTCCTGCCGATTCCAATCGGAAGCAATCTGCCTCACTACAATCTGCCCCGCTCCAATTCAAAAACGCGCGCCCCGCTCCAATTCAAAACCCGCGCGCCCCGCTCCAATTCAAAACCTGCGCGCCCCGCTCCAATTCAAAACCCGCGCGCCCCGCTCCACGTCAAAACCCGCGCGCCCCGCTCCACGTCAAAACCCGCGCGCCCCGCTCCATTTAAAAAAACGCGCACCCCGCTCCACTTCAAAAAACGCGCACCCCGCTCCACTTCAAAAAACGCACACCCCGCTCCACTTCAAAAAACGCGCACCCCGCTCCACTTCAAAAAACGCGCACCCCGCTCCACTTCAAAAAACGCGCACCCCGCTCCACTTTGAAAACGTGCGCCCCCTCCAATTAAAAAAAAAATGCGCTCGCTCCAATTAAAAAAAAACGCGCCCACTCCAATAAAAAAAAAAAAATGCGCCCGCTCCAATTCAAAAACTATGTGCCCCCCCTCCAATTCAAAACAATCTGCCCGCTTCAATCCACCCAAAACAATCTACCCCACCCCAATCTGCATTAACCTCCTGGTGTAACCTGAGCTCCTCCTGCTTAACCGTGCTCGATTCGGGCGCTGCCTCTGTACCTCCCCAATGTCCCCTCTAGGGCGGTAAGATCCTGCTCCAACTGTCTGTGCACCCCTCCCACCATGCTTATGCACTATCCCCAAATGACTGCCTTCATAGCCACCCATTCCAAGCCACGAGACACAGTTGTGTTCCAATTTAAGTCCAGATATTGTCTTATGGCAGCAACTACTCGTTCCCGAAATCCCTTATCAGTCAACAAGTCCACAGGCATAAGCCAACCTCGAGCTGTACGGGTGGGGCTGTCTCTCCCCATTGCAATTGCAGCCGAGCTGGGGCGTGATCTAACAAAAACTGACCCAAATGAGTACCATCCAGGACATGCGAGTTGTCGAGGCCACCCAACAGAAACCTGTCCAGTCAAGAATAAGTGTGTTTGGGAGTGACAAGTATATTCCTTACCATCAGGGTGCCATTTCCTCCAACCATCCCAGAGACCCAAGTGTACCATCACATCTCTAAGAGATTGTACCATCAGTGGTTTGGTTCCCAACTTCAGTGGATGGCGATCCAACTCCCAATTTATCACACAATTATAGTCCCCCGCCCAGACCAAGGGCCTATCCACGCTGTTCCCCAAGATCTCAGGTATTCTGGAGTAGAAGGAGGAATCATCCGTGTTAGGGGCATATATATTAAGGATCACAATGGGTAGACCATCCAACATGCCCTCCACCAAGACATAGCGACCCTCCACATCCACCTCACTGTATACATGGGTAAAGGGAACCCCGGGGGCCACCGACACAGACACATAGGAAGAAAAGGAGGATGAAAACATCTGTCCCCGCCACTTCTTAGCCAATTTATGCGCTTCCTCGTCCGTCATGTGAGTCTCCTGAAGACAAGCAATATGAACCTTGTGCCTACGGAGGAACAAGTGCACCCTATAGCGTTTTGTAAAACTTTTCAAGCCCCAGACATTCCAAGTCAGCATATTGATAAGACGACACACGGCAATACAAAATGATGCCCCCACCCAGAGGACACAACCCACTGTGTGTTATCCCCCCATGATGAAACAAAGAGGGACAACCTGCACATCCCGCTCCAATACCCACACTGTTGAATAAACTGTAAACATGAACATACCTCCCATCACCCCCAACCACACCCCAGAAATACAATAAAACAACCAAAACAGACCATACTGTAAGTCCAGTCTGTAAATGCTGCCAGGACCGCAGCCTAAACCCCCAACTTACCATAACAAATGGCCAACCACAGCTGTGGAGTGACCCCCCCCCCCCCCCCACCTCCCTCCCAGATCACAAAAATGCTCAGAACCCCCTGAACCTGAGATCCAAAGTGCCAATAGTGCCCCGGAGGGCCAGTCCCCCCCCCAGTCCTGCATCACCTCTTCAGGACTGACAACAAGCAGCACCACTGCAAGAATAACAGTCAGGTCATCTCAGCATCCCCACCTGCTTCCAAGTTCTGCTCCAAAGCTGTGCCACCTACCGAGTCAGCAGGCACCACTGCCATTGTTCCATCTCGCTGTAGCTCAAGCCTGTGGCAAGACTCCGCCAGCCGCCCAGTATCATGTGATCTCCAGTCCACGCTTCCCAATCCAGAGGTCTGTCGGGCGACACCTCCAGTCTACCAGGAGCCACCTTGTCCCACATCTCCAGCCATCGCCCCCCCTCCTCCGGGTACTTGAAAAAGTGTGATTTGCCGCCTGACAAGACCTTCAAACGTGCCGGATACAGGAGCATGTATCTGATACTTATGGCTCGGAGCTTCGCATTGACCCCCATGAACCCTTTACGAGAGTTCTGCACCTTATTGGTGTTAACAGGATAAATCTTGCAGTTCTCATAATGCCTTATCTGACTCCCGTGCAGCACGCAGAATACAGTCCTTGTGGTTAAACAAGCAGGCAATAATGGCCCTAGGCCCTGGGGCACCAGGCCGCGGAGGCGCGACAAGAGCTCTATGGGCACACCATAAAGACTCTAGATAGCCCAGTTGGCTGCAGCACGTCCTTGATACAGTTCTCAACAAAGGATTCCGTGGCAGGCCCCGCCGCATGCTCCGGAAAGCCCAGCAACCTGACATTGTTCCGCCAGGACCTCCCTTCCGCATCCTCCAGCCGCGCCTCCAGCTATTTGCATGTGCAGCGTCCCCACCTCTGACTGTAGCTCCGCAATGGAACCCTCCGCCACCTTCACCTTGTCGGACACCTTCTGAAGGTCCGCTCTCAGCAGATTGACCTCTACTGCAACTGTCCCTATTTTACCCCCCAGGAGCCCTGAAAGGCCGCAAGTAGCTCCGCTCACAATGGCTCTCCAGCATTCACCGGCGTACAGGCTGCATCTCCGCTCACCTCCAATCTCTCCGCTCGCTGCGGGAGAACCACAGGAGTAGTATACTGTTCCATTGTGTTGTCCTGTGAAGCATTCATCCGTTTGTGATGCACCATGTTGCTCCAAGCAAGGCCCAAATGCAACTGGCTGCCTCCCACAGAGTCCTGACAACGAAGCACCACAAAAAACAGTATCCGCAGCATTCCACTCCTTTAAAGCTCACTGTTCAGCCAAGCAGGAAGATCAGATGGCCATGAGTCTCTCCAGCAGTCGTGAATCTAACAGGTAACACTCACCAACAAGGTCAGTATATGGACAATAGCACAGTGTAAGCCAAGGAAAGTGAAGAAACAGAAGCCGAGACACCTCTGCTAGGATGTCCAGGAGCACCTCCAGGAGCCCTCGCCACCCAGCAGCGCGGTTCCACGGGCCCAAATGCCCAGGATGGTAGCCCGTCACTCCAGGTCCTTAGGGGGGCGCAGCCGCACAACTCCCAGCTCAGGCAGCTCTCCCCCAAGCCCGCAGTCACAGGTCCCCGCAGGCGCAGCAGCACGACAAGCCACTTGGCCCACAGGCCAGCCCAGCAGTGAGCCCAGGAAGCAGGCCACACGTCCCAGCCTAGATCCTCACGTCACTGTCACTACTGGTTGGCCGCCGTTTAGCTGCAGGTCCATCGACCCCTCCTATACTAGCCGTGTCGGGAGGCCACCACACCTCCTAAGCCGGCTTCTTGAGTAATGGGGGGGGGGCATCCACACCACTCCAGCCCCCGCATCACAGTGCGCACTACCGGCTTGGGAAAAAAGCTACCGCCTCTGCGTCGATGGACCCCGAAAATGGGATCCAGTCACACCTGGGTCCACCAGACGTTTTCTCGATCCAAAAGATCGGCTCTCCCAGCCCCGGGATCGCAGCAGGATTTCATCGGGGACAGGAGCGCACTGGAAGCGCATCCCATTGGTCATGTTCCATGGCCACGCCCCCAGCGAGTCTAATAGTTAAAAATATAAACCATACTTCTATTGCTTTATCTGAATTTTTACTAGATGTGTGTGGTACCAGGAAAGCTGCACTACAAAACAAAGCTGCTATTGACTATCTTTTGCTAAAACAATCATGGCTGTAATGAGTTTGAAGGCATTTTTTAATCTTTACCCATTTTAAATCAATGCAGTCCCACAATGATACACTACATACATTAGTGAAAGGGGTAAAGCAGGATATAGATCAGGGATTGTGGGACTGGTTATTTCAATGGTTACCTGATTTTGGACAATTACGCAAAGTTTTTGGTGGAATTTGGTAGCATTAGTTTGTATATCATTATGCTGCTGTGTACAATGTATTCCTAATTTGCTTACAATATTTAGACCGAAAAAAGTTGATTTTAAACCTGTAGGCTACACGAGACGTTGGTCAAAGGGTGGAATGTAATGTTATTTGAGTATTTACCCCTGATGTCGTATCATACCGCTTGGCACCTGGCTTAGCTGCCTACTGTCACTTTAGTGGTCACCGGTTATAGACTCCATTTTGTATTCAACCTAGACTCCATTTTGTGTTCAGCTTAGCTTCACCGCCACGTTAAAGTATTTTTCCGTGCAAACGTGTTATGCAATGTGTTTTTTACTTCTACGTGTTTTTCTTCTCACCGAAGAGCTAGGGCTGGTACACAACATGTAGGAGGTGAGCAGTTATGATAAGGCCGTTACAAGCTAGTGCTTATCACAGGCAAGAAAACAGTTTGACTTTGGGAGGCGTGCCTTGGGACGATGGCCAGCTCCTGACACATTCCTTTCAAGGTTTACCTAAACTAGCCAGCATTTTTTTTAGTGTTTCCATCTGAGAGGGAGGGCCTTCTAGAAGGTTATTTCGTGGTTGTTTAAGATATAAAAAGATGGCCCTGCTCAGTAGCAATGAATTCCGAGACTTCGGTCAGGAATATTCAAACGCCTGACATTTTTCCCGTGTGGGTGAGTATCTCTTTCTCGCAGTTGAACTTGTGTAGTCTTCTTGCTGCAATGAGAAAGATGAAGCATCTGGCAGGCCTTACGGTGATGAATTTATTAATTATTTGCTTTGCATTTGATATTAATATATATATATATATATATATATATATATATATATACGTATATATATATCAATATATAAGTGTTTGTATCCTTGCATGTATATATTCGCTGTTTATAGATTGAAGACTTTTTATTCATGGTCTCACTTTGTTGTTGCACATTTTGAAAGTACAATTTTTACTATTCAAACCTTCCTTCACGAACCTTGCAAAAAGCTATAATAAATGTCTTCTTCAGATTAAGAAGAGCATTCTAGAGAATCTTTGACTCATTTCAGTGTGTATATCTTGGCTCAGTCGAAAATAAAGCAAAACACGGAGGCACGTAGTTATTGGCAAACAAGGAACAGGTACCACCTTTTCCTCTGGCGTTTCAACATTCTACGTTGTTGCCAACTATCCTCATCGGTTGCCTAAGGGTAAACTAGACAGCAGCTGGAAATCTATCTGCCCAAGAAAGAGATGAGAAAGATTTTCACAAGAGTAATACATCTGGGGGACATCAAGTACTATTTTGGAATGTTCAGTGGTGAGTTGCAGGAAATAAGTCTGCCTTGAAGTAGCAGACAACAAAAACAGACTCACATGTCCTTAGACAGCCAATTAAATGTTGGCAGCAACAAACCATGAACACCAAAAATCAGACTTGATTAAGAGCTAACCCCCTTGCATGTGAAGCCCATGTAAGCTTCTTCCTCAGCCAAACCATTTTTCAAATACATGCTCACCCTCTTGCTTTTTTATGTGGTTCTAAATTGAAAAAGAAAAATGAGGAAAAAAAAACAAACAAAAAAGTCCTTACATTATTTTCATGTTTGCTGTTTCTATGGGATCTCTTCCCCCCTCCCCCCCCCCCCAATTCCTGCAAAAATAATTTGCAATCTCTGCCTGCTACTTGACTCCAAGGTTTCTTTTAAACCTCTGTATCTAAAAATGACCTTCTACATATCTCTTCTGACTCAAAACCCTCTTCTCAATCTAAGGTTGGTTGTCCATGTAGTTATCTTTCTCCGCGATTATTGTAATTCAATTTCTCTGCCGACCAAAATAGTTTATCCTTGCTTCGAATGATCCCTGCTAACCGGCTTCTTTTTGTGCTTCCTAATAGGCCTTTGGTCCAAATTTATCTCTGTACACTACTTTAGCTTCCAGTAGGCAAAATAACTGCATTTGTCGTCAAGCTCTTAACAGTCATAGTCGCCACGTGGCACGTTTTAAGGTTTAATATGCCCAGTCTTGCATATTAAGGTTTAGACAAGCCACACAGTCTAAATTAAAAAGAACATCCAGTAAACACCCTACCCTGTATCAAACGTGCTAGTCACGTTGAAATGTAATTTTATTTTTTCACAACTACGCTATAGACTAACGACTGTATAGTGGGTATGGGGGAAGTACAACCACATCTCATTCCGTATGCATCTTAAGACCTGGATCAGCACCACAGCCTTTTCTCCATCTACTCAACTTGCTGACATAGGTTTCCATGGGACTGGGGATACCTTACAAGGGCACTGCACACGCTCTTCATAACTTTGTATTCAAACGTATATTGCAGATAAATACATATATTAAATAAAGGAGGGGGAAAAATATAAAGAAAACATAAGACTGGTATGAGTTTAAGATTATGTGACTGAACAGGAAGGAGTAAATTAAACCCAGTATTACCACCATTATATGGCCCAAGAAAAGCCTCCAAAACAGATGCCATTCTATGCTCCAATGTGAGCCATAGAGAACATCCTAAACCAGCTTTAACACCAGGGTAACATTCAATAGTTTATTATCTTTCAGCATAAATCATAAAACGTTTCTAACATCTGCCTCTATCTGTACTTCATACCTGTTATACGAAGTGAGGAAATGTTGAAGGTTGTCTTGGTTAATATCTTGCGCAATGTGTAGTTTGTAGGTTTGGATCAGGTCAAGATTAGCCTGCAGTTCTTCCTGTATAAAGTTAGATAATACATCAGTTTGAATTAGACTGAAATAATTGAAAATTTCCAACTTAAGATTTGTTGACCCTACAAAATAAGTTCAATAGTAGTCAATACTGTACATGTTGTTCCTTGTGGTTAGTATAGACTTGATGCATACTTGTACAGACTTTTTACAGCTTATTTTTTCAATCTAAATATACCGGATGGTAAAATGCAGTAAATAACCAATAATAAAACAATCACCTTACCTGGCACTCAGTAAGCATGTACTACATACAATCTACAAGGATTGTTGCATCCTTCTGGGCGGTCCCCAAATAAGTCATCAAAAAGCACTAAAAAAGCCAACTGACTTGCAAATGTTGCATGAAAAAAATAGTTTCTTGTCTTGAAATCCTAGATCTAATTGAAGTGTGTTGCGAAATGGGATTTTTATTTTTTAAGACATTACATGTTGCTTAATAGTTTTTTTTCCTTTAAAGTTTCCTACGTGGGAAAGCAAATGCAGGCATGGTGGTCAGCTGTCCCTCACAGTGCACTATTCCTGAATTCACACCCATTCACAGGTGGTTGCTAAATGCAACCTCACCAATTAATAGTCAATAGGGAGGTAGTTTCTTAGCCCCCACCCCCAAAGAAATGGACAAACTGCAATGCAATCTTCTGCTATACAAGTCGCACCGCGCATATGCTCCCCGTTTGTAAACCAGCCATCGTTGGGCTGTGAAGAAGGAAAGCACATAAAGACCTTAGTTACAATGAAGAATTAAATAAGCTTTCTGTGAACACAGAATTGGAATCTCTCTTGCCCTCCTCACACAAAAGCCATACAAAAAACTACTTTTCACAAAAGGTGTTAAGGCATGGCTTTTGCACAAGTTCAAATGGAGAGCCCACCAAACTGGGAAGAACAGTACTAAGTGACCAGGAATGAGAAAATCTTCTGACCAGGCCAGAGATTTTCCTAAGGCTCTATGAAAATCTATAATCTCTGAAATGATTAATAAAGTGGTTTGGGAAAGACTTGTCCTCTCATCAGTGACAGAATCCTAATGTACCTTTATTGCAAGGAAATAAAGGTCAGTTTTTGCCAAGTAAAGATAAGGTAATACAGTGTTTTCTTAGCAAGTCCACCAGTTTCCATTCGAGATATCATTGGCACAATCGAAGAAAGGGCAAATTGAAGGGTGCTTAGTTTCTTCCAGAATATTTACGTAGTCATCTAGGGGATACAGACTGCCACACTGCAGATACTTGGTAGCCAGGCGATGAAGCTCAGAGTGCAGGGTGGGTTGATGATTTTGCGTAATACCTCGAAAGAAGATCTGGCCTTCATAGAAGTCTTGTCTAAGATTGAAGAGACAGGTGAAGCAAGCTGGGATTCCAGCACTGCCTATGCCAGTTTGGAGCAAAACAATTATGGAAATGTCTTTATTGCGGCTCAACGAGTCATAAAAGTACACTATAAAATGCATATCCATAAGCACATTATCCATTGCTAACAACATAACTTATTTTAAAACATAAATCTAAAAACATATCCTTTATGAAATAAATAAAATGTAGGCAAATTGTGTTCTTCAAGTTTAAAAACAAAGGGCCAGATGTATCAAACAATTTTGCATTCGCAAACGATGCGAATCACAAAATTCCACCGTTTGCGAATGCAAAATAGCCTTTCAGGATTTATGAAAGGCATTCGCAGTGCAATTTAAGGAATCGCTAAAATAGCAATTCCCCTAATAGGTAATCGCAAATAGGGAATACCCATTTTTGATTACCTATGCACTTGTATCATGCATTTCCTAAATGCGAACTGGGCATTTAGGACATGCAATTACCACAAATTCAAATTTGGTGGTAACCATGTGCAATTTTTATGCAGCAAAGTGGGCCCTAGGCCCTCAGCACCCTTGGATTTGCTTTACCTAAGTTGTGAATTCCTAACAGGAATTCGCAAATTAGGTAATGCAAAACCATTCACACCTATGGACCTTCAGGGATGAACGGAGTCCCATTCCCTAATAGCGATTCCCTAATTGCGACTGCAAATTTTAAGAAATCGCTATTAGGGATTTGCTTTTTCTTGCATCCCATTTTACATTTCTCAAATAGCGATTTATTCAAATTTGCTATTTAAGAAATGTAAAACGAGTCTTTGACACATCTGGCCCAAAGTTTCAAATCATCAGTAAAAATAATAAATAACCTGAATACAGGATGTAAGACTATCATACAAACCTTTTCAGCAAGCACCAGATCAAAAATAAATATCTAGAAACAAGACAAACAATAGGCTCATAAGTGTCTAACTTCAAAATTCTAAGGGCTTCAATGCATAGTTCCTAGATTTCTGCAAAATGGAACTATCCATTTTGATCAAGGTTTCTTATAGACAGGTGTAGGAAGTTAGCTCTGTATATACTATCTCAAAGTAAGAAACAATGTGCACAGAGTCCAAGGGTTCCCACTAGAGGTAAGATAGTGGCAAAATTAGATAATTCTAATGCTCTATTTTGTGGTAGTGTAATTGAGCAGTAGGCTTATCAGAGGGTAGTGTTAAGCATTTGTTGTACACACACAGGCAATAAATGAGGAACACATACTCAAAGACTTATTCCAGGACAATAGTTTTTATATAGAAAAATATATTTTCTTAATTTATTTTAAGAACCACAAGTTCAAGATTTGAATTAAATACATAAAATGCAAGGTACTCCACACAGGTAAGTTAGGAACTTTGAATTAGAGCAATAACATGTAAAATGTTTGTTAAAATGGCAATAATAAACTATTTTAAAAGTGGACACAGTGCAAAAATCAACAGTTCCTAGGGGAGGTAAGTAATGGTTAGTTTGTCAAGTAAGTAAGACACTTACAAGTCTCATTTCCTGGGCATAGGCTGCCAACCATTTGGGGTTTAACGCAACCCCAAAGTTACCACACCCAGCAGTTAAGGGCCAGTCAGGTGCAGAGGTCAAAGAGGTGCCCAAAACACAAAGGCGCCTATGGAGAACAGGGGTGCTCCGGTTCCAGTCTGCCAGCAGGTAAGTACCCGCGCCCTCAGGGGGCAGACCATTTGTAGAGCACTGGGGAAGACACAAGTATGCACACAAAACACACCCTCAGCAGCACAGGGGCAGTCTGGTGCAGTGTGCAAAGCAGGTGTCAGGTTTAGTATTGGATTAAATGGAGGGACCCGGGGGTCACTGTAGCGATGCAGGCAGGGCATGGGGGGTGAGCCTTCTCGGGCCAGTCACCGACTGGGCTAGGCAGAGGGTCGCCTAGGGGTCACTCCTGCACTGAGGTTCGGTTCCATCTTGTCCTGGGGGTTGCAGGTGCTGTGCTTGGTCCAGGTGTCTGGTCCCTTGTTACAGGCACTTGCAGTTAGGGTGAGCCTCTGGATTCTCTCTGCATGCGTCACTGTGGGGGTCCAGGGGGGATCGTCTCGGGCCACTCACAAGGTCGCAGTTGCCTGGGAGTCCACCCTGTGGTGTTGGTTCTCTGGATCTCGAGCTGGGGGTGTCGGGTGCAGAGGGAGAAGTCTCACGCTTCCGGTGGGAAGCATGAAGTCCTTTAAAAGTTGCAAGAAGTTGCAATGTTGTTGCTGTTTGTTGAGCAGAGCCGCTGCTCACAGGAGTTTCTTGGTCCTTAAGTTCAGGGCAGTCCTCTGAGGGCTTCAGAGATCGCTGGTCCCCGTTGCATGCGTTGCTGATGCAGTTTTTCAAGTCAGGAGACAGGCCGGTATGGCTGGGGCCAAAGCAGTTGTCTTCCATCATCTCTGTATGGCTTTCAGGTCAGCAGTCTTGGTTTCAGGTTGCAGGAATCTGATTACCTGGGTTCTTGGGTGCCCCTAAATACTAAATGTATAGGGGGGTGTTTAGGTCTGGGGCAGTAGCCAATGGCTACTGTCCTGGAGGGTGTCTACACCCTCTTTATGCCTCCTCCCTGAGAGGGAGGGCACATCCCTAATCCTATTGGGGGAATCCTTCAATCTCAAGATGGAGGATTTCTAAAGGTAGGGGTCACATCAGCTCAGGACACCTTAGGGGCTGTCCTGACTGGTGGGGGACTCCTCCTTGTTTTTCTCATTATCTCCTGCAGCCTTGCTGCCAAAAGTGGGGGCAGCGGCCAGTGGAGCAGGCATCTCCACTAGCTGGGATGCCCTGTGGCGCTGTAAAAAAAAGAGGTGAGCCTTTGAGGCTCAACGCCAGGTGTTACAATTCCGGCAGGGAGAGGTGAGAAGCACCTCCACCCATTACAGTCTTTGTTCCTGGCCACAGAGTGACAAAGGCACTCTCCCCATGCACCCAGCAACTCGTCTGGTTGTGGCAAGCTGGCAGAAAGTGGTCAGCCTAACACTAGAAGTCAGATTGGTATTCAGGGGGCATCTCTAAGATGCCCTCTGGGTGCAATGTACAATAAATTCCACACTGGCATCAGTGTGCATGTATTGTGCTGAAAAGTTTGATACCAAACATCCCAAATTTCAGTGTAGCCATTATAGAACTGTGGAGTTTGTGTTTGACAAACTCCCAGACCATATACTCTTATGGCTACCCTGCACTTACAATGTGTAAGGTTTTGCTTAGACACTGTAGAGACACAGTGCTCATGCACATATGCCCTCACCTGTGGTATAGTGCACCCTGCCTTAGGGCTGTAAGGCCTGCTAGAGGGGTGACTTACCTATGCCACAGTCAGTGGGAGGTTGGCATGGCACTCTGAGGGGAGTGTCATGTCAACTTAGTAATTTTCTCCCCACCAGCACACACAAGCTGTGAGGCAGTGTGCATGTGCTGAGTGAGGGGTTCCCAGGGTGGATAAGACATGCTGCAGCCCTTAGAGACCTTCCCTGGCATCAGGGCCCTTGGTACTCGGGGTACCAGTTACAAGGGACTCATCTGAGTGCCTGGGCTGTGCCAATTATGGAAGCAAAGGTACAGTTTAGGGAAAGAACACTGGTGCTGGGGCCTGGTTAGCAGGGTCCCAGCACACTTTCAATCATAACTGGCATCAAAAAAAGGCAAAAAGTCAGGGGGTAGCCATGCTAAGGAGGCATTTCCTTACAACAGGACATAGAAAAGAGCATGAGCCTCTGTTTCCTCTGCTAGGTTAATAGAAGGATAAGCCTTGTCCAGTGCATGGCCCCATTTGCTCCAATAGTTGGTATATGTGCGCAAAGAAAGGGCTCCCTGCCTAAACTGTAAATAAAGCTTACTGGCTAATCCAAATTGAACGTCATCCAGGAAGCCTTCCAATCTGTAGAACCCCTTATGGCCTAGAAATTGTAAAGTTAAAGCATCTAGAGAAGAACGCATTAAGATCGATGACAGCTTATAAGCCCTATAACATTTGGTAAAATCCACTTTAATGGTGATCAGGCAGGCCTCAGCAGGATATTCACACAGGCTAGCTTTGCCCATGCTTTTTAGGTTTTCCCTTATATAACGGAGCCAAGGCAATCTCCCCACCCATATGTCTCTAGAATCTCCTCTAAAACCACTTTGTAGGACATCAGTTCGGGTGTTGCCCAAATTCTTCTTCCGAAGAGGAGATGCCTAATGCCAATTTTCTCCGATAAGGGCCTAATACTCTCAAGTCTAATCTGAGGGGGGCATCATTATTTATGCTGTTCAATATATCAACAAGGCTGTTGATGTACAAGGTGAATAATGTTGGTGCCAACACACAGCTTTGCTAACTCCCTTTCTGACGGGGAAGGGTTCAGAGAGTATCCCCAGTTTGTCACAACGTACCTGCTGAAAGTTTCCCTCATGGAGCCTTTGGATGATAGGACGCAGGTACGGTGGAATCCCGATGTCTGCCAAAACCCGCTCTAAGATATAACAAGGGACCACAGCCAACTTTCATTGCATAGAATACGATCATATTTAACCTTAAGTGGTCCAAATTGGCAATTAAAATCGCCAGCCACCGCCATAAAGTGTAGAATAGGAGGGTGGATAAATGCTCCACCATATGGAACTCAAGTCCAGTGATAATTGGCCTGGAGTAGATGTTGACCAAGTAAAAATCTACACTGGGCAAATGGTAAGTAAAAGGCATAGAACATCTTTGGTATGTGTCTCTACTGTTGTATCTGTACATCCCAGACGGGTGGCTAACCATGTGGATAACCCCCAAGACAGCCTAACCCTTCCCCCTCCAACTGCTGCCTTAAAATAATATGCATAACCTGCGTGCTGGATTTCCATGGTAAACCAGGTTTCTTGAAAAAAACGTGTCACATCGGTCTATAAACAAACCCCAGGCGGTACAGTCCAGTTCATGCTTCAGGCTGGCAACATTCCATCACATCACTTTAATCATGTTTACAGATTGTCGTGTGCCCATTAGTGCCACCACACCATCCAGGTCGTTAGCTGGGCTCGGTTGTACAGCCACCTGGTTCAACCCCTTTGCCTCAAAATTCCTAACAGTTGTTAATCTCACCAAAGCCACGCTCAATCCCTACTTCTGTTTCACCCCTTTCACCATAGCTATCATCTAGATTATGGGGCTCCTGCCTTATGTTAGAAGACTTCACAGTAGGACTATCCCTGAAAGCCTGTCCAACTGCTGTTGTAGAAGCCTAGATGCAATCAAAGACAAAAACCCATCAATACACAGAAAGAAAAATGTATTTAACGTGACACTGGGACAGCTGACTTGAAAAGCCAAAAGTCCAAATTGCGGAGCGCCATCTTGATTTTTTAAATTCCTGCTAACCATAAAATGCACAAATAGGCGTTTCATTGATTGTCCAATCACCGTTATGAGCACATGATCATTCCTCTTCAACCAGTCAAAACCTTTAACATCTATATACAAGATCCAATCAAATTATAGATTAACAGTGCATGTAGCAGGTGTCCTATCCATAAATAGGGTGTTATTGCTGAGCTAGCATGCTTTGGTAAATTATGAGTGCTCTCTCTTAAACAAGCCTTGCATTGTGTTGCGTTACAAGCTTATAATGGTTCATCGGGGTCATGTTCTTCAACAACAGGTATTGCTATCATTGACTATCACAGGAGTGAGCAAGACAAAGTTAACCCTATAACTGATGCAAGTCCTCATTTTGCCCTTTGATACTCCGATATCTTGCACAAGTTCCTTCAATGGGAATATCTAATTCTTGCTCTCAGGCCTGTAACTACCACTCCCTGTTCTACTGTAGCAACCAGTAAGGAGCATTTTTGTATGCATGTGGGTCATACCTATATAAGCACATAACGTTACTACAAATACAACTCCTATTATTGCTTCCAGCAACAATGCTCCCCCAGTTGCTAAGCCATACACTCAGTACCCCACATATGCCACCCATATGGATCCCCTTCACCTCCTCTTGGACCTTTTTAATCTTCCCTATGACCTTATTAATATTATGGATGTTATCTGATATTTATGAACAGCACGTTTGATGTATTACCTGACACACCCCACTTTCCTTTGCTAGGAGAATGTCTAACGCAATGCGATTCTGGATCACTACGGTCTTCATAACAATCAATTCCTCTGTTATGTTTCCTAGGGCTGCTGCTGTGGAATCCGCTAGTTTTTCAATTAACCTTGTCAGATGGTATATCCTAGATGTTGACTATGCTATTCCTTCAGGTGGTGCTAGGACACCCATAACCATCATAGTGTTATCTATCCAGTTGGGGGGCCTTTTCTTGTGGGTCCTTGGGCTAGCCAGGTGACCTATCAGTGACACATTGGAGACCTGGGTCATTCGTTGTAACACTAATGAGGGGTAACAGCTACTCTATCATCCAGCAGGCAACCAAAAGTTTGGTGAATCCCCACACATGAACAACACTTCGGGTCCCACTAACTCCAGTGATAACTGCATAGGGACCATCCTTTATTCTGTATAAGTTTATAAACCTGTGGCATTTACTGCTATACACATAGATGCTAGGTTTTTCTCTTGTTGAATGTTCCCTGCAGGTCAAGGGCCATTCTAAGGTAAGTAGTCTCAGTAGGGCACATGGTCCATGCATCTTGTCACCAAATTTCCGTATGGGCGCCGGCATACTTGTTGGTGCCTTGATTATGGACCCCAACTAAAAAATAAATACTCTGGCCTCCATAGTTGTTCAAATTTACCTGCTGCCAATTCCCCTCATCCCCAGAATGTTCAGAATTATTCTCAATCTGCCTATTGACCTGAGCAATCCTAATGTCATTAAGTCAGTCCACCCACTCCGGTACATCATATCTATTGGCTAGCAAAGCAAAGCATTCAGATCTTGGTGGCTGTGGCGACTGTGCATTGGGGCTGTATTCAAAACATTAGGGGCCAGGCAATTCGGTTTAACAAAAAAGGGGGTCTATAAAAATACCCCAAAGGTAGGCTAGTTATGGAGAAGCCTAGCTCCTAGGTGCTTGGTTCACCTATCAAAAGATTTTGGGGCAACTGAAGGTTTCTGAAATGAATGAGGACACAAAACCCTGCCCAGTCAATAGGCACCTGTCCTATCCAACTCACCCTTTGAGTTAAGAGAATACTGCTAGCCCAATCAGTGGAAAAGTTCATATTTCTTGTGAGCCAGGATTGACATTTATTAGTGAGATCTTCCTGTGTCTTCCTTTGTCCCAATTTTAATTCTGCTACCCCAGACAGAATCACAACATAGGGGCAGGAAGCAGGTGGAAGATTAATGATGGGAGGTTCTGAGTGACTATCAATAGCGGACTCTGTAAGGATTCCCACATGTCTGAGCACTGGTTGTCTCCTTCTGTAAGTTGTGACCAAGCTCCCCTGAGCTTGACAGATTTAGTTTGGCTAGCGTAGACACACTGTGGCATCCCCCTCCCATTTATGCTAGTAGTACTATCCCTGTGTGTGCTAGGAGACGAGTTGTGGTCTGTCTGACTACCATTTTCTATTACTCCCCTTGATCTCGTGGGACCAGAGTATAAAGCAACCCTACACATGTCCTCCACTCTTGCCAAACGATCTAACAATGGTGCGAGTTCTGCCAGTATGACAGATTTTACTTGGACCGAAATGTCCCTCAAAGCCATTACCCGAAGTGGCTGATAGACATCCATAATGGGCCACTTAGGGGCAGTTATACCCACGGGACAAGATGGCGCAGAATCATTTCCGCCCCCCCTAGTACACTTATAAATGCACAGGGCCTTGTGCTTCCTCTTGACTGACGAGCTGAGCTCTACACTCGAAACCTGCGTTATAGAATTATCATTGTCAAGGGTCAGCAGCCTCAAGTGATATGCTCCGTACTGAGCGGGTGCAAGGAGGGTCCCATTCACAAAATGCTCTGGGCTACCATATTTAAGAGTCTTAATGCCCACATCATAGAGCTATGTGCTTCATGGTTTAGCGAGAGCCAAAATTTCCGTTAGTTCAAATTCAGAGGCCACCACCCCAATAGCCCTCTGTAACATCCTATCGATCCATGCAAGTTTGGGATAGGATGCTGGTGTCTGAGTCCTTTACTCGAACTTTACACCTCCTTCAGCGGGCAACGGTCCAGAGAGACAGCAAAACCTCTAAGATAAGTTTAACGGACACCTGCTTCTTCATGGACTCCCCCTGTGCAAGCAGCAAATCGAAAATGGGAGGGCTGCAAAAGTAAAAAAAAGAAAGAAAAAGCTGAATCAGCAGTCACTCACCCCTCGCCCCTCCAAGGCCTTGTTCACTTGATCTATAGACAATACAACTGTAGGCAAAAGAGACCGGGCCAGCCCAGCCTTGTCCAGCCGCTGACAGGTGCAGACGGGCCCAGCTCTTGGCCCAGTCTTCACTCAGGCATGTGCCCGGGTGAGTACCGTGCAGCAGGAGCTGCTTTCTAATTTAAGTACAGCACCTCCGGGTGCACTGATGCAATGGGCAGTCCTGGCAGCAAAGGGTCCGGAGCCTGTGGTCCTTGTCACCGCCCCCACCCGCTGTCTCCTTCTCTTAACCTGAAAATTTCACATTTCATCATCCTGGAAATCACCTTGGAGAAATCAAGGAAAAATGAGGAAAGATGTAGGTAAATAGACATAAACAGGCCATCAAAAGAGCATTCATCCTCAATCTGGGCACCAGGCACCTGAAGGCAAAAGCGCAGAAATGTGTGTATTTTTCTGTGACTCAATTCGATTTGAGCAGTAACCCAGATGTGAAAAAGGTTTTGAAGAACGGGCTATTTAGCACCCAATTGTGCTGTTCTCCAACATGTCTGCTGGGGCATCTGCTTTCCAGTTCTTAAGCCCTGCAATATGCATTGACATTAGTAATACGCTCTCAAACAAAGCCCAGTGCCAAACGGATTGTGTCTCACTCGATAGAATTCAACTATGTCCCTTTCAGTTTGCTCCGATAATGTATAAGTGGGTTGTGGGTTTGGAGTACAAATGAAGATTCAGATATCAGTGGAAGTGTTACGTGACTTGACTTATTTCCACTTCTAAGCTTCCTCCATGTGTACTTTTATTAGACTTTGTGATCATTCAAGTATATTTTACATGGCATGATTGGTTTATAACTTCATTTACATGCATTCACAAAATAAAGATATATGGCGCTAGCCTATCAATGAGTTCATATGGCATACATTCATATATTATGACATTTAGAGAGAAACACGGTAGTCAGACAAATGTGGAAGATAATTAATATTTCCATTTACCTTGCATCACAAGTTGAGGCTTGTTTATCTCATGAGAATGCTAATAAATAATATATAAGGTCCAAGTGAGTTCATCTTGTGGACGGCAAGCTTCTGGCATTCCTGTTGGAGCATCTATCCCATAACAGTCTGCATTCGGGTCACACTAGGTTTACTGGCGCTACCTATCTGCTCCTCCAAAGAACAGCGACTTGCTTCTCTGAGGAGGCTGCACTCTAGGAAAACACTGAAGTCTGAACAGTTGTCTGTGCTGCAGGCCATTCAGGCAGCTCATTTCTGGCATGATTTGGTGTTTCCGTTGACGATAGCTAGGGCTAGAGAATAGGACAGCCCATGATATTTCATCTAAATATGAATGCCTTGCCCTCTACTACACAAATGTATTGCTCATTTTTAGCTATTTTTACACATTGCCTTTTTCTTTATGACCATAATATTTATACCTGCAATTAAACTTATTTGTAATCTCTGCATTAAAACAGAAGTTTAACATTATTTAAGCCATTTAAAACAAGAATGTAATTCTTGTATGTGCATCTTCCGGGGAAAGGTATTTATGTAACCCACATCAAAATAAATATATTCTTGGTAGTCTCTGGCAGGAATAATCGCTATCCATTACGCATCTCTTCAAGTGACGGGAGATGTGTGGATCGCAGCTGGTTTGTTTTTTCCACTCAAGCTGGTAAATTTGTTCAACCATGTCCTTAACTAAGGACCAAGAAAAATCCACTGTGCTTCATGTACAGATTAAAACTTATCAGAAGAAAGAATACGGGGCCAAACAGATTTCCTCAGATCTAGCATATTTATGTGACCGTTCTTATATCAGAGACAATGCACCTTGAGCTAAGTGTACTCCTTTGTGGACTCCAAACCATTGTATCAGGGAGTATGCAGCAAATGGATCAGGTGCGGCGGGTTTCTGGAATGGAACACCGACATTTTCTCATTCCTGTATCGGATTGAGTGAATGCATTTCAAAACTTTATCTTTTCCTCACATTACCCTGTCTAATAGCACCTCCGGTCTTTCCAGACATTCATGCAGAGGATGCATGTGCAGCCGAGCACTGAGATTAGAAAATGCATGATGCCTTGCTTCTCAGGGAAGAGGACGTCTGCTCATCAGATGATGGCGCTGCCTTCAAAGAAAGTCTTCATGTGAATATGTCAGACTTTCCTCCAAAAGAAATGCTGTTGCCAGAACCTAGTCTATCATGGCTCATAAGTGCTATAGACTTTGCAAAGCTGGCCTTGAGGACCAACCACAATAGCAGAAATAGAATTTCTTTCATGTCTTGCTGGAGTGTCAGTACAGAGCTGGCTTTAAGCAGTGATCATCTAGGAAGTCTGCTGACATCCTCCAGGCAATAGGGGTAGATACATTTGAGTCTTTGCTATCTGGGTACTCTCTACAGCTTTACTCTCTAGAGTTACAAACTGTGGAGACAGCCTCTTGTGATTTGAAGGTCTCGTGACCTTGGAGGAATGGAAAGCAGGGAAAAACAGTCTGATTGTGTCCAGATTTGACAATATTCAGCAACTAATGCGTTTTGTTATCTGCCAAGACGGAATTTTGGTTAGAATCAAAGCCCCCACCAGGGAGCTCGATGCTAGAGGGAGTCATAGCTTTGCAGGAGGGGTCAGTCTCTTGAGGTGCCTGGAAGGCTGTTGCAAACCTCCTCCATTGCCAACTTTTTGTTTAATAAATCTTCTCTGGATGTTTTTAACATTGCAATTACTGTCATTTCTTAGAAAAGAGAATGAGTATATCTCTGGCCTCAACTGTACACCGTTTCCCTATAAAACTCCTTTTTCCAGTCCAACTGAGACGAAAGTCTCAGATTTCATCTCCATGTGTAATAGTTTTTCATAGGTATCTGTGTTGAAGAAACAGAAAACAGCATGTCCAAAATCTTGTGATGTGCTTGAGGTATCAAGGAAGTGTGCCGTAGCCTGAAAGTACCTCTCACAGAAAGAGTATGACACTTATCATATGCATCTAATCTGCAGCGTCCTTGTCTGTTTTAAAGCAACCACATCGTCTCTGAGAATGGCAATCAACTCCTCGATCTGCTTTAGGAATTTTATCATTGAAGGGATCCAGGGAGTTCCACAGTTCTGTTAGAGCAGCAGTGGTAAGTAACAGAACTTGTATCTGAAAAAGCTCTTCCTCATCGAAGCAGCACTTTAGAGTTTCTTTTCACCCACACTACAAGTAAGCCAGAAGTTTTAGTATCCCTCAAGAAGGAAGGATAGGAGTCTGGAGGTCTGTATTTTTGCCTCTTGATGTCAGTCGACAGGTCTTGTGAAAAATATACAATGTACCTTCTAAAAAGCCTGGACCCAGAGCCAATGCAGGTCTTGCTTGTTCTTGCGGCTTCATTGGTCACTAAAAAAGAGCCCACATGGTCATTACGTGGAGTACTTGGAAATCTGGCATTAGTACTCAGCTCCAACGATGAAATGTGTGAGGAAGAATAGATGAGGGAAAAGTGGGCATTGAACAGAGTAACCTTTTTTTACCTCAGGTAATCTGGAATCACGCTCTGCTGTTGGCTTAGGCAAGAGCTCATCAGCGGAGTTTTAAGGCTTTTGAGAAGGAAGGATATTAATGACGAGCTTCCAGGTGCAGACCCTCTTGCTAGATATTGGCTTATTCCTCTATGTTCCAAAGGCAGTATGGAAAGGTCTCCTGATGACCCACTTCACAGACTAACCTTCACAGAGAAGGTCCATTTAACACTTAACCATTAATTCCTGAAACAACAGTTCATCGCTTGGGAGTATTAGTGCAGATGACCCGAGGAGCAGTTAGGATGCCCAATGAGCAGTCAAGTGTAGTAGCAGCAGGGACATAAGAGGGTTACATCTCACTTGACCCTCAGGAACCAGTGGACCTCCACCTAATTAGTCTTAATGCACCTATAGGGTACCTTCAAGTATATTCTGAACTTCGTGATGGCGTGAGAATCTGCAAGATAAGCACTGCATACAGTATATATGTTTCAGGACTTCTTCCCACCGCACAAAAGAAAAACAAAGAATTGGTACAGTAGCTCGAAGGAAAGGTGAGGAGAAAAACCATTCAGAAGGAAAAACGGGGAAACTGCAGGAATCCAAAGAAGGACTTGGAAAATAAAAAAAATGCTAGTAATGAAGGTGTTCAAACAAAAAAGGGTTGAAAAAAGAAGTGCTCGGGGAGTCTTCTCTGGTGAGTCACAAAGATAACCTGTCTCACTGACCCTACATTATATAATGGAAAGCCTAGTAGCTGAGGTGAAGTCAGTACTAGGGAAGTCAGTTTCACTTCTGTTTTTATAAAGGATTTCAAACAATGGTGTTTTCATCCAAATATACTGCAAATTTTATTTTGCTACTTGAAGCGCATCAGGAGGAGGAGGCGGCCGGCAGCACCACTGACTCGGGGCAGGAGCCCTTTAAATTTGTTTCGCGCTCCCGCATCCGCGGGAAGCGCGTCAGAAGGAGGAGGCGGCCGGCAGCACCACTGACTCTGAGCAGGAGCCCTTTAAATTTGTTTCGCGCTCCCGCATCCGCGGGAAGCGCGTCAGAAGGAGGCGGCGGCCGGCAGCACCACTGACTCGGGGCAGGAGCCCTTTAAATTTTGGAGCCTTCTTAGTGAGTCTTAGTGGGTTTTTTAATATTTTCAATTTTTTAGTCTGTTTTGTTTGTTATTTCGTTATTGTAACATTCTGCTAATATGGGCAGGAAAAGAGGTCCGTTAACTGGCCCCATGGCAGGGAGTGGTGGCAGCAGTAGACAGGGAAGTGGTACCACCACATTGAACTCCTTCCTTGCAAGAGCTGTCGGGGTCGTAACAAAGGAGATTGATCTGGCAGAAAGGAGGTTATCAATGGAAGTGGAGGACTGGCGTCTGGCCCCAATAGATAGTGGTCCTCGTGAGGTTGTGGATGTGGAGGTGACTTATCCGGCGGGAGACCAAGGTACTGCTATGGTTGCTGCTGAACCTGCTCAAATTGAGCAAATAGAGACTATAGAGGGTTCTGGTGGCCAAGGCCCTTCCAGAAGAAGCAAAAGACTTTTATTATCTTCTCCCCCGGCCTGCCCCCTGGATAAATGCAGCCCCCCCGAGGAAAAAAAAGGCCTTAAAGAAATCGATTCCCAAATCGAAACCATCCCCCTTGGAATTCCGTAAGGGTACGAGTAGTGACCCTGCACCTTGCCAGCAGCTGGGTAGTGATGTTATTATTTTTTTGTCAAAATTTCGTGAAATGATCCTGGAGATTTTATCCCCCGTTGTGGTGAAACTATCGGCCATAGAAAAGGCAGTTTCTCTGATATCTGTGCAAGGTAGTCAGGGGAGGCATTGTATTGGTGGATGTGTGGCCCCGCCCAGACGATCTCATCCTTGTGAGGAGTTGCTCCTGCCGGAGGACGCTGCAGGGCCATTGGGGCCTCTGGGCAAATCATCTCAGCTATTGGTTAATTCTGGAAATTCTGGGGGACAGGGCGCTCATGCTGAGATTGCACCGGCTGCACCGACTTCTTTATTAAGGGCGGATAGGACTGTCAATAGGCCTAGCTGTAGTAGGCAGCCTGATCCTGAATTTGTGGTAACGGGGGGGCTGACCAACAGCTGGTTGGGAATAATAATCTGAATCTCCAGACAGCCAGGCCTGAATTGACCTGTTTGGATCTCCCCCCAGCTTGTGCCCCTTATGTGGTGGTATTAACGAATGTACCTGCTCTTGCCCCTGGGATTACTGAGTCCCTGGCTCAACTCATAAACAAGGCTGGATATTGGTTGAGTAAGAATTGTGATTTCTCATGTAAGGATTTCAACGATATTCTGTTTGCGAGAAGAACTGGATGGGTTGGGCCCAAAAATAAGGTGGGGGATGAAGATTGTATTATTATAAATGTCAGATTCCCAGCCCTGAGTCAAAGGCTCCTTTCTACCTACCACCCTGCTGTATTCAGACCTGGCACAATTGACATGGTCCCTTTGGGTTATTTTTATGATCACATGCGATTGAGTGCTGGGGTTTTTTCGGGTTTTGGTAGGTTTCCCCCCCGGGTCAGAATAGTCACCAGGCAACCAGCAGAAGAACTGTCACTAACAGTAATCTATCCTTGGAAGGGGTGGATTGACAATGCGCCAAGACCCTGGCTATACGGGAAGAGGTGCCCCCACAGTGTAAACTTCTCATGGAATATTGCGGGCTATGATGCTAAGTTATCCGATAAGGCGTGGATTAGGTGTGTGACTAATTTTGATGTGATCATGCTTCAGGAAACCTGGTCAGAGGGGATGTCTGTGTGGGATGGGTACAACAGATTTGCAATTCCAGCTGTGAAGTCTCTTGGTGGCCGCTCAAAAGGTGGCTTGGTTACCCTAATTCGCCTCTATAAGATAGTGGGTGCATTTCAAATTAACTGCAATCACCAAGGTATATTGCTGGTATGGGTAATTTTCTCTGATAATTTTAATATTTTACTGGTTAACTTTTATAATGCTGTATGGGATATGGGATGCTAAATGGGGGCCCTGTTTTCCGTTTTTCAGGTTTTGAAATACAGAATGGAGGAGATGGGGTTAGAATTCTGGGTTATTGTCTCTGGAGACTTTAATGCTAAACTGGGGAGGCTCAGTACTGTGGTTAATCCCTTTATTCTGGTCTGTGAGGATTATTCAGTGGACGGTCTGCAGGACGCCAGAGGCAGGGTTCTAATCAAGGAACTCAGGAAGCTGGGTCTTCTGAATGTGTGTGATATAGAAGCCGCAGGCACTCATCAACTCCCAACTTATTTGGGAAGAGGATTTGAATCCACTATTGACTATGGGGGTTATTCTAACTTTGGAGGAGGTGTTAATCCGTCCCAAGAGTGACGGAAAAGTGACGAATTTACCACCAGCCGTATTACGAGTCCATTATATCCTATGGAACTCGTAATACGGCTGGTGGTATATCCGTCACTTTACCGTCACTTTTGGGATGGATTAACACTCCTCCAAAGTTAGAATAACCCCCTATATCTTTATGTCTCCACCTATGAAAGACCTGGTGACTGGGGGAGAGGTGATGGGGGAGAGTTTCAGTGATCACAATCCCCTTGTAGTATCCTTTAAACTCCCTGGGGCCCTACGTAATTTAGGGCGAGGTAGGCCAGTAGTAGTGGAGATAAAGGACCAGGGTAGGCGGCTTGGGTGGAAGCAAGTGGATTCCCTAAAAATTGTTGAAAGGGTGGTGGGGAAAAATTTACATCTATTTATGGACACACTCTTGACGGAGGCCCCTAATCCTAAAACTGTTATGAATGCAATAACAATAGTAAATGCAGCAGTGAGAGACTGCCTTTTTTCAGTAAGCAGCCAACCTAGAAAACGTAATTGTGGTTGGTATGACAAGATCTGCTATGAAGCAAGGGCAAACCTGAAGATGGCCACTAAGAAACATCCTAGAGATTGGGTCCTCGTAAAAGAAGCTAGAATGAAATATAAGAGGGCCCTGAGGGATAGCAAGATTAAACAAAGATAAAGCCTGGGAAGAGTTAGAACGTGCCATAGCTCTGAAGGATCCTGGCCTGTTTTGGAGAGTGGTAAATAGAGGTTCCTTTGGAACAGACACATCTGATGGCCTTGGCTGTAACATCGCCCCGGAAGCATGGGTAATTCACTTTTGTAGTATCTTTGAGGGTTCTCCCCTAAGAAATAATCGGGAAAATGAGTATGAGATGGCTCCCAACCTAGCAATTAGGTTTTCGCTCCAGGAGGTTATGGATGCGATACAGAGTAGTGCATGCAATAAAGCTCCGGGCCCGGATTCGACCCCTATTGACCTGTATAAAGCAAACCCCCAGTTATGGGCACCTGTTCTCTTAAATGTCCTTAATGCAGCAGTTACTGTGGCTATCCCTGCCTCTTGGAGACTGGCACGTATTGTCCCAGTGTTTAAAAAGGGCGACCGAAATGATCCTAAGTCCTACCGCCCTATTTCTCTACTGGACTCTTCGGTGAAGATATTGGGACGGATTATTTTAAGGTGCCTGGAGTCCTGGATGATAGGGAATGATATCTTAAGCCGGGATCAGTATGGTTTCAGGGAAGGCCATGGCACACAAGATCAATGTCTTAATCTATTGATGCTGATCTGTAAATACACGCAGGCTAGGAAAGGTACGCTCTATCTTGCTTTTATGGATCTTAGCTGTGCCTTTGATAAGGTGAACCGGTCTATATTATGGGAAAGATTAAATCAGCTAGGGCTGGATCCTAATATTGTAGAGTTGCTCCGATACTTACATTCTGGGACGATTGCTAATGTTAGGGTGGGGTCGAATGGGGAATGCTCAGAGGCCTTTAAGCTTTCAAGGGGTGTGCGCCAGGGGTGTGTTCTGGCTCCTACTTTGTCCCTTCTTTATACAAATGGATTGTCTGATTTTCTGATGAAACATTGTAGGGATGTTCCAAAGGCGAATGGTACTGATATCCCTGTACTATCGTACGCGGATGACGCAGTCCTTATGGCCCGTACTATGAATGGTCTCTGGGAATCAGAGCTTATGCCTCCTTTACGTCAGCTTTGGGTTTAGAGGTCAATTTAAAAAAATCTCATTTTATGGTGTGTGGAAGACCCCTGAGTAGGGTGGGGGAGCTAAGGGTGGAGGATCAAATTATTAGTAGGGTCCATGAGTTTCCATATTTAGGGATTATTTTTGATGAGAAAGGATCTTGGAAACCTTGTATTGCCAGAAGGGGTGTGCTTTTTCATGCAGTAGTTGGCACAACTTTTGACTTTGCTGTAAGGGTAGGTAGTAAACCCATCAGGCCCTTGCTTGAAATTTATAGGCGGAAATGCCTCCCCGTCCTGCTGTATGGTGCTGCACTTTGGGGGTATAGGGACTCCCGAGCCCTTACAGTGGAAGAAAATCAGTTCTGTAGAAGGCTATTGGGAGTTGGACAAAATATCCCTGGTTTCAGCCTTCATTTGGAGCTGGATCTTGAGTTTGTCCAGGACACCATTCAGTTGGCTCCCCTTCTGCTATGGATTTCAATTTGGACTAATGAGCATGCCACTCTGAATAGGGATATCTTAAAGGATTGTCTGGCTTGTGACAATGTAAAGAATATTCCCTGGCTGATGCACATGAGGAAGATGGCTCATGATTTGGGGCGGCCTGATTTGGTTGATCATCCTGAAGGCCTGACCAGGTGTGATAAGAAATGGGTTAAGGAGAATTTTTTAAAAATCCAGAAGAACAGGAGGGAGGGGGAGGCCTTAGGGAAAAAATCGATCAGGGATTTCATTATGCTAAAGATGTGGGTAAGACCTGAGCGCTATCTCTTAGAGATAAAGGATGTGAGGGAAAGGTCTCTCATAACCCGTTTCCGTTTGGGGAGCATTAGAAGTAATTTGTGTTTCCCGTTAGATCAGTATGGGGACAAATGTATTCGACCCTGCCCCTGTGATGGGGTGTCCCAACAGACCTTGCCCCATTTTACTTTGTTTTGTGTTTTTTATGCACCATTCAGAACTCGTTTTCTATTACCTCTCCTAAAGCCCAAGGGTTTTGTGCAATATCGTCCGGCTTTTATGTGGCTGCAGATGGCCTCAGATGTATTGGTGTGGAAGGGGTTGGGATCATTCCTGAAGGGAGCTATTACTTGGCGTAACAATGTAGAGTTTTTAGAATGAATCCTTCTATTTTATTGTTTTTACGTATGTGGTTATATATGTTTTTATTCCTGATGGGTGTTATTATTTATGGTTCTATTGCTAATTTTAACAAATGTATTGAAGATTATTTATTGTAATGGATGAATTTTTTCAAACCGAATAAAAGTTATTATTATTACTTGAATGTTATTTTTTTTTTTAAAGCAATTTGTTAAAATGATTTTAACAAATGTGGGCATATTTCTTGCTTCAAGGTTATTTTACCAAAGAAAAATGTTGTTTAACATGTGTTGCACGGAACAATAAAATTCTGTTTATGGATAAAAACAGTACTCCATGACGGAGAAAAAAAATACCGCACAGAGCACAGATACACGGATACGTTATAGGTATCAGTAGTGTAAGCTCACCATACAGCTCAAAAGTGACCCTATGTCATATGATAACTTCAGTCATTTTTTTTATTTATTTTAAAATCAACCACAATGTATTCTGGTATTTTTATCTACACATTTAACAAATTAACTCACTGCTGTCCTTCCTCCCAAAGGTGTAAACATTCCTTATCAATAAGGAATAGGTACAGCAGATGCAGCAGCATTGATGGCCCCCTCTAACATCAAGAACATTTGCTTGTGTGTTTCAGGATTAAATGAGTACAGGTGAAGAATGCTTTTCGGGACTCCCATACCTCTGTGATTGGCAACATTGATACATAAAAGGTAGCCCCCCCAAGTCATACCTATAGATTCCTTACGGCAAGGAGAGGTGTTCAGTCCATAGCCTATTGTTTTGATCCTTTTATTTCTCATGGTCCGACTCTCCTATTTGCTCTTTATAGATTTTTCCCACCTTTTAATCCACTATTCCCCCACACTAGTCATACCCTGCTACTTGCCCTTCTATTCTGCTATGTTCTTTTAAAAAAAAAAAATCTAAAACACAGAAATGCCCAAAAGTAATGGTGTCCTGGTGCTATGCATGCAGCATCTCAGAAGCTGAGAAGCTCAGTCCTAGTAATGTGAAGGGGTGAGTTCCAAGGCGTCTGTCATGAGTACAGGCACAGATATCCCCAGAGAACATAACAACAAAAGTAGGGTCCAATCACAAAATTGGCAGCCTGAAGCCACATATACCTCGAGGGCACAAAGCAAAGGAAGATCTTTGTAAGCTGGTGAGGGCCCATAGAATGCCAAAAATAACTTGTACAAATAGGCTGCCAGTGTAAGAATCCATGTGTGATAAGAAAAATAGTTACTTAATTGTAAGTGCAGTTCCGGTATCTTTCATAGATTCACATGCTTGAATCATTCCCCGAAGTGGCAGTCCCACAGTACAATAACATAGCAATATGCATCATTACTATAGGTCTCAATGGCAATGAGCAGTCTTTTTATAAAAAATATGTCTTTTTTTTAACAAATGCCCAAACTTAGACAATAACAGGCGACAGCACCCTCTAGAACACTCCCAAGAGTAGCTGTTTCCCCCAAATTTTCAAACACAAGCGTAATCATTTGATATATGAGCTGTAAGGGGATCCTCCCAGGGGAGGAGGGTGGGTCGCATATTAATCTATGCAATAGCAATACTGGATAACTGCAGTTACAGGTGTGTAACTCATTTTCCTATCCAATATTGGAACTTTCATCGATTCATATGCTTGAAAAGAATAGAAAGCAGTTAGTATAAGTATGCTTTAAAGCAATGTAAATATCTTTTGTGGATGGCGGGAAATAAAAAAAAACAATGCAACATAGCTGCATTGTCTAAACATAACATGCTAGAAATTGAATGCCAGGCATACAAATAAAAGCATATGACAAGTAAACCATTTAACTAGTATTATACAAAACCCCCATAGAGGCTCACCTTATTGGAACAAGTGCTGTAGCACTGCTTGTCCTACAGCTGCATTTTCCAGGTGCGCCAATTGGAGGCATTAGTGCTGCGTAATGTATGTGTGCTCTTCCATGTTGCAGCATGGCAAATATTTTCCATTGGCACACCTGCAAACAGAGCAGCTGAGGTGGATACCACCAATTGGTGAGTATGCTCTGGTTTTAGCTGCAAGCGGTTTACCCGCCTTAATATGACAATGCTGGATGGCAGTAGAAATCCATATTATGTTTGTGACCTTAGTAACTGCATAGCTTTCATGTGCTTGATTATATGATACAAAAAGTCAATTAGATTTGTGTAGGTGCTTAGTATGATAAACAGAATTTAAGGCATCTCTTTACATCCAGAGTATGTAGTGATTTATCCGCTGGGGTGGCAGGATTTAAGAAAAAAAAGTGAAGAGTGATGGGTTCATTCAGATGGAATTGAGTTGGTACTTTGGAAATAAATGGAGTATTCGTTCTTAAAAGAACGTAGTCATCGGTGAATTGCATGAATGGTTCCTGTGTAGTAAAAGCCTATATTTCGCTGACCCTTTTAGCAGAGGTGAGCACCAGTGACAATGCTACTTTCAGAGTAAGAAATTTTAAGTCTGTTTGGTGAATAGGCTCAAATGGTGATTTCCTTAGTCGCGGGAAAAGTATACTGAGAGGCCATTCTGGGGGGAGGAGCTTTAACCGGAGGGAAAGCTCTGAATAATCCTTTCATAAATTGTTTAATTATTCTTTCAGGGCAGAAGGAAGGAGAATGAGATTACCGTCTGAATCTTGATTTTGCTGCAAGGTGGACCTTGCCCGGAGCATGCACCAATCCAGATTTAGCTAGTGATAGTAGATATGTCATACTTTTTTTCACGTAATGCTTTTAAGGGATGCAAGTTAGATTGTTGACACCACACAGATTTGCTTCAATTTGAATCTGTACGTTTTGTTGTTGGATTCAGCTCTTGCCTTGGACAGGCTAGCTCTAAGGTCCTGAGGAATGTTCAGGCCTTTAAACACCACCCCCCTCAAGAGCCTGGGAGCCAGTATTGACTGGTGCAAATCTGGCATTTCGTGTTGTCTGTCGCAAAAAGATCCGATGCCGGTGTAGCCCAGCATGAGAATATCCTGTTTAGTTTTGTTTGATTCAACACCCACTCATAACAGTCTGTTGTCCTGCTGAGTTTATACATCGAAGTTCTGCTTATTCTGGACACATGTTTGGCTCTCAGGAATATGTTGTGAGTGGTTAGCAAATTCCAAAGATCTTTAGCCTGTTGGGAGAGTATTAGCAATTGTGTGCCACCTTGCTTGTTTACGTAGTGCATGCTGGTCATGTTGTCTATACAAACCAGCACCTTTGAACCTGCTATCTTCAGAAGGAATGCCTATAAAGTGAGAAAGATGGCCTTCACCTCCAGACTTGATAAGGGAGGTTCTCTGTTGCTTCGACCATTTGCCCGGAATTCGCAGGTCTTGTAGATTGCCATCCCAGCCCTGTAAAGAGGTGTCTGGTTATCACAAACTCGGGAATATGGGGAAATGTTAGGCTTTGAGACAAATGGGAAAACTGGGACCACCACACTAGGGCCTTCTTCATATTTGGATTGATGGTCCCAATGTCATCGAATGATCTTTGTCTGGATCCATAGCTTCTGTAATCCATCCTGAAGGGTCTCATCTTCAGTCGTGCCAGAGGTACTGGACCTATTGCAGAAGTCATCATGCCTAGCAAGGACTTGTACAGACGTACTGTAGTGGACATTCTTTTTGAAAGCTTGACTGCCAGATCTCTTAATTTGTGCTATCTGTTTTGAGAGAGATACTCCTTATTGTATTATTGTGTGCAGAAGAGCTCCGGGAAACATTGTTTTTCTATGGTATGACAGCTGATTTATTGAAATTGATCTAAAGACCTAATTTAGGAACTAGGTTGACAGGCCTGTGTGGTTTTAGTTGCTTGTTTCGCTGTTGGGGCCTTGAGTAGCCAGTAATCAAAGTAAAGAAACACTTGATGACCTTGGTTCCGGAGAGCGTCTAACACTGTTGCCAGGTACTTAGTAAATATGTGAGGTGCCAATTTCAGACTGAATGGGAGGACTTTGATCTGGTAGTGGGTACAGGCTACAGCGAAGCGAAGATTTTCTGTACTTGGGATGAATGGGGATGTAGAAATATACGCCTTGCAAATCAAGAGTTTATCAAACATCCGCTGATGGTGGTGGTTCAGGATATCGGAGACAGTGACAGCAAAATTAGTGTTTGCGTAACAATTGGCTCAGTTAATTTAAGTCCAGGATGGGTCTCCATTCCCCCATTTTCTTTCTTATCAGGAAGAATCTGGTATGGAAGACTATGCTTTTTTTTTTTTTTTAGAAAACTGAACTCTCCCGATTGCTCCCTTTACAAGCTTGGTGAGGGCTTCTTTTTTCAATAAGTGAAGATGAGGGGGATGCTTTCCCCTCAGGGAATAGTTTGGTGATGTTTGTATAAATAGTGTGTGACCATACTCTACGAGGTCTAAAACCCATTTGTCCGACGTTATTCTTCGCACCCACCAAAGGAAGAGAAGTGTTTGTGGTCAGTATCCGGTGTAGGACACTGTTTGCAACCTGTCTCTCTAGTCTGGGAGGTTTGTTTTTAGTCAGGGGCCTTCTTTGGTGTAAGCTGCTGACGGTACTGCTGCAGATAATTTGCCCTGTAGTGTGACTAAGAGCTGATACTGATTTGAACCTCTATAGCATGGGTACTCGCAAACATTTTTCCAGGGGCCAAAACGCTTGGTCTGTGATGCGCCTGGGGTCCGCATTGATGCCAGGGCTGTGGCGGTCAAGTGGGGTGGCTCGGGGGATTGGTGGCAAGTTAGGTGTAGGAGAAGCAAATTATATACATCTAGTGGCTGAAATAAACAATGGAAAACCAGTAAACCTGGAATGAATCCCGGCTTACCCACTTTTCCAAATTGTGTGATCCTAGGCAATTGTTTAGTCTCACTTCACTCCTTTTTCTGCATTATCACATTTAAGATGACCTCGAAATACATGATTCATGGTGTGCGCTGCACAAAACCTGCCTCTGTTTGATTTAATAAACTATAATGTTGTTAATGTATGATATGAACCCAGGCCACCGATAAAGTGCACATAGCAAGTGACTGGCCTCTTCAATTTACTATTGGTTGTGTTCTCAGGATAAGGGAAATAATTAATGTTTAAAAATGTATGTTTCCAAATGTATTTTAAAGGAATACATCTCAGTGCACTGATAAAATAAATTGTACTAAGGCAAAAAGGTTCTGCAAGTTAACTAAATACACGTTTTAAATTTTAAAGAGACTGTTTTAGTTTTACACTTGTGCTGCAAGATGTCTTTAAAAATGAAGGCGTTTCTAAAGTTAAGTGCAGGAGTCCCTAGTTACTTCCTTTCTTTAATACCAATTAAGTTTTAAATAAATGATTGTGTGTATATTTAATATTTTTATTGTTAGTGCAGAGTCGAGCAAACAGCTGCCAGTGCTCCTGTGGCCCAAGGGGCCGCATGTAAAGGTCAGAGGGGCCGCATGAGGCCCGCGGGCTGTACTTTGAGTATCCATGCTCTATAGAATGAGAAACCCCTTTCACAAACTTCCCAAAAGGGAGCTTCTTTATATTGGAGGATGCAGAGGGATCTCACAGTTTTCCTATCTGGTTTAATTATTAACAGAGCATCATCAATGTGCTTACGGAATAATGTCTCTACCTCGTAAGTCATATCTAGAACTTTAGATTGTACCTCCAGTCTTAAAGATGTTGATTTCAGACAACCTTGGCGCCTAAGGACCGCTGCTCCAGCCAGCTGTTGAAAGCCTTCTGAGGCAATTTCTAGTGTTCAGTCTGTTACCTCAGAGGAGGTGCACTCCCCTTCCTGTAAAATCTTGATTGCTTCTGACCTTTTATCTTCCATGATGAGGTCTATTAGATTGCCAATGTCCGACCACATCTGCCTATCACAGCAGCCTAAGATAGCCAGGGCATTCGGTGCTCTGACTACAGTGGCAGACATGAGGGAAAATATTTTGCCAACGCTATCCAGACGTCTACCTTCCCTGTCTGGTGGTGTGGCAATGGGAGTGGAAGGATTCTTGGAGCATCTTTGCACTGCCTTTGAAATAACTGAGGCAGGTTTGGGATGAGCAGTTTGGCATGCAGGGGAATCCACAGAAGCAGTATAATTTGTCTACCCGGGGTGGCACTGCCGCCAATGTAGCCGAGTTCTTCATAATTTTTAACCCCTCCTCCCAGATGGCTATGGGGATGGCTCTCACTGATTTCCTTGCCTGTTCCTTAAAATTATAAAGGAAACAATCAGCTTGTTTGATAGATGTTGGTAGGTAAAATCTGCTGGCTGCTCTGTCCATCAAGTTGTGCTACCCCCCCCCATGTCCTCTGGTGGAGAGATCTGATGGATGTGGAAGTAGGGGTGACTGTGTGGGAATGAGATCTTCATCCCACTCATTTTGTGGAGGAGGATTGTCCTGAATTTCTTATTCTCTTTCATCCTCAGAAGAGGGATCCTCTCTAGGCAGTGCTGCCATTGTTAGGGGTGGTGTAATTCTTGGAGTTACTGGAGAAGGAATACACCAAGGTGTAGAAGGTGCATTAGGTTGAGGTGGTGTCACCGGATCGTCTGTCTCAGGAAATCTCCAATAATCTTGCTAAATAGCCTGCAAGTCTTGTATTAAGGCAATAGGTAATTGTGGTCCTTCCTGTCTTTGCTGGTAACAATATTGTTCATAATTTCTCTTTTGTGGAGCGTAATACGGATGGTAATATTCTCATAAATGTCATCATCATCCTCCTGACATTTAATCAAACGTTCAGATTTACTATGCGCAGTTCCAAATGGTCCTTATGTGCCAGAGGAAAAGGAAAAACCTTACTTGGAGAGGTAATCGCTGGTGTAATTGTCTTTTTGTGGCCATTTTTATTATTGGTCCAGTTAACGATGTCATTATAGTCGCAATATCCGGCAGCTTGGTCATAAACATTGCTGGCTTTGCCATCTACAGTGTTTTCTTTGGTGTTGTCGTCGAGGGTGGTGCAGTCGACAAAGGTGTCCCCGATGGTAGCGTAGATGGTGATGAAATTCTCGACAACGGTATGGACGCATAGACTGCCTTCTTTGCTATTCCTGCCAAAGATGGTCCTGTGGATGAGAGTCACAACCGTTGTCGTCGTTAAACAAGAGTCCCGTCGACGGTGATGTTGTCTACAATGGTTTTTCAACAGATTTAGACATAGAAGGTTCTCAATATTTTTGTGATGGGGTAGTGGGGTGAGAAGAGGCCTACTCTGTAGAGTACTCTGTAGAGATACAGAGATAGTGTTTTTCTCCTTTTTTGGATGGTCTTTATAATGGGACTTGAAGGCCTTATCTTCCTCAGATGTTCCCTCAGAGGATCTTGCCCTCTTTCTTGACCTTTCTGAAGTGTTGCTGTCCTCTTTAGACGTGGTTGTCTTTTGGCTTTCAGGCTTCTGTAGCTATATAAGTAGTCTGTCTTCTCTGTCCCTTAACGTCTTTGTAGAAAAGGTTCTACATATTTTGCAGTCCTTCTCCTGGTGACTGGGATATAGGCAGCAAACGTTGGTTTTCCACATGCAAACATTTTTTGCCACAGGACTTGCAGGATCTGAATAGTGTTTTTTAAGGTATGGCACATTTTTGTTGTAGCCATCAGAAATTAAAAACTGAGCAGAACTCAGGGAGACTCCCTTCGCCTGATGCAGTAGAAAATCAGAAGAAATCATCCTCTCTGGGAGTGTTCTACAGAGTTCTGTTCCCGACTGGTTATATTCCAAGTTTGTTTCTTTAAAAAAAAAAAAAATAAGGACATAGATTTTTTATTAAAGAGACTGCTCATTGCCCTTGAGGCCTATGGTAATGATGCATACTGCTATGTTATTGTACCGTGGGACTCCAACTTCGGCGAACGCAAATGATTCAAACATGTGAATTTATAAAAGATCCTATACTGGATAATCTGTGGACTCTTTCAGAGTAATAATTAAGCAAGCAGCAGCGTTTTGTATGTGCTGAATCCTCTTGGGTGTTGTAGACTGGTCAAGTAAGAGAATTGCAACAGTTCAATCAAAAGAATGAGCCACTGTCTTTCTGTGAATGACGGGGAAAAAATGAAACATTTCCTGACGACACACCATAAAGAAGCAAGCGGTGGTAAGCGTATCTTTTTGAGAAGTGAATGTAATCTGCTCAAATATAATAGAGCGATTGCGGGCCGAAGATGAAGGCTTGGGAGGTCCTAGTTCAGCTGGCTAACAACTCTGTTTAGTTAGCCAAACAACTGTTTCTAAAAACTATAATTTTGGTTTCTTTAGTGTTTTGGCCACTATGTTGCTTGCTTCGCACTATTCAGTTTCTCTCTAGTACTCCACCATCTCTATCCACTAAATATGGCCTAAAGACTCTACTTCTTGCAGTTTATGAAATGATCCTTATTTTCTTCTTTTGCTCACTCTCAATGCACTCTACTCGGTCTTTCTCCATACTCTCCCTCTTGCTTCATCCTCGTCACTCCCACTCTTATAGCCTCTCATATTACTCTCCTCTTTACCTCATGCTTTTCTTGCTCCCTCTGTAGGACACCTCTAAGCATTTAATACCTATTCTTTCAGTCAGTCTAATTACATCATAGGAGAGGTGTAGGTTTAAGATATGACAGTAAAGTGAAGGAAGGACCCCAAAAAGTGGATTCGGGTATGGCCCGAACGGTTAATATCCATCATTTTACTCTGATATAAAGCATTGTTTTAAACTGTTGCATTTTCTCAAGTACAATAACGTGGAAGTAATTTCTTTCAATACCAACATCCGATTGTCTTCATCTATAAAACATTCTAGTTAAGCTGTCCACAGCCAGGTTACTGAACTCAAAAGGTAAATTATGAACAATCAAATTATATTTGGCTTACTGAACTTATTTGCACCCCAGCTACTGCCATTTACTCCAACTAATCAAATATGTGTACCACCCTCAGTCTAGGTAAAATTTTTACTTCCCAATTATCGTTCCTCAAATCTTATCCATGACAGTCATAGCAATTCACAATGGGACAATAGCTTTAGTGTGTTTTGTTGGAAATGACTGTCTCCCAGATGGCAAAGCATTAATTTGCAGAAAACAGACCACTCCACCACACTTGCACAGGTGGTCACTGTCCATGCATGCAAAGCTATAAAAGCAGAGGCATCTTATGTGATGCTTCCTTCAATGCCTGTCCTATGGCTTATCCTTCTGTTGATCACACAAAGGTAAACCTAGTGGTGTCGTAACAAAGCAAAAATTAAGCATAAGTGGGTCCTGACCTCTTGGTAGAATCAGATATTCAGAAAGCAGCTAAAAACTGCGGGACATAACTGTCAAGGACATGAGCACACAAATGATGCCATTACATGTAAATAATCATGCTCAGAGCAATGGCAAGTTAATTTACTAAAGTACTTAATTCCATGAAAGCTAAAATGGGTACGAGTCCTGTTCATGTCTAAAACGGATAGCAATAGGGCAAAACAACCATACGTTGCCAGTCAGTTAATAAAAAGAAAGACACACACAGAAGTGTAACAAGCATTGGCAAAGCCATAGGTCTTGTCTATGCAAGAGGTATTGTTTTTGCCAATGTTTTAGCCGTGTTGTACACCAGTGTGGCTGCTGGTCAGCATGGCTAAAGGTTAGTGGCATAGAGGAGAGTAGTGTGGAGAGTAGTAGAGTGGAACGGTAAAGAGTGGAGTAGTGTTGTAAAGTGGAGTGGTAGTGAGTGTTGTGTATTGGAGTGGCATAGTGTGGATTCGCATAGAGCGGCATACACTGGAGTGGCAGATTAGAATGGACCAGTGTAGAGTGCATTGGTGTAGTGTTTTGCAGAATACAGTGGGTTATAGTGCAGTGGCGCTGAATTCATTGGCATGGAGTGGCACATATTGGAGTGGTGTAGCATGGTGTAAAGTGGCGCATAGTGTGCCGCATAGTAGAGTGGCGGAGTTCACTGGGGTAGAGTGGAGTAAAGTTGAGTGATGTAGAGGGCAGTGACGCAGAGAAGACTGGCATAGAGTACAGAGGCATAAATTGCAGAGTAGAGTAGAATAGAGTGGTAAAGAGAATAGTGCCGTAGAGTGCAGTGGCCTGGAGTGGTGTAGCGTGAAGTGGCAGAGTGGAGCGGCACAGAGTATTCATGGTATAGAGTGCAGTAGCGCAGAACAGAGTAGTGCTGCTTATTCATGGTATAGTAGCACACTGCCATTACAGACAACACATCTGGCTTACACAGAGGATTTATTTTTGGAGTTCTCTCTAGTCGCTATCATGCACTACTACGGCTGGTGTTTTTTTTTTCTTTTCAGAAATTGACAATCTACAATAAATTGGATTTATTACACAATACAAAATTATTTTATTGCACGAAACTTGGAATAGCAATGAATGTAATCACAAAGGACATGCTTCATTTACAATGCCATGCATTCCCTTTCCCTTACAAAGTCCTAGAGGTGGTCTTTTAATTTGGTCAACAATTTCCTTTAAATGTATTCTCAAGGTATTATCAAACTGATTCCTAAGTTTAACAGTAGGATTTTCATGACATAGTGGGGTTATCTTCGACATTAACAAATTTGTTTCGAGCGAGGGGCAGCATGCAAGATACCTTGCCTTAGTTCTCCCATGCAATAGCCCCAAAAATCAAGAATAATCCTTGAATACAGTATCACACTGTAGGGGCATTACTTATTGCCTGAACTGCGCTGACTGACCCAACCTGCCTGATACACCTGAAGTAGGATTTGAGCTAGCAGAAGTGTCCCATAGATTGTGCCAGGCCTAGGCAGGGGTGCTGGAGCCTGCAGATCACCGTCCGAGCGGCAACACAAGGAGAAGCAGCCTCTTGGGACCACATCCTGGGGGCTAAAAGGAGTTAAGGCTGCTGGGGCGGTCACTCCCTGCTCCCGACCCCTCTGTGTGGGCAGTGGGATGGTTGAAACCAGCTGGCTGAGACAGCCCCAGGAACTATAGCTGGAGCCTCGAGAGACACCCCACTTGTGGGGTGGCAGTGCTTGGGGAGAAGCCTGCCCTGAGACAATGCAGGTAATCCTGGGGCCCTTATCCTGGAGCGTCACCCTAAATCAGGCCGCCCAGGGCTGACGTTGGAAGTAACCTGCCAAACTTGCACTCATCCAGATGGGACTTGCCCCAGGAACGTGGCCTTGGTACACGGCAAAATAACCTGCCTTTGGCTGATGGGCCTCTGCATTGTGGAACCAGAGGTTGAAAACCTGGGCCTCCGAGGGTGAGCCTGCATCCTCCTTTTGTTTGGAGGAGTGAGCTGAAACTTTGTAGAGCAGTGACACGCGGCTTGGGGGCTTCCTCTATTGTTGACCCATCATAATAAGATGGACTGTATCACACATCTACCACTGGATGCCACACTCATTGTGATGGCATTCTTTCACCTCGAAGAGCTGTGATTAGGCTTGTGCTACCTGTTCAAAGCGGGCAGGCAGTCCACTCTGTGAAGTCCAGAGCAGGTGGGCTACAGAGCCTTTGACAGTCTCACTGGAGCATTCTTCCCACTCCATTTACATCTTAAGGGTCGTGACACTTGCCCCCTAACAGCTGAAGGATTGACTTATGTTGTGACCGCTTAGTTACCATGACAAAGAATAAGGCTGCGGCATACTCGAAAAAAAGGTTTACTTGATAAAATTACTAAACCACTTTCACTAAAGCCTATTTATAGCAGCTCACATTCATAGCCACTTCAGTCAGTACATGCCATTACAGAAACAAGAGCTTCTACTGATGCAATCCTCCAGGCAATTGCCTATAATAAACAGGCTCATTGAAGTCAATTTGGCACTCTTGGAAATGGTGTGGATCTCCTATGACAGGACCAGAGAAATGTGTGTGAGTCAGGGAGGCAGAGGGCAGAATATCAATGCTGGAAGGTGAGGAAGGGCTCCTCTCCACTGTCCAAAAACTAAAGACTATGAGCTGGGAACTCAGCATTCATGTGGAAGACGTAGGCGCAACAACCTAAAATGTGAATGCTTTTCCAAGGGAGCGAAGGGAGACAACCAGGTCCAATTCCGGGGGATCCAGTCTTCTCCCTGCTTCCTCACTGAGAATACTCACCATGCCCTCATCATGAGAATCCTGCTTGACACCTCGCCAGGCACCCTAACTGCATGCTTCCTCAAATACAGAGACAGCTATGTAATCTTTCAATCAGCCTATGGGGGAAATGTCCTCCAATACGATGCTAGCCAGATTCTCATCTTCCCCGACAACAAATAAATAGTACAGCAGCACAGACATTGCTTTGACTAGGAAAAACAAATAATGAGGTCAATGGGCCTCGGCTACATGCTGATGTTTCCAGCAAAAGTGAATGACAACCTTAACAATGTCCACTATTTTGAATCCTCCAAACAGGCATGGACATGGGTGGAAGAAAATTCAGTTCTGGCCTGGGAGACCTTTAAGGGAGAAGCCTTGGGGTGCAGCCTGCGGATAGCATTGACTCCGTAGGAATAATAAAAGGGCAGTCTGTGTGGATACCGCTTGAGGAGGCGGTTCCCAGAGAGGCGCAGTGGAGGGACCTGCATCCACAGTGGACAAAGAAATGGACGGTGACATGGAGGGGACCCTGGAAAAGTCCCTGTATGGGAAGGCGGACTGAATGGAGTGCCCTTTATGATACAACATTGGGCCCTTATGCAGATGCGTATCTGCTCCCCAGACTGCTTCTGCTGGCCCTGACATTGGCCACTCCCAACGATTATACTGAAATCACGACTATGATAATTATCAGCTGTGCACTGCCTGGGGAGAGGGAGGACATTCATTGTACCCCCCAACCGCCCCCCGCCAACCCCGTTCACCTCCTACCCCCCCTTGTTACTTGCTGTACTCAAGGTTATGTGAAATGTTACCTGATGGGGCTACAAGGCTTCTCAGGCTACAAAGCTAAAATGCGGCTACTTTTGGTCTTATATTTTCTTCCTTCCAATCCTCGTTTTTCCTCTCACTTTGTACCTTTTTTTATTTTCTGTTCATCTTTCCTTTTCTTGCCCCCACTATACAGTTATTATGTTAAGATTCAAGTGGGTTAGAGCGAAGGCTGCTTCTGCAGTGGATGTATAGTGTGGGGAGTTGGAATTTAACTTTGATGTCCAAAGTTTTCAATAGGACTGCAGACGAACATGCCCACAGCTCACAGCCTACTTCATCCGACAGTGAGGCTTGAAGTAACGGGCAATGCTGAACCATTATAGTAGGTGTTTTGGATGAACACCTGCCCCCATATTTGCACAACACAAGTGATAACAAAATCAACACTAGATAGACAATTTTATCTAAAAGGTGCAACTGGGACCAAAATGGGCTTTTAAAGACACAGAAACGCATCGACATACACGTCATAGATAGCTTATAGGTTTAAGGCCCTACTGTTTTACATCTTGCTAAAAGGAGATGAAAATAAAGTCAGATATTCTACATTTACACAATTTTTGTTCAGAGACCCTGCTTTTTTTAGTGGGAGGTGGAAGTAAGTGAGAGACAGGACACCACAATCCAATGACGAACTACATTAAATAGTGGATAAGAGAGGAGGATATAGGAGAGTGAATGAGATTTCTTAGGTCAGCCTTCCATGGCCATGCCTCACGAAATGGTAAAGGAGTAGGTGCTATGATGTGCCACATCCCAATGGATGAGGACCAATGTCTAAAAAAAATCTCTTTTCCAGCTACACCACATAATTAACCGTGTTTCACCCAGAAAGGGCTTGGTAACCCATAAGGAATGGTATACTTTTGTAGGCCTTGCACTAGTCAAAATGGGACATAATTAGCCGGAGGCAAAAATGCACTACTGTTCTGGAAACAGTTGGGGGATAACATAAGGAGGTACCCTGTAATTATCCTGGGAACTAGACACAACAGGCGCATTGTTTACTCTGGAAGAAAGAAGTGAAATAGGAAATTCACAATATAGAATAATTAGTTTGAGAAACAGGATATGCAGAAACGACATACTTTGCATCATTAAAGATGTTTGCTTTTGCAATATTATGCGACTCAAAGCTTTGTACGTCATCATCCACAAATGATTAATGCAATCTGTCTTGTGGAACACAATGTCAACGTAATGTCTCTGGTTGTGGGCAGTTTCCACAGTACACAGGCTGTTCTGATCAAAGCAAAGTAACATTTTCAAGTGGAAAATATTAAATTGTGTACCATGCCTCATAAAATTGTCAATCAAACACATTAAGCATTCACATTTTACATCAGTGGTGCTTGAAGAGATTAATTACATGACTGAAGTGCCTTTCTTGTTAAAATGCAATGCAACCATAACTATACAAAGGTCTACACATTTGCTGTACACATCAAATTAAAGTTATCATTATTCATCGTGCACATGATTCCCACTCTATTAAGCACAGTTGTCAGAGGCAGTCTCAAAAGGAGTCATTTTGTATTGTCATTGAATACACAAATGATAAATTGGTTGAAGGTTTGCATGACTCTGTGGGCTCGCATGTATATTAGTGGCAGCCGGTAATTGTAGGAGGGAGAGGGGCGGGTGGGAAGCACACTCATTCATACACGCACATCCGTTCACAATACTCCAACATTCAAATATACCCGCACACACCAAACCTTCATTTAAAAAAATAAATAAATAACACACACACTTACCTTCAGCTCGGAGGTCCCAAGAGGGTTGGTGTAAGAAAGTACCATCTTGCCTGGCATGTTACCCCCATTTTTACGTGTGTGCCAGCTTGTTTTTGTCTGTCACTGGGATCCTGCTAGCCAGGACCCCAGTGCTCAGTTTGTGGCTTGTGGCCTATATGTGTTCCCTGCGTGGTGCCTAACTATCACTGAGGCTCTGCTAACCAGAACCTCAGTGTTTATGCTCTCTGCTTTTTAAATTGTCACTGCAGGCTAGTGACCATTTACACCAATTCTGATTGCACACTGGAACACCCTTATAATTCCCTAGTATATGGTACCTAGGTACCCAGGGTATCGGGGTTCCAGGAGATCCCTATGGGCTGCAGCATTTCTTTTGCCACCCATAGGCAGCTCAGAGAATTCTTACACAGGACTGCCACTGCAGCCTGAGTAAAATAACATCCACATTATTTCACAGCAATTTTACACTGCACATAAGTAACTTAGAAGTCACCTATATGTATAACCCTCCCTTGGTGAAGGTTAGGTGCAAAGTTATTTAGTGTGAAGACACCCTAGCACTAGCCAAGGTGCCCCCACATTGTTCAAGGCAATCTCCCCGGACTTTGTGAGTGCGGGGACACTATTACACGTGTGCACTACATATAGGTCAACACCTATATGTAGCTTCACAATGGTAACTCCAAACATGGCCCTGTAACATGCCTAGGATCATGGAATTGTCCCCCCCCATGCCAAATCTGGTATTGAGGTGCCAATCCTCAGACAGGTGTCTGCCCTCCTGGGGGTCTGTGCAGCCCAGTCCCAGGAAGGGAGTACAAAAGATTTCCTCTGAGAGAGGGTGTTACACCCTCTCCCTTTGGAAATAGGTGTTAAAGGCCTGAGAGGAGTAGCCTCTCCTGGCCTCTGGGAATGCTTTGAAGGGCACAGATGGTGCCCTCCTTGCATAAACCAGTCTACACCGGTTTAGGGATCCCCCAGCCCCTGCTCTGGCACCAAACTTGACAAAGGAAAGGGGAGTGACCACTCCCCTGTCCATCACCACCCCAGGGGTGGTGCCCAGAGCTCCTCCAGGGTGTCCCAGACCTCAGCCATCTTGAATGCAGAGGTGTGAGGGCACAATGGAGGCCTCTGAGTGGCCAGTGCCAGCAGGTGACGTCAGAGACCCCTCCTCATAGGCTCTTACCTGGTTAAGTAGCCAATCCTCCTCTGAGTGCTATTTAGGGTCTCTCCTGTGGGTTCCTCTTCAGATAACAAATGCAAGGGCTCACAAGAGGTCCTCTGCACCTCCCTCTTCGACTTCTGCCAAGGATCGACCGCTGACTGCTCCAGGACACCTGCAAAACTGCAACAAAGTAGCAAGAAGACTACCAGCAACATTGTAGCGCCTAATCCTGCCGGCTTTCTCAACTGTTTCCTGGTGGTGCATGCTCTGAGGGCTGTCTACCTTCACCCTGCACTGGAAGCCAAGAAGAAATCTCCCGTGGGTCGATGGAATCTTCCCCATGCTAACGCAGGCACCAAACTTCTGCATCACCTGTCCTCTGGGTCCCCTCTCATCCTGACGAGCGTGGTCCCTGGAACACAAGAGCTGGATCCAAGTGACCCCGACAGTCCAGTGGTCCTTCTGTCCAAATTTGGTGGAGGTAAGCCCTTGCCTCCCGATGCCAGACAGTAATCCGGTCTACTGCATGATCTGCAGCTGCTAGGGCTTCTGTGCACTTTTGCAAGGATTCCTTTGTGCACAGCACAGCCCAGGTCCCCAGCACTCCGTCCTGCATTGCTCAACTCGCTGAGTTGACCACTGGCTTCGTGGGACCCTCTTTTGTTGTGTTGAGATGACCGCTGTGCTCCGATTTCTTGAACGCCTGTTCAAGTGCTGCTGCGGGTGCTGCCTGCTTCTGCGTGGGCTCTCTCTGTTGCTGAGCGCCCCCTCTGTCTCCTCCTCCAAGGAGTGAGCTCCTGGTCCTTCCTGGGCCCGGGCAGCACCCATTATCTTCAACCGCGACTGTTGCAACTAGCAAAGCTTGTTTGCGGTCTTTCTGCGTGAAAACAACTCTGCATCCTCCAGCACGCCATGGGACATCTTCTGACAAAAGGAGAAGTTCCTGGCACCTTCCATTGTTGCAGAATCTTCGGCTTCTTCCATTCGGAGGCAGCCTGTTTGCACCTTCATCCAGGGTTTAGTGGGCTCCCCCCGCCCTTGCCCTGCCCCCCATTCCCCCCCCCCCCCCCCCCCCAAAAGACACTTGCGTGACTCTTGGACTTGGTCCCCTTCATTTGCAGGTCATCAGGTCCAGGAATCCGTCTTCAGTGCTTGCAGTCAGTTGTTGTCTTTGCAGAATCCCCTATCTCAACTTTACTGTCTTTCTGGGGTAGTAGGGTAACTTTACTCTTTACTTTTCAGGGTCTCAGGGTGGGGTATCCCGGACACTCTTAGGGCCAGATGTAGCAAAGGGTTTTACCCATTCTGTCTCTATGGGAAAATGTGTTCGTACATATGTCCCTTAGTGTTTTCTAACACTCCAAGCGACCCTCTACACACTACACTAAGCCTGGGGTCCATTCGTGGTTCGCATTCCACTTTTGTAGTATATGGTTTGTGTTGCCCTTAGGCCTATTGCATCCTATTGTGATCTATAGTGTTTGCACTATTTTTCTAACTGTTTACTTTCCTGATTTTGGTTTGTGTGTATATTTTGTGTATTTTACTTACCTCCTAAGGGAGTATATTCTCTGAGATACTTTTGGCATGTTGTCACTAAACTAAAGTACCTTTATTTTTAGTAACTGAGTATTGTGTTTTCTTGTGATATAGTGCTATATGATATAAGTGGCGTAGTATGAGCTTTGCATGTCTCCTAGTTCAGCCTAAGCTGCTCTGCCATAGCTACCTCTATCAGTCTAAGCTGCTAGAACACCTCTAACCAACTAATAAGGGATAACTGCACCTGACACAAGGGGTAAGTACCATCTGGTACCCACTATATGTCAGGCTAGCCGCCTACAGTTGGGACTGCTGCCTTCCCTCACTGGCTGACCTTAGGTCAGCCATTGAGGGAAGGCAGCAATCCCAACTTCGTCACAGAGTGGGATGGGGTCAGTGAGACGTCTGACCTCACCCCACTCTGTGACAAGGTGTCACTGATTGACTCACCTTGGGCGCTTCAGGGCTTAAACCTGAAGTGTTCAGGTCAGAGTCAATGGGTGACGCTTCCCCTCTTCATCGAGGGGGAGGGCCTCGAGGCACCTTTGCTGAGCCAAAGAAGTCACACCCATAGGAGCTGTGACTTCTTCAGCCCAGCAAAGTTCAGCTCAGGCAGCCAGGAGTCTGCACAAATCGCACATGTGTTGCTCCCGGCTGCCTGAGCTGAACATGAAGAGTGTCTGTCAGGCTGACCTTTGCTCAGCCTGACAGGCACTCTCCATGAGGGGCAACAGGGGTGGGGGCTGGTCCCTCCACCCTAAAGGGCGGGCCGTGGCTGATATTAGACGATCCTCTCCAAAACTAAGCTAAACAGGGGCCTCATTAAGAAATGGCTGGTATTTCCTGCGGTAATAATGCAGCTGGCAAATACGACACTGCAGGGCGCTGTATTACCACATGGTTCTGAGTTCTGCACCTTGAAATGGACGCTAAAGGCGTGGTAGTGCAAGTTACAAGGGCTCACCCTCCAAATTAATGTTTTTTGCTAGTGAAAGCTTGCATTGCAATAATCACTGCAAATCTCTGAATTCAGATTCAAGGGCAAACTGGCACTTGTGAACAAAAATCCAAAATAATTTAATAGACAGAATGAGGGGCCTACGGGTACACAGCTGGATTTGTATATTCTGGACATGAATAAAGCCTGCAGCATCAAGCTAACATCCACTACATGCTGATACTGGGAAACAGTGCACAAAAACAAATCATGCTGAAGATATCAGAGCCATGGATATAAAAGACTAGCACCCTTCGCCAATGTAACCCATGCACTCGGAGACTGTCAATAAATTATCTGCAGCCAGAAAAAATTAGTTCAGACTTAAATGGGCATTTCCAAATCAGGTTTTAGTTCAATATTTGTGCTTCTTAGTGGCAACGCTTTCTATCGGTTTAGATCGCAGAAGAGAAAATGTAAAAAAAAAAAAAAAAGAAAAAAACGACAAGGGGAAACCCGGAGCAACCTTCCCAGAAATGCCATAGTCTCACAACCCTGTGCAGCAGTGGCCTGCTATTTTGGACTACCCAAAAGTGTCTGTGGGTCGAGCTCAGGGAGGACAGCCAAACCGGCAGAAATTCCTAGGTGCCAGGTTCATCATCAGGAAATTTAAATTAAAAACAGATTCTGCTGCTTCTGCCTGCGCAGAGTCCAGACACTGCAGCATTAGAGTGAGACCGAGTCTGTCCACGTGCACTTGTACCAACCTGAGAGGCACCAGTGGCCCTATCCTGGGTTACATCACATGAAGAACCAACAGTCAGGAGGGGGCGGAGTCAAGATGGCGACCAGGGCAGTGGCATAAACCGGAGATCCGAGTGGGCCCCTGTTAAAATCTATTTAAATATTTTGTAATTGGCTGGCCCTGGTAGGGACACACAAGGACGAGGGGCCTGGGGCACAGAGTGCGGAGGTGCAGACCCCCGAGCAGCAAACAGGCGAGCCCCTGACAGATACACAGCCTACAGGTGGCCTGCAGGTGGAGCAAACTGTGCGGCCACAGAGCTGTGGAGCAGAGCAGATGAGGCCCTGAGACGTATGGAGCGAAGTGCAGAGAGCGGCTGGACCGCCGTCAATGCGACGAGCTGCGGAGGTGAGGTACAAAGAGAACATCCCCACCCAGTGCGAGGAGAACAGCGTGGATGCAACGAGACGGGACGAATCTGCGACCCGGACGAGAGGGCACGCAAGCTGGCTATTGCTGGGCGTGAACCCACCGCCTGGCTGTTGATAAGAGAGGAGAGGTGGAATGCTGGTGTCCTTGGCCGCAGGACCCATATGATACCGTGCAGGGGTGGCCTCCCCTGCTGGCCTTGTTCGGACGCGATTGGACGGCCTTATAGCTGTGCGGGGAGGGCCTGCACGAGGCGGCAGAAGCGGCAGATGCCCTCTTGCTGCTGTTGGGCATCTCGCTTTCCCCGGTTTGTCCCGAATGGGCAGTGCCCCGCCCCACCGGTAGACGAGTGGTGCTGGGGGGGTTGTGCAGTGACCGGGTGACACTCCTTTCGGAAGGTGGCAAGAACATGCAGAACATAGGGGGGACACCACTTCCACTTGCTAGACCTTAATTATTCACCAGTCAAGATCGACTACTATAAGGGTGGTGTTGGCCCTGCAACGCCACGATGATGGGAAAGCCTAGGGGCAGTAAAACCCCCTTCCAGGGTCCTGACACAATGAGCACCATAGAATCTACCACAGTGGCCTTGGAGTCCAGGATTCGTTGATTCAATCTCTGTGAATGTGAACCTGCTCAGGGTGGACCACCGCACCTTGGCAGAGCGGGTTGCTGAGAAAGTCTACGCTTACCTCTCTGAGACCCAGAGTCACAGAACTCCAAACTCAAATGCAGGGGCTTCAGGAAGAGGCAGTCGCTTTGCACAAACAAGCGGAGGATGCTGAGGGGAGATCTAAGCGTAACAATATTAGACTCCTGGGCTTTCCTGAACGATCTGAGGGCCCCAGTGTGGAGCTGTTTGTGGAGCAATGGCTGATTGACAATGTGCTGGGAGGAACCCCTCCTGGTTCTTTTCAGTGGAAAGGGCTCACCGGATACCTGGGAGGCCCCTCAAGCCCGGTTACCCACAACGACCCATTATAGCTTGCCTCCTGAACTTCAGAGATTGTGATCAGATTCTTCAACTGTCCCAAACAACTGGTCCATGGCGACATGAGAATGCAGCGATAACCGCCTCTCCGGACTTCACCACAGAGGTACAAAGACAACGTAGCTCATATGGTAAGGTGAAGCAGCTCCTAAGGGAACTGAACGTCAAATATGCACTCTTGTTCCCAGCCAGAATGAGAATAGTGGATGGCGAGGCTACTCAGCTGTTCTCTGCTCCTGAGGATGTATGGACATTGCTGCATGCCAAGGGATTGGCAGGCTCTCCATAGAAGGTCAGGGACGAAACAACCTGGCTGACTCGCAGGCTAAACGGTGACCCCGCAGACCACCCAAAATCAAACCCTCCCGAGTACAGGTGGTTAAAGAAAGAGCAGAGGCGGTCCTGGAGGCCTCTAAGCTGTCACTTAATCCTTTCCATGTACTGGACGACAGACCAGCAGGAGACCTGGTCTCCGAGGGGGCCACCCGGCCTCCTCACAGACCTCCGATGGGGATGGGTTGGTGCTAACTCCTCATACAGCAGATGACCTATAGTGACAGGATCAATGAACCATGTTCTGCCCCAAGGCCTCCCTACTAGTGAGGTGCCTGTGTTGCGATGGGCCCACGTGTTGCATGCCCATGCTTCTCCGTATGGGCGCCAGCTGCCTCAATACCCTTCATATGGGGGCCAGTTCCAGCAGTACTCTTGATGGTACGACCTCTGTTGCACCAAAAAGGTCTGGATTAGTGTGTGGTCCGCTGCCTCCCCACATGGACTAACAGTGTTTGATGACAACTGTTCTACACTGGATGCACTGTTGGGGAAGTTTTGGCTTGCTGCTTGTTGTGGCACATGCCTGGGATCAGGGAGTTGTTTAAAATGTTTTTTATAGTCCGATATGTCTGGGTCAAGGGGGGGTTGGTTGGCGACACCTGGGACAGGGCGGGGGGGAGAGATGGTGCTGGACATGTTACATTGTTGTTATGGGATCTGATTACACTTCCTCAATATGGAATGTCTGCAGAATGGGGACCCCGGCTTACAAGAAACGCATCTGACACACGGCAAATTACTTAAACTAGGTTGTAGGTGGAAAGGGCAGATATTTGGCATAGGATACTCTGCATATGCTAGAGGAGCACTTATTTGGATAGCCCCAGGGTTGCCCTTTGTTCAGGAGACGACAGATATAGAAGGCCGTTCGGGTCCTTCTGGAAGGCACACAAGATGGGCGTTCTATCATGCTTGCGTCAACCTATGCTCCCAACACTGCGCAGGGCACTTTCCTAAGCATGCTCTCCCCTGCCCTACTACAGTACCCTGAGGCACCAGGACTATGGGCAGGGGACTTCAATTGCATACATGACACTGACCTGGATTGGTCAAGTCCTCCCCTTCCAAACACACCAGGTCTATAGATAACCAGATACTTACGGCAGTGGTGGTCTTCTCTAGGTCTCCACGATGTCTGGGGTATGCATCATCCCAGTGACAGGGAATCTTCTTACTATGCTCCTGGATATCAGAGCCATACCTGATTAGACTATTTCTTTTGTAATTCAGAGGGCTGGCCTATGACGCGTGACTGAGTATCTGGGCAGGACATTGTCAGACCACAACACCGTCAGACTTAAATTTCAGTGAGGGGGAATGCCAAACCACCCACACCCATGTGGATAATGAGAGTTGAGACCCTGTGAGACACTGCATATAGGGAAACAATTAAGAACCACATCTCAGAATACTTCACTATCAATTCAGGCTCTCTGGGTGACCTAAGAGTGGAGTGGGATGCCATGAAAGTGGTGTTGAGAGGCCATTGTATGGCAACTTCCTGGGCATCCCTCCTATGCATTATAACGGACTTAGAGGATAGCATTCGGGGATAGAAAAGGAAGAGGTACACTCCCCTCTCCACGCCCTCGCCTGATAGCGAGGCGAGGCCTTTACCGTGAGGAACTAAAGCGCCTTTGCAATAACAACTATAAGTCATATCTAGTTCGACAACACAGGGAAAGTGATAAACATGGACGTGTTTTGGCGTGGCTGCTGCGTTCTGAAACACCTCAACTATCCTGGGAGCAATTCGGGACTGCAGAGGCCAGGTAGTACACTTGCAGGAAGCGATCAATGAAACCTTTGCCCTTTATTATGAGCAACTCTACTCCTCACCCGCCGGCCCTTCCCCCGATAACGCCCAGATGTTTTTGCAGAATCTCACCTTACCTCATCTAACGCAGTCCCAGAGTGATGAGTTGGATAAACCCATTGCAATAGATGAGATTAAGCTAGCAATCCAGCAAGCGACCAGGGGGAAGACACCAGGAATAGACAGGTTCCCAGTGGAATTCTATGCCACTTTTGGAGCTATCCTTACACCACGACTTCTAGACATGTATGAGGTTGCCCACCAAGGGGAACTGTCAGACTCGCTGTGTGAGGCACTCATTGTAGTACTACCTAAACTGGGCAGGGATCCACTTAACACAAGCTCATACTGCCCCAGTCAATGCTAAACATTGACTACAAAATCCTGAGTAAAATCCTAGAAAATAGATTGACGTCGTTAACTCCAACTGATCCACCCTGACCAATGTGGTTTTGTCCTGCACAGGGTCACGCACCATAACATTAGACGATTGTGCCATATCTTAGATGCAGTGTCAGGGGAGACAGACCATCCAGTGGCAGTCTCCCTAGACTTTGAAAAGGCGTTTGATACCCTGGGTTAGTCATATTTAACACAGGTCCTCCGGCGCTTTGGAATGGGCCCATACTTCTCGCGATGGGTTACACTGTTATACAGTGCCCCACATACGTAGGTGTGCACACGGTTGCCCAGTTATTTTGCTCCTTTCCAGTAAAACGGGGCACGCACCAGGGTTTGTTCCCTCTTGCAGGTGCTATTTGCCCTAGCAATGGAACCCCTGGCAATTAGTCTCCGAAACAGGGGAGTTGATTGGGGAATCCAGGTGAAACGTCAGTGGCACATTACTTCAATGTATGCGGATGATGTTCTGATTTACTTGAGATGCAGAGGGCTCACTCCCAGATTTGTTTGTCCTGTTGGACGGGTTTGCTGAAGCACCTGGCCTACGGGTAAACTTGGGGAAATCCTGTGTGTTCCTGCTGAGAACAACTGATGGCTCTCAATTTGTCCACTTGGGTGACTGACGACTTCCCTGATCACAGGGGACTTCCCTGATCACAGGGGACTGTTATATATATATATATTACACTGAGGCTGACCTACTTGAGGGTAACCATGGCAGGGACTTGACTTCGCTGCGCCGCTCCCTCCCCTTCTGGACGTGGCTTCTCCTCTTTCCCATGGGACAAGCATCTATAGCTAAGATGCTGGAACTGCCCCGACTTTTATACTTTTTTGTGGCATTGCTGGTCATCCCACTGAAATCCTTCTTTCAAACCTTGAGAAGCTTATTAACAGTGCTTATATGGAGCTAAGGTCGGAAGAGGGTACCCCAAACTGCGCTCCAAGAGCCGGTGCAGGAGGTGGGAATTTGCAGCGGCGCAGCTACAATGGTCCATGTGCTGGATAGCTGGCGACTTGACGTCAGAAGGGGATATAGTGCAGGCCGCGCTCGGTGAGTGCTTGAATGGCTGCTGGATGCTGGACAGTGGCATCCTGAAACTGGCCTACTCATGCGAACGGCACGGTTGGTATGAAAGCGTTATATCAAACCTCTGCAGAGGGTGATGCCCTACTCCCAGTGACTCCCTTTATGCCTTTATTGCGTCGCCGTCGGCATTGGTATAATTTAATTCCCTGAGAGGCTGGTGGGGTGCGCTGCTTGGGGGGGTGGGGGGGGGGGGGGATCTGTACAGCGATGGATTGCTGTTATCCTTTAAGGAACTTGTGGGAGCACACGACCTGGACCCAGGACAATTTCTTGCCCATAATGCGATGAGCAGGGTGATAGACAGGTTATGGCATCTGGGACAGGCTGAACCCCCTACCCACAGCAGACTACACTGTATACTATCACAGGGGCAGACCCGCAAAGCAATCTCAGTTCTATACTTAGCACTGCAGGAGCCCCGGACCATTCGGCACCCACGAAGTAAGACCAGATGGGAAGACTGTTTGGGCATTACTTTTACTGATGAGCATGGGTGATGGCTTTAGAACGAGTGAAGTATCTCATGCAACAGTAGACTGAAATACACACAATTCAATTATTTACACCAAACTTATTTAACCCTGTCGCCCACATTCACTCCCTGGTGCGGTTCACGACCAGTGGCCAACACCCGGGAGGGGGTTAAAAATGCACCAGAGGATTTTTTTTATTTTTCACCTTTGGAGATGCGGAACAACTTCTGCGTCTCCATCCCGCCCCCTCTCCCGCCCCTTTGTGACGTCAGCGTGCCGCGAGGTGCGCTGACGTCACTTTTTTCCCCATCCGGAGCAGAAGCAGATCAGGTAAGAGTCCTCTTCTGCTCCGGTGGGGAAAAAAAGGCCAAAACGGCATCCCCGGATACCAGGGAGGCATCGATGGAAAGGGGGGCTCTCCCCTTTCCATCAATGCCTCCCTGGCACTGTTTCTGGCCATGGATCGCAGCGCGGCTGCAATCCATGGCCAGGAAACGCCCCTAGACACCAGGGATCTTCTTTGAGAGGGTCGGCCCCCTTGTAAAAGGGCCACCCCCCCCCCCCCCGGGCATTATTTTTCCCATCGGTACTGTTTTGGGGGGATGATCGCACCCCCATATTTAAAAATAAAATTAAAAAAAGTTAAAAAATGTAATAATTCAAAACAAAATGGCGGGGTTGGCCCTCAGAACACTGGCCGACCCCTGGGGGTAATAAAAAAAATCTAGTTTTCCCTGGGGGGGCCGATCGCCCCCCCTCCCCCCACCAGTGAAAACTAAATTGTAATAAAAAATATAAAAAATAAAATTGTTGGTGGTCAGCCCTTAGGGTGACCATCTAAGGGGCCTTTTTTTCTTTTTTTTTTTTATACATGAGTGCTTTGGGAAAGCACACATGTATGAAAAAAAAAGTTATGTAAAATTAGTGTCTCTGTCTCTCTCTCTCCATATATATATATATATATATATATATATATATATATATATATATATATATATATATATATACACACACACACACACATATATACACACACATATATACACACACATATATACACACACACACACACATATATACACACACACACACACATATATATATATTTTTTCCTGGTTTTTCCGACGTGTTGGTGTGTATCTGGGCCTTTAACAACGCCCACCTCACGCCCATCACTGCCACTCGCTTGTGGGCTTGCAATTCAAAAATCCTTTGATTACATTGGTAAATGGTTTACCTTTGTCCCTCCTTGGGGAGGTTTTGTTACCGCCTTGGCCATCGTCCCAGGTACATGGCTAATCGCACTTTTGCAGTTACGTTTAAATGCGAGCAAACTTCTTTTCCTTTTGTGTATCTCTTCACCTAATGCTCATGGTGGCCGTGGCACTCTGAATCGGCTCCCTTATGTGAAAGTGTTTAACTTTCAATTTTCAATTTATGTGGCAAGAAAAGTCAGGTTAGGAGTTTATAACGCTAATAGCTCTAACTCGAGCAGATGCAAGACCCATTGCATTGTAAATGCTTGTTTTTCTTTTGTGTGTTGTTTACTGAAAGCCACAATTGGCCCCCCAGGGAAACCACACATATACATAAAAGTCATATATATATATATATATATATATATATATATATATATATATATATATATATATATATATATATATATATATATATATATATATCAATATCATAGCGAACAATTTCACTGCACTCCACGAGGACCGTGATCAAGACTCCTTGGTGAGTCGAAACGCGTTGGTGGTTATTGACTGCAATAAAATACACGTTTGTTTGTACCTCGTGGAGTGAGGCGAAATTTTTCGCCATTACATAATTTCGATATTGGTCTTCTCTGTCACTGGGCAGCGGAGTGCGCGGCCCAGCAACCCTTCGACCGCTTTGTTTCTGAACATTATATATATATATATATATATATATATATATATATATATATATGGAAAATGTCACTTACCCAGTGTACACCTGTTCGTGACAAGAGACGCTGCAGATTCACATGCTGTGCATTATCCTGCCATCTAGTGTTGGGCTCGGAGTGTTACAAGTTGTTTTTCTTCTAAGAAGTCTGAGTAACGAGATCGAGGGACTCCTTCCCTTTCGGCTCCATTGCACATGGGCGTCGACTCCATCTTAGATTGTTTTCCCCGCAGAGGGTGAGGTAGGTGTTTTGTATATAGTAATAGTGCCCATGCAATGGAGTAAGTATGTATGTACATAATGTGTCTAAAACTGATTTACATTTGTAAATATATAAGTTTTATTTTTATCAACTTATAACGGCTACAGGCTCCCGGGGAGGTGGGAGGGCGCATGTGAATCTGCAGCGTCTCATGCCACGAACAGATGTACACTGGGTAAGTGACATTTTCCATTCGATGGCATGTGTAGCTGCAGACACACATGCTGTGCATAGACTAGTAAGCAGTTATCTCCCCAAAAGCGGTGGTTTAGCCTGTAGGAGTTGAAGTTGTTTGAAATAATGTCCGTAATACTGCCTGTCCTACTGTGGCTTGTTGTGTTGTTAATACATCCACACAGTAATGTTTTGTGAATGTATGAGGCGTAGACCATGTGGCTGCCTTACAGATTTCTGTCATAGGTATATTTCCCAGAAAGGCCATTGTGGCGCCTTTCTTTCTAGTGGAGTGTGCCTTCGGTGTAATAGGCAGATCTCTCTTTGCTTTTACATAGCAGGTTTGAATACACTTAACTATCCACCTGGCAATGCCTTGTTTGGATATTGGATTTCCTGCATGAGGTTTTTGAAAAGCTACAATTGTTTTGCGAAACTGTTTGGTTCTATCAATGCAATACATTAGTGCCCTTTTGATGTCTAATGTATGTAATGCCCTTTCAGCAACAGAGTCTGGTTGTGGAAAAAATACTGGGAGTTCCACAGTTTGATTTAGGTGGAACAGTGATATAACTTTTGGTAAAAATATGGGATTTGTGCGTAGAACCACTTTATGTTTGTGTATTTGTATAAAGGGTTCTTGTATGGTAAATGCTTGTATTTCACTAACTCTTCTAAGAGATGTGATAGCTATTAGGAAGGCTACTTTCCATGTTAACTATTGCATTTCACAAGAGTGCATGGGTTCAAATGGTGGACCCATGAGTCGTGTTAATACAATATTGAGGTTCCATGAGGGAACTGGCGGTGTTCTTGGGGAAATGATTTTTAGACCCTCCATAAATGCTTTTATGACTGGGATTCTAAAGAGCGATGTTGAATGTGTATTTTGCAGATAGGCAGAAATTGCTGTGAGATGTATCTTAATGGATGAAAAAGCTAGCTTAGATTTTTGTAAGTGTAATAAGTAGGGTACAATGTTTTTTGTGGACACATGTAGTGGTTGAATTTGATTATTATGACAGTAATAAACAAATCTTTTCCATTTATTTGCGTAGCAATGTCTTGTAGTAGGTTTCCTAGCTTGTTTAATGACCTCCATACATTCTTGTGTAAGATCTAGATGTCCAAATTCTAAGACTTCAGGAGCCAGATTGCTAGCTTGAGCGATGCTGGATTCGGGTGTCTGATCTTCTGTTTGTGTTGAGTTAACCGATCTGGTCTGTTTGGTAGTTTGATATGAGGTACTACTGACAGATCTAGTAGTGTTGTGTACCATGGTTGGCAAGCCCAAGTTGGTGCTACTAGCATTAGTTTGAGTTTGTTTTGATTCAATTTGTTTACTAGATACGGAAGGAATGGGAGAGGGGGAAAGGCATAAGCAAATATCCCTGACCAACTCATCCATAACGCATTGCCCTTGGAGTGAGGGTGTGGGTACCTGGACGCAAAGTTTTGGCATTTTGCATTTGCTTTTGTTGCGCATAGGTCTATTTGCAGTGTTCCCCAGTTTTGAAAGTAAGTTTGCAGTATCTGGGGACGAATTTCCCATTCGTGGATCTGTTGGTGATCGACAGATTGTCGGCCAACTGGTTTTGAATTCCTGGGATGTACTGTGCTATTAGGCGAATGTGATTGTGAATCGCCCAATGCCAAATCTTCTGTGCTAAGAGACACAGCTGTGATGAGTGTGTCCCTCCCTATTTGTTTAGTTAATACATTGTTGTCATGTTGTCTGTTTTGACAAGAATGTGTTTGTGTGCTATTAACGGTTGAAATGCTTTCAATGCTAGAAACACTGCTAGTAGTTCTAGTTGATTTATATGAAGCTGGCTTTGTTGAGTGTTCCATTGTCCCTGGATGCTGTGCTGGTTGAGGTGTGCTCCCCCCACCCTACCATGGAAGCATCTGTTGTGATCATGTATTGAGGCACTGGGTCTTGGAAAGGCCGCCCTTGGTTTAAATTTATAGGATTCCACCCTTGAAGCGAGGAGTGTGTTTGGCGGTTTATCAACACTAGATCTTGAAGTTGACCCTGTGCTTGTGTCCATTGTGTTGCTAGGCACTGTTGTAAGGGCCGCATGTGTAATCTTGCATTTGGGACAATGGCTATGCATGAAGACATCATGCCTAGAAGTTTCATCACAAACCTTACTTGATACTGTTGGTTTGTGTGCATGTTTAGTATTAAGTTTTGGAATGCTTGTACCCTTTGTGGACTTGGAGTGGCAATCCCTTTTCCTGTGTTGATTGTTGCGCCTAAGTATTGTTGTATTTGACACGGTTGTAAGTGTGACTTTAGGTAGTTTATTGAGAACTCTAGCTTGCGAAGGGTTTCTACGACATATTTTGTGTGTTGAAGACACTGTTTCTGAGTGCTGGTTTTTATTAACCAATCGTCTAGGTACGGGAATAAGTGTATGTGCTGTCTTCTGATATGCGCAGCAACGACCGCAAGGCATTTTGTGAATACCCTTGGTATTGTTGTTATCCCGAATGGTAACACTTTGACTTGGTAATGTACTCCTTGGATTACAAACCTTAAGTATTTCCTGTGGGAAGGATGTATGGGTATATGGAAGTAAGCATCCTTGAGGTCTAATGTTGACATGTAGTCTTGTCGTTTGAGCAAGGGAATCACATCTTGAAGTGTCACCATGTGAAAGTGATCTGATTTGATGTCAAGATTTAGTGTTCTGAGATCTAAGATGGGTCTCAGTGTTTTGTCCTTTTTTGGTATTAGAAAATACAGGGAGTAAACACCTGTTCCTTTTTGATGGTTGGATACAAGTTCTATTGCTTCTTTTTGTAACAAGGCTTGGACTTCTAGCTGTAATAGATCCAAGTGCTGTTTGGACATGTGTGCTTTTGGAGGCACATTTGGTGGTAATTGTAGGAATTCTATGCAATAACCATGTTGGATAATGTCTAGGACACACAAGTCTGTAGTTATGTCTTTCCAAGTTTTGCAATAATCTGTGAGTCCTCCCCCCCTCCCCCCCCACTGGTGTTATGTGTTGGGGATTTGTGACATTGGAGTGTTGGGGATTTGTGACATTGGAGTCACGGTTTAGTTTGTGGGGTTTTTGGGCTTTGGAATTTCCCTCTTGTTTTAGGGAACTGTCCACCCCTATATTGACCCCGAAAGCCTCCTCTTTGGTATTAGCCCTGGTATGTGGGTCTGGCCTGTGAGGTTGAAGGTTCTGTACTTTGGGTTCGAAACCTCCCCCCCCCCCCTAAAGTGTGGCTTCCTAAAGGTGCCTCTGCTCTGTGGGGAGTAGAGCGCGCCCATGGCTTTGGCCGTGTCTGTGTCTTTCTTTAGCTTTTCTATAGCTGTATCCACCTCTGGCCCAAACAACTGTTGTCCATTAAAGGGCATATTAAGCACAGCCTGCTGATCTCTGGCTTAAATCCAGAGGTGAGTAGCCATGCGTGTCTCCGAATGGTGACCGCAGTGTTTACTGTTCTGGCGGCTGTGTCCGCTGCGTCCATAGCCGATCTTATCTGGTTGTTGGAGATACTTTGGCCCTCCTCCACCACTTGTGCTGCACGCTTCTGAAACTCTTTGGGAAGATGTCCAATGAAATGTTGCCTTTCGTCCCAATTAGCCCTGTCATATCTTGCCAATAAAGCCTGTGAATTGGCAATGCGCCATTGATTGGCTGCTTGTGCTGCAACTCTTTTCCCTGCTGCATCGAACTTTCGACTTTCTTTGTCGGGTGGTGGTGCATCCCCAGAAGTAGAGTTTGCCCTTTTCCGGGCTGCCCCTACTACCACTGAGTCAGGTGTTAGCTGTTGCGTGATGTACACAGGGTCCGTAGGGGAAGGTTTGTACTTCTCCACCCTAGGTGTGATGGTTCTGCCTTTGACTGGGTCTTGAAACACCTGTTTTGCGTGTTTTAACATGCCTGGTAACATAGGCAGACTCTGGTATTGGCTATGTGTTGACGACAGGGTATTGAATAAGAAGTCGTCCTCTATAGGTTCAGAATGCAGTGCTACATTGTTAAAAGTAGCTGCTCTGGACACCACCTGCATGTAAGCAGTACTGTCTTCTGGTGGTGATGGTCTTGCCGGGTAGCAATCTGGACTATTGTCAGATACTGGTGCATCGTATAGATCCCATGCATCTGGGTCATCTTGGCTCATCCCTGTGTGTGTTGGTGATTGCATCATTGGGGGTGTTGCAATTAGTGACAGTTGTGGTGAGTGCTGTGGCGATGGCTGTGGAGAAAAACATGGTGGAGTTTTTTTCTTTCGCCACTTTGCTTTTGGCTGTTTTTCAGTTTCCTGGAAAGCGAGTTTCCGTTTCATTTTAATTGGGGGAAGAGTTCTTATTTTCCCTGTGTCCTTTTGTATATGGAGCCTTCTTTGTGTATAGTCTGGCTCTCCCATCTCTAGTTCTTGTCCGAATTTATGGCCTTGTAGTTGTGATGAAAGGCCTTGTTCTTCGGTATAGGAGCTCTGTTTCGGCTCCGAGGCTGGATGTTTCGGGACCGAAACCTTTTCAGCAGTCTTTTTCGGCTCTGAAGCCACCTTTTTCGGTTTCGGGGTGCCGATATCTCGGTGCCGAGTTTGGTCGGAGCCAGTATCTCGGTGCCAAGTATACACTGTGCCGGTATCTCGACCTGAGTCGGATGTCTTCGGCTGTTGCGAGCCCTTTTTTGGTGCCGATGCTTGGTCACCGTGTTTACGGGTTAAGCCATGGCCTGTCGGCGGTGGCGTCCCCTGGGCTTTCATTATTTTTGTGTGAGTTTTGGCCGGGGCAGTTTTACTCACTGTTTGTTGCCTTGCTCTCGGCGACGTCCGAGTCAGGAATGGAGAAAGTCTCCTCTTCTTCGACGTCGGGGTGCTCCTCCGGCGTTGACGCCATTTGAAGCCTTCAAGCTCTCCAGTCCCGTAGCGTCTTCTTCGACCAAAATGCCCGACAGGCCACGCAGGTATCCTCTTTGTGTTCGGGGACAAACACAAATTACAGACCAAATGCTGGTCTATATAAGGATACTTAGCGTGGCATTCGGGGTAGAAGCGGAATGGGGTCCGTTCCATGAGCCTTGAAGACGCACGCAGTCGGGCCGACCAGGCCCCAGCGGGGAATGGAAGCCCGAAGGGCTACCGGAGCTCTTCTTTTCTTCGGTGTCGATGTGCTATTACTAACCCGATACCGAGCGCAAACAATAGCGTCAAATTTTTCCGATATTTAACTAACTTTCCGAACCGAAACACAGAGCGAAGAAGAACACGACTGAACCCGATGGCGGAAACAAAACAATCTAAGATGGAGTCGACGCCCATGCGCAATGGAGCCGAAAGGGGAGGAGTCCCTTGATCTCGTGACTCAAAAATACTTCTTCGAAGAAAAACAACTTGTAACACTCCGAGCCCAACACTAGATGGCAGGATAATGCACAGCATGTGTATCTGCAGCTACACATGCCATCGAACATATATACATATACTGGAAGATGCAGGATCACAAGAAAACAACAGCCAGCCAGTGTATGTATGTATGTATGTATGTATGTATATATATATATATATATATATATATATATATATATATATATATATATATATATATATATACACATACACACACACACAAACTCGAAAATATTTTGTGAACAAGAATCTCACCTCACTCCACAAGGTTCAAATTAACATGTTTTATTGCAAGTATAAAAAATGAAAGAAAAGAGGGACTTCATTTACCGTGATCAAGACTCCTGGAGAGTCGAAACGCGTAGGTGGCTGTTGCTTGCAATAAAACATGCCAATTTGAACCTCGTGGAGTGAGGTGAGATTCTTGTTCACAAAATATATATATATATATATATGCATGCATGTATGTCTTTTCTGTAGTGGCAGTTGCCATAAAGTAGCGCAGATAGTTTGTCCTGCTGCAAAGGATATACATTTATATGTATTTAGCTGAGTGGATTAGTAAAGGCAAGCGTTACCTTCGCTTTAAAACAAATGTTATGCCAGGGGGACTATGGAAATATGAGTGGCACTTTTGCTGGGTAGTACTGAGGGAATTAGAAGAGGAGGTAATGGGAGGCAGAGCACCAAAAATGACTGTTGCACTGGGTGCCCCCAGCGCTGAAGGCTGTGATGATGGGTTTGTGGTAAGGTGAAGTAATACATTCTTTTTTTTGTTTTCAGTGTTTTCAGAGAATCTGCAAAATTGGAGAAGAAGCGAAGGTAAGGTGACGACATTTCCTATTGTACACAACAAACATACCCACGAGCAATTTTGTGACTATCTGCCTTCTACGTAGGCTAGTAATTTAGAGGGACAGTTTAGCCAGTAGCAGAGATGGCGTCTCGTTGGATGACTGCTGATCAAGCCCTAACTCGGGTTATGGAGGACAGTTCTGATGTAGGCTCAGAGACTGAGACAGCAGACACCGAGACAGCATCTGAGGGAGAGGACAATGGGGCAGAATCTGGGAGTGATTTTTCAGTCGGCGGAGTCCCATCCGACGACACCTCTTCCAGTGAGTCTGAAGGAGACCATGACAACAGCCGTGCTGTCCCTTCGCAAGCACATTCTGGGCAGCTGGACCACATTGGGTTAGTCGAACCCAGAGAGCACGTACTTGCGGCTGCAAGCACAGAGAGAGTGCTCTCTCTGCAGCCCCCCTGTTTAGTTCAACCCCAAATTCCACCTTTTACTGGTGACGCTGGATGTAAAGTCGATACAGCTAACTTTTTGCCAGTCGACTACATCTATCTATTTTTGGATGTTGACTTCCTTCAGAAAATTGTGCAGCAAACAAATTTGCGTGCAGACCAATTTCTGAGGGAGCGCGGAGGCACTCTTGGGCCCTGTTCTAGGGCACGCCAGTGGACTCCCACTTCGCTGGCAGAGTTGAAGATATTTTTGGGCCTTACGCTCAAAATGGGGTTAGTGCAGAAGCCCACCTTGCAGTCCTACTGGACGACTCGAACAGTTTGGATAACTCCCATCTTCGCACCATACATGAGCAGAGATCCTTTTTTGCTACTGCAGCGCATGCTGCATTTCAAAGACAATTCTGCTGCATTGCCCCGGGACCATCCAGATCATGACAGGTTGTTCAAAATTCGGCCTGTCATGGAACATTTGTCTGCCAGGTTTCCAGAGATCTATACTCCTGGAAAGAATATAGCAGTCAATGAGTCCTTGATCCTGTACAAAGGATGGCTGCTTTTCAGACAGTACATTGCGAGCAAAAGAGCTTGCTATGGCATAAAGCTGTACATGCTGTGTGAGAGCTCTTCTGGCTATGTGTACATCTTGAGAGTGTATACAGGGAAGGATTCTACCCTAAACCCTGTAGGTTGCCCTCCCGCGTTAGGGGTCACAGGTAAGATTGTATGGGAACTTGTCCAGCCACTTCTTTACAAAGGTTATAACTTTTATGTGGACAATTTCTATACAGGAGTAGAGCTGTTCAGTGAGCTCTACAAAGCTGGCACTGTGGTCTGGGGTACAGTTTGTTGTAACCGCAAAGGATTCCCGCAGGAACTTGTTTGCAAGAAGCTCCAGAAATCATAGAGTACTGCATTGCGTTCTAACGAAGTGCTCGCAGTCAAGTTCTTAGATAGGCGTGATGTATACGTGCTCACTACAATTCATGATGAGAGCACTTCTCCCATCACGGTTTGGGGTCAGATGGCCAAAGTCCACAAACCCATCTGTATACTTGATTACAATAAGTACATGGGTGGAGTGGACAAGAACGACCAGGTTCTTCAACCATACAATGCGTGTCGTAAAACTCGCACTTGGTACAGGAAACTGTTTACCCAACTGATTCAGATGGCAACTTATAATGGGTATGTTGTTTACCGTCAGACAACCACAGGAAGACTCATGACTTTCCATGACTTCCAGTTGTCTCTAATTGAAAGCCTCACTGCTGTTACAGAAGCAGCAGCAGCCTCTACCTCATATGTTCTGGAGGATGTGGCAAGGCTGCAGGAGTGACACTTTGCTGATCGCATTCCTAAAACACCCAAAAAGGATTGTCCATGTCGTCGCTGTAAAGTGTGCTCAAAGCATGGAAAGCGGCAGGAGTCTCGGTATTACTGTCCCCAGTGTCCATCACAACCAGGCCTCTGTATCTCTACTTGCTTTACGTTGTATCATGCTAAAGCAAAGTTCTGGAAAATCGACTGAGGTTGAGCTGCTGTTGGGTAATCCTTTCAGTGGCAGTGCATGGATACCGAACGTACATGGGCCACAGAATTTTACTTCATCATGGACTTCCTTTTGGACTGCTTGAGAGCTAGATCCACTGTCAGAACGTGGTCTGTGTTCTGTTCAATTAACATGCATTATATTCCCCCTACTGCATATACTAGTGGACAGAACATATGCCACATTGCCACGGAGTACCCTTTCTTCACCAGCATGTCTACCTTACTTTCAACTGTAGATATGCTCTCTCAGTTCGAGGAATCACTTTGTACGGCATACTTGGAAACCCCCACCTTGCATCCACAAACTAGTATAGGGTCACTTGCCAATTATACAGGATTAGCCAGGACTCTGATGAGAACAGAGACATGAATGGGTAAGGAAAACTTATGGTAGGAGTGCCTTCACAGGGTTATTGCACAGATAGAAGGCAGATAGTAAAGGTAGTACAGATGTACATCATCTACACCTATGGATTCAAACTCATTGGTGCCATCCCAGCACTGAAGGATAATGACTTGTATAGGTCAGTGTTTGAGCTGCTTTTCATGTTCATCCTCCATCAGAATTTAGTAGATGTTCAGTTTGCTGTATAAGTGCATTACAGTCACATCACTGCACATAATGTTGGCTGTGACATATGCTACGTTCTCATGGACTCCCCTATGTACCTTCTCTTTAGGGAACATCATGAGAAATCCCCAGCATGTCTCTCTTAGTTTCAAAGGTAGATATGCTCACTCAGTTCGAGGAATCGCTTTGTACGGCATACTCGGACACCCCCAACTTGCATCAACAAACTGGAAGGAGTTGGATTTAGCACAGAGAGTGCGTTAAAGGCGCATGAAAAACATGTCTTCCTGAGCCTCAGGTGGCTGTCACAGGAGTCATTAGTAAAGTTTTGTTACACATGCATTTGGTAAGCTTAAGGAAGAAGGAGGCAGTTACTTGACAAGTGGTAAAATGTAGTCAAACTTATTCAGTTCTGTGGCGTGTGAATGTGATGGGCCCTTATCTGGCAGCAGTAAGTTAATGTGAATGCAGTGATTGGTTGGATTGGGCCCATGGCTGGCGACATGAAAGGGTTGTTTGTTGTGCGTGAATGGCGTGTGAATGAACCATAAAGAGGTTGGTGCCTGGACGCGGCTTTATGGCCCACCTTCAGAAGGCTTGGTTTCAGTATTCAGATACTTTGATAAGTATTCATGCTTTGAAACCATAATTTCTGGAGGTGCTAAAACCAACCAGTGTGAGTGATGGGTTAACTTTAACAACTCCAGGGGAGTCCAAGGGTGCGGGACATGCGTGGCTCTCACCAGTTTTCCTTCACCCAGAATCCCCTTGAAATCACAAAATGTGCTTAAAAAACACATTTGCCTTGCATTCCAATGAGCAGAAGTCCAGGGATCTGCAGGGAGCCATTAAAATTACCTACCACAAAACAGCCTCGTTTTTTAAGACAGTCACCTAAGTATTTGGTCCTGGGCTCGGCAGCCATGTAGGGAAACCTACCAAACGCAGACATTTCTGAAAACTAGACACCCAAGGCAGCCCACGTAAATGTGGTGTGTTTGGATTTAACAAAGTTTTCTTACCCAGAATACCCTGCAAAAGTGAAACGTTGATTAAAACCACTATTTTTCCTTTTTTTTTTAATCACAGAAACTACAGGAATGTGCAGGGATCCTCCAAATTCCTACCACCCAGTGTTTCCCCACTTGTCCTGATAAAAACACAACCCCGCTTGTGTGCCTGCGCCTAGTGCCTGCTTCAGGAATGAATCACTCCAGGGTTAACAGTAGCCCTCATGCAAGGACTACCATTGACCCTTGTGTGATCCATTCCTGTCGCGGGCACTAGGCCTACCCACACAAGTGAGGTATCATTTTTATCAGGAGACTTGGGGGAACGCTGGGTGGAAGGAAATTTGTGGCTCCTCTCAGATTCCAGAACTTCCTGTCACCGAAATGTGACGAAAACGTGTTTTTTTCAGCCACATTTTGAGGTTTGCAAAGGATTCCGGGTAACAGAACCTGGTCAGAGCCCCACATGTCACCCCATCTTGGATTCCCCTAGGTCTCTAGTTTTAAAAAATGCACAGGTTTGGTAGGTTTCCCTAGGTGCCGGCTGAGCTAGAGGCCAAAATCCACAGGTAGGCACTTTGCGAAAAACACCTGTTTTCTTTGGGAAAATTTGATGTGTCTACGTTGTGTTTTGGGGCATTTCCTGTCGCAGGTGCTAGGCCTACCCACACAAGTGAGGTACCATTTTTATCGGGAGACTTGGGGGAACATAGAATAGCAAAACAAGTGTTACTGCCCCTTGTCTTTCTCTACATTTTTTTCTTCCAAATATAAGAGTGTGTGTAAAAAAGACATCTATTTGAGAAATGCCCTGCAATTCACATGCTAGTATGGGCACCCCGGAATTCAGAGATGTGCAAATAACCACTGCTCCTCAACACCTTATCTTGAGCCCATTTTGGAAATGCAAAGGTTTTCTTGATACCTATGTTTCACTCTTCATATTTCAGCAAATGAATTGCTGTATACCCAGTATAGAATGAAAACCAACTGCAGGGTGCAGCTCATTTATTGGCTCTGGGTACCTAGGGTTCTTGATGAACCTACAAGCCCTATGTATCCCCGCAAGAGTCCAGCAGACATAACGGTATATTGCTTTAAAAAATATGACATTGCAGGAGAAAGTTACAGAGTAAAACAAAGAAAAATTGCTGTTTTCAGCTCAATTTCAATATTTTTTTTGTTTTTTGTTTCAGCTGTTATTTTCTGTAGGAAAACCTTGTAGGATCTACACAAATGAACCTTTGCTGAATTCAGAATTATGTTTATTTTTCAAAAATAGGTAGCTTTCCGGGATCCAGCATTGGTTTCCCACCCATTTCTGTCACTAACTGGAAGGAGGCTGAAAGCACAAAAAATTGTAAAAATGGGATATGTCTCAGAAAAATGCCAAAATTGTGTTGAAAAATGTTTCCTGATTCAAGAATGCCTATTCCTGAAAGCTGAGAAGCTGTTGATTTTAGCACCGCAAACCCTTTGTTGATGCCATTTTCAGGGGAAAAACCAAAAGCCTTCTTCGGCAGCCCTTTTTTCCAATTGTTTTTAAAAAAACAACATTTTTGCTCTATTTTGGCTAATTTCTTGGTCTCCTCCAGGGGAAACCACAAACTCTGGGTACCTTTAGAATCCCTAGGATGTTGGAAAAAAGGACACAAATTTGGCATGGATAACTTACGTGGACAAAAAGTTATGAAGGCCTAAGCGCGAACTACCCCAAATAGCCAAAAAAGGGCTCAGCATGTTTTGGGGGGGGCAGCAGCTAAGAGGTTAACTCTGCATCGTTTACATAGAATATTTCAGGGCTTCTCATCCCACTGCCCTAGGTGTGGGCATGAAGATACCACCTGTTTAGACATGACCTGGGAATGCCCTGTGTTACGCCCCGTATGGTCCTGAGTCTTCTGGTATGTGTCAGAGATTATAGACACGCCGCTGCCGTTGGACCCATTGTTCTGTCTTCTGGGCTCGGCAAAGAAAACTAAGACAACGAAACACTATTTAAAATGTGTAAATCTAGCGTTAATATTGTTTAACAGACTTGTCGCCATGTTGTGGAAGGCAACACAACCACCCAGTATTGACAATTGGCTGCTCGGGGCATGCCTCCAACTGTGGCGGCGCTTTTGTGGCCCTCACTACTAGTGACACCCCAATAACTGTCTTGATCAGACTCTTCCTAATACATCGCAATTTGAGGCATGTTTCTTCCCATGGCCCCCACTGGCTGCAGTCCCCCTGACTTGACTCGAGAGGGGGACACTTGCTGGTCCCCCAGACCAACCCTGTGACGCTTTTACTGCAGCGCGAACCCCCCACCTGGGACAGAGAATTGTTGGCGTCCCATACCCCAACAGACCAAACACTACTACAGTTGTTTCTAACCCCTTGTTGTATCCCCTTACCTCCCGCCATTAGTGGGAGTTATCAACATGCATATATACCAGAAATCATAGGATGACACACATTTGAATGACGAGGCAACGGATATGAACCAGTGCCCAAGGATTCAGGTTTATCCACGCAACAGGTGCTTAGACCGGCTTATATAGGTTATGTCAGATATCATGATAATCAACTACGGAAATGTTATTGACAGTTTTTGAATGTCATCGATGTTGATGGTTGTTTTCGTCCCTATTTTAAAAACTCAATAAAGATAGCATTAAAAAAAAACTAAAAAAAAAGAACCAACAGTCAGTGCCCAATGAGATCCTCTGCAAATAATGCCATGTCACTCCCTACTCCAAGTGGAGCGCAAAACTGCATAGTGAAATATTGGCAACCCTCCTCACAGCAAACATTGTGACAATGACTACTTAGCCAACAAGGACAAAATAACTCAAATACAAGGTTGGGTCGAGAACAGATTGCTGCAGGTTTATTTGAGAATTGAAATATGCCAATATGGGGGGTTAACTTATGGGCGATCCAAGGGCAGGCAGCGATTATTAACCTAAGTTGCTCAACCGCCTGATGAGCCAGAAACAGCAGCACGGGCCAACCCATTTGGTGCTACAATTTTTTGATGGGGAGTTTTCTCCCTTAAAGACTGTGGACCACCAGTCCAGGAGTAGTACTCCCGGCTTTTGAGGGCAGAGCATCACCAAGGCAAGCCCCTGGTGGCTCAGGCTCGCAACAGCCTGAGTGACTAATGAGGCACAGTTGCTTGCATCCAGTGTCCTGCCGTAAAGACTCCCGGGGTTTAGCATTTAGCACTCCTGCTGTGCTCCTTGAGATGGTACTCATGTTCCAACTGCCTATGGATCGCCCTGTAACTCAGCCAGGGCTTCAGATGTGGCCACAGTCACATTCGGGGTTTCCCCCACCATGGCAGGCATCCCAATCATCTGCACCCGGCTGTTTCCAATGTATCCTGCAGGTCCAAGAGGAACAAGCACATATCAACCCCCGGCAAGTCTACCATTGTTCTCGAAATACCCTGTGCAGCTTGTGTTAATTAGGCCATGCATTATGAAACCAAAGCCCTTCTGCTTTGTGAACTTGTGCATGGCCTTATGTACCCTTCTGCATGAATGCTCAATGGCATCACCTGAGCTTGCCCTGTGTCACACCCTGCGTGGTATTATCTCTGACCACCATAATTCACAGTGCCTCATGAATTTCCTGATTTCACCCATTGTAGACTTCATTGCGCACTGCGCCTCGGTGAGGTCATTGCCACAAAGTGAATTATTAAAATATGGCGAGGGGATCCACCCCCCTGCAAGTCTCTGCTGCAGCTTGAGGACCAAACTGCGCCTGTGCATGCCAGGGAATCTCAGCCATGCTACCCGTGTGTGGGAGAAACTGTGCTTCCAGGTCCATGCCTTTGCTTATTATGCCACCCTAGCAATGAACAAGTGGACGATCACCCACACCTTGCACCCTGGCGAAATACAAAAATGCACATTGTTGTACCGTTTTAATTGGTAGCGCCACATCATAACAATGCATGTAAAATAAATTAATGCAGGATACACAAACTACTGCTCATTTTGCTAAGCAAACAACCCCATAGGGAAAACCAGTCAATACAATTTCACACTTCTGTACAATTAGTTGGGTGCTTGAGCCACTTGACTAGTCAAGGCTGGATATAACATCTGTAGCAATCATAATCCTACCGTCCCTACTTCTTTATGGTCTCGGGGGAGGAGTACTGGAGGCAGTGGGGAGCCCACCCTTGTAAGCTGCGGTGGCTGCCCCAACCCTGAAGGAAAATGTGTTGAGTAATGTTTCCCTGTGCTCCCCGCCAGAGTTAAGCAAGACTTCATAGTCTTCCCAAATTGCTATCTGGTGAGGGGTAGAGTGACCACCCATCTGTAATTTTTACAGACTGCCCATAATTTAGCCCTACCGTCCACTGTCCGTGACAAAAGGCTTAACGGACAGCATTTGTCCCTAATTTTTGCCTTTTAGCTAAAGGATAATGTGTAATTAGGAAAGATTAGTTCCCCAGCTGGAATAAAAGGCAGGGAGTCGCTTGTGCTCAGAGAGGGAGGGACTGACTGATAAGAAACAGGCCTTCTTACCAGGGTGTCTCCTTCCCTAAAGAAATGCAAATTTGAGCAGCTGGAAAATCTGCAAATGCAAAGGGGCTTGGAAGCCTGCATTGACTTTAATCAAAGGAGTCACTTGAAGCTTTCTGGAGGCAAATTTTTTTTTTTAGTGAGGTGCTGTAACGGTGTTCCAAGGTGAGCTGTGGAGTGTGGTTTTAATTAACTGTTATAAAAAAAAATGTTTGCACTAGGTATAATCTGTATATTATTGAAATCTGTATTTTAGAAGGACTTATTTTTTATTTAACCTAAATGTATCTGCACATTTTGTTGCAACCTACATTATGATGTGTGTAATGCATGTTTAAAATAAGGACTTACACATTCAGTGCTTTCTGGGACTTTGGTACCTCATAATGCTAACAAAAAGTGGCAAAGCAAATAGGGCTCGTCTACGCAAGGGTTATTGGTTTTGCCATCTTATACACCAGAGTGGCTGCTGTTCAGCATGGCTACATGTTAGTGGCGGGAAGTATTGCAGAGTGGAATGGCAAAAAGTGGAGTAGAGTGTTGTAGAGTGGAGTGGCAGAGTGTGTCATGTTTAGGAATGGCAAACTGGAGTCGCGTAGAGTAGCATATAGTGGGGTGGTATGCAGTGGAGTTGACTGATGTAGAGTGCATTGGTACAGAGTGTTGCAGAATATAGTGGTGTAGATTGAAGTGGCATTGAATGCAGTGCCATAGAATTCAGTGACATACAATGTAGTGTCAGAATGCAGAGGCATAAATTAGACTTGTGCATTGTGGAGTGGTGCAGACCAGAGTGGCATGGAGTGCAGCGTCAGAGTACAGTGGCATACAATAGAGTGGCAGTGTGCGCAGTAGTGTAGACTGGTGTATAGTGCAGTAGTGGAGGGTGCAGCATAGACCTGAGGGCCAAAGTACAGTTGTGTAGAGTGGCACAGAGCAGAGTGCAGTGGAGCAGAGTGCAGTGGAGCAGAGTGCAGTGGAGCAGAGTGCAGTGGAGCAGAGTGCAGTGGAGCAGAGTATTGGCGTAGAATACAGTAGTACCGAGTACAGTGGTGTACAGTACAGTGGCAGAGCATGCAATGTTGCAGAGTGGAGTGTCAGTGCAGTAGAGTGACATAGGAGCAGTGGCGTAGAGTACGATGGTGTAGAGTGGAGTACAGTGCAGTTGTTTAGAGTGCACTGGCGTAGAGTGCAGCAGAGTGCACAGCACTCACTAGCCAGAACAGCTCCGAAACCCTTCCTGCCGGGAATTCAGCCCACATCCGAAGGTCCTTCTTCAATCCCTTGCTCAGTCTGACTAGGTGGTGTTTGAGTGATACCTTGGCAGATGCCCTTGCCAGTCTCCTAGCAAAAACCCCACCTGCCGGGATGATTTGTGCGGCAAAATTTAGTTTACCCAGTAAGCTCTGAATGGTGTTCAGGGCTGCTTTGTGTAAGGAAATGCCTCCTTGGCATGGTTACCCCCGAACTGTTTGCCTTTGCTGATGCCAAGTTTTGACTGAAAGTGTGCTGGGACCCTGTTAACCAGGCCCCAGCACCAGTGTTCTTTCCCTAAACTGTACCTTTATCTCCACAATTGGCACAACCCTGGCACTCTGATAAGTCCCTTGTAACTGGTACCCCTGGTACCAAGGGCCCTGATGCCAGAGAAGGTCTCTAAGGGCTGCAGCATGTCTTATGCCACCCTAGGGACCCCTCACTCAGCACATGCACACTGCTTCACAGCTTGTATGCGCTGGTGGGGAGAAAATGACTAAGTCGACATGGCACTCCCCTCAGAGTGCCATGCCAACCTCACACTGCCTGTGGCATAGTTAAGTCACCCCTCTAGCAGGCCTTACAGCCCTAAGGCAGGGTGCGCTATACCACAGGTGAGGGCATATGTGCCTGAGCACTATGCCCCTACAGTGTCTAAGCAAAACCTTAGCCATTGTAAGTGCAGGGTAGCCATAAATGTATATGGTCTGGGAGTTTGTCAAACACAAACTCCACAGTTCCATAATGGCTACACTGAAATCTGGGAGGTTTGGTATCAACCTTCTCAGCACAATAAATGCACACTGATGCCAGTGTGCAATTTATTGTAACATACACCCAGAGGGCATCTTAGAGATGCCCCCTGAATACCAATCCGACTTCTAGTGTAGGCTGACCAGTTTCTACCAGCCTGCCACACAGCAGACATGTTGCTGGCCACATTGGGAGAGTGCCTTTGTCACTCTGTGGCCAGGAACAAAGCCTGTACTGGGTGGAGGTGTTTCTCACCTCCCCCTGCAGAAACTAACACCTGGCGGTGAGCCTCAAAGGCTCACCCCTTTTGTTACAGCTCCCCAGGGCATCCCAGCTGGTGGAGCTGCCCGCCCCTCTGGCCACTGCCCCCATTTTTGGTCGCAAGGCTGGAGGAGATAATGAGAAAAACAAGGAGTCACCCACCAGTCAGACAGCCCCTAAGGTGTCCTGAGCTGAGGTGACCCCTGCCTTGAGAAATCCTCCATCTTGAGTTTGGAGGATTCCCCCAATAGGATTAGGGATGTGCCCCCCCCCTGCAGGGAGGAGGCACAAAGAGGGTACGCGACCCCGGGTAGGTTCAAGACGGACCTCCAGGAGAATTTGATAGTACTCTCCTTGGGTAAGAGGTTTTACACGTCCCCATGATGCCCGTTACCTACATGGGATGGGCGACTTACCACTTGACTGACAGACACAATAGATCGTCAGACTGTAAGTGACCTTCCAGCATTTATTGTCTTGTTTTTTCATGGAGAAGCAACTATTATCGGTCCTGATGAAGCGCCAGTGGATCCTTGTGTGACCGTGAGGGCGCGAAACATGTCGACCAAATGTTAGGAGCAAACAATTGGTCTCCTCTCTAGTTTTGAAGGAGTATTGGGAGCATTGTTCGCCTGAATACTCCGAGTTGTGTTTTTAACCTTGACCTAACCCTTATCGAAAATATTAAACATTTGTATGAGGTGTTTAGAGCCAATTTTACACCCTTGACTCTCCTTTCTCTCCCCTGTCAGCATGGACTGCAGACTTCTTTCGATTTATTAAACATCTTTCTGGTTGAAGAGCCTCCATCTCATGGATGGTGGCCCGTCAGACATTGCAGTGTCAGTCTGACGAGGAGTCAGCCCGATGATGATGCTTAGCATCCTAATGTGATGCTTGAGGGCACTCCTACAACTTCTTGACTGCAGTCCTCTCTTGTCCCCTGTGCTTATTCAGCCTGGAACAGTGTACTTATTTGGTTTACAAAGAGGCTACTGCCCTCCGAGACCTAAACACACCCCTAAATTCAGTATTTAGGGGCTCCCTATAACCTAGGAAACTAGATTCCTGCAACCTGAAGAAACAAGGACTGCTGACCTACAAGCCTGCAGAGAAGGAGGAAGGCGACAAATGCTTTGGCCCCAGCCCTAGCGGCCTGTCTCCAACTTTGTAAACCTGCAACCAGCAACGCATCCGACAGGGACCAGCAACCTCTGAAGCCTCAGAGGACTGCCCTGGACTAAAGGACCAAGAAACTCCTGTGAACAGAGGCTCTGTTCAAAACCAGCTACTTCTTTGCAACAAAGAAGCAACTTTTCAGAGACTGCACGTTTCCCGCCGGAAGCGTGAGACTTCTCACTCTGCACCAGATGCCCCAGGCTTGAGATCCAGAGAACAAACCACATGGACTCCCCCCCCCCCGTGACTGTGAGCCTGTGAGTAACCAGAGACGACCCCTCCTGAGCCCCCACAGCAATGCCTGCAGAGAGAATCCAGAGGCTCCCCGACTGCGACTGCCTGTAACAAGAGACCCAATGCCTGGAACCAAAACTGCACCCGCAGACCCCAGGACCTGAAGGAACCGAACTTCGACGCAGGAGTGACCTCCAGGCGACCCTCTGCCTAGCCCCGGTGGTGGCTGTCCCAAGAAACCCCCCCTGTGCCTGCCTGCACCGCTAAAGTGACCCCCGGGTACCTCCATTGTTTTCTACCTGAAACCCGACGCCTGCTTTGCACACTGCACCCGGCTGCCCCTGTACCCCGAGGGTGTGCTTTGTGTGCCTACTTGTGTTCCCCACCAGTGCTCTACAAAACCCCCCTGGTCTGCCCCCCCGAAGACGCAGGTACTTACCTGCTGGCAGACTGGAACCGGAGCACCCCTGTTCTCCATAGGCGCCTATGTGTTTTGGGCACCTATTTGACCTCTGCACCTGACCGGTCCTGAGCTGCTGGTGTGGTAACTTTGGGGTTGCCTTGAACCCCCAACAGTGGGCTGCCTATGCCCCAGAACTGAGACTTGTAAGTGTTTTACTTACCTCCTAATCTAACCTTTACTTACCCCCCCCAGGAACTGGATATTGCCATATTTCTTTTTTTTTTCTTTTACAAAGACTGTATATGATATTGTTTCATTCAAAGTTGCTAAAGTATCTAAGTGAAGTACCTTACATTTAAAGTATTTACTGTAAATCTTGAACCTGTGGTTCTTAAACTAAGAAAATATATTTTTCTATATAAAAACCTATTGGCCTGGAGTTAAGTCCGAGTGTGTGTTCCTCATTTATTGCCTGTGTATGTACACATGCTTAACACTACCCTCTGATAAGCCTACTGCTCGACCACACTACCACAAAATAGAGCATTAGAATTATCTAATTTAGCCACCATCTTACCTCTAAGGGGAACCCTTGGACTCTGTGCACACTATTTCTTACTTTGAAATAGTATATACAGTGCCAACTTCATACACTTTGTCTCTGGCCAGTACTGCAAGGATATCCTGAAGCATGGCCTTCACCTTCTCGATCAGGAGCCTGGACATGCCCTTCAATGTGTCCAACTCTATGCCAAGGAATGTCAGAACCTGTGAAGGGCCCTCAGTCTTACCTGCCACTAAGGGCACCCCTAGCTGATCAGTCAAGGACTGAAACTTCTGTAGCATGGCTGCGCAGTCCTGTGTCCCCTTCTCCCCAATGAAGAGAAAGTCATCCAGGTAGTGGGTGACATTGCTAGTCCCTGTATCCTACAATAGAATCCATGGAAGGAAAGAGCTGAAAGCTTCAAAGTAAGCACAAGAGACTGAGCACCCCATTGGCATGCACATATTATAGTAAAGTTGACCGGACCACTTGAAACCTAAAAGATAGTGGCTGTCTAGGTGCACAGGCAAGAGTCGGACGGCAGACTGTCGGCCTTCGCTAACCATTTCCCTTAGGGTATGATAAGTGATTAATTAATCTGAATTTTCCTGCTTCTTTCTTAGGGACCACACAAAATTCTCCAGAGGGTGAGACATGAAAGGCCCGCTACCCTCCCCAGCATCACCTCTTCCTCAATCTTCTCCTGAACTACTGATGATAGCTCTAGGGCTGACCTCAGGTTTTTTTAATCCGTACTTACCAAGGAGCTGTGTAAGGTATCTTGAAACCCTCCACAAAACCATTTGACAGCACTTCCCTCTGGTTGGGGTAACTCCTGAGCAGATGAGTTGCATCTGGCCCATTTTGCAGTCTTTTTGCCTCCTTCATCCTCATTTTTCGGACCAGTTTTTGTTGGCTTTAGGACTCTGGGCACTTTACCACTAATAAAACAGTGCTAAAGTGCATATGCTCTCTGTGTAAATTGTACTGTTGATTGGTTTATTCATGATTGGCATATCTGATTTACTGTTAAGTCCCTATTAAAGTGTACTAGAGGTGCCCAGGACCTGTAAATCAAATGCTACTAGTGGGCCTGCAGCACTGGTTGTGCCACCCACATGAGTAGCCCTGTAGCCCTGTAAACATGGCTCAGACCTGCCACTGCAGTGTCTGTGTTTGCAGTTTTAAACTGCCAATTTGACTTGGTAACTGTACCCACTTGCCAGGTCTAAACCTTCCCTTTTACTACATGTCAGGCACTCCTGAGGTAGGCCCTAGGTAGCCCCAGGGGCAGGATGCAGTGTATGTTTAATGTAGGACATATACTAGTGTGTTGTATATGTCCTAACAGTGAAATATTGCCAAATTCAGTTTTCACTGTGCAAGGCCTCTCTCTCATAGGTTAACATGGGGGCTGCCTTTAAATATCCTTAAAGCGCAGATTCCTTATAGAGCAGATAAAAATGTGGAGTTTAGGGTCTCTGAACTCACAATTTAAAAATACATCTTTTAGTGAAGTTGGTTTTTAAATTGTGAGTTTGAAAATGCCACTTTAGAAAGTAGGCATTTTCTTGCTTAAACCATTCCTTGACTTTGCCGGTTTGTGGACTGTGTCTGGGTCAGTTTGACAGTTGCGTTGTTTTGCACCCTCCTGGACAGTGACACAAAAAGGTGGTGGGGTGTAGCCTGCATCCTAATGAGCCATCTGAGCTAGAGGGGAGGGAGGAGTGATCGTTCACACCTGAAAGGACTGTGCCTGCCCTCACACAATGCAGTTACCGACCCTGTGGCAGAAAGGGGTATAAGAAGACCCAAAACCACAGACTTTTAGAATCTTTCTGGAATTAAGAGGAACCTCTGCCAAGGAGAAGAGTGGAAGAACTGGAGGAGTACTGTCCCTTTGCTGTGCTGCTTTGCTGGACTGGCCTGCAGTTGCTGCTTCTGCCTGAAAAGGGTGCAAAGCGTGAACTTTCCTCTGTGCCCTGCTTGAGAAACTTCTCCAAGGGCTTAGAGTAGAGCTTGCCTCCTGTTGGAAGTCTCAGGGACACCAAAGACTTCAGTTTCCCCGACCTGCAGCACTGGGAATTGTGTTTTTTGTACTGTTCAAGAGGAGAAACCACTGCGATGCTGCCAACGATGCCTCTAACCTGCACCGTGACCTGCTGACAATGCACAGAGTTGCATTTCCCCGCTTCACACCGTGACCCTGGTCTCACTGACGCCATCAGATGACTTTACCGAGCCACTGCTCGCACCACGACCTGTGGGCCCTGCACTCAGCATCACCTGCTCACACCACAGCCTGGGCTTCCCCGACAACGACGCTCCTGCTTACACCGGCACCACTGCCTGCACCGTCACCTGTGGACACCGCTCTTGAATAGCACAAAGTACCATCCTGTCCTGCACTGCAGCCCCAGTCCACCAACACCAGCACCATTGACTCCGGTGTTGTCACCAGGCATCCCTGCCTGCACTGTGGCCTATGGACACTGCTTGTGAGGGTCACGAAGCACTGTCCCGTCCTGCTAGCTTCGGCCTTACAGCGACAGCGCTTCAGCAACTACGCTGCTGCGTGTTCAGTGACTATGTGACATCGCACGTCGCACCGCCCGCTTCACACCGCAGCCCTGGACTTTCAGACCGCTGGATGCCGCCACCGAGCAACTGCCTGCACAGTGACCTGTGGGCACCGCACGTCACATCGCCCCGCTTCGCTCCACAACCCCGATACCATCCACGCCAGAGATCCTGACTCCATAAACCCAGAGTTTGAGCAACACCCATGACTTTAAAGGGCCCGGCAACTTCCGCACCGACTCCAGAACCGACACCGCAATGTCAGTGACGCCGCTTTCCAGAGCTCATTGCGAGGATCACGACGCCCTGAAATTCCAGAGATATCGACTTCAAGGAACTGTATTTTTGAGTAAATCTTGCAAAATTCATAGCTAACACTATATGTTGGATTTTTATTGTTTTGGTCTTGTTATGCACAGATAAATATTGGATATTTTTCTAAAACTGGTGTGGTGTCCTTTTGTAGTGTTTTCACTTATTACTGTGTGTAATGTGCAAATGCTTTACACATTGCTTCTGAGAAGCCTGACTGCTCGTGCCAAGCTTCCAACGGGGTGAGAGCAGGGGTTATCTGAGCTGGTATCTCCCTTATCCTGACTAGAATGAAGGTCCCTAATTGGACAGGGTGCAAACCAACTGCCAAGTAGAGACCCCATTTGTAACAAGATGCACTAGTGTGTGGATGATAAATGGCGATGGGCCCTTTTCCTTGGTTCGTGGTGGTGTTTGTCCAGATGCCGGTGTCTTTCGCGGCCGGATTTCTTTTTTTTTGGGGGGGGGGGGGGGAAATGATCTTGTGGAGGCAGGCGTGAAATCAGTTGTTCAAATGTCATGTTTCTGGTTAGGTGGGGGTGAAGATGTTTGGGGTCCCATGCAGAAAGTAGCTTGGGGGGGGGGGGGGGGGGGGGGGGGGGAGCGGCACTGCACTTAAAGCATCTGTGTGCAAATTGACATGCTTTGCCCCACGAGCAAAACCAGTGTTGTGCAGTCCGCATGTACCTACCAGTTGCCTTCTGAAACCCCTTCTCTGCCCTCCCGGCTAGACTAGCACCCAACCCAAAAGGGCTGTTTGGTAGAGCATTTGCTTGACTGGCTCTGCGACCTAAAGGATTTAAGTCCACTTGTGTGCCTATTGTGTGGGTCCTTCTGGGGAGGGATGAATTTTCCCATGTATTCCACTAAGAATTGCACTTCCTTCTGGTCCCACCCCAACTTGGGGAACATGGACATCTTTTCCCTGACCTCACGGTCATAAGGAAACCCAATGCCCCTTGTTCTGATGGCCTCATTGTGGATTGTGCATGAGTACTGAAATAAAGCTCGACCCGGATCTGGATATTTCTCCATCACAAATGGTGAGAGGATGGAAAACGTCTCCAGCCAGTTTTCAATGGTCTTCTCTGGCCAAGCCTGGTATCTGACCTTCTTGACCTCACTTCCCATGCGCCTAGTATCCACACCATCATTAACATGCATCAAAAGTTTAAGAATGTCTGAATTCACACCTCCAGGTTCCTTCCTTCCTTAGCTGCAAATCGAACTTGATATGCCAAGGAGCAGCACCCAGATACTAAGGGGGCAATTGATATTGTGGGGTGTGCACCTAACTGGGGGTATATCATAACTAGATGTGTAGGGGGAAAGTAGGCGTTGGAAATGATTTGGGGGAGAGCGCCGCATATGGGGCTCCAATGAGTGGAAGGAAGTTGAGCATGCCAAATGCAGCAGTAAGAGGGCCGCCTTCTTAGGAGGGCACACTGTGTGCTCCGCGGCCAGATGCATTTCTGAATCCTATAAATGCTCTCACTTTGAAGGCAAACAGCATGCTTCCTCAGAAGGCAGCATCTGAGTTGAGACCTCTGACTTTGAATGCACAGCAAATGTGACCAGCAAGTGTGATGTGACCAGATAAAGTTTACTAATCTGTTTATTACAAAAAAACAAGTTAGTGGAAGGATTCTGTAAACACAGCTTAAGGATGGGCAGGGACAAACTGTTGCTGAGGACTCTAGCCAGCAAATGGGAAGCCAGGAAACATAAGTTACAAACCACAAAGTAAATGGGAAGCAACAGGCAAAATGCATTTCCGGGACAACTTTCTGAAACTCCACAAAATGTCTTTCACAAGTCAGTCAGCTGCGCTGTCTGGTAGGCTGTGACCTAAAAAAGTAGGACTTCTAATGTTCTCAATGGAATTGATGCAAGCTTTTGGATGTAAAGTTTGCACATGAAGACTTCAGCTGCAATTTGTAGCGATTTTGCACAATATTCAGGATCCATCTGTCTAATTATTTTTTGCCAGTTTAGAAGTATATTGTACAGCTCTAGAATTTTTTTTATTAGAAACGAATCACCTGATGAAAACTTTCTCTGATCTATAGCAAGATAATCCCCAAATTTCTGCAATGTCTCACAGATAAACAAATCAGATCTGAAAACAAGAGCAGTAGCACTGGCTGCATTGGACTGCTAGCCTTCCTGTCAACTGTTTCAAGTTTTCTATTTTTCTCATCTGTAGGTATAATGGATAAGCAAGCCTGTCTTTTCCGGGTTGCTGCAACACTAACTGAAGTGGGAGGAGGGTCAGATCTCAGAAAAATGTATCCAAGCCATAATACCTGCACCGACTGAAAAGTATTGGGGCAGCTATGTTTATTAATGCTGTATAGAGGGAAGAGGCCCATATCGGGTTGAACAAGAGGAAGAATAAGAGGTTGAACAAGAGGAAGCATCAGCCTTGAAGATGTATGCTGCAGGGTCTTAAAAATCAAGTTCTTAGTCTGGATTCTGGAATGTATTATTTTGCAGTGCCTTTAACGAACACATTATGACATGTGGTTAGAAAAACTACAAGTAAAACCCTTGCAGGCAAGAAGTCTGGAAGGGTAGAAGACTACATAATGATGGCTATTGTATCACAACTTAGGAGTACACTAACCACAGGATATTTCTAGGAAGAGTTGACTTTAGAGGCTGAGATTATGTCTTGTTTTGGAATCCCAGAATGTAGGGGGTGTAGAGTCCTACAATTTAAAGGAAGTTTTGGAGCTGGAGGCTTTCTTAGAAAGAATGGGCAATGTGCCCCCCTCCCAGTTAATCTACCCCCCCAGGGTGCACTTGCAGCTCGCTGAGCTGTGAAGGGGCTGGGCGTTGCAGGAGGATAAACATTAAATTATATAAAAAAGTTAAAAACGTACCTTACTCACCGCACCTCGGCTCCTTCTTACTGACAGGAGGCATGGGCTCCAAGCCTGTCCTGCGGCTAATCCCAACACTGCTCAGAGCAGTATTAGGACTGGCTGGGAGCTCCCAGTCAGGGGTGTCCCAGGCAGACTGGGAGACTGTGCCTGCTCTCTCCAGCCCGGCAACACAGTGCTGTGCATGTGTGTGTTAATAGGTTAATACATCGTACACAAGGTGTCCTAGATATTTATGTATATACAAAAAGTACTCCAGGATTCTACACCGGAGCAGGACTATCCAAAGTTCATGACTGTCAAAGATCTCATTAAGGAGAAGATGAAAGTGTATTTAATAAGGTGCCCATGAGTTCGTAGGGCAATAAGATAAGATTTTCAGCAATGTATGCATTCTGCCATCCCCCACCTTTATGAGCTCCTTCAATTGTGAAGTAACTGCCCCTAGTCCATTCTGTTAGTTTCCAACCATGCAATACATTCTGCCACCTCCTCAGAAATGGGGGCATTTTATTCTCCAAATAGCTTCAGTAACTGTTACAATGTAGTTTAACAATACTAAAGGTTCAGCCAAATTCACATGTTTGACCAACATTTCAAGTTGGCCTTGATGTGTTCCACCCAAAAAAATGTTTTATGTTCACTCAAGCAGTATTCTGTCCGTCTTGCCAGATGTAACAACTTCAAACAATTATTTGCTCTTTAGCTGTATAGGATTCAAATAGATACATTTCCTTGAGTGACTTAAAGGAAGCCCAGACTCTCCTAACAGATACATACCAGCTCTATTAGTTGCCTACAGTGGACAGGTTGATAGGCTAAACCAGTCCAGAAGCAACTGCCAAAATATGCATCCCACTTGCCAGTTTCAAATGCTCAATCCAGATTCTCAATTCCGATTCTCAATTCCTCTCAACCAAATAACAATCCAATATATCTCCTTTCCTCCAAAACTAGCCTTCCTTTCAAAACTAGCAAAATTATAAAAACTACATTATTTACAAAGATGCTATGATGCATAGGCGGGATTCATGTTTAGAAGTAACACGTGTGACAAGACACCAGTTACACACATGGGCAAATATTTTCAATCCTAACTGCCATTCACATATTTAGGTCTGGGGAGACACCTTTTAAAATAAGTAACCTTTCTTCGGTTGACATTGCACCTAACCTTTCTACTACTTCATTTGTAACTACCCTAAGTTAACACAATCAGATTTACTCTTTATCCATACTTTAACTTAACATCACAAATCCTCCTTCACCCGTGCCACGTTCCTATAGACCATATATGCCTACACTACCAGTTTCTTAATTCTCCCTATGTTATTGACATTCACCTCTGCTAATCGCCATTACTTACTGTCATACTTCCTTTAAACAGCATTTTTCCCCCCTCTCACCCTTTCATCTTGACCCTATTCACCAATCTCCAGTTGACCCATTCTTTGTTCAAAATGGTACCTGCAACCTTTAACTGAAGAGCGCAAAAGGGGCTCCACAGTACTGACATGTGGTATGGTATGCATAGATGTCCCTTCACTGTCTCTTTAAAACACAACATATTTACTGAGGGCAGTGGTACATGGTCCCAACTTACTCTGTTGAAACATTTTACCTATTGCTCCTAGGATGAGACAAAATCCTCACAAGTGTGGGCCCTCATAATCAAAAATTAAAAAAACACTTCATTTCCTTATACCAACAGAGAACTTATCCACCACACAGTCCTCTGGATTTCAAGCAGATTGAAAAAAACATCCTTTATGAAATCTACAACTTTTTTTGCACTAATCCTATCCACAAATCTAAATTTATGTGCCTTGGATTGATAAACCACCATGATAACAGAATATCTGAATCCACCAACAAGCACACCAAATGGACTAGCCACTTCGAGAGCTAGTTTGCACCATGATCGTTCAGACAGTTACTCTGCTTTGACACAAACCAGGGCGTTACCCACGACGTGTCACTGTTCACTTAAGTCATTCATTTCATCATAAAATGATGCATGTGGTGTGGCCAATATGGCAGAGAGATAGGAAGCAACGCCGGCTCTCTCCTCCGCAGCTGGCCGTAAATCATCCCCCTCACCGACCCCACCTCTGTCTGCATTCTCCATTGGGGTCAGGGTACTTTTGCATGGCCAATGGCCTCCCTAGGTGCCCTTTGTAAAAAGGTTGGAGGGCGAAGACAGACATCACCGGCGATCGACCAGGAGCGGATGATCGGGCCAGGGCCGCGTGGTGAGACGGATGCGCGGCCCTATTTCATTGAATCACTGGGGAACACGAGAGCATGGGTAAGGCCCCCATCAGCAGCCTTTGGGTTGCCCGAGACCAGCGGCAAGGAAGCTCACATACAGCAGCTGCTGAGAGCACCGGCCGTAGCCCCTTGATCTGGGTGCGGGCTGCAAAGTGAGCCCGCCCTTTGTTGCACGCAGTCTCACATATACGGGCCCTGGGCCCGATACAAGAGTCTGCGACCTGGCTCGGTAACCAACGCTGAGTCCGTGGAGCTTACAATTTCCTCTGAGGGTCTGGCTGCGGGCGCGTTCTGTGCCCGGTGGGGGGGTGCTGCAGTTCGTGGCCTCAGAGGAAATGGTAAGCCCCACGCTTACCATTTCCAGTACTAGTGACCGAGGGTGTACCCGGGCCCATCTGGGGGCCCCTCCGTGGTACATGCTTGTTCACACCTTGGCTCTATGCCCCAGCCTGCACATCCTGAAGACAGCAGTGGTGCCCCAGCATGAATTGACTCATGCTTGTTTACACCCAGGATCTGTGCCCCAACCTGCTCATCCTGACAGGGGCAGTGGTAGCCCGGCGTGGATCGACTACTAGCTAGCCTACTGGGCACTGACCAACTTGTGTCTCGAGCGTGATTGCCCTACAGGCCCTTCCTCCTAGCTTCACCAACACAATAGTGGGGACCTAGTGGACTACTGGTCTAGTCTCGGCACTGAGGCTTGGGGTGAGGCTTATTAATGGCTGGGGCGAAGACCAAGAAGGACCTTATCATTAGGATACACTTTCGAAGCCTGCAGAGACACGAGGAGCAGGTTCTCAACCAGTCACTCGTTCTTTCAGGGAAGCCCTCTTCACTGCCCTTAAAGAATATCTTCAGACTGTCGAAAAAGACCTCTTCCAAGACATGAAAGCGATGCGTAAGGACCTTATAGAGCTGGGGACAGGTTGTATGCCCTGGAGGACAGGAAAACACCTGTGACAAAGAAATAGAACCCCTCTGTTAAGAGTTCCTCCGCCTGACGGAGCAGCATATCGACTTACAGGCACATACAGAGGACTTGGAAAACAGATCCAGACACAATAACATTTGCATAAGGAGAGCCCCAGCTGGCGCAGAATAAGGCAACGTGCAGTCTTGTGTGCAAGCCCTCTACACCCAGATTCTGGGAACCTCAGATGACAAGCAGATCCAACTAGACAGCACACAGAGTAGGATTCTCCAGATCTGAGACGGCAAGATCCTCCGATATTCTGGTGTGTGTACACAAATTCGCTACCAAGGAACAAATCCCCCGCAGGGTGCGAGACCAACACCCCCTGAAATTCAAAGGTCACTGACCTTGTATGAAGACCTCTCGGCTCTTACACTGCAGAAATGTAGGGACTTTCGCCTGGTAACCTCCTTCCTTCGAGAACAGGGAATTCCATACTAGTCGGGGCAGCCATTCTGGATCATTATCAAGTGGGAGGAGACACTTTACTGAATGCAGTCACTACAGGCAGCATATACTCTCCTGGGGCCTGACTAAACTTCTTCCAACACACAGAAACAGAAAGCCAAGTCCGGATCTGGAGGGAAGAAGAGCACGCGCGAGTGGACCCAGCCACCACTGCTCTGGAACAGAAAGCAGTCCTGGAAACTCTGTAGAGGGACTCAAACACTTGACCTTGATGGAAAACAGCACTGAGCCCTTGATGCAACGAGAAACATTTTTTTTGTTTGTTTTTTTTTTAGGTGGGGTTGGTCGGGAGGAGGAGGGGCAGTGTTTTAGGTGGCTTTGCTTACGATGTTCTCCCGGACCATGGACCAGACTCCTGTTTTTTCCACTGGATCTCCTGCTGTGCTCCTGAGGGCACCGAATCTTCCAGGGACATTTTGTTGGTTTGTTCTGATGTTGTTCCTTTTTTGGAGGGGATTTTTGTATAGTTGGAACTACTCATTTTTCTAGGGCATATTGTGTCTGGCGACTACACATCGCTCTTAATAGTCTGACCAGCTAAGCAGATACTCACCGAATACCATGGGCCTAGCAGCGGGTCTGGCGCTACCACCTCACACCACCCCATGGCATCCACACTTGATAGTTCTTTCCCTCAATGTAAAGGAGCTGAAGAATGCCATAAAACGGTGCGCAGTGCTCTCCTTTTTGGAGGGCTCTGGGGCAGACATCGGTCTGTTGCAAGAAACACACTTGATGCCCAAGGAGTGGCACCAACTTCGTTTTAACTGCTTCCCCAACAATTTTATTCCTCAACCTCTGCCAAGAAAGCTGGGGTAGCTGTTCTAACCATATGCTCTTTCCAGGGTCAGGTTGGGCCTAAAGTGGCGGAGATTAAAAGCTGCATTTACAGGTTCTAATGAGGGTCAGGAACATTTCTTATGACAGACAGTAGCAAAGATCCCAGTCACACAGGACAGATTCATATTGATATGGGGGGATGGGGGTCGTAATACAGTTTTTTCAACAAAGTGAACCGATCAGCGGCTATGCACGGGAGTGGGAGAGATTTGAGTTTGGAGAGAAGGGGCTGGCTACAGGAGATGGGGCTACAAGACCTTTGGTGGGAGACCCATCCAACTACACATGATTACACTTTTTAGTCACATGCACACAAAACCTACGCATGCCTAGACCACTTCCTAGGGTCTAAGGAGGTCTCTGATCAGATAGTCAAGATTGACATTGGGGCACAGGCCCTTTCTGATCACACTGACCTAAGTCGATTTGAGGCTCCCACCAAAAACACAAGCATATCAACCTTGGCGACTCCACAAGCCCTCTTGCAGAGGCCAGCAGTTATACAACAAATCTCCTATGCTATCCACGACTTCCTCAACATCAATGACACACCTGATACGCCCATTTCACTTCTATGGGATACTATGAAGGCAGAGGTCATAAGAGGAGAATTCATAGCCATCTCAGCAGCAGACATTAAGACTTGTAGGGAAATTAGCAAACCTTTATAGGGGAGGGTGAAAACTGGCTCTCGTACACTAACGCACCAGGGCCCCTCAAGTTTGGAGACAACTAGAAGCCACCAGGAAACGACTAGCGGGGGCTAGATACAGACAGAATAGAATTTACACTATTATGTCTTATACACTCATTTTACACGGGGGGACAGGAGTGGCTGTCTTATTGCCAACTAACAGCCCAGACAGGTTATTCGAGTGGAGGCCCTGAGGGGTAAGGACAGGACAGAGATTAGAGACGATTGGCTTGTAGCTGAGCAATTTCACACATTCTATGCTGACCTGTACACGATGCGCAGTCTAGTCAATACCTGCAGGAGGCCGATCATACTAAACTGACTCCAGCTCAAACCCACAGTTTAGAAGCACCCCTTCGCATAGAAGTCATATCAGCCATAGCTAAACCGAAAACCCACAACTCCCTGGGCCCGGGTGGTTACCAGGCAGCATTCTACAAGGTCTTTTGTGTGATTTTAGCTCCCATACTAACCAGGTTAGTTTAATTCCTTCACGGGCCCAGGCACCATTCCAGTTTCCATGAAGGAGGCCTCCATTAATGTTGGGAAGTAGGGAAAGAAGAGCAATTATGTGGATCCTATCGCCCCATATCCCTCTTTAACAATGATGCTAAGCATTTTACAAGTATTTAGGCGGTGTGTTGCAACCCATAAAGCTTGGCCTCATTGTCCCTGCACATGAGGGTTTTATACCATCTAGGCACTGCAGTGAAAATACTAAACAGCAGCTCCATATCATCGACAGAGCCACCCACTCGACAAGACAGGTCATGAGACGGTTGACGCCGAAAAGGCGTTTCATTGAGTTCACTGCCGGTACCTTGAGCAGGCACTGATTAGCTTTGGTGATCGTTTACGCTCCTGGATACTAATCAGTTACGGCCAGCCCAAGGTGACGGTGTTAGTCAACAGCATAACATCCTCTCCGTTTCCCATTAGTAGAGGCACTAGACAGAGCTGCCCTCTCTCACCCATATTGTTTGCATTAAATATGGAACCCATTGTCCACAACAACCCTGACATTACTTGGACTTGCTTTGGAGGGGAGGAGCATTTAATTAGCTTTTTTGCAGATATAATGTCATAGTGGCCCTAAACAACCTACTGTCTGTCTTACCAGCTTTTCTTGCTGAGGTAGAGAGGTTTGGGGTGGTCTCTGGCTTCTCGGTAAATGTTACGAAGTCACAAGCCCTCCATTTCACGCTTCCGTCTTCTACCCAGGCGTGCTTAGTCGAGAGATTTTCAATAAAGTAGGGTAGTGACTACTGCATATATTGGCATCCACTTAACCACCACAGCGCGGGACACCGCGATCCTCAATAACAAAGGAATATCAAAACAGATATCCCAGGTCTCTCTTGGTTGGGCAGAATTGCGGCCGTCAAGATGACAATAGTTCTCAAGATTGTTTTTCCTGTTCCAGACAATTCCATTGATACCCCCACCCCCCAACCCCAGGGCCATTAAATCATTGCAGTCCACTATTTAACTTCATACGGGACGGAAAAAGTATGCACTTGGGAAGAGATCGAAGTTCTCCCACACTGGCAGAGGGTGGACTGGGGATACCCCATCTACTGAGCTATTCCCAGGCAGCACAACTCCGCTATTTCATAGAATGGTCCCAGCCTAAATTTGAGAAGCCATGGCTCTTCATGGACCCCGGCGATAAGGGGTACTCACCTATGGAAAGTCCCATTCTTCAGGTGGCCCCGGCAAGCACTCTTCCCTGATTATGAGAACAACATTGAAGGTAGGGGACTCTAGCTGTACGGAAACTACTAACATCCTTCTCCTCACCCATGATGCCGCTCCTGGGGAACCTGGATTTCACTCCATGGACTGAACCAGAAGGTGTTCCGCCAACGGAAGGGCGGCTGATTGTCACTCTACTGAGCTCCTTCAAGATGAAAGTCCCATACCCTTTGAACAACTGAAGCGAAAATACAGGATTCTGGAGATGGAGCACCTGCGTTACATCCAAATGACACTGGCTATATGATCGTTCCACCCGAGAAGCTGCGAGCCGTCCTCCGACTGTTTGAGAAATGGCTTGTGATGAAAACCAATGATGAATGTGTCATTTCTGAACTTTATCGTTTCCTTTTACCAGGCCCCTGCATCTAAGGCCCCAAGTCAGTTGCGCTGGCACCGTGAACTAGGCAGACAACTCTTGCAAAAAAAAGAATTGGGGGGACATTTAGTCTAGGGCCAAACATGCAGCCAACAACTTAACAGGTATCGAGGTGGCCACAAAGAAAGTTACATACTGGTAACGGACCCCACACCGACTATATATGAGCAACCCAGCGCAAAGTCCATTGTGCTGGAGGCATTGTGGCTAGCAGAGGATGCTACTTCATATCTCTGGGATTGCCCCAAAGTAACTGCGTTCTGGGCGGAAGTACTGACAGACATTGACAAGTTTCTTGAAGCAACTCTCCCCAGATTCCCAGCATATGTGCTCTTAGGCCTCCCTAATCACCTGACTTACCCACTCACAAGGGACAGTAGACCTGCTTAGCTCTGGACACAGCTCATCAGACCAACCTTGTGCTCTGGGGCACAGACAACCAAATCCCCTCAAACCTCAACTCCCCCCCTCTCCAACATCACACTTGGCTATAGAAGTTCTGACATATACTAGGGATGGAGTAACTCATCTTGGCTTTGCAGTACCAGGGTGACACCTTCAGGGAACTGTGTGCACCATTCATAGTTCTGCTTTCTGAAGAATTTCAGGAGCTAACCTCCCCTAAATAGCTTCAATCACTTTGCCTCATGGACTCCCCTACCACCTGAAGAGATTCATTATGTTACATGATACTCAATGTCCGCTCCTCCGTTTGGGCGGAGGAGCGTTGCCCTTCCCGCCAGCAGCTACAAAACCTTTTAACACCTTCGTTGCCAGGCCTTTTCCCCCTCCTGTGCCGAGCCTTTTTTTGGCTATTTGGAGCAGTTCACGCTTAGGCCCTCATAACTTTTTGTTCACATAAGCTACCCACGCCAAATTTGCGTCCTTTTTTTCCAACATCCTAGGGATTCTAGAGGTACCCAGACTTTGTAGGTTCCCCAGAAGGAGGCCAAGAAATTAGCCAAAATACAGTGAAAAATTAGTTTTTTTCAAAAAAATGGGAAAAAGGGGCTGCAGAAGAAGGCTTGTGGTTTTTTCCCTGAAAACAAAGGGTTTGCTGTGCTTAAATCACCAGCTTCCCAGCTTTCAGGAACAAGCAGACTTGAATCAGAAAACCCAATTTTGCAACACAATTTTGGCATTTTACTGGGACATACCCCTATTTTTGATTTTTTGTGCTTTCAGCCTCCTTCCAGTCAGTGACAGAAACGGGCATGAAACCAACGCTGGATCCCAGAAACCGCAACATTTCTGAAAAGTAGACAAAATTCTGAATTCAGCAAGGGGTAATTTGTGTAGATCGTACAAGGGTTTCCTACAGAAAATAACAACTGAAAAAGAAAAATATTGAAATTGAGGTGAAAAAAAAAAAAAAAAAATGTTCTCTACGTTTTACTCTAACTTTCCTGCAATGTCAGATTTTCGAAAGCAATATACCGTTACGTCTGCTGGACTCTTCTGGTTGCGGGGATATATAGGGCTTGTAGGTTCATCAAGAACTCTAGGTACCCAGAGCCAATAAATGACCTGCACCCTGCAGTGGATTTTTCATTCTATGCCGGGTATATAGCAATTCATTTGCTGAAATATAAAGAGTAAAAAATAGCTATCAAGAAAACCTTTGTATTTCCAAAATGGGCACAAGATAAGGTGTTGAGAAGCAGTGGTTATTTGCACATCTCTGAATTCCGGCGTGCCCATACTAGCATGTGAATTACAGGGCATTTCTCAAATAGACGTCTTTTTTACACACTGTCTTACATTTGGAAGGGAAAAATGTAGAGAAAGACCAGGGGCAATAACACTTGTTTTGCTATTCTATGTTCCCCCAAGACTCCAGATAAAAATGGTACCTCACTTGTGTGAGTAGACCTAGCGCCCACGACAGGATATGCCCCAAAACACAACGTGGACACATCACAGAAAACAGAGCTGTTTTTAGCAAAGTGCCTACCTGTAGATTTTGGCCTCTAGCTCAGCCGGCACCTAGGGAAACCTACCAAACCTGTGCATTTCTGAAAACTAGAGACCTAGGGGAATCCAAGATGGGGTGACTTGTGCAGCTCGGACCAGGTTATGTTACCCAGAATCCTTTGCACACCTCAAAATTTGGCTAAAAAAAAAAAACACGTTCCTCACATTTGTGGCAGAAAGTTCTGGAATCTGAGAGGAGCCACAAATTTCCTTTTACCCAGCGTTCCCCCCAAGTCTCCCGATAAAAATGATACCTCACTTGTGTGGGTAGGCCTAGCGCCCGCGACAGGAAACGTCCCAAAGCGCAACGTGGACACATCCACATTTTTGAAAGAAAACAGAGGTGTTTTTTGCAAAGTGCCTACCTGTAGATTTTGGCCTCTAGCTCAGCCGGCACCTAGGGAAACCTACCAAACCTGTGCATTTCTGAAAAAACTAGAGACCTAGGGGAATCCAAGATGGGGTGACTTGTGCAGCTCGGACCAGGTTATGTTACCCAGAATCCTTTGCAAACCTCAAAATTTGGCTAAAAAAAAAAACATGTTCCTCACATTTCTGTAGCAGAAATTCTGGAATCTGAGAGGAGCCACAAATTTCCTTCCACCCAGCGTTCCCCCAAGTCTCCCGATAAAAATGATACCTCACTTGTGTGGGTAGGCCTAGCGCCTGCGACAGGAAACAGCCCAAAACACAACGTGGACACATCACATTTTTTCATAGAAAACAGTGCCTACCTGTGGATTTTGGCCTCTAGCTCAGCCTGCCCCAGGGCGGGCAGAAATGGCCTAAAATAAATTTGTCCCCCAACCCCCCCAGGAGCGACCCTTGCCTACAATCGGCCAATTTGCCCCCAAGGGGGGCAGAAATGGTCTAAATACAATTTGCCCCCCAGGGGAGCGACCCTTGCCTGATGGGTCGCCCCCATCTCTAAAAACTAAAAAAAAACTAAAAAAAACTATTTGCCCTGGCGCCTAGAGGTTTCTGCCCCCCCTGGGGGCAGATTGGCCTAATACCAATAGGCCGATCTGCCCCCAAGGGGGGCAGAAATGGCCTGAAATAAATTTGCCAACCCCCCCACCCCCCGGGGAGCGACCCTTGCCTACAAGGTCGCTCCCCTTGCGTGACGGCGCAAAAAAAAAGATCCCTGGTGCCTAGTGGTTTCTGCCCCCCTTGGGGGAAGATTGACCTACAATCAGCCAATCTGCCCCCAAGGAGGGCAGAAATGGTCTAAATACAATATGTCCCCCAGGGGTGCGACCCTTGCCTGATGGGTCGCTCCCCATCTCTACAAAAAAAAAAAAAAAAAAGAAAAAAAAAAAAAACACAAAAAAACTATTTGCCCTGGCACCTAGAGGTTTTTGCCCCTCCTGGGGCCTGATCGGCCTAAAATAAACTTGCCCCCCCCACCCCTCCGGGGAGCGACCCTTGCCTACAAGGACGCTCCCCTTGCGTGGCGGCGCAAAAAAAAGATCCCTGGTGCCTAGTGGTTTCTGCCGCCCTTGGGGGCAGATTGACCTAAACTCGGCCGATCTGCCCCCAAAGTGGGCAGAAATGGCCTAAATACAATTTGCCCCCCAGGGGTGCGACCCTTGCCTGATGGGTCGCTCCCCATCTCTACAAAAAAAAAAAAATAAGAAAAAAAAAAAAAAACACAAAAAAACTATTTGCCCTGGCATCTAGAGGTTTTTGCCCCTCCTGGGGCCTGATCGGCCTAAAATAAACTTGCCCCCCCCACCCCTCCGGGGAGCGACCCTTGCCTACAAGGACGCTCCCCTTGCGTGGCGGCGCAAAAAAAAGATCCCTGGTGCCTAGTGGTTTCTGCCGCCCTTGGGGGCAGATTGACCTAAACTCGGCCGATCTGCCCCCAAAGTGGGCAGAAATGGCCTAAATACAATTTGCCCCTCCAGGGGAGCTACCCTTGTCGAAGGGGTCGCTCCCCATCTGTAAAACAAAAAACAAAAATAAAAATCCCTGGTGCCTAGTGGTTTTAATCAAAATAGGCTGATCTACCCCCCCAGGTGGGCAGAAATGGCCTAAAATAATTTCTCCCCCCCCCCTCCCAGGCAGGGTCGCTCCCCTTGCGTGAAATTAACGCCAAAAAATAAAAAACTCCCTGGTGTCTAATGGTTTCTGCCCCCCTTGGGGGCAGACTGGCCTCCTCAAAATAGGCCAATCTGCCCCTAAGGGGGGCAGAAATGGCCTAAATATAATTTGCCCCCTAGGGGATCGACCCTTGCCTAAGGGGTCGCTCCCCACAAAAAATAAAAAAAAGAAAACATAACAAAAAGAAAAAAAAAAAAAAAAAGATCCCTGGTGCCTAGAGGTTTCTGCCCCCGGGGGGGGAGGCAGAAAAGGCCTTCCCAAAAAACTGTCCTCCCTGGGAGCGACCCTTGCCCAAGGGGTCGCTCCCTTTTGACAGTTTCAGTAAAAAATAAAATAAAAAAATCCCTGGTGTCTAGTGGGGTTTCAAAAGCCGGATTGCAAGCAATCCGGCTTTTGAAACCCTGTGAGAGACTTCAAAGGGAAGGAAATACATTTCCTTCCCTTTGAAGCCCCTCCGGGCCTCCCCCATGGGATTGAAAGAGAAATGCTTTGCATTTCTCTTTCAGCGCGATTGGGGAGACCCTGTGACTAATCAGTGCGCGATCGCGCGCTGTCGTCACGGGCGGGAGGGGGGGGGGGGGGTTTGGGGGAAGCCGGGGGTGGAAGGGGAAGGACTTCCCCTTCCATCCCTGACTTTAACCCCACAGAGGGAGCGCTAGCGCTCCCTCTGGGCTCTGTGCACAGGACGTAATGGTTATGTCCTGGGCACAGCAGCACTGTGCCTCAGGACGTAACCATTACGTCCTGGGCACAGAACGGGTTAAAGAAAACGATAATAAACTATGTTTATTATTGTTTGCTTTGAAAGGGATGGGGCCATGGGGGTGATGTGCACTGAGAAGGGAGTGCTCAGCACTCCCCCTTCGCAGTGCATGTGTGTTTGGCCAGCTGTTTCAGACCAGCCAAACATGCGCTGTAGGCTCTCTCCAGCCCAGCATCACAGCTGCTGGGCTGGAGGGAGCCTGCACAGGCTCCCAGTCTGCCTGGGAGCGACCTGGCTGGTCACCCCCACAGCCAATCCTGGCGCTGCTCTAAGCAGAGTCCGGACTGGCACTGGGCAGACTGGGAGCGGGTGCCTGCTGAGGAGCGGTGGATGAGTTAAGTGTTTTTTTTATTTTATTTTTATTAAATGTAATGTTTATTCCCTCCCGCCTCCCCCCCCTTCCCGTGCCGCCCGCCCCTTTTGCAGCTGGCAAGCCGCTACTGATGAACCTTCTATCTAGCATAGCTTACGTTTAGCTGGGAACATTGCAGAGGAGTACTCTTATGGGGCGAGAGGAGGGTTAGTTGGGGTTTTTGGGGTTATAGTAGATCACATCCGTTTCTCATTTGCAATAATCTCACATATACTAGGGCAATCAGAGGCAGTGTATGTTTCAATAAGGTTTTAATGAAGCAACTGCATCTTAGATAATAAAGCATGTACTGCAATAACCAGGACGATGAAGCATAACAGGATTAAACTTGTGACAAGGGGAGTAAAGCATAAAAATAACGCTACCGTGCTGTCACTAGTGTCATTAACATAATTAATAGCTAGGCTGCGTTAAAGCACAGCATGTTAAGCTCCAGTTCTGCCCTTCAGTTTCCCCTGGGAAGACATCATCCCCCATACCTGAGCAAGAGGCCTGAAGTCTGCTTAAGCAGCTGTAGCAAAGCGTTCAGCAATCAGCATACAGTTGTGGTCATCTGGCTGTAATCTCCCTCTAGCATGTATGGGACGGAGAAGTGTTTTTATGATAAAATAGCTGATGTTCTGAGAAAATGTCCCTAAGTAACGATGTGATGTTTCTATGAATACCAGAGACAAAGCGTTACCACTTTTACCGGCAACCTATCTTACTGCAGCCTTGAGAAAAGAACAAAGTTAAAGAAATGTCTTGTTTAAGAACGCAGTGCTGGCCTAGGCAAAGAACAGCTAGATAGAGAAATAAAACATGACTGCAAATGTGGCTATTGTTAAAATATTAAACAAAGCTGAATGAAATATATATAGGTTAAAGTGCACAGCGGCAGGCCTAGTGTGCTAAAGTAACGTGCATGGAGCTTTAACTAAAATGGCTACACAACACCCTCCTCTTGCCGGCTCAAACCCTAATATATAAAAGCTATTAAAATCTAATCCAAGGCATATTCAAAAATGTAAATATTGACATGTTATAAAAAGACACTCGAGCATGTATAAAAGGACAATTCAAAAATATTAACTATTGGCGAAAAAAGGGCCGAATTTCAAGAGTCCAAGTCATTTTCGAAGTTGTCGATCGAATCCGGGATAACTGAAGACAGGAAATCTTCCACTTCAGCTGGTGGTAAACTAGGAAACTCATCGCCAAGAAGAACCAAGGAGCATTTGTGTTCCAAAGCCTGAGCGTCAGCCCAGGTAGCAGCATTCCGTGGTGTGCCCAATAATGAGTTTAGAGCTGCATTCTCCATGAAGGGCAACTCATAAGCCGCCTCCCGTAGCAAACGCACCCTCATCGCGAATGTCTGGTAATGAGCACTAAGCGAGATCAACAACGGATCAGCATCCAACAAAAGCAATCGCTGCGTAGAAAAACTTTCAGTGCGTGTTCGAACAAGCACCAAAAGGCTCCAAAACACGGGCTGCACAATGCAAAACCGGTCTGAATGACAGGGACCAGTCACACTCCAATTGCTCCAGGATTTTTGCTCAGAAGTACTGTATCATCGCTCATGACAGCTGCACTGGTGGGAGCGCTTTTATTCCTCCTTGTTGCGGCGGGAAAGCCATTGCGCAGAAAAAGTTGCAATAGCAAAATGCCACCTATTATAGCCAAAGTTATCAGAAATCCGACAAAAATACTGGAGAATATCAAGTGGATGGCTGATGGTATTAAACTGAACATAGTGGAGAACGTGTGAACAAAACTAGAACCAACAGCCTTAAAGAAATTTGCAATTCCAGTAGTACTGGACGCATTAAATATTCGTCACACAAGCTTGTCAAAGTCTCTCGGAAAGTTAGTACTTAAAAAGGGACTGTATCTCTGCTGATGACCTTGCCACCTTAAGTGCGTAGGTCTCGCGTGCAGATGTGCGCGCCACATGTTTTTGGAACAATAAAGCCTTGAGTCTGCTCAACTTGTCAAAATTCACATTTGAAGTAGCAATATGGGGCCAAATATCAGCTACTTCCTTCTGTCTTGTTGGAAGAAAAAGTATGTTCTCGCAGCTTGTAACAATCTTAGAGACCGAAACAAACTATTCCGGCTCGCATCCCACAACAGTTTTCACTATTGAGAACATAGCTGCCGTTTGAGAGCACCTGGAACGCAGGTCTAATTAACAGGACTGGAACTCCCTTCAGATAAGCCAAGTTCGCTGCCGAAGCGTTACACGCCCGTGCAAGGGCAGCTTTTTACAAACAATCAAATGACTGACAGATGTCTCGCATTTACTACCGCTAACAAAGACCTCTTTCATGCCACAGACATTTGTACGAGAAGGGCAGCTCCCACACCTCATGAATGTAACTATCCCCCAGCCTTTCATATCTGCCTACAGGAATATGTTTTAAGCAGGACGCAAATTGGAGTGTTGAAATAAGCAGATTAATGACCCTGTGTATTAACCACTCAGCAGATGGTATTTCAGCCACAGTGAAAGACAAATTTTCTAGCATTTTAATGTTTAGCATTACATAAGTCGCTTCTTACTTAGTTATTGTCACACTAAATTAAATGTGGAAAATGTGTCCTTTGCGCTAACGTGTTGCCAGAAAACACGACCTGCCTTCAATGTTTGAAGTGTCCAACCCAACTGCATAATGGACCTTAGTTGGCTCTGTCCATGGTGTAAAGAAGACACATCACTTTGTATTATGTCTATTGCAGAAGAAACTATGTTGTTTAAGGTGTATATCCGGTCAGATAGGGTATTAATCCCATTATCTACAACAGCTAATGCCTTCTGTGAGTTTTCCTGGTCTATTTGCCTTAACCGGGCAGCAATTTCTTGTTGGGAAAGAGTCCAAATTTCATTCTAGACTGCGTATAAGAAGCGCTTAATGCAATATTTTCTGGGGTCTAACAGGAAATCCTGTAAGTCCATGTTATTATACAGGAGACTGAGATGTTCTCAAACAGCATCTAGTGAAGAACTCTTCAACCATTGCTGGCATAGTTTCCCTACACTATATGTTGTTACTATACTCGCATATTCGGATAACACATAGCGAGGGTCCGGCCTATTAGTTCTAAAAACCCTGTGGAGTTTATAAAACGTTTATGACACCCATTGGTATCTATTGGCCACAATAACCACTCGCCTGGACGTGAAAGTGAACCATTAAACGTGCCATTCTGGACCCATTAATCGAGCTGATCTTTAGTTTCATCTATATACTTTTGCCATTTGTAAACTTTTGCAGGGGCAGGAATACTGGGCGCATTCAATTCCTTAATCTTTGCTAAGCCTAAGCAACTTGTTTGTTGTACAGTTTCATTTAAAAATATCATTTGAACAGGTAGCAGGCATGCTCTGATTAAAGCTTCCTTCCCCCTTTTTGCCAATTTCTGGTTCCTCACACACTTTTTAAGTCAATCGACTGCGCCAATATTCATAGCCTTCTACAGTCAAACCGGGAAACAAAGGAATCCAAATAAATAAATTTAGTCTGTGTTAATAATCTGTACGTTTTCCATTAATGGCAATTTTAAATATGACTCATCAGTTTTAACACTGTGCTCAGAGAAATATGCAGTTTCCAGAATACGTTTTAGAACTCCCTCATGGTGGAGTTGGACAATGTTCCCATTGTGTGTAATTAAAAATTGTCTTTGGGGCACTTGCTCTGTGAATGAAATGGTGTCCATAGTAGTTATAGCAAAACATCACCACGATTCTCTTTAGATTGATAAACATCTTCACTTTCAAATACAGGAAAATACTGCAATTCAGTCATCGTAGAATCAACTGTTTTCACATCCCAGTCATCAGAAACAACTCCGGGTATTATTACATCGTTCATTGAAAGTTTAAACACACGGTATTTGAATGACCACCATTGGGCCGTATATTACATCAAATGTGACTTTATCCCAAACAATCCCATCAGGAATTGGAATAGCAGAAATGTTCACGAAAGACAAGACTCTGGGGACCTTGTGAGAAGAAAAATGGGGTTTTAGGGCCTCATCCACCAGTTCATCTTTCAGGAAGATAATTACCATGTATTAATAAAATAAATAATGTTATGACAAAGCCAATCCAAAAGGAGGAAAGCTAAGGAAAGCCAAGGAAAGCCACAGATAGTTCCAGGAGAAAATAAAGTAATTTGTTTTAAACCAGTTCATCAGCTTACAGGTTTTTGGCAGTTCAGATGTATAAGAGGCAAATGTGTCTGAAAAAGTGTCATTGATGTAGGTAAAGTATCCAGAGGCAGTTCTTGCAAAAACTGGAGCCGTATTTGTGGGAGGAGAACTGGTAGGGGTTTCCCGCAGTGGGTCATAGTAAATGACGCCATTCTGTGTTGAAGTTGTGTCAAATCGATCAGTATTTTCTGTATTGTTTGTTACAACAGATGTTAGTGTAACTAATGCAAGATAATTTTCCACCCTTCCCAAGCTAGAAGTGTCAGCGTTGCAGCTCAAAACTTGTAGAGGGACTTCTTGGCCAGTAGTGAGAGGGATTCCGGAACTACTGGTTGCTCCTCTTGATCTGCTGTGCAGGATCGGCCGCATGGTGTAACTTGACATTGTCGACAGATACAAAGCGATTTTCTTTAGTACCAGCCAACGGCGGTAGAATGAAAGTTCTGGTACCGTGTATTCCCAAGACTGGGACCTGTGCACAATCAGAAGGACCGAACTCCTTTTTCACAGCGACCTTTCCGTACTAGATCCCCAACTTCAGGAATCCAACCGGTAGGTGTTATTGGTAAATCCTTAATTCCTACAGAGGCAGCACTGGCAGAAGAGTTGTTGTCCCAGAACTGTAGTAATTCCTGCAAGACAGTGACATGTTCATTTATGTCAAAAGGTGTTTCTGCCGCCTCCACACCAGGACCATCAAGATCTGGAACATACATGTGAGTTCCAAACAGGCACTCATATGAAGTACAACCTCCCAGGGACCTTCTAGGCAGAATGTTAAGTGCTATCTGGACTCCATACAGGTGATTAAGCCAACTACAAAACGTACCTAAGACTCTGGCTGTTGAGGACTGCTTTAAATCACAGTTTTGTCGCTCCACAACACTATTTCCTATTGGAGACGAGTAATGGAGTTGGACCCCTAATGAAGCCATGGCGTCCTCTGAATGCCCTGGAGGTGAAAGCAGGGCCCTGGCCTCAGTGGAAAGCCGCAACTGCCTATGTACTAATAAAGATATGCAAATCTTTAACAACAGTCCGAGGGTCAGCCGATCGTTGTGGCCACACCCATAGAAATCTGGAGCAAGAGTCAACATCGACTAAAATTTATTTGTGTGCACTATCCGGTGTTAGGGGACCACAATGGTCCAAGTACATACATTGTAATGGTTTGTTGGAAATTAGGAGGGTTTCTGCGGTGGGCGTTTAGCAGTGGAAGCCTTAATTTGTTGGCAGATGTCACAACGAATGAAATTGTGCTCGGCCGGTTTGTATAGACCGGGCAACCAATACCGTGCTTGCAATAATGCTATTGTAGGTGCCACACCAGCATGAGCAGATGCTACACCCTCACGCGCTGCTTTAATCAACCCGGATCTCATGTCTTTGTTGGGAATTTCCCTAACCCAGACGCCTGGTATTTTTACTTCAGTGTCAAGGCAGCCTCCCATTTGGTAGGAATATTTAGCAGGAAATGCTTTTGGATAGGGTGTGCCTTCAGCTGTAGCTTTCACGGCAGCCCATATGTCATTGTCCGGTTTAGTTCCAGAACGGGTTACTGCAGCAACAGCAGTCATAGCTACTGCTGATTTGGCTTCTTCATCAGCCAGTGTATTTCCAGCAACGTGTATTACAACGCGCTGGTGTTCAAGTGTATGTGCAATATGAGCGTTTGGTAGGGTTTCCTTCAGATCCGCTACTTTCCCCCACAGAAGTCTGTGTTTAATGGTGTTGCCTTTGGAATCTCTGAACCCATTCTGGTACCAGTAACAAAGGTATTCATTAAAGGACTGGACACAATAGTATGAATCACAAACAATCAGTGTTAGCTGTGCAGGATCCGTATGTTCCAGGGCCATCACCAGAGTCGTTAGCTCTGCTAATTGTGCAATCCCCTAGGGTACGCATGAATGTACTTTGGGGACCAAATTTATTATCTTCCATGAAGCCACTTAAGACTGCACAAGCAGCGGAGTATTGATGTTTTGTGCCAATTGCAGGTTGTGCTGAGCCACTGGTGTACATGATTCTTTGATATTGATCAATAGGCGGTGTATTTCCTGGAACTGGGTGTTCTAGTTCATAAGGCAAAAATTCTTGAGTTTGTAATTTTGGGTCAAAAAGGAAGTCAACATCAGTGGCTGTCAAAGACGTTACCCATTGAATCAAACGTGGACGTAATGCTTTATCGTTTGGAATGCTGGCTTTGGTAACAGCCTCAAGGGCTGGAACTGAAGAGACGACAATAGTGCGTTTCCCCAGGGCCAGTGGTCTTTCTTTAATGACGGTCATCTGAACAGCAGTGAAAATTTTGTCAGTGAGAGCAAAGCGTTGTTCTGCTGCTGAATACAAAAGTGAGTTGTATGCAATCAGGTCTGTCTCACCCTCATTGAAAGTTACACAGGTGAAACTAATGGCACCAGCAATTACTCTGATGACCAGGTGTTTTTTTGTTGTCCCTTGTGTGTAAGTGTTGTTCTGCAACCATGTCTTGTTTGCAAAGCTCTAAGAATGCGTGTGTTTGACTGTCCAAAATTCACTTGAAAAGTCAGGACGTTTTAAGTCATATAAAGGTTTTATGCGTGATGCATAATCAGGAATGTAAGTTCTGCCAAAATATGAGAAACCCAATAGGGTTTGCAGTTTTTAAAATTTGTATTTGGAGGTTGTACCTTTGCAATTTTTTTTTTCAAGAATTGTGGCGCTAGGCTCTTTCCGTCACTTGATAGCTCATATTCCCAAAACAGGATGCTAAGAAAGGCTATTTTTGTTTTCTTGAAGTTGAATTTATAGCCAAATTCAGCAAATCCTACAACAATGCGGGCTACCCATCTTAGATGTTGCAGCAAATCATCATCCGTGAGATAAATATCATCGACATAGGACAATGCTTCAGGGTCAATGTCATGCAATATTAAAGTCACACGAGCAGCGAACAGTTCTAGACTGTTCTTGTAGCCCTGGGGTAAACAGAATTCTTTCAGGGAGCCTCGTGTGCTGAAACTTGTTACGTCTCTAGTCTCAGGCACTATATTCTGGCAGAAAAAAAACATTGGAAGTGTTCAGTGTTTTGTATTTCTTGCGCACTATGTTGTTCATGAGTGCTGTGCTATGTGAGTTTTGTATACCATATGTGCCTGTATGACTGTTTAAATGTCTGTAGTCTAAGACTATTCTATATGAATGGTCCGGTTTAGCTACTGGGAATAAGGGATTATTCATTGGTGAGACACATGGTTCAATTATGCCCTGGTACTCCAGTTGTGTGAGGATTTCCCTCACTGGTGCCTTTGCATCAACTTTAATTGGATACTGGGGTTGTGGTTGGGGATGATTTTTAATAGGGATTACATGATAGGGGGAATCTTTATCCCATCCTACATGGTTGCGATATAACGCAGGTGCCTGCCTGCGCCAATGCCCACTCAATGGCATAGGATTCTGCAAGCTCCTCTGGAACAAGGGGCAAGAAAGAAGGTTTGAAAACATCTTCCCCATGTGGGCAGGTACAGACAAATTCATGTGGCCAATCTCTTTCGGCAAGTAGAATGTCATATGTTTACATCACGGTCCCAAAAGATTGCATCGATTGTGCGCTCAATGTCTCTTCTAACTGTAGCTTTACTTTGTACACCCTATCTGGTGTAGATACACGCATGTCCGCTGTTTCAACTCATAGGAAGTCATCAGTTGCTTTCACCTCCAGATGCTCTAGAAGATTCCGGTGAACTACTGTGACCTCTTCCATGCTGTCTAAAAGCACTAATGCTCACTTATTGTTCTTCAATAGAGCCCTTTGTGAGTGGCATGTCGGACTGCAACTGCTGCCACCTTTTTCTTTTTGAATTGGGGTTTTTGTTGGGGAAGTTTCTCTTTGTTTTTTAAGAACAACTTCTGTAGAGCGTTGTTGTAAGGAAATGCCTCCTTGGCATGCTTATGTCCTGACTTTTCGCCTTTGCTGATGCTAAGTTTTGATTGAAAGTGTGCTGGGACCCTGCTAACCAGACACCAGCACCAGTGTTCTTTCCCTAAACTGTATCTTTGTTTCCACAATTGGCACAGATCTGGCACTTAGATAAGTCCCTTGTAACTGGTACCCCAGGTACCAAGGGCCCTGATGCCAGGGAAGGTTTGTAAGGGCTGCATGTCTTATGCCACCCTGGGGACCCCTCACTCAGCACATGCACACTGCCTCACAGCTTGTGTGTGCTGGTGGGGAGAAAAAGACTAAGTCGACATGGCACTGCCCTCAGCGTGCCATGCTAACCTCACACTGCCTGTGGCATACGTAAGTCACCCCTCTAGCAGGCCTTACAGCCCTAAGGCAGGGTGCACTATACCACAGGTGAGGGCATATGTGTATGAGCACTATGCCCTTACAGTGTCTAAGCAAAACCTTAGACATTGTAAGTGCAGGGTAGCCATAAGAGTTTATGGTCTGAGAGTTGGTCAAACACAAACTCCACCATTCCATAATAGCTACACTGAAATCTGGGAAGTTTGGTATCAAACTTCTCAGCACAATAAATGCACACTGATGCCAGTAACATCTTAGAGATGCCCTCTGAATACCAATCAGACTCCCAGTGTAGGCTGACCAGTTCCTGCCAGCATGCCACAAACCAGTCAAGTTGCTGGCCACATGGGGAGAGTGCCTTTGTCACTCTGTGGCCAGGAACAAAGCCTGTACTTGGTGGAGGTGCTTCACACCTCCCCCTGCATGAACTGTAACACCTAGCGGTGAGCCTCAAAGGCTCACCCCCTTTGTTATAGTGCCCCAGGGCATCCCAGCTAGTGGAGATGCCCGCCCCTCCGGCCACTGCCCCCACTATTAGCAGCAAGGCTGGAGGAGATAATGATAAAAACAAGGAGGTGTCCCCTACCAGTCAGGACAGCCCCTAAGGTGTCCTGAGCTGAGGTGACAGCTGCCTTTAGATATCATCCATCTTAAGTTTGGAGGATTCCCCCAATAGGATTAGAGATGTGCAATCCCTCCCCAAAGGGAAGAGGCACAAAGAGGGTGTTGCCACCCTCCAGGACAGTAGCAATTGGCTACTGCCCTCCCAGACCTAAACACATCGCTAAATCTAGTATTTAGGGGCACCCCAGAACTCAGGAAATCTGATTCCTGCAACCTGAACTACAAAGGAGGACTGCTGACCTACAAGCCTCCAGAGACGACAGACGACGACAACTGCTTTGGCCCCAGCCCTACTGGCCTGTCTCCAAAGTTGAAAACCTGCAACCAGCGACGCATCCAACAGGGACCAGCGACCTCTGAAGCCTCAGAGGACTGCCCTGACCCCCAGGACCAAGAAACTCCCATGAGCAGCGGCTCTGCTCAACAATCTGCAACGAAATTGCAACTTTTCTTCAACTTTAAAGACTTCACGTTTCCCGCCGGAAGCGTGAGAATTCCCACTCTGCACCCGAGGCCCCCGGCTTGAGATCCAGAGAACCAACACCACAGGGAGGACTCCCCTGTGACTGCGCCCGAGTAGGACCCCCCTGAGCTCCCACAGCGACGCCTGCAGAGAGAATCCATAGGCTCCCCCTGACCGCGACTGCCTGTAACAAGAGACCTGATGCCTGGAACAAGCACTGCACCCGCAGCCCCCAGGACCTGAAGGAACTGAACCACAGTGCAGGAGTGACCCCCCAGGCAACCCTCTGCCTAGCTCAGGTGGTGGTTGTCCTGAAAAGACCCCCTGTGCCGGCCTGCACCGCTAGAGTGATCTCCAGGTCCCTCCATTGAATCCTATCTAAAACCCGATGCCTGCTTATCACACTGCACCCAGCCGCCCCTATGCCGCTGAGGGTGTTTTTTGTGCCTACTTGTGTGCCCCCCCCCCCCCCCCCCCCAGTGCTCTACAAACCCCCCTAGTCTGCCCCCCGAGGACGCAGGTACTTACCTGCTTGCAGACTGGAACCGGATCACCCCTGTTCTCCATAGGCGCCTATGTGTTTTGGGCATCTCTTTGACCTCTGCACCTGACCGGCTCTGAACTGCTGGTGTGGTAACTTTGGGGTTTCCTTGAACCCCCGACAGTGGGCTGCCTATGCCCAGGAACTGAGACTGGTAAGTGTTTTACTTACCTCACAACCTAACCTTTACTTACCTCCCCCAGGAACTGTTGATTTTTGCAGTGTCCACTTTTAAAATAGCTTATTGCCATTTTAACAAAAACTTTATATGATATTGCTCTAATTCAAAGTTCCTAACTTACCTGTGTGAAGTACCTTGCATTTTATATATTTACTTCAAATCTTGAACGTGTGGTTCTTAAAATAAACTAAGAAAAGCTATTTTTCTATATAAAAACCTATTGGCCTGGAATTTGTCTTTGAGTGTGTGTTCCTCATTTATTGCCTGCGTGTACAACAAATGCTTAACACTACCCTCTGATCAGCCTACTGCTCAACCACACTACCACAAAATAGAGCATTCGAATTATCTACTTTTGCCACTATCTTACCTCTAAGGGGAACCCTTGGACTCCGTACACACTATTTCTTACTTTGAAATAGTATATACAGAGCCAACTTTCTACAGTTGCGATTCCGGTCTCTGTTTCACGTACTCAGTTCTTCGCTCTGACCGCCCGTATTCGTCTTGAATTTGTTTTAACACTTCCAGTAAATTGGCAAGGGTCGGTGTACCATGTGCGGTAGTATAGAGCATGGCAAATACCATGCCTCAAGTGTTGCAGTTATCTATGGTGGGAACCATCCCAAATGGCAAGCACATAGTTAATATTCTATGCTTATCCTGAGGTCCCGTATGGGGAAATACTGCTTCCAGTGCGTTTATTTTTTTAGCTAACCAAAAGGGAATTTCTTCTTGTTTGGCGGATACTTTACCCATGATTGAATGTATAGTCGCAGGATTAATGCCTGGCGTTACTGCATGTGGGTGCACCGGAGCAGCACGTACTAGGTTTGTATTTAATGTTTGCATTACAAACTGTACTAATCGCCTATATATTTCCGTCAGCTCAGCATATAAGCGGTGGACTTCAGCTACTGCCAAGGTTGCTGCATCAGGGTGAAATGAATAAGTGGCCAATAAAGGCCAGGAACGACCATCATTAATTAGAGGACCTAACATGTAAAAAATAATTGTGTGGGGTAGAGCAGCATCAAGCCAATTATTATGTTGTTGATAAGATAGAGGTATTTCTAGATATGCATATGCTCTGTATTGTGCAGGTATATTTGCAAGTGTATAGTGTAAATGTATTTGTGTTCCCATCAGCTGCTGGAAATGTGACATAAGAATAAAAGAAATTCTGTCCTATAGGCTGGATGAGCCTTAACAACAAATGTGACCCCCCCCTGGGCCGTTAGGCCATGTGCCAATAACTGTGCAGTAAGGGGTGGTCTCATTGACTGCAATTCCTACCCATTGCAGGTTTGCCATAATGAATGGTAAATTTTGTTCAGAGATAAACACACCAAATGTTGATTATCCTTTTAATGGTTCAAGCTTGAACAACCTACAGCGTTAGTAAGTTACTCCGTACTTAGTGGATGACGACAATCCTCAATACCACAGACGTCACCGTGTATACTACTGTGGTGTCTTTGTATGTAGTACGACAGATACTCCGGAGGACCCAAAAATTAGAGCCTGACAAAACGTTGACGGTGCCGTGTTGGTAGGCTCTCATTGTTCTAATGAGACTACTGGATTTGAGCGGCAGAATCACCTACGGTGTGGGGGACTGAGTCTATCCAACTACAGGTTACACCTGTCGTGGTAATCCGGGTTTTGCTCTGGCTAAATAGCAGTGCCTCATCTCCACCCAAGAGCACGGATGCTCGGGCAGCCGAGCGCTTGACAATTGACTCCTCAGCGAAATCGTGGTCATTCAGATCGCATCACTTTCCCTCATTTACATTAGTCTCACATATACAAGGACAATCAGTGTATGTTTCAATAAAGTTTTAATGAAGCAACTGCATCTTAGGTAATAAAGCATGTACTGCAATAACTAGGATGATGAAGCATAACAGAATAAAAATTGTGACAAGGAGAGTAAAATATAAAAATAACGCTACCATGTCACTAGAGTCATTAAAATAATTCCTACTTAGGCTATGTTAGAGCACAGCATGTTAAGCTCCAGTTCTGCCCTTCAGTTTCCCCTGGGAAGACATCATCCCCCATACCTGAGCAAGAGGCCTGAAGCCTACATAAGCAGTGAAGCGTTCAGCAATCAGCATACAGTCGTGGTCATCTGGTTGGAATCTCCCTCTAACATGTATGGGATGGAGAAGTGTTTTTTAATAGAAAAACAGCTGATGTTCTACGAATACCATAGACAAATCGTTACCACATTTAGCGACAACCTATCTTACTGCAGCCTTGCGAAAAAGCACAGAGTGCAAGAAATGTGTTGTTTAAGAACGCAGTGCTGGCCTAGGCAAAGAACAGCTAGATCGAGAGAAATAAAACAAGATTGCAAATGTGGCTATTGTTAAAATAATAAACAAAGCTGAATAAAATATATCTAGGTTAAAGTACACAGCGGCAGGCCTAGTGTGCTAAAATAACGTGCATGGAGCTAAAACTAAAATGTCAACACAATAGGCGTATGTGTTCATTGAAAACGTTAAAAAATAGAGTTGAACCATAAAATGATGCTCTCCACTTGGTATAAAACAGGGCAGTACAAATTGTGACTTATTTGCTGTTTCATGGCAGGCATCTCAACAAGCCCTTCAGGGCTATCACCAGCACCCTTCTTACATTGGGAGGCCCAATCAAATCTTCTTAAAATACCTTTACCCATAGTAAAGGCATAGACTATGTGGCTATAGAGAACTTTCTCCTCACTACATGGTATTGTTTAGGCCATGACTCTTGAATGTATTTGACAATCTTGGCCAACACCTCATGGTTTCTATATTACACACACACACACACACACACACACACACACACACACACACACACACACACACACACACACACACACACACACACACACACACACACACACACACACACACACACACACACACACACACACACACACACACACACACACACACACACACACACACACACACACACACACACACACACACACACACACACACACACACACACACACACACACACACACACACACACACACACACACACACTCCTCAGTAAAAGCACCATTCATCATAGCATGTACCTGGGTAATCACAACAAAATCTTCACCATCCATATCCTCGTCTTGAGTAAAGGTGTAATTTTTCTAATTGTCTAAAAATTACAAATGTGATAGCAATAATCAACTGTTACATTGTTCACATTCAGAAAGTAACTCCATCTTGGAGCTGAAGCCCTGTAAGTTACAGCATCACTTGGTTATCAAAAGGCTTGGCTTGTGTATCATGTTCTTACAAAACAAAACTATGGATAGCTTATGAGCAGTCCTCACTCAGTGACATAGCTATACAAATAAAATTAAAAAAACATACAAATGTATAAATCCGTTTCCATTACCATTGTTCATGCAAAGACAGCACACAACTTACAACTGGTGTCTCTTAAGGTTGTAAATCTAACAAGAAGATTGCACGGGCTGCAGTCTGACTAATCTATACATATAAAAAAGACTCACGCACACACACACACAGAGATGAGAAGTGTCATGAGCTAGCTGAAGTTCACTTTGAAACTAACTTCCAGAAGCAAATCTATTTGTTCTAATACAGGGACCTCATTTAAAGCAGACAAAGAAAGCAAGCATTCTAACATTATTTGGACAAGCCATTAGTACCAGGCAGCTTTAACTAAGATAAAAAAGAGAAGTGTTAAAAATATTAATCAAGAAAAGAAATAGGGTTTCATTCACAAGTACCTCAAAATTGTGTATTATCTGGACACTTAACTTGTTTGGTAAGTCTATTAATGGACAAGTCTTGATTAAAGTGAGGTCTTCTAATCTGTGTTCATTTTACTTGATCCAACACCAGGAATGAAGACGCTCTTCTTTCCACTATCTTTGAGTTATATTTGCTTTCCTAGTTAACTTATTCATGCAAAAAGACTCTGCAGTGCAGAGAGAGGCTGGAGCATCATGACAGAGCAGCACAAGAAGTGGCAAGATGGGCGAAACAGTACAAGGCAGACATTTGTATTTATACATAGAGAACCAATAATTAGGGATTAAAAGCACATTATCTTATGATGCCTAAGTGTGAAAATTACATTTCCACAAAGCATAGCTGTGAGAGATTAGGGTGGAGGAAAATCTAGAAATCTATGTTACAGACAACAAAGAGAACCAAAAACTCCTCCTCAATAACAACTGCTGGATAACCCCTCCAGGTACGTAATGCCTTAAAAAGCAGAACTCTACGCAGTGAAAAGTAGATCAGCGGCAACTATCTACGAACCTTGTGATATGCATTGGCAATAGGTGACTAATCACACAACTAGTTCTGTTAAGAGATGAAAACAATACACAATCCACAAAGGACTTCACGACATGGAGAACAGAAAAAATAAATCCAGATGTAAAAATATATTAATGAAAGACTATCAGGGTGGAAAGCAATTTTTGCAACCTTTAGCCACGTGCAGCCAATAGGCAGCAGCTAAGGAATGCAGGAACTAAGATGGCCTTATACCCAGATCTGTAATGTTCTCATGATGATGCCTAGATGCTGTACACTCCCAAGAAGAAAGGGCTCAGAATCACCTTGGGGGGGGTGAGGGGGGACCGACACAGTAATAATTACAAAACATATACATTATCTTTTTCTCTTGACTCCTTCACAACCACATTTAAATTACCCAATATGCCTTTTCACAGGTGGAAAATTAACAGAAATAACATTGGTCTTGAATTTAAGAAAAACATGTGGAGGAGAAATTGAGCAGCTAAACATTGCGGAGATGTGTCAACTTTATTTTGTAGCAGGTTCAGTATACTTGAGACAAAATGCTATTAGGTATTGCGTGTGAAGAAACGCTAGGTATCATTAAGCTTATTTTTTTAGCCCTATATCAAACACTAATTTTCCCTCAGCTCCCTAATAACATCCATGACATACCCTTGGGTGAGAAGCTACAACTTTTCCTTACATCACCCTTCCTTCTCTCTAATGCTCACTCATTCGCCGGTTTTTAAAATGTTAGATATTTGTACGCAGAGGACTAAATTAGGCCACATGGAAAATAAAATAGTTAGACGAATTATTTACTTTTAGTGTTTTTTTTCTACACACACCTTTATCTCGGGACATGAGTTAGAACAGGCATACCTAAACGTGAAATATAAACCCATTGTGACAAACCATAAGATAATTTTAAGGCGAACTACGAATAAACAATGGACACACTGTGCTTCTACAATGTGATCAGAATGAAATAATGCTGCTCCTGAGCGAGAACTACAGAATAATAAAGAAATTAATTTCCACTTACATGACCAAAATGATGGGCCAGCACAATATCTACTATGTTCGTAGTCCAACCAGATAGCTAAACAAAAAAACAATATTTGCAAATCATCAATCAAGTTAACGAACACGCTAAGAACAAACAGCTACGAGGAAGAAAGGATATATTAACAGCACAGCTTTATATGGTGTACACTGTATATTCCATGGGCAATTTTTAAATGTAAACAAAATGCTTCACATAAACCAGACTTCTGATGTAAATATTACCTTGCCAGCTGCCCAGTCAATCCACCCTTTTGCACAAGGATCTATGTTCAGTAGCACAAGACCTTCAACCAATTCAGCATAGTTTAGCTAAAATCAAAAAGAAAACAATAATTTGCTTTCTAACAAATATGCTTAAAGCCACTCAAAAGGGCATTTTAAATTAAATGGGATTCCTCTTCAGAAAAAATTTGAAACGGAGGATAATTCTGAAATAGAATGCATGGATGGTGTTCCCATGAATTGATGTCGGCCACTGGACCAAAAAGTTAACCATTCCCTTTAGGGACCAATCGTAACACAAGAGCCCAGCTTGAATTTTTGGTAATTAAGTACATTTGTGCTACACTGATGATTCATGCGAGCTGTTTGAAACAACCTCACAGAAGCATAAAAATGTCCCAACGGCTTGGCATTGTGGTGAATGCAGCGACATCCAGGAATTATGTGACTGCTGTCCCTATGAGACATATTTGGAGGTTCTACCTATTGGCAACAAGTCATGGGGTCACTTCACAGCACAGTCGTTACCAGATTATTTAAAAACATGCAAAATATCGAATATATAGAGAATATAAACATAAGTATAAAGAATAAATGAATGACATACATCTAAAGTTCAAATAGTAACCGATTCATAGTAGTCTTAATCCACAAGTGAGCAAACATTTTAAAGAAAATTCCACACAAATAATTTTACTAAGAGCACACTATTAGCAATTGTACTCCACTAAGTATATAAACTGGATAAAGCGGCATGAACACATTTAGAAGTATGCATATCCGGGCAGCATAGGATTTGCATTTATTTATTGCTTTAATTTTTTTTTGTCTGTCTCGTCCAAGTCTGTTTCGTGGAGATTGTCGTAAAAAAGCATACAAAGATTTCCGTATAATGTTTTGATTCAGTATAACCTTAATATAACGGAAGTACTTCAGGGAACGGTTATACAGCAGGTTATGATTTTTCTTTTGAATACCAAGACAGTAACGAAAGATCGATCATAGAGGAGGAAGCTAAGAAATGGGCTGTACCCAAACCTCACACTACCTCCAGAACAAAACAAGCATTTTCAATGGAATGGGTCTTGCATTCGCTGGAGTTCGAGCTATTAGGGTTGTAAATTCCTAACTGGACTTTCCTGGTGACAAATTCAAGCTGATTCAAAGTGCCATGAGTGCAAAGGAGAGACACAAAAGGAAAAAGAAGTTCGCTCACAGTCAGACATATCAGCAATCGTGCAATTATCCATGTAAAAGGGGCAGTCTGCAAGGCGATAAAACCGCCTCAAGGAGGGACAAATGTAAAGCATTTACCAAAGATAAGGGATTTTGGAAAGGCAAGCCCACAAACAAGTGAAACTGATGGGCATGGTTAAAAGCCCAAAATACTTACAACAGGTCAAAGCGCTTGCACGCTCGACAAAAAAAAAAAAAGTGGACTTCTGCCCTCCAGCTGTCTTCCTTAGCAACTTAACAGGGACTGTAATGGTTGGACCCGTTCTGACATTGGTGGTTTCCACACCTTTAATAAAATTCACTGCACACGCAGACTAGCCTAGATCCTGGTGGATCTCCACTTATGCAGAGATGTGATCAATATGAAGGTAAGAGATGCGGTAGAGGCCATAAATCCTTGTACTATGCTATGAATGACATCATTAAGGACGTGCAGGGACTAGGGTGTCAGCTGCCAACTAGGAAAATACGGGTCTCAAACAGCAAAACGATCCATTAAACGGGTGCCAGTAGAACAACTGTGAGAAGTGATGGACAATATATACATAGAGAGCTGATTGAAACTACCAAGCAACTGTAGCACCCAACACCTGTGATGGTTTCAATGCCCTTGTCTCTATACTCATTTTGCCTCTAAGAGATCTTCCAGAGAAACGCAAGACTTACTCCTAAAAATGCTAATTTAAACTGTTCTTGGTTCAATAAGGAAAGCAAAAGTGCTAAAAGCAATTTAGTGGAAGCAATACAAAGTAAAAAACAGACGTGTAAATGAAGCTAGGAAGGTAAATAAATCACCACATCAAGCGGCATGGAGGCACTGGGATGAGCGACATTGGCAGGACCTACTCCGCAGTAAAGAACGACAATCCAACTTTGTAGCATATTAGTGGCCAAAGGAAGTGGTATCAGAATTATATAGATAATTTCTTTCAACTGAAGGTCTGGTACAAACATTTTGTGGAGCTATACAAATATACAGCTTCGAAATCAACTCTGCAGGCCGTCTTCTTAAAAAATTTTACAACTGTCAATCAGGTTTTTAACCATATATTGGAAAACCCTGGCTCTAAATGAGTCACTTTTAAGCCACTTTTGTGGACCTAACGTTTGCATTTGATTTAGTACTACATAAAATGCTCTAGGTAGTTTTGAAGAGGATAGAGATCCCTAGTAATGTACTATCAATATTAATCAGTCTACATAATGGGAATTACTATCGAGTGCGGTGGGGTAGTTTGGGCAAACTGACAGAATGCATCCCCATAAAAAAAATAAAAAAAAAAAGGAGTGTGAAGGGATGTGATCTGGTCTAGTCATAATATAGCTTGTATCTAAATGATGTAAGAACATATTTGGATGACTCTCCAATACTTGTAGACAGCAGTGTTCCTGTGTTACTGTTTGCAGACGATATGCTGCTGGTTTCAAAACCCCTAGAGGGTTACGAGTCCTAATGGACCGCTTTGTGGAGTTCTCCACTGACTGCAGGTTGGAGATAAACTTCTCTAAAACAAAGTATATGAGGGCATGGCTTGGGGCGTCCAGATGGCGGACACACTGAATGCACTTCGAACCCCTCTGTCATCTGCTGCTGTACAATGAGGTTCCCTATCCCCAAGCATGCTCCTGAGGCATCTGTGTTTCTGCCAGAGCAGCCTGTGAATCTGCAAGTGCCCGCCAGCGAAAGGAGAGGCCACAAGGATCCAGCCCTTGGTAAAATCGCTCCCTTTTGCCAGCTACCAACTTCCCCTCTGGATATCATTGACTGCACAGCTTGAGTGAGGAGGCGGCCTGGGGCTGAGAATCAGCCCAGTGGGCCATTGGAGGGTCCCACATGCTGCCTTTTCCTGCGGCTGACTACAGTAGGGGACAGTACACTGGGTGCACGGGAAACGTTCCAGATGGCGCTGTGGCCTACAATTCTACAGAGTGGCTGCACTTTGCTTTGGTAGGCGGTTTATAAAATAAAAATAAGTCTTACATGACTTGAGAGAGGGTAGCCTCCCCAAACCACTGGTATGCTTTGAAGGGCACATTTGGTGCCCTCCTTGCATAAACCAGTCTGTACCGGTCCAGTCCCTGCTCTGGCATGAAACTGGATAATGAAAAGGGGAGGACAACTCCCCCGTCCATCACCACCCCAGGGTGGTGCCCTGAGCTCATCCAAATGGTCCCTTAATTCTACCATCTTGAATTCAAGGTGGGCAGAGGCCTCTGGGAGCATCTGAGCGGCCACGTCAGGCAGGTGATGTCAGAGCCCCCCTCCTGATAGGTGGTCACCTGGCTAGGTGAACAATCCCCCTTCCTGGGCTATTTAGGGTCTCCCTTTTGGGTGGGTTCTCCGATTTGGCTTGCAAGATTCCAGCAGGACTTCTCTGCAACCACTACTCTGACTTCTGGCCACTGGAACTGTGACTGGACCCTCCAGGAACCGACAAACCGCATCCATGATGAAGACTCTGTTTGCAACATTGTTTCCACGTCTCTTTCCAGCTTCTGCAACATTTCCCCAGCTGTGCATGCTCCGAGGATGACAAGTCTTCAGTTTGTATGAGAGGGAAGAAGGAATCTCCCTTGGAGTGAATGAGTCACTTCCCTACATCCGCAGGAACCAACTACAACAACTGGCTGCGTGGATCCTGCATTACGGGTAGTGGTCTGAAGTGGTTCCATTGGTCAGCTTTACCACATGTCCAACTTTGGTGAAGATAAGCCCTTGCCTTCTCACGCAGGAAAGTACCCCCAAGCACTGCGTCTCTTGCAGCTACCAGGGCTTGTTGGCATCTCCAAGGGATCTTCAGGGTCCGGTGTAGCCCCAGCCCTCTTCCATGTGACGCACAGTCCTCTGCTTGCTTCTCCTGTGGCGGTGGACCATTATTCAGTTCTGATGCGTGGGCTCCTCTGCGACTCCTGGTTCCTCTTCCAGTGGGTCTCCTGTGGGGGCTGCCTTTTCTTCTGTGGACACTGCCTTGCCGAGGGTACCCCCAGGACACCCCTCATGGGTTGAGTCCTCCTGGACCTTGCTGATCCCCGGGCAGCTCCACTTTTCGTTCACCACAACTTCTGCCTTTGCGAAGCCTTGTTGGTGGCTTTTCCACACCACAGACAGACTGCAATCTTCCATCCGGTGTGGGACGTCAACTTCATCCTCCGGGAACTCTTCACTGACTGCAGGGCTGCATTTCTGACAGTGTCATACCATGGACCAACTCTTGCAACTACAAATGGGTGGGTAGTGGCTCCTGCCACCACGGGACACTCCTATGCCTTCTGGACTTGGTCCCCTTCTTTTTCAGGTCTTCCTCTTCTGGAATCCACCACAGGTTTCTTGCAGTCTGGTTGGGGTGTTGCAATATCCTTATTTTCCTTCCTTTTAGTGGTTTGGGGAAAATCCAGTAACTTACTCGTATCTTCCTGGTCACTGGGGGCACTCTGGTACTTACTTTTAGGGTTTCCTAGTCCCCCCAGCTCCCCTCTACAGATTCCACTTCCCTATGTGGTGGTCTGACATGCGCATTCCATTTTTTAGTATATGGTTTGGGCTCCCCCTAGGGTCACTACTGTGTTTTGCACTGTTTTCTACTGCTAGTTATGCCTATTCCTCATTACTAGTGTACAGATTTGATGTGTTTACTTACCTCCTATTGGAGTATTCCCTATCTAGTGTTTTGGTACTGTTACTGTAATAAAGACCCTTTATTTTCGCATCACTGAGTGTTTTCTTTCATGTGTGTAAGTGCTGTGTGATTACAGTGGCATTGCATGTGCTTTGCATCTCTCCTATAGAAGCCTTGGCTGCTCATCCACTGCTACCCCTAGAGAGCCTGGCTTCTAGACACTGCCTACACTTAACCAATAGAGGAACCCTGGACCTCGTATAAGGTGTAACACAGGTACCCATCACACACCAGGTTAGCTTCCTATAGTCTTATCACTACAATCAACGTGAATATTCCTCCTGCAATTCGACCTCTCCCCACATATCACAAACTCCTCACCGGTGCCTAGCTGCTCATGCTGCAGCATATCTTGTGGCAAGCAGGCTGGGCCTTTGTGTACCCCTCCAATGTATTCATGGACAAAGACATGACTGCTTGTCCCCAATTCTCCCAAACTCGAATTTACCAATATGCCAAAGACCCAGGGACCAGTAGAGGGGTCACAAAGGTTAAGGCATCACTCAGTGGAGACCAGGCTACAAACATGCAGGGCATCTACACCTCCCAAATGCAGTTTAAACTAAAATTGGTGAAGGCCACAAGGACATAGCGCTCCTCTGCCAGGACTTGCCGAACACCACTGGCAGAATTATTGAGGCTGAGGGGATATTCCCACCATAGAGAATGAATTATCTCTTGTTTCCTCCCCCAAACAGCTTACTTAAGCCATTGTGCAGAGGACACTGAAAATCATTCAAGGTGCAACAATTTCAAATTTGTGGAGTTTCTAGAGGGAGTGGATTTGATGCAACCTACCAAATCCTGGAGGGCAAAAGAAACTCTCCCTGGTTCGCCGTGGAGCACATGCAGAGGAGCCTCACACCTAAGCTGCTCCCTGGGGCACCACACAGTCCCATAATAGCTTGAATCCTTAATTTTGACGAAGAGAGACTACCATGCTGGAGGCTCAGTCCCCCTAGAACGTGAGACGCCAAGAGTCAAGGATCCTAATCTCCCCAGACTCTATTAGGAACTGCAGGTGAAACTGCACTCCTTTGCAGCAGTCAAACAAAAGCTCAATGCCCAAAACATATCCCACATGCTCCTATTCCTTGCACTTCTCAATGTGATCTATGCCGATAAGACTTATTTCTTTGAAACACTAGAGACCGGTGGGACTGGTTCACCGAGGAGAAAGCTTCGCAGCCAGAGACGTGCACCTGATTGTTCTGATGCCGCCTGTGTGGCGGCTGGCTCAAGTGCTGTCAAGAAGCAAAGGAGAGTCTGGACCCACCCGGGATGTCGCAACGCCCCTCTGAGCTCTGACACTTTGGTGCAGCTGACGAGGGACTTTGATCTGCCACTAAGCAATGAGGTGGCCTCTCAGGTTCTGGTCCTGGGGGAGGGGGTACTGCAGGAAGTGTCTCCCCCCACTTGATGATGGGACTACATTGTCCTCCAGTCCTATGCTGGGACAATGCAGCTGGGTGACTTTCATAAGGGTAACCTTTTTAATGTTTGCATTTCTACTGACCCTGGCTTTCAGAGATCCTGTAATGAGGATGGGTCCACCACTCCAAGTTTGACTCAGTAATGGTTCTTGGGTTTGTTGAAGGTTCATGGGTGACAGATGCTTCCATGGCTGAAGTATGGGGTGGTGGGGGTTGTTGGGGAGAGCGGTTTATTCATTCCTTTTGTGCGTATGTTTCATTGACTTATTTGTTTTACTGTAATCAGTTATGTTGTCACATCACACCAATCCACTGGCAACAGACATTACACTAATGGATCTCTACATGATAACAGCATCCTACTGCTGGACATCTGTGGCTTCCCTGACAGGGCTCACTTGCCCAGCTCTGCCTTATTCATTTGCCCTCCTCTTACAGCTCTTCACATTGACATGGAACGTTAACGGTCTACTAGATCATATAAAACGCTCCATGGTATTGTGCTATACCCATTGGTTCCTCCCTTCCATTCTAATGCTTCAGGAAATGCACTTGATGGGCACTCACTGCCAATTCCTGCTTTGCCAGGGCTACAACAGGGTCTACCATGCCGGATATGCCAAGGGATCTTGTGGGGTGGTGATCCTTCTACACTGATCCTTTTCCATGACAGTCAAGCAAACAGTACTTGATACGTAGGGCCAATACCTCACCCTTGTGAGTGGCATCAAAAGTCATGCAATGAATCTATTGTGTATCTACAACCCACCCACCCCACTGGGTTTAATTCCTCCTTAACCATACTCACCAAGGTAATACTTCTGCTCTTTTGTGGTTTTACATAGTGGGTGGCTACTTTTATGCAGTCCCTGGCCTGGAGATGGACTCAACTGATGCCTCTTCTGTGCATTGCCGTCTTAGTGATCAACACTTCAATCGATCAAGGGGGACCTGCAGAGTTCAAATTTGTCTCCCTGGGGGGTCGCCAGGCACTGTAGGGATCCAGCAGGCCTTGTCCAGCTGGCGTTGGAAGTCAAAGAGCCAAGTCTTGAGCTGCTTTCTCAAGTCCTTCAGAGAAGGGGAGGTGTGCAGGTGGAGGGGACGGTCGTTCCAGGACCTGGCAGCAAGGTTCACAGCGGATGCAGGGGACATGGGCCTGGGCAAGGAAGGCTGAGCAGAGTTCTCTAGTCAGTCGGTGGAATGTGAGATGGTTGATGATGTAGGCGGGACAGACATTGTAGAGGGCCTTGTATGCATACATGAGGAGCTTGAAAAGGCATCTTTGCTTGACGGGGGCCAGTGGACGGTCCTGAGGTGGGGAGTGATGCTGGTTCTTCTGGGGAGGACCAGTCTTGCTGCCTGTTTTGGAGTGTCTGGAGGCGTTTCGTTGTACCGGCATAGAGCGCGTTGCCACAGTTGAGATGGCTGTCGATGAGGGCCTGGGTGACCGTTTTCCTGGTAGAGATGGGGGCCCTATCGGGAGATCTTGCAGTGATGTGGAAGCAGGCAGATGAGACAGTGTTGATCTGTTCCTTCATAGTCAGTTGGGTATTGAGGATAATCCAGAGGTTACATTTGTGGCTGGGGCAGGCCACCATATGTCGTCCCAGAGAGAGCGCTTGTTCCTGAATATGAGGATCTCCATTTTGTCTGAATTTAGCTTGACGCAGTTGGTCCTCTCATCCATGTGGCGATGTGGTCATGGTGTTTTGGAAGCTGGTTTGAGTGGTGGCAGCATCGTCTGAGGGAGAGGACGAACTGGGTGTCACCGGCGTAGGAGACTGTGGAGTCCGTGGGTGCATGCAATGCCTGCCAGTGGAGTCATAGGTGTTGATGAGGGTGGGGGGCGAGGAAGGACCCTCGGGGGATGCCACAGATGAAGTCTTTGGGTGTGGAGATGAAGGGAGGGAGTAGGATCCTCTGTTCGGCCAGAGAGGAAGGAGGAGATCCAGTTGAGCGTGTTTTGGATGCCAATGCTGTGGAGTCTGGTGACAAGTGTGGTGAGAGATGGTGTTGAAAGGTCGAGGAGGATGAGGGCAGCTGTTCCCCCTAGGTTGAGGAGGAATCTGATGTTGTTGGTTGCTGAGATCAAGGGTGTCTTGGTGCAGTGGTTAGGCCGGAAGCCGGATTAGGATGAATGTAGCATTTTGCGGTCTTCGAGGTAGTCCACGAGCTGGTGGCTGATGGCTTTTTCCTGTAATTTGTCAGGGAAACTGAGGAGGTAGATGGGGTGGTAGTTTGAGCATGTTTGGGTCCACTGATGATTTCTTCCAGAGGCGCTTGACCTAAGCATGTTTCCAGATGTCGGAAACAGTGGTTGTGGAGATGGAGATGTTGAGGATTTCTGTGAGGGAGACTCAGATTACTTCTGTTCCTAGGTTGTAGAAGCGGTGCGGGCAGGAGTCCGCGGAGGATCCAGAGTGGATGAAGGTCATGCTGGTGTCTTCGGCAGAGAGTTGCTTCCATTCGGTGGTCACGGTCAGTGGGCTGGGGGTCGAAGTTGCTGTAGATGTCGGCCATCTTGTGATGAAAGTAGTCCGAAAGCGTGTCGTAGAGGTCTTGGGAGGGGTGGATCACGTTCTCTATGGCAGATGAGCAGGAGAATTCTCTGACAATGCTGAAGAGTTCTTTGGCCTGGTTGGTGCTTGCATTAAAGCAGGTGGTGAGTGCTTCTTTATTAGTTTCCCCCGAGTAGGTGGTGGTGTCTGTTAAGGGTGGACCTGAAGGAGTCGTGGTTGGTGGGGATTTTGTTGTAGCGCCGGTGTCTCTCTAGTTTCTCGCAGTGGCATTTGAGGATCAGAAGTTCAGGGGTGAATCACTTGACTTGCTTGGTGGGCTTGCTGCTGGTGGTGCTCTTCAGGGCAGCGATGGTGTCGGCGGCTGAGGTTTTCAAGTTGGAAAAGTTTTGAACGCGGCATTCGAGGGTGTCTGCGAGGGTGGGTGTAGCTTCTTTGAGGGCGGCGATCCAGGGTGTTTCCATGACTTTCCCTCATCTGTGGCAGAAGTGGGTGGGTTTCTTGTCTGGGCTTCAGGCAGACCATCAATGGTCAAGTGGACAATACTGTGGTGGAGTGGGAGAACTTGGCTCTGTCACTGATGCAGAAAATAGGGTCCAGTGTGTGTCCTGCACTGTGCATGACGACCAACAGAGAGGCTGATGATGCTCAGGTTTTTGAGGAGTGAGACAGTTTGCGTCATCTGGGTCTTCTAGGTGGAAGTTGAGGTTCCCCAGGGAGATGTAGAGGTAGGAGTCGATTACCAGTGGAGCAATGAAGTCCGAAATGGAGTTGTAGAAGCAGTGGCGGGGCTCAGGGGTGGAGGGGGGTGTCAGTAGGTCAAGGGCTTCTCGGAAGGTGGTTTTGGTGTTGGGTTTGAATGGAAGTTGAGGGGTTCCAAGATCGTGTTGAGTCATCATTTGAGGTGGTGCAGTATCGGACATTGAGTAGTGCGGAGTGGAGTTGAAGCTTGTGGCTGGGGGTCTGCTGGATGGAGACTGTAGTTGTTTCTACATCGCAAGAGAAGTGGCAGTTGTGGTAGGATAATGGGCCTTTGGTAAACTGAGGCAATGCTGCATTTGGAGTTCCTGGTCTTCGCCTGAGGTTTTTGATCACTTTGGAGTACCTGTGCTGGGTTGCAGATCCAAGGGTCCTGGCACAGAGCACGGTCCAGACGCGGATGGGTGCAGACGGGCCTTTGGTGCACTCAATGCGCAACATTAAGCAGGTCCTAGTGTGGGAGGGAGGCAGAGGGGGAGCAGAGTGGGAAACCAGCAGGACTCAGGGGAGCTAGAGTGGCGGCAGAAAAGAGCGAGAAGAGCACAGGGGAGGCAGGGGCCAAAAGCAAGCTGGGAAGGGCAAAACAGGAGGCAGCAACCAGGTGGCAGAAGCAGCCGTGGCACTATACGGCAGGTACTATCTAGCGCTTAGCAGTAATGCCAGGTGAGTTGGAGGGGCTTGCTCATGGGGTCGCACAGCAACCACCATTAAGTAGGTCCTGGGCAGGAGGCAGAGCAGGAAATATGGAGAGGGGGGGAGAGGGTGTGTGTGTGTGTGTGTGTGGGGGGGGGGGGGGGGGGGGCCTTGGGGGCCTGAGTAGAGGCAGAAAAGAGTAAGAGCACAGGGGAAGCTGGGAGGGCCCTGAAAGCAAGCTAGGAAGGGCAAAACAGGAGGCTGCAACCAGGTGGTAGAGGCAGCAGTGGCTCTATACTTCAGGTAAAATCTAGTGCTTAGTAGTATTGCCAGGGGAGCTGGAGGGGACTGCACCTCTCGAACTGGGTGACTGCCCTCGGCTCATGTGACACCTAGAGTCCGTGGAACCCCAGACAGCGATAATATATATACACACACACCAGCTGCACTTTGCTCACATGCATGAATCGATCTTATTTTTATGCCTGTCACTGACTGACTGCTGGTGTCCCAAGTACAAATTCTCCTGCCGGGGATCTCCGATCATGCCCCTGTCCTCCTGCATTTAGATATGGCAAGCAACACCCCATGTGGTGGCTTAACGCCGGGCATCTTCAGGATGAGACATACTCTCAAACTCTTAAAGATTAAATATGGGCGTACTTTCAGTGTAACAGTGGAACAGTGCGCTCTACTAGCACTCTGTGGGCAGCCTGTAAGGCCACCATTACAGGCCATGGCAAGAACATACTTAGGGGGAAGGAGAAGGCTAAAGACCAACCCAAATCAGTTGGAGGCTCGTACCCTCCGGCTGGTGGCACAACTTCCTGCTGATCCAGAGGGAAAGACATTACAGCAGCTCAATCTGACCCGTGCAGAGAGCCGCCTTCTGTTGCTTAAGGCAGCAAGGCAAATTTTGCGTGCCTCGACGTTGTGGGTATATGGCTGGGGAGATAAGAATGATAAACTGTTGTATTGGCTAGCCACATGGCCTCTGACTGAACGGATAATACCAGAGATATCGGACAGTAAGGTAGGCACCAGCGTACTACGTGCCATCGCCCAGATATTTGCCGCATACTATTACAGCCTCTATACTGCAGTTTTGCAGCCACGGGCTGAGCTTAACTCCCCATCCTAGATGACGTACCACTTCCTCAGCTGTAGCGAGTCAAGAGAGAATCCCTTGACCAGCCCCTAATGTCTGAGGCCAATGGAACCACTATATCAGCCTTTGCGTCGGGTAAGGCACCAGGCCCAGATGGGTACCCTGCAGAGTTCTATGCTAAATACAGAGAGGTTCTCGTCCCCTATTTGCTTGACCTCTGCAAGGAGCCAGCTGAGACTGGTTTCTTCCCGTCGGAGAGTGACATGGCCACTATCATCGTCATACTAAAACTGCATCTCCCGCCTACCTCCTGTGCAGCTTACCGACCAATCACCTTGATCAATTTGGAGGTCAAGGTCTTTGCAACAATCTTGGCCTCACGCAACAAGTTCTCCAAACTCTTATACACTCAGACCAACGCAGGTTTAATGCCTGCCAGTGGCACAAGACACTTTCTTAGACAACTTCACATAGCCCTCACCCGTCGCCACTTGCTTACACCATTATTGGCCCTACTCCTCAAACTTTGAGAAAGCATTTGATATGGTGGAGTGGGGTTACCGTTCCTGGGTCTTACAAAGGGTGGGGATGGGTCCCCACTTCCATAGCTTTGTTCTGATGCTTTACTGTAACCCGACTGTGTGGGTACAGAATAATGGGGCGGTCTCTGATGAGTTCCCCATATGCTGTGGGACTCGGCAGGGCTGTCCCTTATCGCCCCCTCCTCTTCACCTTGGCCACTGAGCATCTTGTGCATCTCCTTAGATGTGATGTGCATGGCTGGGAGTTGGATACAGGACATTAGGACCACATGGCCCTATATGTGGATGATGTCCTTATGTTCCTTTCTAACCTTAAAATAAGCAGCCCTTGATGTCTCCGGCTCCTCCAACTCTTTGCTGAGGCATCTGCACTACACAATAACCACAAGTTGATACTGGTGCCGCTGTCACCATTGGGAAACCAAACTGACTGCCAGACTAGCATACCTGTACTTCAGCTGAGCTGCCGCTACCTGGGTCTATAAGTGGGGCTACATCCCTCGCTGACTTGGCCCTTTAACCTTACCTCACTGACTTTTAGAGTAAAGGCGGATTTTAAAAAGTGTCAATCCCTGCCGCGGGCGGATTTAAAAAAGTGTCAATCCCTGCCGCTTAACGTGATGGGGCAGGATAGCCCTCTATACTATTATGGCGCTGCGAAGATTTTAATACCTCTTTCAGAATTTTCCGCAAGTGATACCCCACCATTGGTTTTGCACGATGGATTCGTTGGCGATCTTTCTCTGGCATAACTAAGCTTCTCCTAGCCTTTGGGAGCAGTCAACGTACTACGTAGGATGGCAGCCTTGGTATAGCTAACCTTTATCTTTATTACCTCGCATCACAGCTTCTAGTGATAAATGACTGGTTCAATGGGGGATGGTCCGACCCAGCATACAGGGAGGAACTGACCTCACTGGGGTTTCACCTGGTCGTGCCCATGCTATGAGGTGCTAGTGTCTCCACTGCCATGTTGGAGGTGACCCAGGTGATATTTCCTGGGTGGCGGGCTGCACTTCATTAAACTGGGTGGAACTTCTAAGTCACCCATCAGACTCCCCTATGGCAGGATATACGGTTTGAGGAAATGGCTGTGCTGCAGGGCTTTGCCCGTTGGGATGCCACAGGCATCACTCAAATGGGAACGTCTGGTATGGAACTGTGCTCCTTTCACAAACTCCAATCCACAAAAGCGTTGCCCTTAACACAATTCCACAAATAAATAGAACTGTGACATGTACTGCTTACGCACATTCAGTATAGCATGCTTCTCCTTCAATTCAGCCCCCTGGAGGGTAAGCTTTTAATGGGTGAATTCTGGAAAGGAGGTGTCTCCCAAATATACCGCACACTAATTATTAATGCCCCCGCTACACTGGAATACCTTTGGGCCCTGTGAGTAGGCTGGGTGGGATCGATGGAGGATTAGGATTGGTGCAATGCAGTGATGGCCCCCAGGGTCATCACATCCTCCTCCACACTTTGGTGTAAACATACTACCTATATTGTGCTTATCACACTTCTGACAGATTGTGTAAGGTGGGTGTCTTTTCCAGGCTCACGTTTCACAAACACCTGCGGCCTTCTACTACATGGTTTGGACCTGCCCTGTGGTAACATGGTCCTGAACCGCTGTGGTTGCAGAATTGTCAGCTGAAGGTTCAACTTTCACCGCAGGCGCAGTTATTGGGCATTTTTGAGGGAGCCAGAGGCTTGAGGGCCGACCAAGCACTTATGGGGACAGCTACCATGGTTGCAAAGTGAGAATTAGGTGTCTACTGGAGAGCTCCAGAGCTCCCCTTTCCCACACCCTGCACTGTCAGTGGTGTCGTGGAGTGGACTGGCGCAACCAACAGGAGGAGGTGGTATATGTGGCCAGGGGATGCATATCCAAGCATGCCCGAATTTGGAGTAAATGGTGGGACCATTTTAGGATAGGTCCACCACTGTAACTGTACTTGCATGATGATTGCTAATTTTCTTTGCTGGTTCTACTGTGGCTAGTGCTGTTGCACTATGAATATTGAAAATGGTGTGACCGCTTTTGTATTGAAACCAATATAAAAAAAAAAAAAAAAAAAAAATATGACCATCAATCCGAACAAATATCAGGAAAGGAAAATCGATGGGTGGAGTAAACCTTGAAATGGTATCTGATTTTAAGTATTTGAGGATACAATTATTGGAAAATGTATTTTGGGAAAAGCAAATCAGTGAGAGTGGTTTAAAACTTCAAAGAAATTAAGGCATCCTTAGATTTTTTTAAATGAACTAGACCAGTGCCTCCAGCTCTTCACACGTTTAATGTGTAGGAGGCTCGCTTTACCGAGCTGCCACCCTTTTTGGATATGGCGATGGCGAATGTATCCTCAGTGACCAGCATCAGACCACTGCTACACTGGCAAAGTGTTTGATACACGCAGGAGCTATTATCATACCGTGCAGCCCTAGAAGTTAGTTTAGAAATAGCTTTTATGAGCTGTTGATATGAATTGTATAAATGTTGCTTTAAGTTGTTAAATTACACCTGCCGCTCGAAAAGAAGTATTAGTCACTGTTTTAATTGAATTTGTTTTATTACCTGGTCTTGACTGAAATAAAGATTTATGATTGATCAACCGACAGATTAAAATTGTAAGTTGCCTATTTTGTTTGGCCTGTCTGTATATTTGAGATATCGCTGAATTCTGTATATTTTCTTTTGTACCCTTTTAGTGCGGGCATCTGCCAATGTCAGACACCTGCACTACCTTCCGAGTGTATCCGTCGGCCACTGACCGATGCTGGGGAGGCTTTTAAAGGACCCTTAACTTTTTTATTTTCAAAATCGAGCTGCTGGGGAAGAGCTCACACAGCAGCCAGAGACGTTTTTTTTTTTGCTGTTAGGAAATGCAGATTAGAGCACGCTGATATAATTTCAAGGAAAGTAAAATTCGCTGGTTAACTCATTTTGCTATTGGTGTTTGGGGTATATCTGTCCCCAGATCACCGATTTTCATGGGTCGTCTCACTGGAAAGAGGAAAACCTCCCCTTTCCAACGTGATCTCCACAGGACAGAGTTCCCCAAACAGGCATCGGCGGGTGAGAGCAACCATCTCCGGTATGGGACTGTGCCCACCCCCGCCAAAGCCAGGGGCTATTCAACCTTTCCGCCCACCCTGGGAGTGGTGTGGGCAATTCAGCTCCTGCGAGTGAAGAAAGCCGACTAGAAACCAGGGAGTGTATTTATGAATCATTTTTTGGGGGGAAGAGAGCAGACCCCTGGCATGGGTACATGCTCCGCCCGAATCCGGGGTCAAATAGACTGACTGCCCCTGGGGGTTGGATAGGGGAAATCACCCCCAATATGCCCCCAAGGAGGAGGAGGGAGTGGGGAAGGCCACTAGACTCCAGGTACTGCATTTATGTAGTATTTGTTGGGGAGGGAAGCAGCCCTCCAGGGCTTGGACACCATGAACCCCCAAATCCTGGGGCTCAGACTTTATTCTCCCTGGGGGTGGATAGGAGTAGCACCTCCAATCAGTCTCCCCGCGCAAGGAGGGAGGAGGGGGGCACAATGCCCACTATACAATAAGAATTTCAAAATGGCATCAAAGGAAAGGATGGGGTAGCTTACCATGGCAGTGAGCCATACCCCTACCCTAGGAAGGGCAATAGTGCAAAGTGGGTGCAGATAGGTTTGCCCCAATAGAGAAGGTTGCCCCAAATTAGCCACTCGTGGGAGGTAGAAATACCACTAGACACTATTTTGCTTTTGTCAAAAAAAGAAAAGGATTCAGCTGTTGAACTCTGACATTGGTTATACCTTCACCCCACAAAGAACAAACCAGTCTCTCTTTACCCTGCCCTCAAGGGGCAGACATGGGGGTATATCACATTAAATCTTTCCAAACTATTTTCTTTTACCTAAGTGCTGGTATGGTCTATATACATTCTTATAAAATAAAATAATGGGGTGGGTTTGGCTCATCATGACATCAAGCCCCACCATCACCCCAAAAGCCTCAACAGAACTTCCAAGACCTTTTACACTGCTTTCCAGCACAAGCTAAAGTAGGTTGAGCGTTTTTTTGATTCAGCTTTGCTGGTCCCTGAAAGCTGGGATGATGGTTATTTCAACACTGAAAACCTTTTGTTAATGCTGTTTTAAGATGGAAAAAACTCTTTTGTGGCACAATTTTTTCTGTTTTTTTGTTTTCATAAAAAAATCATTTGGGCTATTTTCTTGGTCCTCTCCAGGGAGAACACCGTGCAGAATAAAAGAGAAATTTATCAACAAGAATACACTTCCATACGTGTCAATGTTTTTTAATCAGAAAGTTACCAACTGACTACATAAAACGACTATGAGGATTAAGATCATAAGGTAGGTACACCCTAGTCGTTAATTTGACAATTCAAGGAAGTATAGCTGACACAATCTCAAGATTGTACCACCACTCGATAAAGGGTATCATTTAACAGGATAGGAGTGTCGGGCCACACTTCCTTTTTTTCCTGGCTTTCTGAAACAGGACTGCTTGTTTTACTCAAACAAAGGCATCTTGTAATTTTCCCAAAGTTGAAACAAAGCCACGTTTTTCACCCCTTAAATGCAAAGTCACCTTCACCACCAAGGTGCTAACATTTTTGACGATTCGTTGTTAACCCTTTATCACTTTTTTTCCAAGAACGATATATCATTTTTCGCCGTACATGTTTAAGATTGTCAAACTATGTAGGGTTTCTGATTTACTCTAGATGGACTTGAGACTGATATACAAAATACTTGCATTTTTAAGAGGTGAAAATACTGTTCTCTAAAGTGTGTATTTGATTCTAACACTAGCATTAACAAAATGATAGCTGAATAATCTTTGCCGGTAACTGTTTAGTACAGCTCCTAGGAGGGTTGGATTTGCAGAGGTTGCAGGATGCACTTAACAGTGTTTATTGTGAAACCCGGTTTGTGAAGTAGGAACATTGTTGTTTGAGTATGTACAAGGCAATGCTGCTTGCTTGCAATCCAGATCAGCCAATCATAAGTATGGGAATACATAGACACCATTCAAACTGATGTGGGTAGCCACAACCGCAAGGCCCTTTGTGAACACTCTAGGGGCAGTGGTGACCCCAAACTGTAGCACATTGAACTGGTAATTTTGGCCACTTATCACAAATCATTGGTAGCAGGGATAAGCAGAGTGGAAAGAGGTGTCATTTGGGTTAAGAGCTGTCCCAAAAATGCCTTGCTGTAGAAGAGGAATTACATCTTATATGGTGACCATCTGGAAATGCTATTAGAGAATGAACTTGTTGAGGGGTCTGAAATCACGGGTAGAGTTACGGGTAGAGTCAATGTGTGTATCATTTGTATTATGTAACATCTTTGTTAAACTATTTTTGTAAAATCAATCGATGACTGGGTCAATGTTTAGTCAGGCACTTAAAATGGACTAAGAAAGACATCCTTCTTGGCAATTAGAAAATAGAGAGAGTAGACCCTCCTGCCATGGTGTTGCAATGTCACTGTCTCTATTCATTTGAAGGTGAGGGCTTGAGCTTCTTGCAGAAGGCACTGGTGAGCTGCAGGGAGGGTATGTGTGCGTGTGTAGGAGGTCTGGCAGGGTTGCAATGAGTTCCAGGCAGGACAGTACCACTGTTGTATGATGTTAAGTACCCACTGATCTGAACTGATCTCGTCCTAGAATTGAAGATACCCCTGTAGCCTGCTCCCGATGGGTGTAGAGTGATCATTGGGAGGGAAAGGGAATCACTGCTTGGTCAAGGCAACCCTTTTAGCCACACTTCCTCTCTGGTGTTAATGCCCCAGTATCCACCCCTTTGGACACCCCCTTGTGGACCTTGGGTGGTTTTGCTGCTGCCTTTGGTAGATGCAACAGAATTGGGGAATGTGGTTTTGCTACTGCCCGAGACATACAAAAGGAGCCCTGTGGTGTGAGTGCTTGTGGACCCCATCACCTTGGTCATATTTGTGTCTTTATTTAACTTCTCTAACATCTGATCCACCTGTGGCATCAACAGATGTTCGTGATCAAAAGGCAGGTTTGGTTGCTGGACTTCTGGCTTGAAGCCAAAGACCCAAAGCCTGGCACGAGGGCAGACCAGAAAGCTGGTGATAACACACCAGGCAGCATTGCGTGCAGTCTTAAGCATTGAAAGAAATGGAAGCATATGCTGTGTCTTAGAGAATTTGACCAAAAATTAATGGTCTTCCCGGGCCAACATGGACATCTACTTTACCATAATTTGCCACTCTGTGGATGACCTCACAATAGGAGGTCATTTCATCCGGCAGAGACTGTTTTGCCAGCTAGAGGCCAAGGACAATGTCATCCGGGGTGTAGATGTTGTAGTCATTCCATGGGTCATCCCTGTTTCTGGTCATAGGGAGCATCATAAGGCTCAGATTTGTCTTGGCACAAAAGGCTATGCTCTCTTTTTCCCCATCAAAAGAGTGTTGTGACCTTTATGGTGAGTCTAGTGGAGGTGGCATATGTGGTCGTGGCAGGGAGGGTAGAGGAGGAGGGCAAGCAGGAATGGGGCTTGTGCTCCTCTCCTTGCATTTCCTGTGCCTTAGTGAAGGTGTAAGCTCCAGTGCAATCTGCTCCTTCATGGACAGCTCAGGCTTCTTTGGAAAAATGCCCAGAGGTTTGGATGGGGGTTGGAGGGTCTTGATGGTAATTTTCCCTGTCAGCGGGTGCATGAAGAGATTCTTTTGGTGAGCACTGAGCTGCTTTTGGAGATGTGGAGGAATTTGATTGTTCTGGGTAGAAGCATCAAGCTGATTTTTGGTGTTGAGTGAGGTTTTGGCAATAACTACTTCAGTGCCATGGTTGGCTTCAGCACTAGTGCAGTCTCCAGTGCTGGTTGGCCTTTCTGTGCAAAATGGAAGGACTGAAGATCTCCAAGGAGGGCTGTGTTATATACAGGGCTTTTGTTGCCAGAGAAATGAGTGGTGTCAGCTTCAAGAGCTTCAGCATTGAGGTATTCAGTCAGAGCCAACCATGGCTCAAAGGTGGTCATGGACCTTCAGGGTTGTTCACTCTCTGGGCTCGACGCCTAGCCCAGAAAGGGACAGTGCTTTGCAGAAGCTTGCACTGTTTGTGCAGCCCATAGTTGTGACTAGAGCCATACTCACGGTCAGAGAATTTGGATCTGTAATTGCCTTGCTGCCGGAACCATCCGAAGAAATGGTCTCCAGGCTGAAGTGTAGTACCTGTGCCTCAGTGGGTCCGACTTTCTCCTGTTCCTCCACATGTTCCCGGAAGATGTCAGCGGTGTAGTCTTCCTTGTGTCTCTTCATCTGCTGATGGGCCCACCACCAAATATGTCACTACCAAAGGGTTTTATTTGACTGCAACGTGAGGCAGGCCTGGCATGAGGTGTTCTCGTGCTCAGTGGAGAAGCAGAGGTAACAGACCTGGAGGTGGTCAATCCATGGGAACTAAATGATACTGGGGGCAATACTGGAAGGGCACTCTTTCCATCACTGACCCGGCACTATAGAGCAGAAAAGACTGGAGATGGGGGCTGGAAGCCCCCAGAAGTGGCTGAGGTCTCACCTGAAGACATTAATGTTGGCTTGGTTGACTGCCAGCAGAGATGAAGTGTGAGGATTATCAGTAACTGGAAACAGAGTCAAAGAGGCCTGACAAAAGGTGCCAATAGGCACCAAACACAGAGTTCCATTTATACATGTTCAAACCTCATGGCGGAATAAAAAGCAATCTGTCAAGACTAACCTGAATGGAGATTCCACAGGAATAACTCCCTCTCACTAGTGCAAACACAGAATATCTCTAGCTTTCCGTACTATACACCTAATGGGGGGGGGGGAAGAGGAATGGAATAAAAAGGAATACTGGAATAGTGATGTTATGTCTTGTTGCGAGGTTATTTTAGCATCATTTTATGAGCACGTAATTTTATCAATAGGCCTGCAGCTTGTTTCCTGTAGCCTAGAAAATAATTTGTTTTATTATTTTAGCAGAAGCCTAATTTTGCGGTGATGTTTTTATTCTTTTAACTGTTGTTTGCTCTGCTTAGGAATTGTTTTCATTTCTTAGCACAACATTTTCACTCTGTGCTTGCTCAAGGCTGTACATGATAATGTTGTTGGTAAGAAAAGGGTAAGATGTCTTCCACAATGAATTCCCTGAGAAATCAGAATGTCATGCACAAGGCTGCCCCAAATCACCTCTACTCTTGGGTACTGATGAGGTACTGCTAGCTGGACGGAGGGTTTAGGCCGACAGTTGTCACATGGTGTGGGATGGGACTCAGTTCCCCACAATCCTGGGGTGCTGCTGCCCAAATCCAGCAGTCTCATTGTTAAAACGAAGGCCAACCTGACAGTGCCGCCAATGTTTGTCAAGGAACTGAATTACAGATCTCCCCAAGTATCTCTGTCTCACTTCATGATAAAGGCACCCCAATACTATATACAGAGACGTCTGCAGTATTGAGGATTTCCTCCTCAGCGGGATAGGTAGCACCTATTTAAGACTGTAGATTGTTCAAGCTTGAACCTTAAAAGGATTAATCCCCAGTTGGTGTCCTTATCTCTGAACAAGTCCATTCAACATTGCAAACCAACAACGGGAGGTAATTGCAGTAAACATGAACTCCCCACTTATCACTAATCATTTATTATATAATGGCCTTAAAGCTAAGGGGTTGTGGTTGAGGCACATCCAGCTTAAAAAATAGAATATTTTTTTACTCTTGGGTAATTTTTCCAGCAGTTGATGGGACCAGAAATACATTTCATCATTATACACATGCTAATGCACCTGCACAATACAGAGCATTCTCATACATAGAAATACCTTTATCGTTTCAAGACCACCCAAACTGGCTTGTTGGCGCCCTCCCACATACAACACTTCATGTTAGACTAGGTCCTTTGAGCAATGAACGCCCTATCTGACCACAATTGGCCACATACAGACCACATCCTGATACAGGCACCTTTATGTAAAAGCTGCAAACCTCAGCTACCGCAGAGCTTGTAGCAATATATAAACTCTTAGTACAATTTGTAGTACAACATTAAATACTAACCCAGATATTAACCCTGCAACGGTGCCTTCGATTATGGGTAAAGTACCCACAAAAGAACAAGTTACTTACCTTCGGTAACGCCTTTTCTGGTGGATACACTAGCTACCCGTGGATTCCTCACTCATTGAATTTTCCCCATGCGCCAGCATCCGACAGAAATTTTATCCTAGCTTCAGCACGTCGACGAGGACGTCACAATTGCGTCTCCCACGCGACGCCGTCTGACGTCATACAGGCACTAAGAGGTCCTCGCCGGCGTGCTGACATCAGTTCCCTTTTTTCCGTGCCTTCGAGCGACGATATTTTTCGAGGGAGCAACTGTTTCTGCTGCGTAGTTACAGTTACTGTATCTATCAATGTCACAACGAAAGTCGGGCTTTAAGCCTTGTAGAGAGTGCAGAGGCGAGATGTCGGTGACAGACCCACATGTGGATTGCTTGTGGTGTCTCAACTCGGACCATGAAGTGGAATAATGTGGATCCTGTCAACGCATGAATCCTAAAGCTTTGAAGGAACGAGAGGCTAAGCTGTTTTTGGCAAAGTCCAAAAAGAAGGAAAAGCGGCACCAGCGCAGACCTTCACCAAATTCTCAGACGTCACCGTGACTCCCGGCGCCGTCGTGATTCTCGACGTCGTTCGAGTAGAGAGCGTTCACGCTCTAGGTCGCCTTTGGTTCGATGCCGTAAGACATGGGAGGCTAGTCCCACCATCACTCCTCAGCCACAGACGCCTCCCACTTCTCCGACATCTCCGCCATCTGTCTTCGAGGTCGTACCGCAGGAGTTTTCACCTGCGCAATCTGAGATGCCTGGGCCGGCGCCGTTATCACCTCGGGCGCAGGCTCCGCAGTATCCATCGTTCCCGGCACCAGGTGCTGATAATTCCGCATTTCTTAATGCGATGTTTGCCATATTTGCAAAGATTGCTCCAGGTGGTGGTCCAACTGGTCCTTCGGGGCCATTAGCTTTTGATATGGGTGCTCCGGCTCCTTTACGGCCGACACCTTTCATGCCCTTCCTTCCAATGGGAGGTGCTGGCTCGGCGCCGGTTCCTTTGGCGTCGCCTACAGGACCTGCGACTCCGATGAGGACTGCTGTCCCAGCACCAGAGGGTTCTTCACCATCTCGTCCTCTGCCTCAGTCGGTGCCGAAAAAGCCCACGGCGCCGATGGATCTGGCGTCGGATGGATCAGAGGATTGGCGGCAGGCGAGGTCATCGACGTCGGCGGACGCCTTGTTGACGCCAAAGATCGAGGACAGGCTTCATTCTAGGAGGCTAGCTCTTCGCCTCCTTGAGGAACAGGAGTATAACAGGCAGGCCTTGGAGGAGGGCGAGATTGAGGAGCCTCTGGCAGATCTTCATGGTTTGGACAGTGCTAGTGGCTTGGACACTTCCCCAGAGTGGGACTTGACATCTCCTGGGGAATATACAGAGGAGGCTGCTTCTTTCCACTCTGTTTTAAGAAAAGCAGCTGACTTTCTAGGCCTTCCCCTCCCAGTGGCTGAGGTGAAACCCAACATTTTGACAGAAGTGCTACATCCGGCCTAGGCTATTGCAGAACCTCTTTTGCCTTTTAATGAGGCTATCCTTGATCCAATTATGGAGATTTGGAAAAATCCAGTCACATCTACGGCTGTTAAGAGGACAGTAGCGCGTAGATATTGTGTGGCTTCTGCGGATCCAGGCTTTTTGTCAAAGCACCCGACTCCAGAAAGCTTGGTGGTGCAAGCTTCATGTTCCTCATGTACTGCTCTTTGAGCTTGCAGGCCTCCTCCTCTGTTTATTCACGATCATTCAGAAGGTTTAGGGGGTTTGGTCGTGGCTCCTCCTTTCGGGCCGGTTTCAACAGCAAGCCACCACTGCCCTCCCCTACAGATCGTATAGGGGTAGGGGTAGGGTTTGAACCAGAGGGGCCACCCAGCAGCACTCTGCCTCTTCCTCTGGAGGGGTGCAGCACGGAAAGCAGCCTTAGTCATCTACCAATTCCCTTGCATACTACTCCTGTAGGGGGGGAGGTTAATGTACTTTCTCCACATGTAGGAGGCAATTACATCGGACTCCTGGGTCACCAGTATTGTGGGGAAAGGCTATGCCCTTTCGGGAGTTTCCACCCCCCATCCCGCCCCGTCCATCCTTCTGTTCAGAAGAACGTATCCTGTTAGAACAGGAGGTTCTAGTCCTCCTTTCGAAAGGTGCAGTAGAGTTGGTTCCAGAGCAGGAGAGGGGTCAGGGTTGTTATTCAAGATATTTCCTGATCCCCAAAAAGGATGGTCGGTTGAGACCAATCCTGGTCCTGAGGATTTTCAATTGGTTCCTCAAACAGGAAAAGTTCAAGATGCTGACCCTAGCACAGGTGCTTTTGGCGTTGAACGAAGGAGATTGGATGGTGTCTGTCGACTTGCAGGATGCTTACTTTCATATCCCGATTCTCAAGTCACACAGGAAGTATCTCCGGTTTGTGGTGGGATCGCAGCACGATCAGTTTGCGGTCCTTCAGTTTGGTCTTACTTCAGCACCTTGAGTCTTCACGAAGGTGATGACGGTGGTTGCGGCAGAGCTCAGGTGAAGGGGATAGCGGTATTCCCTTACCTAGACGATTGGTTGATCAAGGCCAAGTCTCCGGAGCTCGTGCTGCGTCACCTGCAGTCAACAACCCAGTTGTTGTTCGATCTGGGCTTTTCGGTGAAAGTGCCCAAATCTCACCTGGAGCCCTCTCAACGTCTCCTGTTTATAGGGGCGGCACTGGACACAACATTGAATCGTGCCTTTCCTCCGCCCCAGCGGATTCAGGACATTCAGGCATTGGTTCCAATGTTTCAAAGTGGAGCGGTCATTCCAGTCCTCAAGGTCCTTCGTCTGCTCGGTCTGTTCGCTTCTTGCATTCTGTTGGTCACTCATGCACGCTGGCACATGAGGGCTCTTCAGTGGTGCCTCTGAAGGCAGTGGTTTCAACACAAAGGGAATCTCGAGGAATCGGTAAAGATTTCCAGAGACGCTGCAGCGGATCTTCGATGGTGGGCTGCGGACTGCAACCTTTCCCAAGGAAGGCCGTTCACGCTGCCTCCTCCAGTGGCCACAGTGATAACGGATGCTTGCATTCTAGGGTGGGGAGCTCATCTGGGGGACCTAAAGGTCAAAGGTCATTGGTCTCCAGTGGAATAGATGTTTCAAATAAATCTGTTGGAATTGCGGGCAATACGTCTGGCTCTCAAGGCCTTCCTCCCTTCCCTTCGCGGTCAGTCCAGGTCCTGACGGAAAACACTACTGCGATGTGGTACATCAACAAGCAGGGAGGAGTAGGGTCGTACCTTCTCTGCAGAGAAGCTCTTCAGCTATGGTCCTGGGCAAGGGACCATCGGATTTGCTTGGTAGCAAACCATCTGGCCGGAATCTTGAACGTGCGTGCAGACGGTCTCAGTCGGCACATCTCGACTGATCACGAGTGGCGTCTTCATCCAGATCTAACCCTGTACATCTTCCAGATGTGGGGATTCCCTCGGGCAGATCTGTTTGCCACTCGGGAGAACGCGCACTGTCCGTTGTTCTGCAGCCTCCAGTATCCGGTGCAAGGAACGTTGGGGGACGCGTTTCAGATGTCCTGGTACGGCCAGTTGCTTTACGCGTTTCCCCCCCATACCCTTGATTCCTCGGGTTCTGAGGAAGATTCGCCAAGACCGGGCCCAAGTCATCTTGATATGTGTTTTCCATTTGGGATGGTTCCCTCAGTGGAAAACTGCACCACCTGGGGCACAGTATTTACCAATGTTCCAGAAGTGTTAAAACAAATTAAAGATGAATACTAGCGGCCTTGGATTTGGGGATGCAATTAATGGGCAATTTGGTATAGTGACCTCAATAATATTAAATAACCTCAAAGGAGAAGCAGTAGCACTAGCATGCGGTTCCGGGACGTTCCTGCACAGGATAAAGAACGCAAGCTGCCTAAAATTATTGCTGAATCGAGTATAGGTGGGATAGTTTGGGAGCCAGACCTAGTAAACCACAATTACAAGGTAAATCCAATAAGGAAACTACCAAGCAAGCAGCTTAGGGTTCTAAAAAACACTGGGATAAACAAAAACAAACATCTAAAAAAGACAGAGGAGAATCTCCACATTTGAATACCCATGAGAAACAATATAACTTGAGAAACAGGGATAATATAAAAACTCCTGATGGATACCAATATATTGATACACGCCAATCTCGTTCCTTTCAGGACTCACCGGATAAATCTAGTTAGAGAGGTGGGCAATCAGAACAACTAACAGGGTATGTGAAACTGAAAGAAAATTCACAACCCTCATCAAAAGTTTCAATTAAAAAAAGAATAGAAACTCCCACAACAAAAGACCCAATTCAAAAAGAAGAAGGCACGAGCTATTTCTGAAAGAAATGCCACGCAAGAGGAGTTGTACTGAAGAAAAGTAAATGGGTACTGGCTCTGCTAGACAACGCAAGCAGAGGTCACTGTAGTTCACCGGAATCTTCAAGAGCATTTGGAGGTGAAAGCAACTGACGACTTTTTAGAATTCCAAACTGCGGACATGAGCCTTTCCCCTCCCAATAGGGTCTATAAAATGAAAATACAATTATATGGAGACATTGAGCGCACAATTGATATAATTCTCCAAACAACTAATTAGCATTTATGACATTTTATTGGCCGAAAAGGATTGGCCACCAGAATTTGTCTGAAGTCCCATGAAGGAAGAGATTAAGCCTTCTTTCTTGCCCCTGGCTCCTATAGAGTTAAGAGGGGCTTACACATTTGAATGGGCATTGGCACAAGCCCCCACACTATCTCAATCATGTGGGGTGGGTTAAAGATTCTACCCACCACATAATATCAATTAGGTCCCAACCACAGCCTAAACCTCAATAGCCTATTAAGCATGAGACTAAAACACCTATTAGAGAGATTTTCACACAGTATCAGGGTGTAATTGGGCACTGAGTCTCACCAATGAATAATCCCCTATTTCCTGTTTCTAAGCTGGACCATTCATTTAGAATAGCCTTAGATTACAAACACTTAAAGTCATACATGTACATTTGCTATCCAAAACACACACACAGCACAACACTGGTTTACACTATAGCATGCAAAAAATCTAACACAACGTTGGCTACTTCCAACAGCGTCTTCTGTCAAAATATAGCACCTAAAAGTAGCAATCTAACAGCATTTAGCGCAGAAAAAAATTGTAGGCTCCCACACGGGTATAAGAACAATCCTGGGCTGTTCTCAGCACGTGCAACATCCATTTTACGCAACATTGACCCTCAGGCACTGTCCTTTGTAGATGACATCTACCTTATGGATGATCTCGTTCAACATCTAAGACGGGTGGCCTGCACTGTTGTGGGATTTGCTGAATTTGGCTACAAATTCAATTATAAGAAAACAAAAATTGCCTTCTCAGTGTCCTATTTCTGGGATATGAGTTATCAAATGGAGGAAATAGCCAACTTTCCCACTTTCTAGAACGGGCACAATTGGCACTACCAAATACCGTAAAAAAAGGTCCAGACATTATTGGGCTTTTTAAACTTTTGCAGAACTTACATCTCAGATTATGCATTACCCTACCTTTTCAAGCAAATATTGGACAGCCGAACACTCATGCATTCTCAGAGCATTGCAACAAGACATGCTTGCAGCAAAACACTTACACACAAGGGACAACAACACACATTTGGTCAGAGTAACTGCTGGTGCCATGGGCTTCACCTATATAACATTTAATGAGGGTGATACCGTTCCTATAGCATACAAACAACATTTGTATTCCACAGCGGAACAACACTTTGGTCCAACGGAAAAGATTCTGACTGCTGTTCAGATGACTCTGGGTAAATGCATCATTGTTGTGTCTCCCATCCCGGCCCTGGAGGCCACCACAAAGGCCAGCATTCCAAACACAAAACCATTACATCTACACTGGATTCAATGGGCACGGATGTAGATTACATTTGCGACCTAAAATTACAAACTCAAGAATTCCTTCAATATGAAACAGGATATCCAATACCAGAAAAGACTTTACCTATAGATCAATATCAAACAATTATTTACACTAATGGTTCAGCCAAACCAGCCGTAGGCACTAAGCACCAATACTCCGCTGATTACACGGCTGTGAGTGGCTACATGAAAGATAGTGAATTCCATCCACAAAATACTTACACACAGACCTTAGGGGACTGTACAGCACAACTAGAAGAGCTCAGGGCTCAGGTGATGGCACTGAAGCATAAGGATACAGAACAACTAATAACAATAGTCTGTGATTAGTACTACTGTGTCCAGTGCTTCAATGAATATCTACATTACTGGTGTCAGAATGGGTTCAGGGATTCAAAAGGCAACACCAAACAGGTTACTGTGGGGGAAGTAGCAGATATGTAAGAAACGCTACCTAATGCCCTTGTAGTTCATACACTGGGACAGCAACATGTAGGAATACATGCCGCAGGTAATACCTTGGCTGATGAAATGGCAAAGTCAGCAGTAGCTATGGCTTTTGTTGCTGTAATTACTCGTTCACGAACGAGGCTGGATGAAACACTGGCTGCAGTTAAACCTTCAGCTGAAGGCATATCCTGCCACATATTCCTACCATAAAACTAGCCTGAATACTGCCTTAATAACATTAACAGGGGTGGGTGCTCATGTGATCCCCAACCAAGACCCAAGATCTGAGTTGATAAAAACAGCACGAGGGAGTTTTGTCTGCCCATGCAGGTGTGGCAGCTACTATTTCTTTACTACAAAAAAAGCTATTGGTGCCGAGGTCTATACAAAAAGACAAAATATTATGTCCTTTGCTGTGACATCTGTCTGCAACTAAAGGGATCCACTGTTAAACACCCACTGTAGGCACCCCTTCTTATTTCAAACAAACCGCTACAATGTGTGTACTTGGACCAATGTGGTCCTTTGACATGATGGTGCAAACAAATAGATTTTAGTCGGTGTCGAATCATGCTCCAGATTGCTATGGGTATGGCCACAACGATCAGCTGACGCTCGAACTGCTATTAAAGATTTGCGAGTCTTCATGGGACATATGCAGCTGCGGCATTCCACTTGGACCAGGGCCCTGCCTTTGCCTCAAGGACATTCAGAGATACCATGGTTTCATTAGAGGTCTAACTATTTCTTGTCCCCCTCCAATCCTGAGGGTAACAGTGTAGTGGAACGGAAGAACAGAGATTTAAGGCAATCCTGAACAGTGACCAAATTAGACACAGGTCGTAGTTGGCTTAATCACCTGTATGAAGTCCAGAGGGCACTTATTCTGTCCAGAAGGTCCCTGCGGGGGCACGCACCACATGAGATGCTGTTTGGAAGACACATTTATGTTCCTGATCTTGATGGCTCTGGCACAGAGGTGGCAGACACACCTTTTGACATAAATGAAGGTGTCACTGTCTTGCAAGAATTACAACAGTTATGTGATGAACACATCTGCTTGTGCTGCCTCCTTGGAAATGAGGAATATAACAATAATACCTATCAGCTGGAGTCCGAAACTTGGGGATCTAGTGCGAGAAAAGATTGCTGTGAAAAAGGAGTTTGATCCTTCACATTGTGCACTGGTTCCAGTCCTGGGAATACAGAACTGTTGTTCTACCACCGCTGCCTGGTTCAAAAGAAAACCGCTTTGTATCCATTGATAATGGGATGTTACACTACGTGGCTGATCCTACACAGCAGACCTGGAGGACTCCTGGGTAGTTCCCGAATCCCTCTCACTATAGACCAAGAAGTTCTTCTACATGTTTTGAGCAGCAACGCTGACACCTCTGAGCTTGGCGAGGGTGGAAAATGCCCAAAATAACGAGCAATTCTACTCAAATTCAAATCAAAATGATGAAATTGTTTACTATGAACCACCAAGGGAGACTTCTGCCAGTTCTCCACTTCCAAACACCGCTCCAGACTTTGCACAAACTGCTTCTGTATATTTTGCCAACATCAATGGACTATCACCGACTCAACTACTTCTTCTGCGACACCACTGTTGAGCACTACAAATTGACCAAGGCACTCAGAGGAGTAAAGTCCAGTAAAATCAATGGGAAAAGGTATCCCTGGTAATGTAGGTCCAGAAGCGGAGAAGAAAGCACTGATTCCAAGTTGTTGTTGATCAAAGTCTTTAATTCTTAGACAGCGTTTGTCATAGGTGAGTTTTCGTTTTTGCAGAGAAACAGCCAACACGTGTTTCGTCACACAAGTGACTTTATCAAGGCTGCAAAACAATAATCAATACTGAATGTTGTATATGGTTCTGATAAGTAATAGTACTTTACGTATATACAAGTAAAAGAAACTGGATTGTGCCCGTGATCCGCTTATCTTGTAAATGTGTGAGCATGCACACGCTAGTGAAGAGAAAGTGATTGGTATGGCAGACTAAGTGATCATATGTGTCCACTATCGGTTACGAGGTGAGAGAGGAAAGAGAAGAGAGTGAATTGGACATCAAAGAGCGTCCAGTGATAGTTAAAGAGCATTGGAAGTTCTAAAGATTAAGTATCCGAGGTACAGACCAAATAACCCGGGTGCTATATAGTGGACATAAAAACACGGATGTTAAGAGAAAAGGAGAAGTCCCACCGAGGTTTCTTATCCCGGAAAGAGAAGAATGCGCAGTGTAGCGCGGTGGGGAGAGAAACATGCTAAGAGTCACTGATCCTAATAGCATACCTGGGCCAGTCCGGCCAAGGAAAGTGCGACCGTAATTGGTATGCAGGTAGGTTGAAAGAATGTGCTGGGTCTGGCAAGTTCAGTGTATGTTCTTCCAGTAACCGAAGAAGGAGGCAAAAAAGCCCTGATAAGCCTCCAAACGAGTTCCTAAAATATGAAAAAGTCTAAGGTAGAATATACAGAGAACGTATGCAAGTATGGTCCATGCAGAGAAACTCCATGGATGGATATAAATCCAAAGACAAAAAGGGGGAACAAGGGGCCTGATAGGAGGTTATTAAAAGTATTAAACGCTGATACCAGAGTCAAAGGTAGTGCTGGTTATCTAAAGATAAGCAAAATTGGACATGGATAAAAAAAGGTACGTATACATGCGGTGCAGGTTGGCCATGACACTTGAATGCGTGCATTTAGGAAAAAGGGCGGAGACAAGTAGCATCCGCTTGTTGTTATCCAAGGTGGTCTGGAGCTAATTGTACAGAGCCACCAGAGACCGGTTGTGCACACTCTAGTAACAATATGCTAATCGTATGATAAAAAGCGTTCGACAGGATGTATATTCTGACATTAGGTAATACGGTAGAAACTGTCACTGAGGAGGATATTAAGGTAGGGGTGTCCAAGGGTACCGTAGTCTGGACAGTCCGTCTAACTTGGGTCCCATAGTTGGTTATAATTGGAAATGGTATATAAACAAAGCATCCTAGAAGCGACTGCACGGGGCTGCCCACAGCCAGGTGTAAGTTGCTGGGTAGCGGTTTTAAAGAAGGTGATGGAAGTATCTGAAGTCCGTGAAGGAGAAACAGAAAGGTAACAATAACGGGCTCTAATTATACGGCATAGTGCATGGAGGCGCGGCTAGTGTAAGTGCGACCAAGAAGGGGCAAGTCCCCAGACCTAGAAGTCTGAAAACGACAGGAGATAAATGATTTACCTTGTTGGAAATGCTCGGTCCGTCTGTCCGTCCGAAAAAAACGCGTCTGGGGTCTCCGAGCCCCGCGCGTTTTTAATGTGAAGTTCGTGTTAGCGAAATAGAGAGAGGACTGTGCTGACTTACAGTCGCAGGTCGATGACGATATTGTGGAAGAAAGAGGCGGCCATTTTATAATGGTGAAATCGAGTCAGCCATAAGAGGTAAAGACCAGGAAATTAGCCGAGAAGCAGAAGTACTAGAATATGACCCAATTACCCTATGTGATTGGAGAAACAGGGAAGATGAAAACATCTAACATGCTATTTGTGAGTGAGTGGTGGAACATCAGTCTGTGCCAACATAAATATCCTTATTCGATTGGTGCAACAAGGGAGACACTGGAATAAAAGTTTACAACTCTAATGAAGACAAGTATGCAAATTGTACATAACAACATATACTACTGTAAGTCGGAGTTAAGTACATGTATGCCGCAAGTAATTGTAGAGATTGGTACATTGCAGTGTACCTGGTAAGTGGTGTGTAGGTTGAACATAGTGAGAGTCAAGAAACCCAGCGTGCTGGTGAAATCGTAAGAGAAGTAATCTGTGAAACATGTAGCTTGTACACAAGGTCAGAGTCCCAATGGTACAATTTGAAACGTAGTTGAAAACCTTCTTATACACACGTAGTACTGCAAGGATAACAGGTAAATAAAGTTACACGTGCAAGTTCATATAACAGTAGTTTGATGCACATTTATATACATGTTCCATCAGAAACGAGTCACTTGATCATATACAGTGAATAATCATGGAGCTCAAAGGCATACATCGCAGAGCTAGGTGAGGAAGAAATGCAGTTCATGGTCAGTGTTCAGTCCATGCTCCACTGCACGGAGTTTTAGAATCCAACTAGCCTCACATCTACGTAGGTCCCTGGTTCTGTCACCCAATCTAGGTGAACCAGTGACCAGGGCGATACCATGAAACCTGATGTTAAGAAGATCCCTCTCGCCATGCATAGTGTTAAAATGGACGGCAATTGGGTATGTGCTGTTAAAGTTCCTGATAGCTCTTACGTGTTCTTGTATCCGTTCTTTCAAAGGGCGTATCGTGCTGCCAACGTAAATCAATCCACAAACACATACAATACAATAGACTGAAAATCTGGTGTTGCAGTTGATAAAGCTTGTGATTCTGTGAGTGATTCTCGTATTATATGAGAAAAAAGTGATTTTGTTGAGAGCCAATTGGCACGAGATACAGTTTCCACATTTGAAGAAACCCCTTGGTTTAGTTGGAATCCAAGTAGAGGAGTGTGTCTGTGTGTAGGGCATGAGAAAAGTGGGGCACAGTATGTTTCTGAGTGTACGTCCCCTGCTGTGAGTCATGGTTGGAGAGTTGTTGATATAGCTCTTTAGACAAGAGTCCAGTAGTAGTAGATGCCAATGTTTAAGGACACGGAGTATGGTTTTACTAGCGGGACTGTATTGCGTGATGAGAGATAGGACGTTTGTTGGATGTTTTAGGTGGTTGAGCATGCAAGCCGATAAACTGGCCCAAAATTAACTATTAAATTTGTCCATGGAAATATCTATGGCTCTCACTAACTGTAATTGCCTTTCTCCTATAGATTGGGTTTGTCATTGTCTTTTTCTTACTCATACATAGTCATTATCTTCCTGAATGCTCCGCAGTCGAACTGGTGGATGAGGTCCTAAAACCGGAACTTTCCTCACATAAGGCCCATTGAGACTGGTCCCTAGTGAACATTTTAGCTATACCAATTCCTGATGGGACTGTCTGGAATAAAGTATCTTGATATATTTGGCTCACTGCACAACTGGATTCAAGCTAGCTTGGCAGATGAAGGGTGATACCCCAAAACCCATCCTAGGAAGCTTGTTTCAGGTCCAGGGAGGGCTTAACCGATCGGGCTGGACTGTTCCCATGGGGAACAGGATCAAGACTGATTTGCATATGGCTGGGATAAAAACTGGGGTGGCGTGGTGCACAAAATAATTGATGGATTAAACCTAGATCTGTGACTGGTGGGTGAATGTTTCATTTGTTCCGCATTCTGTCCCTCATTTGGTTTGCTTGCTTTTGTGGCCTAAGTGCGGCAGGTATGCCCAGACATGGGTCAGGGACTCACTATGCCACTGGATTTAAGCTAGCCTGATGGTGAGGGGTGATACCCAGAAAGTGGTCCTAGGATGCTTGTTTCCGGTCCAGGGAGGACCTGGCCTGGCAGTTCGGGCTGGACTGCTCCCATATGAAGGAGGGTCAAGACTGATTTGCATATGGCTGGGTCCAAACTAGGGTGGTGTGGTGAGCAAAAGAACAGATGGATTAAACCCAGATCTGTGACTGGAGATGATTGATTTATTCCACATTGCATCCATCGTTTGGTTTGTTTGCTTTTGTCGCTTCAACACTAGATGGTAGGATGATGTAGAGCATGTGCATCTACAGCCACATGGATGACCCTATGTGCAAAACGTTATTTAGGAAAGATGAGAATCTAGTGGCCCGCTGGACAATTCTGGTAAAACACAGTAGTGATATACTGGCTGCACCAACAAGGTCCTACTGAAAAAGAACATGTTGTAATGGTCCTTGGCAGAGGAACTCCATATGAAAAGCACATGGAGACGAAAAAGTAGCCGATGAGCTAACATAATGAGCAGAGATAGAGGGTAGGGTAGTGGAGTACCAAGTGATACGGACCACTCTCCCTTCTCTTACTAGACGCAGTAAGTGGTGACTAAAACTGTATGAACATCGCTGGAGAACACAACAAGTTAGTGACCAGAAACACCCAGGAGGGAACTAGGCTAAACATATTGATAAATAAAGAGCTAAAATGTGTGTGTAAATAACCTCATGCTAGCTAGAATATTGAAACAATGCAAGAACAGAAGCAGGATTGACAAGAAGGTAGCGGATATAGGCAATGTTTGTTTTGAAACATTTAAAACGTTTAAAAAGTTTCATCTTAATCAATAGTTCCAGGAAGAGTCAATGTTTGTATTATTTCTATTATGTAACATCTTTGTTAAACTATTTTTGTGAAATCAAATCGATGTGGTGTGGTGTGAGTGGGTCAACGTTTAGTCAGGCACTTAAATGCTTATGGCAGGTCTGGTGTAAGGATCAATGAGACAAACTGACTAACTGTAACGGAGTTAACCTGATCCACCAGATCAGAGACTTTGGGTAAGTCTGCTTTGTTTGGCACACTAGAGCGATCATGCAAAGTGGTGATTCAGAAGGGGGAAAACACCAATCTTACATAAATCAACCACACATCAATAACAGACATGCCTGCAGGCAAAGGTCAATATGCAGTAGTTATAAAGTAGACTAATGGTAATCAGAAGTGGTATTTGTTGTGAAAGAGAGAAATTGTACTGCCATACACACAACGCTGGCGCAAGACTCATCATGGGTATGAAATTAAAATAACTGTGTAGAAGTTGCTCTTACAAACTGGGTGCTCTGTTAGAGCAGAGTATCATAAGTAAATCTTTGCATCCTAGACTACAAACAAGGAACAACACTAGTGAAACAGCAATCTGCACAGGACTCGAAGCAACCAGTACACTGTTAAACAATGGACAAGAGACCACACAAAGAAAGGCGCAGATATTGCATACAGTCAAAAAACAACAGTACACATTGAATAAAAGGAGAGGTATAGCAAAGAGATCTTGAATATAACAAATGAAATAGATTAAAACAATACAAAAGGAACGGTTTCTTACCTGCAATCCTAGTTTTCTTTCAGGGGAATCTCCATTGAGATCAGAAGCACTTAGTAGTTTGCCCACATGTGGAGATTCCAGAGCAGTTCATTACAATATATAGATGTTCACCTTTCTCCAGTAAAACCCAGAGAAGCACTTAATACATCAATGTTTTCCAGCCTCTGAAGAAGGCTATAATTTGCAACTGCTTCAAATTGCATTTAAAAAAGGGTAATATATTACTTAAAAGGCCCAAGAACATTATCTGGAATTACGTTATTTGACGATTTAATCTCATTCACAAACTTTTTTTTTTTTTTTTACGAAAAAAAGATGAAGAAAGAAGAGAACAATGTAGCCTCATAGGCTGCAACTCTGCAGATATAAAGAGAGAGTGCATCTTTAAGGGCTCAAATCCCACCGGTACCCCATCTGCCAAGCAGGTGGCAGGTACCTCAGTTCTTTTTTTACCAAGATGGTGGTAATATTATCTAGGGAAACCTTTTATCCATTAATTGCTTGTTTCTTCCAGGATGGCGAGTTGCTTATGTCAATGGAGACTCCCCCGAGAGAGAACTAGGTTTACAGGTTAAAAAAAAACAATTCTTTCTCTCTCAGTATATCTTCATTGAGAACCATAAGCACTGAAAGAGTATCAAGCCCATCTCTAAAACTGCAATAGACAGGAAAAGACAATCCATAGAGATTAAGGGAATAGATTCTTCATAGAGGCCTGTCCTACTTGAATATCTGTTCTAGCCTCCGAGTAAAAAAATAATAATAAAAATAAAAAAATAGAGCTTTCTAAAAGTGTGAACAGATCTCCAAGTAGCTGCTTTACATATTTCAGCCATAGGTATATTCCTCATGAAAGCAGCTGCAGCCACTTTCCCTCTAGTGGTGTGAGCTTAAGGTTTACTGGATAGAACATTATTTGCTTTCTGGTAGTATAACAGGATGCAAGACAACCATTAGGGACATAGATTCTTTAGACATGGCAAAGCCTATACAGCCCAGGCTATAGTTTACTAAAACTTGATAAGACTTGCCGATATCTTTTGTCTAGATAAAATATTAAGACTTGCCTGAAATCTAGAGTATGAAGAGTTCTTTCAGCTCGAGTGGAAGAGTTCTGAAAGAAAGTAGGCAAAGAAATGGCCTGGTTAATGTGGAAATCAAAACAACTTTTGGAAAGAATTTCAGATGAGTCCTCATAACCTTCTTACTACTATGGAACACCATTTTGTGAGAAAATAAAGCCTGAATTTCACTAACTATACGTGTTGACATAACAGCTGTGAGAAAAGCAGCTTTCCATGAAAGGTTTTGCAATGAGGCTTTACGGATGAATTCAAAAGGAGCCTACACAAGGTGTGAAAGTACCATGTTTATCTCCCAGAGAGGGATGACATATTGGAGGGAAAACTTTTTTAAGCATATTAGGCTGTCTTTCATTTTGAAAAAAAAGAGGTTGGTTAGACATTCTCTATAGACCGTAATTTCCGGCAGATTAACTTTAATAGAAGAGAATTGTAAGACTGATTTGGCTAGAAAAAGCAAATATGGAAGAACAGCTTCTGCTTGTCACTTAGTTCGATCAAAGTTCTTTTAAAGAACATCAGCTACAAAATCTCTTCCATTAGAAAGAATAAGCTGAACATGCTGGTGGTCATTTAGCCTCCTAGAGAATATTCATGCATTCTTGTGGAAGCTTCAAGGGTTCATATTGTACTAGCTCAGGGGCCGTGCTGCAAAACTCAAAGAAGAGAGATTGGTATGCACCCATCTGACCTCCGATCTTCATGAGACTGTCCAGTCTGCACAGCAGCTTCATGTGTGGATGCTCCGATGTGTGAAGAAGGTCTGAACCACCATTGTCAGGGTCACTCAAGCTATCAAAATCATTCTGGCCTTTGAGTAAGACAGTTTGATGACTACTGATGGAAACAGGAGGACTGGGAGGAAAAGCATAGAGAAATTTGCCACAGATGTTGATCCATTGGGCATTCCCGTGTCCCTGGTTGGTAGTACAGAGGCAAAGTTTGGGTATTTTTTGTTTTCTGCGGGTGCAAATAAATCTATGAGAGGAATATCCAAATGCACAAAATACTCTGAACAACCTTGTTGTGAAGAACTCACTTGTGGTTTTCCTTAAGAATCCTGTATAGAGAGTCTGCTTAAACATTGTAAGTCCCTGGAAGATGGGTTGCAGTGTTGGTCAGGTCTCTTGCTATCAGCCAATTCCAAATTGTCTAAGCTTTGTGAGACAAGGCTATGGATCTTGTTCCCTCAGGTATGTTCAAATAGTACATTGTTATTGTGTTGTCGGTCTGAACAAGAAGGGATTTAATTCTGAAGCACTGAAGAAAAGCCTTCAGCACTAGATGAACCGCTCATTTCTTGTGGAGATTTATGTGATAAGTAATTTCTTTTGGAGATCAGGATCCCTGGTTTCGAAGGTGATTCATGTGCCCTCCCCAAACTAATAGAGAGAAATATGTACTAGTGTCAGAGGGAACATCCTAATGAAAAGGCGTCCCTTGAAGGAGATCTTTCGGCTTGCATTACCATTTGAGAAAGAACGTGATCTTATCCTCCTAGTTGCTGAGTATTGATCCCACTGATCCTCCAGACATTCTTGCAGTGGTCTTACGTGGAGACAGGCATTCGGCATCAGAAATGCACACTATGCCATTAAGCCCAAGAGAGAACACTTCCACTGTGGGATGAGAGGCTTTCAAGAGAGAGTGACATTTCAAATGGATGGATAGTCTCTCGTCCAAAGGATACACTTTTGCTTGTATGGTCTTGATGGTGGCACCTAGATAATGCAGGGACTGGACAGGAATTCGATTTGTTGTGAATAATATGCAGGCCTACTCAGTGGAGAGTGCTGATCATCATCCAATAATGGAGTTGGGCTTCTTGCCGCACTGACACCTTGATAAACCATTCATCTAGGTATGAATAGAAGAATATCCGGAGTTTCCAGAGATGTGACACAACCAATGCCATGCACTCTAAAAAGGTTCTGGCGGTGGATTTGAGGCCAAAAGGAAGTACCTTGTACTTGTAGTAGTTATTGTGACCTACTAAAATCTCAGGAATGTGTGGTGTTTTCCATCTATCAGAACATGAAAATATGCATCAAAGAGATTTACTAAGCTGAGTCAGTCTCCCTGTTGGGGGTACCTTTGATGTAATGCTAGCATTCTGAACTTCTATCCATATTCTTTTGTTGGTGAGTTTCAGATCTAGTATGAGTCTGAATTTGTTTTGGGGAACCTTCTCTCATCAGATTATAATGAAAATACATCCCTGTACCTTATTGTTTGGGAGGAATTACCTCCACTGCTTGTGTCTGCAAAAGGATATTCACTTCCGATGTGAGCATTTGTAGATGTTGAGTGGATGGTTTTGGTGGAATATTTGGTGGAGGGCTGATGAATCTGAGTCAATAACCATTCTGTGCAATATTCAGAAGCTAGACATCTTTTGTGATGGATTTCCACTGTCATATTTTGAGATATACTTCCCCCAGACAGAGTGGGTAATAGAAGAAAGGGAAGCAGGGGCTTATTATTTTGATCCTACAGGAGGCACTCCTGCTTAGACAGGTTGCTGGCCAGCTTGTCAATTGGGTTGATGTCTTTGGTGCTGCTTGAACGGTCCTTGCTCCTGTTGGTAGTGACCTTGTAATCTTTGATAGGTGGGGGCCCTAAGCAGGTAGAAACACCCTGCTTAAGTGTCTGCGTTTATTTGTATTTTTCTAGACCCACTTCCTTTAAGGTCTCATCTCAGTCTTCATCCAAGCCATTTTATCATTGGTGTAACTGCCAAAAAAGGTATTGCCCGAGAAAAGAAGATTAAGAATCCCCTGCTGAGATTGTTTGAGGGCTGTAAGGCAAAGCCAGGAATGCCCTCTTAGGGCCAACCTGTGACAGTTTATGTGTGCTGCCTGTAGAGAAGAATTGGCAGCACACTAACAACCTGGTTTGAGACCATCATGCCCTCATTAACCACTTCAATGAAGTCCTCTCTTCGATCTCTTGGGAGTTTCTACAAACCGCTTCAAGGAGTCCCATAAGGCTCTGCCATATCTGTCTAGCAGGGTAGATGCACTTGCTCCTTTCATGGTAGTGACTGCTGTACCACATAACATGTGTACCACTGAATCAAACTTCTTATTCTTAGTCTGGAGGAACTGTAGAAGGAGGAGAAGTAGAGTGCACTTTTTATGCAGCCAGAGTGACAAATGAATAAAGGGGAGGAGCTGCACAAAGGAACAATGGATCCTGCTCCAGAGGTCTATACTTTTTCTGGAGCCACAACAGTGCTTATTTGGCTGCAGCCAGTGTCAGGAACAGCTTCATGGCTGGTTCCAATAAACCCAGAACTAGCAGTAGAAGGGGTCTGGACGCCAACCGTTGGTGAAGTCCCGTTGGTGAAACGTCTCTGATGATGATCTTGGGGCAGGTAAGGGAATGTTCGACTTCACTGCACATCACATAAGCACTTCTTAAAAGGTGTTAATGTCATCTACTAGAGAGATGCTTGGCTTTTGCAGAGTCAGAGTTGGTGAATATCTTTCAGAATTGCAAAAAGTAGGAGAATAAATAGATCTGCATTTTTATTGTGTTCTAGACTTGGATCTGGATGCATGATGGTAGTGATGTGCAGAAGATCATGAACAGGAGTGTCAAGACCAATGGCAAAGTCTTGAATGCGCTTGTGCTCTTGACATATTAGATCTGGAATGAGGAGATCTTGTTCTTTGGGGAGAAGCAAGAGGTATGAGCGTCAGAGATGCGTCCACAGGTGTTTCTGGTTGTGAAAAAGGTGCTGGCAAAGTAGATATAAGAAGCGCTGGAAGAGGCTGCGGAGGTGAGTCCAGAAGCAAGATGGATGACAATACAGAATATGCATTGGAGTATTCAGAGTCAGTGGTGAGTGGTAAACCTGATTTTCAGACTCTTTCCACAGTTTTGAAGTGTCTTGACGTTGACAGACTTCAACGTCAAACTTCTCCTACGTCTTAGACGTCGACCTCCAATGCCTTGATGTCAACTATCGCCTCCCCTGCAACATAGATCCAGCTCTCAACAGAAAGCATATATGCACTGTACCTTGTCTCTACGTTGATGTCCTCAATGTTGACCTGGAATGACACTGTTTTTGATAGTGGTTTCTTTTTGGATCTCCCTCACTTGCCATACACAGAGGAAGGTGGAAGAGCCCTGGTAGAGGACAGACACTCTCCGCACCACTGGGACATCTCATTTTTATATTATTACACACAAAGGGGGCAGGACGAGGTGTAAGGTTGTGCTGTGCTAGCCTCAACTTCTATCTCTCACCCATCTATTGCATGGCACTTCTAAATCTGACCTGGAGTTAATTTCTTTTGAAGGAATCTCTTCTGTTCTAACCCTTCCTGTTCATGGAATCCCAGGGATCCCAAAGATTTGGGCAAGGTGGGCTCACTCACGTAATATGACATGCTTTATCATCAGCTACCTCATCCCACCCTGGTGAGATGACACTACCAGGGCGGCCTTAATCTCAAGTGGGGCTATCTTGAGGAACTTCTTAGATATTTTCTAACTGGACAGGAAACTCAGGTCCAGATGCAAACTTAAAAATACCTAGGGATAGACCACTAAAGTATCCTTTTATGAAGGATACTTCATAATATAGGAGTGGCATACTTTCCATCTTTAGACCGCGCCTGCTGCTGACTGCATTGCTCTTCTGTCTCATTGAAGCGAATCTTCTCCCTGTACCTCAGGGTAAGTCTGGAAAAAGACTTGCAGTGTGGACATCTGTCACGAATATGATGGTCAGGAAGGCAGATGATACAAACACCATGTGTGTTTGACTTGGCCTTCTTTCTTCCACAGGCAGGACACTTGTCAAATAAAAATGCAAATTTATTAGACAAAGGAAAAAACTTCTGTCAGAAACGGACAAAAAAAAAAAAACATGCTAACAGATTAAATTTGTCAAGTAAAGCAGTTGTCAAACATTTCTTTTTGAGATTTTTGAGGAAAAAAGCCAAAAAGGCTGAGTTTAGTGCTCCTAGATCCTGTCACCAGGAGCTGGAAAAAAGAATTGAGGTAACTGCCACCTGCTGGGCATGATGGAACACTGGTGGGCTGTGAGCCCTTAAAGACTCGGACACTTTTCATATCTGCAGAGTTGTAACCTATGAGGCTACACTGTCCTCTTCCTTCTTCATATTTTGTCTTTTTGTCTCGGCTCCACAGAAATCAGACTAACTACAGTGGATAGTTAATGAGGGATTCATTAACACAGTGAGCAGAATATATTTTCATGCCTAGCCATAATTCCTGGAGCTGACTTTCCTGAGCTCTAAGAAAAACTTTTATTGGGATATAACTAGCCAAAAGCAGCATAACCCATTGAACAAGCAACAAGCATCACCTCAGTATTGCTAATTCTGATACGTACAAAGGCGCAGGCATAATTAGTACAAGGAGACAGTCAAGGATTATGACATTTTTCAAAATATTTTTTAGGAGTATTTAATTTGCATGGAAATGCGAGTGAAGTATGGTAGGCAACTCAAACGCACCCTGAAATAAGTGTATCCACAAATGTCTTACTTAATTAGCATGCAAGAGCCAGAAAAGATCGGTTCAATTTGGCAAAGTCACTAGAGCTTCAAGTTTCTGTGGTACAAAATAAAGTGAATGGGAATCCAGAGGCCTGACTTCGATAGTAAATAAAGTCAATAAAACAGACTCTTCCATTTCCTTCCTTGTTAGCACAAGCTACTCATTTCCTATGTCGTCAAATCTTCTGGTCTGTAGTAAGAATGCTGCGAGCAAAGTGTTGTTCTTTCAGCCGTACCAGATCCTCCACAATCTGTGCACAAGCACTGACGCTTCAACAACTGACTGTTGACAATAGCTTCTTACAGCTAAGAAAGTTTTTTTTTTTCCCCACTTCAAGTGATCTAACAATAGAAAACACAGGAATTGCACACTGCCAAATACATTAAGAGGACAGTTAATTTTTTTTGTGAACGAACAGTTTTGAAAACCACATCGTATGGTTTAAACATTCGGTCAGTTTAATTTAGTTTAGTCATATTCTTGTGGAAATCAGGAACACTATTTGGCTTATGAGATTTTGCCACCTATTTCCTAAGCTATGCCAGAAGTGCTCTCATCATGTATAGTTGTAAAAAGATCGACTTCAAGTCTGCTGCAGAATTACATAGTTTTTTTTAATGCAAGGCACTGCAATCACCTTATGAGATTTCTACAAACAAGGTCCCTAGCAAAATATGTTTAGCTGCTTCAAATGGGGCCTGATGTCACAATTCCAACACTGTACAATTGTTTGAGGAGCTGCATTACTATGTATAAACAGTCAAATAATGTTATAACCAATTTGAAAAGTGTGAACAAGATCCCGCTTATCACAAGCTCCTAGGGAAGAGTGACCTGCATGATTCTTACCGGAGTAATAGTGTTCTCAGATAAATCTTAATGCCATACCAAGATCTCTTACTAGATGTAAGCTGCCATCAAGGGAGTCCAAGAAATGAGTGGCAGCAGGAGTATCCTGCATGCTCTGCTGCTAGTGCTCTAATTGTCTCTCCCCGTCCCCACCATTAAAGAAAATGGTTTCCGGGGTCATGCATTTCATGTTTGGCAGGAAGCAGCCTCTCGCATGCTGTAAAGGTGTGTGAGCAATAACAAAAGGCACCGTTTCCTCTAGGAACCTAGGACATCCATGCTCTTGCTGAGGGCGGTGGAGATGCTGACAGCTAATGGTGAGAGCAGTCCCACCCCAAGGGCAGGTGAGTACAGCCGGCTGCAAGGAGTCAGGGCAGGTTAGCGCTCTCACCCGCAGGATTGTGGTGCTGAACTGTTTTTTTTTTTTTTTTTTTTTTTTTATTTAAAAGCTCCCCACCCCCTACAGATGTTCTAGAAAGCGCTAGCCAAATTTTCCCAGAACCGGCCAAAACTATGTCTTCACTATGAACACATGCTGTGTTGGTCCCAGTGAATGACTTTGCTTATTTGTTTAGTGGAACCAGGTAGTTTCCCAGCTCACACAACTCCCCCCCACCCCTCCCCCTCCCTTCCTGGGCTTATACTCTAATCGGAGAGCACCTTATTACACCATTTGTAAATAAAGCCATAACCACATAAGAACATATGGAACATCTGCACAGCATCAGACTATGCAGGAATTTAATTGTTAAAGTAGTGCTGCGTGCACCTCCAGTACTTAGGGATGAGAAAGGAAAGGAAGCTGGATCAGCGCCTTGCTGGGGCAAATATTAGGAAAATAGTCAATCCTAGAGTATCCCATTGGAACTGAACTATATTTGTTACAAAACTCTCCTCATTACTATAAGCTTCAACTGTAAGGCAAGGTGCAAAGCAATACACAAAGAATAAGCGAGGGCACTTGCAAAGGCAAGGCAATGAGGCGAAAGTGACCATTAATATAATGCCTTAAGTATGAGAAAGCAACATTTCAAGGCAGTGCCACTTCAAGTGCCACTAATGCCTCGCCCACTTCTTCTCAGAGAAGAAAAAGATGTGTGAATCAGGCAATAGTTTGGGTATACCAGATCCTCCAGTTAAGGATGGACTCGAGATCCATGGCTATGCTAAATGTTAGTATGATCGGCAACCAGAGTGGTAGTGAGAAGGAGATGGAACCTTAGATTGTGATGGACCCCATAGAGAATGGTCCCAATATCGCAGAACCGCCTTCTACAGGGACTGAGAGTTGGGAGACGTTAACAAAAGTGTGCAGGCAGTGTACATAGTAGAAGAGAAGCTAACGCCATGCAAAACCTAAGGAGTACCCATTATTTACTAAACAAGCTAAGTCCACTGGAAGCGTATTAACAGATCACACTGATCTCACCATGGGAGAAAATCCATCAGAAATTCAGACTCTCAGGAAGCATGCCCCATGGCAATAATGACTGGGCTTTCAGCCCCTGTGCAACAGATGTCTGTATCACTGGGTATCCAGTCAACTTTGAAACCCCAGATCGCTGCCCAGGATCAGACTTTTGCACACATCAACAATAAGAACAGGCAAGGGTGGCGCCTTCTGTGAGGTTATCTTTAAGGACTCCGTTAAAAGTAACTTTGATTTATTAATGGAAATAAGAGAGCTTAAGGTGTCGTAGGCGCACAAGATTACAGTTCTCCATGAGACGGAGAGTATGACAGGTCACAAGGATGTTAAAAGAAGCAGAATCTAGGATATCAGATCTGGAGGATGAGTTTGAATCTGTGCAGCAAAGGATGCTTAAATTAGAGATGCAAAAGGGGCACAGGGAGAACAAGATTGAAGAGCTTGAGAATTATAAAAGAGGTTCTTATCTATGTGTTATGAGTATAACAGAGGGCTGCGCAGGGCAGCAGGCACCCCAGTGGGTGGACTCTGATTAAAAATTCGGTTTTGCACGAATTTTCAGGTGACCTCTCTATCACAAGGGCTTATTGATTCCCGGCTCCAACATCTATCTAGCTCCAAATATCCACACGCCATTTTGGTGAATTTAGCTGAATACTAAATTAAGGGGCGCATTACCACCAAGGCAATCGAGAAGAAAACAAGTTACTTACCTGTAACTACAGTTATCCAGTATTGGTACCTTTCATAAATTCACATGCTTTTTTCCAAATCCAACTACAATCACAGACAAAACTCTGCATTCTTTCGACATCAAAAGATGCCTCAAATTTTACCTTCAAAGTACCCAACAAATCAGGAAATCAGATCAGCTCTTGGTATCTTATTCTCTTGGACAACAAGGAACAGGGGTCACCAAGGCCACTATAGCCCGGTGGATTTCCTCTACAGTTCAGTTCAGTCACACCAAAGCAGGTAGTTACTGTATCCACCAGAAAAAGCGTTACCGAAGGTAAGTAACTTATTCTTCTGATGGATACCCCTACCTGTGGATTCCTCACCTAAAGAATAGAGTCCCAAAGCAGTACAACCTCCGGTGGTGAGTGCCCGAATGATCAAACCAAGAAATCCTGCAGCACCGAGCGAGCAAAATGGCCATCCCTCCTAACCTCAGAATCCAAACAGTAATGTTTAACAAAAGTATGGAGGGACGCCCAAGTCGCCGCCCTGCAGATGTCAGCCACAGGAACACCCCTAGCCAAAGCCGAAGAAGCAGCCTTAGCTCTGGTGGAATGGGTACGAAGCCCCACAGGTGGTTCTTTCTTCGCCAAAGAATAACAAATTTTAATACATAGAATGACCCACCTGGATAACGTTCTCTTGTGGACAGCTCTACCTTTCCTCTTCCCCACGTATCCAACGAAGAGCTGATCATCTTGCCTGAACTCTCTTGTACTGTCGACATAGAAGCTCAGCGCTCTTCGTGGATCCAGCCGGTGGAGCCTCTCTTCCTCCTTGGATGGATGAGGTGGAGGGAAAAAGGAAGAGAGAGTAATAGACTGCCCCAAGTGAAAGGGTGTAACAACCTTCGGTAGGAAAGCCGCCTTGGTCCTTAACACCACTTTGTCTCTATAGAAAGAAAGGTATGGGGGCTCTACACTAAGAGCCTGACGCTCACTGACCCTTCTGGACGATGTTATGGCCACCAGGAACACAGTCTTGAAAACTAGCAACCGCAAAGAGCAAGAATGCATCGGCTCAAAAGGGGACCCCATTAAAAATGTTAACCCCAAATTAAGGTCCCACTGAGGCATAACAAATGGCGATGGTGGAAATTTGTTAGTAAGCCCCTTAACAAACCTTAAAACAATAGGAGACTTAAACAAGGAAGGCTGATCAGGAAGGCACAGAAAAGCCGACAGTGCAGATAAATAACCCTTGACTGTGGAAACGCACAACCTTTCTGCGCCAGGAAAAAAGCAAATGACAATATGTCAGACAAACGAGCCTTTAAGCCTTAAAGGGTGTGGAGAGAAAGGGATCAATTCTGTTCTCTCCACACCAGCATACAAATTTAGCCCAATGACCTGCATACATCGACTTGGAGTGTCGCCTGGCCGATAAAATAAAATCCACCACTTCTGGTGGGAGAGAAAAAGCACTCCGATTTCCCCGTTCAATCTCCAGGCATGAAGGTGCAGGCTCTGGAGGTGGGGGTGTAGAATCTGCCCCTGCGACTGCGAGAGGAGGTCCACCCTGTAAGGGAGACGGAGCGGAGGGCACTGAGAGAGTTGGAGAAGGTCTGAATACCACACCCTTCTTGGCCAATCCGGAGCTATTAAGATAACCTGGGCTCGGTCTTGGCGGATCTTCCTCAGAACTCGAGGAATCAAGGGTATGGGACAAAACGCGTAAAGCAACTGACCCTTCCAGGACATCTGAAACGCATCCCCCAAAGCTCCTTGCGCCGGATACTGGAGGCTGCACATTCTCCTGAGTCGTAAACAGATCTATCTGTGGATATCCCCACATCTGGAAGATGTACAGAACCAGATCTGGATGAAGACGCCACTCGTGGTCGACCGAGTTGCGTCAACTGAGAACGTCAGCACGCAAGTTCAGAGCCCCGGCCAAATGATGTGCTACCAAGCAGATCTTGTGATCCTGAAGCCAGGACCAGAGTCGAAGAGCTTCTCTGCAGAGAAGATACGATCCCACTCCTCCCTGCTTGTTTATATACCACATCGCAGTAGTATTGTCCGTTAGGATCTGGACTGACTGACTGTGAATGGAAGGGAGGAAGGCCTTGAGAGCCAGACGTACTGCCTGCAACTCCAACAGATTGATGTGAAATCTCTGTTCCACTGGTGACCAAAAGACCTTTGACCTCCAGGTCCCCCAGATGAGCTCCCCAACCTAGAGTGGAAGCATCCGTTACCACTGTGGCCACTGGTGGCGGTAGCGAGAACTGCCTTCCTTGTGACAGGTTGTCGACCGCTGCCCACCACTGAAGATCCCCTACAGTGTCTCTGGAGATCTTTATCGATTCCTCGAGATCTCCTTTGTGCTGAAACCACTGCCTGCGGACGCACCACTGAAGAGCCCTCATGTGCCAGCGTGCATGAGTGACCAGCAGTATGCAAGAAGCAAGATGTCCTGAACCCGCTGGGGCGGAGGAAAGGCCCGATGCAATGTTGTGTCCAATACTGCCCCAATGAACAGGAGGCGTTGAGAGGGCTCCAGGTGAGATTTGGGGACATTGATTGAAAAACCCAGGTCGTACAACAATTGAGTAGTCGACTGGAGATGACGCCGCACACGCTACGGAGTCTTGGCCTTGATCAACCAATTGTCCAGATAGGATGTGGTGGTGTGGCAGGGAATGTGCTGATGGCCTTGGACGTTCAGTCCTGCACCACTAGGGTCCTGGCGGGTGGGATTAGGAGGGTTTGGAGGGGGAGGTGGGATGGATACTGAAGGCCCAGTTGGCACCAAAGGCGAATGCACTGGCAGAATCCCAGTCAGGGTACCTTTCCCTGACCTGTGCGGCTCAAGGTGCTCCAAAGGGGTCGGTTCCCCAAAACTGGAGGGGCATGGACACAGAATTCCTCAAGTTAGGTGGGGTTGCTTCTGAAAATTGGGGGGGCATGGAGCAACACCAGACTCAGCTCTGCAGGTGGAGTGCAGAAATGTGGCCTTGACCTGTAGCTTTGAAGCAGTGCCTCGCCCATTGCCTTGGACTAGCACAGTAAAGTAGAAGAGGACTTCGACTTTCTAGATTTCTTGCATGTGCAGGACTTACCAGATTATGATTTGACAGCAATGACGATCAACGATGAACTACGAGAGCAGGCATGGGACAAGCAGTGGTGCAGTCTTGTGATGTCAGGCCACCAGAAGCTTCATCTCCTGCTCCCAAATCACTTTGAGATTCATGGTGCGGCAATAAGGATACTTTCCTGGAGTCGTGGTCTGGCTCCAGGCATCACAAGTAAACGAAATAAGGGACTGTCTCTGACATCTACTGTAGAAGGCTCTACCGGGTTTAAACCCCATAAATGTTTTTATTTAAGGGGACAACCCTAAAGCACACTGGTAGCAAAATTGCTCAGAGTCCAACAAATGTTGAAAAAGATAGTAAAAAAGTGGCCGAGGTAGTTCTTCGATTCATAAGGATGGTGCAGATAGAAAGGAAGTGATATCAGCACACCGGGTTATATAGGCACTGCACACATCATACCCGACATGGACAACATCTAAGCTGAGCCAACCATATATACCTGCCAGCCCACATAGGTCCAGCTCAAGAATTTATCATATCCAATCTGACGTCTGAGGATTATTCCAAGGTAAGGATTCTGCAGCTGCAAGTCTATCTCAGGCACTCTAAGTTAAGACACCACTTTCTAGAAGGTCACAACTGTTGAGTACTTTGGCGTAGATCAAGATGCTACGCAAATGGTGAGGGATAATCTCCTTTATTCTCAATTAATACAGCATGTTTAACCCTCACCATGTGTCCTACTACCTCCTTGTCCCCATTCAGCACCCCCTCCTCCTCCTCCTCCTCCTCCTCCGGGCCCTGCCTGCAGAGAGTGACCATATGATCACTGGTCATTTAGCAGGGTCCTACTGAACTACACTCACCTTTTAATCTGCTGCAATCTCACAACAACCAATCAGATATCAAAGTCAATCATCTGCGCACAGGAGGATCAGTCTGTACTCCCTGCACTCATAAGCAACAAGTCATGTAGCATTCTGCACTTAGTGGAAAAACTTAAAACCACCCATTAATTTAATTAATTAAGTTTTTTCCTGTTAACACTGCTCAAATGGTTTTATCCTTGGTGGCACCTAAAGCGATACTACTTCGAAACGTAAAAATGTATATTAGTTCATGATCACTCTAAAGTAGTGCCCTTGTTGAGCCATTTGTCCTGTAAAGAAACATACTTTTTGAGCATGGAAATTACGCGAGCCAAGCAGCGGAACTGCTTATTATTACAATTTGCAAAGAAAACCCCAACAATATCAAAAACAGACGCTACAGCTCTAGTCATAGCAATTCTTTTTGCCCTCCTGAGCAGGGCCCAGCTACCTTCGTCATCAAATAAAACCCCTAGATAGGAGAATGTGTTCACCCTGGTGATTTCAGTTCCCTCTATAACACACCCACTATGGCCTTTATTTTTAGATTCTATCACCATATGAGCTTGGCGGAGTTAGTGGCCAAATCCAACATATTCATAAATACCACAAAGGTATTAAGAAGTCGTCCACTGCAGTTCTTGCAAGCAACACAGGATCATCCATGTGTAAGAGTGCTGGTATTACCGGTTACCCTGCTTGAGGGGTATCTTTGCAGGTTGCATTCAATGTTGGACCCAGGTTAATAATAGAGTAAATAAAAGTGGAGCTAAGATGCAACCTTCTAACCGTCCTACGCACTTGAAGGGGCGTGGAAAGATTCCCTGCCTGATCATATCTCACCACCATGGATAAATCTACATATAGATACTACAAGCAGTTCAAGTTCTTGCGATCTACTTCCATAGTAATAAGGATTAACCATAACTCTGTCCTATTGAACCTATCAAAGGCTGATGTAAGGTCCATAAAAGCTAGATATAAGCCCCTTTTAGCTAAAGTTGATTTCCCAATAACTAGCTGCAAATTCAGGCATTGATCTAATGTGCTCTTCCATCCCTGAACCCAAACTGAAAATTGGAGCTCACATTATTTTGGTTCAGCCAGGAGGGTAGCCTCCAGAGAATCTCTCCCCATTACCTTCTCCACCAAGTCAATAAGGGAGATTGGTCTATAGCATTTCAAGTTATTTCTAGCACATTTAAGAGACTGGGATAGTTATAGATCTAGACCAGGAGGAGGGTATGTCATAATGTTAGTTGTTAGGTACATACTTTCATTTAATTTTGCCTATTTTAGCTTAGGTCCGAGTCTGTGACCCTTTAGAGTCAGTGGGTATTTTATTCCTTTTATTATTTTAGAGAGGCATCATTCTAGTGGTGATGTTTTGTTACTCATATCCATTGCTCTTCTCTGCAGGACTTTGTTATTCATTTCTTTGCACAATATGGCATTATGTGCTCACATCAAGGCTACAGGTGATAAGTTCCAGGATATAGCCAGCTCGAAGAGTACAATGTCTTTTTACACAGAAAGATGCGTTGTCACGTCAGAGCAGTTCCTAGAACAAAACTGTTTATTATAAAACATCAGGCTGCCTTAGTATCCTTATACGGAACATTCCAGTCAGATTGTCATCTTATGCTGCCCGTTACCTTTGCAGTTTCAGCAGAAACTTGGTGCTTCCTCTTTTGTCACGGAGGAGGATTTCCAGCAGACTAGCACACCTCTCCTTTGCCTTCAGCACAGGTTATCACTGCTACTCGCTCTCATATAGGAATCTTAGTAGTTTGGGTAGGAATATTGGCAATACTATTGTGACAAATATGGTGGTATTGTTTCTATGTTTCACTTTCTTGGTCACTGGTGTAATAGTGTCTGGTTTCATCATCCTCAATCACATTTCAAGCCATTTTACATAGAATGCATTTGCTTCCATAAATTCTATTGAACCACAATATGTTTCTGCTTGTCATTACATGCATGAGACTAGTGTAACAGAACAGGGAGGTGGTGCTAGTTAGACGAAAGGGTTAGGCCGACAGATGCCACAGTTTGGGATCAGACTCAGTACCCCCATACTCAGTGGTGCTGCTGCCCACAAGTACGCAGTCTCGTCATTTTGGCGAGTGTCTCAACAGATATTCCAGTAGTACAAGCAGCATCCCTGCACCCCACCCAACCCTATCTTCTAGCCATGATAATGTGATTAGACAAGTGCTTTCTCTTGCCCAGTTGATTGTCACACCTATGTGTGACCTTACAGATAAGCTCAGACATGGTTTCAACCACACCCAGCTTTAATGGCGGAACATTCACCAGAATCACACCAATGGAGTAGATCTGGGGGGAGCTGCATGCTGTGGATGTTTTCCCTCCAGCTAACCAAAATAGGGAGCAGGTGACCACCGACCCTATGCTGAGTTTATGGGGTAGAGGATGGGCCAACGATGCAAGAAGAACAGGTCTGGGTAGGGGATTGGTGGCTCCCGCTTGGTTACCCTATTTTTGTTTGTCATCCTGCCCTTACTTGGTATCCCTGTCTTATCAAACAAGGACCCTTGATAATTCAATGACACCCCAGAGCTTTTAGGGGGCCCGACAGTGCCACAAGTAATCTGAAAGTAACTTGGATTTTTCATACCATGCACACTGTGAATAAGATTAACCTCTTGAGAAACATTAGATGGGTGCTCACTTGTACCACCTATACTCCCTCATTAAGTTTGGAACTTTATCCAGCAAGTTCTGGAAAAAAAGGCTCTAGTAGTAACTTAATATTTCTTGCAAGGGATGGAGAAGCTCAATATCTCCTGACAGAGCCCATTTGGGGGGGGGGGGGGGGGGGGGGGTTCTGTTTGAGGTCTTGTCCCGAAGTCCTTCTTCCTTTTTTCTTGGCTGGTAATACCCATTCAAATGATGACATACCAGGGGATGGGATGAACCTCCACTGTCACAGGCTCCCCCTTAATAGAATCAGGGTCATCTACCACTTCTGGCGCCCTCCCAATCTCCGATCTGCCACTTTTCAGCTGCTGCACCAGGCTCAGTATGTGTGTCTCCACCCCAGGCCCAATGCTTCATCAACATTCTGGATCTCCTCATTTAGGGTCCCAAATGCCAGTGTTAGAAATGACATAATGAACAAGAACTTAAGAGCAACTTTTGGGCTGACCGGGTCAATGTTATCTGTAGACTGTGGCTTGCCCATACTTATAGCTAGATTGCAGATGAAAGAGGTTGGAGTTCAGGGCCTAGAGGCGTAAGGTGGTCTTTTGGTGTTTTTGGAGTGATCATGGATGTCTTACACTTCAGTAAGAGTTCTCTCCTGGTCGCAAATGCCTCATTTATCTTTAGCAGTGCTGGGACCTGAAACCTCCCAGGTACCTGCACAGCTGCTGACCCGGTACACAAAGCTAGTAAGCCACGCCGGTGCCATACTAAACAGGTTTCAGCATTTCACACATACTTCCCTACTGCTGGTGCCGAGTATAATTATCTGTGGATTTACAGGTAGGATTGCTCATGGTGGGCTACCTGATTTACCTCACTTCAGTTGTTGGTAGTGGTGTTAGAGTTTCTTAAAACCCTCTTTAGTAGGGAAAACACACCACTGACCTTTCTTGAAGCCAGGTCTGTTGAGGGGTCCAGGTAAAGTGCAGCCTGCAGATCAATCTTGGAAAGTGCACTAACTATCAATATTCAAATTAATATTTTGCTACCCTTTAATTGTCCATCAGTAATAAGATGTGGGACTTCAACCGGCTCTCTAGGTGACTTCACCTTTAATTACATCTCAGTTATAAATCGGAATGAAGATAAATTAAAGCGGTCTTTAAACTCCATTGCAAGTAAAGGGGGGGGGGAGGGTTAAGATTATCTAGAGGTTTTTTGATCCCTTTGTAAGGACTCTTACTGCGTCAACAATTGTGCAATCTGTTCGTCTCTTCACACACAATCCAGTAATCCTATTCAAAGTATTTACATAAAAACACAGGAATCTATGATGCTTCATAAAAGGAACGGACTTGGACAGGAAGGTTTTGAGAAAAGAGGAAAAGAAAGCTTTATCTACAAGAAAGTCGCCAAAGAGTTAAAACGGGTCCCTGAAATCAAAAGGAGCACTTGCAGTAAGGCTCAGCGGTACAATCAGAAGTAAAATCAGTCTAGCCAATTCAGTGTGAGTAATGGACTGAGGGAGGCCAAGATTAATTTTACCTCCCTCCAAGTATTTTATGCTCATCTTATCTCTGCTATGATCGGGCTACAAAAGCAACACTTAAACCCATGGGAGCTTGGATATACAATTATAACAGGCAGAAATGATTCCCACAGTTATCACATAAAAAAGCAATGTAATAACAGGACGGATTAGTTCAAAATAAAATAATAAAAAAAATAAAACGTCACACCCCTTGGTACCAACGTGTGTAGACATCACCAAAAAAAAAACAAAAAAAAAAAACACACCTCTGGTTTGAAAAAGTTTTTTTTTTTTTTTTAATGTAACTATGTAGACATACATCCAGCCTGAAGGCCAGACGAAAACAGTAGCACCACAATTTGACAAAGTCCAATGTGTCCACAGTATCAAAGCAACAACACAAATAATAATTGATAAATATTATAAACAAAGCTTTTGTTTGGCAACAGACAACTCAGAGGTATAATGTGAAAAGTCTATAAAGTATCAGAACAGCAGTCAGTTTGTCTCTGCAAAAAGCAGTCAACAACGTTTCGACCCTGGGAAGGATAAAGGGTCTCACCAAGACTAAATATAGATACAGGGACACCCCGACTGCAAGGGTCATCAAGGTGGCATGCAAACGGTGTACAAGCTCACCACAGCAATTCAAGAATGTATACCTTACTCTTTAGCGAATGCAATAGTAAATTTGAAGGGAGACTAGGCCAACAAAGAAATTATGTAAACAGTCTCCAGTGGGTGTGACCGTAATACAGCAGCCTGAGATAGCAAGGCTGAAAAGGAGCAACATCTTCCCTCACAAGATTCAGAGAAGTGAGCAGGTCCGAACTGGTGTTGCTCTAAGTAGCGTGGAGAAAATTCTCTGTAGTTAACCAGGAAAAGCTTCTGATATAGGCAAAGGCGCAGAGAGAATCCTCCATGTGTGGGAAGGTGTTGCTTCCTTTCAGCCTTGTTATCCTTCATTTGATGGACTGGAAAATCAAGATTGAAGTGATTGAATATAAGAACATGCCTCATCACCTTTCTGATCATTTTCAACTAGCCCGGTTACAAAGGTAACTAATGGTAAAAGCTAGCCTATGTAAAACGTCTTTATAGTTCAGAAAAATTCAGTGTGGTAATGTCTTCATTAAGACAGGTAAGACTCAAAGTCTCTGTATGCTGTGAAGCCAAAGCTGTAAAAAACATGAGAAGCTGCTGCACTGGTAGAAGTAAAACAAGTGAGGAAAGAGAATCACTTATCAGCCTCTGAAGTAAAGAGTTGCCAACATAGGAACATCAGTGGCCAAATTGGTCACCCTACCAGTTTAGACAAACTGAAGTAGGACCTTGAGTGTTGGAGTGACTGGGGAACCCAGCCAGCGCTACGGCAGGCACAGATGTGTCAGCTCACCTACTGCAATCTGGTGAAGGGTGGAAGTCGGCCTGGTTGGGCTGCGGTGTGGTTTTGAGCTGCCCTGGAGCTCCAGAGAAGCCGCAGTGCCACTGTGCGCGTTCCTCTCTGAAGGAGCTATGGCAGCATCAGCACAAGTAGTGTGGTGTCTAAGGCAGAAGGGGCGGCTGCATTGGCAGTGAGATGAGATTCCGCTGGCAAGTATTCAACGTGACAGCAAAAGGTAGGAGCCACGCAGTCACTTGATGGAATAGAAAACAGGCAGCGAGGGGAGGAAGGTTCCTGGTGTAAGCTTTGAGAACCCTGCTTCAACGGTGGGCGCTACTAAAGGTAAGAGCTGGAATTTGACTGGCCCAGGAGGGAGAGGCGTCAAAAATCCCCTCTTGCAAAGTATGGAGGAGTGTGCTTTGTTAGGGCAGGGAAAAAAAAACAACAAAAAAAACTTGACTGCCACAACTGAGTCTAATGATGCAAGTCAGCAGCTATGCAATACCAAGTTAGGAAGGACTGGAAAATACAATAAAAGGTCCCCTTCCACTGGGAAACCGAAAGTAACACCCTCTATCGTTAGGTTTATATTACTGAACCTTCAGGACCCCACAATTTAATGGAGGAAGAAGTGAATTAGGAGGTTTTGCCTCCATCTGAAATGGAGTCTGGGAACGGAATGGCGAATGTGTGGAGGGAGGAACTGAAGAATGTGGAAATAAATGTGGAGAACACGGCTGAAAGTACTAATGGAGAACTTTTGGACTGGCAATTCAAGAGCCCAGAAGCAGTGCTTCTTATGGGGAACATTACAAGGAGGGTGGAGGTACAGAAGTCTATGAAGGTCCTTTTGGAGCCCAAAGCTGGGTTTGCACATTTGAGTACCTCCTTAGATAATGATTCTAGCACTGTCTGAGGAGATTAAAAAACGTTTTGCGGTACCTGAAGCAAATCAAGGAAATATTAGAGAGGTCTGTGAAAAATTGGGGAAAAAAATTATTTGCTGGCTCAGAGAACTCAGGTGCTAGAAGAATTGGTGGGGGTTATGAAAGAAGAATTAGGGAAGAACAACTAGGAAATTCAGCTGTTGAAGGTAAATGAGCAAGAAAAGCAGGATAAACTGGAGAATGCCTCAAGGAGGAACAACTTGAGATCTCTTAACATATCTGAGGGGGCGGAATGATATGATTTAAAAGCATATGTGGCTTCCCTTATCAAGAGTACACTGCAGATAGAGGAAAGTGAAGATGCTTTTGCAATAGACATTCAGAGGAATAATAGAGAGCCTTTTAAGAGCAATCCCAGTAAAAAGAAGCCATGCAAAATTCTGGTAAACTTTCAGACTTACAGCCTGAAGTAGAAGATTCTTTTAAAGGTCTTAAAGTTAAAAAAAAAAAAAAAAAAAAAACACTTAAAGGGAAGGATTTTTATTTTTAGATAAGGTCAGATCTCGCCACAAAGTACTCTGAACAAGCATTGGGACCTAGGGAGACATAGGAGTTTAAAAGGGTAGGCATTTCAGTTTCAACTTAAATTCCCTGCCTTCTTGCGAGTGATGTACAACAATAAAATGTATACCATTAGAGACCGAAAAAGCAGCTGATGAGTTGTCAGAAACTATTAAGAGTAGAAATTCAGAGGTTTGAAGGATTTGCTTACTTTTGTTTAGGCCGGGGTATACCTGAGGCGCGCTCAAATCTGGGCATATCATATAACCCATGTGGAATCAGGAATAGGTTCTCCAAGGGTGGGAGCTGGAGGGGTGAGGTCACAAGGGGGAGTGGTGGGGGAGCATAGGGTGGGGAGCATAAGGGAGAAAAAGAAAAACATTCTCATAATAGATAGTGCAGTTGTTGGGAGATAAATGGGAAAAGTTGATAAAGATCAGGGGGGACTGTAGTTTGATTCAAATCATGACGTGGAATGTGAACGGGCTGTGCACTAAGGAAAGAATACGAATTTTGCAGTATTTGAAGGACTCTCCCAGCTCATAATTTAGCAGGAAACCCATCTGACTGAAATGGAATGTATGAAATTTTAGTCACAAAAGTGGGTCCAATTCTTTATTTGTACGGACCATAATTTTAATACTAAGGGAGTTGCTATTGTGATTAAGCACCAGATTAGAGCACTGCTGGGTGCAACCTCTGACAAATTAGGAAGGTGGATTATAGCTAACCTCTAAATATACAATACTGTATTAACATTAGTGGGCTTTTATGGTTAAGAGAAACTGGAGTTCTTCTCAAGCTTATCGGATTCAGGTACCTCGAACCTATAAAGCTAAATGGGGGGGATAAAGCATTTAATGCGGCTGCTGCCAGAAGTTGGAACCTGCTCCCTTTGAACATCAGGCAAGACCCTGTTATTTGAAATTCCGGAAATTGGTAAAAACATGGATCTTTCCTCAATAATATCATTCCCTGGTATTTTATGGCCTGTGTTTGGTATTTCCTTTTCTTTTGTTTATTCTTTAATTCTTTCTGTTTTCTGGGTAGTGTACTTATGTTGCGTCTTTCCTTTTACCCTCTCTCCTCCTAGCGATTTGATGCTACATTGAGTAGGAATGCGCTTTATAAATTATGGCATACATACAAATTGCGATGACGTGGACTACAACAATGGTGTTTTCCAGCCTCCTGGATTTTTCAAATCCAGTTATAATGGCAGGGATTTTAGTGTGATTTTGGATAATAAACTGGATAGTTTGTCGAGAGCTAGGTTATCAGCCATGCCAAAACCACAAGCCTAACTTACGATCATGAAAGAATTTGAATTGTGTGATCTTTGGAGACAGAGTAGGGGGCAGCAGGTTTTTTAATTTAAAAACAGAAAGGATGATCATGCTTCCTGGGTTGATTATTTTCTCGTTGATCAAGTATTGGTGGATGCGGCTGACAAGATAGTTTATTCAGCGGCACACTTATTAGACCATGCAGGGGTGATATTAACAATAACATTTACCTTAAAAAAATGAGATGAGAAGGTGCACGTTGGATCGTGCTTTGCTGCTGGAGAATGATGTGGTAGCACAACTGCATATAGAGACAGAAGAGTTCTTTAAAATAAATTTGGGATCAACCCCCATAATGTGGTTTGGGACGCATAGAAAGCATTTACAAGTAAAATATTAGTTTCAGAACCAAGAAATATAGGAAGGAAATAAGCACTTTAGAAGCAAAATGGTTGAATGCGAGCGTTTAATAAAAGACGGGATGATCCGTCAGGCAAGTTGGAGGGAAGGCTAAGACAACTGAAGATGCAGCTGGCGGAAGTACTGCAAGTTAGCTTGAGAAAAAGATGGGAAGCAAGCAAATAAGCCCACTTCGAATGTGGGAAAGTGCAGGAAAACTGTTAGCATAGAAAGCTAAAACAGAGCAAATCAAAAATACTATTAGAGATCTGTTGTGCACAAACGGGAGAGATCTGGACAAGCAGTGTCGATATAAGGAAGGCTTTTCAAGATTCTTTTCAGCGCTTTATATAGAAGATAAGGTAGTAACCAGGGAAGAGGTGAGAAATTGAGTACAGATACCCTACCTAGATTAACAGCTAAAGAGATGACCAGTTTGAACAAAATTATCTTGCAGGGAGAAATTAGGTCAGCACTTAAAGTAAGGCAGGCAAAACTGTGGGTCCGGACGGTATTCCCAGTAGAGTCACAAAGTATTGGGAGCATCTATAGTGCCAGTTATGACAGCTCTGTTGGGGTGATTTTTGAGAAGGGGCTGCCATTATCAATATCACAGAATTATGATATAATTACTTTGATCTTGAAGCCAGGAAGAGTTTGAGTTGTGAGTCATACAGATCTACTTCGTTCCTGAATAGCTATTACAAAGGTTCTTCCAAAGTGCTGGCGGATAAATTGAATGGGGTGGTGGTAAGACTCCTGCAAAAGGATCAGAAAGGGTTTACCAAGGGTAGACGCCTTCATGAATTAACGCCCAACTTAATAGGGGCTATTGATTTGGTAACAACGTATGTTTCCCCTCTTGCAGTTATTACATTAGATGCCATGAAGGCCTTCGACTGAGTTAACTAGGTCTATTTATTTAGCCATAATTACAGAGTATAATGGACTTGGGGAAACTTTCTGCAGGAAGTTTGGCCAAATGTATCCAGCTCCTTAAGCAAGGGTATTGGTTAATGGGAATTTAATGTCCTACTTTAAAATAACTAGAGGTACGACGCAAAGCTGTCCGCTCTCTCCAAAACTGTTTAATCTGTTAATCTTTGGCTAGAAAGATAAGAAAAGATCAAAGGATCTCCCCTTTTTTTTCTGCTGCAGATGGGAGACAAAAAAGTTTCTTTATATGCGGATGATCGGATGTTATATACATCAGACTTACAAACAGCCCTCCCGGTAGTTTTGGACATCACAGCAGATTTTGGAAAGGTTAAAATGTCAAGGCAGGACGTTAAGCAGATACCAGTGGTCAATTTAAAAAAAGTTCTGACAGAATGCAGTAATCTGATGCGGGGTGCTACATCCGCCCTTGACGATATTAGGAAGAGAATGCTTGGTAAAGATGGTGATTCTGCCCAAGGTCAGTTTTTCGTTTAATACAATTCCCTTGCAAATGAACAAGGTATATCTAGGAAAGTTTCAACAAGCTATTAATTAATTTATGTGGGCACTTAAAGGGGTAGGAATACCTTGGAAGAAGTTGCCTAGAAGAAGGGAGAAGGGGGGGACTTACACTGCCAGTTCTACAATATTACGCTTAAGCATTCAACCCAAGAACGCAAGGATGCTTTTCTCCTCTCCAGACTCGGCAGATATTGGATATATGTTTAAGGCTATGGTGGGGGTGTAAAAGGGACAGCAAATTATTTCCTGTTTAAGTTTGGTGACCCCAAATATTTCAAAAAACTAAAACTAAAAGTGCTTCAGGGTATGGCAAAGATCTGGTATAGCATAAGGCGAGTAATAAAGGCAGAATATTATAGCCATTGGGCTCCAATTTGAGTCTCTCCAAGTACTCCAGACTGTTTCGAAGATATATTGGTTATTCTGATAAGGAAGGCAGGTTTTGAATAGTGGGGAGATCTATTTAGAGAAGGCAGCCTACTCCTGTAGGACGAACTATTTGAAGAGACTGGGGATAAACTGTCAAGGTTAGAGTATTTGCAGCTGAATGGGTGGTCACAGAGAAGCCAAGTGAGCCTATATCTGAAGAATCAGCTGGAGGAGAAGATAATGGGAAGACTCCCACCTGCAAAGAAGTGTCTACTTGGTACTGGGAAATGTTGGACTTGGCGGATGGGGAGTTCAAGCTGGCAGAAGATCTTTGGGGAAGCTGCTTACTCGGTGTGCAACTACAGGATATGTGGCAAGCTTCAATGCATACTTTGTCAATGTTAACCGGTCTCCTATAGAAGAAATCATCTGTTTTCTATCCACAGAGCTTACCTGTCCCTGCACGAACTGTCTAAAATGAAGAAAGGAGGAGTGGCTAAAGATGGAAAGTGTGGCTTAGAAAATGCAACAGATATTCACATTTATGAATGCTCAGCAATATACTCTTTCTGGGAAGAAGAAGGTAAGATGGTTTCGAATGTTGTGGGGGTTGACATCAAGGTGAGTGTCTTTGCTAGTAGTTTTGGGAATTATGGAGAGGGCTGGGGTATTGAAGAGCGATATGTAGAAACTGCTTTTCTATGCTATGCCTGTTGGCCAGAAAAGAGATGTTGGAAATGGTTAGGAGAATTATCTCCCTCATATTTAGATTGGCTGGATGAACTTTGCTACTCTTCAAAAATGGATACGGCAAGTGGGATCTCCAAAGCCAAGGAAGTTTGGTTTCCTTTGGTGGAATGGATGTGAAGCCTAGAATATAGGATGCTGTCTTGTCCAATGATTACACTCTTTCTGCGCTCTCGTAGCCGTGTTGGTGTAGCTGCTCCCCAATTGGGTTATGGCGAGAGAGGAATGTCCCCCCCCACCCCTGGTTAAGGTCTGACTCTGAGAATGAGAGGATGTGAATTAAGCTGGCTCAGAGAAGACCTGGAGCCTGAGGTGAATGAGGACAAAAAAAGAAAAACAAACAAGTAGGACCTTGGTGTGAGGACTGTAGTTTAGGACTGTCTTACAATGTCTATAAGGAGGAGTTTGCTCTGGCAAGAGAGTAGACAGTTTGTTGACCTCTCAGGTTACATTTGTCATAAAGTAATATTGAGGAGGAAGCAGGTACTTTAGACTGCCTTTTATTGTTGGAGGGGATTAGGAACTCAAACTGTCAAACAGGGGTAAAGCTACAAGTACAGAAGGTCTTCTCACTGAGTTGCATCAAATTTTGCATCCCAATAAGGAAAGACCTCCCCTGAACTTTAAGTCTGTGCTACAAGGAGTCTGGCTCCTGTAAGACTGGATAAAGAACAAAATCACTAATTTTAAAAACCTGGTTGCAGCCCTCTTAATTGCACAAGTTTTTCATAAAATACTAAACTTTAGGTGGGCTAAAGTTCTTATGGGATTGGTCTCAGAGGAACAGATAGAGTTTACTGCTTGGGAAGCCAGCCAGGCTCAACAATTATCGTTAGCAATTGTGGCTACTGATGCCTTCAAGACATTTAGGTGGTCATTCCAACCCTGGCGGTCCATGACCGCCGGGCTGGAGGACCACGGGAGCACCGCCGACAGGCCGGCGGTGCTCCAATGGGCATTCCGACCGCGGCGGTAAAGCCGCGGTCGGACCGGCAACACTGGCGGGCTCCCGCCAGTGTACCGCCGCCCATTGGAATCCTCCAAGGCGGCGCAGCTAGCTGCGCCGCCGAGGGGATTCCGACCCCCCCTACCGCCATCCAGTTCCCGGCGGTTCTCCCGCCGGGAACCGGATGGCGGTAGGGGGGGTCGCGGGGCCCCCGTAAGAGGGCCCCTAAATGTATTTCACTGTCTGCTGCGCAGACAGTGAAATACGCGACGGGTGCAACTGCACCCGTCGCACAGCTTCCACTCCGCCGGCTCGATTCCGAGCCGGCTTCATCGTGGAAGCCTCTTTCCCGCTGGGCTGGCGGGCGGCCTGAAGGCGGCCACCCGCCAGCCCAGCCGGAAAGTCAGAATTACCGCCGCGGTCTTTCGACCGTGGAACGGTAACCTGACGGCGGGACTTTGGCGGGCGGCCTCCGCCACCCGCCAAGGTCCGAATGAGGGCCTTAGTCATGTTAACTGGCAATACTTTTGGCATACTTCGAGGCTTTTTGGATTGAGGTCTAAATTTACTTAGGCAAACAACTATATTCTCATCCTTCAGCTAGACTGCTAGTTAGTAGGATACTACCACAAACTACAAATAAAAAGAAAGAAAACAGTTGTCACCTATCGATGGCCCTTTTTATCTTTAAATTAAGCCTTTTCATATTATATACGTAAAAGACAGGATAAGATTGTATCATTTAGGTTTAATGGGTGGCAAAGAACAATCACAATGTATGCTTATATTTTAATTTTTGCAATGAACCCTAATTAACCCTCAAGACATTAACAGTTTTAGTTTGCAGTCAGAGTATAAATAAATGCTGATACGTAAGAGATGTTCTGCTCCCATTCCAACCATTAGTCACCTCTTAGTACATTGCACCTTAATAACGAGGGTATTTATGTTACTTCTAATCTGGAGGATCTGTGGAAATTAAATTTAGAAATGTATAGATGGACATTAAGTTAAATCCACTAATTGCGGCTTCAAGCACTGTAAGGAGAAATAAAGTAAATTGTAAAATACTACAAGGAAGCACTCATGGTGATGTTTTTAACTGTCCCACGTTCAGTCAGTTTTGAAAGTACTGGGTAAGGCTATCAACAAGTTGTTATGTGATCTATGTATCCGTAAGTCGCACTATGACATGCAAGCGCATTGTTGCACTGAGTAGGTGTGTGCGCCTAGCACTGGTAAGTTGGTGCATAGCCCTATTACGTTGGTTAATTGAAAAGCCAGGTCTACAGCTTCTTGCAGAATTCAAGGTGAGGAGGAGGCTACAATGTGGAGTGTGAGGCCATTCCAGGCTTTAAGAGTGATGTAAGATAGCGCCTGTCCTTTTGATCTAGCTCTGTGTATGTGTGCAAGTAGGAGTCCAACAAAACTGAAGTGTCTAGGTGATTGGTAGAAGGAGATGCAACAATTCAGGTAGGTGGGGCCTGAGTTGTCTAGTGCCTTGAAAGTGTGTGAGCAGTTTGAATTGCGTGTGTTTCTGTATCTGAAGCCAGTGGAGGTCCCTGAGGTGTGGTGTGATGTGATGTTAATTCTGTGTAGGAGGTTGAGGAGGAATCTGACTGCTGAGTTCTGGATGGTTTGTAGTCTTTTAAAGAGTTGTTTACTGATCCCAGCATAGAGGGTGTTCGCATAGTCCAACCTGCTGGCGACCAGGGTGAGACAGGTTCACAAATGTTGCTTAGGAGCCATTTGAAGATCTTCCTCAGCATCTTCAGGGAGTAGAAATAGTATGCAGTGACAGTGTCGACTTGTGTTCATGTGCAGTTTTCTGTAGATGGTCGTTCTGAGGTTTCTGGCATGGGTCTGAGTTTCGCTGGCCACCAGTTAGAGTCCCTTGGTGAGATGTTCTTGCTGAAGATCAATACTTGTGTTGTCAGTGTTGCACTCAAGACAGTTGGCTTTCGTTCAGTTACCAACTTCACACATGCAGGGGGTGAACTTGTGATGGTGGTCTTGTTCGGCCACAAGGAGATATTAAACGGTCCTACAGCTTTCCTTGGTTTAGCAGATCATCCACAATATAGCAGCCTCACTCCAATACTGTTCTTCTATTAGTTATGGCATGTATTCAGATGTGTCTGAAAAGGATTCAGTTATCACTACTGACAATAGATTTTTCTTTAGCTGAGGTAGAGTTACAAGTCTTAGCTGTCAGTTTGTCATATTACATTTTTACTCTTTTGGATTTAAATTGGGTAGGCCAAATACATTTAAGTTGATAGAGCTAAGTGATGGGGAAACCCTGTTGTAGTAAAGTACCATCTTGCCTGGCATGTTAACCCCATTTTTACTTGTGTGTCAGTTTGTTTTTGCATATCTCACTGGGATCCTGCTAGCCAGGACCCCAGTGCTCATAGTTTGTGGCCTGAATGTGTTCCCTGTGTGGTGCCGGTCACTGAGGCTCTGCTAATCAGAACCTCAGTGCTTATGCTCTCTCTGCTTTTTAAATTGTCACTGCAGGCTAGTGACCCTTTTTTACCAATTCTGATTGGCACACTGGAACACCCTTATAATTCCCTAGTATATGGTACCTAGGTACCCAGGGTACTGGGGTTCCAGGAGATCCCTATGGGCTGCAGCATTTCTTTTGCCACCCATAGGGAGCTCAGACAATTCTTACACAGGACTGCCACTGCAGCCTGAGTGAAATAACATCCACATTATTTCACAACCATTTTACACTGCACTTAAGTAACTTATAAGTCACCTATATGTCTAACCCTCACTTGGTGAAGGTTAGGTGTCAAGTTTAGTGTGTGGGCACCCTGGCACTAGCCAAGGTGCCCCCACATAGTTCAGGGCAATTTCCCCGGACTTTGCGAGTGCGGAGACACCATTACACCCGTGCACTACATATAGGTCAATACCTATATGTAGCTTCACAATGGTAACTCCCAATATGGTCATGCAACATGGCTTAGATCATAGAATTGTCCCCCCATACCAAATCTGGTATTGGGGGCCAATCCCATGCATCCCCGGGGCTCCAGCATGGACCCCGGGTACTGCCAAACTAGCTCTCTGGGGTTTTTACTGCCGCTACCGCTTCTGCCAACCCACAGACAGGATTCTGCCCTCCTGGGGCCTGGGCAGCCCATCCCTAGGAAGGCAGAACAAAAGATTTACTCAGAGAGGGTGTTACACCCTTTCCCTTTGGAAATAGGTGTTAAGGGCTGGGGAGGAGTAGCCTCTCCTGGCCTCTGGAAATGCTTTGAAGGGCACAGATGGTTCCCTCCTTGCATAAGCCAGTCTACACCAGTTCAGGGATCCCCCAGCCCCTGCTCTGGCCTGAAACTGGACAAAGGAAAGGGGTGTGACCAGTCCCCAGTCCATCATCACCCCAGGGGTGGTGCCCAGAGCTCCTCCAATGTGTCCCAGACCTCTGCCATCCTGAATGCAAAGGTGTGAGGGCACAATGGAGGCCTCTGAATGGCCTGTGCCAGCGGGTGACGTCAGAGACCCCTCCTGATAGGTGCTTACCTGGTTAGGTGGCTAATCCTCCTCTGAGGGATATTTAGGGTCTCTCCTGTGGGTTTCTCATCAGATAACTAATGCAAGAGCTTACCAGAGTTCCCCTGCATCTCCCTCTTCTACTTCTGCCAAGGATCGACCGCTGACTGCGCCAGGACGCCTGCAAAACTGCAACAAAGTAGCAAGATGTTACCAGCAACATTGTAGCGCCTAATCCTGCCAGCTTTCTCGACTGTTTCCTGGTGGTGCATGCTCTGAGGGCTGTCTGCCTTCACCCTGCACTGGAAGACAAGAAGAAATCTCCAGTGGGTCGACGGAATTTTCCCCCTGCTAACGCAGGTACCAAAAGACTGCATCATCATCTTGACGAGCGTGTTCTCTGGAACACAGGAGCTGGATCCAAGTGACCCTGACCAAATTTGGTGGAGGTAAGACCTTGCCTCCCCACGCCAGACAGTAATCCTGTGTACTTCGTGATCTGCAGCTGATAGGGCTTCTGTGCACTTTTGCAAGGAATCCTTCGTGCACAGCACAGCCCAGGTCCCCAGCACTCCGTCCTGCATTGCTCATCTCGCTGAGTTGACCACCGGCTTCATGGGACCCTCCTTTGAAGTGTTGAGACGACCGCTGTGCACAGTTCTCTTGAACCCCTGTTCAAGTGCTTCTGCTGCCTGTTTCTGCGGGGTGCTGCTGAGCGCCCCCTCTGTCTCCTCCTCCAAGGGGCGACCTCCTGGTCCTTCCTGGGCCTGGGCAGCACTCATTTTCTTCAACCACAACCTTTGCAGATAGCAAGGCTTGTTTGCGGTCTTTCTGCATGGAAACAACTCTGCATCCTCCAGCACGCCGTGGGACATCTGTGCAAGGGAGAAGTTCCTGGCATCTTCTGTTGTTGCAGAATCTTCAGGTTCTACCACCCGGAGGCAGCCATTTTGCACCTTCATCTGGTGTTTAGTGGGCTCCTGCCCCCCACCCCCGGAAACGTTTGTGACTCTTGGACTTGGTCACCTTCTTTTACAGGTCCTCAGGTCCAGGAATCCGTCTTCAGTGCTTTGCAGTCAGTTGTGGTCTTTGCAGAATCTCCTATCACGACTTTAATGTGTTTCTGGGGAAATAGGGTAACTTTACTCCTACTTTTTCATGGTCTTGGGGTGGGGTATCCTGGACACCCTTGGTGTTTTCTAACAATCCCAATGACCCTCTACACACTACACTAGACTAGACCTGGGGGTCCCTAAGTGGTCCGAATTCCACTTTTAGTATATGGCTTATGTTGCCCCTAGGCCTATTGCATCCTATTGTATTCTGCAGTGTGTGCACTACTTTTCTAACTGTTTACTTACCTGATTCTGGTTTGTGTGTATATTTTGTGTATTTTACTTACCTCTTAAGGGAGTATATCCTCTGAGATATTTCCGACACATTGTCACTAAAATAAAGTACCTTTATTTTTAGTAACTGAGAATTGAGATTCTTGTGATATAGTGCTATATGATTTAAGTGGTATAGTAGGAGCTTTGCATGTATCCTAGTTCAGCCTAAGCTGCTCTGCTATAGCTACCTCTATCAGCCTAAGCTGCTAGAACAATACTAATAAGGGATAACTGGACCTGGCACAAGGTCCAAGTACCATCAGGTACCCACTATAAGCCAGGCCAGCCTCCTACACCATTTACCTCTTTTAGGCAGCAGGACCTTTTTTGAAGCAGAAGGGTGCAAAAAAAGAAGGGAATCAATAACATTTCAGTAGTGACTTTATAAGCTGCAACTGCAGTAAAAATGAGGAATTTAGCTGAAAACTATGATGGGCTTGCCAAAAACAGTGAGGCCTTGGCTCAGACTGACAGCCCCTCCTTCCTTGTTAATTGGTTAATCCTCTGTCTGGTGGGGAAAGAAATGCTCACCAGGCAAAATAATCTCATTTCGTTCAGTGTCATTAAAACAGGAAATTGATACAGCACCATGGGCAAGGGTAATATTTCCGCATTTACAATTCCCTGAAATCCAGTGGCGTTGTTCTCTCTTAAAAGGATGTCTCTTTGGATTTCCTCCAAAGGTAAGGGAAATCACTTATGTAACACTACAAGCACTGGGGATGTTTGCCATGTGGACAGGCCTCATACTCTCCCCATTTACAATTCCCTGGAGGTTTTTTTTTCCTAACCAGAGGGTGCTGATCGGGCCAACCACTGAATAAGTTACCTGTAAGGGACTGTCAAGCCTGTGACCATATATCAGAATCTATGGGAGTTTGCCCCTGTGCCAGGGAGTCGCTTCTGACCCAGAGGTGGGCAGCTGGTCAAGTTTTTTTTGCTCCCTAGCGGCCAAATCGGTGGATTTCAGCTTAGGGATTGTCGTCCTGTCATGATCCCTGAAGAGGAATTTATTTGTGAGGCACTGCTCTAAAGAGGAGAGCCTCTCCTTAAAGCACCTTTCCTGTGTCTCGTAATGAATGGGTGCACTGATGTCAAACAGCTGAGGGACTGCAGAAGGGCGGACACGAAAACACTACTATATTAACCCACAGAAGGAAGGAAAATGTAGGAAAATTCTTGATGCAAACAAACAGGAGATATGCACGCCCTTCAGTGCCATAATTTGCTCTCCGGTTCCTTTACAATGTAGTTCCAGAGAGGAATACATAAGGATCATGTGCTCCCCATTAAGGGGGTTAATCCTGATCCTTTATAAGAAAACATTTACTTTTGCCTGCTTACCAAATGTAACTGTTTGCCACTGTATACAGTACAACAGGAAACTGTTGCTGGGAGATTACCATGGTGATTATTTGTTCTGTAGAGTTATCTTAACACAAGAGATCCAAATTCAATATGTAAAAGAGCACAGACTATTTTCCAAGAATCTTAATTTCAACTTATATAATACAATAAGGTTTCAATTCAACGGGCTGTGAACTAAAGACAGATCTGTGGAACTCATAGGATGAGCATGCAACTTCTTTCAAGTGAGGAACAGGCGAAAGAACGGATGCATTTTTTTAATATACAATACTTTACTTTCATTTACTGCACCTAAAACCCCATATAAATTTTAATCTGATGTCTTCACCTGTACCAGTGGCTCTAAATAAACCCATAGAAGGATTGGATAGGGCAGGCATAATTCTACAGTGCCTCTTAAATATTTGAAACAACGAGAAGAACAAGTTAATTACCTTCAGTAACTGTCTTCTTCGTGGATACCCTATCTAATCCGATTCCTAAACTTTTGAATATTCCCAGGCACCAGACTGGGTCCCCGACGATTTTTCAGCATAGCTCCTGCATGCCGTTATGTACCATTGTGCTGTTCCGTGTCCACAAAGTAATCAATTGTGGCAGTGACAATTTCTCACCTTTAAAACAGATACGAATACAGTCCCTCCCCACGTGATAGTCCGTGGAATGACTCAACCAAAAAGTCTTGCAGAATGGAACTGAAAAAACGAACCTCACGTCAGACCTGGCTGTTAAGGCAGTAGTGCTTCGTGAATGTGCCAACACAGTTGCCTGACAGACATCCATGACAGGTACCCCCGCATGCCACAGTGGTAGAAGCTTTAGGCCTCATGGAATAGGCCCTCAGCTCTTCTGGAGGCTGTGTATTCACAGCGTAGCAGATCTTGATGCAGAGGATGCTCTTGGAAAAGGCCCTCTTCTACACTTCCTTGCCTTTCTTCAGCAAAGAAAACCCCACAAAGAGCTGATTGTCCAAGCAATGGCTCTTAGTAGCTAGAAGTAAAAAATGAAAACTCTTTTTGGGTCTAAACAATGGAGTATCTCCTCCTCTTTTGAAGGGTGAGGTTGTGGTGTGAAGAACATTGAAAGTGTCATGGATTGTTCGATGTGAACAAGCCACAATCTTTGGGAGTAAAACTGCTCGGGTTCTCATCACTAGAAAGATGGCGGCTTAAGGAAGATGGACTGACAGGGCTTTAAGATCATTCATGCAAAATGCAGACGTTCTCGCAATGAGGTAAACCATATTTAGGGTCAGCAAACATAAGGGCAGCTGTTTAATGGCTCAAAGGGAGTACACAAAAAAGGAAAGTTCCTAGCCTGGATTAGACACCTGTCAAGCTCTACATAAGTCTCAGCGGGGAGTGTGCTCTACAAATACACATACCAAAAAGGTTTTTTTCATTTAAGGGGGTGAAATGGTTACATGTGCACCGAGCAAAAACACCACATCATAAATGGGGGCAGGTGGTTTGTTAACTGTGAAAAGGAGGAAAGGGACAACAAATAACATTTAGCAGTGCCTAATGCACGTCCTTGCTGGCCAAAGAGAACAAACAGCAATACTACCACTGGTTTGACTTACAGAAGGACAGTGTCATGTATGGCCCACAAAGTTTCATACGACGACAGTTTGCTGCGAGGATGACCTACATTACTTTAGAAGAAGGGGGGGGGGGGGGGTACAGATTAAATGCTGCCCATTGTGTTAGCCCAATCGCCACGCATGTAGGTGTAGATTGCACAGGCCTTTCAGAACTCTGGGTAGGACAGACGGTGGCAGGAAGACATGCACACATCCCAGGCTCCACTCTAACCAGAATAAGTCTCCAAGAGACCCTTTTTGGAACTATAATGTGCTCATGGGTTGACATTGCGCTTGCTTGGCAAAGAGATCAAGCCAGGGCTCAAGCCCCTTTTGGAAGACATCCTGTGTCACCTCTGGGTGCAACTGCCATTCCTTATCCGCAAGGTGTCACAAGCTCAGTTTGTCTGCTCTGGTGTTTAAAGATAAAACAAAGTGGTGCACGATCAGGGAGATTCCCTGATGATCCAGCTAGTTCCAGGGGCACAGGGCTGCTTGGCACAGAGTCCAGAACTCCACTCAGCCCTGCTTGTTGCAATGCAACATGGTGGTGGCGTTGTCAGAGAGGACCTGAACCAGATTCTACTTGGTGGAGGGCAGGAAGGCTTTCAACACCAAGCGAGAGGCCTGAACCTCCATCAGGTTGATGTGAAGGTGGGCCTTCCCAGGAAAACAGAGTCCTGTGATCTCCACCTATCCCTAGTGATCACTGTAACCAAGCAGAGATTACTTTGTCACTATCAGCATAAGGTCGATAGGGAGAGGGGTCTGCTGGCTGCTGCTGGTCCAACTGCAGTCGAGGAGCCACAACTACAGATCTTTTGCAGTCTTCTCAAAAACCTCCAAAATATAGCAGGTTTTCTTGGTGCTTAGCCCACAGAGACTTCAAGTTCCACTACAGAGCCTGCATATACCATCTGGGATGATCAACAAGCATGAGGCCAACAAGCCTTAGGGACACCCTCACTGAGACCCAGAACAGAGGATGAAACATTGGTGTCATAGCCCAAATATCCTGGATTAACCAGATATGGGTGGGGGGAGGGCCAATAACTCATTGTATCCAGGATGGCTCCTGAAAAGGAGCCCCTGTGAAGGAGTCTGGTGTGACTTCAGCACAAGGAAAAAGAACCCTAATGATGATAGGTTTGCCAACCTCTGAAGAGGGTCCACAATAGACTGTGGTGAGCCCACCTTCAACAGCCTGACACTGAAGTAGGGAAAGACTGGTATGCTTGACCTCTGAAGATGTGCTATGACCACCATCATTACACTTGTCAACACCGGAGGGGCCCTGATGAGGTTAGAGGGGAGAACGGCAACTGAAAATGCTTCTGACCCCCCTTGAATCACCAATAGCGCCTGTGGTCATCTAGGACAGGAAAAGTGGAAATAAGCATTTTAAAAAGGTCCTAAGTTACCATCCAGACTCCCGAGTTCAGGGCAAATAGAACCTGGGCCAGCATGAGCATCTTGAATTTGTCTTTCTGCAGGAAGAAATTTAGAGGAGGGAGATCATAAACAGGACTAAAGCCTGAGCCCTTCTTCAGTAACATCCAGTCCACATTTCTGAGGCCAGGACCCTCTATGGCTCAGTTCAAATGAGCCTTTACTTCCTGCAGCAAAAGGGACAAATGCCCCCTGAAAACCACTCCGATGTGGGTAGAATACATGACAGGGTGGAAAGGAATAGTAGGGCATAGCCCCATTAAATAAGCTGAAGAACCCACTTATGGGATGTTATGGTTTACCACCCCTGGAGAAAATGACTGAACATGCCTCCCACATGGTGGTCGTGTGGTGCTAACCTAAGCTAAAGTGGTTTATTGCCAGCTAATGGAGGGGCATAGGGTGGGAGGAGGATCAGTGTCCCTGCAGGTTTGGACGTTGTCTATTGAATCCCTAACCCCCTCAAAGGCTGGTTTGCCTGCTGCCAGGTTAACTGACTGTGGTGATGCTGGTATGCAATGCCCCTGGAAAGGCCTCAAAAGGGACCAAACTGCTGGGGATGTTGCCTTGCTGGTATAGAAATACAGAGGGAACGTGCTGGGGCTCAGCTTTCTTTTAAGCACTCTAGCCTGCTCACTAAACAAGAAAGGTCCATCAAAACGAATAGCCATGAGTGAGACCTTAACATCACCCAGGAAACCTTGGAATCTCAACTATGTGTTGTGCAGGGGCATCCTGCTAGGCCAGACTGTTCTGCCTAAGCAATCGGTGGTGTCTAGTTCTGACCTTATAATGTATTTGGCTAAGTCCTGGCCATCCTGAATAGTTTGCGCCAGATAGGCACAGAATTCTTCTGGGACTGTTGGCAAGATCTCTGCAACCATGGCCCACAATACCTGGGAGTGCCTAACCAGCAAGTTATTAACGTTGACTGACTGAAGGGTGAGGCTAGCTATATATCCTTTTCTAAATTCTCAATTCTCTTAGACGCCATCAGGGTGGAAGGGTCACAGGGAACGAGCTGGGATGAATCGTGCTAATAGAAGCCTGAATAATCAGGCTTTCAGGAGTATGGTGCTTAGTCAGCAAAGCAGGGTCACCTAAAGCAGGTCTGGTGTTGTGCTACCTGTGTATTCAGAGGTGACCAGGAACAACAACAAAAAATAACAAAAAAAAAAAACTTAGCCCAAGCACCCATGAAAGTGTCATTCAGGAGGCCACTGAATGGCAGCAATGGCTTTGACAAAGCCTGGCCAGGATGAAAAATTCCTGTCAGGACATTGTGTTACACCAAGAGAGAAGGCAAATGTAGGTGCAGGACTTCAAGTTATATCTGATAACTACAGCAAGTGGGGCTTGTCTCTTCTGTTAAGGGGCTAGGGGAGAGAAGTCAACCTTCTGTGGGGGAGTTCAAGTTTCAATCCATTGATTTCTTGTAGGTTAATTATTAAGTATAATCATATTGTGGGGGTATGCCATCCCCATCATCTCAATCATCACCAAACCCTTGTTGACTCTGCTTATGGAGTTGGAGCTGTTTGAGTGCAAGAGGGCAACTCCTAGATAAAAGGTACTGCTTTGGGTGAATCAGAATAAAAAGGGGCTAGGACGGCCATAACTGGTTCAGGGGACAGTCTCAGGTAGAGATGGCTTTGGTATGGAGTTGAACAGGACAATAGGAACCACTTCCTCCTTTGGTGTCTGTGGCAGCAACATGCATGGAACTTTGCTCCTGGTGAACAGCCAGCTCTGGAGTCTCAGCTAGACTTGAAACTGGTTTAGGAGGCACAGCCATACCAAGGTGTTCAGGAAGAACAGACTGTGCCAACAACAGATCTTCTGGCAGTAATCGGACTGAGGACCTTTGCGGATCTGTGGGGCACAAAGATGCAGAGGTACCCTGCAGGGTTCCTATGATTAGCAACATGGCTTCTTTGACAACCTCAATCTGTTGCAATGTAGCCCCAGAAATTCAGGATATATCAGGATGAGATGCTGAATCTGCTACTCGCTGGGGGACTCAGAGCGAGCCTGCGGGGCACCTTGACGTCCTCCTTACTCCTCAGAAAGCGTGATAAGGCTAGGACTAGTCTCACTTGGCCTACTTGTGCTTCTTGTCTAGATGTAACCAACGACATGAACAACGATAAAGACCTGTTGTGATATCAGCCCCAGCAGCGGATCAGGTCTGTGCTCTGCTTCGAGAATGACTTGCCCAACTTCCTTCAGTGTTTGGTGACATGCAGCTTGGATTTGTGATCTTGATCGCCTACAGATTCATGATGGCGCACACACACCACTGGGAGTTGTGGCCCAGATCCACACACACCTGACACCTGGTGTGGGGCTCTGTCAGACATTTGCTTGCAACACTCTCTCCAAGGTTTAAACCATGTAGTTTTTTTTAGGGGGCATCTTCCCTTGCACAATAGAAAAGAATCTAAGAAAAAGCTTGTCAACTGATGAGCAAAAGTTAGTAACTAGCTCTGGAAACAAAGGTGCAGAAACAAAGAAGTGTACATCAATGCCTTTGGGTGCTGGTTCAAACCATCACTCTTTGGGCAGAACAAAGTTCACGCTGAGCCACACAATTCCACCCACCGACACACATGGATGTGCTGAAAAAACATCTTATTCTAGTCTGGCGCATGGTCATATTGTAAAGGTGAGGAATCTGTGATTAGAATTATCCACAGTAAATAGATATTACCACTGCTTAAGAGTTTGAGGTGCTGTTTGGAAGAATTCCATAGTTCTGGAAATATAATGTGTGATGTCTTAAGCAAAAGATTTAGTGGTCCTGGTAAACTGACTATAATTATGTTGTATGTTAGAAGAACAGTGAAATCATGAGTATTTGAAATAGGAGTTGGTTAAGTATGCACTAAAGTAGGCAATGTACAGTAGGCGAACAGCTCCTGGATGGCAAACGACATGCAAGTAGTTAAAATATTTGTGCTGTTTAATAACTGGATGGCAATACAAGGTGAATTCATGTCTGAAATGTTGGTGTAGGTGAAGGCACATTGAGATGAATAGTCTACTCAGCACTATGTTAAAATCAATATTGACACTGCTATCTATTACTTCTGCTGAGGATTCAACGGTAATTGTCATGAAGGTCTTTTGTTCTGGAATTTATTAACTTATGAAACTGTGATAGAGCAGGGAGGTAGGGAAAGAAAATAAGTTACTTACCTGTAACTGTAGGTTTTCAGTGTTGGAATCTTTCATAGATACACATGCTTGAATCCTTCCCCGTCGTCAAGATGGGAGCCCCCGGTACATCAAAACAGCAATACATATAAGCTACTGCAATGGAAAAAGGTCCAAAGGCTTTCACTTTAGTAGCCTATCCTCATCTCTATGAGCAAAAAACAGGACAAGGCCCAGCCAATCAGGCTTCCCCTCCATCTAGAACCCTCCTGAGAGGCGCTCCCTTCCCTCAGATTTTCTCAAGCACGAGTGTTAGAGTAACTGAAGAAAACAGGAAACGGTGAGCTTAGCAGGGGAGGAGGGAGGGTCGCATGTAAATCTATGAAAGATTCCAATACTGGAGAACTACAGTTACAGATAAGTAACTTATTTTCTTACTCCAGTACTGGAACTTTCACAGATTCACCTGCTTGAATCAGAATAGCAAACATGAAGCACATTGTACAGCATCAATCCATATGTATAACTGATATTATATATATATATATATATATAAAAAAATCCTGGAACATACATATTTCTGCAAAATTATTAAAGAAAAAAAGGTTTATGTAGGGAATATACAATATTAGATGAGCAATGTGCAAAAATTAAACTGGGCTGGCGGGAAAAAAGGAATAAAGAAATACAACAGCTCACCGTTACTGGAAAAGATGCCGTAACACCGTTTGTCCTACCGCCATATCACCTTGCTGAGTTTCCTCTAAACAGTAATACTTTGCAAAAGTATGCGTTGACTTACATGTGGCTGCCCTGCAGATGTCCTTAATGGGCACTCCTGCAAATAGCACCATGGATGCAGCCATTTTTCTTGTTGAATGTGCACGTGCTGGATTCTGCAAGGGTTTTCCTGCTGCTGTATGACAATAGTTATCCGCAGAGGCTATCCACCTTGCAATCCCCTGTTTTGATAATGTTGGTCCTTTATGTGGAGCACTGAATGCCACTAAAAGTTGGTTTGATTGTCTAAATTGTTTAGTTCTGTCAAGAATAGACTTCAGGCACCTCTGAACGTCCAATGAATGGAGAGCTTGCTCCGCTGGTGTTGATGGATTAGGAAAGTATGACTTCAGTATCACTGGCTGGTTTATATGAAAATCCGACGGGACCTTAGGTATGAATTTTGGATTTGTTCGCAAAATTACATTGTCCCTTTTGAATTGTAAGAAAGGATCCTGGCTACTGAATCTCGCTCACTCTTCTGGCTGAGGTAAGAGCCAGAAGAGAGACCTTCCAGGATAGAAATTTCAAATCCGCTTTGTGAATTGGCTCAAACAGTGGTTTCATTAATTGAGACAAGACCAAATTAAGGTGCCATGATGGAGGAGGAGGCCGAACTGGGGGAAAGACCTGAACAGACCCTTAAGAAACCGTTTTATGACCCTTGCGGACTACAGAGGAGGCACGTTCTCTGTATGCCTATAATGGGAAATCGCTGCCAGGTGGACCTTAATCGAGGAAATAGCCAAACCCTACCTGGCCAGGAGGAGAAGATAAGGTAGTATCTGCTGCGGTGATGAAGAAAAGGGATGCACCTGAACTTGGGCACACCATGAGCAAAATCTCCTCCACTTCAGATGATAACATTTGCTGGTACTCTCAGCTGCAGCCCTGGCGAGGATGACTCTACAATCTGAAGGTATATCTAGATGCGCAAACTCATGGTGTTCAGGAGCCAGGCTGTCAAGTGAAGTGAAGCCGGATCTGGGTTGATAACTTGGCCCTCGTTCATCGTTCGTAGGGAGGGCATCACTGGTAGAGGGATGCTGCGGTTCTGCGAGAGGTTAAGGAGTTCTGCATACCAAAACTGACAAGGCCATGCCGGAGTAATCAGAAGGAGCCTGCAGCGTTCGATCTTGGCCTGAACTCTTGGTATCAGGAGAGTGGGAGGAAAAGTGTAAGCATAAATTCCTGACCATGCCATGGAAAACGCATTCCCCCAAGAGCCCAGATGTTGATCCAGTCTCGCAAAGAATCGGCATTTCGCATTCTGCAGGGTGGCGAAGAGATCCAGACTCTGTTCCCCCCAAAGGGAGAATACTTGATTCAAGACTCCTTGGTCCAACTCCCATTCGGGGTTGGACGATCAGGTTCTGCTCAGGGAATCCGCAATGATGTGCTGTACGCCTGGGACATGTCACGCTCAAAGGTTTATCTTGTGGCTGATAGACTATTCCCAAATGCACTGAGATTCTCTCGATAAGAGCAGAGACCTGGTTCCGCCCTGCTTGTTGATATAATGCATTGTCGTTGTGTTGTCCGTCCGGATGAGAACTGATTAATCTTATTTTTGGAAGAAAAGCGCAAAGCGCTCGTCAAACAGCTTTCAATTCGAGGAAATGGATGTGAAAGACCTTCTGATGTGACTTCCATTTGCCCCTGACTCGTAGGTGCTGGAGGAAGGCACCCCATCCCTCAAGAGGAGCGTCTGTAGTTATCTACCAAGGAGCTTGTTGGGGAAGAAAAGAAAGCCCCCTCGCTAAGTGAGACTCCAGAGTCCACCAAGCTAGAGGTGATATCATGGGCTTCGTTATTCTGACAACATCGTCGAAAGACCCCATGGATTGCATCCACTGAAGATATAACTGCTCCTGTAGGGGCCTCATTTTTAGACAACAGAAAGGTACCAGTGGAATGCAGGAGGACATCGTCCCTAACAGGGACTTGAAGAGGCAAACTTAAACATACTTTTTTTGTAAGTGCCTTGCGAGGGATCTGAGCTTTCTCTGCCTGTCCTCTGTAGGAGCTGCATTGTTGGTGGAAGTGTCCAGTATTGCCCCTAAACGTTCTCCTCTTTAAGGGCTGGAATGTTGACTTTTCGCAGTTGACCGTTAAGCCCAGGTTCGTGAAAAGCTTAATGCAAGCGCCCGTGGACTTCCGTGCCTGAGACCTGGATCTGGTTTTGACCAGCCAATCGTCCAGATATGGGAATACTTGATGGTTCTGCCTTCTTAGGAAAGATGCCACTGGCGCCAAGCATTTGGTAAAGATCCTGGGGGCCGATTTCAGGCCGAAGGGTGAGACTTTGAAATGGAAAATGTCTCCGGCTACTACAAATCTGAGATTTGTGGGAAGGGTGAATAGGGATTTGGAAATATGCGTCCTGCAAATCGACGGTGACCATGTAATCCCCCGGATTTAGATGGGACAGAATATCTGATAGGGTGATCATATGGAATGATTGTTTCTTGAGAGAAGTGTTGAGATCCTTGAGGTCTAAGATTGGACGCCAACTTTTCCGCTTCTTTCGAACTAGGAAGAATCCGGAGTAGTAACCTTTTCTTCTGTCCTGATGTGGAACCATTTCTATAGCTCCCTTGAGAAGCATGGACTTGACTTCCTGCTTGAGAAGATGCAAGTGCTTCACCTTTCGAAGGAGAGGAGGTTTTGTAGGAGGGTACTGCAGGAATTCCAAAGTATGGCCAAATTGAATGAGATTTAGGACCCATTGGTCTGATGTTACCTTTTGTCAATTGTGAAAGTAGAGGGAAATCCTTCCCCCTAGTCTTGTGTCCAAGGGGAGGTTTGTAGCTGGAGACGGTAGCAAGTCATTGTCTGCGGCCTGTATCTTTCGGTTGCCTTCTGGCTTTCTCTCTGTGAAGCTCTCGGATAAGCCGCCTGTGGAGGCATTCTTGGTTAGAAATGGGGGAGAAAGGAATGAGATGCTGCAGAGACAGAGGGGTATCTATACTGTTGGAAGCCTGGTCTATACGGTGAATACCCCCGGCCTCTAGCTCCTCGAAAAGGCTGTCTTTTAAACTGTAGGGTTCCAAGGGACCCGGCTGTGTCAGTGTCCATCTTTATTGACTGAAGCGCATCATCAATGTGCTTCCCGAATAGGGCTTGCTTTGGACTTCGTGTCTAAATGAAGTCGCCCGGAGCCAACCCCGCCTTCTGAGAACCGAGGTACATGCCATCTGATGGAAAGTCGTGGTGGCGATATCCATAGCACAGTCTATGACTTCGTCAGAAGACCTCTCTCCTTTCAAGACTATCTTCCAATTTAGAATCCTCTGGCAGTTGATCCAGATAGGGCGCAATGTCCACCCACAGCTGTCTATCATATCTGCCTATGATAGCCAAAGAATTAGAAGCCCTTATAATAAGCGAAGCCATCAAAGGAAAATGTTTTCCTATATTATCTAGCCTCTTACCCTCCTTGTCTGGTGGGGCAGAGATTGGCGCTGAAGGGTTCCTGGATCTACGCTGTGCTGCCTGGGCAATAACTGAGTCCGGTCTAGGATGGCCCATGAGGCAGGCCAGGGAGCCTTCAGGTGCCTTATATTTTTTTGTCAAGGCGAGGTATTACCGGGGTGACCTTCGCCGGGTTCTTCATTACCTTGATGCCCTCATCCCAAATATAGTCCACAATTGGCATGGATTTTACACTTTTCTGAAATGGTTCCTTGAAATCATACAAGTAGCAGTCCATCTGCTTTGTGGGCATGGGCAGCTCAAACCTCTTTGCAGCTCTTTCTAGCAAGCTGTGAAAACCCCCGATGTCAATAGGAGGGGAATCCACAGGAACCAGAGATGGTGAGGACGGAGTAGGAATTTGATAATCATCCCACTCTGTTATTGCATCTGGCAATTCTCCCTCCTCTCGGTCATCATCTTCAGAGGAAGACAAATCCTGTGTAGGGATTGCAACTGGTGTATGCGGTGGCACATGCAATGGCTGGACCCCTGGATGAACTGGAGTAGAAGGAAGTGGCACAGAAGGCGTGATAGAAGGCTGCTGAACTTCCTAGACAGCTGGTGGAAACCGCCTTCTATAGTCATCCAACATCAGCTGCAAATCAGCTATGAGCGATCCTGGCTAAGAAACCATCTGCTCCTGATGGGGATACCGGTGTGATTGTGGACAATATGAGTGCGGATCATGCTGCATGTCCTCCTCTAGATCCTGGCACTTGACATGCAGATCTGATGGGCTATGAGCAATCCCAAAAGGACCTTCATCATCTGAATCCTCTTGTTCCAATAGATGTGCAGGTACCAAGACTGATACCCTACTTGGAGATGTCACCAATGGCGAAAGGAAATCAGACTTCCTATGTCCTTTAACTGTCGTCGACAGCAACGAGGGTGGAATCGTCAATGTCGACAGTATCAGCATCGTCGACGGCAGCGCCGGAGACATCACAGACGATGGAGAAAATCTCGTCAACGAGGAAGCCGACAAGGAATCATCGTAGACTGTCCCACTGGCAACAGCGTCGACAGAGGAGAGGCGATGGGCGAAGTGACCACAAACGCCGTCGATGAGGAAGTCATAGAAATGATAATCGTTGAGGAAGACGCCGCTGTAGAGACTGTAGATGTTGTCGCAGTTAACGACGAGGCTGTAAAGACACCTTTAGACACTGCCGTCGACGGTGCTCTCATCTACGATGTCGACGGTGTTGTTGCCACAGATTTTTCAGATGGCTTCTTAAAGGCATGTTTTACCACAGGAAGTGGCGTTGGAGGCTCAGAAAAGGCTCTTTTTCTGCGCTCTGAGGAGACAGAACGTTCTTTAGAGTGTCTTTTAGATGAAACAGAACTCCTGTGAGGAGAACTGGAAGGACTGCCAGCTTTAGAAGGCACCTGTTTGGTCTTTTTATGAGCCTTTCTAGGTAGATCCTCAGAATGGTGGGCTTGGGGAGATCTGCCTCTTTTCTGTAGTTTGATGGAGGAGGTTGAAGATTCCTCACTGTCAGAACCAGACATTGGGTTAGATCTAGACTTCAACTTCTGGAGCCAAATTAGTAGCCTACCCTCTCTGTCTTTGAGGTTTTTGTTGGAAAAGGGCCTGCAAACCTTGCAGTCTTTGGCTACATGGTCAGGATAGAGGCAATAAATGCAGTCCTTGTTTGGGTCTTCAAAGTGAAGTCTTGCCCCCCCCACCCCCCCACAGGTCTTACAGGCTCTGAAAAGACTTTTTTCTTATCTGACAAGATGAATCTCTTCAAAATAGAGCTCCTTTAAGTAAAATAAGAAGAGGACACCTTACTTGCTGAAGAAATCATCTTTTCTGAAGAAAGAATAGTAGAAATAAACTTCTCTGGAGATTTGACTGAGCAGAGCTCAATGGAGACTCCCTAGCACGACGTGCGTTAGAAAATATGAGGGAAGGGAGCTCCTCTCTGGAGGGTTCTAGAGGGAGGGGAAGCCTTATTGGCTGGGCCTTGCTTTGGTCCTTTTTTTGCTCATAGAGATAAGGCTAGGCTACTAAAGTGAAAGCTTTTGGGCCTTTTTTAATTGCAGTAGCTTATATGTATTGCTGTTTTGATGTACCAGGGGCTCCCATCGACGACGGGGAAGGATTCAAGCATGTGAATCTATGAAAGTTCCAATACTGGAGTAACTATTCAGCAGGAAGGGATGTGTGGTTTGCATTAGTTAAGAGGAGATAAAAAAACTGATCGGTTGAAAGTTGGTGCTTCACATCCACATTAACCAGAGGCACAAAGAAGAGGCAGACTCAAACAGGATTTCACAGCACGGTTAAGGCTTCTCTCTCAAGGTGTAAGGCCAGTCTAAAGATATAGTGCTTCTCGCCATACCTTAGTCTTCAGTTATTGCTTGGGAGAAAAATTCCCCTGAGAAAAGGATTAAGGCATGTGGTCAGCCCCAACAATGTAATCTGTGTCTTAAACACTGCAGGGAAAATATGTGAGCTCAATGTAATGCTAAACATTGAAATTATCATCTCTTTTAGGGATAAAATACCCCTAGACCAAATGTATCTCCTAACAATAAGTGGACTTCCTGCCACAAAGAGATGCTGAAACAATTCTAACCAAGAGCAGCCAAAAACGAAGCTGTGGGCAGCTAATAATCCAGTGATGCAGGTGAGAACGCTCTCTCCTTCCACTCAGTCATTTGGCTAGCCAACAATTAACAGGACAGCTATTGGTGGGAGTGTGATTTTAGGAAAGATGCTTAAAAAGACTGAAGACCCAAGATAAATATGCCAATATAAGCACCAAAGTGAACAATCATGTGAGAGAATATTCAGTTTAGATGAAAAAAAAAAAAAGACTTGAAACATGCTGATTTATCCAGCAAATGCAAGGAGAACTAGTGTTATAGATAAGTTGTAGTCTTATGGATAAGTCAATTTCAATCACAAGAAACCCTGGAGTCAAGAGATATACAAATAAGATGGCAGGACTAAACTGAACATCCACTGAAGAGAACCAAGCCGGTGATAAGGTTTGAAGGCTACAAAGGAGTGCTGGGGGCAGGACATTTTTTGAGGCAGGTAGAATTGTAGGTTGATCATTCCACTCTTTTACACAACAAAGGAGAGTTTCACACTTCTAAAATAGGCAAACCAAAGGATACAGAGTTCAATTCTGTGCCATCCAGTCCAGAACCAGTATGTCAGTTTTGTCTCCATTCATGCAGAGGAAACCCTCTGCTCAAAAGCTGCACAAAATTGTGCCAAACTAAGGTAAGCGTAAAAAAAGGCTTCATCTGTAATCGGTTCAGTGGAAGGTCTTTTAATCCCTTCTAGATTGTGAAAGATCATTACTTGCATGGAATTTAGGAAATCTTAGATTCCCAAGACTGAATCAACTTTAAATTTGAAGTTTCATTTAACCAGTCAACAGGATGTTCTATAATAAAGCTACTCGGTCAATTATTGACCAGTGATTGCGTCCATATTTAGCAGTCCAGACACAAAGAGGTGGGCACCTCCATTGTGCCACTGAAAGAGGAGACTTGGATGGAGGATACTTATCACTGTAAATATTTCAACCTTTCTCTAAGTCATATCCTCACTGATCCTCCCAACCCACTACAAACTTCATATTACACGATCTAGATTTTTCTGCCTGAGAACAGCTATGCTTCCCATGTACTGTGTATTTGACAAGTGTGCTGCTGATGAGCTTTGTATACAGCTTTTCACAACTCATATTTACAGTATCCCAATCCGCTGCATAAAGAGCTGTTACCCTGATGGCTTTGGTTCGTGATATGTAACAATGCAATTAAATTGCCAGGACCTTGTTAAAAACTGAAGGTGCATACAAAGGGAATGCTACTAACGTTGGTGTCTGTATCAAATATACCTGTGTGTAGCATGAAAAATATTTCGCACTAAGTCATTGAAATACAAGAGTCAACAGATTCTGAATAACTTGTTACTGGATTTTTACCTAAATTGTAATTTAGATTCCACACCTTGCTCCTGACGTTATCTGGACATCAGTACCCTGCACAGCCAATGTATTGTTAAACTTCCACCTCGTACTACAACCTAATTGTCAACTTCATACAGAACCAAGCTATATAGAGAGCCTAAGCCTTAAGGACGACAAGATGTAATGAATAAAATAAAAAATAAGCAGCACAGTGTCATGTAATTGTTCAATAATAAGCTTTGGATGTCGTCCAGAGGTGTAGGTATATACACTACAAGCTAAACTTTGTCTGCAAGTGACATGACTAATTGATGGAGTGAAAGGTAGTGGTACAAGAGTAATACTGGTTAAACCGGGCTCATAAGAAACTGAGGAATGTACATTATTGGTCTTAATGTTTCCAACCTTCCGAACCCCAGCAGATAATGTACTCTTCACATCATTGGTACAAACCACTAGACCAAAGTGGAATAATTTCCAATTAGATTAAAATATAACTTGAAATCATCAAAACAAAATACAGTCAGTATACATATTTGCGATTAATGTAATATACAGTCATCCAAACCTTTACTTGTAGCAGTACTTATTTTAGACAAAACGTCCCCCCAAATCTTTTGCGACTGGTCATATTTAAACCTCTGTCAAATCAAGGAAATTGAAACATAAATAAGCTTACTGCAAACTGAGTTAAGATGTAGGCCCCGGCTCCAACACCAATTCCAATAATGCTTTTCAAGCTGTAAATCAAAAATAGTGGTAGAATGCAGGTCATTCTGCAATCAGGTGATTAAACAAAGTTAAAATAAAGAAAATTAACGTTTACAGGTTCAACAGCAGTAGTACTATCTAGCATTCGCTTTGCACAGCAACACTGAATCTCCAAACAAAGAAGTTCACTGTTCAAGCTCTAGTCGACAGCCTCAATCACATCAGATTTTCAGTATGAGTCTAGAACCCAATTTAGATGAACTCCGTGCTCCAAGTTACCTTTCACATACTTACGCTACGAGGATCAGAGTTACATGTTTGAGCCTCACCTTATTAACATATGAAAATATCTCATATCATATTAGCCCAATCTCTCTGGAAGATTAGATGCAGGATCCTCTCTGTAATTCTAGTAGTTTCTGACTCAAGAGTCTTGTATGGACAGTTGATTAAGAGTCTGACCTCTGTGGAAGAACAGATTTTCTATGCAACATGGTACCATATTCATCAGGGGACAAGATGGATGAATACATACAACAATATTTTTAGTTTATGCTTCCTTGTCTCAGTCTTTACCAATCTGAGCTGAGCATCGCCTGATCGTCTGCTGCTAAACTTCCTTTTCACTTCTCTCTTAGCAGGTACAAAACAAAGGGTAGCCTAGTCCATTATTCCTTCTGTTTTATCAGGCTGCCCGTAGATGCTCAAAATAAAACCCATTTGTTCAGGTTAATGTATTGGCTTAACTAACACACTGTATAACTAGCATAAGGAAGGATTACAAATCCTGTCTGCATATGATTCTTCATCTCGCTGCCACCTTTAAATCTTGGTATAGAAAGGCTAGTTTCAAGAGGCTCATCTGGAGCAGTCTTGATTCCATCACCAACTTTAGGACAGTTGTTGGTATTGGGATGGACGCGTCCTTATGCAGCTAATTGGTCACTGTTGGAAATAGTGGCACCTTAATACAGATACACTGGACTCCACTATAAATTATTTCACCTCGGGGCTCATGCTTTGCTGACAAGACAGATAATTTCCTGATGAAAGCCTGCATGTGAGCATTGTGCTTGTTACTCTTGGTTTCGAATCTTACCAGCCTCTTGAGGCTGCATCCTCCCCTCTTTCCGCCCTAATGCCCTCAGAGCAAAACTCAACTGGTAGTCAGATGCTGTACAGTACTGTAATGCCTATGAGAAATGACATCACTCCAACTGCTCCAGCAGACTCTGCATGAGGCTCTCAAAATGACCTCCTGCCCTTGTCCCTCAACAGCCAAAACACTCATCCAAAATGGCAGCAACGCCCAGAAAGTTGGTAAGTGTGTTTATGGCCTCCTGAGAAGGAGGGAGAGACTAAAAGGAAGGAATTCTAAGGCATTATCGACCATGTTCAGAATGACAGATGAAGGGGTCTGGGACGAAGAAGAAAATAATGCTGGGCTTTATCACAGTCAGGATATTCAACTCCGAGCCTTAAAAAGATGATGTGGTACCGTACTAGGAGTCTGGGTGGACTAGAACTGCCCAAAAAGTAGGCATACAAAAAAGGAGTATACAACTTGTGTGAGGCTCATTATAAAAGCAACTATGTTTATGATCATATAATTCCTGCTTGCTTGCAAAGGCCTTTTGTGTATGCTGGGATGGAACTTGAAGCGTAATTGAGACCAAGTGAAACTAGCCCTTTATGTGAAAACACATGCAGACTTATTCCATGACTGCAGTGAGGCAATTCATGAGATAGAAATGAACAAAGATTAACTTGCTCGTATATTCGGTATTGCTAGACAAATCTTGAGACGCACACATTTTCAGAATTTGTTTTTCATTGTATCAAGAGATTGTTCATGAACTGTTTATAAAATTTATTTTCAATGTGAATCATTCGAAATTGCTTGGTAACCCATGTATTGTGTCAATTAGGTTTTTAAAAAAAGGGTGGGCAGTAACCTGCTGAAAGGTGCAAATGAGTACGACCAATTCTTCTTTCTTCGCCTCACCTAAACTGAAACACGCAAAGCGTTTACACCAGTGTTCCCCAAACTGGGCCGTGAGTCGATTTTTGGTGGGTCACAAACATCTGGACCATTAAGTGAAGATGCCTTAAACTATGTATTTGTCTTGTCACGTTTGCTGCACTTCAAGACAGATTAAATGCCAGGCAATACTTTGACACATTGCTGCTTGTTTTAGCATGGGGATCAGGTGTTTACAAACTCCTCCCAATTTACAGTCAGAAAAAGGCAAGTATAGTGTATTAATTGCCAATCTTGCTGGCGTACACGTGTGAAAGGAAAGGCTGTAGGATGCAATTTTTTTTTCATATAACAGAAAAATGTACATAACTAAGTAAACTGTACGTATGCCGCAGTTATGAAAGCAAAAATTAAACTTTTTTTGCAATTCTGAAGTGGGATGGAAACGGATTTTAACAAGATCAAAACAAATCAAGACATTTTACTTGGTGGTACACAAATGACAATTACTCACTGAAACCGGCTTTTTCCACACATGTGTGTAATACAGTTTTATAAGTAAAACTGCATATCTATGCAAAGTTAGAGGTCATTCCAATGGAAAATGTGCTGCCTGTAAATTACACAACACTACCACAAGGTGCTTTAGTTTATTTAAAAAAATTAGCTGCGGGGGCGTGGCTTGAGCGTCAAGATAGTGGTCGCACTTTAATAGTGCTCCGGACCCCTCCGTCATCCGCTCAAGATACATTCATCGACAGCCCTCCCCTGAGGAGAAGGGAGACCATGGACGGCTGTGGGAAGCTCCTGAGACGTTTGATCCGCGTCCCGGAGCTCACAGCTCAAAGAGGACCGGAAAACAGACAGAGCGTCCTGCGTCCAACATGGCGGGTGCTCCGGAGGCATGAGGTGCGGCCGGTGGAATCGCCCGGCGGAGACTGGAGGATGTAGGCGGTCCTTCCCGAGGGAAAAGAGGGACCGCAGGGGAATCACGTGGGACCGGAGACACCGGTCCCCGCTGCAAAACAGGCAACACTTTGAAAATATATTTTAAAAAGGAGACTTTCGCACGGAGCGTCCCGCGCGCGAATGGCAGGCGCTCCAGCCACAAGAAGCTGCGAACCCTAGCAACCTCGGTTGCGAGAAGCGGGGGTCTTTTCCTCCCCCCTCCCGTGCTCCCGTTGACCGGAGGGGAGAGGAGGTGGTGTCGATCCAGAGAGAAGCGCAGGTGGTACCAGAGCTGGGGCATGACCGGCAGTCTGACAGGCACCAAAGTTCGCCCGGGGGGGCAGAAACAAATCGGGGTGACCCCCCCACATCACCCTGGATTTGGGGGGGGCGCACCGGTGAGATACTGCTGCTTTGGGGCGGGGGGGGGGGGGGGGGGGAGAGTTCCCCTGCTACACCGGCACCCTCTGCCTGTGGTGCGGTCCGGGGGCAACCCTGGATGACGTAAAGGAGATGAGGTCGGGCCCTAAGAGGTGGATGGAGCAACTCCCACCCCCCCCCCCCTCCTCTCGACTCATAGCTTGCCAGAGTGGAGGACTGACAGTGGAGCAGGCCAAACAGGGGATCCTGCCATAGGATGAGAAAGGGAGCCCCAGTGGTCAAAAGTGAGGGGTGACCCTTGGCCAAGAGACTTCGGAACCGAGGCCAGTGATCTGTGCTGCGGGAGGGGAGGTGGAAGAGTTGAAATCAAAGGCGCACCGGCAGAAGGGAGAGACCGCCCTCTCCCCCCCCCTCCTTGGATAATAGTGGACCAAAAAAAGAAGAAGTCTGGAGGTGCAAGAAGCGTTGCATGGAGGTAACTCACAAGCAGGCTCCAGAGGGCAGACGTAATGGGGAAAGACAGACAAACCCGCCCTGCCGCTAAGCAGACGCGCATTGACCAATTTGCCACAGGTCCTAGTGGAGCACCGAAAGATGACCGAAAGGCGGAAGGTGGCGAAGAGAAACAAGCTGGGAACAGTGACCTGGCGGCCATTCTCCAAGCATAACAGTCATCCCAAGAAGCGGTGGAGGCTAAAATCGGAGAGGTGAAGGTGTATGTGGCCCTAGTACGCCAGGACCTCCGCAATTCTATAGCGAGGATTACAGAAGCAGAATCTCCACGGTGGAGGACGATATGGCTGCCCTCAAAACACAGGTATCAACGCTAACAGCAGAACTATACCGAAGGGCTGAAGATGCCGAAAATAGATCCTGCCGCAATAACCTCAGAATTGTGGGACTGCCGGAAAACACCGCAGCCTCCTCCCTGGCCACATTCCTGGAGGATTGGTTCCGGTCCTGGATGCCCCGGGATCTTCTAACACCCTGGTTTGTAATTGAACGCGCTCATCAGGCCTTGCAGGCCAGACCCCCCCCGAACCGGGCTCTCCGCCGCGGCCGGTGATCCTCAGACTTTTCAACTTCAGGGACAGAGATGCGACACTTCAAGCAGCAAGATCAAAAGGAGACTTGCACTGTGATGGAACCAAAGTCATGGTGTTCCCAGACTACACAAGAGACGTTCAAATGCAACGCCGCTCGTTCATAGAAGTTCAACAAAAGCTGAGGCAAATGGAGGTGCCGTACCGCTTTCTCTTCCCGGCTAAACTAAGGGTAGTTGTCGACTCCCGCGGACAGGCATGGACATGGCTGACTGAAGAGGTCCCGTTGGGCCCAAATGGGGAGGAATGGCGACGGGCCTTCACTGGTCAGCAGAAGAACAGCCAGTCGCGGAGCCTGGGGGGGGGGGGATTGGGGTCCCGCCGGAGGACTCGTTCCAGAAGACGCAAGGAGAGAGGAGGCTCGCCATCGGGCTCCCCCCAGGGATCCACGGAGGGGACAACTCTGGGGTCGGCAGCGGTGGAAGTAGTGGGAGACACTGGAGGTGACCGGCGAATCGGAGACTCTGGGGAGCTGCTCCCTGTAACGGTAGAGCATACTGACCTTTCCCGAAGCCAAGTGTTGTGAATCCCCTCTGGAGTGGGGCGGGCTGGGCCAAGAAGGTCAGTGACCAGGTCGAGGTCATGGCGCTTATGTTCAAACGTAACACTTCCGCAAGAATGGAGGGGTCCACCATAGCTCAGACACTAACAGTTATCAGCTCACTATGTTCGGGAGTGAGCTGTTGGTATTGGGCGACAGATGCTTCTGGGGGGGAAGTATGGGGTGGGCGAGGAGTTGGGGGGTATGTTTGGTTCTATCCAGCCAGCTGGCTGCTGTTACTGTTCTTTACAGTTATTATAGGCTTATGGTCTCAATTACCGGCTGGAAATAATAGAAGTAGGTCACACCAGCAAAAAAACACACACAGGACGAGTTGATTTCCGTCAACTCCGGGTCACACAAAGGGAGCCGGGGGAAAGATCAAAGAGGTCAGTCCATAGACAAACAAAGGGGGAAAAATGGGGACGACTCACATAATATCATGGAATGTTAATGGACTCCTCGATAAGATTAAAAGGTCAGCGGTGCTTGCTCACGTCCACAAACATAATCCCAATATACTCCTGATGCAGGAGACATCTCATGGGGAATCAATGCCCCTTCTTAGCCCGTAAAGGATTTGACAGGGTGTTTCACGCAGGGTTCATGAGAGGCTCAAGGGGGGCGGCAATAGTGCTGCATCGCTCACTACCAATGGTGGTGAGACAAGAATGGAGAGATCCGCAAGGGAGAGATGTGGCGATCTCAGGTACAATAGAGGGCCGAACAATGAACGTCGTGAGCGTATATGCCCCCCCGAATATGGTGCGTAGGACTCTAGGAGATCTGACACGACTATTGGTGGAACTGCCCCCTGGGAACACAGTAATAGGGGGTGACTTCAATGCAGTCCCGACCCAGGGCTGGACACGATTGGGGGGCCCTAAGCCCACAGACAGGCCTTGGCCACTAGTCTGTTCGGATGAATGTCATCAATGGGGCTCTGCGACGCCTGGAGAGCTTGGCATCCAAGGCGCATACAATTCACGCATATCTCTGCAGCTCACAACACACAATCCAGGATAGACCTGGTGTTCATGTCGGCCTGTGACTGCAGTCACCTTTCCCACATCGAGATTCTACTGCGTGGGATCTCAGACCACGTGCCAGTCCGGCTCAAGATGGGCCTCGCAAAGCCGCTGACCTGCCCCATATGGAGGCTAAACGCATGGTACCTACAGGACGAGGAATACGTTGATAGCTTGAGGGAGTCATTACTCGAATACTTTAATATTAACGGGGGCTCAGTGAGGTCGCCCGGGACCCTATGGGCGGCGAGCAAGGTGGTGCTGAGAGGGACAGCTAGGGGCCTATTCCGTGCAAGGGAGCGCACCTGGGAATCTCGAATCACCCAACTGGAGGCTCTTACCATTCATCTCTAAACAGAGCAGGAAACACACCAGAGCGAACGGATAACCAGGCAACTCCTGCTGATTCTGGAGGAGATTCGTAGTCTATCCCTAGAAGCGGCCAAACACATGTAGTGCGCTTCCACGTCCCGAGTTTATGGTTGGTGTAATAAGACAGGGAAACTACTATATTGGTTGATTTCCCAACAACAGGCTCCCTAATCGTCCCTGAGATTTGCAATGAGCATGGGGAGCGGCTGGTAGATCTCCAGGGGGTGGCCGAAACGTTTGCTGACACTATAAGGTCTTATATCAAGCGACAAATCCAGAGAGGACGGGCTCCCCAGACCGGTTCCTGGCAGACACTTCGCTCCCGGAACTGCCCAAGATGGATGTCTGGGCATTGGAGGAACCATTCACGGAAATGGAAATTGGTGAGGCTATAGCGGCGATGGGAGTGGGGAAAACTCCTGGGCCGGACAGGTTTCCTCCAGAATATTATAAGAGGTTCAGGGATGACCTGGTCCTGCATCTAATGAATCTCTATGCAGAAGTAGACCAGAAAGGCTTCTTTCCGGATGGGCTAGATGTTGCCAACATTGTCATATTGACTAAGACCCAACCCCCCTCCCTTTCCTGCGCGGATTACAGACCCATATCTCTGATTAACAGTGAAGTAAAGATCTATGCCACGATACTGGCCTCCCATCTCAAGAGGGTGATGCCCCTGCTAGTGCACCCGGATCAGTGTGGATTCATGGCCGGACGTAGCACGCGTCACTGTATATGAAGGCTCTAAGTGGCCCTAGCGGGGCAACACCGACTGCCCCAACACCTAGCCCCCCTGTTCATAGACTTCGAAAAGGTGTTCGACTCAGTTGACTGGGGGTTCCTTCTTGCGGTGCTCCGGCGCGCCGGTTTTGGACCAAGATTCCGTTGACTGGTCCGGGCCCTGTATACAAAGCCTACAGCACAGGTGCAGGTCAATGGAGTTTTGTCCTCGGCCCCCTCTCTCCTCTCCTTTTTGCCCTGGCCATTGAGCCCTTGGCGGGAATGATAAGAGAAGACCCGATTTACCAGGGTTGGAAATGGGGCCCCTCGTACAAGGACCGAGTGGCCTTATATGCGGACAATGGCAAACCCGGGAGTGACCGGACCCTGAGGTTTCCATCTATTACAGCGTTTTGAGGAGGCCTCGGGACTCAAAATGAACCCAAGTCGATACTGTTCCCTCGGGCGCGATCACGAGGCTGTTTTGACTGGCAGAAGGTGGTCCCCCTGCGCCGGTTAAGTTTTAAATACCTGGGGATATGGGTTGCGCTGCTCCCAGAACTATCCTGGTCCCGGAACTTAACTCCACTGGCGTCACGCATACGGGAGGACCTTAAGCAGTGGCAATCGTTGTCACTGAATGTATTGGGCCGTGTAGCTTTGTACAAGATGATGGTCCTACCGCGTCTCCTGTACGTGGTCCAGAACTTGCCATTCACGATCCCTCGCTCATGGTTTAGAAAACTGGATGGAATTACCATCTCCTTTATGTGGGGAGGGGCAAGGCACAGCGTAGCGTCCCGGAGCTGCCGAAGAGGGGTATATGATGGGGGAATGGGCATGGCCGATCCGTACCTGTATTACCTGGCGACAACTCCTGGTGGCTCACGACTGGTTCAACGGGGGTTGGTCAGACCCAGCATACCAGGTAGAGTTAGACGCTTTAGGGTATTCCCGTATCCTGGATGTGCTATACGGTCCACCGATCCCCAGAGTACGGGAACCTATCACCAAGGCGGTCTTTTTAGCATGGAGAGCGGCCCTAAGACACACTAGTTGGAACAAAGTGGTTACACAGCAAACCCCATTGTGGCACGGTAGCTGGCTGAGAGAGACAGCCAAACTGGAGGGATTCTGGAAATGGGACACACTGGGCATATCCTTGGTGGGAGATGTGTGGAAGGGAAGTATGATGAAGTGCAACAAGAGTTCCAATTGTCCCCGAAGCAATTTTTTTGTTATCTCCAGCTCTGGCATGCCCTTGCTATGCACCTGAAAGAGTCGACTCCTGTACCGGAATTCAACCCAGTTGAGGCTAAAACACTCATGGGAAGTCTGGGAAAAAAAAGGCGTCTCCCAGATCTACAGAATGTTAGTTACCAATGCACCTGGGGACCTAGGCCACCTTAGGAAGGGATGGGAGAAATGGGTGGGTCCTCTTGAGGAGGCAGACTGGGCGGAGGCACTGATAGCTCCCCGAGCGCTGGCGGTGTCGGCAAGGCTGAGGGCGACATAATTTTATTTTCTACATAAAGCATACCTGTCTCCAGATAGACTGCACAAGATGGGTGTCCGCAGTTCTGCCCAATGCCCACGATGCGGTGAGGACCAAGCCGACTTCTTCCATAGGATATGGTCCTGCCCAGTGATTCAAACGTACTGGGAGGGAGTAAACCAGGAGCTGAACAGTGTCTTAGGAACATCGCAGATATTGACCCCCGAATTGGTACTACTGGGGGGTAATGGATGACATGGAGGGATCTAGGGCGGACAGGACTTTGGTTGGAACAGCCACGATGGTGGCCAAGAGAGACATTGCGGCCGCTTGGAAAACCGCCAGGGGCCCCTCCCTTCAGAAATGGAGACGGGGTGAACTGGTGTGCAGCCCAAGAAAGTGGTGTATGACTCAAGTGGATGTCCCCCTAAATATGAGAAGATTTGGGGGAAATGGACGGGATTGCTAGACTAGAGGGGCTCAGAAGAATGTGTGCATATGCTCCTTTCCCTTTATCTCTGTAATATCAAATTATGAAACTTTGGCAATTCCTGTGTATCTCGGGTACAGAAATGTCAGATTAGAACCGACTGTCCAGTTGGTAGCAAACGGACCAGGGCTTTTATGTTACTTGTGTACTTTACCTGTTCCTTCTTTAAAAGCAATAAAAATTTGTTTATTAAAAAAAAAAAAAAAAAAAAAAAATTCTGCCTCATGTCCATTAAAGCTAGGTAGGTCGCAAAACCAAGACATCCTTGATAATGCCGACTAAGAATATCTGGGCCTTTTACTGAAACAAACTTTGCCCCAAACACACTTAGTGCCTCATTACGAGTTTGGCTGAGGGGATTACTCTGCCACAAAATGACCGATATCCTGCCCGCAGTATTACAAGTTCCATTATATCCTATGGAACTTGCAATACAGCGGCCGAGATATCAGTAACATTTGTGATGGAGTAATCTCCTCCGCCCAACTAGTAATGAGGCCCTTATTTTCATTAGGCTATAAAAAAATAACCTTCACTGTTACTTTTAGTGCCCCTGTGTCCTGCAGGATTTATATCAGCCCAAAGCAAATATGAGATAGGACTCTCATCTCTGGTTCACCTAGAGACAATGGTGACCCTAGATCAGGAATATGTTGATAATCATATTTCCAGACCACCCATCAAAAATATTTCAATGGGATCCTTCCAAACCGGCACAGCCCTTTCATAAATAGCTGCACTTAAAGCTAAATCTCATCCTCTGTGACCCAAACTGATCGGTACAACATTCTCCCAACTGACTAATGAAATCCGCCTTGTACACTCTGGCAAAATGTCCTCCCCACACTTATTGGACTGTTCCAACAGCCAGGCAAAATTTGTAGGTTGCAAAATTAAACTTAGATTCACATCTAAGATATTCTTCTTGTGAAGCCTTGCTTCTCTTTCAACCCCATCTTACATAGTAATACTTTTCACAAAACAAGCATTACTATCCCAATTAGCTTTCAGACGGAGTGTGGCCTGCTCGGCGAGGAAGACTAACGTCCTGCAGAGCTCTGCGGCCGATCAGGCCCCTGATCATGATTATTCTGACACAGATGTGGACTCCGTAGAATTAAAGGAGGAGAGGATCCATAGAATTTGGTGAGACCTCTCAGCCATTTATTGCTTCCTGTTAAATGCATCCATACATGCTAGCTGACTGCAACCGACAAGAGCAGCGAAACGGCGCTGGCTGTGCAAGACTAAGAACGAAGGCAGTCCGACAGACAAAACAAAACGCCATGTCTGTGCAGCACTGCTCACCCGATGCATAGGACACGGCTTCTGGGGGCTGCATCGTCTCCCAGGCTTTAATGCCCAACTGCAAGAAGCCGCGCGCAGGACATCCGACAGCTCCATGCGGGTCTGAGCCATGCCCGACAGAGAACCTGTGAGAATAGCGCCACAGAAGGGCAGCATGAGTGGCAACTGCTTCATGGAACTTAAGCCCAGTCCATCAGTGGTTATCAGCCTTTCTGGTGGCAGTGCGGGGAAGCACTTGAGAAGGAATGTACTATGTTGATATGCCATCAGAAAAAACTGTTGATGTTCACCTTATGCAGTCTAGACTGGACTACTTTTTCACCACTGGAGACATGCTATATAAATGTAGAGAAACTTATACTTGCCAGAAGGATTAGTGATCACTCCCCATTATGGATAACATACTCCACTGATAATCAGACACCCCTCCCGGAGTGGAGGATGTTGGCGTAGCACCTTGTGGGCAAATAAGAGGTCCGGAGACTAGATAAAGCTATCAAGCTGTATTTTAAGGAATAACAAAAGGTCAGTGCTCAGTCAACCTACAGTGTGGGAGGCTTACAAGGCTACCATTAGGGGTACAAGATTATAGAAGGCGAAGTTAAGGACAGATGGCAACAACATGTAGAGACAATTGCCACATGTCGAGACGGACTATGCGTTGAATCCTACTCCCACACAATTAAAGTAGATGGAGCTAAAAAGAGAAAAGTATTGTCTAGAGGCTGAAAATGAGGTCAAAAGAGGCATTCATTGCAAAACAGCAACAGATTTGCGAGGCAGGAGATATAACAGGAAAACTACTAGCATGGCTTTAAAGCAAAGAAAGATAGGGAATACATATGAAGGAATTAGTTCTGAACAGTGGGGAAAGGGTATAGGTAGTGATGGGAGAGCAGAGATTTTTGCAGTGAGCAATAATATAGTAGCAAGCTTAAGGCCACTGAGGAGAAATTATTAGAGTTTATCAATGCATTGACTCAACCTCACATCACAGGACGGCATTGGAGACTGGTCTAACAGTGGAAGACATGACCCTGACAATGACACAGATGCAGACAGGGAAAGCCGCTGGCCATAAGTCGTCCTATATTGCAAACTGTCCATACATGTGGCAGCCACACTGCATGCCACCTACAAGGATGTGCTGGAAGATTGTTGCTGTTCATTGGTCCTCTGATAGTACCCAATCATATTGCTCCCCAAAAAAGGGGAAATGCCATGATAAATGTGAATCATACAGGCTGATATCACTGATCAATGCAGACACCAAAACTCTGGCAAAAGCACTAGCTACAATGCTGCCAGTGGTAATACTGGACTTGATACACAGATCAAAATGGGTTCATGCCAGGCCGCCCGACTTAGTTGGATTTGAGACGATTTCATTATAACATTGCAGAAGTAGAGAGAGTGGGAGCTCCGAGAGTTATTGTCTTATTCACATCCAAGTAGACATTTGATTCAGAGAAATGGCCAAGCATGTTTGGAATCTTAACCAGAATGGGATTTGGCCCTAAATGTATTGAGTGTGTAAGTCTGTTACATTGCCAACCAAGGGAAAGAGTTAATGGCTGTATATCCCAAACATTCCCGATAAGATGAGGGGCCAGATAGGGATGCCCATTGTCACCAATGGTGTTTGTGGTGGTGATAGAGGCACAGGCAGCATGGGTAATGGTAGATGCCCAGGTGTAGGGCTCGCCGGGTGGGCAAGGGGTGAGAGGATTGTATCTCCCTATACACTGACGATATACTCTTCTACCTAACAAACCGAGTGCAATCACTAACTCAGCTAAGTGAGATATTTCAGATATTTGGAAGATATTCAGGATTTGCAATTAACTGGCTGAACTCATATCCAGTGGGAGGATGGGTGCAAACAGAGTGGCTTCCTCTTCCATTGCAGGAAGAAACCGAGACATTTAAATATCTTAGGATCTGGATAGCACGGAATGAACCCACATATTGTGAGGTCAACTTGGCTCCAATGATTAAATGCTTAGAGGCTAAGGTGAGGAGCTGGCATAAACTGCTAATGTCCCTACTTGGAAGTAGAGCTCTGTTTAAAATGAGTGCATTACCAAGGCTAATGTACGTTCTCCAGAACTGCTCATATAGAATTCCAAACACCTTTTTAATCGGGGATCGACAGGATGATTCGTACACTATTGTGTGCACTGCATTTCCTAATGTGAAGAATTATTATGAAGCTGCGCAGGTTGGATTAAACCTGCCTTTAGATTAGATAGAGACAATATGGGAGATAAAGTTACTTCCATGTGTTATATTGGGGGAAACCGGATGTGAAAGCGGGCTATGCCACCAAAGCAGTGGTGGATATATGGTCCGAACTACAGAAGGAAATTAAATGGGACAAACGCCTCAGGGAGGGAATTAGGCTAAAAACAGCCACAATGCATGGTTTCTGAGGTAAGGACGTTATGGGCCTCTCCACACTAGCTGTCAGGGAGGTAAACAAAATAGTTCAGTTCAAGCAACTGCAGAAAGAATATTGAATGGCTGTGACACAATGGTTACACTACCGGCATTTGAGACATGCCCCTCGAATTAGCATTCGAGCAGAGGAAGAAATGGAGGAGGAGTCCACCCTAGAGAAAAGGTTGCTGGACGATAAGTAAAAAAACTTCTCACTGACATAATACACTTATGAGAAATATACACGACCCACTCACAGGATTGAAATGTAGGTGGAAACAGGACATGAGAGAAATGGATGATGAGGACTGGCATTAGGATTTCCAGAGGCAGATGGAATCAAAGCCAGTTATCAACTGATTCAAATAAAAATACTACATAGAACATATTATAGTAGGGTCTTACTCCACATAATGGGAACAATTTTTGAACTCATTATGCTTGTGTTGCTGTGAGATGGAAGGCACATTCTTACACAATTTGGAGCTGGCCCAAAGTGTGCCAATTCTGAGATCAAGTGGGTGCCTCATTAAGGGAAGCAGCTGGAATGCCCATGATACTACAAATCAGAGCACTGCTGTCAGTCATTTGGGACCCTACAGATCAAACAAATACAGAGCTAGAAGGGAAGGAGAGTAAGTAAGAGGTGGCAATAGACTACGTAAGAGGTCGGCCTTAGCAGGGATCCATGAACTATTGTACTGGGGAAAACCATGCCTCCGCTATGCATAAAACAAGTTTGTATATTTGACATGTAAAGAAAACTATATGCTTGTACTTATGACTATCAAACTCTATGAAAAACCAATAAAGTAAAAAAAAAAAAAAAACAGAGCTAGAAGATATTGATAAACATAGGCTGCATGGTCACCAAAGCAGAATACTGCTCAAAGATTTGGGGGGAGGGGCAGATATTACCTCATTATCAGGACTTGCAATTAGGGATGGCACAATGCAGGGAGAGGGAGAGGGAGAGGGAGAGGGGGAGAGGGAGAGGGGGAGGGGGAGAGGGAGAGGGGGAGAGGGAGAGGGGGAGGGGGAGGGAGAGAGAGGCAGGGGATGTATGGTGTCCTTGCATTGAGATTGGGATATTGGACTAAATGGTACAATGGGGTATTAAAATCGTAAATACTATGTGGAAATAGGTAATCTGGTGAAGGTTGGGGGGGTAGGATGGCGGGGACAGGGAAGAATGCTGCATGGCGAGGTGAGAACTAAGCATATACTCTGAAGTGTAATGACAATTGTTTAATGATACTTTGTAATTGATGCATAGTTATGGTTCAATAATAAATAAAAAAATTGCTTACAGACAAGTCTTCAATTGTATCTGCAATCTCCAACACTTCATCCAAAGTGATTTTTTGCATGTTAGAAGCTTTTCATGATTTTATTTTGTTAAAAAAATCTTGTTGCAAGTAGATCTGTAAAAAATAGATCTATCTAGCTTTCAAAATCGCACTTGACTGCAAGCACTTGAAGGAAGTCAACTACTGCTCTCTTGAAAGGAACTTATGCCGTCTGATGGCAGATTGGGAAGTTTGAGGAGTCGCATCTTTTCAGTTCCCCTTCGTTTTTATGAAGTCCCTCTACACACTCTCCTAGCTCAAATCCAACATAAAAAAATCTTCTATCTTAATTCTCAAGAAGTGTTCCAGAAGGCAGTTTTAATTTTTAGTCATTTGAGCCAACTGATTCCTACTAAACATATAATGAAACTTCTGAACCACTCTTCCCAATTTGGGGTTCACTTGGCGAAAATTAAACTAATACATGTCACTAAACAATGGTTCTTAAGTAACCAGAAGAAAATATAGATTTTTAGCAAAAAGACAACACCAATAGAAAATCAATACAGGATTCAAATAGTGTTAAAATGATATATAAACTTTGGGAAGTTAAAGCAAAATTTCAGATCCAGAAAACTTCTGAAGAAATGTGAGATACAAGGAACTGAAATGTATCTTTGTGCTATATATGGAAACACACCACAACTAGATAACTCACTACAAAGTCAGAGCTGCTACTGATTGACTTGAAGATAAAAGCCGAAACACCACACCAGCGGCATTAGTCACTAGTAACCTGCATTTCCCGTCACTTGGTCAATGAAACGTTGATGCAGGTGGTCACTCCGCTAACCTACGCTGTGAATGAGCATTACAGATGTCACTGGAACTTAGTAAGAACCGCAGAAAGCCACTAAAGATGAGTGAATTGGTACACTAACAACGATATGCTCGGCGCCTCCCTGATCCATTCTGAGGGGCACTAGCTTCAGGTTGCAGTGATGCACACTGTTCCAAACAGCTTCTCTCTGAGCAACTTAGAACAGCAGTGGCTTCAGACTACCCTGCTCCGTACCGTGCAGTCTGCCCTCACCAAAGATGCAGGCAACATGCAACAGAGCCCTTTGCCCACACACGGTCAGTACAACAGCAAATTTAGAAGGGTTTAGTTCCTTCAGTTTGACTGAGAAATAATCACAAGTCCCATAATGAAGAGGCACACTGGTCGACGATAAAGTATTTTTTCAGGCCTTACAAACTAGGCACAAGCGCCTCGTTTAGATAGGTGGACTCTCAACTGATTCTTAAAAATCAAATACACTTAGAGAATCTGTCTCATTCTATGCTCAGAATACACTGACAAACAGTGTGCCAAGTATAACATTGAACATGGCAGTGTCTCCCAACTTAGCACTGCATCCTTTACAGATTCATGTGTTTTTATATATATAATATATATATATATATATATATATATATATATATATATATATATATATATATATATATATATATATATATATAAAAAACAGAACTGCATTTAACACGTGCTTGAGAGAAATGCAAAGCTGTAGTTTTCAATTCAACAACTTTAAGGATCACCTGTGACATTTATGGTTTCAATAGCATCACACAGAGCAGTCGGGACAAAAACACTAAAGCAATCTCAATATAAGGTTGTGCAGCTTTCCCTAGCAGGGTTTGTTAGAGAGGCTTTTCCTTTCATGAAACAGGGCCTCAAGAGCTTTTGTGCAGGCTGATTTGAGAGAATATAAGACATCTAGCGACTTGAGGTTCTGCTACTACATATGTTTTCCTCCTTTCGCATGTGGTCACAACATAAAATCAGGAATTAGTTATCTCCAGGTTTATGGATAAGTTAGATGTCAGTAGTTTTTTTAAAAAGCGCCAAGAAATCTACAAACTGAATAAAAGACAGAGGGATGTTTCACTTAAAAATCAGTTTCAGCAAAGGAAATTCTCTAACAAATTATGTTCAATCATGTACCCACTGATGCCAATTACAGCAACACATGAAAAGCTTGCTAAAATGCCCTTTCTCTGAACCCATATGAAGTTGACCAGATCTGCTTGAATATTCAATAGAATATATTTCCCCAAAAGGGCATAATAATTAGATATGCAGGAGTTGATCAGTTTGGGAATGGTGCCATTGATCCAGGATTCCATGCATCTGCAGGACCATAAGCCCCAAGAAAGTTGCAGGACCCTAAATATCACATATTTTGTCCATATACAATTTGTGTGTGTGTTTATCAATGTTGTGCAACATCTCCTCTAAGGTGTGGACACAGGTAGAAAAACTGAAGAAAAATCTTTATATTCAGATAAACTCCTGCATCTATTAAATGAAGGATCTGGGGTCCATACCACTTCTCAATGGAAAGAGAATAGCCCAGAAGCATATGACTTGCAGCTCAACTTGCACGTCACTAAATACACCTTACTAAACATTTAGGCAATTAGCAATGGAAGGCATTCTGCAGGTCCAAAGCCACCATCCAGTCATCTGGATCCAGGTCAGAAAAAAACCTGAGCAGGTGTGAGCATTTTGGATTTATCCTTTTGCAAGACGGCAGAGTTCTAAAAAGGATGCTCGCCTCAGTCTTTCGACAGAAGAAAATAGCAGGAGTAACGGCCAATCTGTTTCTTGGTCCTGGAACCTCTCTATGACTCATTTGGACAAAAGAGGCTGAACTTCTGGAAGAAAGATGACCGGTGAACCTCTGAAAGATCCAGGAGGTGTGGTGAGTCTAAAAGGAATGCCAGGGATTCGCCCCATTTAACAATCTGTGTGACCTACCTGTCGGATGTTATCCTTTGCCACCTGTGGCAAAAATACCTGATACAGTCTCCCACAGGAATGGGAAGCCCGATATGGACAAATTAAAGTGTCTTAGAGGCTGTTGATGCAGGGTATCTGGATTGGGAAGTGCGTGGCCTCTGGGATATGGGCATTTTCTGCTTCATCCCTGATCCAAAACCAAAAAGAAATAGCTCTATTTGATGTGGGGGTACAAGGCCTTGGCGAAACACCACCCTTCTGGAGTAGCCATAATAGGTGTGAAACTATTTATGGCCCTGTCTTGCAGGGGTGGAACAGCCTAAGAAACGCACTGCGGCTCTTTCTTTGAAGCATTCTAACGCGAAATCTGCTTCCGCTTAACAAGTGAAAGCCACCAAATGGAATTTCAATTAAATAAGCTTGCACGGCCACTGAGAATTCAGTAGATCGCATCCAAGCATGCCCTTGAAGGACCATGGTAATGCAAGCTACTCTGCCCAAGCAGTCGGTAGTGTCCAGCACACAACAGCTGATGCATTTTGCAGAATTCAGACCGTTCTGGATAGTTTGAGCCTAGTTGGCCTGAAATTCCTCAGGAGTTGCAAGCAAGATCTCACTAACCACGCTCTATTAAGCATGGGCATATCTTCCCAGCAAACAGCTGGTGCTAACTCCCCAGAGGGCTAGACTGGCCAAGAAAGGATAAGTTACTTGCCTGTAATCCTGGTTCTCTCAGCAGAATCCTCAAAGGCAAAAGCACTGAATATTCTTGCCCATGCGGCGACCCCGGAGCACATATCATATATATATATATATATATATATATATATATATATATATATATATATATATATATATATATATAGACACACACACACACACACGTGTGAAACGCATATGGAAAATGTCACTTACCCAGTGTACATCTGTTCATGGCATGAGAATCTGCAGATTCACATGCTGTGCATTATCCTGCCATCTAGTGTTGGGCTCGAGTGTTACAAGTTGTTTTTCTTCAAAGAAGTCTTTTCGAGTCACGAGACAGAGGGACTCCTCCCTTTCGGCTCCATTGCGCATGGGCGTCGACTCCATCTTAGATTGTTTTCTTTCTGCCATCGGGTTCGGACATGTTCCTCTTCGCTCCGTATTTCGATTCGGGAAAGTTAGCTAAATTATCAAAATTTCGACAGTATTGTTATCGTTCGGTACCGGGTTACTGTTAGTGTATAGGCACCAACATCAAGAGCACTCCGGTGTCCCTTCGGGGCTCCAACTCTTCACCGAGGCCTGGTCGGCCCGACCACACCCGTCGTCCCAGACTAATGGACCGGACCCCATTCCGCTTCTGTCCGAGTGCTCTTGATGTCAGTAGCGATACACAAACAATAACCCGGTACCGAACGATGACAATACCGTTTAAATTTTGATAATAATGTTCTTAGTACAGCCTGTCCTACTGTGGTTTGTTGTGCTGCTAAGACATCTACACAGTAATGCTTAGTAAATGTATGAGGCATAGACCAAGTGGCTGCTTTACAAATTTCTGTCATTGGTATATTAGCAAGAAAAGCCATTGTGGCGCCTTTCTTTCTAGTGGAGTGTGCCCTTGGAGTAATGGGTAATTCACTTTTAGGTAACAGGTTTGTATGCATTTGACAATCCATCTGGCAATGCCCGGTTTGGATATGGGGTTACCTGCATGTGGTTTTTGGGAAGCTACGAACAATCGTTTTGTTTTTCGAAATTGTTTTGTTCTGTCAATGAAATACATTAGCGCTCTTTTTATGTCTAGCATATGTAATGCGCTTTCTGCTACTGAGTCTGGCTGTGGGAAGAAGACTGGGAGTTCTACCGTTTGATTTAAATGAAACAGTGATATGACTTTTGGTAAGAATTGTGGATTTCTACGGAGAACCACCTTATGTTTATGTATTTGTATAAAGGGTTCTTGAATAGTAAACGCCTGTATTTCGCTAACTCTTCTAAGTGAAGTGATGGCTATTAGAAAGGCTACTTTCCAAGTTAAAAATTAGATGGTTTGACTAGAATGCATGGGTTCAAATGGTGGGCCCATGAGTCATGTTAACACAATATTAAGATTCCACGAAGGCACTGATGGTGTCCTTGGGGGTATGATTCTTTTTAGTCCTTCCATAAAGGCTTTAATAACTGGGATTCTAAAAAAAAAGCAATTTTGTATGTTTAATCTGCAGATAAGCAGATATTGCAGTGAGATGTATTTTAATGAAAGAGAAGGCTAGATTGGACTTTTGTAAGTGTAGTAAGTAACTTACAATGTTTCGTGTGGAGGCGTCTAGTGGCGTAATCTGATTAGCCTGGCAGTAACAAACAAATCTTTTCCATTTGTTAGCGTAACAATGTCTGGTTGTGGGTTTTCTTGCTTGTTTAATGACCTCCATATATTCTTTAGAGAGTGTTAGATATCCAAATTCAAAGATTTCAGGAGCTAGATCGCTAGATTGAGCGATGCTGGATTCAGGTGTCTGATCTGTTTGTGTTGTGTTAACAGATCTGGTCTGTTTGGTAGTTTGATGTGGGGTACCACAGATAGGTCCAACAGTGTGGTGTACCACGGTTGGCGAGCCCACGTTGGTGCTATAAGTATTAGTTTGAGTTTGTTTCGACTCAGTTTATTGACCAGATAAGGAATGAGCGGGAGAGGGGGGAAAAGCGTAAGCAAATATCCCTGACCAGCTGATCCATAGATCATTGTCCTTGGTGTGAGGGTGTGGATACCTGGACACAAAGTCTTGGCATTTTGCGTTTTCTTTTGTTGCAAATAGATCTATGTTTGGTGTACCCCAGCAGTAGAAGTGATCTTGTAGAATCTGGGGATGTATTTCCCATTTATGAGTTTGCTGTTGATCTCGACAGAGTGTCGGCCAACTGATTTTGAATGCCTGGTATGTATTGTGCTATGAGGCAAATGTTGTGAATTGCCCAATGCCAATTTTTTTGTGCTAAGAGACACAGCTGTGACGTGTGTCCCCCCGTTTGTTTAGATAATACATTGTTGTCATATTGTCTGTCTTGACAAGAATGTCTTTGTGGGCTATAAGTTGCTGAAACGCTTTTAATGCTAGAAATACCGCTAGCAGTTCCAAGTGATTTATGTGAAGTCGTTTTTGTTGATTGTCCCATTGACCCTGTATGCTGTGATTGTTGAGGTGTGCTCCCCAAACAATCATGGAAGCGTCTGTTGTGATAATGACGTGAGGCACTGGGTCTTGAAAAGGCAGCCCTTTGTTTAAATTTACAGGGTTCCACCATTGAAGCGAAGAGTGTGTTTGGTGGTCTATCAACACTAGATCTTGGAGCTGACCCTGTGCCTGAGTCCATTGTTTTGCTAGGCACTGCTGTAAGGGCCACATGTGTAGTCTTCCGTTTGGGACAATAGCTATGCATGAGGACATCATGCCTAGTAGTTTCATCACAAACCTTACTGTGTATTGTTGGTTTGGTTGCATGCTTGATCTTACATTTTGGAACGACTGAACTCTTTGTGGACTTGGAGTGGCAATTGCTTTTTGTTTGTTGATAGTTGCTCCCAAGTATTGTTGTATTTGGGATGGTTTTAGATGTGATTTTAGGTAATTTATAGAAAACCCTAGTTTGTGTAGAGTATCTATGACTTATTTTGTTTGAAATTTACATTGTTGCTGAGTGTTGGCTTTTATTAGCCTATCGTCCAAATATGGGAATACGTGCATGTGCTGTCTCCTTACATGAGCTGCTACTACGGCGAGCAATTTTGTAAATACTCTGGGTGTCGTTGTTATTCCGAAGGGTAGCACTTTGAATTGATAATGTTTGCCTTGTATTACAAACCTGAGGTATTTCCTGTGAGATGGATGGATGGTTATGTGGAAATACGCATCCTTGAGATCCAGTGTTGTCATGTATTCCCCTTTTTGTAGTAAGGGAACTACGTCCTGAAGTGTTACCATGTGGAAATGATCTGATTTGAAGAGATTCAATGTTCTGAGATCTAAGATAGGCCTTAATGTTTTGTCCTTTTTTGGAATAAGGAACTACAGAGAGTAAACACCTGTTCCCTTCTGGTGATAGGGTACTAGCTCTATGGCTTATTTTTGTAGCAGTGCTTGGACCTCTATATGTAATAGGTCTAAGTGTTGTGGAGAGAATCTGTGCGGTTTTGGTGGAACATCTGGAGGGAATGTTGTGAATTCTATGCAATAACCATGTTGAATAATTGATAGGACCCACGTGTCTGTGGTAATGTGTGTCCAATTCTGGTAGTATTTGGTTAGCCTCCCCCCCACTGGTGACAAGTGTTGGGGTAGTGTGACATTGAAGTCACTGTTTGCTAGGGCTTGGTTTGGCAGGGTGGAATTTCCCTCTTCCTCTTGGGAATTGTCCTCTATAGGAACCACGAAATCCCCCCACCCCTTTTGGTATTGTGACTGGTAGGTGGGTTTTGTTTGGGAGGTGGATGGTTCAGATGTCTGTTGTTAAAACCCCCCTCTAAATTGTCGTTTCCTAAAAGTGCCTCTGAATTGTGGGGAGTAGAGCGCGCCCATGGCCTTGGTCGTGTCTGTGTCTTTTTTCATCTTCTCGATCGCGGTATTGACTTCCGGCCCAAACAACTGATGTTGGTTAAACGGCATATTTAGTACCGCCTGTTGTATTTCTGGTTTGAATCCAGAACTTCGCAGCCATGCATGCCTTCGAATTGTTACAGCCGTGTTGACAGTCAGTGCTGCGGTATCTCCAGAGTCTAATGCAGACCGTATTTGATTATTTGATATGGCCTGTCCCTCTTCAACTACTTGTTGGGCACGTTTTTGGTGTTCCTTGGGCAAATGCTGGATGATGTTATGCATCTCGTCCCAGTGTGCCCTGTCGTAGCTGCAAGTAGGGCTTGCGAATTTGCAATTCGCCATTGATTGGCTGCTTGTGATGCCACTCTTGCCCGCTGCGTCGAAGTTTCGACTCTCTTTATCAGGTGGTGGGGCATCCCCTGATGATTGTGAGTTCGGTCTTTTTCTTGCAGTCCCCACAACCACTGAGTCCGGAGTGAGCTGTTGCGTTATAAACACTGGGTCCGTCGGGGGTGCTTTATATTTCTTTTCGACCCTCGGTGTGATAACTCTCCCCTTTACAGGCTCTTGGAAGACCTGCTGTGCGTGCTTGAGTATGCCCGGTAGCATTGGCAGGCTTTGATAGGATGCATGGTTGGATGCCAGAGTATTGAAAAGGAAGTCAGCCTCCACGGGTTCAGAGTCCATTGTTACATTGTGGAATGTAGCTGCCCTGGCTAGTGCTTGCGTATATGCTGTATTGTCCTCTGGTGGTGAAGGCTTGGTTGGATAACACTCTGGACTGTTGTCCGATATAGGTGGATCGTGTAGATCCCAGGCATCAGCATCATCTTGGGTCATCCCAGTATGTGTGGGTGACTGCGTTATCGGTGTACCCACTGGTGACAAGTGTGGTGAATGCAGTGGGTATGGTTGTGGTGAGACCTGTGGTGGTGGTGACTTGTCTCTAACCACTTTGGCTTTTGGTTGCGTTTCTGATTCTTGAAAGGCTAGTTTTCTTTTCGATTTGAGTGGAGGGATGGTCTGTATCTTCCCTGTATGCTTCTGGATTGTAACCTTTGGTGCGTTTGGTCAGGTTCTTCTACATCCAGATCTTGCTCAAATCTATGCCTTTCTTTGAGCTGCATCGAAAGCCCTTGCTCCTCAGTGCATGAACGTTTCGGCTCCGAAGCCGTTTTTTTCAGTACCGAAATTCCTAATTTAATTGTCTTTTTCGGTTCTGAGGAGCTTTTTCGAGGCTTGCTTGACTCGACGCCAAAATTTTTCTGTGCTGGGTTTGGGACGGGGCAGGTTTACTCACAGTTTGTTGCACCTTCAAGGGTCGTTCACCGTCGGATTAATCAGAGTCCGTTTCTTGTATGAAAATTGTTTCTTCCTCCTAGACGTCGAGATCTTGTTTCGGCTTCGACGCCATTTGTAGTCTTCTTGCTCGTCGATCTCTCAAGGTTTTCTTCGATCGAAACGCTCGGCAAGCTTCACAAGTATCCTCCGTGTTTGGGCGACAAACACAGGTTACAGACCCGGTGCTGGTCTGTATAAGGATACTTGGCGTGACACTTAGGACAGAAACTAAAGGGGGTCCGGTCCATTAGTCTTGGACGACGGGTGTGGTCGTGCCGACCCGTCCTCGATGAAGAGTGGAAGCCCCGAAGGGCAGCCGAAGCGGTCTTGATGTCTGTGCCGATACACTACAACCAAACCGGTACCGAACAAGAACAATACAGACGAATTTGATACTTAGCTAAATTTCCCGATTCGCAATACGGAGCGAAGAGGAACATGTCCGAACCCGATGGCTGAAAGAAAACAATCTAAGATGGAGTCGACGCCCATGCGCAATGGAGCCGAAAGGGAGGAGTCACTCGGTCCCTTGACTCGAAAAGACTTCTTCGAAGAAAAATAACTTGTAACACTCCGAGCCCAACACTAGATGGCAGGATAATGCACAGCATGTGGATCTGCAGCTACACATGCCACCGAACATACATATATATATATATATATATATATATATATATATATATACATATATATATACACACACACACAAACGGCCCATAGTAAAAGCTAAAAATGCCACTTTCATTAGATTTTTCATTAATAAACCTCTTAGACTCCAACATTTCTGTAAAACAGAAGAGTATAGGTTGCAAAACCGCAGGTTTTATTTAAGCAAAAACTGCGAAGTAATCGAAAGGTATTATTAGCCAATAGGCTACATTTAAAATCTAGCAGGGAAATTCTGGCACAGTGTCTTTAAGACCTTTAGGACCTCCTTTATCCCATCATGCCCCAGAGGTGACTGGTGGGTGGCAGTTAGGTCAGTACTTTAACGTGACATGAAGAATACCTAGAAGTGAGTATATAGTGCTGTAAGCAACATTCTACCGGAGAGTAGAGCGGGTTGCTTAGGACTTTGTTGAGGATTTCCCCTGGAAGAGAACTAAAATTACAGGTAAGTAACCTATCTTTCTCTTCCAGGGGAGCCTCATCAAGTCGTAAGCATGGAATAGAATAGCAAGCCCATCCCGAACTCCTGCAGACAAATCCAGGATGAACAGCAATATGTACCTTTATCAACTAAACAGATTTTTTTAATGAGGACTGCCATACTTGGGTGCCTTACTGTCTGAATCTACAGTGTTACCTTGTGAAAGTATGCACCGATCTCCAAGTAGCAGCTCTGCAAATTTCAGAGATGGTGACATTCTTTCATTGGGCAGTTGTTGCTGCCTTGCCCCTTGTAGAACAAACTTTGGACTGGCAGGCAACTGTTGGCCAACGGATAGGAGAATAAAATACAAGAAACTATCCATCTGAAGATGAGACGATGTCCGTCCTTATAGGACCATAGTTCACAAACAGGTGGTCAGACTGCCTAATGTCTTTGGTCTTGTCTAGATAACATTTCAGGATTCTTCAGATCTAAAGAGCGTAATGCTGTTTCTGCTGGTGCGGATTAAGAAAGTACATAGGAAGTGAGATTGTCTGATAAATGTGGAAATCAGATACCACTTTAGGAAGGACACTGGTGAGTCCTCATCACTACCCTGTTATACAGTATACCATGCTAAGGCTCTGTGGCACAGAGACTGCATTTTGTGGATTCTGCGTGTAGAAGTGATTGCAACAAGAAAAGCATTCTTCCATGGAAGGTTTTGTGGAGAAGTCTTATGTATAGGTTTAAAAGGTACAACATTCAACTCCAAAGGAGATGGGGGGGGGGGGGGGGGGGGCAAACAGGAGGAAACACCTTTAAACCTCCTACAAAGTCTTGAACAGACATTTGGAAGAATGATCTTTAAGAAGACTATTTTCTATAAGCAGTAATTGCTTCAAGATGTACCTTAATAGAAGAGAACTGTAAGCCTGATTTTGCTAGGTGAAGGAGGTAGGGTGATATGACATACTCCTGACCAGAATTGTATGGCAATTATTCTGAATGCACCACATGTAAACCTCTTCCATTTAAAGGAATAAGAACCCCTAGTCGATGGTCTTTTGGACTCCTTAAGAATGTTCCTGCATTCATGACAAAGACCTAAGTTTCCATATTGCAGGACTTCAGGAGCCAGGCTGTCAAGCTCAGTGAGGGAAGGTTGGGGTGGAGTATCTTCCCTCCAAGCTTGTGGAGGAGATCCGGTCTGCACAGCAGTTTCCTGTGTGGTCTTTCCAACAGGTGGAGAAGGTCAGTGTACCACCACTGGCAGGACCATTCTGGCACTATCAGGATCATTCTAGTCCTGGTACTGTATAGTTTGTTGATGACTGTATCAGAGGAATGGGATTGAATGTGTACAGAAAAGTGCCTGATCATGGCATTCCCCTTTGTTCCCGGTCAGTAGAACCTGGATGCAAAGTCTGGGCTTTTTTTTGTTTGTTCCATCTGCAAACAGGTCTATTTGTGGTTACCTCATTCCTGAAAAATGTCTTGCACAATGTTATTTAGAAGCTAGTCAAGAGCTTCTGCAAAGATGCGACTTAGAGAGACTGCTTGAGTGTTCAGTGACACTGGTAGGTGAATGGCAAATTGTTAGACCCCTGGCCAGTAGCCAATTTCAGATGGCATGTGCTTCCAGTGACAGGGGACGTGGGTGTGTTCCTCCCTGTTTGTTCAAATAATGCACTGTGGTTGTGTTATCTGTTTGGATAAGTAGAGTGTCTTTATGGATGGTAGAAAAGGCAAGATGGACTGCCCTGAGCTCCAACTTGTTTATGATATATAGTTGTTCTCTGTCCGACCACAAGCCTTGAATTTGTAGATAACCCATGTGGGCTCCCCAACCTTTGAGGGACAAGTGTGTGTGGGAAGCTCCTGGAGAAAGGGCACCCCTTTTCGTAGTAGACTCTGCATCCACCAGTTGAGCGATTGTCTGGCTTCTTGTGTAATGATCCCTCTGTCGTCCCATAGGTTCAAATACTGAGACCACTGATCTTCCAGGGCTTGTTATAGCAGCCTCATGTGCAGTATGCACTGGGGACAATAAAGTTGAACGAGGCCATTGAACCCAACAGCGATGGCCGATGAACAAGGTGTGCGAAGGAGAGAGTGACACTGCATGTTGATTGAGACTAACCTTTCCTCCGAAGGATACACCCTTGTGTTTGCATCTAGAATTGCTCCAAGTAGTATAATTGTTGAGTCGGTGCATGTGTATACTTTTTGAAGTTTACTTGCAGACCCAGCTCTCGTAGTGTCGAGGCAGATGTGATACTGCTATTCAGTGACTGGGAGGGGCTCTAGAGTAGCCAGTCTTCTAGATATGGGTAGACTAAGATCTTTTTTTTGCAGGTATGCACCAACAACTGCAAATGCACTGGGAATGTTCGAAGTGCTGATTTTAGCCCAAAGGGTAATACCTTGTACAAGTAGTGCTTGGATGCTGCTCTGAAGCAAAGAAACTTCCGATGTTTTCTTGCGATTGGAATATGAAGGTAGGCATCCTGAAAAATCAATGGAGCGCATCCATTCCCCCTGGTGAGGTGGAGGATTAATCTATTGAAGGGCTAGCATCCTGAATTTCTCCTTGCGAATGAACTTCTTCAGAAGTCTTAGGTCCAGAATTGTTCTGTACTGTTGGACTGTTTTTATAAACTAGAAAAACGTGCAAGTATGTTCCTTTTCCCCACTGTGAAAAAGCAACTTTCTCTATTTTTTTTTTGGAGTAGCTTGTCTGCATCACTCTGTAGTAGGATTTGTGGATAAGACGTTTTCGGTGAGACAGTTGGAGAAAGTTTTGAACCTTAAAGAGCAACCATTTTGTACAATGTTCAAGACCCATTTGTCATTTGATATGTTGTGCCACTCGTCCAGGAGTTTGATGATACTCACTCCCCCTCCCCCAACCCCACCGAAGTGTTTGAACAAACAAGAGGGAAGTAACAGATCACTGTTTTGGTTATGCCGTGGAGGAAGATGCAGAAGGACAGGAAGTATCTTTTCCTCCTCGTCTTGGGCACCAGGGATGGTAGTGAGATCTGGCGTGATTATGTTGTGGAACCCAGTGAGGTGTTTGAACCCTGCCCTGGTAAGGTCTACGATCATAAGACCTGAATTTGTCAGAATTCTTTTTCCTTCTCGAGGGTCACAGCTTTGAGAGTTTTGAACTCCGTTTTCATCTTCGCTATTTCGACGTCACTATGCGAGACAAAAAGGGATGTTCCAGAGAAAGGTAAATTCAGGATTCTTTGTTGTGCCTCAAGTTTTAGGCCTGTAACGAGTAACCAAGAGAAGCGTCTACCACATATCTTCCATGTGAATAGCCATGAGCCACAGGGTCAGAGGCATCAGCTGCAGTACTGACGACCGGGATGGCAACCAGACTGCCTTCTTCAAGAATTTCTTGAAAATATTGCCTGTCCTACCTTGGTAACTTCTCAGTAAACCCATACAGAGAGTCCCACAATGATCTGTCATACCTCCCAAGGAGGTGCAGAGGTGCTGGCAACTTTCATGATGGATGCGGAGGTATTACACATCTTTTTGCCCAGGGAATCAAACTGTCTGTTTGCCTTTTCTGGAAGTATTGTTGAAGAAGATGCTGCAGCCTGTGTCTTTCTCACAGCTGCTAATATGACAGAGTCTGTAGGTGGATCATACTGAAGAAGAGGTGGGTTCTGATCAGGCGCTTTATATTTCTTAGTGATAAATGATGGCAAAGCGCATAAAGAGGCTGGGGTTAGGAAAACTTGCATCGCAGGTTTCAAAAGACCCAGCCCTGGCAGTAGTAGTGTTCTGGAAGCTGATCTGTGATGAAGCGTTTCAAAAATTACAGATGAAGCTACTGGTGTTGCAGTCTCAATACTCCGCTTCGCTGCGCCTCTAAACAGTACATCATTGAAAGTAATCAAAACTACCACTGGAGATCCTAGTAGGGTGCAAGTCAGACAAGGTTGGTGAGTAATTTCTCACTGAAGAAAGCCGTGGACCAGGAAGGCGCTCAGCACCTGCATCAGTGAGACGTGGAACTATAGGAATGGTGTGAACTAGATCTATGTGGTGTTCTTGATCCTGCGCTGTGTGATCTTGTTGGAAATTTTTGTCTCTGCGGTGTTCTGGATTTTCTCTACAGTAAATCTTGCCACTGAGGAGTTGCAGGTTTAGGGGAAAACCTACACGAAGGGGTATGTCCTGGAGTAAGTGTATGTATGGTTGGCGATTAGATCTGAGACTAATTAGCTCCTGGGCTTTTATGGTGACTAGACAGCCTTGGTGAGTGAACTGGGGATCTTTCTGCCACTAGTGTGCTCACTAGAGGTAAAATTCTGACATCCGAGGAAGGAGCTCTGCTTCGACGTCGATGAGCCTGAATGCAATGTCAATCTTCAGCTCTATTCGTGATGCCGTATACCTCTTGGCATCGATGACTGTCAACACTGGCGGACAATGGCTGTCTTTCAGCCTCAGAATGGGACTTTCCATCACGGGTGGCCACATAATTTGTCTGGATGAATGCCCGATGTTGAGCCTTGTGACACTGACTTTTTGTGCAATGTCATCTGGTTAGGTGGCGATTTGCAGGACGTTTATATATATTGCCTTAACGTCAACTGTGAGTCGGCGGGGTTTTCCTGTAGTACCTCAATGGCAATTTCTCCGCCACTGGCCTCCTTGACAGTGAACCTCCTGATGCAGACACCAAACAGACAGGTATTTGCTTTGCTGGAGATCTCCTACTTGGATGGCGATGTTGAATGTCATTTTTCTTGTGATCTTTCTCTGTGTTCCTGAGAGGAGGGCTTTTTAAAGGTGGCGCCTGACCCCCCAAGGCCACTTGAAGGTCCTACCTTTCCTCTCTCCTGGATTGCATGAAGTCTGTTCTTCTCTCTGTCTAAGAGACCTCTTGGAAAAATGCTTGAATTTGTAGCACGTTTCAGGATTGTGGGAAGAGGGTAAACAGACAAGGACACAGAGTGTGAATCCCAAAGAGCCATCTTTCTCCCACATGAGGGAGATTTGTTAAAAAGAGATGGCATTTTGACTGGATATAAAATACTTTCCAGTCAGGAAAAAGATTCAAAGTACACACTTCAGGAAGTCGGGTATAGAGAAAAATGCTATTAGCCGTAATGTTTTCCAAAATCAGTCAAAACACTGAGGAGCTAATGCTCTGGTATCCTTACTGGAGGAGCTGGAGAAAAGAACTGACCTACCTGTCACCCAACAGTCAACTCTGGGGCAAGATGGGCTACAGGAGGTCCTAGAGGTCTTAAAGGCACAGTGCTAGTATCTTCCTGCTATGCTTTTAAATGCAGCCTATTGGCTAATAATGCCTTTGGATTCCTTTAATAAAATCTGTGGTTTTGCATCCAATACTCTTTCTGGAGTGTGATGAGGTTTATTAAAAGAATCTAATGAAAGTGGCATTTTTGGCATACTATAGGCTGCTTAGATCTATATAAAAAATAATGCTTTCCACACATATTTATATATATATTTATTTGATAAATGCTCCAGGGTCCTCGCGCCTGGGCGGAAATATTCAGTGCTTACGACTATTGATGAGGATCCCCCTGGGAGAGCAAACTTCTGTTCAAAATGCCTCAAATCATATGGACTGTCAAGAGGTGCCATGGAGGAAGAATTTGAGTACACCCAACTGCTGGGAGCCTGAACCACCCAAGTTTGTGGCGTAGGATGCTGCGTCAACAAAATCAGAATGACCTGGTGCTTGTTATTGGCATCTGGTGATCTACTTATTCAATGATGGACAAGGACAGGACTTATACCAAGTGCCCATCAGGCTTTCAGTAAGGGCTTCATTAAACTGAATTAAAGGTTTTAATGAAGTTTGTTCAAATTGTAGAATTTCTGTTTGTTCCCCAGTTAGCAGCTGTAAATCCAGTGCTCCACTGCATGTTTCCTTGTCATAGCAAAACATGGGGATGTCTTATTGGTGTGCAGGAGGACAGCACAATCCAGTGTTCATGAAAGAGGCCAACCCATTGGTGTCGCAGTTTGACTCTTGCCCTAGGGAAGACTACTGGTTTAGGGATGACAGCACTTTTGTTTGTAGGTGACTAGGCCAATCCTACAACAAGTCACAACTGTCAGCCCAACCCTCTCGGCTCACAAGCAGAACCTCACCAAAAATCCAAACAGTAAAAGGGGATTTGTGGCAGCCTTTACACATGGACTCAAGAGTGTGACATCTCAGGGAGGCCGTGGTGAAACCGAGATTACTCTTGTCTCACATGAGCAATATGTCTCAGTCATACACAGGCAATGGAAGAGATGTAGTAAAGTTTAATAGGTTTTATTAACAAGACTGCAATCTACTGTAAATTACATGGGCTGCAATGATTAGGATAACAAACAATGCAAGAAACAAACAGAATGGTAAAAACAAGAGTCAAAAATACACCCCCCCCCCCCACCTTGCATTAACAATGTGAAATAGATGCTAAATAGGTCCTAATCCCTTAGCATAATGAACCGAATATCTAACCTAAGAGCTACATGTGTTAAACCTAATCTGCCAGTACCATGTCCATGAGAACAGCCCCCTCAACCCTCTTTACCTTGTAATGAGGTCTCTAGATCAAACCCTGTGGTGACACAAATACCGGGTCAGCCTCAAGGCGACGTGTAGCATCGATAGCGTCAATGGCATCTGGTAGGAATCCCTCTGATTAGCTTGTCTGTGTGAGATATACTTACACAGATCTAGTAGGACCCCTGACGCAGGTATGTTCCCAAACAATAGATTAAATGGCATGCATGGGGCGGCAATTATATAAACAATTCCCTGAAAAGGTACATTATGTTACTGTCACACGAAAGTACATGATGTGAATACCTACGTATCTCATTTATCTTTGACGCTGATAGTGACGCCTTTATAGAGTGGCACTGAGAACGTGAAACTGAAACATCTTCCTAATTATAAACATGGCAGCCGTTTTGGAAGAAATAAATGTATTAAAACAGAGCAAGCTAAGTAGGTTAAGTCACTATGTGATGGGGGCACAGGCCTACAAGCCAAAGGCTGAGCTAAACTCCTGATTCTCATTAAAACACAATAGGATCCACCACACTCCCCATTCCCGGAACAAGTAGGAAGCCATAATGATGATGCCAAAGAAAGTGAATTAATCCAAGCAAAAATGCTCTGGACTAAAAACAAGCTAAAACCATATAAAAACATAACTGAATTCTAATTAAAAGCGTGTTAAAAATGGCAAAAAAATACAAAGAGACAATGTCGGCCATGACAAGCAGAGCAGGCCAAAATTAAAAGGCAATGTTGGCAAACTTTAAAACTTTAGAATAGACCACTGATCTAATTCATTCAACAGTAGTCATGATCTTGAAAAATGTCTAAGCAATCAAAAGGAAAGGCATTGAAAAAAGAAGCTGTATCATCAGATGTTAGATCGATGACCGGATTGGCAGACGGATCCACTGCGCAGTAGTGGGCAGCAGTCTTAGATGCAGGATCTCCTGCTACAGAAGCATCATCATCATCATCCAAAGTGCCCAGAGGAGCCAGACAATCCACCAAGGGCGGCTCATAAGTGGCCTTGCGTATCAGCCTCAGTCTCATGGTGAACGACTGTGAATGAACCCTCATCAGAAATATCAGCAGTTCCGTGTCCACAGGAGGCACTGGCGGAACAACAAGGCACATCGAAGGTAGATGTTTGAAAAGGCACCAGGTGCAATGAAAGGCTGGTTGCTCACACCATAGGACTGGTCAGAATGACAAGGATCAAACATGCTCCAATTCCTACAGCAACAGAGCACCAAAGAACTGAACCATGCGATCACAGCACAGCTGGGCTGGAGGTAGTAGCTCCATCACGCCGTTTAGCCGGGAAGACAGAACCACTGCGTATCAGGAAAAATAGCAGCAGTATCCCACAGATCAATGCCAAAGTCACAGGAAAGCTGCCAAACTTACTGGAAAAAGAGTGAATGGATGGTTGAAGGAATGACTCCTAAAATAGTCTGGAAGATGGACACAAATACAAACTCAGTCTTAAAGAAATGCACAATACCTGTAGTGCTCGAAGCATTGAATATTCTTGATACCAGCTCTCCAAAATGCTTGGGGAAGTTGGTATTTCATAGGGATTGTATCTCGGCTGATGAACTTGCTATCTGGAGAGCTTTCGTCTCTCTAGCCGACGACAATGGAACTTGTTTCTGGAACAGCAGATCCTTTAGTCTGCTCAGCTTGTCATAATTTAAAGTGATACTAATGTGAGGCCACATTTCTACTACTCTAATCTCTTTTGTGTGTGTGGGGGAGAAACAAAACATGTCCACAACATGTTACGACCTCAGAGACTGAAATTGTGTAGGCAATTCCTGGTCACATACCGCAACAGCTTTGGTCAGTCAGCACCACAACTTCCATTTGAAAGTACATGAAATGCTGGACGAATCAAAGGGACAGGAGTACCCTTCAGAAAGCAGGCCAAGTTTGCAACCCCTTCATTGCAAAGGAAACAAAGGGACACCTGTTTGCAAATCATTGAATGATTAACAGTAGTCTCACATTCGCTTCCACTAAGACTTCTGTTTCACAGTTCAGACATTTATTTTCAAAGAGGAAACTCCCACTCTTCTTTAATATACCTATCACCTAACCTCTCATTTCTGGCCACAGCAAGATGTTTTAAGCATTTTTAAAAACAAAAAGTGGAAGTGGGCAGATGTATAATGCCATGTAGGAGCCTTAGTGTTGATGGACTTTCTGCAACCGTAAAAAGCAACTTTTCTAACTTTTCTCTGTGAAGTATGGTGAAACTCGCTTCCCTTTTAGCCACTGTCTGTTGTTCCCTGGATAAATTAAAAGCAGCAAACAAGTCACTACTGTTAATATACTTCCATGGAACGCAGCTGTTTTTCAGAATATGTAGTGTCCAACCGAGCTGCATGATGGAACGCAGCCGACTTTGTCTATGGTGTAAAAAAGACGTAATTCTGAATGATATCTATTACAGATGACACTATTATTAAGAGAGTAAATCCTATTGGACAGAGTGTTCAAGCCATTGTCGACAACAGCTAAACCTTTGCCAAATTCTCTTTATCTAACTGCCTTATACGTGCGGCTGCTTCTATTTGAGGAAGATTCCAAATCTCATTGTATATGGCATAGATGAATCATTTAAAGCATGACTTTTAGACCTAACAAGAAGCCCTGCAATTCAATATCTTCAGAAAGAGTATTAATGATGCTCCTTAACTGCTGCTAAGGTAATAGTCTGGAACCACTGTTGGCACAGTTTAGCCACACTGTATATAGAAACTATACCCAAGACAAAGAGAAGGTCTGGCCGGTTAATCTTGAAACCACCTGAGGAATTCAAAATGTGCCTGACACCAATTTGTGTCTATTAAAGTGATGAATTTTAGGTATCAGCCTGAACCTTAGCATCTAGTTCTTCCTCAGTGACATTCAGGAAGGACTGCCAATTGGTGAATTTTGCCGGTGTGGGGATACTAAGCGCATTAATTTCCTTCATTTTTTCTAACCCCAGACAAGATGTCTGTTGAACTGTCTCACTTAAAAAGGTCATTTACACAGGAATAAGGCACACACTAAATAAAGCTTCCCTACCCCGAGGGTGTCAATCATGTGTTCCCCGTACACTTTTTACATCAATAGTGCTCTTCCAGTAATCGTAACCTTCAACTGTAAGTCAAGAAACAAAGGAATCTGAATAAATCAATTGTGTTTGTAGGCAAAATGTTCCTAATTTAAGAAGGTGGTAACTTAAAATAGTATGACTGCATTTTTAAGGTCCTGTCCAGAAAAATATGTAATTAATTTATCTGAATAATAATAATAATACAGGGAGTGCAGAATTATTAGGCAAGTTGTATTTTTGAGGATTAATTTTATTATTGAACAACAACCATGTTCTCAATGAACCCAAAAAACTCATTAATATCAAAGCTGAATATTTTTGGAAGTAGTTTTTAGTTTGTTTTTAGTTATTATTACCAGTGAAACCAATATAACATCTCAACATTCACAAATATACATTTCTGACATTCAAAAACAAAACAAAAACAAATCAGTGACCAATATTGCCACCTTTCTTTGCAAGGACACTCAAAAGCCTGTCATCCATGGATTCTGTCAGTGCTTTGATCTGTTCACCATCAACATTGCGTGCAGCAGCAACCACAGCCTCCCAGACACTGTTCAGAGAGGTGTACTGTTTTCCCTCCTTGTAAATCTCACATTTGATGATGGACCACAGGTTCTCAATGGGGTTCAGATCAGGTGAACAAGGAGGCCATGTCATTAGATTTCCTTCTTTTATACCCTTTCTTGCCAGCCACGCTGTGGAGTACTTGGACGCGTGTGATGGAGCATTGTCCTGCATGAAAATCATGTTTTTCTTGAAGGATGCAGACTTCTTCCTGTACCACTGCTTGAAGAAGGTGTCTTCCAGGAACTGGCAGTAGGACTGGGAGTTGAGCTTGACTCCATCCTCAACCCGAAAAGGCCCCCCAAGCTCATCTTTGATGATACCAGCCCAAACCAGTACTCCACCTCCACCTCCACCTTGCTGGCGTCTGAGTCGGACTGGAGCTCTCTGCCCTTTACCAATCCAGCCACGGGCCCATCCATCTGGCCCATCAAGACTCACTCTCATTTCATCAGTCCATAAAACCTTAGAAAAATCAGTCTTGAGATATTTCTTGGCCCAGTCTTGACGTTTCAGCTTGTGTGTCTTGTTCAGTGGTGGTCGTCTTTCAGCCTTTCTTACCTTGGCCATGTCTCTGAGTATTGCACACCTTGTGCTTTTGGGCACTCCAGTGATGTTGCAGCTCTGAAATATGGCCAAACTGGTGGCAAGTGGCATCGTGGCAGCTGCACGCTTGACTTTTCTCAGTTCATGGGCAGTTATTTTGTGCCTTGGTTTTTCCACACGCATCTTTGTGTTTGAATAGACCGCTCAGGTAAGACCGGGGAATGGTCTGGGTAGGTACGTGCCAGATGGGAATCCTCCCGCACCCAAGGTCCCATCCCACCTCGAGACTAACCAAAAGTACAATTGGGACCAGCTCCCTTGTACAATGGGATAAAATGTGCTTTCCCTGGCGCAGGGGAGGCATATTTTCCAGCTATCTGGCAGGGCATGGTCCCTAATGACATCATGAAGGTGGCATGAGGCATTATTGCAGTAGATGGGCGGCACACATGATCAACTGATCGATCCATGTCTTCGATGATAAGTGCTAAAATAACCTCCCTTCAGCAGCAGGGATGGCCCTATGGATACAATTTGGAGCTAGAGGCACTCAAAAAAAAGCCTGTGTTGGGTCCATAGCATTTATGATGGTAATAGTATGGGAGAGTAGTTTGCCCCCACATTGTGTAGCAGCCTTGGACATCGCTCAGGGAGCCCTGGTGACGTACGGTACTCCCTTACAGATCAGCATGTGTCCCACGCAGATAGGTGGAATATGAGGAAAATATTTCCTGTGACGGTCGCACCATTAGAAGTGGCCAGGTGGGTCTCTTGCAGTGAGGCTATATGGATGCTGTTCCTATCCAGATGCAATAAGATGCACCAATGCTAACATGGGTCTCCCAAGCCACGAATGTTCCAGGTAATTAATTTATAATGCAATCAAGGGAAGTTACCATTATCTTGGTTCACAGTGATCATGTTAAGATGCGAGAGAGGAAGTGTATTTGGCTCACAATGGGACAATGGGTACCAATTCGGTAGGCATAAGTTGGTAGCACTGTAGAGCAACAAAAGCAGCATATGCAGCACAACTTATAGCATGATAAAATAACTTTTTTCTCCCCCTCTCTCATGGCTCAACCCTGTCTGCAACCCCCCTGTAACTCAAAACTGAGAATTGGAAAACAGAATTACTTTTTCTTTATATTTGACTCTACTGATGCACTAACAACTGTATCTAGGAGTAGCCGGTCTGGTACAGCTAGAGAGTCAGCAGGGGTCATTATCGATGCAAAGGCATCTGGGTAATTAATCATGCATAGCTTCACCACGCTGGGCTCTTGAATTGTGCAGAAGCCTTAGAGGACGACAGGGGAAGACGTAAGAAAGAACTGCTTAGCAGTGTTCGGGCTTGACTCTGGCATGACAGGATGAACTCCTCTGCTGTGAGAGGAGTACCTTGATTACTCCAGGTCTGCAGATGGAGGAGGCGCTCAGGGAAGTGGCTGGAGACTCCATAGTAGGGTCAGGGATAGGGTGTTTGCGCAGGAAGTCTAACATTTTAAGGGTTGGTGAAGAAGAAGAAAATAAGTCACTTACCTGTAACTGTAGTTCTCCAGTATTGGAACCTTTCATAGATTTACATGCTTGAATGCTTCCCCATCGTCGAGGTGGGAGCCCACCCCCCTCCCCCTGGTACATCAAAACAGCTATACATATAGGCTACCGCAATAAAAAAGGCCTAAGGCTTTCACTTTAGTAGCCCATCCTTATAATGAGCAAAAGGACCAAAGCAAGGCCCAGCCAATCAGGCTTCCCCTCCTTCTAGAACCCTCCTGAGAGGAGCTCCCTTCCCTCAGATTTTCTCAAGCACGAGTATAAGAGTATTTGAAGAAGACAGGAAAAGGTGAGCCTCCCAGGGGAGGAGGGAGGGTCGCATGTGAATCTGTGAAAGATTCCAATACTGGAGAACTACAGTTACAGGTAAGTAACTTATTTTCTTACTCCAGTATTGGAACTTTCATAGGTTCACATACTTGAATCAGAATAGCAAGCAGTAATGAAGCACATTGCATTACATTAATACATATGTATACTTATTGATGCATGCATACACACACACACATATATATATATATATGTGTGTATATACACATATACATATATACACACATATATATATATATATATACACACACACACACACACACACACACACACACACACCTTGGAACATATATTTATCAGCAAAATCTCTAAAGAAAAGATTATGTAGGAAAGAATAGCATATAGGTGAACAATAAATAAGATAATAGAACGTTCCCTTAAACAGGCAACACAATGAATATGAGAGCCGTAATGGCAGAAACAAACCTATGCAATGTGCGCAAATTAAACTGGGCTGGCGGGAAAAAAGGAATAAAGAACTTACAACAGCTCTCCGTTACTGGAAAAGATGTCGCAATACCGCTTGTCCTATCGCCATATCTCCTTGCGGAGTTTCCTCCAAACAGTAATGCCTTTGCGAAAGTATGCACAGACTTCCACGTGGTTGCCCTGCAGATGTCCTGAATGGGCACTCCTGCAAAAAGTGCCCTGGATGCAGCCATTTTTCTTGTAGAATGGGCACACGCTGGATTCTGCAAAGGTTTACCTGCTGCTGTATGACAATAGTTAATAGCAGAGGCTATGCACCTCGCAATTCCTTGTTTAGATAAAGCTTGTCCCTTACGTGGAGCACTGAAAGCCACGAAAAGTTGGTTAGATTGCCTAAACTGTTTAGTTCTGTTCAGGTAAAACTTCAGGCACCTCTGAACATCCAAAGAACGTAGAGGCTGCTTGGCTGGCGTTGATGGATTAGGAAAGTATGTTTTCAGTATCACCGGTTGATGTATATGAAAATCGGACAGGAACTTAGGTATGAATTTTGGATTTATTTGCAAAATTACTCTATCCCTTTTGAATTGTAAGATAGGATCCTGGATAGTGAATGCCTGTATTTCGCTTACTCTTCTAGCTGAGGCAACAGCGAGAAGAAGAGAGTTTCCAGGATAGGAACTTTATGTCCGCCTTGTGGATTGGCTCAAACGGCGGTTTCATTAATTGAGACAAGACCAAGTTAAGGTGCCATGAAGGAGGCGGAGGGAAGGACCTGAATATACCCTTAAGAAACAGTTTTATGACTCACTGACCACAGAGGAGGCACGTTCTCCGTATGCCTATAACGGGAAATCGCTGCCAGGTGGACCTTAATCAAAGAAATCGCCAAACCCGATATGGGCAGGCTCAGAAGATAAGGTAGTATCTGCTGCGTTGATGAAGAAAAGGGATGCACTTGAACCTGAGCACACCAAGAGCAAAATCTCTTCCACTTTCGACTAACATTTGTTGGTACTCTCAGCTACATCTCTGGCAAGAATGGCTCAGCAATCCAAAGGTATATCTAGATGTGCAAACTCCTGGTGTTCAGGAGCCAGGCTGCCAAGTGAAGTGAAGCCGGATCCGGGTGGAGAACTTGTCCCTCGTTGATCGTAAGCAGGGAGGGCATAACTGGTATAGGGATGCTGCGACTCTGCGAGAGGTGAAGGAGTTCCGTATACCAAAACTGACGTGGCCATGCCGGAGCAATCAGAAGGAGCTTGCAGCATTTGATCTTTATCTTTGCCAGAACTCTTGTAATCAGGGGAACGGGAGGAAAAGCGTATGCCTAAATTCCTGACAATGCCATGGAAAACGCATTCCCCCAAGAGCCCCAATGTGGATCCCGACTTGCAAAGAAATTGCATTTCGCATTCTGCGGGGATGGTGCAGAGATCCAGGCTCGGTTTCCCCCATCGGGTGAAGACTTGATTCAAGACTCCTTGGTTCAATTCCCATTCGTGGCTAGACGACCGTGATCTGCTCAGGGAATCTGCAATGATGTTCTGTATGCCTGGGACACGTTCCGCTCGAAGGTTTACTTTGTGGCTGATAGACCATTCCCAAATGCGCTGAGATTCTCTCAATAAGAGCAGAGACCTGGTTCCTCCCTGCTTGTTATAATGCATAGTCGTGTTTTCCGTCCGGATGAGAACTGAGGAACCTCCTATTTTAGGGAGAAAAGCGCCAAGCGCTAGTCGATGCTAAGTGAGACTCCTGAGTCCACCAAATTAGAAAGGTTATCATGGGCTTTGTTATCCTCATGATATTGTCGAACGACCCCATGGATTGTGCCCATTGAAGATCTAACTGCTCCTGTAGGGGTCTCATTCTTAGATGACAAAAAGCACCAGAGGAATGCAGTAGGACATCATCCCTAACAGGGACCTGACGAGGCGAACTGAAACATACCTTTTTTTTTTTTGTATAAACGCTTCGCGAGGGAGATGAGCTCTCTCTGTCTGTCCTCTGTAGGGGCTGTATTGTTGGTGGAAGTGTCCAGTACTGCCCCTAGAAAAGTTCTTCTCTTTAAGGGCTGGAATGCTGACTTTTCTCAATTGACCGTTAGGCCCAGGCTCGTGAACAGCTCTATACAAGCTCTTGTTGACTTCTGCGCCTGAGATCTGGCTCTGACCAGCCAATCGTCCAGATACGGGAAGACTTGATGGTTTGTCTTCTGAGGAAAGCTGCCACTGGAGCCAAGCACTTGGTGAAGATCCTGGGGGCCGATTTCAGGCCGAAGGGCAAGACTTTGAACTGGAAATGGTATCCGGCTACTGCAAATCTGAGATACCTTCTATGGGAGGGATGAATAGAGATATAGAAATATGCGTCCTGCAAATCGAGGTTGGCCATGAAATCCCCTGAATTTAGAAGGGACAAAATGTCTGACAGGGTGAGCATACGGAATGATTGTTTTTTTAGATAAGTGTTGAGATCCCTGAGGTCTAGAATTGGACGCCAACTTTTCCGCTTCTTTCGGACTAAGAAGAAATCGGGAGTAGTAACTCTTACCTCTCTCCTGATGTGGAGCCCTTTCTATAGCTCCCTTGAGAAGCATGGACTCAACCTCCTGCTTGAGCAGATACAAGTGCTTCACTTTTCGAGGAAGGGGAGGCTTCGTAGGAGGATAGTGCAAGAAGAGCAAGTTACTTACCTTCGGTAACGCTTTTTCTGGTGGATACATTAGCTACCTGTGGATTCCTCAACCTAATGAATTCTCCCCATGCGTAGCATTCGACAAACTTCTCTCTAGCTCTTCACGTCGGCGAGGACGTCACAATTGCCCGACTCCACGCAGCTCCGTTTACGCCATTTTTTACGTGCCTTTGAAACACACAGAAAGCATCAACAATCTAAACACTTCATGATCGTAAACAATAAAACTTTATAGAAAACCTTCATATAAAAACTTTTACAAAAAGTTCCTTAAAGAGAACATACCATCATGAGCAGTTTGCAAACATGGAAATAACCTGAATTGCAACTATGAACATATATACATATATAGAAACATAGAAATTAAAGCATTGAAGTGCACACCCAAGGCGTTCCTGGTATGACCAGACAGACAACGGGGAGGTGGGAGGGACCGTGAGGAACCCACAGGTAGCTAATATATCCACCAGAAAAAGCGTTACCGAAAGTAAGTAACTTGCTCTTCTGATGGATACAACTACCTGTGGATTCCTCACTTAATGAATAGAGTCCCAAAGCAGTACCACCTCAGAGGAGGGTGTCCGTCTGGTCACACCAGGAACTCCTGCAGCACAGACCGCACAAAATGGCCATCCCTCCGCACCTCCGAATCCAGACAATAATGCTTTACAAAGGTGTGGAGGGAAGACCAAGTCGCAGCCTTACAGATGTCCTCCACCGGAACACCTCTGGCCAAAGCCAATGAGGTTGAATTGGCCCTGGTGGAATGGGCTCTGATCCCCACAGGAGGATCCTTCTTCGCCAATGAATAACATTTTTATACAAAGAACGACCCACCTGGAGAGCGTTCTCTTGTGGATGGCCTTTCCCTTCCTCTTCCCCACGTATCCAATAAAGAGTTGTTCATCCATCCGGAACTCTCTCGTCCTGTCAATATAAAAGCTGAGAGCCCTCCTGGGGTCCAGACAATGGAGTCTTTCCTCCTCCTCCTTAGATGGGTGTGGAGGAGGGTAGAACGACGAGAGTTATGGATTGTCCCAAGTGAAACGGAGACACTACCTTGGGGAGGAAAGCTGCCCTGGTTCTCAAAACCTCCTTGCCCTTATGAAAAGTCGTAAAAGGCAGGTGAGCAGAAAGGGCCTGTAGTTCACTAACACGTCTAGCCGACATAATGGCTGTCAGAAACAGAGTTTTGATAAATAAATACCACAAGGGACAAGAATGAAGCGGCTCAACGGGAGAGCCCATCAAAAAAGTCAACACTAGATTCAAGTCCCACTGTGGCATGATAAAAGGAGAGGGAGGAAACCTATTCGTAAGCCCTTTCAAAAATCGTAAAACCAAGGAGATTTGAATAAAGAGGGTAGATCTGGAAGACATAAAAAGGCCGAAAGATAGCCTTTAACAGTGGCCACCGCACAACCGCGCTGAGCCAACGATAATGCAAATAATATATCTGAAAGATGGGCACCTACGGGATCAATTTTCTGCTCTCCACACCAACGAACAAATTTAGCCCACCTACTACCATAGACCGATTTGGTGAAGTGTCGCCTGGCCGATAAAAGAACATCCACCACCTCTGGTGGGAGAGAAAAAGCACTCCGGTTGCCCCGCTCAATCTCCAGTCATGAAGGTGCAGGCTCTGGAGGTGGGGGGTGTAAAACCTGCGACTGCAAGAGGAGGTCTGCTTTGAGAGGGAGACAGAGCGGAGGGCAGAGAGAGAGAGTTGGAAAAGGTCTGCATACCATCCCCTTCGTGGCCAATCCGGAGCTATTAGAATGACTTGGGCCCGGTCTTGGCAAATGTTCCTCAAAACCCGAGGAATCAAGGGTATGGGGGGAAAACGCGTAAAGCAACTGGTTGCACCAGGGCATCTGAAACGCGTCCCCCAACGCTCTTTGCATCGGATACTGAAGGCTGCAGAACGACGGACAGTGTGCGTTCTCCCGAGTGGCAAACAGGTCTATCTGGGGAAAACCCCACTTCCGAAAGATGTGAAGAATCAGATCCGAATGCAGACGGCACTCGTGGTCATCTGAGAAGAAGCGACTGAGTCTGTCCACCCGCACGTTTTGAACCCCGGATAGATGGTTTGCTACTACGCAAAGCCGATGGTCCCGAGCCCAGGACCAAAGTTGAAGAGCCTCTCTGCAAAGAAGGTACGACCCTACACCCCCCTGCCTGTTGATATACCACATCGCAGTTGGGTTGTCCGTTAGGATCTGAACCGACTGACCGCGAAGGGAAGGGAGGAAGGCCTTGAGGGCCAAACGAAGCGCCTGCAGGTCCAGCAGATTGATCTGAAACTTCTGCTCTACTGGAGACCAACAACCCTTGACCTCCAGATCCTCTAGATGAGCTCCCCACCCTAAGGTGGAGGGATCCGTTATCACCGTGGTCACCGGAGTTGGCAGCGAAAACGGCTTTCCTTGAGAAAGGTTGCCGTCTGCAGCCCACCATCGGAGATCCGCTGCAGTGTCTCTGGAGATCTTTATCGACACCGCAAGATCTCCTCTGTGTTGAATTAACTGCCTTCGGAGGCACCAATGAAGAGCCCTCATGTGCCAGTATGCATGAGTGACCAACAGAATGCAAGAAGCGAACAGGCTGAGCAGACGAAGGACCTTGAGGAATGGAATTACCGCTCCTTCTTGAAACATTGGAACCAACGCCTGAATATCCTGTATCCGCCGGGAAAGGCCCGATTCAATGTCGTGTCCAGTACTGCCCCTATGAACAGGAGGCATTGAGAGGGCTCTAGGTGAGACTTGGACACATTTATCAAAAAACACAGACTGAACAACAACTGGGTTGTCAGCTGCAGATGACGCAACACAAGCCCCGGAGACTCTGCTTTGATTAACCAATCGTCCAGGTAAGGGAATACTGCTACTTCATTCCTCTTGAGAAGTGCTGCAACAACCTCCATCACCTTCGTGAAGACCCGAGGTGCGGAAGTAAGACCAAAAGGAAGGACCGCAAACTGATAGTGCTGCGACCCTACCACAAACCGGAGATACTTCCTGTGCGACTTGAGAATGGGAATGTGGAAATAAGCATCCTGCAAGTTGACCGACACCATCCAATCCTCCTTGTTCAATGCCAAAAGCACCTGTGCCAGAGTCAGCATTTTGAATTTCTCCTGTTTGAGGAACCAATTCAAAACCCTCAGGTCCAAAATAGGTCTCAGACGACCATCCTTTTTGGGGATGAGGAAGTACCTGGAATAGCACCCCTGAACCCTCCCCTGCTCCGGAACCAACTCCACTGCGCCCTTCAACAATAGGGAGAGAACCTCCTGTTCTAGCAGGAGATGATCTTCTGAACAAAAGGAAGGACGGGGAGGGAAGGGAGGAGGAATCTCCCAGAAGGGAAGAGCATAACCTTTTCTTACCACACTGATGACCCAGGAATCGGATGTTATGGACTCCCACATGGGAAGAAAAAGAGAAAGCCTCCCCCCTACTGGAGGGACATGAGACGATGGCAAGAGGACTAGGGCTGCTTTCCTTGTGGCAAGCCTCCAGAGGAAGAGGAAGGGTGCTGCTGATGGGTAGCCCCTCTTGTGCGGACTCTACCCCGCCCACTAAGCGATCGATAATGGAGGCTGGAAGACTGCTGCCCCAGCTGCTGTGACCTCCCTCAAAAGTAAGCCCCTCTACCAAAAACTCGCAGCCGCCTGAATGACCGAAACGGGGTGGAAGCAGCCTGCAGTCCCAAAGAGCTAGCAGTGGCCCTACATTCTTTAAAGCGCTCTAGCGCAGAGTCCGCTTTAGATCCGAATAGTTTTGCCCCATCAAAAGGCAAATTCAATAGCGTGGTTTGGACGTCAGTAGAAAAACCAGAAGTGTGTAACTACGCATGACGCCTGGGGGCAACGGAAGTCCCCATTGCTCTTGCAACAGAGTCTGTGGTATCCAACTCTGACTGAATAACTTGCGTAGCCGCCGCCTGAGCATCCAGAAGAAGGCTATGCAAGTCCTGGGGCATGTCTGGAAGAACAGTCTTTGCTGCACCCATTATAGCATGTATATACCTACCAAGAATACAAGTAGCATTGGCATATTTTAGAGCCATGCTGCACGACAAAAACACCTTTGTGGCCGATTGGTCCAGTCGCTTGGATTCCCGGTCCGATGGGACTCCCGGAAACGAACCAGGGGCTGACCTCGAAGAGCAGGATGCCTGCACTACCAGACTCTCTGGCGAAGGGTGTTTCGACAAAAACTCCGGGTCCCCAGGTGCAGATCTAGAACGCCTGGCCACTGACCTACTAACAGCCAAAGAGGTGACAGGCTTCTTCCACACCTCTTCGATTGGTTCCATCAGAGCCTCATTAAAAGGTAAAAGAGGATCAGCCATGGCTGTAGCAGGGTGCAAAACCTCCGTCAACAGGTTGGTCTTAACCTGTGCTGTAGATAAGGGAAGTTCCAAAAAAGTTGAGGCCTTCCTAATCACTGAATGGAAAGTGGCTGCCTCCTCCGTATAGTCTCCTGGGGAGGCCAGATGATATTCTGGAGAAGTGTTAAGTCCACTTGCAGTATCCAGTCCTGGGAACTCTCCCTGGGGATCAGTGATCTCCCCTTCAAGGAATTGTTGTTGATATTACCTTTCTTCCAGTAACCTAAGGGCCTTTTGCTGAGACCTCAACTTGGCCTCCAGCCCCGGCGTCGACATGGAGTGCAACGATGTCAGTGAAGGCGTCATGATAGGATCCCTGGATCCACCCGACGCCGCAGATGGATCCATCAGCGCCATGGACAAGGCTCCTGCATCCGATGACGTCATCAGACCTCTGGTTCCATCCCCTCCGACAACGGCGTCTAAGGTCTCTCCCTCAACGTTATGGGCTGTGCCGCCGGCAGAGATTCTTGACCGGAGTCTCCAGCGGAACAGAACAGCATAAACGATGTCGGCTTGTATGGAGCTGGAACGCCGAGATTGAATGCCAGGGGACCGGTGGGGCCAGCCGGTGCACCCCCTCCCGGAGCCATATTTTGGAATATGGCAAACATGGCATTAAGAAATGCTGACAGATCCGTACCCGGAGCAGGGAATGAAAGATAACCTTGCGGAGCCGGAGCCGGGCTGGACTCTTGAGTGCCTGGATGCACCAGAGAAGCCAGATGACTGAGGCTCCACGACCTCGAAGACTGACAGCGCCGGGGATATTTGTGGTGTCACTGGCTGTGGGGACACCGTCAAAAACTCACTACCCAAGACTTGCGGCGCCAAGTCGATGGAGACCTCGACTCTGACCGACGCAGAGAGTCATGATGACGCCGCTTCTTTTGAGACGACTTTCCTGAAGACGACCCATGGTGACACTTCCTCTCCTTCTTTGACTTAGCTAAAAATAGCTTCGCCTCACGCTCCTTCAAAGCCTTCGGATTAATCTTCTGACAGGAGCCACATTCCTGGATGTCGTAATCCGAACTGAGGCACCAAAGGCAGTCGCAGTGAGGGTCAGTCACCGACATCTGACCACCACACTCCCTGCAGGGCTTGAAACCCGATTTCTTTGGAGCCGACATCGAGAAAAAAAACAAAATATCCCTTCCAAACAGCGAACGATACAGGTAACCAGAAAACGTAACCGTTATCAAAGGCAGGGAAAAAAGGGAACTGACGTCAGCCCGCCGGCAAGGGCCTCTTATTGCCACGATGACATCACACAGAGCCACGTGGAGTCAGGCAATTGTGATGTCCTCACCGACGTGCAGAGCTAGAGAGAAGTTTCCGTCGAATGCTACACACGGGGAGAATTCATTAGGTGAGGAATCCACAGGTAGTTGTATCCATCAGAACTCCAGGGTATGGCCAAACTGGATGAGATTTAGGACCCATTGGTCTGATGTTATCTTCTGGCAATTGTGAAAGTAGAGGGAAATCCTTCCCCTTAGTCTTGAGCGCAAGGGAAGGTTCATGGTCAGAAAAGATAGCAAGTCATTGTCTACGGCCTGTATCTTTTGGTTGTCTTCCGGCCTTTCTGAGGGCGAAAGGAATGGGACGCCGCAGAGACAGAAGGATATCCATACTGCTGAAAACCTGGTCTATACGATGAGTAGCCACGGCCTCTAGCTCCTCGGAAAGGCTGTCTTTTAAACTGCAGGGTGGCAAGGGGCCTGGCCATGTCAGTGTCAGTCTTGATTGACTGAAGCCCATCACCAATGTGCTTCCCGAAAAGGGCTTCACTATCAAAAGGGAGGTCAAGGATTTTGTTTTGGACCTTGTGTCTAAATGAAGTCGCTCAAAGCCAACCCTGCCTTCTGAGAACCAAAGAACCTGCCATCTGACGGAAAGCCGTGGTGGTGATGCCCATAGCACAGTCTATGATTTCTGCAGAAGACCTCTCCCCTTCCTGCAAGACTTTCCTGGCTTGCAATTTAGAGTCTTCAGGCAGTTGTTCCAAATAGGGCGCAATGTCAGCCCATAGCTGTCTATTGTATCTGCCTAAGATAGCCAGAGAGTTAGAAGCCCTTATAATAAGCAAAGCCATTAAAGAAAATGCGTTTTCCTATATTGTCTAATCTCCTACCCTCCTTGTCCGGTGGGGCAGAGAGTGGTGCTGAAGGGTTCCTAGATCTGCGTTGTGCCGCCTGGGCAATAACTGAGTCGGGTCTGGGATGGCCCGTGAGGCAGGCTGGAGAGTCTTCAGGCACCTTATACTTTGTCAAACCAAGGTAGAACCAGGGAGACCGTGGCCGGGTTCTTCATAACTTTAATGCCCTTATTCCAGATATAGTCCACAATCGGCATAGATTGAACACTCGTCTGAAATGGCTCCTTAAAATTATACAAAAAGCAGTCCATCTGCCATCTGCTTTGTGGGCATACCTTTTAGCATCTCTTTCAAGCAGGTTGTGGAAACCACCGATGTCACCAGGAGGGGAATCCACAGGAACCGGAGAGAGCGAGGACAGAGTAGAAATTTGATAGCCATCCCATTCTGTTATTGCATCTGGTAAATCTCCCTCCTCTCTGTCATCATCATCCTCCGAAGAGGAAAAATCCTGCGTAGGGATGGATATCGGTGTGTGGCGGTACATGGGATGGTTGGATTCCTTGATGGACCAGAATAGAAGGCACAACAGGCTGCTGAACTTCCAAGCCAGCTGGTCGAAACCGCCTTCTGTAGTCGTCCAACATGAGTTGTAGATCAACTATGAGTGATCCTGGCAAAAACCATCTACTCCTGATAAGGATACTGGTGTGCCTGCGGGCAGTAAGAGTGCGGATCTTGCTGGGTGTCTTCCTCTAGATCCTGGCACTTGACGTGTAGTTCTGATGGGCTATGAGCAAACCCGAAAGGTCCCTCATCATCGGAGTCCTCTTGTTCCAGTAAATGCGTAGGTACCAAGGCTGAAACCCTACTTGGAGATGTTACCAATGGTGAAAGGAAAGCAGACTTCTTATGTGCTTTAACCCTCGTCGACGGCAACACGGATGGCATTATCGACTGGGACATAGCTGGCATACTCGCCGACATCAAAGACGGTATCAGCATAGTCGACAGGAGCGTTGACCAAGACATCAATGGAGAAATTCTCATTGACCAGGAAAATGACGACGGCAGAGTCAACGTCGACGATCTCACCGGCAGTAGCATCGATGAAGGAGAGGCGATGGGCGAGGCAACCACGATCGACACGATCGTCGTAGAGGAAGACAACGCCGCAGAGACTGTAGAAGTTGTAGCAGCCAATGACGAAGCTGTACAGACACCTTTAGACACCGCTGTCGATGGTGTTCTCGTCGACTATGTCATCGTCATCGATTTTTCGGATGGCCTCTTAAAGACATGTTTCACCACAGAGGGTGGCGTTGGAGGCTCAGAAACTGCTCTTTTGCTGCGCTCTGAGGAGACAGATCTTTCTTTAGAGTGCCTTTTAGAAGAAACAGAACTCCTGTGAGGAGAACTGGAAGAACTTCCAGCTTTAGAGGACACCAGTTTGGTCTTCTTGTGAGCCTTTTTTGGAAGATCTTCTGAGTGGGGTTGAGGAGATCTGCCTCTTTTCTGTAGTTTTCTGGAGAAAGTTGTATATTTCTCACTGTCAGAACCAGACACTGGATTAGATTTGGACTTCAATTTCTGGAGCCGAATTAGTTGCCTACCCTCCCTGTCTGAGGGTTTTGTTAGAAAAGGTCCTGCAAACTTTGCAGTCAGTGGCTACATGGTCAGGGTAGAGAGACAATAAATACAGTCCCTGTGTGGGTCCTCACAGTGGAGCCTTTTCTTCCCACAGGTCTTACAGGCTCTGAAAAGGCTTTTCTTCTCTTTATCAAAGACGGTGAATTCTCTTCAAAATAGAGTTCCCTTATGTAAAGTAAGAAGACACCTTACTTGCTGTAGGAAATCCTTTTTCTGAAGAAAAATAGCAAAAATGAACTTCTCTGAAGTTTTGACTGAGCAGAGTTCAATGGAGACTCCTGAGCACGATGTGCAGTAGAAAATCTGAGGGAAGGGAGCTCCTCTCAGAAGGGTTCTAGAGGGAGAGAGAAAGCCTGATTGGCTGGGCCTTGCTTTGGTCCTTTTGCTCATAATAAGGATGGGCTACTAAAGTGAAAGCCTTAGGCCTTTTTTCATTGCAGTAGCCTATATGTATAGCTGTTTTGATGTACCGGGGGCTCCCATCTCGACGACGGGGAAGGATTCAAGCATGTGAATCTATGAAAGTTCCAATACTGGGAAAGCGATCTTTGCCATGCATTGATATGTGGAGGCAGGCAGGGTACAGCATGGCGTATGGGATGCCTCCTGAACTGCTGCAGTGAAGTCTCAATAGAGTAACTTCACTGCTGTCGAATTTTAGAGAGCATTTCTCCCTGGCTAACAGCAATGTACCGGTCTCCAAAAATGGAGGTGTCTGGCAGCAATCAGGCGTGCCAGGGTTCCCAGCGGATGTTGGGCTGCAAAAGTGCAGTGTGTGTGTTTGACAATGAGGAGTTTTGAAGAGGTGTCAGCACAAAACAGTATATTGAGCATCTCTTCACATAGTCCTCCAGCTTGCTTGTACTGGCGGAATCTGGTGCTCCCCAGGACGCAAAGATTGTTGTGGTGGGACAGCACTTCTAGGCCTTAGTTTCTCATAGTGATAACCCTTAGGACCTTCTCCACACAGAGCAAGGTGTCACCTAGAGAACACCATAGAGATGAGCTGCTCGCTTTTGGAGCCAACCATCATGTTCCTCCAGTCACCATGTGATGGTGTCTACCCTGTCACACATGGAGTCTAATTGGTTTCGATGGAGGTCAAGCTTTGTTGCTCGCCTAATAAGAGGGTTTTCATATTGGTTGAGTCAGAAGGCATCTCCGAGGATGAGCCAGCCTCGTCCGGCTTCTCAGCACCAGACAGCTCGCTATTCCCCACTGACAACCACAGCTCAAGATACCTGGCCCAACGGTAACCTCACCTCAGGACCAATGACGTGTGCTTACTGTAGTTGTGCCTCACCTGTGGAGAGAGCCGTCCTCGATGCCAAGGCAACCAAAGGCTGCAGATCGGCAGTGGCAGGCCCCCAATGGCACAGGAATGCAGCCACTTGGTCCCACTCACGGCCAGCGGGCATGTAAAGTGCAGTTGCATGGCTGCGGCATGGCAGAGCTCGCAATTTTTGGCCAGTAAACAGGCTAAATGAGATGATCTTCAGCAGGGCATCAACAGGGGAGTGAAGGCACTCAACAGTGAGCCCCAGCTAGCTCAGTGAGGCAGGATGATGGTGGATAATTTTCCCATACTGCAGAAGCCTCATGACTGTAGCCATCTTGCACACCAGCTAAATTATTTATGTCCCATGAAGTACTGACTGAGGCCTCTGCTCTGTTATAAGGCGAGTCTCTAAGCTCCTCTCAGACTAATGCATGATCCCAGGATGTCATTCTATCAAGAATGACACTCCACAATGGCTGGGGCGACATACACCACCAAGGCTGGAGACAATAGTGAATGTGGTATAGATTTGCACTGAAAGCAGTAAAGAAATTCCCCATCAGTACTGTGGAAAAGGATAAGCAGTGATTCTCTGCAGGTGCTTAAAGGTTGCAAATAAATTAAGAACTTTGGTAAACATTAGCATAGGTGCGTTCAGCCAAAAAGGCACATTTACTGCCAATATAGTTCTGATTCCCTGAAGAAAACCCCAAAAAGGTTCACCATCAGGCAAGGATATGAAAGGTTGCATCCTGCAGATCCAGAGTGTGCAATCAAGTATTGCTCTGAAATGCTGCCAAACGTGTGTTCAGAGGCAGCCTATTTATCTTACAAGGCAAATGTTAAATGACTTAAATCCCATGTAGGGGAAAACAAATAAATGCAGCAGCAGTTTTGATTTTTTTTCTTCCAAAGACCAGGAGAGTCACTACGGTGTCCAAGAGTATTTTACTTTTAACTTTCTACAGCAATTCCATGGTAACAGACTGAGGCTGTGGTGTCAGCGACAGAGTCTGGGGAAGAAGACAGCTGCCAGAAATAATAGAAGAACTAAGTCATTGGTGATTTTGGTCAAAAGTAAAGTTAAACTACCTTCACAGGCAGTATTTTTGGTGGATGAATAATCCTCCAGCAGAATCTTCATTTTATGAGTACTACTTCCAGGACTCAGTATGGTCTGTAAAACCTATTCATTAGCAATTAATTTTCATCTTTGCTGGGTGGTGCCATGTAGCTTCAACTGTCAATTTGCCCCTGAACAGGATGTCAATGGTGTACAGTAGGCACCATCAGGCATGCTGGTGCCAGTTCCGAAAACTCACTGCACACGCCATCGAGGCATGTGGTGAAAAATAATGAAAAGAAAGGAAGGCAGTGACTAATCTGCACAAATATTACATAAACACCTGAAATAAGTAAGTATATTTTTCTTATGGATACATTTTCTCACAGATTACTCATCTTATGAGCAAGTCCCAAAGCAGTACGTCTGACAGGTGGGACAGTCGTGCTAGTTAACCCAGGACAATACAAACCAGTTCGGAAAAAAGCACCTATTCTTGCATGCATGCATGCTGTCTTGCCAAAGACCGCAGATCTCGATACAAAGAATGACCTGTTAAATGGTGCATTTGGGCACTTCCTGGGATACACCCCCTGCAGACGTTGACCCTCCTTGGTTGGACATGAAGGAGGCAGAGTAATAGTCTAGCCATGTGGAATGCAGAAACTGCTTTGGGGAAGGATTATCAGGTGCAAAGAAAAATCTTCTCTGGGAAGAAAGGGGACTATGATATATAAACTGATTGAACTTCAGGATCTATGACCCTGCAAAAGAAGAAATTGCCGCTAACAAATGTTTTCAGAGCAAGGAGTCAGACTGTTCAACTGTTCATTGGTTCAAATTGAGATACCCTCAAAAGTCAAAACAAGGTACAAATTCAACTGAATAAAACTGAGTGGGTGGGAAATAAAACCTTATGTACGAGAGGCACTAGCTGTGAAACAGGGAAGGTTGATCATGGCGACATGAAAGTAGACAGGACTGTTAAATAGCCCTAAACAGTAACCAGTGCAAGCCACTTATGCTTTCTAACTCACACCACTTTAAAAAAAACAATCTACTGGCCTGCATGCATTGATTCAGTAGCAAACTACCTTGCAGCCAAGACGATGACCAAAGCAATGTAACTGGCACCACTCTCTCCATGCATGTACTTGCAGCACTTGGGGAATGGGATGGAGGACAAGCTCATCCTGCTAGTCGGCTCTGCATAGGAGAGGAAGACGATCTTGTTTGCCAACAGATCAGCATGCCAAATCCTCATAACACAGCCTATCTCAATCAGAATTGGGAGTGTGGAAATGCAAACAGCAGGCTCAAAGTTCAGCTGAACCTAAAGGTATTTCCCAGAGAACCATTCAGAGTGAAATGTAGAAGGCAACAGTGGAAAGTGCTTTCCGCTCTAAGTCATGGAAAAGAGCAATAAAAGCAAACTTCAATCTGGGGAAAATCACCTCCAGTCCTCTGGTGAACGATGACAGTATTCACCCACACACTGCGGGAGGTTCCCTGTTACTGCACCCACACAAGACAAATTGCTTCCCAACAAAGGATCTATGACCGCAGACAGCCATTCCTGGTAATAAATGGAAGGTGGTGGTGGTGCTGGCCAACACAATGTATATGATGTGCCCGGAGATGGGAAAAAAAAAAAAAAGCCATCAGAAAAAAACGGAACTCTTGCAGCTGGAGCCCCAAAGCCCTGCTTCTGGCATGTCATCCAGATGAGCACTCCAGACCAGTGAGGAAGTGATCAGGGTAGCCTGAGTGTGTATGTGTTTGTGGGACTTGAGGAAACATGAGGGGCTGTTGATAAGGTGAGATGAATGGTTGAGTGCAGATTGTTATGTACAAACTAGGAAGCCTGTACCTGAACCTAAAGACTCCTGTGGTGTTTACAGACATTGCCTCCACCATCTGCCATGAGGAGCCAATAGGACGCACAAGGCCATGAGACCAAAAAAATGCAAGACCTGCAGGGTCATCAGAAGACCTTGAGTAAGACATCTGAATAGTCACCCGGATATCTGATCCTCTGAGAAGGATAAGAAGCCTTAATAAGGGTTTTGTGGACCACTGCCCCATTAAAGGTCAGCAGCTGTATGGGAGTGAGGTGCGATTTCTAGACACGGATGGCAAAATCTAGGTTGCGTACAAATGTCACAGTATGCTGCAGACACTTGGGGCGACTGTCAATCCGAACCGAAGTACTGCAAATGGACAGTGTTGAGACCCCACTTTGAACCTCAAGTAGTGCCTGTGGGTGGAGAGAAGTGGAAGGTTGAAGTAGGAGTCCTAGAGACCCAGGGACACTAGTCAATCTACCATGACCTAAGTTAAATGGTTCTGCAATAAGAAAAAGTTCAAAAGCCAGAGATCCAAGATACCCTTCTAAGAGATTAAGAAATAAAGCAAGTAAATTCACTTGCCTCAGTCTCTCAAAGGCACAACTTCCATGGCCCATATTTTCTGCAAGGCAAGGACTTCTGCCTCCAGGATCAAGTCAGGCATAAGCCAGTAAGCATGCTCTAAAGAATGGTGGTGGGGGCATGTAGTGTGGGGAGGTCTGAGGTGAACAATAGGAGGGTTAGCCAAAACAGATCATGAAGGACCACCGGGTGATCCAGTTGATTCCTCTCCTACTGAGCGACAAAAAGGAAACCCTCACACGGACCAGAAGATGATTTTGTGAAGCAGGGAGCGAAGAAAGATTTGGAGACAGGAGAGCCTCCAGAGGACAGTGGTAACTGGAGCTTCAGGTGTTGCCACCTACATCCATCCATCATCGATAGAAGCAATACATTTGCTGTGACATTTGGATGGGCTGATGCAGTTACTATCAACTGGACTGCGCGACCCCAGAATAACCACAGAACTTCTGATGCTGCTGGTGAACATTTTGTGGAGGGGAGGCCAAGCATGAGGCCAAAGTTGAAGCCCTTGTTTTAATCAAACAATCAATGAAGTAATCTGCATTCCCCTGGAATGGTCCTCTCCCTCAAAGGAAATGTCCATTAGCATAGTTTGGATATCTCACAAAAATCCAGTGGACTGCATCTAAGCATTTTGATGCAGCATGGCAGTCCTAACCACAGATTTTAACATCTGTTTTGATGCTTTTAGGTCATCGCTCATCGGGTAAGGGAATTGTTTTTTATGCTCTGGCAAGCAGACAACCTTAAGTTCTGTTTTGAAGATAATAACTGCCAGACTCTCTGGTAACTGATGGGGGACAGAAAGTGTAGGCCACCCAGAGGAGTCCTAAAGCATCTGGTGATTTGCCTATAGATTGCTGGGCCTGAAATGGGTTACTCCCAGGAAACCCGTAAAAGCCAGAGGAGAACCTGAAAAAGGGGCAATACATATTAGGCTTCATTTTTGGCAGAATCCAAAGTCTGCTTGAATGAATTTCAAACAACTGGTGATAAAAAAATAAGACCTCTTCCAAAACAAGACAAGCAGGTATGAAAAGTCTTCTGGTGTAGTACCTATGCTGCTGCAATTTTACAACTCAAAGTTAATACTGTCATCAGTATTGTAAGGTGGCAGGAAGCGATTATCTTCTAAGACATTATCTTTTGTGTGCCCATAATCTTTAACCTTCATAGAAAATGTATCTAATCTGAAAATTTCCAAGTGGGGAGAGATTTGGACCCTGAGGACGTAAATCTCAATTTGGTTCCTCATTAAAAATTTGCCTTGACCTTCCCCTTTGCCATACAGATGATCCATAGTGGGTGACATCATTAAGGAGTTTTAAAGATGCACTGAAGAAGGGCCTGAATAAACAGTACCATAGCCGTTTTTGACGTTAGAGGGGCTGGGAAGGGTGGGCTGAATAGGCAGGGTCGAATAAGTATTAGGAACAAAATATATTTATCAGTCCCAGGAACAGGACAGCTGTATTCAGGAAGATGGCTTCTACTTTATATGACTTTTTTGTGAGAAGATGTGTTAGAAGAATACTCCCTGGAAGTCAACTTACCTTTGGGAGGTATTGTGCACTTGGCAGTTCTCTGCTTGTGGTAGCAGAAATAAAGTTTGCCTCCCACTCCCCTCAAGGCCTTCGGATGTATAAAGGTACAAGAGTCACAGGCTACAGTGTCATGTCCCAACCCCAGACAACATACAGCAAATGTGGGAGTCCAAATGGGATATCTTCTTCCACCACTGTCTCTAAGGCTTGAAACATTAAGTCCCTTGAGAAGATATTTGACCTAGCCGCTGTCCAACAGCTGAGAACTTCTGTCTTACAGCCACCAAGATAGAGAGGTCCACACCATGTCAATGGAGAAACACAAGAGCACATACTGGTGCCTTATATATCCAACTGACGTCATGTCCAGTTGGTGGAGTCATGGCTGTGTGGCTAGAGTTCCATACAACTCCAGAGCAGGTATGGTGCTGGACACCACTGTCTCAAGAATGTCAATGGGACTTCCTAGCCTCAGTGATGGGGTGAGGTATAGGCTGATTCCCAATCCCTCTACCCAGTGAAGTTTCTCCTCCTTGGCTGAGAGAGCAAAACAAAGGAAAATGGGATGCTGCAGGATGCTCGAGTGATAAGACACCAGAGCTTTAGAAGACTGGCCTCAAGCCAGTGCCTAGATGGAGTCAGCAATATGCTACAGGCTGTACGGTCTTGCTCAAGTTCTCACATGTACTGTAAAATGTCTTCATGCAATCCAATAAGTGGATTTTTGCAATGCATCCATTGAGGAAGCTATGGCACAAAACGTTGAAAGATCTTCCTCAATGCTTTACACTTATTGGGTAGCTCTAGAGGAGGTAGTAAGTATTCTTGAACCTAAAGCTCCTCACTGGTTAATAGTGGGAGACCAGATTTTGCAGACACAGGGATCGTTTACCCACCAACTACTTGTGCGTAAGTGCCTGGTAACTTAGAGTGGTTCTTTACATCTTTTACCCATCAATAAACCAGGGGGTTGTCTGAAGCACCTACCCTCCTGATAGCTTTTGATCTCACTGGATTCTAGGGCAGGCCTTGCAGGGGCGACAGACAGGTTCCTGGCACAGATGAACCTGCCCCGATTACGGCAGGGTCACATACTAGACTTGGAAGAGAATATTACAGTTGAGGAGCTGAGTACTGCTATTAATAGATCTAGGGCCCTGGGAGAGAACAGGTTCGACATAGAATCACATCAGACTTATGTCAACCTCTTGAGGGATAAATAGCTGGAAGTCTTTATGAAGGCAAAAGATAAGGGACTCATGCCGGCATCCTCACAAGAGGGGATTGTTTGCCTTACGTTGAAGCCGAGAAATGATCCTGTGTACCCCTCCTCTCATAGGCCCCTGACCATGCTCAATTTGGATCTTAATATATTATGTAATCTGCCAGCGTCGCAGTTGCAGGTAGTAATCCCTGACTTGGTAAATGACGACTAGTGTGGCTTTATGCTTGGATGCAGTACCACCCATAATTTGTGAAGACTAGCACATGTTCTACATGACGCTATCGGAGTAGTTGAGGAGTTGGCCTTGGTCTCCTTCGACCTTGACAAAGCTCTTGACATGGTGGAATGGAGATATCGGATGGGCGTTTTGAGGGGGATGGGATTTGGGCAGAAATCTTCACCTAGTTGCAGCTTCTGTACACTGAGCCCTCTATCCGCATCAGGCTGGGAGGTGACCTCTCGGTGCCATGGGTAGCCAGTAGGGGAACCAGGCAAGTTTGCCCCCTTTCATGCCTCGTCATTGCAATTAAGCCCCTTGCTTTACTGTTAGGTAGGGATTTGGAGCTCTGCGGGATCCAGGTGGATGATGTGACATCTTGTCTCTGTGTGAGGATGATTTGTTAGCTTATGTTCAGTCCCCAGCTAAGTCAGTTCTGCTCCTGATGCAATTACTGGGAGCTGTTGGTGAGGTCCCGGGTCTAAAAGTAAACATTTGCATATCTCTCATATTCCCACAGGGGAAGTTACCTAGGAAACATCTTGATCAGCTACCAGACACAGGGCTCTGCTGGGAGACAGGAGGATTTAGATATCTGGGGCTATGGGTCATACACATCGAAGCACAACACAAGCTCAGAAATGTGGACATGTTTGTACAAGGCCTCGAGACCTCAATTGCAATCTAGAACGGGCTTCCTCTCGCTGAGATGGGTACAGCAGCCATTGTAAAGATGGTCTTCCTCCCACGCTGTCTAAACCTCGTTCAAAACTCACTTTTCCCACTTGAACCAAGGTTTTTCAAGAGGTTAAACAGCCTGCTGATTTCCCTAGCGTTGGTGGGCAAACACAGTAGCATGGCACTGGCAGTTCTTAAGAGAGAAATGGAGGATGGGCAGCTAGCAGTCCCAGATATACAGCTTTATTATTATGCAGCACATTTACTACATGCTGCCCATTGGCTGGTGGAGCCAGACAATTGGGAGAAGGGGCTATTGGGGACAATACCAGGAGAAGACACCAAGGCACGGCTATTGATGCAAAGGGGTAGATCAGAATGTCCGGTGCCACATATAGCAAAAATCACTGCAGCAATCTGGGAACAGGCAGTCCAGAGTGTTCTCTTTAGAGCCCATTTTAGCAGAGAGTTAAAGATATGGGACCTTGCACCCATTTCGTACTATGGATGTGGACATGTCCATGCAACTTTGGCGGGCCTGGAGGTTGCCAGGTGATGGGAGACCTGTATCCCAGTGAAACATTTATCACCTTCCAGGATGACCAGGTATCCTTTGATGTGGGCCCTGGTCAATTCCTACAGTATGCTAAACTAGAGTGTGTGGCAAGAGAGTTAAGGACTGACTTTCCCTCTGTGCCACTCCCCTCAGAGGTACTGGATGGACTAAAGCAGGAGGGCCGACATTTGATTACGCTTTTTTACAGGGCCCTAAGGGGAGACATGTTTAAGTATCTATTGGTGGTCCATAGGGCCTGGGAAAAATACCAGGAGGAACCTATTGCTAAGGCTGACTTGACTAGTGCATCTGCCCTACTATACACGGTGTCATGCAACAACAGGTTCAAATTGTTGCACTTCCATTTCCTACACCGCTCCTATATTACACCTTATAAGTTAAACAGGACAGATCCTGCCAGAGACGCTAAGTGTGCACGCTATGGGGTGCCAGGTGCCACCTTCCTACATCTTGCTTGTGAATGTGTAGGAGTCTAGTCCTTCTAGAGACGAGTGGTACCGCATATTGAGGAAGCCACTGGACTGGTGATTCCCTTGACACCTCTTACTTGTTTATTGGGTGCCGTGAACAAGACCAAAGGCTGGAAAATCCCATATAAGCTCACCCAACTAGCTCTTCTCCCGGCAAAACACTTTGTGGCCATCCACAAGCTAGAAACAGGAGCCCCTCTGGCTAAGCGGTGGCTGGGAGACCTGTGGGAGTAGCAGAAGAGCAGCATGTAGGGTTGTTCCAATCTGATGAAAGGGTGGCAGAGGAGATTGGGCTCTGGGCACAGTTGCTTGAAAATTTTACCAGAGTTGAGGATTGGAGCTCAGAGGGTGGCTCTTACGTAGAGGGTTGACTAACTTAGGCAATGATAATACAACTAAATATGTGACGGCCAATTGAGGTAATGTGCTGCTGCTTCCCATGTTCTTGGTTCCTTCAACACCCTGCTCCTGCCAATTTACATACCATACTGATGTTATAATACTTGACATTATGAGGGTAATCTTATCTGTATCAGTGGATGTGTACCTCTGAGGAAGAAAGTGTGCCGCTGATAATCTGCACTGTATGTTAAGGTTGTACAGTTTGTCTAAAATCAATAAAACAGTTAAAAAAAAATCTCACTGGATTCAGTGACTCAATACCACTGTAAACCCTTAAGTGTCAATAATACATGATTAATAACAAAAATAAGAATATACAACAGTAACAATACCAACAACACAAATGAAAAAAATAACATGCACCTTATAATTTCCCCTGCACCCGGTGAACCTGCTTGAGGTTCACAAACCCGATAAAAGCAAAGGTTTTAGGTCTCAGTTTGGATCATGAAAAATAAAGGGACACTCAGTGTACTATATTTGCAGTTCAGCCAAGTCAATGATTTGGCTGTTCATTTTCACACACAAAAGTGGTCTCTGCAAAAGCCATCCACTAGTCATTTTTTCATACCCTTGATCTTTCAGTTTAATGTACTTTTATTTGCCCAACTGATTTTTTTTATCGCTACTTTGCTAACTTATATAACGTTTAATGTTGTTGCTAAGTCTTTCTAAATGATCAAATGCCCTAGAATTTTGAACAAAATAGATTTGTAATTTTTCATTAAGTATTATTTACTTAATATCATTCTCCATATGTAAAAAGGTCAAGCTCTGGTGTAGCTCTGAATTGTGAATTTACCATATAATTTAGTGCTGCTATTAGCAGAAATAATTAACCAACCCCACTCAAATTTCGATCCTTGCAGCACTTAAGCCACAAACTGGGTTATCACAAGAGTCATACATCATAAGTCACCTGTTTCATAGCGCCACGAATCTTATTTGAGACTGCTCCGAAATCGCACAAGGTAGAATGAAATGTCGTAAATAACCTCAGTAAGCTTGTGTGGCTAGGACACCATTTGACAGCAGAGGTTCACTAGGACTTTAGAAATATTCAAGAGTATCATCCTGATCTCCGAAAGTCGAACAGCTTGTAGGGGCAAAGGAATCCATTACCATCATGTCTTCTTTAGAGGAAGGTCCTTGGATTGAAGAAAGGAACAAGCCTATAGTGCATGTGCGAGGTAGGGTATCTGTAGGGTAGATAGTTCTCTATTTTCTAAAGAGACATTTATGCGGAACCAGGCAATGTTTCCATTTGGTGGCCTAGAAGGTGCTGAAATACTCAGTGAAAGAAAATAATGTAGAATTGTAAGGAATGCAGCTCTGCTATGGCAGGTTCCACTCTAAAAGGACAGCAACATTCACCTTACCACACTACGTATTTGTTTTAGAAAGACAAACTTACTCCCTTAGGGGAAAAAAATGCTACATGCATGAACACTTGAACATGAAAGAACTTACTTTAAATGAGTTAAAACAGCAGGCAACATTTCAGCAAGTTCGTCCATCGTAGGGTACTGGTACCTGAAAATGTAAGTCAAATTACAGTCAGAAGCAATTACAACACAGTGGGTGATAGGGAAAAATAAGGAGCTTGTTTTGATATAAACTGCAACAAGGAAATGTGGGCATAAGAGTGAATATTAACAAGACCTCTAAATCAAAACATCTACAATTATCAACTAGTTGATACAATCTGGAGGTGTCAGGCGTCTACAAAAAAAAAAAAAACTACCACAAAGCAAGTTCACTCTGGCCAGTGTCAATTTATCCCCTTTCGAAATACAACCACGAAACAATGCACATTTTTGATTTAGGACACCCATAATTCTTAAATCCCAAAGGCTTCTGAGAGCTTAAATGCCAAAAAGGTGAGGTTGGAGGGTGGGCTTAAAATAGCTAGGTGGCATTTGGACTTCCGGTTGAATCCTCCTTGCTGCTGGTTTGAGACTCTACAGTCTGACAGAACGGGTCTCCTGTTGAAGAACGATGTGGTACCTCTGACAGAAGATCCAGTGCGAGGTTTGAATACCCGGCTCTAATGGACTAAAGAGAAGCACCTCTTGCTTATTCTCCTGGTTGGCTATAGGAGGCCATCTTTCCTTTAAGGGCGTTGGTGATGGCAACCTTGCTTACACTGCCCCCTACATTTGTGGATAGCTCAACCGAGGGCACTGGCTTGATCTGTGGTGCCTGTAGACCAAGGTGAGGGGCCTGATTTTTCTATACTCACTGTTGCTTAACCGAGACTCTGGCGGTCTAGGAGAGGATTGTGCAGCAAAAGGAGCCAGGGCAGTGAGGCCCTGAAGAAACAACTCTTAGGGGCAGAGGACAGGCCTGGATCACCCACCTGGCTCCACACTGCAGACACCCTCATGTTACATGAGAAAGCCAGGAAAATTATTAGTTATACCAAAGTAAGTAAACTGCACTAGTTCGGTTTAAACACCGACTTACAGTATGTAGGAAAAGAGGCGCCAGAAAGAGGATTTTTTTCATCATAAGAAAGACTTCCACTAGAGTGGATGATTACTCTAGGTGACAGGACACGTTTGCAGCCTACTAAGGAGTTGCACACAGACCTGGTGCTGGGAAACAGTGAAATCAATGGAACTCCCTCTGAAGCATCCACAAGAGACAGCACTGTGACGCTGGAACTATCTCTGGCAATATGAAGAGAGAAAAAATGAGCACAATACAACAAAAAATGATGTCCCTATGCTCTACCAGCCTATTTGTTTCTTGACCTATAACCTGATACACTGATACGCTTGCACATCAGTAGAATCTGTTGGAAATCATTAAGTAACTAGTGGCTAAAGGAGCAGCAGTATGAGTAGGGTTTCCAGCGAAGCTAATCATGGAACATGAAACCTTGCGTTATGTTCTCACAGGTAAACTAGACGAGAACCATCCTGGTAAGCTTGAAAGACATCTTTGGGTAATCATTAACAGTATCAGAATATTGTCTTGTATCAGACATGATCGGGGCACTGGGAGCTGGAACCTGTCACCTTGGTGAAGCAGGAATAGTTTAGTTACTCTGCCTCCAGGACAGGAGAAGCAGTAGGATTGGGAGTTTCATGGTAACTTGGTTGCTGTTTTAGCATTAGACTTGTCTTCCTGCTACTTTTTCCTCTCCTCTGGCCACTGAGGACCATCATAATACTATATATTTTTTAACATTATCGGTAAATGCTCATGGAGTTACGATAATCTTTATTTATCAAAGTAACAGTCGTGAAATGAGGGAACGTTTATATTTTTGTGACCTTGAAGTAATTGTTTGAAATGATCTGTACCAACTATGATTATAAAGATTTAAAACAAATGCAAAAAATGTACTTAACTCTGATTTCGAAGTACATATTGCAAAACAGAAGACAGTTTTGATTTTCACATTGTCCAATTATTCAGATTATGATACATTAACCGTTGCACTCGAGAGAAATCAACCACCCTCGTTACTGACTAGTGTACCCTATAAAGAGCCACTAGGCAGAGCTACCCAATGTCCACTATTAAATGCACTCTCACTCTTAAAATGCAGCAAGTGGCGAGTGAGCCCAGCCTAAACTTTAAGTAGAGGGCTTTTGTAGAAGGAGGATCTATCTCATTCATGAAGGCCCAGAAGGAGGAAAGTGGCTTAAAAGTTAGAAAGCGTTCGGTCAAGAACCCCAAGCCTGACTATTTGGACACTTTTCTCCTTATGCTCCCAGTAAATAAACTTCAGCTTTTTTGTTGCAGAGGATATGATGGCATTTGGATCTGACCAGTACTCTTGCAATCCCAGGGAACAGAGGAACCGTTTTACATATTTCAGTCATAGCAACATCACCCCTCCCTGCTGCTTATCCATGACATTTTTTAGACCCATCGTATAGTGTGCAAACTCGGGTGTAGACTAACCTCTCAGCCAGTATAAGATGGGTTTAAGACAAACTAAGGGGTCTATGGACCGAATACCAAAGTCTTGCTTAAACACAAGTGGGGAGCTTTGAAGGAGTTTAAGTGATGCTCTCAGGAATTAGTTTTCTGCTATTTCTGATGTGTTTACATTACTAAAGCCTCAAAGTTCTGAACTGTATATTGCAGCAGCAGCCGCTTGGGCCAACCAAACTTCAAGAAGATAGATTGGAAGTCTTGTTTGCAAATTTTAGGATAGTGGCCGCCCTTACAATTCAATATGAGTGTTTTTTGTAGCTTGGTTAATACAGGTGTTTCCGCTAGCTAAACTGAAACCAAGAATCAAAATCGAGCACTCTCTCCAGCTCTTCCCTGACTAGGATTAGTACCCCTTTAAATCCTCTATGAGGGTGAATGGACAAACTTAGTTTTACTTGCATTGATTACCAAGCCATGATCCGAGCAAAATAAATTAAGCTGTGTCAGAAGAGTCTCAAAGCCTTTAGGAGTTTTGGATACTAGCAAAGTATAATCTGCGAACAACAGTGCTGGTACCTTTGTGCCCCCAAGTACTGGGGAATCTTTGTCTCAACCTATTTGGTAATCTATGCAATCATTAATTAACAACAAAAGCAGCGTGGGCACAAGTATGCATCATTGCCTAACTACCTTATCAAACCTAAAAGGACCAGTAATTTCCCATTTGTTCCCATTGTTTCGATATTTAGCTAACTTTCCCGATTCGAAATACGGAGCGAAGAGGAAAGCGTCCGAACCCGATGGTGGAAAGAAAACAGTCGAAGATGGAGTCGACGTCCATGCGCAATGGAGCCAAAAGGAGGGAGTCCCTGGGTCTCGTGACTCGAAAAGACTTCTTCGAAGAAAAACAAATTGTCAGAGTCATAGAACATACATATATAACCAGAATCACTGAAGAAAAAAGATCATGCAGGAGAGATAGAACCCTAGATAAGCAATACACATGATAAAAGAACATCACCTTGACCAGAAAATTTAGAAATATCACAACCTCAAAGGAAGAAACAATGCTATACAATGTGCGCAAAGAATACTGGGCTGGCGGCAAAAGGGATAAAAGAGTACAACAGCTCACCATTACTGGAAAAGATGTCTTAACACTGCTTGTCCTACCGCCATATCACCTTGCTGAGTTTCCTCTAAACAGTAATGTTTCGCGAATGTACAAGTTGACTTCCAAGTGGCTGCCCTGCAGATGTCCTGGATGGGCACTCCTGCAAAAAGCACCATGGATGTAGCCATTTTCCTTGTTGAATGCGCACGCGCTGGATTCTGTTATGGTTTTCCTGCTGCTGTATGACAATAGTTAATCGCAGAGGTTATCCACCTTGCAATCCCCTGCTTGGACAATGCTCGGCCTTTATGCGGAGCACTAAATGCCACAAATAGCTGGTTCGATTGTCTACATTGCTTAGTTCCATCGAGATCAAATTTTAGGCACCTCTGAACGTCCAATGAATGCAGAGATTGTCCTGCTGGCATAGATGGATTTGGGAAATATAAACCAGCCAGTGGTACTGAAGACATATGGAAATCTGAAGGAACTTTAGGTATACATTTTTGGGTCTGTTAAAAAAAAATTACCTTGTCTCTCTTGAAGTGCAAGAAAGGGTCTTGGATACTGAAAGCTTGAATCTCGCTCACTCTTGTGGCTGAGGTAAGAGCGAGAAGGAGAGAGACCTTCCAGGATAGAAATTCCAAATCCACTTTGTGAATTAGCTCAAACGGTGGTTTCATTAATTGAGACAAGACCAAATTAAGCAGACACGGTGGAGGAGGAGGCCTGACTGGAGGGAAAGACCTGAACAGTCCCTTAACAGCTTTAGGACCCTTGTGACCCACAAAGGAGGTACGTTGTCTGCACGTCTGTAGCGGGAAGGAGAAGATAAGGCAGTATTTGCTGTGGCGATGAATAGAAAGGATGCACCTGAGCTTGTGTACACCAGGAGTAAAACCTCCTCCACTTCAGACGATAACATCTGCTGGTCCTCTCAGCTGCAGCCCTGGCGAGGATGACTCTACAATCTGAAGGTATATCTAGATGCGCAAACTCATGTTGTTCAGGAGCCAGGCTGTGAAGTGAAGCCAGATCCAGGTGGGGAATTTGGCCCTCGCTCATTGTTAGCAGGGAGGGCATCAATGGTAGAGGGATGCTTTGGTTCTGCGAGAGGAGAAGGAGCTCTGTACACCAAAACTGGCGAGGCCATGTCGGAGAAATCAGAAGGAGCTTGCAGCGTTCAATCTTGATCGTCGCCAGAACCCTCGGTATTAGGGGAATGGGAGGAAAAGCGTAAGCATACATTCCTGAGTATGCCATGGAAAATGCATTCCCCCAAGAGCCCTGATGGTGATCCCAACTTGCAAAGAATCAGCATTTCGCATTCTGCGGGGTGGCGAAGAGATCCAGGTTTGCTTCACCCCATAGGCAGCAGACTTGATTCAACACTCCTTGATCCAGCTCGCATTCGTGGTTGGATGATCGAGACCTGCTCAGAGAATCCGCTATGATGTTCTGTACGCCTGGGAAATGTTCAGCTCGAAGGTTTATCTGCTGGCTGATAGACCATTCCCAAATGCGCTAAGATTCTCTTGATAAGAGCAGAGACCTGGTTCCTCCCTGCCTGTTGATATAATGCATTGTTGTAGTGTTGTCCGTCCTAATGAGTACTGACCAACCTTTTATTTTTGGAAGAAAAGCACAAAGCGCTCATCGAACAGCTTTCAATTCTAGGTAATTGAAGTGAAAGACCTGATGTGGTTTCCATTTGACCGCGACTCGTAGGTGCTGGAGGAAGGCACCCCAACCCTCAAGAGAAGCGTCTGTCGTAATTACCTGAAGCTTGTTCGGTGATAGAAAGTCCCCTCAATAAGTGAGACTCCTGAGTCCACCAAGTTAGAGGTGGTATCATGGGCTTCGTTATTATGATGACATTGCCGAAAGACCCCCTGGACTGGGTCTACTGAAGGTCTAGCTGCTCCTGTAGGGGCCTCATTCTGAGACGACAGAATGGTACCAGTGGAATGCAGGAGGACTTCAACCCTAACAGGGACTTGAAGAGGCAAACTGAAACATACTTTCTTTTTCATAAGTGCCTCACAAGGGATATGAGCTCTCTCCATCTGTCCTCTGTAGGAGTTGCATTGGTGGAAGTGTCCAATATCACCCTTAGAAATGTTCTCCTTCTTAAGGGCTGTAAGGCTGACTTGTCGCGGTTGACTGTTAACCTAGACTCGTGAACAGCTCGATGCAAGCGCATGTGGACTTCAGTGCCTGAGACCTGGACTTGGCCTTAACCAGCCAATCGTCCAGACACGGGAAGACTTGGTTCTGCCTTCTGAGGATTGCTGCTACTGGAGCCAAGCACTTGGTAAAGATTCTGGGGGCCGATTTCAGACCGAAGTGTAACGCTTTGAACTGGAAATGGTCTCCACTACTATAAATCTGAGGTATTTCCTTTGGGAAGGGGGGGGTTAAATGGAGGCATGGGCATGCAAAATTTCCAAATACATGGAAAGAGCATACACTCCAAGGGACCCCTTACAGATCTGCAAGTACATTTTAAGACAGCCCTGGGACCTCCTCTGAGCAGGGGACATTTGGCACTGCAGCAAGTAATTGAAGCTGGCAAATGGACAGGTAGGTACCACTGGGAGAAAGGCTTGGTGGTGATGTGGTCTGCTGCAAGTGTGGAAGAGCCACTAAGAGCGGCCTGGTGCTGGTGCATGAGGAAGTCACTGGGAGAGCAGACTGGCAGTGAAGTGATCCATTAGTAGTAAGTTTTTAGTGGGCGGTTGCTTGACAGATTACACAAACAGATTGTCAGCCCTGTGCCATCAGGCTGCAAGGCTATTGCCTGCGGAAGCATGGGAAAGGAGAAGGCTAAGACTCTTGTATAAAAGGAGAACCGCTAACTACACACTGAGCAGTGTAGGGGCGGCTGGTGCAGGGTCCAAGAACTAAGTGTGAAGATCAAGACAGAGGCTAGACTGATACCAAGTTTGGGGTGCAGCTAGGGCGGGACTACCCATGGAAGTGTGGTGACCTAGCAAGAGTTTGTAGCTGATCTGAGTGGGATGATACCTAGGTCTGCAGGAGTCTATTGAGCAAATGCCAGGAGTAGAGAAAACAAGGAGGCCTAGGTAAAAAGAGTATGGCTGCACAAGTGATCACTGAGCAAGGGGAGAGACTGTGGTACACATAGGTCACTCTCTGTCGCTAGAAGCACATCACAGCAGGAACTACTGGAGGAGCAAACAGCAATGTTGTGCACCTAAAAGAATGTCAATGCTACCTAGAGAGTGACAGAAGTGTCTCAATGCTCGGGACCCCAATCAAGATAGGGAATAGAGAGGCATATTGAAGCTGTGCGACCTGGAGGCACGGGACTTGAACTAAACCAGAGGTCCCACTGAGGCCAATCAATACAACAGAAAGAATAATTTTTACTTGAGCCTCACACGTGATGGAAAAACCTTGGCACCCATGGGGAGAGACAGCGCTCTAAAAGCATCACAGCAAACGAAAATAGTTCAATACATCAGGGAAATGTACGATGGCAGAGCACTGGAAGGTGGGAGTGGAGTGAGAAAACACTAGTGCTCCATGAAACTATAAGACGAGAGCCACACAATCTCACCTCAAAGTGGACCTTTCCAAGGTCAGTGAGGAATCGTCACAGGAAAAAAAAAAAAAATGTTGCAGAACTGAAGTTTAGTTTGAGGCGAGTGACTTTAAGGCCAAAGTTAATTCTTTCTGATGTAAAATACCTTCTGGACATTAGACTCAAGGATGTTGAGGGCAGGTCCTACTAAAATATTCTGTGATTTATTAGATACCATGAGCTTTACTATGGGGACACCAATGAGCTGTTCCTGGAAAGGTGGCTCAGTAAGACCCTGACACTAAACAGACTATCAACAGCTTTGTAAAGAGACAGCCAACTGGGCCCTGGCTCCCTCTCCTCAACCGTGGGCCCCCGCAAGAGCCATAATTGCTCAAATACTCAACTACAGGGACAGAGATGTTAAAAAAAAAAAAAAAAAAAAAAAAAACATTCTATGGTGAAGCAGAAGCTCAAATCCATGAACTTGAAATGTATGTACCAGTTTTCTGCAAAGCAATGAGTAATACATTGGTAGAGGCTACACTTACTCAGACTGGAAATAGTATGACAGTGACACAAAGTTCAGGATCTACATCCACTGAAAGAAAGAAAAACAACCACTGAACAGACCAGCCTTTCAGAATAGCAGGATAATGAGACTGACCTTGAATATTCCAAAAATGTAAGGGCAAGGAGACGGCACCCTTTTATCAGCGAGCTGGCATGGACTTAAGGAGCTGCATATTTGACGCTCCCAAGAGTATGATGGAGGACTCTCTAGATCTGAACACCAGTAACAATCTGAATGAGGCAGCAGAGGAGCGCACGAGGGGGAAACTTAACAGGAAGTCAGACATTGCTACTAGTGGTGCAATAGATGGAGGGATCACAGCGTCGGTACAATTGCTAACAGGGTTATAGTTGTGAATGCAAGGGGACTAATATTTAAGCAGTTTTATTTATGGTATATATATTTTTTTTTATGGGTGTGGGGTTATTGCCCATCGCACGTTAGAGCATCAGTCAAAAAAAGGGGGCTTGAAAACCCAGAAAGGGAAGGAACATTAAGGGGCTAGAAATGGGTAGGCCATTGGACCACTGGAGGACTAGATGGGACAGAGTAGGGAAGCTATGGAGGTGGTCTTCCTGGAACAAAAATGATCTTGGTCCCACTACCAGGCAACGGAGAGCCACCTAGGAGTCACAAACCACTAACAAATTTTGTGAGGACTATTTAGTGAGGATACTAGTTTGTTTTTCTACGAATAAAATACTTAGGAGCATGGGAAATGAGCAGGCTAAACTTGTGCCTGTAGCAGGGACAACAGGGAGACACTAGTTCATTTGTTTCCTTCCGAGTGTTTACCTGGGTGGGGGATATTCGTATGACTCTATAGACATTGCAGACGCTATGTATAGGCAACTGTCAGGACTGCTTACCGCACGTCGTCAAATCGTACGTAAAGAGAAATGGGCAAGGGCATGAAAGGCACTGTGACCACAACTAGGTAAGTACAGCCTAACAAACCTATGGTAAATCCAAAGAGATGGGCAGAGGCTTGAAAATGGTTACATGGAATGAAAGCATGCCTAATGGCTTTGTGAAAAGGTATAGGGTTCATACATTTCTTAGGAGGTATACAATAGAGATCACATTCCTGCAAGAAGCCCTCCTCACAACTAGAAGAAAGTAAGGTGAAGAAAAAGTGGAGAGGTCAGTTCTCCTCCACATACTCTGCTTAAGTAAAAGGCTTGTCAGTTTGGGTGACATTGACGTACACAATTTTATGTTTCTATTCAAAACCAGACAGAGGGGAGATATGTACTGACTCATAGATAGGGCAGAGGTGTCCCTCATTCATTCATACACACTGAATAAGGACAGAACATACGTCTGATCCATAATCGAACTAGTGATAATTCACATCAAAATTCCCATGATATGGTTAAGGTATTTTATTCTTGATGAACTTGGCAAGACACCTAGCCAGAACATGGTTGAAACCAAAAATGCCCAGGCACTGCCTGAGGTTGAGCAGGATGGACTTTTGGAAAGTGCTTCATCTGACTGAGGAACTACTCGTTACTCATACAATGCAAATATTAGACTATTCCTCATTTATCACACAGAGCTTGATTCACAAAGGGCCTTTGCACACTTGCCAGAGGCTCTGCAGTCGTGGGGGAGTCTCCACAGTAGTGGGGGAGAGGGGGAGTCTCAGCAATGAGAATTGTCATTGTTGAAAATCCGCTCTGAGTGCAGAGCGGAGGCACTTTTAATCAGGCCTGCAGTACTTAGGGTAAGAAATATCGGTTGCACCATACTTGGGTAGATTCCTCTTGCATCATCCCCCATTGATAACATAATACAGTGGTGAGAAAAGAAATACCTTAACCCCCAAATGGTAATCAAATTTGGAGACACTACAGGATGAAACCTCATCCAAATGTCAACAGGCACATATTGAGAACATTGGCATGCTAACCACTAGAGCTCACAAACGGGAATCGCTAAAGATAGTCTTGAGGGGAGAATGTATAGGTGAAATAATTGGAACCAGACAGTAACTACAGCATAACTTGACTAAACAAATGAGAGATTAGTAAAGCTGCAGAGAGAACACCCTGAACGTGAAGTAAGGCAAACCTGGGACATATTCAATAAACTGACCCATCAGGAACACAGGCAGAAGCTACATAAAGAAGGGGATAAATACATGAGAATACTGGCCACTCCGTTAAAGAGGGAGCAGCCCTGTACAGGCCAGGCAGGAATACAGCATCATCTTAGACCATATCAATTAGACCCTTTTAGCAGTAGTTAGCAAATGTATATAAATGGCAAAGAAAAAAAATAATTAAAAAAAAAAAAAAATGACAAAATGCAAACAGATTAAATTCTTGAACATTTACTACCAACACTTACAAAAGACTAGGTAGTCCAGTCAGAGGTGGAGCTCCCAAAAGGATAGTTAGTTGAGTCCATATAAGAGATACCAAAGGGAAAAGCATCTTGTGCTGATGGCCTTTACCTCAAAGAGTGTGAGACATTGCTGAAGCAAAGTTGGACACTACATCTGCTGGTATCCTCTTCCAAAGCCATGGAAGGGGGAAAACTGCTGGGGGGACTGCCCCACTGGCAGAGCCAAACCTATGGAGCATGTGGTGGCCTTAGTATGTTTACAGTGTCCCATGGCTGAGCTTGCATGGTCTCAGAAGAGAAGAGTGCAATCCAACGGCATGTCTTTGTGTGACAGCTGAATACCTGCCAGTTCTCTTCCAGTGAAATCCTCAAAGTCATAAGCACTGAATAGTCCCTCCCATGGGCGGGGATCCTGGAGCACTTTTAAACAGAATAGATGTATGTATAACCATCTTTTTACCACAACACTTCATCTATAGGATTTCAGTCTAAAGAAGGCTAAAAGTAGGCAGATTTCATTTATGTTTTATATTAAAAAGAAGCCAGTTGCATAGACAAGTGGCACTATAAAAGTGTGACCACTGAAAATCTTTCACAAACCTTTTTAAAAGGAAAAAGGCAATTATTTATTGCTACCTAAAATCATAGAATAGAAAATTGGCACTGCCTTTAAGAACAAACCTCACAGTACCCCCTGTATCCCATCATGCCTTACATGTGACAGTTAAGTCAGGTCATTTCTTGGTGAAGCAGTTGCTGAGAGCTGTAATAGATCTGGTTTGGGGAGGCGGGAGGGTTGCTTATGACTGTTGAGGATTCCCCTGGAAGAGAACTAGGATTACAGGTGAGTAAGTTTTCCTTCTCTTCTAGGGGACCATCATCAATAGTCAAAAGCACTAAAAAGAATAGCAAGACCATCCCACAAAGGGGGACATGAAATACAAATAGCTTCAACCATCATCGAAAACTTTCAAAGAAGTTTCTTTCACCCATTCCATGCTGAGGACGGCTGGGAGCAGTCGTCTGCCACAGTGCTTGTATGCTGACGACAGCTCCCGGCCGTCCTCGCTCACAAGTCAGGAAATCCCTCTAGTGTGAGCACCAGAGGGATTCCCGGCTTCAAAACACAGCCTCGGAAGGTGGGGAATAGCTTTCCCACCTCCATGGCTGTTTTTAGTTTTCAGTGAAATGATGATGAGCACCGAGGTATGCGGGAGCAGTATCGTTGGAAATAGGAGAATCTCTTTTCAATGGTACCCCTCCCCAGTGGATCCCTGCATGGGGATCACCACAGGAGGGTGATCCCCAGGCAGGTATCCACCCACTAGGCACCAGTAAGAGGGAGAGGACCCTTGAGGAAGGGCTTTTTCTCCCCCATTAATTTTTGGGACAATGCAGTCTTTCTGCTCCCCTCACCCCTTGGGGGACAGAGGACTGTTTGGAGCATAAGCCCCTGATCTGCACCCCCCTCCCCCCACCGGGGCAGAAAGTGCACTAGGCACCAGGGACAAATCATAATTATAATGTATAAGGGCAGGGGCTGCCCAAAATGGGCATGCCAATGCCCCATCCCAAATATAAATGAGCACTGTGAGAAAGTCACCAGTTTGGCGTGTTCACCTCAAAATTTGTGACTGACACCGATGGTAAATGACCCAGACTCCGTCCTGGGCTCTGTTTAACAAACAGGGGGCCAGTGCTTTGAATAAAAGGTATATGTTCAAATGAGAATATTATAATTCCAGTTTGCAATGCCAGACCCTGTAAGTCCCTTGCAGATAACTGGGCAAGGGGGAATTGAACCTTCCTATAAGTCCCTAGTATGCAACATAGGATGGAAGTTTAAAGGGCTAGCAAATTTTCTGCACTGGAGGGTGATCCCCAGGCAGGTATCCACCCACTAGGCACCAGTGAGAGGGAGCGGCCCCTTGAGGAAGGGCTTTTTCTCCCCCATTAATTTTTGGGACAATGCAGTCTTTCTGCTCCCCTCACCCCTTGGGGGACAGAGGACTGTTTGGAGCATAAGCCCCTGATCTGCACCCCCCTCCCCCCACCGGGGCAGAAAGTGCACTAGGCACCAGGGACAAATCATAATTATAATGTATAAGGGCAGGGGCTGCCCAAAATGGGCATGCCAATGCCCCATCCCAAATATAAATGAGAACTGTGAGAAAGTCACCAGTTTGGCGTGTTCACCTCAAAATATATGACTGACACCGATGGTAAATGACCCAGACTCCGTCCTGGGCTCTGTTTAACAAACAGGGGGCCAGTGCTTTGAATAAAAGGTATATGTTCAAATGAGAATGTTATAATTCCAGTTTGCAATGCCAGACCCTGTAAGTCCCTTGCAGATAACTGGGCAAGGGGGAATTGAACCTTCCTATAAGTCCCTAGTATGCAACAAAGGATGGAAGTTTAAAGGGCTAGCAAATTTTCTGCACTGGAGGGTGCACTGATGTGTGCCTGCTGTCCTATTAAAGGCAGCCCTGCTTTGCAGACTAAAACATAGGCAAAATTGACTTCGGAATTAAAAGTTACTTCCAAAGTATTCATTTACCTTATTCTTACATACAAGTCTCCCCAAGATGCCCCAGGGGTGGGGTGCCATGTAACTATAAGCATGGACATTATATGTTATATATGCCCTGGTGAGGGGAAAACTGCACCTTTTCTTTTTCCCCCATTGTAGAAAGACAGCTCCATAGGCTACAATGTAAATGTGTTTCATAAGTGTAAGTATGTGTGGGGAAAAACATAAAAATCCTAAGTTGACTCAAATAAATGGTAATGATAAATGCAACAATATGCCATTGTTGAATATATCAACACTTATACAGGAAAGAAGTTATAAGACTTTCTTTTATGTAAGTCAAATTCTAGGGGGTCTCCCCTGATTGGTTAGCCAGGGTGCTTTGATTAGGTGGTAAGTGGCCTGCTCTAAGCAGAGGTTATCTGATGGAGAAGGTAGGTCAGAAAGGAAAGCACCTAGGCCTACCCTATCACCCCTGTACCCCAACGATAGAGGGTAAGATTAAGGAAGGAATTTGCAGATGTGCAGAGGGGGAGTTAATGGAAATTTGCTACACCAAGGGGATGGTATAGCCAGCTCTTGCTACTCTGGAGCAAAATCCTCCATCTTGGTATGCTGAAGTGCAGTGCTTTATGGGACAAGAAGATATCACACTGGAGGGAGTTGCCGTGACTCTGGGTGGCACCCTGCAGCTCATTAGACCATGACGGGCACTGACTGTACCCCAAGATGATAGAATAAAAGTGGCAGATCTGCACTGGAATTCAGATCTGCTGCCTCAAACCACAAGGACTGCCCTGCTGAAACCCTGGTTTGTAACCCAGAGGCCTGCACACTTAAGGACTGCTTAATGCACACTGGAACCACAGCCCAAATTACTTTTCCTTGTTTCAAAAAGGACTCAGGTGTGGACTCCGTGAAGCAAACGGTTAAAAGAGCTTCCGTGCACCAACTTCCACAAAGGTCCCCAGGCTGGAGTGTCCAGTGGACTAGCAAGTACTTGGCCAGGTGCACTGTGGGAATGTTGGTACCAAGGAGCAACTCAGATTCGAGAATCACAATTTTAAATCCTATAGTAAAGTCAGATTTTACATTACAATTCTGAAAATGCCACTTTTAAAATCTGGCATTTTCTTAATTTAGCCATTTGGTGCATTCTGCCTGTCTGATCACATGTCTGGGGTGGGATGACAAATTAGCTTTGTGTATTCCTCCTAGACATCCATACACAATGGGAGCTTAGGTGTGACCTGGCAGGGCTTGATGGGCCATCTTGGGCTGAATGGCAGGAAGGAGTGAAGCACAGCCTCACTTATGCGTGAATAGGCCGTGTCATGTTCACACACAAAGAGCTGCATAACCCCCTGTATTGAGTCTGGAGCCAGGACAGGAAGGGCAAAGACCCTGTGCATTTCAAAAGCATGTCTTTGAAGTCTCCCCCACTTCAAAGTCCCAATTTGGTATAAGAACTGGACCTCCAACACCACTACTTCACCACACTTTTGGACCTGTGGATACTCTAAGAAGAAAGACTGCTGTGCTGCTAAAGGCCTGCCACTCCAATGGACTGCAGTTTGTTGGACTCATGCTTTGATGTGCTAACCTGCGCCTACTGCCCTCTTGCCAGGGAGGTTGGATCTGAATCTCTCCAACCCAGAAACCAGAGTGAGTCAAAAGGGCTAGTTGGCTGGCCTACTGATCTGAACTCAGGAACATAACATGCTTTCAACCACCCTACTCCTGGACTTTGCCATCTGAGTCTGTTCTGCCAAGTGGTGCTACCCCAGTGCTCCACTCTTGGACTAGGGCCTAAGGAGCTTGCTCCAGCTGAACCGATGCACCCTACGCTGCGGGAGCAGAATTGCTGCATTGCCAGTGGTGCGTGTAAAAAATCAACACATCACCTCTACTGCGTGGGTCGGCAATTATATTGCCGTTTTAGCTTGTATCTTGAAATCAGCACCTTGCCCTGAGAACAGACACTGCAGCGTTTTTCTTGGCACAAGGTCCTCGCATTACTGTTGACTGCAGCCTCAAGGACAAAAGTGCTTATAGGAAGCCCAATTCTTGATGTTGATGCATTGAGATCTCACAACGCAGTCTAACCGCATCTTGGAATGGACATCACTGCTGTTCATGGAGAACATTGGTGCATCCCCTCTACTGCATGGTTTGGAACCATTGCACTGCAGCCCAGATTTAAGGTATTTAGGTTTAGTGGGCCCAACTGGATGCCTGTAGCTGACAGTTACCCACTTTTTTTGCAAAGTCGGTAGCTGTGAATTATGGGCCCAAACTCCATTGCTGTCAGCCTAAAATTTTGACTTTGTCCTGCTCTGGAACAACCGGATATTCCCAGTTGGCGTTTTTGCTTCTAAGTGCTATTTTACAGTATATTCTTGAAACATTAATTTTGGTAATAACAATTGTTCTATTATATGCTCCCACATGTCTTAAAATATAAATTGGACTTCACTTGTGTAGGTAGGCCTTCTGACCGCAGCAGGAAAAGTCCCAAAACACATCCTGGATTCATTACATTATTCCACTCCAATCTGAGCCTTTTTTTGCTAAGTGGGCAGCTGTGGATTTTGCGCCTTTGCTCAGCCAGCACCTAGGGAAACCTAGCAAATGCGTACTTTTTTTTTCTTTTCACACTAGACTTAGAGGAATCCAGGGTAGGGTGACCTGCATGGCTCTCACCAGGTTTCTTTACCCAGAATCCCTTGTAAACCGAAAACCTTGACTAAAAAACATTCACTTCACATTTCTGCAATGGAAAGTTCTGGAATCTGCGGGGAATCAGAATTTACTTCCACCCACCATCCCCCCACGCCTCCTGAAAAATAGTACCTCCCTTGTGTGATTAAGCCTAGTACCCTCAACAGGTAACGCTCCACAGTGCAAGATGGATACATCATATTTTTCCCTCTCAATGCGGACTGTTTTTTTTTTTGCAAAGTGGGTAGATGTGGACTTTGGACCCTAACTCAGATGGTACACCTAGGGAAACCTAGAAAACTTGCACATTTTTAAAGACTAAACAAGTAGGGAATACCAAGGTGTTGTGCCTTGTGTGGATCCCATGAGGTTTTTTATTTTACACAGAGATTCCATGCAAATCCCAAACTTTGGCTGAAATCATGTCTTTTTCATACATTTCTGTGATTGAAACATCCAGAATCTGCATGAGTCCACAAAATTCGACCACCCAGCATTACCTCACTTGTGCAGATAAAAACACTGCCCCACTTGTGCATTTAGTTAGAGTGGGGGCATGGCCATGCATATGGTTTGTAGTACCCACTTCTATATTTGAAACAAATTGGGACAAATTTCATGTTTACTTTACCCCTTCTTGGGCAGGGTCATTGCTCGATGACAGGGTAAGCCACCTCCTCCTTTTGTTTGTTTTGGCATCATTTTGAAATCCCTGGTGTTAATTGTGCATTCTGCCCCCCAGCACCCACCTAGGTGAATCCCCCCCCCCATATCCACCAACTGGGGGCAGGGCAGAAAGTCTCTCGGTGGGAAGAGCACAGGCCCTTGCCCAAGAGGACGCCTCTCTCCCAAAGCAATACTGTCCCTCATGTCTAGAGGACTTCTGGCCCCAGGGGGAGCAAACTGAGGGTAATTGTCCCCATCCACTTCCTAGGGGGGGGGGGGGCAGAATGACTTAAGCCCTTTTTTGGGGTGCAGGACACTCCCATGCCTGTGGTGGCTAGTCCCCAGCCATATGTTGTTTTCCCTTGTTTCTAGTGGAATGTCTGTGCCCAACTCCCCTGGGGAGGCAAATTTAGAATAATCATCATTGATTATTTCAGATACTAGAGCCATATAACAGCAATAAAACAAGTACAGGTTAACCGAACAACAACTGTGGTATCACATACGATTATTAAATACTAGTGATAGGTGAAGAACCTATGTTAAAACATCCAACATTGCAATAGTGCAATTCAATTCAAACATTTCAATATAGATAAAACATTTAAAAAAAAAAAAAATAATCACTAAGATGTCTAAAACGGCTGTACTACAAATACCAATCAAAATCCTAGGAGCACAAACAATACCCATGTCCCTCATATCAACCTACAGGTGTCCTTTACGGATCAGGCAAGCAGCATGGAGAAATCTGGGAACAGCAATAACAACCACTTCACTTATATCTTTGCCTAAAATTCTTAAAGAAATTTCATAATGTCAAACCCGGGAGCAAACACACTGGTTTGATCCATTGTTTGCGAAGAGTTATATAAAGTTTGCAAAAAAATACATAGTGATGCAGTGTTTCAGGCTCAGATTTACAAGACGGACACCTGCTGTTACTGCAGCTCAATTCACCCCATTTTATTTTACATAAAATGTATGTAAAGGCAAAATACCATAACTGAATTTGAGGTAAAGCCGCTAAGCATCCAAGGATCATATCAAGGAATGATTCATATGCAGGAATTATGGCCAAGAATGTTGCTAGTTAATCTAACAAATGTGACTCTTTAGTTCCCCCTCCCACACATATGCCTTAAATTGCTCTTTAACTTGAGTTTTAGAGACTAAGGTTGCTTCTTCCGGAGATTCCCATAAGGAAGGCAGATGAAATTTGTAAGACATGGTTTTAATATATGCTAACCAGGGGATCCTCTTATGAACAGAAAGCCTGAGAAGTTCCCATAAAAAGAGCCTAAAGACCTCCAGTTCCTCTATAGACCACAGGCTATGCCAATATAATAATGGTCTTATCTCAGCATGGTTTATCGGATTAATTCCAATGTCCAGGATTTGCTGGAGTCGAGGCACACTCTGCGGAAGGTTAAGGATGGTCCTAACAAACTTATTTTCTGTTGTAACAAAGTTCAGTCTTATCATATCCCCACAGCTCCAACCCATACAATACACAGCTTTTTGCCTTCACATTATAGAGCTCTATCGGTGACAAGAAACTCTTGCAATTTCTTCAGCGTCCTTAACACATCTCCTATTGTCATTTTAAAGTACCCTTGATGATTTGCAGGGACCTATTTAATTTGTTCAACAGGGTAACTCCCAGATATACAAAACTATGCACCTGCTTGAGAGGAACCCCTGGACCATAATCCTCAACCTCACAGCTTTGTGTGGGTAAAGGCCATGAGCTGGGTCATGCAACATTTAGCTCCAGCCCCCTGTCACTACCAAAAAAATATTATAATAATAATAATAATATCTACTATGGCCTGCAGATCACACAAAGTTTTGGATATTAAAAGCATGTCATCTGCAAACAAAAGAGTAGAGATTTTAGAGGTTGCCAGTTTTGGGGTATTGTTGTCAGGAAAATCTAAAAACTTTGATAAATCGATAATATACAGCGTGAATAACATTGGGGCTAAGACAAACCCTTGATGGACTCCCATCTCAATCTTAAAGGGGGCAGTAACCAAGGCATAGTTGGATGCATGAAGTCTTATTAAAATCGACAAAAGACTGCCAGGACTACCAGTTGTCAACACTTCCCAGAACCTTGCCCTGGGAATCAAATCAAAGGTGGACTTCAAATCACTAAAACCACAAATAGGTGGCCATTATTCATTAATACAGTTTTCCAACAGATGGTACATAACAAAATATTTGTTCAACTGTACTGATTTTTTCACCAGAAGTCCACCTCAGAATCTCCCAAAATACAGTTGTCACAAGCCCACTCAGACAGATTCCTCAGTATCAAACTGAATTGTGAGTCGTCAATCAGGGTGATAGGCCTGTGATTTCAAGGATCTTCCCAACACTCCGTCCTAAATATTAGAACAATTTTGCTTACTGCCATGAGCATGGAACAGGACCACCTTCTAAAATATAACAAAATAAAAATGAATAGTAAGTGCCCCTAAAATCAAAGGATCCACTGCATATAAATCCCCAGGAATACTGTGCCCTGGGACTATTGCTTTCAAAACATCAAGAGTATCACTGAGCGCGAATTCCAAATGATTTGAAATTTGGATTAACAAGAGAAGAACCCGGCATTAAAGCACTATCCGCATACAAGGTCTTTAAGTGCTCCACCCCAGTTCCGGTTGCTGGTAATAAGACTTGAGATATAGCTTGGAATAATCACCCCCATCTGCTACCCAGAGGGGCAGAAAGACTGTCCTTTCTGGGGTCGGGTGGGGCACGTCCACTATAGGCAGGACCCACCCCCAATGTTTATTTTGGAAAAAATATACCCTGCTGTCTAGTGGGCTTTCTATCCCCCTTGGGGGCAGAAAGACAGTTCCATGTATATTGGGGGTGGGGAAATGGCCATGCCCTGGTTGATACCCACACCCCTATATTTATATACATATAAAAAAAAAAAACTGGTGTATAGTGGGAAATTGTCCCCCATCTGTTCCCCAGGGAGGTAAAGATTATTCACCCTATCTTGGTGTGGGGGCATGGCTATGCCCTGTTGGGAAGACCCCTCTAATTTTATATGAAAAAAAATCCCTGGTGTTTAGCTGGCTTTATGAAGCCAGGGCAGAAAGACTATTCAATGCAAATATGCTGGGGAGCACAAGCCTTTGCGGGGCCGCTCCCCCACAATCCCTGGTGTCTAGTGGTTGGACCCCTTCTTGGGGAATCACTTTCCTGTGGGGATCCCCACGCAGGGATTTTAGGAGGCTGACCTGGTTTGTAGTGGGTACCTACACCGTATACCAGGTTCAATTATCCCCTTATTAGTGAAATCTAGGAAGTGTCTAGAAGCCAGGCTCTCTAGGGGTAGTGTGGATGAGCAGCCAAGGCCTAACTAGGAGACATGCAAAGCTCATGCAATACCACTGTAGTAACACAATACTCTGTTACAAAAATAAAGGTACTTTATTTTTGGTGACACAAATGTCAAAAATACCATAGAGACTATACTCCCTTAGCCGGTAAGTAATGCACAAATTATAAACACTAGTATGCAGAACTAGTTGTAAAAACAGTTAGAAAACAGTGCAAATAGTGAAAATCAAAATAGTTAGAAATGGGCCTAGGGGAAACAAACCATATACTAAAATAGTGGAATGCAAATGTATGTTTCCCCACTGAGGCAAGTGTAGCGTGTAGAGGGGCACTGGGAGTATTCGAAAACACCAAAGGTAAGTACTAGAACCAACCCATGAGCCCAGGAAAACAGCAGTAAATCAAAGTAACTTTCCTAGAACACACAAAAAGAGAAGAAAGAAGATTATGCAAGAACCAGAAGAGACTGCAAGACACCAACAATGGATTACTGGACCTGAAGACCTGTGGAAGAAGGAGACCAAGTCCAAGAAGCATAGAAGTCAAGGGAGAACAGGAGCTCCTGCTAACCCAGATGAAGGTGCAAAAGAGCAACCACCTGTGAAGAACAGTCAGTACTGCACCCAAGAAGACTGATGCAGGTTCCTGGTTGGAGCAGATGATGTCCCACGCCGGATGGAAGATTGCAGTCTGGTTTGTGTCGTCGGATTCTGCCAACAAGCAAAGCTCGCAGATAGCAGAAAATGGCACTGCCTGGGACCAGGAGTGACCTGGTGGACTCTACCCAGGAGGCGGAGTCAAACGGGGTTCTCAGCAACTTAGAGAGCTCTCAGAAGACCAGGCAGAGCACACAGGAGTCCCAAAGCACGGGGACAAAAGAGGTGCAAAAGGAAGCCCATGCAGCACTAGAACAAGGGATCCCACAGTGCCGGAGAACCACTCATGAAGCTGTGTGTCGCAGGATAGAGTGCTGGGGGTCCGAGCTGCCCGGTGCATGAAGAACTTTGCGGAAGGCTACCAATAAGCCTTGGCAACTGCAAAAACACACAGTGCACGGGGATACGACTTGTGTGGGGAGGCAAGCTCTTACCTCCACCAAAGTTTGACAGTAGGACGTCAGGACCGTCGGAACCCCTTCAGTCCACCACCTGTGATGCTGGACCCGTGCAACTCATCAGGACAGAGGACCCACGCCACCATTCGTTGCTGCAGAGTGGTGCCTCCTGAAGCAGGGGAGTGACGCCTTCACTTCAAGGGAGATTCCCCAGCTGTCCCTGGAGGATGCACGACCTGTAAACAGTTGCAGTTGCTGATAGGAGCTGAAGATACAATGTTGCAGAAGTCTACTTTGCTTCTTTGTTGCAGTTGTGGAGTTCCTGGAGGGTCCAGACGCAATTTCTTCGGTGAGAAGGTGAAATAAAAGATAAGGAGGATTCCCGCTGGAGTCTTGCAATCTGAATCTGAAGAACAACCCAAGAGAGACCCTAAATAGTGCTGAAAGGAGGATTGGTCAGCTAAACAAGTAAGCATCTATCAAGGGAGGGCTCTGATGTCAGCTGCTGGCACTGGCCATTTGGATGCTCCCAGGGTGCCCTGCCAACTTGGAATCCAGGATGGCAAAACCCAGGGACGCTCTAGAGGAGCTCTGAACATCACCCCTGGGGTGGTGATGGACATCAGAGTTGTCACTCCCCTTTCCTTTGTTCAGTTTCTTGCCGGAGCAGGGACTGGGGATCCCTAAACCGGTGTAGACTGGATTATGCAAGGAGGGCACCATCTGTGCCCTTCAAAGCATTTCCAGAGGCTTGGGGGAGGCTACCCTCTCCCAAGCCTGTAACACCTATTTTTAAAGGGGGAGGGTGCAACACCATTCTCCCAAAGGAAATCCTTTGTTCTGCCTTCCTGGGCTTCCGCTGCTCAAGCAACAGGGGGGGGGCAGACACCTGTCAGAGGAGGTAGCAGCTGAGGCTGCCTGGAAGACCTTGGAAGGCTGGAATGACAATACAGGGGGTCCTCTGAGGAGGCCCCAGAGTACATGGAATCATACAACCAATGCTTGCAAAAGCCTTGGGGGAGGATTCCAACATGTTCGATACCAAACATGCCTATGTTCGGAGCTACCATTATGTAGCCGGACATAGGTTGTGACGTATGTCCAGTACACGTGTAAAATGGCATCCCTATACTTGCGAAGTCCAGGCAAATGGGCCTTGAGGTCGTGGGGGCACCTCTGCTAGTGAATGGGTGCCCTCACACACAGGTACGCTGCATCATGCCCCCAGGGCTGACGGCCCTGCTATAGGGCTGACTTATAAGTGACCTGGTGCAGTGTGAATGGCAGTAAAAGGGTTCATGTACCTTTCACGCAGGCTGTAGTGGCAGTCCTGTGTAATAATTGTCTCAGCTCCCTATGGGTGACAAGAAATGATGCAGCCCATAGGGATCCCCTGGAACCCCAATGCCCTGGATACCTAGGTACCATATACTAGGGGCTTATTATGGGCCACCAGTATGACAATTGTGGGCAAAATACTGGGTTACCAGTATGCAGTGACAAAATTTAGAGGAGAGAGAGCATAATCACTGGGGTCCTGGTTCGCAGGATTCTAGTCAACACAGTCATACACACTGACCTCTGGCAGAAAACGGGGGTAACCATGGCAAAAAGAGGGTACTTTTCTACAGAGATCCACTGGCCAGAGGTAGCATTGCAAAGGGGATATTCTCCCTTTTCTAATGATACCTCTACCATAAGAATCAGTGCTTGGGGCTGAGATATTCCCCCCACCCATAAGTAGTGGCTCACTGAAAGTGAAACAAGCCCTTCAGCTCGTTTTACTCTTGCTTTTTAATGTAATGGCATCAGTGCGCTCAGCTTGTCATTACCAAAAACTGCTCTGGAAGCTCTTACAGAGCAGCCAAAGCCTTGGGCCACTAAAAGGAAACCCTCTGGTGCAACGCACCAGAGGGCCTTTTAGATCCCTTTCCAGTGTTGACCAATGGCAGACAGACGCACAGGTGAAGGAGTGCTGATGGACAAACTTTTAGGGTTAAAAAGGCCGGGTGAAAAGATGTTAGATGGAGGAAGCCTGCTAATAACAAACTACCCCAAATGATACATGGGTGGGTAGCTGTAAACTGCCTCGTTGTTCACATTGCTTTATTTTATTTTTTTCCAGTATGTTGTTAATGTTGAGAAATCCACAAATCTGTTTCGAAGCATACTGCAAGATGCAGGGCACAAAGGCAGTCCACAGGAGTAATTAATCACAAGAAGCAATAGTGCCACTATGGGACATGACAACATTTCAAACACTCATGGGGAACGACCACTACAGCTAATTTTGTTTTCTAATTGAACAAGGTTAATACAAAATTACACACTCATGATCCAACTAACCATAGTTTCTCTGAACCTGCATGGTCCTCATTTCTCCATGAAGATGGAATTTCTAAAATAGTTGTGATTTAAGAAAATGGACACTAGCATGTTACAGGAAACCCACCTCATTGAGACACGTGCCCCCCCCTAGCAAGGTGCCCAAACACTTTTTAGTGCCCACTACAGTTTCACTCCACTGGTTGGCAGAAAACAAAAGGAGTGGCAATCTTGATAAGACAGAGTAAGACATTTGACAAAATTATGAAGATAGAGAAGGAGGAGAAAAACCATTGAAATTCACCAGTTACAGGTATCTCAAGTAACTAAAGTTACTAAAGTAACTATAACTTGCGCCCTCCACTTTAACCTCGAATTTCATCCGCCTTGGACAGATCAGATGGATATGTAACAAAACGACTAAAAAAAATAAAAAAAAACGACACTAATAATTTATATCTAATATAAGGGAAAATGAAAATTGTTGTGCTCTGTAGTCCAGAGAACTGTCCAACTTCGACAGTATGTATTGTTTCAAGCCAAAGCATATAAAAAACTTGTTTTCCAAAACATAATGTGCGCCATACAACAAAGATTTCTCATATCCTATATCTAAAAATCTTGGTGTTTAAAAAAAATAAATAAATAAAAAGAAAAACAGAAAGAAAAAGAATGCTGCGTCAGGCACGTAATTTGTTCTTCTAATGTATATTAGCACTCACAGATATCTTACTTGAACACACACAAAGCTGTAGCAGCAGACACCAGGAAGGACGAGAAAGTGAAGACTATAGCAAAAAGCGTTGGCAATGCAAAAAGATCTGGCTTTGAGGGAATGTCGTTTATAAAACATGAAGCAAATGGCACGGAAATAAATTTATATTGTGTGGAAGCAAAGAACTGTAGAATATTATAGGTAGAGGGTAAAAGGTTGGATGATAGTTGTAGTGTCAAGGCAGACTTAAAAATACATTTAAGTTATTGACTGCCCTCCTACCATCTGTGCTGCTGCTGGGGATAGGAAAATTATCCAGCCATTTGACACACTTTAATAGCATTCCAATACCTTGAGAGTGTGCTTTACAGTTCAAGGGAAGGCAGCTCAATAAATAAACAAAATGATCACCGCTGCATGGAGCGCAAGCATTTTCTTTTTTTTTTTTAGTGGAATGACTTCCAGAACATGCACTTCTGGCTCCCACCATATGGGTGGGGTCGAAGCACCTCTTTAGTGATACTGACAATTTTCTGACGACACTTGCATTGGCAAATCAGACCATAAAAAAAGACCGATACTACACTCCTGGAATACAACTGGTGCCTATTCTCCATTTAAAGGTAGTATCGCATTGATAGAGTAGACCAGAAGGCAGAATTACCTCATAACCTCTCAGTAAAGCAAAATGTTGCAGCTACAGCACTCATTAAACGAGACAGAAAACTCTTAACAGATACCTTCCCAGCTAACTTGTAAACAATATTTCACCCCCAGCAAAATTCAGCGCTAAACTGTTCACTTCCTAACTGAGATCCTATCCATAGGCCCTTAAAATAAACTTAGGGATTGTCAACCACTTTGAACCCAGAGGTCTACTGGATAAAAATACTCACACCTCTGCAAAGATAGAGCTTTTGCAACCTTTTCTTATTCTTTGACGGATGGGGTGGAGGAAAGAAAGTACGTCAAGGAAATAAACTGAGACATTTGGAACTCCGATACAAATCGGAGAAAAAAGGAAGGCTTGGCCTGCAACACCACCCTATTCTTCTGAAAAACTGTAAAGAAGCTGAATGAGCGTGCAATTTTCTAATCCAAGTGACCAAGATAACTGCAGCTAAAAGGCCGATCTTCCTTGAAATTAACTAAGGCTTTAAGAACCACCATTTTATTAACACCTAAAGAGACTACACATCTTGACCTTCAAACTAGAACAGTTATTTGACTGGTCATGCAGAGCGTACTGGAGGGCTGCATCTGCTACTTGGCATATGGGACCAAGAATAGAAAGATAGCCCCCACAGGCCCAACAGTCACAATATATATCTGGCCAACTGAATTGGGTTATGCTTAAATTAGAATCATGTCCCTTAAGACTATTAAACTTATGAAAACGGCACTATACACATTTAGTATAGAAACACCATATTCTCTTTATAAATTTGTTCAGAAACCACAGATTTAATATCAATCTTGAAGCTCTACTTTTTCAAAACCAAAATCAGGAATAGAGCTCTATGGCACCTTTCTCCAACAAGGCTTCCACTGTTCATCAAGATGTTTGTGAGCAGTGAGGGATTGAAAGGATGAGGTGATTTGAGTGGAGGAAAGATATGCTGAATCCCGGTTCCAGTAACTATAGAACCTGCTGTTGCAAAGCAATATCCAGCTCTCTCTGATGCAAACCAGCTAGGAATTGTTATCTGTTTCAAGCTTATGTGATATCTGTACAATGGGACTATCTGGACTTGGGTGAGAAAACAAATAGGGTGAGTTTGAAGGTTTAAATTAATTTTTAGATGTTGCTCTAAGGACAGGAGCAAAGGGTCTGAGCCCAGGAATTCTTTAAAATGGTCAACTAGCACCTCATTAAAAGGGTCTCCGCTGCTGACTGCATTTCTGTTAAAAGTCTGCGGTTGCTTGAAAAGCTCCATACTTTGAGTCTCCGATTCTTTCCTGCTCCCCAAAGCAAAATGAGCCCGTTCCATGTAAGATGGACTCTCTGGATCCTGCTGGTAAGACTCCAGGTCATATCCAGAACACTTCCATTCCTCAATTATGCCAAACACCTGTTTTAAATTCAAGGGGTGGCAAAACGCTGATTAAATCAGACTAATGCTATGGCTTCATTCATTTGAGTCTCAGCCAAACAGCAATTGCATTTTATGAAAAGCTGCAGGTTCAGAAATGGCTTTACAAATATTTGGAAATCCTTTTCTTTAATAATTCAATTCTTCTTTTAACAAAGGACAGAATATATTGCTTTTTAAAGACAAATACTCTTCGATGACCATATTCATTGAGAAGAAATCAGACTGCAGATAAATACGTAAGCGAAGCATAGGATCCACCAGCTGTGAAGGCTTCAATTAAAAATTCAGGCCAGATGAGACTAAAGTTAAAGATGCTGATGTCACAATCAGTGTCACTGGCTGTTAAGTGTTGCCATGCGATGCTGCTACCGCTTAAAGGACCAACTAAGGTGTTTTAGAGGAAGAATAAATAAACAATTTTAAAGACAGCCTCCTTAAAAGCCTCAATTTTCTGAGCCAAAACACCAGCAGGCTGAAAGACCACTTGGGGAACAGACAACAGTTACAAGGAAACATTCTAACCGTTGGGCTCCCTGCTCTTTCTCAACAGTAGGATGCTGGTTCTCCTCTAGATTTCTGGTGTTTGTGAGATTGTGAACTCAACATCTATCAGATCTCGTCTGACTGAGAAAGCAAGACTCATAAAATTATTTTGAGAGAACCCAACATCTATTTGTACAATCTCTTGTCAAGTGCCTTTTCTGGTTGTCACTTTGACAAGAAATACATGTAGAGTCATGATTCTGGTTAAGATATCAAAAACACAAAACGTGAGCATTACTCACTGTCATTCTCCTACACATCTTAGAGGGCTTAATGTCCAAAGACTTGAGCAGTGACACGTCAAAAACATGCAACAAAAATGTTAAAAAACATTGAAATAAACTCCTGGATCCACGTCTGTTTAAATTGTAGGAAAAAGTTAAACATATCTGGCAGTTGTCACACCTTATGGGTACTAGGCACGTCACTTCCAGTGATGTTGCGAGATGCAGATAATGGTATGCCAAATGAAGTCATGATGATGACAATAATAAGTGCTATGGGGAAGTTAAAAGACCCAGGAGACTGTTAGGGGAATCAAGTAACACTCAAATTCTTGGTGATGGTGAACTCTGAACTCCTTAGGTAAAATAAAATTTAAAAAATGATTGGCCCACATCATATTTTATTATATATGTCTTGTATGCAATCATTAACATGGTTCAAAGCACCAGACAGTGTAGCCACAAATCAGCCACTGTTGTGGCTTTGTGCTAGGACACAGAAATAACCTACTTGCGTGCCAGTAGCAATTGCAAAATTAGTGCTACTGTTCGAGGGGAATAGAAAACTACCTCTCCACTGGACTAACCAATAAAATGTGGTTTTCTGAGCAATACAATTTCAAGGATTGCCATGCAAGGACATTCCTGTTCTAACAAACGAGTGATTCCATGCCCCAAGTGCCCAACAGTGTGTATCTAATATCCTGACTAACTTTGGCCCCTGGCGTCAAGGTTGAACTGTGAGTGCAGAGGACTACACCTAGCCCAGTCTATGAGAAGTCCTTGACTTGTCATGTAACATGGAAGAGCCACACACCATGCCCTCATTTACATCAGGACAACTGTTCCTGTTGTGGGTTTAGTACAAAAAGAGCGGTGGTGGCAGCATGGCAGGCTCATTAGTGTGACAAGATTATTTTAATCTGGGTCACAGAGAGGAAGACCTACTGGCCCACAAGTGTGAAGTTCCATTCTGTGCGCTTACCCATTTGTTTTAGCTAATATCTCAAGTTCATGTCGTACACATGTAGCTAGGAGTGATGAAGCACTGTACATGGTAAATGTTGGAAAAGTACATGAAAACCACATACGGTTTGCTGGTGTAAGGCAAGCATTCTTCTATCCTGAAATAGACTTATTTTAACATTAGTTTTTCCCATTTCTGCCTCACTTGAAGAGGGTTGGAGTTGGTCTGATTTTACTATATTACAAGGAGTTAGTGAGAAGTAATACTGGGTTTAGTCATCTCCCCAGACATCTAACCATACAAAAACAGGAGGGACCCCCATCCCCTTATCGTGCTTAGCCTATCTCTCTATACCAGCCCAAGTGGATGACCTATGGTATTAAAAGGACTCTATTGAGAAATGTTAACACAGACTAAATTGTGTCTGTATGTATGGCATGTACGAGTATGGTGAATGGAAGTTTCACAATTGAATGCACACAAATGGAATACCAACAGGATTCTTGTGAGGTCCTGACAAAAGCCAACTAGCTCACCGAGGCACTGGTGTGATGGCTGAAACATGCTGATTCAAGAATACAGAGGATACTAACTTCCTTAATGCAACCCCACCTGTTTTGTAACTGCATCAGGTTGCCCTTTGAAAATGAAAATAACCCGCAGGACACCCCAATTTAAAATCTAGGATCCCACAAAATAACCAAAGAGCTTTCTTTGCTACCAAGGCTGAGCCAGCCCTGATGCACTAGTGATCTGCGCGAGGACTATCATGAAGCATGCCACTTGGAATCTCAGTGGGTGACAGCCCTTTTAATTCCACAGGGTGATCCCCTTGGGCTAGTGTAGACAGATCGGCTCAGCATGGTAAGGGTTCCTTCCTGTTTTTGTGTGGTTCTGATGTTGACAGGAATGTTGTCCCTCAAGTGCTCACAATCCGATACAAGACTCCTTTCTGGATTTTTTTTTTTTTTAGACCGCCTTCATCTCAAGTCTGGAGATTCTTTGGTTCTGGACGAAGGATGTGCCACAGTTTTTTCCCCTTTTGTTTAATCAAGTTTACATAATGTAAAAAAACTTCATCAACAGCAGATGAATTTATAGTTTATGGTGTCAGCTTTACATGGAACATAAATACATATATATATATATATATATATATATGTAATCACAAAGTAATAAAGACGTTCATAGCACATAAGCAAGTTTGGGGAAGAGGGAGGAATCGCATGAAATGCTGAGCTTTATTTTGCATGCACTCTCCGCCAGGAATACATCTATCCATCCACTCAGACCTCAGAAGGCTACCCATCTCTCCCTCAGATCAAATACCCACACTCACCAGTTTATTCCTGCCTTCGAGGATCCTTTCTAACCCATTTATTAACCAACCTTCTGACAGTCTCCAAATACCAAATAGGTCAGAAGGCGTCCCTAGAGAGCGATGTCGAGTATAGCAAATAGTGTGTAGGAGTCCGCAAAGCTGTATTAGCATAAGTACTCTATGCTGCAGTCCGTGTCTGAGACAGATTTCTCCCTGAGGTCGCTAGCAACAGCACTCTGGCCACAAACCAATGCACTGCTGCTAGCACATCCCATCAGAGCCATAGGTGGAGAGAGAAGCAAAGGACGGTCAATCATGAATGACAGTTCTAAGATCACTGTACACTAGTATGTATGCACAGACGCACATAGTGCCAAGAGCAGAAAATCCACCACTGGGAAGCTGCACCTCTTGCATGAGTCTTCTACCGCAGTCACAAATCATTTCATGCTCACCGTTGTAAAGTCTAAAAAAGAATTTAAAATACTGCCGTCTTTGTGTAATATACAATGATACTCAAAGTGTTTGTGTACAGTAAATTAACCATAGCTCATCAGTTAGTTGGGTGTCAGAGTCCCTCTACCATTCACATCTAACCCCTGAGCAGACTAGTTAGTAGCCTGTAAGTGGCACTGGGAATATGAGAAACTAATTTCCTTCGACTAAAGTTAGTGATAATCTGTGCAAGGACTGCTAATGCTTGGGGTTTCCTGGGTAACAAAGAGGGGTAGCAGGACCCAGTCACAGCCTGTATAGAAAAACAAGCCTCAGCAAAGCCAATAGGCCTTACCTATGCAAGAGCTATTGCAGACTGGAGTGGGGTAGGTTGAGTAGATTATAGTGGAGTACAGCGGGGTAGCTTGGCATGGTAGACTGGAGTGGATAGACTGAACTGGGGTAGATTGGGGTGGAGTGGGGCAGAGTGGAGCTGATGAGTGGTGTGGGATAGATTGGGGCTGACTGACGTGGGGTATGTTGGATGGAGTGAGGTATATTTGGGTAGATTAGAGCGGGGTATACTGGAGGGGAGTAGAATAAAGCCGGGTAAAATGGAGTGAAGTGAGGTATAGTGGTGTGAGGGAAATTAGGGTGGAGTGGAACGGGGTAGATTGAGTGGTGTAGCTCAGGTAGATTTGAGTAGATTGCAATGGAGTGGGATAGTTTGGAGAAGGGTAGAGTGGGACAGACTGTGTGGGGTAGAGTAGAGTGGAGTAGATTGGAGCAGAGTAGACTGGGATGGGGTAGATGCAAGTATTGCGGTCGATTGGGATAGAGTGGAGTAAGTAGATTTGGTGGATTGGTGTGGGGTGAATTGGGGTGGGGTAGATAGGGGTAGAGTGGAGCGGGGTAGACTGAAGAATGGAGTGGGGTAGATTGGAGTGTGATATTAGGGTAGACTGGAATGTGGTATATTGGAGTAGAACGGAGTGGAGTGGAATGAGTTATACTGGAGTGGATTGGGGTAGATTGGAGTGGAATGAGGTAGATTAGGGTGGAGTGTCATGGTATATATTGGAGTGTGATGGGGTATATTACAGCGGGGTAGATCCGAGTAGGATAGATTGGAAAAGTGGGGTAGCCTAGAGTAAAGTGGGGTAGTTTGGGTGGGGTAAAATGGAATGGGGTACAGTGGTGTGGGGTGGATTGGGATGGATGTGGTATAAAGGATTGGAGTGGGCTGGGTAGAATGGGGTAGATTACCCCTCTCCAATCTACTCCACTCTAGATTAGGTCATAGTGGAATGGATTGGGGTTGACTGACGCAGAGTGGGGTACATTAGAGCGGGGCAGACTGGAGAGTGGAAGATTGAGTTAGAGTGGAGTGTGATAGATTGAGTTACAGTGAAGTGGGGTAGATTGGAGTGGAGTGTGGAGTTTGGTAGACTAAGGTAGATCGGAGTGGGGTAGACTAGGGTCAATTGGAGTTGAGTGGGGTAAGTGGTGTGGAGGGGCATAGAGTGACATGTTGTGTCCTTTAGTGAGTAGCAGAGTGGAGGGAAGTCCAGTGGAGTGTCGTAGAATGAATGTGTGTGGTGTATATTTGAAGGACAGAGTGGACTAGATGAAGGTAAAGTGAAGTGGTGTAGTATGGAGAATGCACATGGTGTGGTCTGCCATAGTCAATGGAGGGGCCGAGTGAGAAACATGCAGAAAGGCACTATTGAAGCAATATCTTTCTCTCGCTCCACTTTGAGATATTGTGAGGGGGTGCCAAGTGATACAACTAACAATGTGCCTGAACTGAACAGTGAACCTTCCTGCTTTCTACTTCATGGAATACCAGCGACACACAGACTGTAAATTATTCACCCCAAATAACATGAACATTAAAGAGTAGCACTTCTTGAAAACGGCTTGATTTAAAATAATGGTAATGTTATTGTTCATGAAAAGAGTAACATCAAATGAGCTACAGTTTATCGGAGAACCCCTTCAAAACATTGAAAGCGGAATCCCAATATATTATATGAATGCAAAATGTACTATTCAACATGTTTAAACTTTTTGCTAAAGTGTAGGAATTTTAAACTAAAGGTTATAAATTATGGTGGCATCCTCATATTACTATGTAGGTAGCATTGGAAAAGAATAGTATAGCTGATGAGTGGCCCTAATTGAATTCAGAAAAGCTCAAACCTTCTCATTAAAATAGATGTTTTATGTTGGTTGGTGAATTAAGCAGAATATGTATTAATTTATTTGTTTGAAGAATGTTTCTGTATTTTTGAGTTTTGTTTTGCAGTTCAAATCACTAATTCCTTTTGCAGGGGCCCTCAGGTTCCAATAATGAATCAGCAGGGTTCCCTGATTTCAATAATTAAGCAAACGTACCTGAACTCAAGGAATGTCTTTAAACACAAGCTTTATTCGGTCATAAAAAAACCATCAACGCAAATAACCACAATGCTCCATAAAAATACAAAGTTGGATTAAAAAGATAAATTGGAACAATTAAAAAAAATCATACAATATTAAGAATACAAACTGATTAAATCTCAGTCCTTGCCCTATAACATACATATCACTGATGTTGTAAAAGGGGAGTGCGAATATGCCATGCAGCCACAAGGAACTTGCTAACGCATGTATCAGTACAATAGAAGTGTCGCTCTTTAAAATCCTAAGGGCAACATTGTATAATGCCCAAATTCTAACACACTGGGAGGATCCACTTGCCTCGTGGAAAAGCATATGCTGTGCAAAAGTACAGAAAGTGTTCAACCGATTCTGGGACATCGTTACAGCCTGGACATAGGTTGGGGACTGACAATGCCCTCCAACTACTAGTAAAAGACATTAACGGTAAACACCCATAGCGAAAACGGGCATACAGGCTCTTTCCTTGGGGATCGGGGATAAGATCTAAAAAAGGTTCATACTGGGGGTACCATTTAAAGTTGAGGAATTGGTTAGTCAACCACCCATGGGATGTGCCAAGGAGATAGTTATTCATAACGTGCGACCAGTAGGTTATTTTCAATGTTTGTTTCTGGGCCTTCCCGAAGTCCTGTGGGTTATCCCAGTAACACCCAAGACCCAAAGTGCAGAACCAGTTTGACACATGCCTAAACCATGAGATAGAAGCTACATTAGGTCTTTTTAAAAGGTCAAGAAGTTAGTCCCTATAAACAGTAAGCTCTGGGGTGGTCCAAATCCTTACCCAAAAAAGTAGCTGTTTTAATGCTGACCAAACTGAGATGCGATTAAAGCCAAGATCCAGAAAGATAGGAATCAAAGGAGTGCTGCCTGGGTACGCAAATAATGTTCTGGCAAAGCTATTTTCACTCACAGACAATTTGGGAGCTTAGCAGAATCCCCACATATAGATCTTAATAGCGGAGAAACGGCTTTCATGGCAGTACTTTTATTTAAGTGTAAAATGGCACCTGATCTGTGTTGGAGGAGAGACTTTTTACTGATCTGATCTTCCCAATTTAAAATTATTGGAAATCCTGACACCCAGATAGTCTATCGAGCTGACTTTATCCAAAGAAACACCAGCTATGTTAATACTGCATCTCGTGGCTGGTCATGGGCTAAACATTAGTTTGGTTTTGCTGACATTCAGTTCCAACCCACGGTTTTCACAGAATGCTGTAAACTTATTAACCAGAATCTTGGGCCCCATTGGAGTCTTAGAGATGAGGAGGGAGTCATCTGCAAAGAGTTGTATAGGGACTTTCAGCATTTAGGGAAGGAGCATTGTTCTGGCAGTGAGACACAGCTTGAACCACCTCATTTATAGATAAAGTAAATAGTGTTGGTGCCTGGACACAGCCTTGGCAAACCCCCCGCTCGATAGCAATTTAGTCTGTTAATTCCCCGATTAAGTCATCTTACCTGAGCATATGTACCCTTGTGTAGTCGCTGTAAGATGAATTATGTTCCCTGGAGTACCTATTTTGTGTAAAACACCCCCAGTTTCTCTCTAGGTACCATATCAAAAGCAGACCTAAGATACACAAAAATAATGTATAACGTTTGTTTAGCAAGCGTTACATATTTCCAATAGAGGAGTGCCAACCTAAAAGCTTGATCCACTGTACTAGTTTTGGAGCGGAAACCGGCCTTAAGCAGCGAGATCACTTGATGAGCATCAGCCCAATCCAACAACCTATCCAAAAGTTGTTTGCAAATACTTTTTGGACATTATCAATAAGGCTGATGGGTCTGTAGTTCGCAGGGGAACTCACTTCACCCTTCTTATAAACAGATATTATTTTGGTCCCTTTCTAAGTACTGGAGATTGCAGCAATAGTTTTCCCCAAGGTGAAGACATTGCGATCATCGGAGTTACAAATGTCCATTACTAGGTCGTCTGACAATAAATTAGTTTTAGCTAGCTGCCGGGGGAAGGAATCGTGGGTTGAAGAATTGCAGAACGGAGCATAAAGAGTAGTGAAGTGGTCCACCCAGCTCTCTGGTTGAAAATGAGTACGAATTGTACTCTTACCCTCTGTCTATTGGAAAGTAACTTCCAAAAAGACACATTATCATTGCATCAAGCAGATTCTGCCAGATTGAATCTTCCCAGCTTTTCTTTGCTTGTACTATAGCCCTATTATATGCTAGACTGGCTGTTCCAATCACCCCCTGAGAACGACACACAATAGCTGACTTTAATGCTAATTTAGCCATAGAGCAATCCTCATTAAACCACATCCTTGTTTTATATGTGACAGCAGTTTGCTTGGTGGTAGTCTTCTTATAGAAGACATTCTGTAATTCTTGTACCAGCATCTTGTGGATGCTGAGAATTGGGATATTTCTGACCTCATGCTCTTCGTAATTAGCCATGGCATTGAAAAACAATTTATGGATCTCCTTGATCAAGTACGGATTGGTCATCACTTTTGGCCAGCTAACACGTTTATAATTATTGGCCACAAGTGGCTCTGGGACCATATCATGGTGAGTATTCTGAAACCTCCTAAATTCACCAATGCATAAAGTAAGGAACAAGGGATTATGATCACTATTGTGGTGATAATCAACCTTCATATCTTTTGATATCGGCCACATCCTAACATCCACTAGGATATATAGCCAATAACACTAGTAGATTGGCCTCGCTTAAAGGTGAGGGGGGAATGCTTGGATCGGAGCGCGTGCGACCGTTACAAGCCTGAAGCCCCACTTGAAACAATTATGTCAACTGGAGGGCAACATGGGAGCGGGTGTTCACTTGTCAGTTGTGGAATGCCCCAATGTTCATCCTCTTCAGCTGCTAGATCACTGTTTAAAGGAGAGGGTTCAAATGTACAACTCATAACCCCTGCAACCACAAGCTTAGTGGAGAAATTTAAGGTATCGGTGAATTTGATTAGTTGAGCCTAAGTCTGAGACTCTATACATTGATTACTATTACCATAAGACCTCAACTGAATTCAAGCTGGACACCCAGTATATCAGGGAGATCTATTTTTAGTGCTGAATGTTTGCACCTCAATTTCTTGTTTAATAGTATCAATAGATCCCCCCTCCCCTTAGCCAGACCAATGCCCCCATCTGCTGGTTGGGCCGCCACACAATAGGATGGACAATCATCCAGGAAGACTGGGGGGGGGGGGGGGGTAATGACAGACCATAAATGAAGATTGCCTGTCTCTGACCTAGGTTCGGACATAGTGGCAATGGGCATTCCCCCTGAAACAGGCAAGATCCCACCCGTACTTGGCCTAGGGCAGCTATACCCACGTAGCTGACCAGATTCCCCCGTTAATTTGTTGAACAACATCAGCACCAAGCTCTTAACTTCATCCAGTTTCTGGTGAACAGACGCCAAATCAAAATTGCTACACAGTGGCAGCAGCCTTCCCATGCCCACAGATCTGTTAGCCACAGCATAGTCATCAGCCCATATTCCGGTGCATGCAAGTAGCAGTGTCACAGGGTCCCTCATTTTCCACTGGAGGCCCGTACCGATTGGAGCACAAAATATTTGGGATCACGAGGGTCTCAGGGCTTAAGGGAAGGCGATGGGCCTCTTCTCCTGCAGAAGGGCCACCTGAGGCACACAGCAATGCATCCAAACCACTGCACTGGTTACTAGTCTGCACAGGGGATGGATCAGATTTTAAAACTTGAGACGCTACCTTTTGGTCAAGCTGCCTGGAAGGTTTGGGCACCTGCGACCTTTTTTAAACATCTGGAATTTTTTTATGGCGAGGTTGTTGCATTTTGTAGGTGATAAGTTTTTTTAATGATTCTTGTGTTCAAGGGCATCCACTGCTTTACATTTCCCCATTTCTTAATTGGCGCCGGGGGAAAATAAATGGAAGTAGGATGAATCAAATTCTAATACTCTGAGCGATGCCGCTTTAGTAGTGCAAGTCAGGAGGCAGTGGCTGGTTGAAAGGCAGCCTGGGGGACGTAGTCCCACCCCAGGCAACAGCGGCGTGACCCGATGAGCTTTTCCTGCAGCGGCGCATGTTTGCCAGTAATTTTACTTAGGTCTGACAGCGACATTGTTACATACACAGAGCCCCGTGACTCCGCAGTGAGAGCCTGATCTGCATTGATGACAGAGTTGGGTTCTGTTCCAAGGGATGGGTTCACGGTTGCTTCTGGGTGCCAGTGGAATCTTCTGCAGTCACCAGCCAGCACAGAATTCGGCATGCCTGGGATCAGTTGATCGAATGCTAGCGCTTAAGGATCCAAGAGATACCCTGGCTTTCCGAGCTATGAAGATCGACCTCCGAACAAGGTCCCACAGCACAGAGCTGACAGCAGAGTGTCCAGGGTCAGGATCAGGGATGGACAGAGCAGCTTTACAGAAAGAGAGGGTGGAGACAGACCTTGCAAGACATAGAAGACAGAGGGGAGCCCGGAGTCTAGAGGGTTGTGAGGCAGCAGCGGGCGCTACGGCTCCCTCTTCCTTGGTGCGCGATATGATGGCCAGAACCGCTCTGCAGCATTCGCAGTGCACAGCTGACTCAGCCTGGAAAGCTGTCTGTTCGCCGCAGTCGTAGCCCAGATTCCTCAGCTTCTGTCTGAGGGGCAAACTTTACAAAGTGTTTCTGCTGCCCCTTCCCACCTTCTTTCCGGCACTAGCTGCGGGTCACACGTGGCTCCCCCAGCCCTCTCTAGACAAGAGGGTCACCTACGTTGTCCTAAACTGCACCGCCGGGAGCAGTGTCTGGCTTCTCACTGCTGCCGAAATCCATAAGGTCGGGTGGTGGTGAGGCAAAACACGCTCCGGAGTACCGGTGAGTAGAGAACAGCGTAGGGGGATAGCGCAGTTGAAGATCAGTCTCCTCCTGCTGGATCAATGCAGCTCAGCCCTAAGGGTGGGAGGGGGAACGGAAGCGGCAAGCAGAACGGTCAACAGGTCAGCTCACCCCAGAGCTCCACTCCAGCTCATCAACTCGCCAGCTCCAATATGGGCTCCAGTACTCCAATTCGGGATCCAATACTCCAGTATGGGATCAGCTCAGGCCAGGCTTGAAAGTCGCACGGCAGCCTGCCCCCGCCCCACCCCAACCACTTCGCTCTTCTGCAGTTCTGCACAAACCACGGCACCCCCTCTCCCCCACAAGGCAGGCCAGGGCGGGCTCCAGACCTGACGTCGAAGATGCAGGATATAGGCAGCTGGACCCCCCGTGAAGCCCCTGGGATGGGCCAGGGCAGGAAGCCGCAGAGGCAGCTTTCTCCCCTCGCAGGCAGCGCGCTACTCCAGAGGTCATCAAGGAATGATTAAGTGGGGATTTACAGCTACAGTCTTACTTTCAAGTGCCATTGTTTTTTCTCTGTTAGTCGCAACTCCCATTGCCCCAGTGAGCCTCATTAACGTGCCAAATGTTCTCCCTGGGTTCCCACCTTTAACCCGTAAGAAGAGCATATACTCTCAGATATTTTATTTCTTAATCCGCAATTTCTCTGTATTGTGCAAGAAGCACATGATAGTTAGAGCGAGGCAAAGCTCCAATGATAAAAGCTGTAGTAAACATCAGAAAATCTAATCAAATACATGGACAAACTTACAAATGGCTAGATAGTATACTCGCTTTTATGGAACTGAAATATAAACCGTGCCAGTAATGTCAATGAAACAAAACTACAGGAACAAACAAGAGTAACTCACCCTGTTGGAAATGGGGGTGCCCCTTCCTGCTGACCAGGAGCATCAATGTGGCAAACAGAGAAGTGCTGGGTAATCTCCTGCATGTCTTCAAAGTTAAAAAAGGTGTTGAAGCAAGATTTGTCTAAGAATGGAAAAAGTTAATGTTACTATAGGTATACACTCCTGTTGTCGTATTCAAGCAATTCTATTTGCATATTTCACATATCCAATGTCTGATGCTTTACCAAAGTATCTCGGGAACGTAAGCATTTGTTCCCCACACCTTGTACGCAGTCACTTTCACTCAATACCTGCCAGTTTCCACTTAAGGTCCCTCAGGTCAACCATATCACATATTACTACATTTAAAATAGAAAGCAAAGAAGGTAGGTGGGTTTTGCCAAGTAGGGAGTATAAGAAACTTGTAAATCACTTTCTTGCTGCGTAAAGTTCCCCAGTATGAGTCGAGTAAGAGCACTGATAACATACAAGTTCAGATTATATATAATATGACTACCATGTACCTTGCCAGTCAGAATAGAGGATTTGGTATATAGTGGGAATAATGTATACTCTGAACACACAATAGTTCCTCCAAAATCATGGCGCCAAAGGCAAAACAATTAAATGTGGTGAAGCACGTATTGACCAAAGGCGAAAGTTGTATTAAAAACGGCCTATCAACGGATGTAAAGTAAAGAGATTAAGTTCGATTAAGAATAACCTATTCACCTAGCATATTAATACAAAGGGCTAAATGTATGAAAGTTCAAAAAAGCACATTGAAAATAGTGTTTTGTTCCGAATTGCTATTCGGTAACTTTAATGTTTGATAGATTTTTAAATTAGCAATTTGTAGTGCAAATCTACCTCATGAATATTAATGAGGAAGGTCACAATTTGCAACCCATTAGGAATGACAGCCATCACGTGGATGCTGAGGTCAGAAGACCATACCTGTCTAAGATTGCGGTTATTTTTTTTTATCTTAATCATGCAACCTATTTTCGTTAAAGAAAAATTGTGTGTGTGTGTTTTTTTTTTTTAATTTAACACATCCCAACAAAAATGGAAAGTGAAACTAACATTGTTTAAGAGTAACTTAGTCAATAAAAAACATTGTTTTGTGAGTGGGAGTCAGTCACAAAACATTAGAATATACTAGTGGAATTGTTATTTAGAAGGGACGTCCTAAACACACGCCTTCCTAATAAACACGCCTTCCTAATAACAATTGGGTATGTAGTCACATCCCAAATTGTGATTAAAGTGAAGTGTTACTGATTCGCACTTTGAGTTTCACACATACCTACATGATTTGTGGTTGCAAACGGATCAGTTCTGCAGATCGGCCTATTTGTAGACATAAAAGGAATTACTACATCCGGCCATCGTTCTTATGACATTACTTATTAGAAAAGGCCACTTTGTAACAGAAGTCACCTTTGTAATCTTCACATAACATTTTTGAATTTTCCCTTACAAGTTTAATTGCGGAGGAACTCTTTTGCATGTAAAGGAGTAGCTAATTACTTTGTTCTTTAATAACAGTCCACAAAGCCAACATTTTTTTTTACATTCTTTACCATCACTGATGGGTATTATCCACAGAGATCACCCACCACTTTTCTCCAAATTCACTTTGAGAAGTCATCCAAAGCAGATTTGTTTTTCCACAATGAAGTCCAATAAACCAAATTTATGTTTTAACATGTGAATACAACACCCCAAAATACTAAAAGATAAATGTTAAAACTTATAGTTAAGAAAATTGTATTTTCTATACAAACCAAACTACACAAACAAATCCTAAAGATATTGTTCTAATTGTTATTTATAATTTACACACCACCTGCAAATTACTATAAAATGAACACCTCTAAACAGTGTTGTCAACTCCCTAGCCACCACTCCACACTTTTCCACTCTACACCATTCGCTTCTACTCCACTTATCACTCTACACGATTAGACTATATTGTAGGCAACTCCACTCAATGCTATTTCACTATACTTGACTCCATACCACTATACGGTACTCCACTTTGTGATTACACTTTGCCATTCGTTCTACCCCTCTCTTCTCTAAGCCATCCCACTGTACACTATACCTCTCTATCCCACTCCACCCCACTGAATGCCATTCCACACTTACACTCTAAGCCACTCCACTGTATGCCATGACACTGCATATTATTCCACTCTACTCCATGAAATTGTACACTATTCTAATACACACCACAACACTGTATGCCACTTCACTGTATGCCACTACACTATTTATATTTAAAACAAATACGTTAATGGTACTGCAGTACTACCTAGAAAGTACTGCACTACTTAGAAAAAATAAAATAAAAAAATAACCCCCCCCCGCCCACACTTTTGTAATGTAGTTTATATAGTGCTTACTACCCCTGACGTGGCATTGAAGCACTTTTTGGTGAGTAGCATGCTACTCCGGAACCCAAAAGTATTAGTGGTGGATTAGTATAGGGAAATATGAGTTGTGGACATGTAAGTCTGTTGGTTGGATTGAATAGAATAATGGACAGATGGACCAGGGAAGCACCTAGAAAGTGTTACTTGGGAGATCATAATAGTAAACTGAGGTTGGGATGAGTAAAAGGACAGCTGCATGAAGTAAGAATTTAGTAGGGTTGTTTAGGAGATTGTAGTAGTAAACTGAGGTTTGGGGAGAGCCAGGAGGGATAGAGGAGGGAAGGTCTAGCGAGGGTTATTTCATAGATCATAATAGTAGAATGAGGTTTGGGATGAGTTAGAGTGAGCTAGAGGATAGATTTAGAGAGAGAAGTGCATTGGAGAGAGTGATTTATTTTTCTCTTTTACAGTAGGAGTAAAATACATTTATAGATACATGATTACATAGAAAGGGAATATATGTACAAGTGAGATAATATATTGTGATTTAAAGTTGTATTGTATAAAGTCAGACTTTCAGGTGCTGCAGTATTTAGAGGTAATTTGTGCATTTTTTACAACTTTTTTTTTATTTTTATACTTTTATATCTTCTCATCAAAATTTCAATAGTGAAGTCCTTGCAGTTAGTTAAGATAATATTTATCTACTGTGACAGACAAAACAGACCCATAAGCATCTGCTCAAGCAACAAATATAAAAATAAAAAAACTATGAAATGACCTATGAAGGTGAGAGAGCGTAGTATAAATATCATATATTATAGACGTGAAATACTTACACTTGGCAAAGCAATATTAATAAATAATAATTAAAATGCATTAATAAACGTGAAGATTTACTCATTTATGAACACTAATGTTGACTAATAATAATAATAAGGTATATGCATTATTACAATCAAAACTGTATTCATTAAAACGTGTATGTCTTAAGTTAGCATGAGTTGCGAAATCGCCGTGTAACTCTCATTTAAAGCTTATTTTTCCTGCTTTTCTGTGTGTGGACTCGCAAATAACCATGACCCAGCTATTGTTCTTTTCTGTATTAACTTGAAACATGGAGGAATCTTCCCATCCGCATGCTAGCAGTTTTAGTATAAAGGATATGTGTTTCGAAACAGTAATGGACACTCTCAAGGACAATGAGACGAGGGGAAAAGAACTCCTGACCCGAGACGTGTGCCAAGATGGTGAAGTAACCCCGGACGTACCACCTACGAAAAATGCTGATTAAGAAGACCAATTGAAAGACAATTCAATATCAAGAAATAACAAATGCATTACTTAATGAATAATTTGATTGGTTACCAATGATGGGGTGTAGTTAATAACCAATAGAATTTTAGGGGAATGGATTATGAGAAAGGGATAAAAACTCATGACACAAGAGAAGAAAAGCAGTTAGGAAGGGATGGCATCAATTGCATCCAGAAACTCTGTCACTCTATTTGGTGATTTGAGACTTAGACAAAATTACCATAGCCTATAACCCGCCCTATTATACTTTCCTCCATATGAGGAGAGTGACCCTTAATTCCATTTTAGATAGATTGACGGTGAACCATCTGATGTCCTGAAGACGAAGACTGATCTTGTATGCTGACTTAACTCGAGGAGGGTAATTATAAATGCTAACAGAATCTATATGCTTTTCTTTCTAGGTACCAACTGCTGTATATTTAATTAGGTATCTTAGTTAGATGTTTTCCAAATTGATGTTCTAAATTGTTTTTGCATGAAGCCCAACATGCTAATGCTAATCGGAGGTTAGATGAAGTATTCATTTGACGGACGGAACTGACGTGACTGACATGTAGCTATGCTGAACTGATATTCTGTTTATCATGCACTATGGTCTATTCTCTTCTAACGTATCTATCCTATAATTCTGATCATTGCATTGTCAAAAGTTCATCGTAATTGCCACTTTCTGATTATGCTTTTATGCTTCTTGGTTTGAGATGAATACGCTTACTATTAGATTGTAATCAATAGGGAATAAATTCACAAATCTTTCTTCAAGGTGTGGTTATTTGAGTCTAAGTGCGCCGAAGATTCATTAATGGTTATTGTGAAACATAATTGATGTTTGGTAATCTCGTCCTATGGAGACTCACCACTGGGTCAAAAGGTTCATCGACCTAAAACGAGTCCTGATGTGTATAAATTGACATAGACGGACGCGTTAGCAGTTTTGGTAGCAGAGTTCGGGTTTGGCCCTTGGGGGCCCTAGGACGGAGTTTTTTGTGGTTAATTTGTTTTTATATATGATGAAATTTGGCAAAGAAATGAGTGGCTAGGTACACCATGGGCTTTCCTGGGATCTCGGAGCCTGCCTAAGATGAGTTGGGTGTGTTCTCGGCGCCATAGTATGTGTGGTTAGGGTCCTTGCGCTTGCTCAAAGCTTATGCATCTTGCAGAAGATTGTGAAGATTTGTGTGTATTTAGGCCAAAATAAGTGTCGTTTAGTAGGAGTGGGCGTACTCCATAGTATGAGAGTAGGGAAGTCGGCGTACTTCATGTGAATGCAGCGCTTATTATTCAAAATTATCCACGTGGTTGGTAAAGGTACAGGCCTGTTGAGGTCTAAGACTCCGGAGTAGGATGAAAAATATGGTTTATGTTGTAATCTGTGCAATTTAATAGGTCAATCGGGCGTGATAGACAAGTCAAGTTTGAGTCACAAAGTATGTGTGACACCTTCGATGGAGATTTGACAAGTTCTAAAGTGCACTAGAAGGAGTCATTGACAAGTCGAGAGTAGGATTTGCGGGTCGAATTCTGCTTGCGTATGAGGGAACTGAGAAGGAGAGAGTAGCGGCCGAGGCTTCAAGTGAAATCTCTAAAGTTCTGAAGCGAATGCGTTACCCTTCCTGTAGTAAATTGGCAGATTTGTATTGTCATTTAAGGTGTTTGCAATAAATCGCATTAGTTTGTATGAGTTGTAAGAAGTTAGTGAGGTGTGGACAAGCCGCAAGACTTTGTCAGCTGCAGTGTGTATGAGTGTGATGTCAGAGGTGCCGCGCTGGGATAGGTCAGATGTTGAGAAGGGTCGCGCACGGATTGGCTGCCGTCCGTGAGAGGCAATAGGGTGAGCAAAGGGCAGGTGAAGAGTGTCCTGGGAACTAAGCCGTTTCTGATTAAGTATAAAATAAAATGAATTTTGTTAAGTCATTCAAAAGCGCTTTGAGGGGAGATGTGTACATCGTTGCAACAGATGGGGAACCTACACCGCCCGAGGGTACTCCAGCTTATACAGTTATGGAGGAAAAGGGTGTTGCACCTTGTTTGTGGTTAAAACAATGGCGCAAGTTGACAGAAAAAGAAGGGTGTCTAGCGTTTCCGGAACATGGGACGTTCAATCAAAAGGTATTAGAAAACTTGAGGTGGATGTTAAGTACACAGAAACCACCTCCGAGACCGGCACAATACGAGGCTCTAGCGATCTGGGATCTGATGGCTCTTAAACATAGGCAGGAAAGGTTTCACAGGAGATTGACAAGAGCAGAGAAATCGTATGCAGAAGCAAGATGGGATAACGAGAATAAGATGTGGAGACGGGGAATCGTAGATGGGTTAAAGCTGTTTCCAGCGATAACACAGGGAGAAGAGACTCAGGGAAAGAAAGCTTCTTGCAAAACTAACAAAGGCTCAGACAAAGTTAAAGAACAAAAAAGGACCTGGGAAGAAGAGGATGATTCAGAGGATGAGGAGTTTATGGATAGGTTACTACATGACCGACCACCACCTTATGCGGTGAGTGAAAATGTTCCGAGCACTAGCTTGGATCCTGGGAACCAGACACAGGAGAAGGGAGTTACTGATACGGTACAGACTAGCAATACAGCTTCGATACAGAATGGTGACAGTGTACCTACTGCACCAGACGTGCTGATACAGTTACAACCTCCACCACAGATAAAAAGAATTTATCCCGATGTTCCAGTACTCGAGACTACTACGAACTTGGTGGTGCCGCCAGACCAGATATATAAAACCAAGACTGGTTCACATTGAGTCAACCCCACAGTTAGTGTCACAACCACCACAACGGATACCGGGGTATAACCCAGTAGCGGGTCCTTTGAAAGAACCTGCACCGGGATTATTAGAGCAGACCTATGGTGTTGAAGCTCCTAGAAGCCTGGGATCAGGTCAGACACCTGCCGCAATATCACTACCTATCACTGTTGGTCCCCCAGTACCGTTATATGCCCAAGAGAGAACAAGGACATGTGAACAGGGAATCATGACCCATGAAGCCATAAGAGGAGGATCTATTAGAACTCCACAAATAATGGCCCAGGGAAGTCAGGTTTCTGAGCGATCAAGACCCTTAATGGACCTCAGTCCAATAGGGGCACCTCTTGAGGCAATGCGGCAAGCAGGTTTGGGAGTCTTGACTCCTCAAACCATGAGTACAAATACCTCATATACTCCAATGATACATACAGGGAACATTTCACTGCAGGGTTTTACAGTACAACAGTTAAATGAGTGGTTGGAGAAAACTTGTACATCACAAAAGGCTACAGCAACTACAGTAACCGAAGCAAATCCTGAAAAAGAAAAACCAGATGAATACCTGAATCTGGTACGGCTAGGTGCAGAAGCTGCTGAGTTGGTAGAAGGAACAATGGGGGTGAATAGGTTAGAATCTTACACTGAGGCAGAACTGAGATACTTATGCCCTAAGATTACCAAAGAAGTGGGAAAAATACACCAGAGATTAACGAATCTGGCAGATAAAAATAATATCGATATTGGGAAAACGAAACATTTGAAACGAAGCTACAGATTAGACTTCGACACAAAAGATTTTGAACACATGAGATCCGCAGGTATGAAGACACACCTGAAAGAATTGCTGCAGAGTGCGCAAATCTGGGGAGCTTTAGAGAAATGGGAAAACAGATGGGCAAAGAAAAAAGACAAAGGAAAGAGGGATAGCCCAGGGTCTATCGAAACAGCGACCGCACCCAATCTGGATTCAGTAAAAATCCTGCCCATGAGAGAAACAGCTGGTGGTGTTTTAGTCCATGTGCCATGGTCCAGGGGAGATATTTTGTCCTTTACAAACGATTACCCGAGGTTGAGAGAAAAAACGATCGAGTGGTATCAGCAGACAGATAGATTTGTGAAGCTTGCAAAATGTCTTTGGGAGGACTTGAATACTTTATTTGAGATTATTGTCCCACCAGATTTGTGGCTTGAGTGTAAAAGAGGGGTGGATTGGCCCACAAAGGAACCGGCAAGGGATAAAGCGACGGGAGCACCTTCTGAAGAGGTGATGAAATATTATCATAAAGTGATTGAGTTTTTAAAACAAAAGGTGTCACCGAAGGTGACCGATTGGCAGAAAATCGACCGGACTTCGCAAGAGGTTAAGGAGTCAATACATGCCTATTATGAGAGATTGTTAAAAGCATTTAAACATTACAGTGGTACTGAAACGATCGAGCCAAAGGACATGAATCATCTTGTGTTCAGATTTGTTGAAGGGCTGAGACCAGAGGTTGGTCAGATGATTAAGAACCATTTGATTTGTTGGCAAGCTAAACCGATTGACGAGGTGTTGCAGTATGCGAAATACTGTACTGATGAAATTGAGTTAAAACAGAAAAAGCTGAAAGAAAAGGTGATGGTGATGCAGATAAGAGCTGCACAGGCTGGAATTCAGGGAAATGGTGTTCAGCAAATGATGCATCAGACACCGCAAATGAACGGTGGATTTCAGGTACAGCCGAGAGGTAGAGGTCGAGGCTTTGTGAGTCGTAATTTAGACATGAATAATACTGCCATTCAAAATGATGGGCAGGTAGTGAAGAGGATGTCACCATGTCACGCGTGCGGGGGCATGGGACATTGGAAGCGGGATTGTCCAAATATGGTGCATGATGGTACAGTTCAGCAGAGCATGAGTGTTGGGGCACAACAGAATCCACGAGGTCCAAGAATGAGACAACAAAATCAGAATTATCAAAATAATTTGACGCAAATGTCAGGGGTACAACCCAGGCAGCAAATGCAGATGCCACGGTTCCAAACTGTGTCAGTACAACCAATGCAACAGCAGATTCCTATGGTGCCTAGACAGCAAATGCAGTTACCTCTAGCCCGATGGGTCAGCAACAGGTGATGCTTCCTCAGCAGGTCACAGGTCAGGTGTCGAGTCAAAACAACACTGTGCAACAATTCCCATTGCGAGGTGAAAATGAGACGAATGACGAATGGTCAGATGACAGTTCAGACAGTGAAGAGTGTAGGCTTGCAGCCTCATTAGAAGTTGATCAGAGAGGCCCATATGTAGAAGGAAAAGTAATGGGCTATAAGGTTTCATTATTGGTTGACACTGGAGCTACACGCTCTACAGTCCGCAGTGTGGAAGTACCAAGGTTACCTTTATCAGGACGCACAATACGAGTGGTTGGTGTGGCTAATCAGTATTTGACAAATTCAATTACCGATCCAGTACAGGTTGAGATTGGAAATTTCCAAGGCCTGCATAGGTTTGTCGTATGCGACTCAAGTCCAGTATCCCTGCTGGGAAGGGACTTACTATGCAAAACTAAATGTTCAATTACCTGTTCCAACGATGGAATAGAAGATTAGACAAACAGTGATGATGAAGGTGATGAGGACCAGCACATAGGAGGAGGGGAGACGAGCGAAGATTACCCTCTAATTACCTTATTCCCAGTGTTCACACTAATCGACTTACCTGCTGACCTACAAGGGTCCGTAACAGAGAGAGTGTGGGATTTGACAGGAAAAGAGGTTGGATTAAAGGAGTCAAACCAGTTAAGGTGCAGATAAAACCAAATGCAGAATTCCCACAAGTACCACAATATCACATGACTCAAGACGTACTCATTGAAGTGACAGATTATTGCAGATTTTCTCAGGCAAGGAGTTTTGAAAGAAGTTTTAAGCAGTCCATGTAACTCACCTATTATGGGTTTGAAAAAGCCCTGTGGGAAGATTCGGATCGTGCAGGATTTGAGAAAAATAAATGAAATTGTGATAAAATGCTGCCCTGTGGTTCCTCACCCAGCGCTAATAATGTTCCAAGTTCCTTGCGATGCTGAATGGTTTACCGTAGTAGACCTATCACAAGCATTTTTTTCAATACCATTGCATGAGGAAAGCCAATTTTTGTTCAGTTTCAAATTCCTAGATAAGGTGTACAGTTGGTGCAGAATCCCTCAAGGGTTTTCTGAATCGCCATCTATCTTTAATCAGATCTTAAAGAAGGATTTGGAACCTCTTGTACTACCTTTTAATTCAACCCTTGTGCAGTACATTGATGACTTGTTGATTGCACCCAAAACCAGAGACAGTTGCAAATATGATACCATTGCATTATTGAACCATTTGGGAAAAAACGGGCATAAGGTGTCACCTAAGAAGCTGCAGTACGGTCAGAAAGAAGTAAAATATTTGGGGCATCTAATTGAGAAGGGATCCCGAAGAATATCAAAGGAGAGAATAACAGCTGTCATACAAATGAATCCCCCAACAACAAAAAGAGATGTGAGGATGTTTTTGGGAATGGTGGGTTATTGCCGCCAATGGATACCCAATTTCTCAATCATTGCAAAACCCTTAATAAAACTGACAGGAAAAGATGTCAAAGATGAGCCATATACGATCACTTTGACAAAAGAAGAACTTGAGTCATTCCTTGAGCTGAAAGAATGCATGTGCAGGGCCCCAGTATTAGGGATGCCTGATTACGAAAAACCTTTTCTGTTGTTTTGTCATGAACGTGATGCTTGTTCTTTGTCTGTTTTAACACAGGTCCACGGAGATGCAAATCGCCCTGTAACATATTTTTCAGCTACTTTGGACCCTGTCGCAGCAGCCCTACCGGGTTGTTTGCAAGCAGTTGCAGCAGTTGGTCAAAGCATTTCCCAATGTGAGGGCATAGTAATGGGATACCCTATGACAGTTTTGGTTCCACATTCTGTTGAAATCTTGTTAACAAGAACGAAAACACAGCACATGACAAATGCACGACTTACCAAATATGAGACGATTATTTTGGGATCACCAAATGTTACACTGAAAAGATGCACAGTACTGAACCCGGCAACTCTGCTTCCTAATGAAATACAGAAATCAAAGAGGGGGAAGAATTTGAGCATGATTGTATCGAGGTGACTGACCTCTGTACCAAACCTCGCCCAGACATACAGGACACCCAATTAAAAGAAAATGATTGCATTATGTTCGTGGATGGGTCCTGTTTAAGAGATTCAACTGGAACATTAAGAGCTGGCTATGCAGTGTGTACAATGTCTGGCATAGTCGAAGCCGCCTGGCTTGAAAAGGTATTTTCAGCACAAGTGGCGGAATTAATAGCTCTTACAAAGGCCTGCCATGCTGCTGTAAATTTGAAAGTTACAATTTATACTGACAGTAGATATGGATTTGGAATTGTACATGATTTTGGCCAGATCTGGTTACAAAGGGGTTTCATGACCTCTTCCGGATCACCTGTGAAAAATGGAGAGCAGATAAGAGATTTGTTACATGCAATTCAGTTGCCTCTTGAAGTTGCCGTGGTAAAGTGCAGTGCTCACACCAGATCACAAGACTTTGTGTCAATGGGGAATGATTATGCAGATCAGGTAGCAAGATTTTGTGCATTAAATTGTATATCATTCAAAGAACAGTGGGAATTGCTACCTCAGCCTGAAAATGACACAACTTTGATAGGCACTTTGCAAAAAACACCTCTGTTTTCTGTCAAAAAATGGGATGTGTCCACGTTGTGTTTCGGGGCATTTCCTGTTGCGGGCGCTAGGCCTACCCACACAAGTGAGGTACCATTTTTTTTTTTTTTTTAATCGGGAGACTTGGGAGAACATGGAATAGCGTAACAAGTGTTATTGCCCCTGGTCTTTCTCTACATTTTTTCCTTCCAAATATAAGAGTGTGTGTAAAGAAGACGTCTATTTGAGAAATACCCTGTAATTCACATGCTAGTATGGGCACCCCAGAATTCAGAGATGTGCAAATAACCACTGCTCCTCAACACCTTATCTTGTGCCCATTTTGGAAATACAAAGGTTTTCTTGATAGCTATTTTTTACTCTTTATATTTCAGAAAATGAATTGCTGTATACCCGGTATAGAATGAAAACCCACTGCAGGGGGCAGCTCATTTATTGTCTCTGGGCACCTAGAGTTCTTGATGAACCTACAAGTCCGATATATCCCCCCAAGCAGAAGAGTCCAGCAGACGTAACAGTATATTGCTTTAAAAAATCTGACATTGCAGGAAAAAGAGAAAAACTGCAGTTTTTTTCACCTCAATTTCAATATTTTTTTCCCGGTTATTTTCTGTAGGAAACCCTTGTAGGATCTACACTAATTACCCCTTGATGAATTCAGAATTTTGTCTACTTTTCAGAAATGTTTCGGTTTCTGGGATCCAGCATTGGTTTCACGTCCATTTCTGTCACTGACTGGAAGGAGGCTGAAAGCACAAAAAAAATAAAATAAAAAAAATCGTAAAAATGGGGTATGTCCCAGTAAAATGCCAAAATTGGGTTGAAAAATTGGGTTTTCTGATTCAAGTCTGCCTGTTCCTGAAAGCTGGGAAGCTGGTGATTTTAGCACCGCAAACCCTTTGTTGATGCCATTTTCAGGGAAAAAAAACCACAAGCCTTCTTCTGCAGCCCCTTTTTCCCATTTTTTTTAAAAAAAAACGAATTTTTCACTATATTTTGGCTAATTTTTTGGCCTCCTTCTGGGGAACCCACAAAGTCTGGGTACCTCTAGAATCCCTAGGATGTTGGAAAAAAAGGAGGCAAATTTGGCATAGGTAGCTTATGTGAACAAAAAGTAATAGGGCCGAAGAGCGACCTGCCCCAAACGGACAAAAAAAGGCTCGGCACAGGAGGGGGAAAAGGCCTGGCAGCGAAGGGGATATAGGAGCTGGCTTGAGATGCTTGTGAAGACTGCTATACTAGATCTGAAGGTGGGAGGCCCTGAGCAGAGGCTGAAAAAAAAAAAAAAAGAAAGCTATGGGCTCCCCTCTTGCAATGGTCCCCCTCTCTAGGGGAGTATAGTCCTATGATTTAAAAATCCCTTTTTTCATCCGTGCCAGCTAACCGGGGTAAACCCTAGGAAGGCTGAGCAGGTGACACAGGAGTCTCCTTGGGTGGTGTGTCCACTTTTGTTTTGGGGCAGAATTAAGGTGTGACAAACCTGTGAGGTGTATGAGGACTTAAAAAAAAAAAAAAAAAAAAAAAAAAAAAAAAAGAGGTTTGAAGACCCATAGGTGTCTTAGAGATAAGAGAATCATCAGCAAAAAGAAGGATAGAGATTTTCTGTACTTTCAATGAGGGAGCATCATTCTGGCAAGAAGTCAAAACCTGTACCCCCTCATTAATAAATAAGTGAGTAAGATCGGAGCCAGAACAACCCTGATGAACTCCCCTCCGAATAGGAATATTTTTAGTCAACTCTCCATGATTACCCCCATCGCACTTGGGCATATGTATTTTCATGCAACCGCTGCAACAGATGAATTCTATTAGTAGGGGTTCCCAATCTATGTAGTACTTCCCCAGTTTTTCTCTTGAGACCAGATAAAAAGTTGATTGTAGAGCCACAAAAACAACAAATAAATGTTGTTTGGCGAGGACTACATATTTCCAATAGAAGAGGACCAACCTAAAAACCTGATCTATCGTACTGGATTTTGGGCGAAAACCCACCTGTAATGAGGAAAGGACCTGATGCTCTTGAACCCAAATTGTTAGCCTCTCTACTAGTTGTTTAGCAAAACTTTTTTGTAGATTATCAAAAGGCTAATAGGTCTATAATTAGTTGGAAGGTTTTCATTACCCTTTTTATAAATAGGGATAATTTCAGCCCCCTTAAACGTGCTCTGGATTACACCACCTGCAACAATTTTATTCGAGATCAGATTTATATACCAGGACCATATAATTGGCTCTGATTTATAAAGATCTCCCAGGAAGCTTGTCCGAACCAGGAGCTTTACCTGGTTTTAAGGAGTTGATTGCGGCAATAGTTTCCTCTATGGAAAAGATGATACAGTCCTCAGAAGTGTGAATATCTGCCCCTAGTAGATCAAGGCTAGTGTTCAAACTAGCCATCGATAGGGAAGCAGAATAAAAAATTGGGTGATTACAAGGTAAGGTATTGTAGGGGATAGCATAGAGTTGAGTGAAATCATCCACCCAACTCTTGGGTTGTATATGGTTCCTAATATTACTCCTGCCCCCTCTTTGCCTTTTAGAGAATAGTTCCCAAAACAACATATTAGATTTTGAAGCGTCAAGCAATTCCCACCATATAGAGTTTTCCCATTACCTTTTTGCTTGCAATATGATCTCCTTGTTTGTACGTCTAGCTAGTTGGATCTCCCCGAGGGAGCCAGTAATGATAGCATTTCTTAGTGCAGACTTAGCCCTAGCGCAGGCTTCATTAAACCATCCATTGCTATTCATATTATCATCACGGGGCCTGAGACCAGCCTTTTTATAAAATTCCTTTAGCATATTATCATGGATGCTGAGGATGGGATGTTATTAGCATCCTGCTCCTCACAGACTGCCAGTTAATCGACAAACAATTTGCAGATCCCACCTATCAGACAGGGGTTGGACGTCACCCTTGGCCAGCAACCCGTATAGGACTGTTATTCAGGCAAGGAGTTGGGAACACTGTACGTTGATTGTTTAGTGACCTCCTAAATACACCTCCTTGGAGAGTAAGAAGCAAGGGGTGATGGCCACTCTCACATCGGGGCTCCACCCTCACATCCCTCAACAAAGACCACAGCCTGACATCCACCCAAAAAAAAAAAAAAAAAAAAAAAAAAAAAAAAAAACGATAACACTTTAAGACATACCTTGTTTAAATGTGGGCGCAGTGTTTAAATCAGAAGGCATACGGCCATTACAAGCCCTTAGACCATCCTTTAGGCATAGGGAAGCCAACTGAGAAGCCACACAAGAACGAGTACAATACAGAGGGTTGGTTAACTGTGGGACTCCCCATAATTCATCTTCTTCCACCGTTAATCCACTAATCAAAATAGAGGGTTCAAAGGTACAATTCAAATCACCTGCAATTATTAAAAGGGTCGAGTGATGCAAGGTGTCCAAGAATTCAGACAATAAAGCTAAGGTCTGAGACTCAGAACCCCAAGAAACAGACCGGGCATAAACATTAATAAGAGTAATCTTAATATTCTGTTGAAAGGTAACTTGTATGCCCATTAGGTCGATAGAATCAATGTTTAATATCAATTGGTCACATTGTAACTTCTTATTTAAGAGCACCAATAGGCCTCCTTTAACACGGCCTAAACCCTTCTCTGATGGTTGTGGTGGGACGCTAAATGAAAGGAACCCATCAGTATAAATTTAATCCTCAGCCCAGGTCTCCTGAAAGAGGCAGATATCTTGATTATTAATATAGGTGATCCACTCTGAGTCAACCAGCTTCCTGTCAAGGCCAGCTATATTCCAAGTCATTATAGAGAACTCATGATTATCTAGCTCAGTTTTGTGAGTGGGGCAACCAGCCTCCTTCACATGCATAGCCTCGTAGTGTATCCCAGGTGGCACCTCCTGAATGGCCTCATTCCCATGCAAATCCTCAATGTGTACTTCCTGTACAGCATTTAGTCATTCAGTAACTAACGGTACATATGTTTTTTTTATCTACCATAGGTAATTCACATTCCTGGATGAAGGCTGGCCTTTCACAAGTTAGTTGGACAAGCACTGGGTTGTTTTAATGCTAGACTAAGACCAACTCCCCTAGTTTCCTTAAAATGGCGAGTGGGTCGCTCAAAATGCATAAGTTGGTTCGCCAATAACTTACCAGCAAGGCGGACAGAAATGAAGTAAAAGTCCCACCCAGAAAGGCTACATCTGTTCGCAGCAAGGATATCAGTGCAAATAACTGAGACAATTGTGCCGAACACATAGCCAATGAAGACCTTATTAATCAAAGAGTCATGATTCTCAAAAGGAACCAAACGGCAGCTTAGGCATATCAACCATATAAATTGTACTATCGCTACTTTGAGCCTAGACCCTGATCTGTAGATTCAGGCCTGCTAACAATGTTGAAGAGTAGTGTCAGTGGGAGATTTTAAGAATGTAATCTGAGTAGCAAGGGAGCGAACCGCCCTACCAAGTACTTGGGGATAATATTCTCCCTTGGCCTATCTTCAGGGGCATCAGGGTGGGCAATAGTACAGCTCTGCTTCCCCAAAAAGTCCCTTAAATTAGGGGCTCTATTGTACTTCCTCCTATCACTTGTGGACTCTGGCTGATGACCCTCTGCACAGGATGTGGTTTGTTTTCCTGAGGGGTAGGCCTAGCTGACCACTTGGGGGGATATCACCTACTAGACTTGATATAGGTATAACAAGGCTTTCGCCCGCCCCCCCCCCCTTGCCTCCCCATCATTCAACTAACATTTACACCCACACCTCTGGTTCAGTTTCTCCTTCATTGATCCTATTAGCAATAAAACCAAACTTTTGACTTCGTCCACCTTCCAAAGGACAAGAGCCAAGTCAATTCCATTGTCTAACAGTTTCAAACCATCAGGATCAAGCGGGGATTACACGAAATATTGTCATTAATAGCAGTTCCAGATGTAGAGTGTACAGTACAGGCAAGAAGATCCCCATCCACTGCCAGTGGTGGAAATCGATTAGTGCACAATATATTTGGAACCACTCTGACCACTGGACTGAACGGAGGAGGGAAGTCCTGATTTCCTTAGGAAGAGTACCCCTCTGACATGGCGAAGGACTGGGGGCACTACAAGGTATTGCCAGCAATAAAGGTACAGAAATTTCCCTTGGGATATGCAATTCTCCCCTTCCAACAGATACCACAGGGGAATGTAAAGGTTGCATCCTCCTTCTGAAGATCTCTGGGATTTTCCCACTTCCAGATGACCCCCCTCTTAATGGGCGCACCACCGGATGTATAGGAATTACTCTTCAAGATGGCCTCTACTTCTTCAAACAAACAATATATCAATTTCATCAAAGGAATTAGTTCCTTAAATAGATGCAGGGCTCACTTGTTTGCTGTAGCGTTTTCTAGATTTTTTAGTACCATTCAGCGGCATAGGGGCATCTGCAGCTTTCCTTTTCCCCATAATATGTAGATAATAAGTAAAATAAGTATAAACAAACCCAAATAACCAAATGAATCCTTCTCAACTCTTAACACTTACTTCATTCAGCCAAGTTAGGGCGCCCTGCCCGGCTTCTATTGGTCGATGACGAGTGAAGAGATTAGCGTCCTTTTATCTCAGCTGACCAGGGAGCATAGGGGATGAAGTCCCACCACGGGCTAATGAAGGTAACTCTTGACTGCACACGCGTCCCCACGACACGTTATTTAAATGTAGTACAAATTGTTCCACTCGGTAACAGCACCCTCCGCGACTAGGGACTGAACGTATTACGGAATTCTAATTCCCACCTTGAAACGAGATGGAAAATTTTAGTGACACCAAGAGTCATATACAGCTACTGACCCACAACGCCTCAGGGGTAATAAGTGGTATATAAAGTCAACTGTTCCGCCTGGGACCACTGCGGGGGGGGGGGTGCTACCCCGTCTCTTCTTCTCTGTAGTGTCCATTTTACTTCCTGAAGCAAAAGGGCTCGTCCGCTTCTACGCCCAGCCCCCAAACTTGTACCGGCTGATCCGGAACTTCAGGTTCGTGTAGGCAATGGCGCTGGCGTCCTTTTAGAGCCCCCCTACCTCCCCCGGCTGCTTTGGGACCCATGTGGGTGGTCTGGTATTTCAACTTGTGTAGAAGTCGACAAAATACGGGAGATTTCCAGTCCCCACGCTGGTCCTGTAAGAATAGTAGGAAATCCAAATGTGGCAAAACGGTTTACCGAAACACCAGCCAAAGGAAGAGCGAGGATTCCATGGACGCTGTTCTCTTCAGGGCTGAGCCTGGAGGCCGGGGACCATTACCGGCACCATCAGCTTGGTGTTGCATTGCTGAGTCAACGTTGTAAGTGCTAGGACCCGAACGAGCTGCGTTATGGCTCGATCTATTGGCCGCCATCTCTGTGGTACTCATACTGTCCCTCCTATCCTGCGCAGATATGCTCCTTGTACCTATTGACGTGTATGCGGTCCCAGGCAGGGAGGAGTGTGCAATGCTAACAAACCACAAGCACTACACGGAGTGCAATAAGCCACCTAATGCGACTTTTAAGTGGAACGGTAGCGGGAATTAGATACAACAAATACACAATATAAGGGGAAACTACAAACAATGTACACTTCGAGAACAATAATGCATGAAGTAGTAAGGGGTACTGAACCGGCTGCAGAGCAGCAAAGAAAGAGGATATCAAAATGATGTCCTATGTTCTTAAAGGCTGATGTTAGTGGCTGGACCATGTGACTGTTGGACTTGGGGTTCGTGGGTGATGTAGTCTTTTCCTGCCATTTTAATGCGATTGACTGCTATTAATTTTACAGTAAAGGAAGAGGAGAATATTCAGAGCCTCTGGTCAGGACACAGAATTGTTGCTACCAGGGTGCTGAATACTAACTTGAGACCTTTCTAGTTTGTGAAAAAAGGCCACGTAACAGGGAGGTAGAAGGGTAGTGAGTAATCTGCTGTAAGATACAGTATCCACGAAAAAGTGTCAACTCAGTTAACATAACTAGTTCTTTTGATGGATACTTACAATTGCATATTCCCCACTTTAGAATAATTATCAAAGTACCTCCTCCGGTAGCGGGTCTGTGGAGTGGACTCAGATGAAAAAATCCTGCAGGACCAATTGGGCAAAATGCTGTTCCAGCCAAACCTGGATGTCAAGGCACTGGTGCCCAGTGAATGTCCATGTCACAGCATAGTAGATGTCAAGGACAGGCACTCCATGAGCCAACAGTGGTAGCAGCCTTCACCCTGGTAGAATGGGCTTTCAGACCTTCTGAGTTTGCTATTTGAACACTGTAGCGGATTTTGATAGAGGACTACTCACCATATTGTTCACATGGTGATTCATGGTACAATCAATGTCAAAGTTAAAAGCTGTTTTGGGGTGCAGCCGACTAAGCCTCTCTTCTTTCAAGGGGTGAGGGAAGCAAAGAATGCTGGCAGAGAAGGATGGACTGCCCGATGTGGAAAGAAGTAACTACTTTTGTCAATAATGCCACAGTAGTCCTCAGCACTAACTTGTCTGGGGAAAAAAAGTGGTGTATCGTGACTACACTGAACGTGCCTGGATTTCACCCACACAACGAGCTGTCAACTGCAGTGAGAAAGGCAGTGTTCAAATACAGCAGGCAACTATGCAGCAACTTGAAGGGTACACATACACATCAAGACCAAATTAAAGGCCTCATTGTGGCATCATAAATGGTTTGGGAATGCAATGAATACTGTTACAATGCCAGGTTAAACCTCTTCTTTTTTTACCATATACTTTCCAGCAAACGCCTATCTTCATATTAGAAAGTGTGAAGTTTAGACATGCAGAGGTTTTATCATTATGCCTGCCTTCTAAATAGGCTGGCATATTTTCATTGTTAGGTTATGGTCACCGCCATGTGTCTCATTTGTATTGGTGTATTAAACGAAGTCCTTGCACCAAGGGGTTAGAGATCTGGCCCCAGCAGCTCACAGGGTGGTGAGAGGTGGGTGGGGTGCTGAGGGATGCCAGATCCTGACAGGAGGCAACATGAGTCAAACCGTTAATATATCTCATCACAACAGGGGACTTAAAAGGATGGTTGGCTGGTAAACATACAAAGGCCAAAAGAGCAGATAAACTTTAATAGTGCCCAATGCTAGGCCATGCTAGGCTAAAAATAAAACAAAATCCCATTCTCCTGCATAATGCATTGTGTGGAAGGATGCCTGGAGGCAAAGATGTCATGTTGCTGTGACAGATCAAACACTGTCAGTTGCTGCCACTCAATGTCTATGGATGGAGGTGTAGGATTACAGATTCTGGTGGAGTAACCTGCCATGTTGCTGTGACAGAAGATACTAGTGAAGTGGTAAGTCTGACTGGAGGACAGATGGCCATGCCCAGAAGTTTAAGGTACCCACGCTCTCCTGGCCCATTCCAGACCCCATAGGATGACCTAGGCCCAGAAGTTCTTGATCTTTTTCAGAACTATGGACCGAAAAGTGTATGTAAAGGAGTACTGTGTTCCACTCCAGCCAGAAAGCAAACTAGTGTTCTTGCAGCAACTACAATGACCTCAGACCTCGAATAGTAAAGGCCCTCTGGAGTAGGATGTTTGATGAGAAAATCAGGATAACCAACAACCTGTCTATTTACTGGTGGGAAAGAACAGGACTTTGACCAAGTGGCCATCAAAGTGTCAGCTAGGGTCACATTAAACAGGAGCAGGGGCTCAGGAGTAGCAGACCCAGGGGGCAAAATGGGTTTGAGAAAAATTGTTTTGGTCTAAATGGATAGCAGCTGCAAAGCTAGAACTTGAGCTGATTTCTGGACCACCACTGCAAATGAGGCTCTCTGTTGGTGGCCAAAGTGGCAAGTCACGCCCGCCTCTGAAGAGGTGTCAAATCCATGTAAGAGCTTCATCTGTGTAACGAGAAGGGAGAAAGTCACCCCAATCATCATCTACATCCTGGGTTATACCTAATTCTGAATCAGAACTAAAAAGAGTCTTTGGTGGCATGTATGACCTGGTAGCGGGGCAGTCTGGGTGTACCGTGACTGATTGCACTTTGTAAACTTGTCGCAGACCACCAGAACTGGTAGACTGAAGCGGTCATGCTCATTGGGAAAGGGGGTGGGGGGTGGTGCTTGAATATGAAGGATATTATTTTGCTGCTACAGGAACAAATAGCAATTATGAGAGCCCTGCCCTGATGGAGCTTTTGAAAATAGCTATCCAAGATTAACAATAGGAAAGTATGAGCAGCGAGGCGTCTTAAATTTCAAAGTCAGATGTTTTTTAGGAAAACAAAACTCAAGACAATGGTGGGTTAATGTAAAATATGGCAGGCACTCAAGGGATATGCAAAAAGTCCTGTGTCATATGCATTCACCATTATGGCATAAACCTGAACTTGCAAAGTAAATCAGAAATGAACCTTGAAAACATGGGGCAAATTACACAGAGAGCAGAGTCTATATCATTTAATTTCATGGGTTTAGATTGCCTCCTAAATGCATACATCGATGAATAGGAAGGAACTGTGCTAACAGGAATCCACATAAAGGAAAAGAGGTGGATATTAAATTCCAGTGCCACAATGATATAAGAGTACACAGTAATACTTGTAGCAAGAACTCTGACAGCATAACATTAGAAAAATGAATAGTTTGAGGTGATTTCTTCTGGTCTCTTTCTCAGACAACGAAATGCATGGGTCTACTGAAAGGACTTACTAAAAACATTACTAGTCAGTGAATGCTTTAAATGGAACATTTTTTCTGCAAGTGTACAGCATTCACATTTAGATAGCAGCATTTTTTTTCTTTTACAGCACACATTGCAATAAATATATATATATATTTTTTTTTTAAATAACCACTGCACCAGCTTGCCAAGGCCCGACTGGAAAAAGAAAATTAATTATGCAATTATGCTGGAATAACAGTTCTACACGTTTCATGATCTTAGACCGAAACAGGGAAGAAAGAGGGACATGTGAGAGAAGGATATAGAATTTCCTAGCTATTATGAAGGACAGTTTCCATCCTATTAAGAATATGGAGGCGAGGATTATGCATTAATCTTTCCACTTTACTTTCCCAGCAGCCACAACACAAACACATAACTCAACATGAAGTCTACATGTCCCATGAGTCTTTTATAACTTGTAATCCCCATCTGCCAATAGCAAAGGCCCATCTCCTTCAAAACAAGCAACCAAGGAAAAGCACTTCCTCTTTTTTTGTGCGGACTATCAATCACTGCGTATTCCAACTTTAGTATTCTTGTTTTTGTTCCAACCCTAGGAAAAAACAAGACTGTAAGCATTCAAGAAGTATTTCTCCCTGAATCAATACCAAATAACATTAGTACTAGCTAGCCCAATATGAAACATTAACGTTGCTTACACACAATGCCGTGAACTTCAGAATCTTTAGGGTGGGAGGAATGTATTTTGTACTTACTCGGGTTGGATGATCCTCACCTCCTTGTCATTTATAGAACTGAAACTTTCACTCTCCGCAGGTAGGACTTTTACATTCTATGTCAGGACTAGAGGCTCAGATTAGTTAACTCTGAAGATCATGGATTAGGCCACTCTCATCACTAGTCTGAACTAAAACATCTTAAAAGTAGAGTGATGACCAATCAGCAGCATTGAGGATGTCCTCTAAATAGACTCCTAAAGAAAAGCGCTTAGAGGTCAGGTGGAATGTGCCACAACATGTGTTAATACCAGCTTCCTCTGTGACCAACTGAATCCACTGTGCAATTAAATGGGTTTGTATGGCTTCTTTATGGCTATGAATAATTGAACCATACAGGGAGGATAAAGATGCTCAGTGATAGCTTCATAAGCTCATATACATCTCACTATTCAAAAGATTTGCTGGGGAAAAGCCGAATATTGTACCACACTTGTATGGGATTTTGTGTTTCTGGAAACAGTGAAGGACACTCCTTCCAGGGTAAACATTCTCATAGTGACATGGAACGTCTGAACATCTGATATCCTTTTACATGAGATGACCGAAAAATCACCAACTTATCTGTAGTTTCAAAACTGGTTATCCTGGAGGATTCTAATAATCTAAGTACTACGTTCACATCATATAGTTGGAAATACCCAAGTTCTGGTGGTCTTTGAGCTAGTGGCAGAAAGCGTGTTTGAGTGATCGTGTACTCTGTAAATATATTAATTTATTTTTGACTACCTGACCAGTCTTAACAACTTACACACTAGAGGGGGTTCTCCTACTGGAATGCCCTGGAAAGGGATGAGATTCGCCAAAATATCTGACTGGCAGACTATTTTGTCCTGTAAGACAGACCAGCTTTTGTCAGTTCCAATAAGATGTTCAATATGAAGACTATTTCTGACTCCATGGTATCAAAATCTTGCCCCAGACATCAGTGTGGCCACCTGCACCAAGCTGAATTGTAGCACTTGATGGTAGAATCTGCTAATGCTTTCCCGATGAGGGTGGAAAACGTGCAATTAACCTGAGACGTCGCATCATCCCCTATAGTCCTCCACGCCATTAGAGTCTGTGTCCCTTCATGTACCAAGTAGTGCAAGTAGATGTGGTCATCTATTACCATATTTTGAGTCTTGGGAAGTGGGACTGGAGAATCAATAAAGTTCCAGGAGTGTAATCCAAAGCAGTGTCATCAGCACCATCCCCCCTTCTGCCTTGTGACTTGTACTGTTAGTCTAGTTATCATGGCAAATGGAGAGAAGGCATCCTATCCCAGGTCAGGACTCCAGAGCTGAAGGACTTCATCAGTTGCTTCCATTGACAGATCCAGTCGCCAAATGAAAAATATGATAGTTAATGATACAGATGAGGCAAAAAGGTTTATCTAGCATGGACCCATTTCTTAATCGACATCTGGCACTCCAGGCATCTACAGGATTCCAGCACCTGAAGAATAAGTTACTTACCTTCGGTAATGCTTTTTCTGGTGGATACAGTAACTACCTGTGGATTCCTCACCAAAAGAATTCTCCCCTCGCGCCAGCCTTCGACGGAAATTTCTTCTAGCTCTGCACGTCGACGTCACAATCGCCCGACTCCACGCGACGCCACATGACGTCATCCAGGAAATAAGAAGCCCTCATCGACGTGCAGACGTCAGTTATCACCATTTTTTTACGTGCCATAGAGGCGAACAGGTTAAACCTAAAGAGCACACATTCATCCAGAGTAGACGAAAATAAAACATTTAATATAAAACTCAATATAAATCACAGTTATGAATGCTCAATTCGAGATAGAAATAAATAAATATATATGTGTATAATTCCAGTCCAAAATGTCCCTTTCACTATCTTAATTTGCAAAGGAAAAGTATATACAATGTATACAACCATATGCATGTAAATGCTATATACATATATATACACAAGATCAAGGATGCGCACCCAAAGATTCTTGGCTTGACCAGTCAGGCAATGGGAAGGTGGGTGGGACCGTGAGGAATCCACAGGTAGTTACTGTATCCACCAGAAAAAGCGTTACCGAAGGTCAGTAACTTATTCTTCTGATGGATACACCTACCTGTGGATTCCTCACCAAAAGAATAGAGTCCCCAAGCAGTATAACCTCCGGAGGTAGGTGCCCAACTGGTCAAACCAAGAAATCTTGCAGCACCGAGCGAGCAAAATGGCCAAACAGTAATGTTTGGCAAAAGTATGGAGGGATGCCCAGGTCGCTGCCCTGCAGATGTCAGCCACAGGAACACCACTAGCCAAAGCTGATGAAGCTGCTTTGGCCCTGGTGGAATGGGCACGAAGCCCCACAGGTGGATCTCTCTTCGCTAAAAGAATAGCAGATCTTAATACATAGAATGACCCACCTGGATAGCGTTCTCTTGTGGACCGCTCTACCTTTCCTCTTCCCCACGTATCCAACGGAGAGCTGTTCATCGTGTCTGAACTCTTTCATCCTGGCGACGTAGAAGCTCAGTGCTCTTCGCGGATCCAGCCGGTGGAGCCTCTCTTCCTCCTTGGATGGGTGAGATGAGGGGTAAAAGGAAGAGAGTAATTGACTGCCCCAGGTGAAAGGGTGTAACAACCTTCGGTAGGAAAGCCGCCTTGGTACTCAACAGGCACTTTGTCCTTGAAGAAGGAAAGGAATGGGGTTTCTACAGTTAGAGCCTGAAGCTCACTAACCCTTCTGGCAGATGTTATTGCCACCAGGAAAACAGTTTTAAATACTAGGAACCATAAAGAACAAGAGTGCATGGATTCAAACGGTGCCCACATAAAAAAAGTTAAAACCAAGTTAAGGTCCCACTGAGGCATAACGAATGGCGTGGGCGGATACTTATTAGTAAGTCCCTTTAGAAACTTTAAAACAATTGGTGATTTAAAGAAGGATGGTTGATCAGGAAGGCACAGAAAAGCAGATAGTGCAGACAGATAACCCTTAACAGTGGCAACTGAAAAACCTTTCTGTGCCAAATAGAGCGCAAATGACAAAATGTAAGATAAACCAGCTCTTAAAGCATCTAAACTATGCTCTCCACACCAGCTTGTAAACTTAGCCCAACGATTTGCATAGATTGACTTGGTGGAGTGTCGCCTGGCCGATAGAATAACTTCCACCACATCTGGATGGAGAGAAAAGGAACTCGGATTGCCCTGTTCAATCTCCAGGCATGAAGATGCAGGTCCTGGAGGTGGGGGTGTAGAATCTGCCCTGCGACTGCGAGAGGAGGTCCACCCTGCAAGGGAGACGGAGCGGAGGGCACTGAGAGAGTTGGAGTAGGTCCGAATACCACACCCTTCTCGGCCAATCCGGAGCTATTAAGATGACTTGAGCTCGGTCTTGGCGGATTTTCCTGAGAACTCGAGGAATCAAGGGTATGGGGGGGGGGGGGGGGGGGGGGGGGGGGGGGAACACGTAAAGCAACTGACCCTTCCAGGACATCTGAAACGCGATCCCCAAAGCTCCTTGCACTGGATACTGGAGGCTGCAAAATAGCGGGCACTGCGCATTCTCTTGAGTTGCAAACAGATCTATTTGTGGATATCCCCACATCCTAAAGATATACAGAACTAGATCTGGATGAAGACGCCACTCGTGGTCGACCGAGCTGCGTCGACTGAGAATGTCTGCACGCACGTTCAGGACTCCGGCCAAATGATGTGCAATCAAGCAGATCTTGTGGTCCTGAAGCCAGGACCAGAGTCGAAGAGCTTCTCTGCAGGGAAGATACGACCCCACTCCTCCCCGTTTGTTTATATATCACATCGCAGTCGTGTTGTCCGTTAGAACCTGGACTGACTGACTGCGAATGGAAGGGAGGAAGGCCTTGAGTGCCAGTCGTACTGCCCGCAATTCTAACAGATTGGTCTCCAGTAGAACAGAAATTACACATCAAAGGCCTTTGATCTCCAGGTCCCCCAGATGAGCTCCCCACCCTAGAGTGGAAGCATCAGTTACCACGGAGGCCACTGGTGGGGGTAGTGAGAACGGCCTTCCTTGAGACAGGTTGTCGACCGCTGCCCACCATTGAAGATCCACTGCAGGGTCTCTGGAGATCTTTATCGAGTCCTCGAGATCCCCTTGTGCTGAAACCACTGCCTGCGGACAAACCACTGGAGAGCCCTCATGTGCCAGCAGTGACCAACAGTATGCAAGAAGCAAACAGACCGAGCAGACGAAGGACTTTGAGGATTGGAACTACCGCTCCATTTCGAAACATTGGAATCGAAGCCTGTATGTCCTGAACCCGCTGTGGCGGAGGAAAGGCCCGATTCAATGTCGTGTCCAATACTGCCTATATGAACAGGAGGCGTTGAGGGCTCCAGGTGAGATTTGGGTACATTGACTGAAAACCCCAGGTCGTACAACAATTGAGTCGTCGACTGGAGATGGCACCGCACGAGCTCTGGAGTATTGGCTTTGATCAACCAATCGTCCAGATAGGGAAACACAGCGATCCCCTCTCTTCTGAGCTCTGCCGCTGCCACCTTCGTGAAGACTTGAGGTGCTGAAGTAAGACCAAACGGGAGGACCGCAAACTGATAATGTTGTGATCCCACCACAAAACGGAGATACTTCCTGTGCGATCTGAGGATCGGAATATGAAAATACGCGTCCTGCAAATCGACCGACACCATCCAGTCTCCTTCGTTCAACGCCAAAAGAACCTGTGAGAGGGTCAGCATTTTGAACTTTTCCTGTTTGATGAACCAATTCAAAATCCTCAAGTCCAAAAATTGGTCTCAGCCGACCATCCTTTTTGGGAATCAGAAAGTATCTCGAATAGCACCCCTGACCCCTCTGTTGCTCGGGAACCAACTCTATTGCACCTTTTTGTAATAGGGATAATACCTCCTGCTGTAACAGGAGAAAATGGTCTTCCGAACAGAAGGATGGGCGGGGAGGTAGGGTGGGAAGAAATTCACGAAAGGGAAGAGCGTACCCCCTCTTCACAATTTCGATGACCCAGGAGTCTGATGTTATGACCTCCCACATTGGAAGAAAAAGGGCAAGTCTCCCACCTACTGGAGACGAATGGACAGGGGATGGTGGAGGACTACGGCTGCTTTCCTTGAAGCACCCCTCCAGAGGAAGAGGAAGAGGCAGAGTGCTGCAAGGTGGCTCCTCTCGTACGGACTCTGCCCCTACCCCTGAAGGATCTGTAAGGCAGGGTAGAAGCAGTTTGTTGTGGTCCTTGCAGTCTTCCTCAAAAGGAACCACGTCCAAATCCTTTAAATCTCCGAAAGCCTCTAAAGGTGGATGAGGCAGACGACTGGAGTCCCAAGGATCTAGCTGTCGCTCTGCTCTCTTTAAAACGTTCCAAGGCTGAGTCAGCCTTAGAGCCGAAGAGCTTTTCCCCATCAAACGGAAGATCAAGGAGTGTAGCCTGCACGTCCGTCGAGAAGCCCGATGATCAAAGCCAAGACTGCCTCCTAGAGACTATGGTCGTGCCCATAGCCCTAGCCACCGAGTCCGAAGTGTCCAAACCAGACTGGATCACTTGTGTCGCAGCCGCTTGAGCATCCGAAAAGAGTTGCAGCATCTCCTGTGACACATTAGGGTGGCCCTTTGCCTCTTCCATAAGGGCATGGATGTAACATCCCAGTATGCATGTGGCACTGGATGATTTTAGGGCCATATTGCACGATGAAAATTTAGCAGAATGGTCCATCTTTTTTGACTCTCTATCAACAGGAGACCCAGGAAACGAGCCAGGAGAGGATCTGGAGGAACATGAAGCTTGAACCACTAGGCTCTCCGGAGTTGGTTGCCTGGAAAGAAACACCGGATCCCCAGGCGCCGTCCTGTACCGCCGAGCTACCGCACTGTTGACCGCAGCGGTGGATACAGGTTTCAGCCAAATATCCTTAATAGGGTCCAGCAGAGCCTCATTGAATGGTAGAAGAGGCTCAGCAGAAGCAGATGTTGGATGGAGGACGTCTGTCAATAAATTTCTCTTAACCTCCGCGGTAGGAAGAGTAATATCCAAAAAGTTAGCAGCCTTACGTATGACTTTATGGAAAGAAGCTGCTTCCTCTGTGACCTCTCCAGGGGAAGCTAGATCCCATTCCGGGGTAGTGTCAAGGACACTAGCTGAGTCCAGACCCTGGAAGTCACCTGAGGGCTCTACAACTTCTCCCTCCTCCAGGAGTTGCCTTGCGTACTCCTCCTCCAAGAGACGAAGGGCCAGGCGCCTTGATCTAAGTCTTGACTCCAAGCCTGGAGTCGACAAGGCGTCGGCTGACGCCAAAGATCTCCGTCGGCGCCGAACCTCGGATTTGTCCGAAGCCAGAGGTTCTGGCTCCAAAGCATTCTTGGACATCGATCGGATCCGAGGCGAACCCGACGGCGCCTTAACAGGTGTAGCCATCCTGGGCGACGTCGTAGGCATCGGCGCCGCTTCAGATGCAGCAGACATAAACGGGGTGAACGGCGCAGACTTGAAAGACGCCGGAACACCCAAGTCAAAGGCCAAAGGACCAGACGGACCTGCATTACTTCCACCCGGCGCCATGGAAGCAAAGATGTTAAACATAGCGTTAAAAAATGCTGCAGGATCCGATCCCGGAGTCGGGAAAGCTGGGTACTGTTGCTGCTGCACTGGCTCCGGCAAAGCTGCCGAAGAGGGTCCAGGTAACTCCTGGCCAGGAGAACCTTCAGGCCTCTGTGGAGGCTTGGCCTCAAAGACCGACCCAGGTGACGTCGGGGTCACCGGAGTTGGAGGGGTGACGGTCGGCCTCATCTCCCACGTCGGACGATGCAGAGTCGACGGAGAAGCCGATCTAGACCTGGACCGCCCTTTGCTCGATCGGCGCCGAGATCCATGACGGCGCCGAGATCCATGACTTCGCCGAGACCCACTATGGTGATGAGACCTCGAAGATCTCGATGAAGACTCCCTCCTATGACGCCTCTCTTTCTTCTTCTTGGACCGGGCCAAGAATAACTACGCCTCCCTTTCTTTTTAGTGCCTTAGGGTTCATGCGCTGGCACGAACCGCATGCCTCGACCTCATGATCGGAACTAAGGCACCAGAGGCAGTTTTCGTGGGGGTCGGTAACCGACATCCGACACCCACACTGGTTACAAGGTTTAAAGCCGGATTTTCTAGGCTGCGTCATCGGAACCGTCCGTTGGTAACAGTAGCTCCCTCTGAGCCTCGAAGAAACAACCGTTATTTGGGCACGGAAAAAAAGGGAACTGACGTCTGCACGTCGACGAGGGCTTCTTATTGCCTGGATGACGTCATGTGGCGTCGCGTGGAGTCGGGCGATTGTGACGTCATCGTCGACGTGCAGAGCTAGAAGAAATTTCCGTCTAAGACTGGCGCAAGGGGAGAATTCTTTTGGTGAGGAATCCACAGGTAGGTGTATCCATCAGAAAGTAGGATCACATTTTGTTTCAATCTGCTATCACTTTCCCAAGTAAGTACATCACCGTTTAAGATTTTGTACTGCAGACAGTGGTATCCGAAGTCCCGGGCCAATTCCAGTAGGTCCTTGGAATTCATCCCACTTAAGGGGTTTATGTATTGTCCCAGTCAACACATTGTCCATCTATAGGGGAATGAAGCATGCTGCTTTGTCCTCTGTTGGACAACACACGGCAAAAGAGCCCGATAGGAGCTCTAAGCATTTGATATGCAGCATCTCTTCAAGTTTTATCTATGGTTCTCCAGTGGTAATATCCATAACCACAAGTTCCCCAACCTGAGCGACTTGTGTCACACTACGACAAGGTCTGGCACTGAGCCAAAAATAGCTCTCCCTATCTACGTTACCACGTAGTCTAACCAACACGCCGCCTGTGTAATGGTCACTTCCTCAGCATACTTTAACCCCACATCTGAGGTGCATCACCTTTAGCCTTTCCAGTTCCCTTTAATGTAAAAAACAGGAAAATTGCCTGAATGGACGATGCAAGAAGGCATAAAATCCTGGCAAACCACTTGCGTGAAATCCTTTCTTACTCCAGTGTTCTCCTCACCTCTCTTCATTTCAGGACCATTTTCTTCAGAGGTAACTTTAGTGTCTGTTGGACTGAATCATTCAATAACCTCAATTTCTGAGTGGGCTCGAAGTCAGACTTATTTGTTGATTATAAAACCGAAACTCTGTACAAGTGACACGGCCAGCTGTAAATGCTCCCCCAGCCGCAGGCGTTCCCGATGTTTCATCAGTATATCTAGCTTTCAAATATGCTATCACCCCAATACCACATATACCTAGCCATTCCACTGCTGGCCTTAGCACCTTGGTGATGCAACTCGGTACAGAAGAAAGACCGACATTTGTCGCCATCCAAACAGAAGGAACTGCCTCTGTCGTGTGAAATCAGAATGGTTAGGTATTCATCCTTCAGGTCAAATCTTACCAACCAATCTTCTGGTAAAAAAATATCCCTGACAAGATGCACGCCTTCCATTTTGAAATAGCGATGACAATCATTTGTTGGTATCTCTCAAATTTCAATATTTACTGACCCTTGACTTTCTTCTTTACTAGGAAGAGCTTGCTGAGGAACCCTTGGAGGTGAAGTCAAGTCAGTATTATTGCCCATTTTGCAACAGGGGTCTGAACTTCTCGGTCCACGATCCCCCACATCCGCCTGTGAAAATGAACTAGGGCAGGGGCAGGTTCTAGGACATGGAGACCCACAGAATTCTATGCAGAACCCCTAAATGATCTGAAACGCTGAAGCACCCCCTGTTATTTCTCTCCATTTCTGTAGAAGTCATTTGAGCCTCTGCTTTACTTCTTAGTAGAGAAGAAAGGATCCTCCTTACCAGTGACTACCTGGTGTGTTGCTGGCGTGAAGGAAGATTCCTCTGCTGCCATGGCTTCTGCTGTTGCCACAGCTGGAGAAGAAGCCCCCAAATCTCTGTTGGTCCTGCCACTGCAATAATCATCTCGCATTGGGCTTGAGGCTAGAATTAAAGGCCGACTGGTTGAGCCTCTATCAGCCCCCAAAACGTCATCTGCCCAAAGATCCTACGAATAGATTGCTGTGCCTTATCAAAGATGGAAAATATCGTCACACATTTGCTTAGCACATTAATGAATGGGATCCCAAAGAGGCTCCTTTCTGGCACAGCTCCTGCTTCTGTGGAGGCCAACTCTGAGTTGAGAGTATTTTAATCAAAAACGTAGTATGCATGCTGTGGGCAATGCCTAATTTGTGTTACCTAAAAAGCAAACCGTTCTTTCTGCTTATCTGGAAAGGATGTCAGGTGAAATAAGGCTGCCAGTCTCCCTGGCCTCCTCGATCAGGTCTAGTATTTTTGAAGATTGTCCTGACAGGATTTCCATGAACAACCTAGGCCCGTTTAGATCCCTCAAGGATTGGCCCTTTATGAATTTTGTCACAGATGTGGATATTTTGTTATCTATTCTGGGGGTGCAAGCCACTTCCCCTACTAGGGTTGCTTTTGAAAGCAGCGGCCCACATACTGGACACCCTTTGCTACCAAGACCCAAACTGTGGAACACAGATGAAAGGTATCATCAGAATTAAATATACCAAGAGGCTCCTTGAACCCCTTTGAGATGCATGTACGTATCGTCCATCCTGAGGCATTTGGGACTGCCTTCCAATCGCTACGGTCTATTGGGACCTGGTTCATCACCAGAATCTTTGCAGTTAAGCCATGTGGTCTAACTGCCACTGCTCACCTCTGACAGGAGCCGGGTCGTTTGGTCAGTTGCGGCCAGTCTCCTTAGAGAGTGGAGGAAGCAGCCTTGGACTAAATAACCCATTCTAGACTATAAATGCAATGAACAATAATTTCAGATTAATAAGCCAAACCTGAAGCAATTTTCTATCTACTCAAAACTTCTCTAAGTATTATATAAAAAAAACAGTGAATATAAGCAATCAAAGTAAAAATGCAAATCTGTCTGCTGAGCAGCAAAGAGACAGTAAGTGATTTTCCTTGGTTGATTGTTTTTAAGAGCATGGACCTCTGCTATTGGTGTATGGTGCTACAAGTTATAAAATGTCATGAGACATGTAGTCTCTTCATATTGAGCTATATGATTATGTGGGGACTACTGAGAAAGTTGGGAGAAACGCATGATCTGAGCCTCTGATCCTGAAATAGAATGTTAGTGTATATCATATCATCTTTCGCACTTAAATTTATTTGGCTGGAAATACATGTTCAGAATAATAATAGATTTACTTAGAAATGCAAATTATGAGAAATTTAAGTTGGATTTCACACAATGAATGATTATTCAGATATTATTCAAGATTAAGTAGCAAAGGAAAAATGTAATGGACTGCAAATAATGATACCCATGCTACTAAAAATGTTACTACCTCGATATATCAAAAGGGAATGTTTGCTTTAAGAAAATATTTTTTTGCAGCACAAAATAGTGATATGGAGTGAACGAAATGGACAGACATTGATTTCTATTAAGATTCTATTTATGCCCCTAGAAACATGTTGTGATTAGTGCCCTTTTAGTGTGATAGGGATCAGTGTTCTTGTAGTTCATGGTAACATCATAGAACATAAGTAACTTACTTTTCCCAAGTATTGGGATGGAAAAGTCCTCAGCATACTAAGACATGTATCACTGCCCTGAGTGCCCAACTGTTCTGTTGTCTGGATCCCTAATACTGATTTTTTTTTTTGTAAAAGGAGAACATGGGTCATGCCTATGCCCCATGACAAAGGACGTTCTCACAGATTGTGGTCCTGTTGAACCAGGAGCGTAGCACCCACGACGATACCCTCATTGCGGTGGAAGGCTACCACCATTACCAGGAGTTAAGCAGTACGGGCATGGTGGTGGTAGGATACAGTGAAGTGATCAGTAGAAGAGGACACAACCTTTTTTACACAATGTTACTGGAGGGAGGCCTACAGGCTCACTCACTTATTGAAGTCTCCACTGCGTTGTGCTTAATACAGCCTTGGCCCACATCAGGTAGCTGTGCAGTGCTACATAGCGCAGGATTAGTGATTCTTCGTTTTTGAATGCGTGCCTGGGAAGGGTACCGTGCAAGGAGGGAGCAAAACTGTGCATGTGTGGTGAGTACATGTAATGGGTGTAAGTATGCAAAGAGGAATACATTACATGAGAGATGATGTGCTGTGCAGTGCATGTGTGGATAAATTATGTACTGAGTTTGTGTCCTTTTGTGGAGTAAAATATAAAGGGTGAAGTGTTGTGCTGAAAAATGACAGTGATTGTGTGCATCGAGGTTTCACATTCTTGAATGGACCATGGTTCTGTTTGCAGGAGTACAAGGGTGATATGTCTTTGGCGATTTAGATAGTGCTTTATTTTTTATAGTTATTTGAGAGTTTTCTTTTTTATAATGTTCCAGCTTCAGTTATTTATGGTAAGAGTACGTTTTTTTTTTTTTGTGTAAGGGGAAGATGTAATGTAGTAATAGGGGTACATGCATGACAAATACTTTGAATGTTATACATGTTACCTTTTGAATGCCGATTCAGTTGGTGTGAACAAGCGCCACTGAAGGAGCACTTCAATATCACCTACCTTCATTGCTGTTTTTTATTAAACTTTGTTTCCAAGGTTTGGAGTTGTGTGTATTATTACAGAGAGGTAGAGGAATAACAGTGACATTGACAAAGAAGAAGAGTAAAAAAGTGAAATTAAGAAAATGAATTGACACAGTAAGTTCTCCAGCACGGACTACTACTTCTCGACATTGTAAGCTTTAATGTTCACAGCTCAATACAATTTAAATCTGTAGTGGCAAACCATCAAATGGCACTTGATTCCACCAACTATAAAAGGGACCCAATAAATCAATTTGAATTAGGCACCTCCATATCTTAAGCGACTCCTTTTAGTGATAAGTGTGTTGCCTGAATTATACATTACTACCCCAAACCACCTTTCAAGAGTAACCCTTGATGTTTTGACCTCACTACACCCCGAAAGGTCACTTGGCAACACAGTGAGCTTGCAGTGGTACCAAGGGTGGTTGTAACATTCTTAAAGACTGCTTAATTGCCCTTGAGCCATAGAGGCCGTGTTGAACATGACTGAGGAGAGGAGATGGCAGATCTACAGAAAGGTATCTCTGGGCACCATTAACCATTCTTTCATGCCTCTCAAGGCTGTTGCATGTTTCAATGTGTAGTAAAGTATAAGTGGGGTCTAGTACAAGCATGTAGATCTTACACAGTGCTGCTGTCTAATCTAAACCAGTGCTTCTTTGTCATTAATTGTAGGATGTCTATTGCTCGGACTTCAAATAAAAATTCCAGGAAATGTCATTTAAACTTGCCATGCTTTTAAGAGCTGTTTAAGGTGGAATAGAAACAACCTGCCCTTCTAAGTTACGGCAACTTACGGTTGAGGCCGATGTCATGGTATGTGAGAATGACCGGTCTGCTTCCCTTTTGAGTTCCACGCATGGTGACATGCAGAACTCCATGTGCAGTCTCGATGTTGTGTTCCTAAAAGTAATAATACATAAGTAAGTACAGTTTTATTTAGAAGAGCCTCTAAAACCTGCAACAAAACGTTAATTCCTTCTATTCATCAAAGTAATGCAAAATGTTAATCAAACAATACAAATAAATACAATTCAACACAGAAAAGAAAACAGTCCAAACAGTGAAATGTTAGAACTGCTTTCTACCCTGATGATCATCCCCAAACAAAGGCTTGCAATGATCCAAATATCAAAAGCACAGCAATTTCAATGAATTATTTTTACTTTATCAAAACCGTAGTACAGTCCTGGTTGATATTATCTAGGATGACAGGGTGTGCAAATAAGTTACAACTCTCCACCGCAGCATACATAGATAATGCATTGTTTTTTGCCATGAAGCAATAGGCCTAATTTCTCTATTCTACATGTCTTCCAAATACAGTTTGCAGTGCGATAATTCATTTTACCAATCTCCATACTCTTACATTAAATTTATTAGAACGAGGATTTCCTCGCAAGTAGAAATGTCATACTCAGTCAAGAAAATCTGGCCAACTTATTAACAACGCAAGTGGGCTAAGTTTTTTTTTTTTTAAATGGGGGGGAAAAAAAAAAACTAAGCGAGAAGAGCTGAGGGAGACAATATTTAATTGTGCTCCCCAAAGCTTGCCTATAGTAACCCTCAATGAGCACCGAATTTCTAGCCTGCAAGTGCAAAAAAAAAAAAAAAAGTTGTAATTTGGAATAGTTTACGTTTGATCACTAAAAGACAAAAAGATTCTTTCTAGGTCTGGCGAAATGATTTGTGTACACCACCATAATTCGCATACTTTCATGTTACGTAAGGATGCATTTCGCTCTAAAAATATAGCACAAAAGACAGATTTGCATATTGCATAATTAAAAGTGATTTGGTGCAATTTCACGAAATTTACATGAAAACAAATTAAGCAAATTTCGCACACCCCTAGGACTGATTATGGGTGGTTTACGTTTTCTGAATCCTGCTTTTGCACAGTGGTTAGAGTTACTGGTTGGGTGGCATTTACTGCAGCCAGCAATTACCACGCACGTTCAATATCTCAACCTTCGTTAAATTTCAGGAGCTCAAGTCTGCCGAAATTTAACATGGGGAAAGTGAATAGCATTTACTGTATCATTTGGATTTTGGTGCGACAGACATTAAAATTCTCAAGCTATTTCCTAGAAATTCACATTAGTTTATATTACACCTGGTAAATAATGAACCCCAGGTGTTATTTATCTGGTACAATGAAATTCACAGATTCCGACATCTCAAATTAGAGTCCACGATTTTTAAACCATCACAATTTCCAAGCTTCAGCCACATTTTGATATCCCTTAAAAGCCAAAGAAGTGCACTCAGACGCAAACCTGCATTGTTTTTATAATACATTAGTTAATCACATATGATAATGAAAGGCTCTTGGTGGAATATCTACTTTCGAGTATATTGTTCCATAAATAAAAAAAATATATATATATATATATATATTTTTTAAATGCCTGGAGAAGTGCAATTGTTCATGTGCATGGTTTCCTTGATCTGTATCTAATCACTTGCAAATTGGTCAACTTAATATTGAATTCCTCCATCGTTTTGCACTTTAGATTCTCAGCCTATATTCCACAAGTCACCAACAACCTAAAACTTGTGGTTTCATTTTCTCATCCACCCAGGACACACAACACGTCCTTCCCTCTTTCTTCAGATTAAAAGGTACTCCATGCGTTGCAGAACTTATTGTGGGTCGTTAAGTGATGTTCCATGGCTCACTCACCTTAAAGCTTTCATGAAGCTGGATATGAGCTGCAAACTATTGCTCATGTTGGGCACAGCTAGAAAATATTAGGAAAACACCACAAATCTGACGTTCAGCAAGGTACTTGGTTCCACAACACGGTTGATTTCTACAGATCTTGACACATTATTCATCAAGACAATCACATACCTAATGGTACTAAGAAATTAGCACCACATTTCTCGCAAACACCTCCTAGAAATGTAATGAGTTGCAGAGAAGCAGACTTAGTAACCAGATGTTTGCACTAGTACTGCACACAAGTCTCGAATCACATTCTCTATTTCATTGTGCAGTGCACAGGTCACCATAACTGCACTCAAATCTTTTTTATTATTTACTTGTCTGAAAGAAAAGAAAAACGTGCGGTAGTTTTATAGTTGAGTTGTCGGTCCCACCAGCTGACCGCCCTGTTGAAATCAAAGTTCCACATCACCTTCCAAAAACTGAGCAAATCTTGTGCCAAAACCCATTCATTGCATTAACATGTTAAACCAATCCTTTCAGCCCACAAATCACAGCACTAACCTCAACTTAACTGAGGAAACATTACTTCTCCATTCACATCTTCTGATTCATTATCCATCAGTATCCTAGACGAGATATGGAACCTGCCATTCTTACACCATGTGTTCAGTATTGAAGTGAAATTCAAGAAGGCTGGTCATAGACCCAGATAAACTCGGCACCATACTTCTTTATTTTGATTCTACATAAAAGTTGCACTAAAGAAACAATTTCATGACAAATGACTCCTTGCACCGCACCGCACCTTATTAAAGCTGTCCCAGAACTCTACAGTGCTGCACAGAATAATGCCTCACAAGCAGCAGAGTTTCTCCAATAGGAAAGAGTACTTGCTTTTTGCGATAAGAGCCCCGCAAGGCAACTCCAATGGTAACCTCCTATTGTCCTTCTTCCCAAGCGAGAGTAGTTCCAAAATCATACAAACTGGCTTTGACAGATACATAAGTTACTCTAGCTACCATATACAGCTGTGAAGCCAAAACACCAGATTTCTAATTGTTGCCCAACAATCTAGGACACTCATCAGGCGATAAAAACGCAGTCCCATTTAAATAGTGGCCTAAAGCATTTGATCTTTGTCGAAAAAAGGCTTATGTCTTTCTTTTTGGTTCATTTTGTTTTTGCCTGATATGAGTTTAATGTGCTTTAGGATAATTGTAGTATGCATGTACAGTTGTCTTAAGTATTTTTTTTTCCATTTTCCCCCAGTGCCTCCCATTTGATTTCTCATAATCCCTGGAAAGACAACACCAATAATTTTTCCAATTATTTAATTTTTTCCCTGCACCCCCTGCCTGCCATAGGCGCACACTAGCAATAATTTTAAGGATTATTCAATTTTCCCCTGCCTGCCACATGTTTTATAGGCACACACACTAGCAATAATCTTAAAGATTAGTCCACAGGAATCTCAGTCATAGGCTTTAGAGGCACATAGGGTAAACATTTAAATCTGTAGGTATTAGACATATGGTTTGAAATTGATATACTTAATTATTTGTAATGTGACCTTACAAAATGTAGATTCAAACTACAGATGGCATGTTTCAATAAGTTTTTCTTGTTTGCTTGCTTTTAGGTGCAGAATAAAAAGACATCACACAGTACTGCCAGATATAAGCCCGACAGTGGCAACATCTGTTGACGCTTGTGGAGTTAAATGGAAATTGCCAGAGCTAAGAGAACCTAAAGATGGCCCCAAAAAAGGGCGTTCTTGCCACAATAAAGTGGCCAGTAAGAATGAGGAGAAGGATATTGCTACCACTGGCATGCCGCCCTCCACCTTTTTCAGAAAATGTGGTGTACCTGCTGCACACTCCTTTGGACAGTAAAACGCTGAGAGCAGCTATCCAACACCATCAACAGCACCACCCCCAACCTAAGGCTAAACCCAAGCGCATGTCTCTCAACAAATCAGCCACTGCAATCATTGCGTTGAGTGATGAGCAGTGAGTCTGAATTAGATTGGTCTTATCCACAAAGTAGCAAATCGTTGCAGGGAAGTGGACAAAAGGAACCACAGCCACCAACAGTTATTCCTGAAGAAGCAGAACAGGAGGAAGAGCTTGCTTCTAAACAAGACATTGCTCTCCAAAGCATCCTTTCTGATGATCTGAATCAGACCCTGGTTAAATCGGAGACCAGTCCTGAGAGACAAAGGTAAAGGAAAGTTCCTGAAAGCTTTGTAATTGTAAAAAGTGACAGTGATTAAATCAAGCCAGCGAATGTCAGTATTAGGGAGGAGGTGTTTGGGGGGGGGGGGGGGGGGGGCGCAGAACACACTAAGATGACCCTTCCTTTTCAACATGCTCAAATGGGTGTGGTTCCAACACCACCAGCTTCCATATTTGGCTTTGCATATTTGTAAGAATCCTTTCTAGACCTGCATCCACCACTTTCACAGTTGAAGTACACCCTACAGAAAGGCAAGTGACACAGCACCCTACCTCTAATTCTTCAGGCATAGGAACAATAAAATAAAAAAAATGATCTGTCCCGTTTGGGACTTCATGATTAGAAAGCAGGAAGATAGCATTGCTATATCCCCCATTTGCCATAACAGGGTTGGTCAAGGTAAGCCAGGCTCACACTATGTACTAAAGGCCAAACGTTCCAACTGAAAAAAACATCACAACCCAGTGGGAGGAGCACTTTATAAAAGATAGCTGATGGAGGTGGTATGATGAAATAGGGGAAGCAGCTCAGATAACAGTGATAGAAGAACATGGTCATGAGAAAGAAGGATGACTGCATTACACAAAGTAGCCTGTCTTCTGTAGTGTGCCAGCATCAGCAACCTTCCAATGCCACAAGACTCAAATGCAGACACATGTACCATATACAGTTATTCCCCTAGACTCGCACCAAGTTTAAAAACTTGTTTTTTCTGTAGACATCACCTGTGTCAGTGGTACCACAAAAAGGAATATAAAATAAAATAAAAACAACAAGCTACTATTACAGGCATGTTTAGGCAAGAGGGGCCCTACGAACACAAGCTCCCAATGGCACTTACTGGAAGATGGCAAAAACGTTAGCGCTGGGCCTCCTTAATTTTTCTTTTAAGGAGTGGGAGTTTTTAGGATTTGTGGCGGCCATCTGCCTGAAATGGAAGGCCACAGCCAGACCTATTTTACCAGAGTTGCAGTTCCAGCACTCTGAGTTGCAATTAGCTGGCTAAGCTATGCAGAAGAGTGCTGTTTACACTATCCGACAGAGGACAGGCATGTGGACCAGTTGTCAAGCAAATTACTACATGTGTATCATTGCACACTGAATCCCTTGTGTGGTTTAGGCAACAGCTATCTGCAGATGCCAGGGCTGAAGAAAGATTTAAGGGTTTTCAGTGGCATGCAGAAGTAGCAACCTACACCATGGAGAAATCCCAAACAGTCACAAACATCTTGGTAGGGTTTAATTGCAGGGTGTTTGAATGGCGTCAGCCTAGAGGTTTCAGAATTCTATTTGTTGCCGTAGACAGTGGCAGTAATATAGTCAGACATGGCAGATGGTGGCTTTTTCAGAGTCTTGTGTTTAGTGCTTTACATCACCCTGATTGTGCAGGACTTTCCCAAATAAAGAAGACAGTCAGCATCTCACTGGCTACCTGCCAAAAACCTGTACTCATTTCATTCATTTAAAGCCCAGAAGAGGTTGAGGACTATTCAGTGTACAAATAGCATATCAGTTACAGCCCTCATACAGGAGGTCCCAACGCACTGGAACTCAACCTACTACATGTTGCAACATCTGTTTGAGCAGTACAGACCAATCACCAACTATGTCCTTCAAAGAAGAGGGGGTGCAACTGGGAAAAGCAGCACAACAATGGAGATGGATAAGTTAGGGTATGTCAAATGCCTGACACAAATGCTAATTCCTTGTGAATTTTTCACACATGTAGTAAGCAACTAGGACAGTAAGAGTTCAATGAGCCAAGCAATCCTGCTATTGAATCTTACAGGACCTACCGAAAAAGGTGCCCCAAAGGTTCACCAGTGTGAACGAAGAAGCATACAAGTTGGTTCAGAGTTTAATCTTTGCTTGGCTCTTAATCAAAGGCTGCAAAGAGATTATGTCCTACAAAGAGTATTTAAGTGCCACAATACTTGATCCACGGTACAAAAAAAAAATACTGACCACTTTCATTCCTTTTTCAGAAGGGGAGGTTTCACTTTACAAGACTTGGAATGTAAATCAAGCGAAACACCTTGACGAACTAACGCTGAAAGTTAGAAGTGCTCGACCTTTCCACATTTTGAGGAACATCTGGTCCTTCGGACAGTGCCAGCTGTACTGAACAGTCACTCTGAAGACACACGGGCTACTGAAAGTTAGAAGCCCAGGCAGAAGTTCTAGTGTGCAGCCTTCAACCCCCACTGAGGGCAGTGCTGGTGTCTCACAGCCAACAACATCACCAGCAACAGAAGAATCAGACTCAACCTGTGAAATGGAGTGGTTTCAAATGGCAGGGCTCAAGTCAAGTGTGAAGGCAAAGGTCGAGCAAGTGGCAGCACCAATGACCATTCAGAGGATGGTCCAAGACTATCTGGATGACCCAAAACAGGTCTACCTGGCTCAAAACCCATTGGTTTATTGGTATGGGAAGATGTGACAATGACCACAGTTCAGCCTGCTGATAATAAACTATCTGGCTTGTCCAGTAGACAGTGTCTGAGTGCTGGTTCGGTGAAGCTGGCATAGTCAGAAGGACTAGACGTTCCTCAAAACATGGAGAGATCAACCATTTCATACCATAAGATTACACCGTTCCCAAAACAGTACAGGAGGCCACAACAGAACTTTCAAAATATTATTGTTAAACTGCTTTGGGGGGCGGGGGGCGGGGAAGAAATAAAAAAGGGGGCTAAAGATGAATATCTAGATTATGGTGTCTTACTTATGTAGCCCCAATTATTCACATGTGTAGAATGGACCAGTGTGCACATAAGAAACCTCTCCATTCTAGCTTTAGGTACATGAAGACAATGCCACCTATCCCTGCCCTTTTTTCATTCACTAGCAGGGCTGGTAGTAAAGATAATTAATTATGCAGAACTGCCATTGTTTATTGCTTCTATGGGAAAATAGAAGATACAATAGACAACATGCTCCACGCTTGGAACTATTGCACCAATGAGTGACGTACTGAATGATCGAGGATTTGTGTGGTGGCTAGAAGGGTGGTGTTGTAACACAATTGTAAACTTCATTTGGAATGTTTGGGGCTCAATGGATGATTATACCTGAATGATACCCTTGCTTTCACCTTTCACTATAAATATTTACATGGGCCACTCCTTTTGTGCTCAAATTCTTTTGCTCTCTTTGTTAATCAACACTACAGGTCAATCTCATTTGGGTCGAGACTCTGAATCAGGATGGGACTACCCCAACAGCCTGAAGAAGGAAGTTATGAACAAAGCGCATCTACTTCAATGGAAAACATGATTCAAAGTGATCCTACTCCTGTGGACTGGAGAGATGTGCTGATGTGCAGAATGCCAAGTAGTGTGCTAGCTCTAATGTCAAACCCAGAAACTGTCACTGGATTCATCACATGTGTGGCGCACACAGCTAAATATTACTGACATTTGTGGGATTGATCAGCCAGGTAAATTCAGTTACTTGTCTGGGAGTGGTGGTTAAGGATTATTCTCACTTCAGTTTATCCCACAGGACTGAACCAGCCTATGCTCTGCCCTTGATCCTCATCCACCATGAAGCTTATCTTCTCCTGGACTCTAAAATGTTGATATTTACTCACTTTTCACCCCACAGGCCTTTTCTTCTGCAGAAAAGCTCCATAAAGATCCTGCCTACTAGACTGTTTCAGCCCTGCCTCCAAGAAAAACATTTCAAGAAGAATACAAATGTACCGTCCAATTCAACATTTATATACAGTATAATTTTTCTTTTAACAGTAACAGTTTGTAGAATTGCCTGGGTCTTCCTTATTTTGTATTTTTTCAGCCCTGGCTGGATTGTGTCATTCCTTCCACAACAGATGTAATTATGTGCCGCTCATCAACTTGAGGAATGTTGTTTGTCTTTGTCTCACCTTTTACCTACTCTCCCTTCCCTTCAATACACCCCTAACCCTATTCCCCCAAATTGTCTCATCGGTTGAGATGTGACCTAATAATTTATACCAGAAGTTTATCACACATTTGGTGGGGCGGATGTGGTGAAGGCAACACCAATTCACGGTTACGGATCTTCGAAACAATAGTCCATGCCAGCCTTAATATTCCCACCCAGGAATGAAAGGGACATCATCATCATAATGCAGATTCTTAGTGCACATTAGAGCTGCCTATCCTGGGATAGACCTTGTTCTCTGTGGCCTGATTCACAAAGGTAAAGTTACACTTTTGGTTTAAGTTTGCTCTTACAGTGTAACTGTATTGCCAGTAACTTTACAAGCAGTAACTAGTAGGAATAGCAATTCCTTTCAAAGTGACAAGAGTTACTTACTACTTGTGTAAACTTACTGACTACTTGTGTAAACTTACTGACGGAAAGGTTACTAATTGTAAACTTACACTGCAAGAGTAAAATAACACCAAAAGTGTAACTAACTTTACCTTTGTGAATTAGGGCTTGTTCTGCTACCAAATCTATGCAACATGTAGTAACCTTCTCTCGAGGTTCTTGTAACTATTTTTTTCAATTAAATTTAATACTTACTAGCTCTGCGGATTGCTTAGAAGTTCCTATAGCTAGTTGCAGTTTGTAATAAGACTGTCATGGTGGTCTTGGTCTACCCACTAACAGTTTTTTTTCTTTCTAGTTTCCTGTGATGGATGATCCCTCTGAATAATCTTACAGTTGGAGTTCAACTTACAACCATGATTCAGAACAGAGGGAAATGAGCCCTCACTTTGTGATGTCTTCCCTGTTGGTGCTAGCCCACTACCACCACAAGCATTGAGAAGGGGGAAACTGCCTTAATGCGGGTAGAGCCATGCAGGCAGTTTCAGCACTAACCTCAACAACTACTCTGCCTTAGCCACGCATATTGTTTCCATGGCTGGGGGGACTGGGGTTTGAGAAGGTAGGTTGAGGTAGTTTTTAGGGCAGGGTAGTTTTTAAAGTTTGGGCGGGGTTGGTTTTAGAGTGGAGGGGGTTTTAGACTGGGGGGGTGTCGGCATAGCTTTTAGGACAGTTGAACGATGGGGGGTTTGTTTGGGTGGTCAGTTCAGGGTAGTGTTTTTTTTTTTTTTTTTACAACAGGGTGGGGTTGGTTTTAGGGTTCAGTGCTGTAGGAGGGCCCGGGTAGTCTTTAGGACAGGACGGGGTCAGTTTTTGGGTTGGGGTGTCAGGCTAGTTTTTAGGACAGGCAGGGTCACTTTTAGGGTTGAGGGCGGGGGGGGGTGGTCAGGTTAGTTTTTATGACAGTTGACTGGGTTTTAGCCCTCAGGGAAGGTGGGGGTAGTTTTTAGGATAGAGCAGGGTCAGTTTTAGGGTTCAGGATGGGTGTTGAGGTACATTTTGGGACAGTTGACCTGGTTTTAGGCCTCAGGGAAGGGGGGTTTAGTTTTTAGGAAAGGGCGGGGGGGTTCAGGGTAGTTTTTAGGACAGGGTAGGGATAGTTTAAGAGCAGGGTGGAGTCTGGTTTTGGGTTCAGGGCGAGGGGGTTGCGGTAGTTTTTCGCACAATTGACCGGGTTTTAGGCCTCAGTCCTGGCTGTGGGGGCAGTTTTTTAGGGCAGGGCAGTGTCTTTATTAGTAGGGTTCTGGGTGGGGGGGGGGGGGGGTCTGTCAGGGTAGTTTTTAGGACAAGATTGTTTTTAGGGTCAGGTAGTTTTCAGGACAGTTGACCAGGTATTAGGCCTCAGAGAAGGCGGGATGGACAGGGGGGTACGGAAGAGGGTCAGGGTAGTTTTTAGGACGCGGAGAGGTCGGTTTTAGGGTGGGGAAGTTTTTAGGACAGGGTGGGTCGGTTTTAGGATTCGGGGGAAGGGGTAGCTTTCAGGACAGGGTGGGTTACTTCAGGACTCAGCGCGGGTGGGGGTTAGTGTTCAGGTCAGGGGGCAGAAGAGGATGTTTTAAGGACTGAAGCAGTTGGAGTATGGTATCCAGTGTAAGGGGGCGGGGGAGAATTTACCATGCATGTTCCTTTACCAAACATGCTTTTACAAAAATAAATTGTTGTAAAGGCATGCATGGTAAAGACACGGTTGTTGTTGAGACCGCATTGTTAAGGCATGCTTGGTTTAGGCATGCATAATACCATCCTCAACATTAAGAAGGCCACATGGCATACACTGCAATAAGGTTTGGGACGATTGGGAGAAAAAAAATAAAAACACAGACATTACAATCTATTCATGTAAGAAGTGAACTGGTTAAGAACTTTGTAATGAAGTTGTTCTTGGTAATCAGAGATCGATAAGGCAGATGTGTGTGCATAATTGGCAGACCCAATTAGTGGTCAACAGTTACAAAGCATAGGACAAACCAGTAACTATAAAAATAATTTTAAAAAAATCTTTATTTATTCAAAACGTTATGAAACGAGGTTGATACAATCAACAGTGCAACATATCGTAAGACAACTGAAAATGGTGATATGGCAAGAGTAGTCGTACAGCACACACACAGATCTCTGGAAAGTTCAAGGGGGAGGGTACAGGTTCAGAGGAGGACACGATACTTCAAAATGTCACAACACATCGTTTATGAACAATATGCAATCAAATATGTACAGCCTAGGAAAGCAAATCAATACATTGTATTGTACCCAATGATACCATAGCAGTACAGAAACAACCTAGCTGTCAATCAGAATTGAACTTTGACAAATAGAGTAAAAAGTCCCAGAAATCATGGGGCTGAGCAGCCAGTAGTAGTAATTCAGCCTATGTCTCCGACCAATCTTCACATAACATATCTTTGAGCCAGTCTTGAAAGTTTACAGCATGCCTGCTACCCCCACATAGCCAGGCCAAGACAGCTGTGTACAGGATCTGAACCCACTTCACAAATGTCCCACCTAGGCCCATTCCAGACAATACCATATGTAGAAAATTCCATTCAACTGTACTGAATGCCTTAGCAGCATCTATCATTGTGGCAACAGTAGGTATATCTGGTTTTAACTGATGTGTCAAGGCAAAGAACGAATATTGTCTGCAGCTGACAAGCCCTGAATAAAGCTGGACTGGGAGGGACGAATCAGTGTCGGCATCAGTGGGAGTATTCTGTTGGCTAGAATACTAGCAAGATTGTTTGCCATCAACATTAATCAGGGACAGTGGTCGATACTTAGATGAGGGCTTATCCGGCTTGAGAAATGTAATTTCAATGGACTCTGCATTGTCAAAGGCAGCCACCCAGTCAGAAAGGGCTCTTCATAGACAGCCAATAGTAGGGGTGTCAATTCCTCAGCATATGCCTTCTAGAATCCAGCTGAAAGGCAATCACTTGCTGGCACTTTTCTGTTCAAGTGTTGAATAACAAATGTATTCTTGGCTTTGGCTAGGGTTGACAGAGGAGTTCTATTTCCACCCTATCCAACCTCACCAAAGTCGCTCTATCCAAATAGGCTGATATACAGGGAGTGCAGAATTATTAGGCAAGTTGTATTTTTGAGGATTAATTTTATTATTGAACAACAACCATGTTCTCAATGAACCCAAAAAACTCATTAATATCAAAGCTGAATATTTTTGGAAGTAGTTTTTAGTTTGTTTTTAGTTTTAGCTATGTTAGGGGGATATCTGTGTGTGCAGGTGACTATTACTGTGCATAATTATTAGGCAACTTAACAAAAAAAAATATATACCCATTTCAATTATTTATTATTACCAGTGAAACCAATATAACATCTCAACATTCACAAATATACATTTCTGACATTCAAAAACAAAACAAAAACAAATCAGTGACCAATATAGCCACCTTTCTTTGCAAGGACACTCAAAAGCCTGCCATCCATGGATTCTGTCAGTGTTTTGATCTGTTCACCATCAACATTGCGTGCAGCAGCAACCACAGCCTCCCAGACACTGTTCAGAGAGGTGTACTGTTTTCCCTCCTTGTAAATCTCACATTTGATGATGGACCACAGGTTCTCAATGGGGTTCAGATCAGGTGAACAAGGAGGCCATGTCATTAGATTTCCTTCTTTTATACCCTTTCTTGCCAGCCATGCTGTGGAGTACTTGGACGCGTGTGATGGAGCATTGTCCTGCATGAAAATCATGTTTTTCTTGAAGGATGCAGACTTCTTCCTGTACCACTGCTTGAAGAAGGTGTCTTCCAGGAACTGGCAGGAGGACTGGGAGTTGAGCTTGACTCCATCCTCAACCCGAAAAGGCCCCACAAGCTCATCTTTGATGATACCAGCCCAAACCAGTACTCCACCTCCACCTTGCTGGCGTCTGAGTCGGACTGGAGCTCTCTGCCCTTTACCAATCCAGCCACGGGCCCATCCATCTGGCCCATCAAGACTCACTCTCATTTCATCAGTCCATAAAACCTTAGAAAAATCAGTCTTGAGATATTTCTTGGCCCAGTCTTGACGTTTCAGCTTGTGTGTCTTGTTCAGTGGTGGTCGTCTTTCAGCCTTTCTTACCTTGGCCATGTCTCTGAGTATTGCACACCTTGTGCTTTTGGGTACTCCAGTGATGTTGCAGCTCTGAAATATGGCCAAACTGGTGGCCAGTGGCATCGTGGCAGCTGCACGCTTGACTTTTCTCAGTTCATGGGCAGTTATTTTGCGCCTTGGTTTTTCCACACGCTTCTTGCGACCCTGTTGACTATTTTGAATGAAACGCTTGATTGTTCGATGATCACGCTTCAGAAGCTTTGCAATTTTAAGAGTGCTGCATCCCTCTGCAAGATATCTCACTATTTTTGACTTTTCTGAGCCTGTCAAGTCCTTCTTTTGACCCATTTTGCCAAAGGAAAGGAAGTTGCCTAATAATTATGCACACCTGATATAGGGTGTTGATGTCATTAGACCACACCCCTTCTCATTACAGAGATGCACATCACCTAATATGCTTAATTGGTAGTAGGCTTTCGAGCCTATACAGCTTGGAGTAAGACAACATGCATAAAGAGGATGATGTGGTCAAAATACTCATTTGCCTAATAATTCTGTATCTTCAGGAGCCCCCAACAGCTGCGATGTGTGCAAACTTTGACAAAAAGTTAAGAACTCCTGCATAATATCCACCGGATCATACACTGGTTGCCCTCCAGCCTTGTCAAGACTATACACATGGTTAGCAGCCCATTTGGAACTAAGCAACATAGCTAGGGTGTACCTGACCTGTCCCCCATCTATATATCTAGGAGCTTGAGAATGTTTCCCCTAGGAACTTCACTTCCCTATCGGCCTCATCTTGAAACTCCAATAGGAGTGAATGCATGGGACCCAACAGGCTATTGTCCTTAGTTTACTCATATCAGAGCTCCAAAGCACAAAAGTCTTGTTCTATCTTAGCAAGTCTGCCTCTAATGGATTTAAGAATATCATGGTCTTTAGCTATACATTCACCCCGCAGGACAACTTTCAGTGCTTCCTAGAACAAAGCAACTGAAACCACTGAACCTTTACTTAGTGCAACATAATCCCTAATGGGGTACAAATCTCTTCCTTAAAGGCAGAATCTAACAGGTTTTTTGGCTGGAGGAGCCAAAATGGCATTCTCGACCAGTCACTGTGCAAGTCGATATGCAATATCACCTGAGAGTGGTCAGATAGAGTTATTGGTAAATGCGTGTTGAAAAATGTACTTGCTGCCATTAATGAGTAAGGTGTATATATGTTGCACAATTAATACTGAACTATTTGAGCAACATTAATTTGAGCCCTGCTTGCAAATCTGCTATTCTGCAGCATGTTTGTGGAGCAGCTGTAGCGGGATGTTAAATTATCAATTTAGTATTATTAATTCCAGTGGCCCTGCTCTTCCCCAACTCCTTCAATTCTACCCAGAGTCCAAACTTGGAGGCTGATAAGAGTCTGGCAGATGGGATACTCTGAACTGTATACCAGACCACAAACATGGTCAGGACCCAATGTGCACAACACAAATGAAAAATTATTTAACAAAATGTATAAATACTTCAAGCAGGTAATGACCAAAAGCATATTCATAACAATACAATGGCCAAGAACTTTGCATGATACACAAATGTATACAGGTGCTGTTTTATCAACAATAAAACATAACAAATGCTTGATTGTACACAAAAATTGAAATTTCATCAAAAGAGCAGCATTCATGATGTCCGGAGATACCAAATGCATTTCGGGACAGAATGTCCTTTCTTCATGGGTATTGCTACACAGCAAAACAAGTCAAATAAGAGAAACAGAAACAAAAACTAGAAAAAAAAACAGGGGACAAAGATATTCATCACAATGTCATCCAACCAAGAGACATCAAATTACCCAGACCCAACCACATACATCCAATGTCCAGCCTTGTATTGATTCCAGACCACTATGAGACTACCATTAATACCTAAGGGCCAGCAGTGCCACAACAAACCGACTGACCTTTATGTGAAATCCCACATGCAACTACGTGATTAAAAGAAAGTATGCCAATGCTCAAAACAACCCACCATATGTGACTCAGACCAAACGTGTAAAAGCCAACAAGAACAAAGGAACTTATTTGCTCACTGTAGATCAGTAATCTAACAGCATCAACAGCCGTCAAAACCTAACTAAAGGTAGATTAATGGTCAATACCAAATGAAAGCCACATGGCAAAATTAACCCGCTAGTGACAAAGTAAACGCTGAACAACGAGTAGATGAGCAAAGCTGCCATATGAGCATCAACATGAAAATATGATGCCAAACCTAACGAGCAGACACTAGTTCCACCTCCACACTCAAACTCATGAATGAAAAACAACCGCCTTACACCATATGTGAGGTTCTGCATTGAAGACATCCGGCGGCCATACCCCCACAGGAATAGTGTTCACAAACAGACGACTGACTACCGGTGCCCGTAAAACAACTAGACTGTATCTTGTGCATTCCTCACAAGTCCAAAGCAAACCATACACAAACAAGGTGCCTTTTATAGAATGGTGGCGGCCCATAAATACCTATTTCAGTTGCTCCGAAAAAATGGTTAATTGAAAGTATTAAAGTAAAAAAAAAGATACAGAGCAAACACGCTTACATGCCACTTTTTTAAAAATAAAATATTTTAAGATGGACTTTGGTGAGATCATGGCAAACATTTATGGATTACCAAATTATGTCACATTTCATTGACTTGTTGACAACGTATTCCAGATACTTATTACATAATACCTGAAAATCGCATAAACACCAAGTAACCCTTGCAGTGAAAAAAACCGTAATGAGAGGTGTACAGCCAGGAATGGGCAATGAATCTTCAGAAGGTCAAAGGAAAGCAGGAAAAGTCCATATCTCTGTTAAATGGGATACTCTGTCACACGTGGCAATTAACGGATATCCCGTACACTGTATTACAGTAGACAGTGAACAGAATATAAAACATGCTGTAGTACATCAAATGGCATATACATTTGATTTGTCACATTTATTACAGAGTATTCCATTTGCTAAACATGGGATCAGGCACTTAGTCCCAAGCAGCAGCCAGCGCAGGGAGAAAGCAGAAAAGCACCATATTATGATTTTTAAAAAAGTTGCATTTTTTATATCTCCCTTTGACGCATAATACAGTTGTCTTGCTGCTCTGCATGAACTTTTGATAATTTTGGGGCCCAATGCACTCAGAAAAGTGTAGATAAACCCTGGCGTATTACATCACATGCCCACTCTTTTTGGAACAAAAACAGCAGATGCGCCTGCAAGCACCATCCAATGCAAAAAGTGCAGTTATTATGAGTGGCCCACACTACCTTAAAAAAAAAAAAAAAAAAAAAAAAAAAAAAAACAACTCTTGCCTGAACATGGTACTACGCTCAAATTAAATGTCCAGAGGGCACTTGTGGCCAAAACCTTTGCTGCAAAGAACATACATACACAATTATGAACTTTCTAACATGAGATGTCTGATCTTATGCACTTTATTGCACAAGTTGCATTACCAGTGTCATCCTTGCACTTGATCTTGGGCACTTTGTTGCATGATTTGAGTTGATCAATTCGAGATTGACGTACCTCTGTCCCTTCTGCACTTTATCGCCTGACTGAACTAGTTAGGTAAATATGTAATTGTTGATAATGATTTGTAAATTTTATTGGTAGATTAGCATTTCAATGTATCCTCTGCCAGCGTTTTTATCCCAGTTTATTAAGATTGTTGTTAGCGACAGTTAAAGGCATAAAATATATTTATTTTTGTAAATATAACTATGATATACACACACATACATATGTATATAATCATCATGTAAACCTAACTTACCTGTAATCATGCACTCTTAGCAGAATCACACAACTTCTACCCAATCAAATCCTGTAGAGCGAAAGATCAGCATGTGGGCAGAACCAAATCCCCGCTCAGTTCCTTAAAGCTTGCCTCTGTTGATCACATAAGGCAAGCAACAGCTGCAATGTCAAGCAAGACCTGATCTTCAGAACTCTGTGCAGGAGAGGCAGGAGAAAAGGCATACAGGAATCCAGTTCCTCACTCTAGCCGTAATGCATTTTTTAAAGAGTGTTTTTGGGAACTCCAACACCCACAAATCCTGCTACTGCGTGTTAAAGGGCGGCGGGAAGAGTGAGTTCTTTGGAAGTTGCTTCTTTGTTGCATAGATGTAGCTGTTTTTGAGCAGGGCCGCTGCTCACAGGAGTTAGTCCTGGGGGTCAGGGTAGTCCTCTGAGACTTCAGAGGTCGCTGGTCCCTGTTGGATGCGTCTCTGGTTGCAGGTTTTCGACTCTGGAGACAGGCTGGTAGCGCTGGGGCCAAAGCAGCTGTCGTCCGTCGTCTCTGCAGGCTTGTAGGTCAGCAGTCCTCCTTTGTAGTTCAGGTTGCAGGAATCTGATTTCATGGGTTCTGGGGTGCCAATAAATACTAGATTTAGGGGTGTGTTTAAATGTAAGTCTGGGAGGGCAGTAGCCAATGACTACTGTCCTGGAGGGTGGCTACACCCTCTTTGTGCCTTCTCCATGTGAGGAAGAAGGTCTCGAAGGGCTGCAGCATGTCTTATGCCACCCTGGGGACCCCTCACTCAGCACATGCACACTGCCTCACAGCTTGTGTGTGCTGGTGGGGAGAAACATTTGCAATGAGCTATACAAATTATGCTGTTTAACAAAATCACCTCCATATACAGCAACTTCAACCCTCAGCCGGACCTAGTCATTGTTACAACTCCACTTCCCATCATGGCAGATGAAGGAACCCTGACCTCCTGGTCTTCTGAAACCTTTGTCAAAATTGCTGCTACAATGAAGACCATCCACCCGAGAGCTCCATCCAACTATTGCTTCCACCACACTCTCAATAGACTCCTAACAATCAGCAAACCACAACCACCTATCCTCAATGCCTCCATGGACTCCGCCACATTCACAGACTTCTAGAAACACGCCATTGTCACGCCCCTGCTCCAAAAAAACATCTGCTGACCAAGCCACTATTTGCAACTACAGACCCATCAACCTCCTACCATACCTGGCGAAGGTATTAGAAAAACTAATCAATCTACACCTCACTGAAAATCTCAGCAACCACCACCTTGTAGATGCCACAGTCTAGATTGAGCTGCCAGCCTGGCCTCTGGAAGCCCACATACTGTTCTGTGGAGTGCCTCAACTCAAGGCTCAACGCTTGGCTCCATCCTCTCAATGCATTTATGATCCATCGGGTCAACGTGGCCAGTGTCATCTGCGTACACAATACCAACATCCTTCTCCTATGCAACACTCTCCCTATTGGAGATAGACACTAGACCCCCCACCACCACAACCCCCAAAAAAGACTTACTGCCTGCATGACTGAAGCTGCTAACTAGATGAAAACAAACTGTCTCAAGCTCAAAGCTGGCAAGACAGAAGCAGTGATCTTCTGCAAGAACACCTCACCATGGCACTTCAATCAGTGGCCAGCTGAACTGATCCACACCAGCACCCAGGACCCACACCAGGAACATTGGAATAATCAAAAGTAAACTGGACATGAACGTAAACTTCAGCGCCGTTAATGCATCCTGCTACCACAACCTGATGATGCTGAGGAAGATGGCTTTCAAGCAGCACCAGAAATGCGATCACTCACGCCTTAATCCCAAACAAGTTGGACTATGGCAACACCCTCTACTCCAGGATCACCAATCAACTCACTAGAAGACTGCAAAACATCCACTCTGCAGGCTGACACATACTCAAAATTACACACACAACTTACATTACACCACACCTTGGGGAACTACAAAGGTTCTGATTCTCAAACGTGCTCAATTCAAACACCGGACATATATACAAGGCACTGTACAACTTAAGTCCCACCGATTTGAACAGTCACATCTTTTTCCACAAACCACCCAGACACCCCCACAGGACTCCTACTCACACAAATCCCATGCATACAGGAAACAATATCAGAAAGACTGATGTACTCTTACACTGCTCATATACAGTGGAACAACCTCACACTCCACAGAGACACCGCCTCTCCTTGAGCGCCACAAAAAGATGAACACTTGGCTTTTTAAGGCAGGTCTAGACAAACACCTGTTCAGATCCAGGATACCTTAATACGGGATAGTATGCTTTACAAATACACATGATATGTTAAACGTTTGCACTCTGCAAGTCATTAAACAGGACAAAAGAGCAAATACTGTGCATCTCCTGTCTGGGAACACCCAGATATTGCTTTAGTTTCACTAGCCTTCTGTATACTGGTTTGTTGTGGGTCCATAGCCTGCTTCAAATGGTATTTTAGGGTTTGATGTAAGAGAATGTTAGTGATTTCCCCATGACACTCCCACATACCATCAGTCCTCAGTGCTTACGTTAATTGTAGCCAAAGATGTGCCATCGTAAAAATACCCTGGTACACAGCATTTTTAGCCCATTTGCAATACAGCCAACAGGAACTACTGAGGTCATTCAAATTCCGTATGTGTTTAAAGTTTCAATGAGTGATGTTATTACACCTGTTATTATTTCCGATGACTGGGATGTTAAAACAGTTGATTCTATGCTATCTGAGCAGGAATATTACACTGCATTTGAAAGTGAAGATGTGTATATTAACACAGCGAATTATAAGGAAATGTTTTGTTATCAAAGATATGGACATTCCTTTCTGCACGGAACCAGTGCTTCAAGATTAGTTTATAATTACACACAGCAGGAATATTGTTTAACACCAACTTTGGGGAGTCCCAAAACATATGTAGATATGCTTGCGTATTTTAAGGGGTGTGATACCAGCAATGCTGCGTCCAACTATTTCAAATTGCTGCGTTCCAAAACGAGGACATTATTGCTAACCGACAGAAAATTAATCTCCTCAGATTCCTTTGTTTCCCATCTTTTTGTGGAGGGCTATGAATATTGAAGAAACAGCTGAATTGAAAAGTCTAAGGGGAACAAAAGATTGAGAATTCCAGGGTAGGGAAGCTTTGTTCAGAGTATGCTTTATTCCTTCACAAATGATATTTTTAAGTGACACCATCCAGCAAATATCCTGTTTGGGGTTAGCAAAAATAAAATAATTAAATGCGCCCATATACCCTCACCTGCTAAATTTCACAATTGGCAAACATTTTCAAATCTAACAGAAGAACAATTAAGTGCTTGGGTTCAGAATGGTACCTTTTTTTAAATATTTTTATTTAGAAAGTAATTTTTATTGTTTTGGGAAAAATGAGCAAATAGGAGTACAGCATACACAAATTAATAAAAACAATTAACACGATTAACACATTTAATGCTCGAGCACAATCAATCCGGTCCCACACAGAACTCAATGCGTATTGTCTGCGCCTCAAAGTGGTAGAGAATACTTTGATCTCAGGCTCATACTGAGGGGTACAGGCAGTGGAGGAAAAACCTGATAGAGGGATGCTCCGGCCACATCTCCGGAACAGGTGCCCTCGCCAGGTGCAGGGCTGTGCTTCACAGTCTCCTGTCAAGGCCTCCCACTTCCCCCATATTTTGTCATGTTTACTTGGGCATCCCCTGGCCTCATACCAGTCTCTCACACTGCACACCAGTCCACTCCCAGTCTTCATTTTTTTTTTTTTTTTTTTTTAAAGATGGTGCTGCTCCCGTTTTCCAGTCTGTCATAATGTCTTTTAGCCACTAGGCATGCTACTCCCAAAAAAAAACGGTCTGCCCTCCTCAAGTCCAAATCTCCCATTACCCCAAGCAGAAGTGGGAGTGGAGCGCTTATCACATCCTCTTGCAAGGCCCTGGAGATTTGCTTCATGATTGCTTTCCAGTAAGTCTCAATAATTGGGCATGCCCATACCATATGGAAGAAATCAGCTTCTGGATTGGAACACCAGGGGCACCCGGCTGTGGGACGAAGGCCTGCTTTGTGTAACCTTGCAGGCGTAAGGTATGCTGTGTGTAGGTAGAAGGTTTGCAAGAGACTGAATCGGTTCGACATCGTTAGGGCCCGGGGTGCCATCAGTGCCTCTCTCCATTCCTCCTCCTCCATTGGTCCCACCCATTCCTCCCATCTGCGGCAAAGTCCCTCGAGGGCACCCGAGGAGTTAGCTATCAGTGAGCGGTATATCTGCAAAACTCCACCTCTACCTAGATTACCCATTAATACCTTTGCTTCCATGGGACTGTACTCGGGAACGTGATCACCCGTTCGCGGGTGTATCAGCAAAGCGTGGCAGAGCTGAAGGTATTTGTGGAATTGTGTTTTGTTTAAGGAGATGAGTCCCTGAAGCTCTTCGAAGGACCTCATATGCGATCCCCCCCAGACGTCTCCCATCGTGGAGATCCCTATATTATCCCATTTCTGGAACCCCTTCAGGCCCGCCATCACAGCAAGTAATTTTTCGTGCCATAGCGGGGTCTGTTGGGTGATGTGATTCCACCAACCTGATACCTTCTGGGCGTCTCACCACCCCATCAAGACCACTTTCATCACTTCCGGGATAGTCCGAGGAATCGAGCACCCGTAAAGAGCGAAGACCCGGGGGTAGCCCAGGGCGTGGAGTTCGAGTCGGTATGCAGGGTCTGACCAGCCTCCTCCAACCCAGTCATTAATGACTAGCAGTTGTGTTGCAAGGTAGTTGTAGTAGATATTAGATATTCCCAACCCTCCGTCGTAGACGTCTCGTTGACAGGTAGTAAGTGCCAGTCTGGGGCGGGTACCCTTACACAAGAAGTAGCTTGTCATCAAGTCAATTTCTTTGAACCATCTCCTGGGGACTGGGTATGGGAAGTTCTGTAATAGGTAAAGGAGCCTAGGAAGAACCATCATTTTGAAGAGTGCTATTCTCCCAAGCAGGTTAAGGGGCAAGGTTTGCCTACGCTGAAGATCGACCTTTATTCTGATAGTGAGTGGTGTGACGTTAAGTTCTCACGCTAGCTCAGGAATGAGGGCAAAGTGGACCCCAAAATATTTGAAACTATTTCGACGGATGGGAATGTTCTGTTGCCAGTCAATACAATCCCTCGAGGGATGCAGAGGGACCACCAGAGATTTACAGGGGTTTAGTGTGAGGCCAGAAGCCTCTGAGAAGAGGTCCAGGATCTGTAAAATACGTGGGCCACTTGTAACTGGGTTGGCAAAGTATAGGAGAACATCATCGGCATAGAGCGCCATCCGGTCCTCCGGTCCGGTGGGCGAAGACCATCCCTCAACCAGAGGGTCCTCTTGGAGCAGTTTTGCCAAGGGCTCTATTAGACCAGCGGGGACAATGGGTATCCCTGATAATTGCCAAGGGCTCTATTAGACCAGCGGGGACAATGGGTATCCCTGATGAGTGCCACGGCTGATAGGAAATGGGGTCCGATATAGCTCCGTTCACCTGCTCCTTGGCCATTGGATGGGAGTATAGTAGCCCCACTAGCCTTCAGAATTTGGGACCAATCCCGTTGCTCCACAGGACTTGATCAAGGTAGGACCAGTCCACGGTGTCAAAGGCTTTTTCAAAATCGAGTAGGAGTAGTGCCTTGGGGGATTGAGGCAAGACTCCACGGTGTGCCAGGGCCAAGTGCAGCCGCCTGATACAATGTCTAGTACTTCAGGGGGCATAAAACCACATTGGTCGGGGTGGACCAGCGACAGGAGCGCTGTCTTCAATCTGGAGGCGAGGATTGAGGACAGTATTTTAACTTCAATGTTTAGGAGAGATATGGGCCGGAAGTTTGAACAATGCAGCGACGGGGATGAGTTTTGGGGATTACCGCGATTGTGGCTTGGTCAATTCCGATAGGGAATCTACCGTTGCTCTCCGCTTCAACGTACATGTTGAGAAGGTGAGGACTTAGTATGTCACTGCACATACTGTACAGTTCTGCTGGGAAGCCGTCTGAGCCTGGGGTCTTGCCTGAAGCCAAGGTGGCTTTTGCGCCTGAGACTTCCAAAGTTATTGCCTCTTCCAAGCTATCTCAAACTGCCTGGGAAATATTGGGGAGGGTAATGTCGTTGAGGAGAGGGAACTCCCTCTCTACCTGTGGTTGGGGGCATTCTTCATATAAGCTGTGCCAGCCAGTGTAGGAGTTTCCCATTCTTGTCCCCCAGGCCATAAACCAGAACCGCTGATGCCCTCCAAATGTGTTTGGCAGACTCCAAAACCAGGAGTTTAATTTCCTCGCGTACCTTTATGAGCTGCTGCATGCAAGGGGCCAAGGGAGAGGCGGAGTGCCAGCGCTCGAGACTTATTGCGTGGGCCTCTAATTCTGCTACCCGGGAGCTTCGCACACGTTCACGTACGTGAAGGAGATGCTTGGCGTGTCCTCGAATTGTCGCTTTACATGCGGGCCAGATCTCTCCGGACCCAAGGCCAGGAGTGTCTTTGTTTTCACATGTAGGACTCCCAGGGCCTCTCCCACCTCCACGTCTGGATCTAGTGCGCTTTCGGCCCATTCGTTGTTCCATCTGGGAGGGATGCCGGCTTCCAGGGGGGGCCTCAAACAGTCCCGAGAGCCCTTCCGGGAACCAAGACTCTCCTCGGTCAACCAGTCCCAGGCCTCTTCTGGAGAGTCAAAGAAGTACGCTTTCCGGCCATGAGGACTTTTAGGCGTGCAGGGAATAGGAGCATATAGGAAAACTGCATGGCTGTAATTTTCTGTTTTACATGATCGTAGGACGGGCGCCAGGTCTGGACTTCGCGAGTGTAGTCCAGGAACAGCAGGATCTTGCTGTTTTCCCAGTGGAGGTCAGCGGAGCGTCTGGCCTCCCTGAGGTCCTTAAAGTTTAAGAAGCGTGCAATCATCGGCCTCCGGGGACCACCCGGAGGAGGCAGAGGGGCCAGAGCCCTGTGGGCGCGTTCAATTGCAAACCAGGCCGAGGGGACTTGTTCGGGCATCCAGGACCTGATCCAGCGCTTGAGGAATTCAGAGGCTTTATTATCTTCTGCTCCTTCCAGGAATCCCACAAAGCGCAGATTGAGTCTTGAGCGGTTTTCCGCATCTTCGGCGTGGCGGTGAAGCTCTCCGGTTCGAGTCTGTAGCTGGGCCACTTTGGTTCTAAGGTCAGCTAATTAGTCTTCCGCCTGGGAGACTCTGGTCTCTACTTCTGTGATACAACCCACTGTGTTTCTGAGGTCCTGTCTTATCAGGCCCATGTCTTCACGTACCTCTCCTATTTTAGTTTCCACAGCCAACTGCAATGATTGGATAGCCAGGAGGATTGTATTCACCCCATCCGGTGCAGGGCATCTGGCGGTGTCATCACCGTCGCTTCGGGGAGTCGTAGAGATGGTAAACTGGTCGATTTTCTGCTGAGAGGCCAGTGGCTGTTTATTTGCTCACTCTTTCCCCATCTTGCCAATGAAATGCTTCTTGCACCTCCTTATGCCGTGTGGAGTTATTGAAAGTCAAGTCTCTGTGACCCTGCAGCCTCAGATGTCTAAGTCCAAGAGGGGTATTTCCAGGGGCACATCCGCTGGCACCGGCCCGGGCACCTCAGGCGGGGCGACCGGCCCGTGAGTGTACGTACTGGGTAGTCGTCTCTGTGCGGATCACCTTCAGGTTATCTATCCCGGAGGCGGGCGACGCCCAGCCAACCACCCTCGGACAGCCTCTAGTCGTCTCAGATCAACACCACCAGGTATTGCCCACCCTCGGAGGCCTCCACATGTAGGTATCTTTCCCCACGGGCGTTTGGGGTCGGGAAGGGCACGTCAGTCTACTTCTCGTGCCCCCGTCCCACAGCACCAGACTCAATACTCTCCACCTCACCTTCCGTTCCTGCGCAGCCACTTCACGGTCCGTTCTTCCAGATCCACTCTCCCCAATATGGACTGCTGGCAAGTGTCCATATACGAATTATTATGGAAGGCCTGATTCAGGCTGGTCTTCTGTGCCTTTCTAAACAGGTCGGTCCTCTGAGCGGTGAGGTCGGAGAAGAGACAGCAATACCATGTCAAATACCCGAGAAACATTGTGGTAAAATTGTTCTGGGGCCTCTATCGTCACTCCTCCCCTCGCGCTGGGCGCCGTTGCTCCGTGTGCCACTAGAGCAGAAACTCAGGCCAGAAGAAGGTCCAGGAGCCTCAATGGGGCAGCCCTATACCTCCGGGGCGTCTCCACCGCAGCCAGGGCCTCCATGTGTGTGTGTCTCAGCAGGCTCGGTGCCGCCACGGCAGGCCCGACCTCGGCTCCGACTCCACCTGCTCGTGGTCGCCCCAGCAGGGAACGGCCAGTCTCAGGGAACTCCGGCGTCCGGCCGCACCAGCATCAGGGAACCGCAGGACAGGCCCAGATCGAGGGCCGCCGCCCAGTTCGGGCCGTCCGCCCCCACCTCCTCCGGATTCCTAGGCAGGGTGCCCAGTGGCACTCCTGCGAAGCCCACGGCCAGGACCCAGTGGTCTCCTCCCACTGGGAGGGGCCCAACAGGGATCACCGAAGCCTCAGGCCAATTCGGCCCGATGGGCCTTTGTCCTCACCGGTCCGTCACCTGCGCCACCAGGGCCCAGGCCCCAATGACAGCCTCAGCACCCGAGGGGGAGGCAGGACCTGTAGCAGCAGAGGCAGCTACCTCCCCCCTCGTCCCGGTCACCTGCGTCACAGCTCTGAGGGGGGGGGGGGGGGGGCGCCGGGCACTTATCTGCGCTCCAACACGTCCGATATAGGATTCGGCGTTGCTTCAGGGGCCGCGGCGGGATGCCACGGCCTGCGCCGCCATTTTAGTCGCTGGTCCAGGCGGCCCGCAGCCGGACTCCTGCCTCGCTTCTCTCAGCTCCTTGGCTCCCCGGGGTCCCCAGTGGACGAGGAACATCCCAGGGTCAACGGCCGGGTGTTTCAGAATGGAAATAAGGTCGGCTTCCTCTGGCGGATGACGGAGGGGTCCAGAGCACTCCCCTCCCAGAATGGTACCTTTAATTTCCCACTTTTGAGTCCCGGCGGGTGGTTATTATGACCAATAAACACAAATAAGAGCCAGACATGTGTTGTTAATTCCTCAGGAGGTTTCAGAACAAGACGGCTAGATCCTTTTTTTGTCTCTGCTCAACACTCTGGTACCATTACTAAATACAGATGGATAAACTGTGCCAACAATGGATGCGTTACTCTACTTTAAAATCTATTAAATAACACCTTAGATTCCTATCGGAGGAAGTTAATTTACAAGATTCTATGTGCGGACCCAGGACGCCATGCTCAAAGCATTTCCTATATGCCATAAATAATGAGATCCGGAAACTATCCCATAAGGAAGATTGATAAAGAAAACATGGAAAGGGCTTTAGCTGTTGTTGATAATGGCATCACTCTGTCCAACAGCATTTACACCATAAATAATATTGGGTCATCTGCAATTGACATCATTCAGAATGAAGTGTCCTTTTTACAACATTAACAAAGTCAGCTGTGTTCTATCATGCAGTTAAGTTGGACACTGCAGGATCTCAAAAGTGGCCGCATGCCCTGGAAGCACGTTACCATTACTAAATTGTTTGCCGCTTTTAATTTGTCCAGACAACAGATAATGGGCAAAAAAGAAGCAAGCTACATCATGCTTAACAACTAGTAAGTAGAAAAGTTGCCTTTCACTGTAGCAGAAGTCACCTCACCAGTATGGCTAGTGCATGGAGTAATAAATTTGCCAATTTCCACCTCTCGTTTCCCAAAGTGTTTAAAGCATTTTGCAGTAGACAGGTTTGAGAGGCTCAGAGGCGGTCATATACACAAGGTGTAGGAGCTGCCTTTCAATTACAAATGTGTGAATGGCAAAACAGAGGTCTTTCTTAATGGAGGCAAATGTGATACTACTGTTAATCATTCTATGATTTGCAAGCACATGTCCTTGCACTATAGATAATTTGCTAGTGCACCACTTGAAATAGAGCAATAAAGTCCAGTTAGTCCATAACGTCAAATGGTCATCTTTTTATTTAGTTTTCATTGCACATAAAAACACATCGGCCAACGCATTTTGACCTTAACAAAGGACTTGTTCAGGGCTGATCTAGTACCTTTTTCCTGTTCCTGAGGGGAGGCCCTCCATCACAACCCAGTTCGTTCACACTTGTGTGTTGGATCCTGCCAGTAGGGCCGCAGCTGCAAGGTGGACCTTGTGCCCTCTGCACCTTGCCGCTGTGGCCCTACTCTTCTGAGTTGGTACCTTGGCAGCAGGTGCTGTGATTTGTGCACACATCGATTCATAAATACTTGCTTCTGGTTTCTTTATATGGTCTATATTCAAGTAGGGGATAGGTGCATTTTCATTTTTAACCTGCTGCCAATCCTATCAATAGTTACATGTCCTTGCACTGCCTGTGCAATGAAGAGGTTGCAAATTTGGCATGCTATCTGAAAGGTACTCCAGTCTTTGATTCATGCAGTATTTTAGATATTTTCTAATGGATGTTAGGTGGTTCTGAATGATTAAAACTGCTGTGGAATGAAGCCAAGAATCACTCACGTGATTTCAGTTACTCAAATGGTAACTTATTGCGGGCATCTTTTATTTACCCACACACAAGAGATAAGTGGCAGGCTTGTGGACCCATAGTATACTTCTAACGTAAAGTGTGACAAGCTCAGCAGACTAAAGGCACTATTGTTCCAAAAACATGTGGCCCTGACATCAGCCAGAGATATGTATGATCTCCAGATAGCAAGATCATTAGCTGAGATACAATCCATATTAAATACCAACTACCCAAAGCATTTGAGAATTGGTCATCAAAACATTCCATGCATCAAATACTGCAGGGATTTCACAAGTTAAGGCTGTCGGTTCTTGATTTGTTAGCACCTTCCAGACCATGTTTGGCGTAATACCTGCTGCCATACACTCATTCATTGAGTGTCTTAGGCAGGTTCCCTATAACTTTGACATTAACTGGCGGAATTCTACTGTTGCTATTTTTGATAGGCAGCAGTTCTCTATCAGTAGTGATGGAGCTACCACCTCCCCAGCTGTGTCAATGCATTACACAGTATTTCAGAGCCTCCTTGCTTGGGGAGCTGGCGCTAGATTGGTCTTGGACATTCAAACCGGTCTCCAAATGTGTCCAACCAGTCTTCCATTGCATCTGGTGTCTCTTCAAATGTGCACCAATAGTGTCTTGCCGTGCATTCTGCACCTCCTGTGGACATGGATCTGTTAATGTTCTCAATGAGGGTTCATGCCCCTGGAGACTGATTCGTGAGGAACCTATGAGCCACCGCTTGTGCATTTGCTGGCTCCAACAACATCTGCACACAGAATAGTGCTACTTATGCAGTTCACTGTGCGCCTGAGGCTGCCACACACTTATGCTCAGGGGATCCTTCTGCCAATACTTTGTTCAACTTGTCATCTGCCAAAGTGGAATCCTACTTGGTCTCGATACCCCTTGACTTCTTGCAGGAGCATGATTAATGTTAAAATTCAACCACTCTTATTGGGGGCTTGGACTTCGCACCCTTGTTCCGGCAATAGGGGAGTGTGCTGTGGGTCCATTTCAGTTAGTTGCTTGGGCACAGGGACAGCTTATCCTCGGCTTGAGACCGGTGCCCTTTTACCCACTTATGCTCTGCTGGTTTTATTCATTTTATTTTCTTAAAACTTTTAATAGTATTGCTTTAATTCCATTATCAGCTACTATTCTGCAAAAGTGTCATTATCTGTGCTATGGATGACATACTTTGCATCATGTTCTTTTCCTCTGAATTACAAGAATGGAGGAGGCACACAGAATAATATTTCGTATCGCCGGCTCCAAGCCTGCGTCAACAGTCCAGCGCTTAAGTACATACCTGCATCAGGCTTCTGTGCATGAACATAAATATCTTGAAGGACAGGGTATTGGAGGAGGGTTCCAGGCCGAATTTTCATCTATATAGCATGCTGGTTTTCTGGCCAACCTCAGCCTTTGTGTCTCCACAGATCCAGATCTGGAGACAGGTGGCCTGACCTTGTACCAAAGTTGCAGGGGTGGGGTGTGCTTCTCGTGGACACTGTATAGACAGATTTGGCTTACATCACCATGTGCTCGCTTAAGGGCTAGGGATTAGGCTTTTAGGTTGGAATTGTATATTCATGTTATGACAAATATGTTGGGGTTGTTTATATTCACATCTGATTTTCACACTCCTGATTCTGTTATTCATCATTAACCTAATCATTGCAACCCATGCATTTTATCATAGATTGCAGCCTTTTTAATAAGTGTATTGAAAACGGTGCGGCATCTCTTTTCTTGCCTGTGTTTATGTAAGAGACTTGTATGTGGAGAAAAAGGGGTAAGATTGTTTCCACCACGATTTTCCTGAGGGGTCTTCAGAGTCAATGCAAGGCTGCCACAAATCACCTTTACCGGTTGGGCTTTGGTGAGGTACTGCTAGTGAGCCAAGAGGGTTGGACCGACAGCTGCCATCTGGTGTAGGAGTGACTCAGTCCCTCAAAATGCAGAGGTGCTGCCAACCCCCAAATCCAGTAGTCTACTTTGCGAGAATCTTTATGACACCATACAACTCAAGGTCTTGAAGATACTCTGCAGCTCCTGCAAGAAACATGAAATATAGTTCTGTTGCATTCCTGAAATTTCTGTCACCATTTGATAACCCCAAAAAACAGAATATAGGCACCAGATGGTCCACTTGGATCCTAACTTTCCATGATTTCACAGATGCCCTGGAAAAAGTAAGTGAGGAGAAAATCATTAAATATTAAGAGAATCTCTGGTGACAGAGTAAAAGTGATGAAGAAACACACAGACCAAGGCAATGTCTTACTGTCAAATTAAAGGAGCCTTAGGAGCCAAGTTCATCCCCATGCCAAACGTTGACTATGAAAGGTGCATTTTCAAACATGTGAGGAAACAAGTTGGTGAGAAGATGGATGAGTTTGTTGAAAGACTTCATGTGCTCAAACACTGAATTCAGTGAATTCTAAGCTGAAGCCATGTATCTAAGAGTCATTGATGGTCGTTTGTCAGACTCGTTCAGAAGACGTATATTGTGAGACACTCAGTTTAGAAAAGTGTTAATGTCTCCTGAAGTAGAATTACAAGCTGATCAGCAAACTGCTGACATGGAAGTGGGGACAGCAAAAGGTGAATCAGCAGTGGTCATGAAGAGTAGCACACCAGCGCCAAGTAGATGCCCGTAAGTTGACGTAGTTGAAGAAAGAAAGCCTGTTTCTGATGTGCATTTTCATTTCCACATCAGAAAAAAATGCTCATCCATTGGACAAACGTGTAAAGGGTGTGGAAAGGAGAACTAATTTATAACAGATTGTGAAGCAAAGCAACAAAAAAAAAAAAAAAAATCAGATGCATCAATGCAGGAGGCGGAAGATGGATGCCAGAAGTAGTCTCGCCACACCCACAAAGACAAAAAATGAACTCAACTGACCGTTCTAAACTAAACGCAGTTGATCACCATCAAGTTCAGCCTGCAACAGTTCCTGGACTTTACCATCGAGCGTCAGTGAAGATGGTGAAGGTATGATGATCATAGATAAAAAGGAATGACATGCACAAGTGGGCCTTGCAGTTTGTATGGAAGAAAAAGGGTCAGCAACAAGTGAACTGAGAAAGCAATACAACTCATATGAACATTGCCCCAAACATCGAACTGAAAGTCAACAGCTGTCCAGTAACTTTTGCAAACTATACCGGTGCATCTATCAACACCATTCTAGTTGAACAGTTTCACAGGCTCTCATCTATACCATGTCTCAAAGTGTCAAGTACAAAGGTGTATACATGGGCTGCTGCCTAACTCTTGAGGAGTCAAGGATCATTCACAGCAAAATCTGCAGCACAATAAGATGTCTGTGCAGGCACAATTCACGTTCAAGGTGCTATATCAAGTGCATGCCTACTTAGCTTAACCATGGGTGTTGACATGGGGCTGATATGCATCCAATACAACCTAAATCTACAACTTGAAATTGAGTCCGTTCCCATCACTTTTTCGTGGTCTAGGAAAGCTCAAAAGATGAAGGTACAACTTTTCATTAACATCAGGCCTGTTGCACTGCAACACTGCAGAAAGGCATTTCACCTACAGGAAACAGTTTTGAAGGAACTAGAAGCTCAGCTGATCAGGACATGGAACGCTCTACTGGTCCTCCACCTTGGGTGTCGCCCACTGTGGTAGTGCTGAAAAAGAACAGTGGCTATGCAGTGCGCATGTGGAACCAATGATGCGTTCCACGTCTCCCTCAATCTGTATTTTTAGGTCAAAGTCTATCTGGCGGTAGTACACGCCCGTTCGCCATTTCAACTGCAACAAAATCACTAGTTGCTGTTGCACCCAGATGTTCTTTCAGACTCTGGCAACATATCGTGACCTCTGCAGCGCTGTCTAGCAGTGTCACTGCTCACGTCTTGTTCTTCAGCAAAGTTCTCAAGTGTATTGGCATTTTTAAGCGATAGTGCTGCCGCCTTCTTCTTTGTAAGCTGTGGCTTTTGTTGCGAAGTCTGTTCTTTTTTTACTGTAGACTGTGGTAAGTGTGTTTCACGTAGTCCGGACGTCGGTCAGGACGGTCCCCTCTCGCTGCGCCTGTCCAGAGCGTCCTGAAAGGAATGAGAGTGACGTGAATCAGTATATCTATCAGGAGTTCTAATATTCACCCTATTTCTGAGAGTATATCTCCTTTCAGAGTTAGCTGGATGTGGAGAATCTGCTCTCTTATTCCTTCTTTCTTTAAATTGTTTTGGCTTCTCCCAGCACTTTTTCAAGCTTTCTTGTGTCTGTTTAGTACCTTCCTTAGGGGTGGTACTGTGTACTTCCAATTTCTTTGGCTTGGCTCCCAAACCATCCCGTCCTATACTAGTATAGGTATCTCTTGTTCCAAATGTGGAGTTTCTCAGAGACACTAGCGTACAGCCAGTGCTAAAGCTTCCCCTTTAAAATTACTGAGTATTATTGAGAATACTCCGTCAAAGTTACGTATCAATTTCATCCCCAAATCTAGGGCAGGAGCTGCCCCATGCTCATTCTGAATTTGTTTTAACACTTCCGGAAAATTGGCAAGTGTCGGGGTACCATGTGTGGTAGTATATATTGCAGCGAAGACTGTGCCCCATGTGGCACAATCATCCACCAAGGGAACCATCCCAAAGGGCAAACACATTGTTAGAATTCTATGTTTCTCCTGTGGTCCTGTATGGGGAAAAACAGCTTCCAGCTGATTCGTTTTCTGGGCTATCCATTAAAGTACCTTCTCCCTATCTGTGGGTACCTTACCCATAATGGTATGAACTGTTTGTGGATTAATCCCAGTAGCCAATTAATATCCAGCAAGTGCTGGTCGTGCTGGTGTTGTGTTCAAAGTCCACATTACTAACTGAACAAGCCTTCTATATAATGTTACAACTTCATTATATAAGTTTTGCAGATCTGCTACTGCCATGTTCTGTATTCCGGGGTGCGGTGTGTATGTGGCAAACATAGGCCATGTTGGTCCGCCATTACTCAAAGGACCTAATCTCACTCGCTGTACTACAAGTGGGAGGGTCCCTTCAAACCAGTTCTGACGCTCTTGATAGGTGAGCAGTATTTCGTGATACTGGTATGCTTGGTATCGTTGAGGTACATTAGCTATTTTATAAGTGTGAAAGGTAGCTGACCTGGCGTCTTCCTCAGGAAAGGTGACCCAAGCATAGAATGTTTGTTTGGTAAGCTTCATTAGCTTCTACTATGAAAGTGACGTCCCCGCCCTCGTCTCTTAAGCCATCCGCTACTAGATGTAATGTTAATGCCTGTCTAGCATTCTCAGGAACGTCTATGGCGTTAAGCCATATTGAAAAATTGGGTAAAGAGATGGAAAAGCCCTTTTTAAGAGTTTGAGCTCAAACAACCTACAGCCTAATTAGGTGTTGTCTGTTCAGCTGAGTAGGATTTTCCCAAAGACCACGGACGTCTCCATATAATGGTACTTAGGGTACCTGTCGTCTGAGACAGTGTTAATCGGGGTATCTGTAAATTAGTGCCTAAACACCATCGTTGGTGGCACCATGTCATAGTTTGGACTCTTGCTCCAGGCAAGACTGCTGGTTTAGGGATAACAGTACTTATGTTTGTAAGAGACTATGCCTGTCCTACAACAAGTCGCAACTGTAGTCCCAACCCTTCCGGCTCACTAGCAGTACCTCAACAACAACCCAAACAGTTAAAGGTGATTTGTGGCAGCCTTTATGTATGGACTCAGAAGTAGGACGTCTCAGGAAATGTCACAGTTAAACGGAGATTCCCCCTTTCTCACAGATATATTATATCTCAACCAAACACAGGCAATAACAAAGATGCAGTAGTGTTCCAATAGTTTTTAATTCAACATAATGCAGTAAATCATACTGGCTGCAGTGATTAGGATAATGAACAGTACAAGAGATAGAATTGTAAAGACGAGGGTCATGATTATGAAGACCCCCACCATCTTGTATTAGCAAAGGAAGACATGAAGCGTATCATATGTCCGTGTACCCTATCATCATAGGCCTAACCTTGTACCTAGAGGAGAGCTGGGTACCCTAACCCTGGTTACCTTGAATGAGGTCTTGAGCTCAGACTTCGCCAGAACATGAAGGCCGGGTCAGCGTCAAGGCGACGTGCAGCATTGATAGCAGTGATGCTATCTGGTCGGAATCCCTCTGATTATCTGTCTAAAGTGTGATGTATTTATACTAATCTGCTTGGACCCCTGACAGAGGTTGTTCCAAAACAATAAATAACACTACATGCTTGGGACAGTAATTTCTAATGTGAGCCCCCATAGTTTGTCTTTGTTGTATGAGATGACACCTTAGCGAGGGGACACTGGTAACATAACTCTAAAGAAAAGGGCCTAACTATATACACGGCAGCCATCCTAAAAGAGTTAATTAAATAAATGGTCTAAGACAGAGCAGGCTAAGTAGGTTAAAGTCACTAGGTGACGGGGGCACGAGTCTGCAAGCAAATGCTAAACTAACTCCTGTTATCCCATTAAGACAAACTAGGATTCTCTACAGGTGCACAGTTGGAGGACAGTCAGTGCGGGGCATTGGCCATCTGATTCCACTTTCAAGAGGTTTACTTTAGACTGGTAATTGACATGGCATCACTGGTTGAGTAAACTGCAAACCAGTTGAATCTTTCCTCTGGTCCCGACATAGAACAGAAAATTCCCTAGCTTACGTGGAAAGAATTTTCAACTCTTAAGTACACGAAGACAAGTATTATTCTGCCCATGGATGGGAGATTTGTTTTTCCAACCAACTTTTTGACCTCATCCTCTTTGTGGGACATACTTTGTTTTAAGTGAGTAACATTAAATCTATTACGTCCACATTTTCACAGACACTGTGGTCGTTCTGTTTTGTATAAAAGTTTAACAAAATGGTACATAAGAATGCTTCTCTTGTACAGAAAAGGAGGTGTTAATAGTTACTTATTTCCTCTGATAATACATCTTCAGTTTCCCTAGTTATCTAATCTTCCAAAACAGAGTAACGTAAATCGCATGAAGGGGATTAAAAAAAAAAATAAAGCAAAGAAAGAACAGTGCAATTGTCGCCGTGCCCTTTATAGAACTGAAGATTTTCCGCCACAAATTAGGGAGTTTATTATTTATGTCACAGGTATGCCACTTCTAGACATCTCTGAAACTTGGTTACATTGGATGACACGCCAGCTTTAGGCGTAGTATTTAGCAAACAAAATGTTCATAGTCAAAGCTAATATCAAATTAGGGGGAATCCAGTTGACCAAAATGATACAGTTGCTAAATTGTCAGTTTCAATGAAAATCATTGATAGCTTAACTCTTACCTGACCATCAAAGTCTTGGAAGCTTTGTGCAGAATTCTGTGAGAAAAAAAAAAAAAAGTGTTAGTTTATTGAAAAGGACTCCGAGCAGAATAAAAGCTTTCGGTCCAGGAAACTTTGATATGGCAATGGTGTATCCAAACACTAGGATTTAAAACCTTAACTGTTGAGTTGTAAAAGCAAAAAAGGAGAGAGAAAAAGTTAAAGTTATTTGCATAAATTAAACTTTAAAGATTAATAACCTGAGAGTATGGCGAATAGTTTACCTCGTCGCCAACGTGACTGAAAGCCAGCCCGACTTATATTAAGTGCATTGTATCCTATGGCACTTAAAATAAGGCCAGCGGATTACACTTTGTATTTGAGACTAAGTGATACGTCTGCCAAGCTGTAAATCAGACCCTTAGTTGCCTGAGTAATTAGAAAAACTTAAGTATGTGGGAGAATGTTAGTTTTGTATTGTATTTTGTGCCTTCAGTAATAACTAAAGTGCACATTAAAAATACATAAATAACACAAAGTCTTACTGTTGGCAAAACTGTAGTTGCACAGCCCAGAAAGGTTTTCATTACCTACTGCTACAGCACAGACTCCATTCTATGCTGTGGCTTTTATTATCAGGATGAACAATTCGGGCAAATAAGATGTACCCAGAGCATTGTATTCAATCAGTACTTTACTACTTGCAGCAACGTTTCTACAGACTATTTGACTAGCACAATTAATTATTTTTATGTTCAGCTTCTTGTGTACCCAAATTCTATTTAAGGTTTTTAACATCTACTGAAATTTCAGCTATGCAACAGCTTTCATAGAAAATCTGATGGTGGTTCAGAATCTGATCAAACTACCTGTAATGCGAGGAAAAGGGCCTTGTTAGTTCACGGCTGTCTGAATGAGTCTCTCCCAGACAGACGAGTGAACCTCAAAAGGGATGTGCGTTCTGCCTTCCCCCACCGCTCCCCCCTCCAGAGAATCCTCCACTTGTGCCTTAAAAATGATAGTACTCCCTAACCCTTTCCAGAATTCAGAACATCAACTCTGTGAAAGGAGGGAAGGGCTGATAATGGTCGCAGTCTGAGATAAACAGCATTTCCAAACATCTCCCTCCATTCCTGTGCATTCAGCACAGTAAGTTTCACGGTGGTTGCCAACTATCACCACGTTGCCGTCAGAGCTAGCCAAGTCTGGAGAGACAGCTACAGAACTTGCATTGCTGAGAAAACATGGGCTTTGTGACTCCTACAGCCACCTTCACTGGGGAAAACTGCTTTCAAATCCCCAAAGGTTTGATGATGAAGACCTATGGCTGAGGAGAACAGGAGCAGTAGATCCTTGAAGTCAAGGCTTTGTTTAAGAACAAGGCAACCGTGAAGGGTGAGGCTTGGCTACCCTCATACTAGGACAACACTATTTCATAATGCACTGAGTTTGTGTCCCTTTTGCCATCAAAAAGAAGGTCTCAAGTAACTGCTTTAAATATTTTTATCTACTGTGTTCATCCAAAATATCATGTTTATCTGTAATGTTTTGTGCCTAGTATTTGCTTTTCACTTTAGATTAAAAGGGTCCAAAGCAATAAACTGCACCTATGCAAAGAAAAAGGGTATTGACTGAACTTTATTGGTTAAAGAACCATTTAGATTCTCTCCATGAAGATTAGGTTTCTTTCCAGTAACAAACCAACAAATGCCACTGAGGCTATGTAGTGAAGAAGTAAAAATCAAAACATGATAGTATAACCAACTGCAAAACCATAAACTCATTAACTTTAATAGACTTTTGCAAAGGAAAACCACTGCACAGCGTTCAAAAAGCCAAACCAAAAGATGATTGAATCCAGGGACTGAGAATGTAATGAATAAACTATTGTACTAATAGTTTTGCCATTTAGATTTTTTAATTAATGCTGTGCTACACATTAAGATTTCCCAATATCACATCTCAAAGGAGTCAGTGGACGTCATATTTATGGAAACATTTTCCACAAAGAGGAATGAAAGCCTTCACTGAACAAATAGTACGTAAAACGTGTCAGCTCAGGTAAAGTGAAATTGTCACATGTCATTCTTTAACTTAAGGTATTTTTTCACAACATCAGTCAGACAGACACCGCAGTGGTAAATCACTAACAACACTTTTTATGTGTCGCTAAACAACAGTGTTTTACATGATAAAAGGAAACAGAAAATAATTTAGGGGCAACTTATGATTGAGTTCCATTTTATTGCCTAGCTTCTATAAATCACTGTTAGGTGTGCTGCCCCACTTAACTTGAACGAGGGCCACAAATCAGACAACAAACTTAGCGGTTAGGAAAAGCCAGAACTCTAAGTTGATGTGAATGTGCAATGAAAAGTTTGGAGTAAAGTTTTATCTGGTTTAGAACGTTAATTGCAAACTGTATCAGGTTTAGGAATGTTTGGAACTGACCATCACAGCATCTTTTACACCTATAGCATGAGATGGTACACATACTATAAATGAATCAAAGACTAAAAAGCAGTTTTCACTGACTAAGTCCAAAGACAAAAAGCTGAAAAGGAACATTTAGGAAAATAAGCTTCAACTCCCTCTTGCATTTCACTTAGTCTGTAACACTCTGACCACCAATATGGTAATATTCAGTCACTTGGCCAATTCTTTCCAATGGGCTATACCTTATCTGTCAGAAGAGGTTTAATCTCAGTTAACTGCACATCATGTAGTTCCTCCATGGTGAATGTAGAGTTTTCTTAGTCCAGGAATACACTGAAAAAGAAACCAAGAAAGCCAAAATCAGTTTTCCTGGATACACTGGTTACCAAAAAAGTAATACAATAAAACAACGAAGATAAAAAAAACTTCCATTTACAGGAAATGAAAAATCAGTATTGGGTCTCAAATGCTTTTAATCTTGAACATAGATCTTTACAAATGTGTGTAATCTCAGGCTGAAAGTAATTTTTTTGCTGGCATTTCCATTAGGCTGCTTCTCAATATAGCTAACATGGCCAACATGCATTTAATGCGTAACATTTACGGCTAGTTGGACATCCCTACCACCGTAACTGCACTGTATGCAGAACTTAAAATTCCAGGTAATCTATGTGAAGAGCGTTATTACACATCCAGGTCTGTTTGAGCCCAAGTTCCCTAGTGACGATTGTATAGACCAGTCTGCAAAACAACAAAGCAGGATGTTCTTAAATTTTTGAAAATTTAAGCCAATAAGTTTATGGAACTTTATCAACTGAAACCTAAATATCAAAAAATCCTTCTAGAGCGGTGTAGCATCCATTACTCAAACTGGAAACAAGGTTTGATAACCACCTAATTTCCTGCCACATTAACAAATTCAATACCCAAGACAAATCTAGAGAGATTAATGTGAGCAGTCATGATGCCCCATTGTCCAAAACTGATAATACAACATTTATACTTGATTGAGCAATTATAGTTTCAGTGTGCCGACTAAAACAGACAACGTGGTTAATCACCTTTAATTGGACACATCTTTCACTTTGTTGTAAGACGTGATGTGCTGAATATTGTTTTACTTAATGCATGAATGAGTACATACCTATTCATCACCACGAGATGGTTCAGAAGTAGTTTTTTTTCAGTAGTTACTCTACAATGTTTCATCACCACGAGTATTTTATTGAAAATAATGTGCCTCATATTTATATCAGATTTTAAAGTTGAAGACTTTCACCAACAAGTCATACTTCTGTGGGGGCCAGTTTGTTCCTTCCTATGCCAATACTCATTTGAGATTTCATTAGAGGAAGCAAGCCTGGTCAAAATATACTCCCAAATAAATGGAATATTGTTTTATGAGTGGGTTCAATGGATAAAGCCCACATTGTATGGGCACAAAGAACTAGGCTACCTTTCTGAATAGCATGTTCAGTCATTTACAAATTAACGATGCAAGACCACTTTTTCGCAGTTAACATTTTTTTAAATAAAAAATCGTAGGTCATACTTATTTCGGAAACCAACAGCAGTTAATGCTTTGTTGCGGGTTTAGAACTGTATCTTCAACATCAGATATTGAATATTGTTAAATTCTTAGGAGGAGAAGGTTTAACTGATATACAAGCGTTTGAAATGAAGATCTAGAGGTACAAAATCACAACATTTAAAATGGGTACGATAGGTAACTAATAGGCAAATAATTCAAAGCATTAAATACAGTTAGATTATTATTTTTTTAATTTTCTTTATTTATATTTTAATGTAGGTACTTACAACATAACAATATATTCACCTTGTTGCAAACACATCCGTCACTTGATGTACTTTAGGAGGTAACATACATTAAACAGTGCTGTACATTTCCACCCTACTATGAAACATCTGGCCATTAATCTAGCCACAATAACCTCTCATGTTCGTACAATACAAGTTTAATCCGTCACATCAGAATGCCCCTCCTGCTTCTGGTTCCCCCGTTTCCTTTCCAATAAGGTAGCGGTTATAGGCCTCCCAATGTTTCTTCGGCCTAGTGGTAGGAGGGAGCATCTCGCTATAGTTATCTGTCTGTGTATTACAATATGCCATATCCCTATGCCAATCCCTCACTGTAGGGACTGGGCCGCGATCCCACCGCATAGCTATATGCCGTTTGGCCAGTAGGAACCCCATTGCCACCAACCTGCGATTTTGCGCCGCTAATTGTTTATCCCAGCCCAAAAGCGCCAATGGCTCACAGGCCATGCGTTCTCCAACGATAGTGTTTAGTTCTTGCGTCACTGCCGCACGTCTCTTTTTACCGGAAAAAAGGGCATCCGCACTCGCCGCTCCTACGTAGCGGTCTGTGGCAACACTCCTGGCAGCAAAATATGAATGTGACATGCAGGATTATGGTTGGATTTTACGGTGGCTGGCAGAGCTTTACTACAACGTGGCCATCTTGTAGCCAGGCAAGCTCCGCCCCCATATACAGTTAGATTTATAACAGGGACAGTCACGCCATGTGTCAGTATCTCCTCTCAGTTTCCAGCTACAATCCAAGTAGATGGCTGATTTTGGCGCCTTAACAGAGCTCCTTGGTGCTCACCCACTGCTGAGGATGAGTCGGAGCTTGTTACTCCATATCCATTACCATGTAGCTTCTCCCTTCTTGCAATAGCTTGCTGCAGGGGTGTGTGGAGTGTAGCATAGATAGTTGACACGCTTCTGCATGGATACTGCTGTCGATATTGGCGTCCATTTTCTCCTGAAGAACCCTGGCCATGTGCAATCTATGGGGACTCTTTAGGGTTGCAATCTTTATTTTCCATCTGTGCTTGTAAAGGGTTGCTATTTCCACTTCACAACTTTCTTCTTCCCTGGAGATTCTTCTGGTGTATAGGATATGTAGGGAAGGTTATGCATGGGGGCAATAGGGCCATGATTCCCGCTGCCCAGCTCTGGGCGAGGAATTAGTGGGGTATTTTTAGGTCTTGCCTTGTTTGTGCTACTGGAACTTTTTATCTGCTGGCGACCACAGTGGCTCTGTTAGGCGCGGTTCCCAACTGCATGTATTGTTACCCTGTTTCTATTAGTGGAGTCATTCCATCTGCGGAGAACTAATTTATTTTGCCTTGATTTTTATGCAATACATGTTTGCCTTTTAAACTTTTTGTGCATTGACCTAAGCTGTCCTCCTGGTTCATTTTATGTATACTATTTATATTTAGCGATTTACATCACAAGCAGTTTTACAAGAGCAAGAAAAACAAAAAGATGCAAATGTAGAAAACCATTTGAAATGCACCATTGTGAAAGAACAGAACAGCATTGGAAAGTAAGGTACCAGATAAAGAAAAGTACACAGAAATACCTGACAATAAGCATTATTAAATGTACATTAGCAGAGTGTTGAAATGATGCTAGAACACCAAAAACACTAAAACAGAAGAAACTGCACTACTTAAACTAGGGGTAGTAAAGAAAGAAAGAAAAAAAAAGAGCATAGAAAAACATCAGAAAAACAGTGAACAGTCTGGTGACAAACAGTTGGAGAGAAGAGACATGAAGCAGCTAGAAGATGTCAAGGTAACTCATCACCAAAAGAAAGGGATCTATAAACAAAAGAATCATTATTACATAGGCAACTCCCTTCTTCTTGAAATGAGGAAAGTAAGGATGCAGCTTTAGTTTAGTATTTGTGGAGCCAGGGAAGTGGGCGTGGTGAAGGAGGGACTCTAGTTTGGGATGTGGTTTTGGTGGGTCCTTTGCGTTTTCTTCTTCTCCTCCCCAGACAAGGTTCAGGAAGGACATCATTTTCAATTTGAAGTAACAAGTTGTGGGCCACGACCTGAAGGAAAGGACCTCTTCTGTGGGTTATACTTTTATGCATAATTTCCCCTCCATTCTGTTAGACACTCAGTCCAATTTACAATAGACACTTGTTTAGGGAAGGACCGTATTTTCGATAGCCAAAGGGTTGTACTAACAAGGGAAGAGAGATGGCCAGTACACAGGATGTACACAAAATGCGTGTAGCTTCTGATCCATCTCAAAGTTCTAATACCAGTTCCTTGAGTGTTTTGCTTACAGGTTAGAATAACAAGATGTGCCTGTTTTGTTTGATGTAGACTATATTTAGTTACTGTTTAAATGTAATTACGGCCAGGGGGTTGGGGGAAGAGGATGGGCTACAGTGATAAACGAATGGGGAACTGATTAAATTATCTACATGCCACAGTAAAGATTGAATCCTGAGAGTGTTTACCCTCTATTTTCAGGGTTTAAACACCCCTACAAAATGAAAAGTGCTCCTTAACTGGTTGCACACAAAAGGAGCCGATGTGATATTGCTACTTGTAACCCATTTGGTGAAATAGAATGCAAAGTGATGTAGGTCTCATTGCTGTCCATATCAGTTTCACTTGAGTGGAAGACTAAGCCCATAAGGGTAGCTATAAAGGTGAGGGTTAGACAGACAAGAATGGTGGGGATTACAGCAGCTTTTTTGGGAAGGAATCACATTTTCCTGTCTAGGATCCTAATGAAAGAAGGGAGGTTTTTTAATTCCAGTTTCATAGATCTCAACTTGCATCAGAAATGCTAGTGTGGGAACGATTTAAGCTCAATTCAGCCCCTGAAGAATCTTACCCTTCTTGGCATCAGACTGGAACTCCTCCCTTACTGTCGAAAGAGATCAGGGGTTCATAGATAATTGGCAACTGTAGCATCCCAGAGAAATGGACTAAACATTTTACTCGAATGTAAACAGATCCCATTGTATAACAGATAACATAATAGGCTCATAACCATTGCACTCTTAGTGAAATCTATTACCATTGGCATCCAGGTTCACGTTAAAGCAAAAAAACAAAAAGCTTTCTTACCTGGGCACGTTAAAAAAAAAAAAAATAGATATACAGCTCTCCTACAGGGGAGCCATCTCTCTCCATGGGAATCTGAAAAACTAAGATAGGACTTGATGGGAAGAGTTATCTCAACCTCCAAATCGGTTGAGACTGAGGAGAGACTGCAGACACTGATCACTCCCACCCTCTAAACACAGGAAAATCAGAAGGGCTATATTATTTCATATAAGATTTGCAGTTCAAGAATCAAAACCATAGCAGGACAAGGATGGCTGATAAATCTTTGCCTGACTGAAAATATATGAACATATGCTAGTTGTAGGCTCAGTCCATATGTCTTCTGCTGCGAAACGACCCTCGCTCCCCAAACTATGAAGGGCACTGGATGAATTTGGCACTAGTAAGCTGATCACTGGAAGAGAGTGGAATATGGTCCTGGACCACACTGGCAGACTGGCTGCTAGACAATGACAAGTCCTCCGCGAACTTGTGAAAGACAACTCCTTACTGGACCCATGGCATCTGCTTCTTCTTACAGTAAGGAACTACTCATTTTTATCATTGGTACTTGGGTTGGAATCCAGGATAGACTTTTTGCCAAATAAACTTAGCTTCCCTACAGTGTACTCATGTGATGTGCAGTACAGATTTGATCATGTGCAGTACACTAGAGGGAGGGTTATGACTGTGGTGCAATCATAACTGGCAAGTATAAGTACTTTTTACTTTGTAATGTGCAATTAAAGTTCCCTTAGCTGACGATTGTCAGGAAATTTCATGTTTTAACAATTGTTTTCTTATCTTGAGTATTTACCAATAGGCATTCTCTAAAATAGTTACTAAATATATAAACACATATGCGCTGTCTTAGATATCAGTTTCCCCACAATTATGTAATGAGGCAAGGGTACCTCCCACAATTATGTAATGAGGCATGGGTACCTAAAACCACTAATGTCCACAGTTAAAGGCAAGTCTATTAGTACCTCCAGACCATCACCAAAATAGAGGAGCTGTGATGCAACTGAAGCATTTCCGGGTAAATCTTTTACAGTGAAATGCTAAATGTTTGAAGTTAGAAGCTGTTGCTCCAATACTGATGGAACACCACCTATTATTCACTGCATTTAGAAAGCAAGCCCATTCACCAATATAAACAGCAAATTAAAGAAACGCATTGGCCTGATTATCTTTCTTGATTTCAATGGAATTGGCAGTTGCTTCCACCCATTAACCGAGGAGGAGGCAAGGCCCCCAGGCATGGCTTTCTTTTGTGCTTCGCACCAGCTCCTGGGTCAGTAACTGGGTTACAGTAGGCACTCTGTGGGTATTACAGCAGCTCCTGTAGTTTTTTTGTCCTTAGGACTATGCGGCACTTATCTCTGGGGAGGGGGTGTCACAGTGCCTATTGCCCGCATTGATTTTAAAGCCCTTAGGATCTCTCGCCCACCTCTGAGGGTATGCGCTCCTTCCTTCAAGATAATTGTCCTGTGCTACTCTCAGGCCACCACACTCTCCTGCTAGTGTTTCCCGACAGTCACTGGGGCCCGAAAACACAACTGTTGGAGAGCGGCACAGTCTTCTTTGGAAGGGACCACCAAGGGCCCCAGCAAACGTACCCCAGGTCAGGTATTTCAACCTTGCTGTGTTGCCTACTTTCTTGCATTATGTTCCCAGCCCAGGCCCGCTTTATTCCAGTTCAATCATCGCTATTGGCCTGGGTGACGTTGCATCGCCGGTCCGCAGCTCCTCTCACCTTGCGGCAGGCCTACAGCTACTATTCTTCTAGTGCGGTCCACCCCCAGCAGCTGCACACTGCTCCAGCCAGGACCCTCGCCATGTACAATGTCTTAAAATGCCCCTGTGCGCTGGGCCAGATGATCCCCTCATACAGTCTTCTCCTCCGGCCACTGCATGTTTCCTTCCACAGTCACTCTGACCCTCCATGAAGTGAGGCCATCACGTCTCCTGAGGCGTGATCCACCATTCTTACTCTGTTCCAGTGTCCCTGCTTGTCGGTCCACTGCCCAGGCAGGGTCTGTCTGTGCAAGGAGAGCGCTCTCCAATGTGACGCCGCTGCCCTGGATCTCCTTGTGCATAGGGCCGCATTCCCTCACTGCTGCGCGCTGTCTCATTTTCTGGACTTAAAATGTTCTCCGCAGCCTTAGCATGGTATTTTCTCAAGAAAGCAGCTTCTAAATTGATACCAGCGTTAGGATGTTTAGATAATGGAGAGGGAGCTTTCTAAAATTGCGTCGAATCAGCCATCTTTCCAGGCGACACCCCTACCTTGGGCCTTTAACCACTTCGCTGCCAGGCCTTTTCCCCCTCCTGTGCCAGGCCTTTTTTTGCCTATTTGGGGCAGTTCGCGCTTAGGCCCGCATAACTTTTTGTCCACATAAGCTAACCAAGCCAAATTTGCGTCCTTTTTTTCCCCAACATCCTAGGGATTCTGGAGGTACCCAGACTTTGTGGGTTCCCCTGAAAGAGGCCAAGAAATTGGCCAAAATACAGGGAAAATTTTGTTTTTTTCAAAAAAATTGGAAAAAGTGGCTGCAGAAGAAGGCTTGTGGTTTTTCCCCTGAAAATGGCATCAACAAAGGGTTTGCGGTGCTAAACTCAGCAGCTTCCCAGCTTTCAGGAACAGGCAGACTTGAATCAGAAAACCCAATTTTTCAACACAATTGTGGCATTTTTCTGGGACATACCCCATTTTTGCAATTTTTTGTGCTTTCAGCCTCCTTCCAGTCAGTGACAGAAATGGGCATGAAACCAATGCTGGATCCCAGAAACCTAAACATTTCTGAAACCTAGACAAAATTCTGAATTCAGCAAGGGGTCATTTGTGTAGATCCTACAAGGGTTTCCTACAGAAAATAACAACTGAAAAAGAAAAATATTGAAATTTAGGTGAAAAAAACATAAATGTTTCTCTACGTTTTATTCTAACTTTTCCCTGCAATGTCAGATTATCGAAAGCAATATACCGTTACGTCTGCTGGACTCCTCTGGTTGCGGGGATATATAGGGCTTGTAGGTTCATCAAGAACCCGAGGAACCCAGAGCCAATAAATGAGCTGCACCCTGACGTGCGTTTTCATTCTATAACGGGTATACAGCAATTCATTTGCTGAAATATAAAGAGTAAAAAATTGCTATCAAGAAAACCTTTGTATTTCCAAAAAGGGCACAAGATAAGGTGTTGAGGAGCAGTGGTTATTTGCACATCTCTGAATTCCGGGGTGACCCTACTAGCATGTGAATTACAGGGCTTTTCTCAAATAGATGTCTTTTTTACACACTCTCCTATATTTGGAAGGAAAAAATGTAGAGAAAGACAAGGGGCAATAACACTTGTTTTGCTAATCTATGTTCCCCCAAGTCTCCCGATAAAAATGATACCTCACTTGTGTGGGTAGGCCTAGCGCCCGCGACAGGAAACGCCCCAAAGCGCAACGTGGACACATCCAAATTTTTGGAAGACAACAGAGGTGTTTTTTGCGAAGTGCCTACCTGTAGATTTTGGCCTCTAGCTCAGCCGGCACCTAGGGAAACCTACCAAACCTGTGCATTTCTGAAAACCAGAGACCTAGGGGAATCCAAGGAGGGGTGACTTGCGGGGCTCGGACCAGGTTCGGTTACCCAGAATCCTTTGCAAACCTCAAAATTTGGCTAAAAAAAAACACATGTTCCTCACATTTCTGTGGCAGAAAGTTCTGGAATCTGAGAGGAGCTACAAATTTCCTTCCACCCAGCGTTCCCCCAAGTCTCCCGATAAAAATGATACCTCACTTGTGTGGGTAGGCCTAGTGCCGGCGACAGGAAACACCCCAAAGCGCAACATGGACACATCCTAAATTTTGGAAAAAAACAGAGGTGTTTTTTGCGAAGTGCCTACCTGTAGAGTTTGGCCTCTAGCTCAGCCGGCACCTAGGGAAACCTACCAAACTTGTGCATTTCTGAAAACTAGAGACCTAGGGGAATCCAAGGAGGGGTGACTTGCGGGGCTCGGACCAGGTTCTGTTACCCAGAATCCTTTGCAAACCTCAAAATTTGGCTAAAAAAACACATGTTCCTCATATTTCTGTGGCAGAAAGTTCTGGAATCTGAGAGGAGCCACAAATTTCCTTCCACCCAGCGTTCCCCCAAGTCTCCCGATAAAAATGATACCTCACTTGTGTGGGTAGGCCTAGCGCCCACGACAGGAAATGGCCCAAAACACAACCTGGACACATCACATTTTTTCATAGAAAACAGGGCCTACCTGTGGATTTTGGCCTCTAGCTCAGCCGGCACCTGGGGAAACCTAGCAAACCAGCGCATTTATGAAAACTAGAAACCCAGGGGAATCCAAGATGGGGTGAATTGTGGGGCTCTGACCAGGTTCTGTTACCCAGAATCCTTTGCAAACCTCAAAATTTGGCTAAAAAAACATGTTTTCCTCACATTTCAGTGACAGAAAGTTCTGGAATCTGAGAGGAGCCACAAATTTCCTTCCACCTAGCGTTCCCCCAAGTCTCCCGATAAAAATGATACCTCACTGGTGTGGGTAGGCCTAGCGCCCGCGACAGGAAATGGCCCAAAACACAACGTGGACACATCACATTTTTTCATAGAAAACAGTGCCTACCTGTGGATTTTGGCCTCTAGCTCAGCCGGGCCAGGGGGGGGCAGAAATGGCCTAAAATAAATTTGTCCCCCACCCCCCAACCCCCCTGCCCCCCCGGGAGCGACCCTTGCCTATGGGGTCGCCCCCCCTTGCGTGACATTGGTGCCAAAAAAAAAAATCCCCGGTGCCTAGTGGTTTCTGCCCCCCTTGGGGCAGATTGACCTACAATCGGCCAATCTGCCCCCAAGGGGGGCAGAAATGGTCTAAATACAATTTGCCCCCCAGGGGAGCGACCCTTGCCTAATGGGTCGCTCCCCATCTCTACAAAAACAAACAAACAAACAAAAAAAAAACACAAAAAAAACAATTTGCCCTGGTGCCTAGAGGTTTCTGCCCCCCTGGGGGCAGATCGGCCTAATACCAATAGGCCGATCTGCCCCCAGGGGGGGCAGAAATGGCCTAAAATAAATTTGCCCCCCCAACCCCACCGGGGAGCGACCCTTGCCTGCAAGGTCGCTCTCCTTGCTTGACTGCGCAAAAAAAATATCCCTGGTGCCTAGTGGTTTCTGCCCCCCTTGGGGGCAGATTGACCTACAATCGGCCAATCTGCCCCCAAGGGGGGCAGAAATGGTCTAAATACAATTTGCCCCCCAGGGGAGCGACCCTTGCCTAATGCGTCGCTCCCCATCTCTAAAAAAACAAACAAACAAAAAAAAAACCCACACAAAAAAAAAATTGCCCTGGCGCCTAAAGGTTTCTGCCCCCCCCGGGGGGCAGATCGGCCTAATACCAATAGGCCGATCTGCCCCCAGGGGGGCAGAAATGGCCTAAAATAAATTTGCCCCCCCACCTCCCCCGGGGAGCGACCCTTGCCTGCAAGGTCGCTCCCCTTGCGTGACGGCGCAAAAAAAAGATCCCTGGTGCCTAGTCGTTTCTGCCCCCATTGGGGGCAGATTGACCTACAATCGGCCAATCTGCCCCCAAAGGGGGCAGAAATGGTCTAAATACAATTTGCCCCCCCAGGGGAGCGGCCCTTGCCTAATGCGTCGCTCCCCATCTCTAAAAAAACAAACAAACAAAAAAAAAAACACAAAAAAACTATTTGCCCAGGCGCCTAGAGGTTTCTGCCCCCCCTGTGGGCAGATCGGCCTAATACTAATAGGCCGATCTGCCCCCAGGGGGGGCAGAAATGGCCTAAAATAAATTTGCCCCCCTCACCCCCCCCCCCCCCCCCCCCCGGGGAGTGACCCTTGCCTACAAGGTCGCTCCCCTTGCGTGATGGCGCAAAAAAAAGATCCCTGGTGCCTAGTGGTTTCTGCCCCCCTTGGGGGCAGATTGACCTACAATCGGCCAATCTGCCCCCAAGGGGGCCAGAAATGGTCTAAATACAATTTGCCCCCCAGGGGAGCGACCCTTGCCTAATGCGTCGCTCCCCATCTCTAAAAAAACATACAAACAAAAAAAACCACAAAAAAACTATTTGCCCAGGCGCCTAGAGGTTTCTGCCCCCCCTGTGGGCAGATCGGCCTAATACTAATAGGCCGATCTGCCCCCAGGGGGGGCAGAAATGGCCTAAAATAAATTTGCCCCCCTCACCCCCCCCGGGGAGCGACCCTTGCCTACAAGGTCGCTCCCCTTGCGTGACGGCGCAAAAAAAAGATCCCTGGTGCCTAGTGGTTTCTGCCCCCCTTGGGGGCAGATTGACCTAAAATCGGCCGATCTGCCTCCAAAGCAGGCAGAAATGGCCTAAATACAATTTGCCCCTCCAGGGGAGCGACCCTTGCCTAAGGGGACGCTCCCCATCTGTAAAACACAACAACAACAAAAATCCCTGGTGCCTAGTGGATTCTGCCCCCCGTGGGGGCAGATCGGCCTAATAAAAATAGGCTGATCTGCCCCCATGGGGGGCAGAAATGGCCTAAAATAAATTTGCCCCCCAAGGGAACGACCCTTGCCTAAGGGGTCGCTCCCCTTACGTGAAAAACAAACAAACAAAAAAAACTCCCTGGTGTCTAGTGGTTTCAGCCCCCCTTGGGGGCAGATTGGCCTCATAAAAATAAGCCAATCTGCCCCCAAAGGGGGCAGAAATGGCCTAAATATAATTTCCCCCTATGGGAGCGACCCTTGCCTAAGGGGTCGCATCCCACACCTAAAAAACAAAAGAAAACAAATAAAAAACAAACCAAAAAAAAGTATCCCTGGTGTCTAGAGGTTTCTGCCCCCACTGGGGGCAGATCGGCCTAATAATAGGCCGATCTGCCCCCAGGGGGGGCAGAAAAGGCCTTAAAAAAAAATGACCCCCTGGGAGCGACCCTTGCCCAAGGGGTCGCTCCCTTCTGTCAATTCCATAGAAAAAAAAAAAAAACCCTGGTGTCTAGTGGGGTTTCAAAAGCCGGATTGCAAGCAATCCGGCTTTTGAAACCCTCGGAGAGACTTCAAAGGGAAGGAAATACATTTCCTTCCCTTTGAAGCCCCTCCGGGCCTCCCCCACGTGATCGAAAGAGAAATGCTGAGCATTTCTCTTTCGATCGCGCTGGAAGCTCTGCTTCCAGCGCGATGGGGGAGGTTGTGTGATTGTCAGCGCGCGCTCGCGCGCTGACGTCACGGGGGGGGTGGTGGGGTGGGGGGGGGGGGGGGGGGGGGGGGGGGGGTCGGGGGTTGAAGGGGAAGGGATTCCCCTGTCAGCCCTGACCTAGGGGGGTGGGGGGGGAGGCCCTCGGGAGGAGCGCTAGCGCTTCTCCCGAGGGCAGCATTCAGGACGTAATGGTTACGTCCATGGCGCCACACGGGCGCTGCCATGGACGTAACCATTACGTCCGTGGCGGGGAAGGGGTTAAAGCTCATCAGCTCCGTTCCTTTCAGGGTGCGAGTAGCCAATATCTAATGTTTCTATCAATTTACACAGATCTTGTGAAATTGTGCAAAATCAGAGTAGCTCATCACGACCAGATCAAACATAATGAGTTCCATTTGTTTAAGAATGATAAGCTATGTTGTATAGTTCCAATGATAAACTAATATGTTTGATGAACTAAAAGGATTTTTTTTTCAGAAATAGGAATTTTTATGGCTGTCTGCAGTTCACATATCCTGCACTCTAACAGTCATTTGCTTCATGTTTACACACATTCTACAACTCTATATTACTCCAGCCAACCTAAAAGTACTTCTATAGGTAGGTGCTGAGGATACTTCTTGTTTACAGGTTTACAATCCCATTTGTTGTAAATAAACATTTTATCCGCCAATTATTACGACTGAAATACATTTACAGTAGATCAATTGTTTGTAAATTAGGTGATCCAGCTATTGAATGGTGCATGATGAATTCTACGAAAGCTAAGATTGTCACTTCCTTCTCCCATGTCACTACCTACTCCCATGAAACACTTATCTTTACGTGTCATGCTGCAGCCTGTAGCAAGAACAAAATCTAAAAGACCTGCTTCTATACAAACAAACAAACGCAGTTAAAAACAAGCATAGTGGAAGACAACACAGAAGTGACGGGGGAGAGCAATGACTGTTGCGTCATCGCGCTTTGCTATGACAGGCGGTTGGGGCAAGCAACAGAGGGAGAGAAGTTCACAAAGTAACAAGCCTGAAAAACATGCATTCAGGTAGTGTGCTTAAACAGTGAAAAAAAGTATCCCTGATCAGTGTAGTAGTAGGGAAAGATACAGAAGACATTGTAACGCGAAGGGTTAATTAGCTTGAACAGTGTAGATGAGCATGATGCCTGCCGAAGCCAGAACAACGTGAAAGAAATTCACGATGTTCGCTTTCAAGCTTGTTTTCTTTCGACATTCCGTACATAAACTTATTTGCAGCTGCGTGTGTGAGAAACAGGCTGTAAAGGAGAGTCAGTCTCAACCTTGAGAACGAGACCACAGTAAAAGATGGAATGAAAACAATGGCCAGGGAATGGCAAGGCAGCCAAGAGACATATATTGATAACATAGCTAGAAAATACTGGAAGGGGGTAGAATCCAAGCTTCAGATTATTTAAACACTGAAAGGTGGGTGAGAGAATTTTGAAGCTCGCAGATGGAGTTATGAAACTGTCATTTTCAGACCCAAAGCTGCCTCCCTGTTTTGCTGTTCCAAGACCGTGACGCTCGAGGGGGAGAGAGGTCCAAGCGGGCGGTAGAGGGCTTCCCTGCATTCGTGGACTAAGTTAAGTTCCACCCACGGATGAAAGGCTTTTTGTTTCTCTGCTCTATTATTATGATTGATTATTATATTTGCACTGTGTTTATAATCTGAGAAATTCAGCTCGTTTATAGTTTTTTCCTGCCTTACTGAACATCGTAGTGTGAATCTGCCACAGTAATTGAAATGTGCATTTTAGTGTGCAGTAAATCAAAGCTTACCTGAAGTATTCAACTCGTTAATATTCTGCTCCCTGAACATCATAGTGTATCACATGTTGGTATACAGTTATTCCAAGTTTATATCTGTCAATGAACTCTTTACTCAGATGTATGCCTAGATGCTCTTTGTAGTGTACTTATATATAAACATATATATAGATTTATTTATTTTTATTTACTATTCTTACTCTGTCAATGAACTCTTTGCTCATTCGTATACATAGATACTATCTGTAGTGTACATATATATGAATAGATGATTTTCATTGCCATTCTTATTTCACTATTGTTAATGTGCTAAATGCCTGCATTTACCTGAAATTATAGTAAAGCTAAATTTATTCATAATTGGCGTGTGGTCCTTCATTGAGCGTCCTTATTGACTTATACCGAATAGGTGTCAACCAGCCACCTGGATAAGACAATACCCTACGTAAAATAAAGCATTGTAAGAATCAGAAAAGCATCCATTCTCCAGGCGAGGGATAAACACATGAAGAGAAAGGAAGCCCATGGTAGATTACCAATATGAAGCAAGCAGCGGAGTGACAATGAAGCCAACTAATGGTAAGCAATGGGGTGGTCACAAGACGCAATGATAGTGTACAAAAGGTCTTGAAGGGACAGAGCATTCATTCTGTAGGTAAAAGCTAATAAATGATATCTTTTAATTAAAATGTAATAATCCTTTGATCTATTTTAAAAAATTCTAAACTGAGCCACAAAGATGTGAGAGCTCATACCAGACTTCAGCCAATGATGCAATTCGTTAAGTCAGGAGGAAAAGGAACTGGACTCAATCAAAAGCTGCACGACCATACTAATGTAGATGTGGATTATATAAAAATACATGGACAAAAACTTATCTGACAAATGTTAAACCGTGCAAATATAGAACTACGCTGAGCAAATTATCAACAACACTGAAATAAGTTACATCATGTTCAGGTTGCTGGCATTATTATTTTGCCCAGAAACTTCTAGTAACCTTCTCTCTCCAATACAGGGCAGACTTCAGCTCTTCATCTTTATGTGACTTAAAATGTATACATAGATTAGAAGTGAAAGAAACATTTACACAAATCAGAAAGTCAATAATAAATACTAGGGTAGCAACAAGCATTTTATCTCTGTTTACAGGATGTGTAAGGGTTGTGTGTTAACACTACTGGCACTTACTTTGACTCATGCAGGCCGCCCTGACTAATATTAAATGCTTCCCACCTGGTATGCTCCCTACCCATGACTGACAGGTATGGTTTAAAAAAAAAATACATGACATGCCACTGTTCAACATTTCCAAGAGATGGAAAGCTATTAAACATCTTGATCTTTATTATATGTCGGCTCTCCCCCTGGAAGGTCAGATTGTCATCTGTTGGTGGCAGGCTGGCCAGAACCAGCCAGTGAGCTCAGCAGCAAGTGGATTTTCAGGAGCCACCTCCCAGGTGCTCTCTGGGTGCATGTAATAATAAATCTATCATTGGAATCAATTAGGCTTTATTAATACAAGATGTTTGATACCAAACATTCCTAGGTTCAGAGAAGCAATCATATAGCTGAGGAACTTGTAGAAAACTATGTAAAGCATGCATTTAAAATGGCTTCCTAGTACATTTACTATGTCTAAGAACCGACAAAGACATAGTAGGGGCATATTTGCTCATGCATATATGCCCTCACTTGTAATATAATGTATCTTGTTTGGGACTAAAGGCCTGCTGTATGGGGTGACTTACAGTGATTACAGTGTTTTAGGGGACATGGTACACAAGGGTGTGTCATGTTTTCAGTTTTAGGAACACCTTGTCACGCAGCCTGCAATGACAGTCTGCTTAAGGTTAGTGCTGGGTCTCACAGAGTCAAACAAGTTGTGCTTCAGCTTTGAGGGGCCCGCTTCAGTACCCAGTACCAAGAGTAACATTTATTAGGGACCTACAGGGGGCTGAATGGCCTGGTCACTTGGGGGAACAAGTGACCAGGTGTCTCATTTTAGGGAAGAAAACACTGGCATTGGGGACCTAGTTAACAGATACCCTGTGCACTTCAATCAAAGTGGCAGCTAAAAACCAGGCAAAAAGTGTGTGTGCGGGGGGGGGGGGGGGTTACTGCAACCCAAAGCCAGCTCCCTACATACTCTATTTTTTTTATTACACCAATAGTGAATAATATGCAATTATTGACTATCGGTGTAATTAAAAAAATTTTTAAAAAAAAAACGTTTTAGCCTCAACTAATGTCCATAAGGACAAGATGCCCCTGTGTTTCGGCCGCTTGTTTGGCACCTGAGGCCGCAAATGGAGCAGTAGGGGGCCCAAAGAGTAAGCTACGGGTCGCAGCTACAACCCCTGGCACCTCCTAAATGAAATCCATGCTACAATCCTGTAGTTTTAAGGAAAGAACATTCAATCTACCAGCTACAAGGCTAACCCTTATCACTAGTGAGTGGGGAAGCGTATTTCAAGGAATCCACCTTATTTCCAGTCGTGAACCAACGGACATTGGAGGTTGAATTTCCGGGTGTACTAAACAATCCACAGGGTCAAGCTTTTAACCGTGCCTTTGACTTTCACTATAGTATGAAGTTTACAATATTTAAAATTATTTTTAAGCAAAAATGAATAACTAAATGATACATCGAGAAGACAAGATACACCGTTTATAGTTCCAATTACATAATTATGATAAATAACAATCCAAATTACAGCTGCGGGCTCAAACTGATCATTCTCAAAATTTGAAGACCTTACAAACAAGAGCAACAACTATACACTGGACATTAAAAAGATAAAGACATACATCTTTGCTACCCAAAATGACATTTATCAACACCGCCTAAGACGGCAACCTGTCCGATATTTTACACTAACCGTTAACTGACTCAGCCTTATGTCCGTTGTAAGTGATTGCTCCTTGAAATAAAGGCATTTGACCGAATTAAATTACTTCCGGGTGACAAAACAGCCAATCACATGCATGGATATATGCAGGGCGTCATCTGGCAGTGGGCCTGTGTAAGGTCTCCACTGATTGGATTGTTTTTCCGCATCTCAGCGAATCTTTGTACGTTGCACAGAATTCCTGAAAGCTTACTGGCTGTATAGTCTGCACGTGCCTCTCTGGTATAAACAGTGTAAGAGGAATCGTTTGTTGTGGAAATCGTGGGGTATTTCGCCGGGGTCTGTCTGGCGGTAAGTCAAACGTTGAAAGATTGTTGTTAGTATTTACTGGTCTATTTCACACTGTGGCGCTGCTGGTACCACCGAACAAGTTTCTGGTAATAGTAATTTCTCAGTGTATGTTATCCTGATAATAAAAGTGAGCTATGTTGTTGAACTTGTTTCAAGGGGTCGTGTCACCCTTTCTGATGAATGATCGAGCTCAATTAGGTCTGACAGCCGGTCCACGACGTTTTCCGGGCAATCTCTGGTGTTAACTGCCAATATTTCTGTCTCAGGCTGGACTGGTAACTGACACGAGGTGCAGCCTGAGATCGTTGTATGTATCCTTGCCAACCGACCCGATTCAGGTCGGAGTCTCCAGATTTTTAAATTTAGCAGTCTCTCGCCCATAATTGCCTGTGCTTCAGCTTGGTCATAAGAGAAAATGAAATCCTAATCTTTTTCTTTCCAATATCGAAATGTTGGCAAGTGTGTGACCTGTAATTCTCAAAGTTGTAGGTTAGTTGATTAATGACTGGATATTACATGTGCCTCCTGTTCGATTCTCTATCGTTGGCTGCTCTTTGATAGCCCCTTGGCTTACCGACTGGTTATGAGACTGAAGTAAGTTTCTGGCCATTTTACGTCTTTCATGGTAGACGTATACACGAGGGACTGAATAATGTCCTGTGATATATTTGAATATGTGAAACATATCGTTTTTGTGTGCCTTTGTCCTCGACCTGCCTTTCCCTATGTGTCCATCGGTGTGCGTTCTCGTGCAGTGCTATCTTTCAGGTCGTTGGGGCAGTAGGCGTTTGGCGGGTTGACTGTTACGGAATTCACACTTCTGCATAATGACTTGCTAGCTCGAAAGAATTTCATTACTCGCTTTTGGGGTTTCTGGCAAGCAGGCAAATTCGGGATAGTGGCAGTAAAAATTCAGCACAAAGGGACTTTTTTACCAACGCATCTGAGGAGGTTGCATGACTATAAAGTAGACAGCTTGCAGAAGTACAAGCCAAGGTAGTTTTATGTTCTTTAGTTTGTATTGCACATCTGAGCGTTGAGCAAGCATGCACAAATAGCTGGACAGACTTAAAGATTAGAGTTTGGGGTCGGGAGAACTAGTAAACATATTAATTCCACAGAGGCAGATCGCACAGTTCTATCCCTGTACCATGAATTATAGTGCCAGAAAAAACACTCTTTGCTGAAGCTAGACTTAGAGTTTTCAGAACGTCGCACTACCAGAAAGTGTGAAAAGGAGGGAAACAATGTTAAGAAAGGAAAGAGGGCTATATACAGAGAAGAAATCGAAGGAAAAAGTTCATCCTAAGCCTGGTTAAAAGTTGGTATTGGTGTACATTAGTGACCTAAGTCAGATACTGCTAAATTGAATTGACTGTTTTGGTTAAATATGCCCTGACAGCTGGTTTCCATAATTTCATGCTCTCCCTGGCAACAGAGAGGCGCTGGAGAAAGTTTTTTGTTAAACCCATAAAATGTCAGCCTTAACGATCACTTCTGGGTGGATGAATAAGCTGGGACGGCCCAGGGCAGCTAGTTCAGTCTGAATATGGTTAAGTCGGGAATCTGCACTGGAATTATCCAAAGAAAGGCAGTCCCAAATTATGAGCTTAAGTTCTGTCTGCTTTCTTGACCATAGCGAAAGCCAGCATAATAGGGGACGAAGTTTAATAATACCCGAGATGTACTGAAGGCCAAGTTCATCATGCTCTGAAAATGGGGAGATACTTTGGGATACACCTAGCACCCGCCTAACAAACTTGTTTTCCTCTAATTGAATGGAGCTACATCATCAGAGCCGGAGGAAGGGGCCGGGTCGGAGAGCTCCTTTAATAACTTAGACCCACCTTGCGGGACGCGCGTGGGGCCCAGACAAAGCCCGGGCTGAGGACGGCCCCTTCATCGCCTGGAAGAGCTGGGCTGGCTCCCCCCCGATATTCTCTCTGCGACTGTAGGTCTTGGAGGCATGTGGCTATCAGGTTTTTTGGCAGGTACTTTTTTCTGATTTTTTGTTGTTGTGGGGTGATTAATTTTGTATTACTATAGGCAACCCTGCGAAACAGACTTTTGGCATTGTGAGAAGGCCTTTTTTATTCTTGTATTCCTATAGCTTTATAGAGACTGTCTTATTTGTACTAGTTCTTTCAAGCTTACCTAGTAATAAGGAGCGCTTTAGAGCATCATTGGTTGAACCCTTTTAGGATAAAAAAAATTAGTAAGAATGGGTAAAAGGAAGCAACCTAGTGCGAAAGATAATACCTCTCAGAAAGATCACGCTTCAATATTAAAATTGATTTCAGGAGCGATGGGGGCTATTGATAGATTACTAATGTTGAGGAAAAAATATTAATGGGATCGTCTAATAATCTCCTCCCATCATTATTAACCTCTCCAAAATCAACCAAGTTCTTGGAAAGTGGAATCCAAACTAAAGGTTTAAATGGATGTATTCATTCAATATATAAATTAATCTATCTCAGATGCTAAGGAGCACTTACCCTCACCCAAACATATAAGGAAACCTAAGCTAGTTAGGAATGGCAGAGTTTCCAGTCAAGAGCCACCTGACAAAAATAGATATGGCACCTCTGGAGCTCAACCCATGGAATCCATGGAACAAGTATAAATTGTTCGTGAGAACATAAAATCTGGTCAGAAGCATAAACAATCTTTAGTGAAAGCGAAAACTACTCCCCTAGAGACTATCAATACTTTGGAACATCTAGTATGGTCATCCTTTGACCTAATGATAAAACGTTTAACCCAAGTGGAGGAAAATGTGGAGCTAATGCTCAACTTAATGAAGGCACAGTCTTCAAGCTCAACAGCTGCAACTACTCAACATTGTGGCGACATAGACCCAACTGGTAATTGTAATTCCCCCAAAGAGCGTCAACAGCCACAAATTATTCCCCAGACTACCCAAAGACATGTATATTCCTGCATTCCTCCAACTAGCATTAGAAGTCCCCAACATCTAAAAGTGAACACAAGCAGATGGGAATTACCGAACAGATTTAAATCCCTTCGGGATCTTCCTCCAACCTCAAGAGATACATTAGATCTTCCTCCCACGGTAACTCCCTTTGCGATAGTCCTTGCAAATGTTCTTACCCTATCTGAGGATAATAGGGAAACATGGACAGCTTTGAGAAACAAATCCCTGAATTGGATAGGAACTCGTATGAAACCTGGTATGACAGACTCACTCTTTGAAGACATTAAGATGGTCAGAAGGGTAAAATGGGAACCACAAAATATTTAGGGGTGACTGTGTGGTGCTCTCATTTAAAATTCCAAAACTGGTCGAAGACATCCTGAGAAACTTAAGTCTGCAGCAGATCACGGATCACAGCATTTTACTACTCCCTTTAGGTTTTTTTCTGTAACTTCAATCTAGGATATGATCGACCTGGTCTTAACCCTGAAAATCAATTTAGTAGATCTGAGAGAAATTACACGATCTCTACTAAGAACAGATTTCATGCCCTTTCCTTGGAAGAAGACTATCAATAGATCAGGGAGCAGGTAGGACTAAGTCCATTATGATGAGCTCTGCCCCTGACCTACTGAAGGGTGGCGTTGGTACGAAGGAGAGCATCGGAGATGAAAGGATGGATAAGGAAAAATCACTGAGACATAATGTCAACGATGAAGTGTTAATAAGTGGAGTTCCTGTCTAATCGGTCTTTTCTACTCCAACTTCCACCCTTCATATAGAGAGTAACATCTTCCCATCAAAAAGGAAAGTAATAAAACATTCTCCTACACAGGGTACACATATTCTGAGAGATGATTTCCTATTTTGGAATGTGGCGGGTCTGCGCACTAAATCAAGAATGAGGATTGGTTAGAATATATTGGATCTTTTTCCTGGGTGTGTTTTACAAGAGACTTGGTCTGTGGATCCTATTCATATAAATGGCTTTAGGACATTTCATACCCCTGCAGTTCGGGGTAGGGCGAAAGGTGGACTATGTACATTTATCTCTAACAAGTTTGATTTAATCAAGGATATTAGTTTAATTTTTAATACGTTTTATCAATTGATCACAGGTGAACTAAAAAATACAGCACAATTGGTGATTATTCATTTCTATAATAATGCCCCTCAACAAAGATTTTTATGTGTACTTAGGTTATTGTAGGAAGACTTGGATCGAGTATGTAATTCCTTGCATAAAGAGACCTTTATTGTGTGGGGGGCGATTTTAACACACATCTGTGTCCTCAAACTCATGAAAGAATCTTGCTCTTTTGGCACAGGTGGAAATGATGATTCATTTCATTTTACACATAATCATTGTAATTTGTTGAAAGACGCACTATTTAAATTTGACCTCCTTTTTTGTAATAGTCTAAATCATAGTAAATCACAGCTAAAACCTACTTTTAACGGCAGGTGTGCCAATGCAATAATTGATTTTATATTTGTATCTAATAATTTTCTTTTTTGTATATTTGAGTATAAAATCCAAGACATCATGTTCAGTGACCATTATCCTCAAAGTCTAAGCCTTCTTCTGCCACAAGCTACAATCAAACATAAGGGATTTGCAGAGATGGTAGTGAATATTGAATTGGGAGCAAGAAATGGTTATACTATTCGGTGGTCACAGATTGAACCTATAGGCTTCATGAAACAACTAATGAGTAAATTTACTAATGAGTTTGAAACTTGCCTTTCAGACAACATCAGACCACAGGATTGTATTAAAGCATTCACTGCAATCACCACTGGTATAAAACAGTCTCTCACAGTAAGTTCTGGCACACTTAGATCTCAGGCAGACAAAGGATGGTTTGATAGTGAATGTACACAAGCCCATAAGAATTTAAAACAGTATTTACAAAGCCAAAATCCTGACAAACATGGAATCATTTTTTGGAGAAAAGAGTATAAAAAGGCTATAAAAAAAAAAAAGAAACAGGATTTAAAAAATGAGGCATGGCATTTTCTCTATGATGCAAGTCTCCAGAATGACAATGTCAAATTCTGGAAGATACTGAACGCCCTCCTGTTGTGTGATGGAACGTCACCAACTATTGAAATAGCCATCACGGAAGAGGAGTGGGTCACTTTTTATTCCGGAATATACTCTTTAAAAAGCTTGGCCTTGGATTTAAATCCCTTTAGATCAGATTTTCACCCCATTATTCCACCATTTAGTCTAAATGAGGTTACTGATGCTATTAACGCCAGTAAAAGCGGGAAAGCACCAGGCCCAGATGGAGTCCCAATTGATATCTATAAGTCTAACGTTTTATTATGGGGCCCATTATTGACACAGGTTTTACGTGCCTGTTGTGCCACAGCCTTTATTCCAACCTGGGCTGAGTCCATTATTGTTCCAATATTCAAAAAATTAGACCGCCAAAACCCTGCATGTTATCGTACGCTACGGGCCTCAGGGGGAATGTATTCAAACTTTTCCCATAGAGCGGGGGGTACATCAAGGCTGCGTTTTAGCACCCTTATTGTTTGCTTTATATATTAACAAATTAGAGGAGGTGCTATCTAACGCTTGTAGTGATCTTCCACAAGTTGGTCCCCAAAAGATCCCAGCACTTATGTACGCGGACGATGCTGTTTTGATAGCCCGCACTCCAGTAGCTTGGCAGCGGTTATTAACAACCTTTGATAATTATGTGGCAGCCTTAGGCCTTAGAAGTAACCACTCTAAAACCTTTTCAATGACATGTGGTTTAAAATCCTCAAAGAAACCCCAGATCATGTTAAAATGCGTGAAACTAGACAACACAGGAACCTTCTCATATTTAGGTATTATGTTTGATAATAAAGGCACATGGTTACAAGCCATGAAATCCAGAAAATTGCTATTTACAAAAACTATTGTGGCCATAAAAAAAATGTCTAAAAAGGTTGGTAGAGCGACCCCCAAGGACATGATGACACCTTATAACGCAAAATGTGTGTTCTGTCGCATTGTACGGGGCAGGACTTTGGGGATATAGGAAATGCAATATCTTACAGTTAGCTGAAAATGATTTTTTTATAGGCCATTTTAAGCGTCCCAAAATCTACCTCAACTTCGCTGTGTCATACAGAAATGGGGGTAACATACCTCACAGATCTAATAAGTATCCAACCAATTTTACTTTAGCATAAAGTATGGACCTCTGATTCCGCTAGGTTGAATATGGCCATTATAGAAGATGCTCAAGTACTAACTCATTTGCTGAAAATCCCATGGCTGAATTACATAAAGAACTTTCTGACGGAGTTTGGGCAATCCTGAGCTATAATCCACTCCAGATAAAATGGAAACAATCTCCAGGAAAGATTTGAAAAACATCTGCCTTACCCATATGGCTGATTTGAGATGGGCTATTGAGGTAAAGAAATCCAGCGTAAGGAGGAATCTTTTGTTGCAGCAAATAGATGGCATGGAACCATATTTAAAATATGTATCGAACTTGAGGCATCGGTATGTCCTCATGCGCTTAAGACTAGAGAATTTTCATCGTCTTGTCAGCCTTCCACTTACTAATGACTGGACTCTAGCTCTGGAAAAGTGTCCTTGTGATTCAGTGTCTGACCAAAGTACAATGCACATACTTTTTTTTTTTTTTTTTTTTTTTTTTTTAAATTTTATTCTGATTTGAGGAAAGTGTTTGTGATTCAATTTTTTTAAATCTATGCATTTTAAACAATGTCGCCCAGCTTTTAACTACCTGTCGTCCCTCCCATCAATTATGATCTGTAATGGATTAGCTTTATATTTATGCGCAGTAATTAAGGCTAGATCACACTATTAGGTAAATCAGCGAGGTTTTTCTACTTTTATAAGTCTTTAAGCTAAGCGAATAGTTTCTGTTTTAAATACACTGTTTTACTGATTTTATATTGCCTCCTATGAGAATACATTTAACTTCTTCCAGTGAAATCTGTTATATGGTATACATTTTTTTGTATGGTTTGATTTATCTTATATTTCTTTCATCCTTTATGACTGTTGATTGGTGTTATCTGTATGTATTACCTGCTTTTATAATTGCGAAATACAATCAAATAAAGTATTTGATGATGAATGGAGCTACAGTCCAGATAACCCCAAACGTCTCTGCCATAACAAGTTGCTCAGACATTTCACTTTGTAGATGTTGAGCAGGCCATTAATAGGCTTCTTGCCTACCCTTAAACTAAAATCCAGCACAGAGTCGCACAGCCTGGCTCATGTGGTTTTTTTTTTGAGAAAATAGCAGGGCCCTAGGTGGACTTCTCACATACACGATATCCAAATAGGTAAAATAACAGACTTGAGGCATCTTGGTGTTAAGGTTAAAATGACTTTTGTTTTTGGCCGGTTTAGACCCTGCAACCATCACAAAAGATTTTGTGGTGTTGACAGAGATCCATGTCCCTCTAAACTCTACAGAAGTCTCAAGCAGATGTTGAAGGCCTAATTCCATCCTTGACATGCAGACTGTATCGTCTGCGTTTAAAAGAACACTTAGAGCCCAGGATGTGCCAGAGGGTGGGGTCTCCTTGCACTTCCAATAGAGCAGCCTTCAACCCATTCATGTAAATAGTCAAAAGAAAGGGGGCAACAGGGATGTGGAATTCCTATCGCCCGACACATCTTGTTTGTGGTCAAGGGCAACAAGTTTTTATGTTTACTTTGTCCTTGGGACAAGTAGGCCCAACCCCCTGCAGCACAAACCCTTTGGCTGCCTGTTTACAGAGAGTTGAACTCTCTGTAGTTGAGGTAATGTGTTTCCAAAAGATAATGCTGTTCGAACTTGTATTTATGGTTCATTATTTGAAAGCCTTCATTATTAGGGTGCGTGCTGTAAATAAATGTTTTAAGGTCACACTTCACTACTGACGTTGGTTCCAGTACAAAAAAAAAAAAACCGTGTACACACATGTTTGAAAAGTTTAGGCTAAGAGGCTAAGTATAATGCTCCCAGAATGCTCTCTGATTATATGCAAATGAAGTGTCATTTAGTAAAATGTGTTGATGCATGCTAGTATTTCCCAAAAATATTTCTAATGGAAAATCAGTGTAACCATTTTCAACACGATTATGGGAAGCATGAAAATAAACAAACACTGACAAAGCCAACTGATCTGACATATTTTTATAAGTCTTTTAGTTTCATCAATGCGTGTCTTGTTTTGACATGGCTTTTGTAACACTTTATTGTTGTGGGAGCTACCAGGCCCTCAACATTGTAACAAACATTGGCAAAACCCCCCCAAAAAGTTTTTGAACTCTTAAAGCACACGTTGCCACCAGCGGCATAACAAAGGCCCCGCAGCCGCCCTCCAGGGGGTACTGTCAGCACAGCACCTGCCCTGAGTGAGTCTGGAGAGAGGGCTCCTCCATGTTCTTTGCAAAGGGGCACCCTCCAGTTTCGTTACGTCACTGATTGCCACTGTAGTTCCTGACACTGAACAAAACTACTTTGTGTGGCAATATGCTCCTTGTGGAAGAGCAGAATGCGATCACTCACAGTAAAGCCAGCCGAAAGAGAGAGAAATAGAAGTTTAATAAAAACAAAATGTCTTTGTTAACACCAGACCTAATTAGGGACCAAGACCCACATGTAGGTAGCTTTTTGCATGTCGCAAACAGCGACTTTCACTGTTTGCGACGTGCAAAAAGCACATTGCGATGCACAAACCCAGTTTTGCGATTCAGTAACCTGGTTACCGAATCACAAAACGGGTTTGCGACTCGCAATTAGTAAGGGGTGTTCCCTTCCTAATTGCAACTCGCAGTGCAATGTAGGATTGTTTTGTGACCGAGAACGCGGGTGCAAACCAATCGCAGTTTGCACCCATTTCAAATGGGTGCTAACACTTTCGCAAAAGGGAAGGGATCCCCATGGGACCCCTTTCCCATTGTGAATGTCACTGTAAACATTTTTTCAGAGCAAGCAGTGGTCCTGCGGACCACTGCCTGCTCTGAAAAAATGAAACGAAAACGTTTCATTTTTCGTTTTTGTTATGTATCTCGTTTTCCTTTAAGGAAAACAGGCTGCATTACAAAAAAAACAAAAAAAAACTGCTTTATTGAAAAGCAGTCACAGACATGGTGGTCTCCTGTCTCCAGCAGGCCACCATTCGAGAGGGGGTCGCAAATTGCGACCCACCTCATGATTATTCATGATGTGGGTATTTGCGAAGCCCTTGCGAATCACCGATGGTGTCAAGGACACCGTCCTACATTCGGATTTGCGACTCTCAATTTGCAGGTCACAAATCTGAACCTACCTACTTGTGGCCCCAAATTCTTAAAGAAAGTCACAAAAGTGCACCCATGGTATATGTCGTACCCCTATAAAATATTTGTGAACTGTATTTTAGCATGGGTAAATACGATGTGTAGATTTGCTCATGTGAAAATCTATTGAGCATTTGCAAGTTCATTTTCCCTCCAGCCACTTTCTTCCCAACCCTGGAAGAAGTTCTAATTCTGCCATTGTCAGGAGTAAATGTCCAACCTTTCTTATTATGGGAAAATATTAGAGAGAAGCTGGTAATAATCTTTAAAACATGCAGGTTAGTAGGTTTGCAGACTCAAAGGCATTCCAGCCCTGGAACTATTGCTTACTGCTTTCTCCAGCCCCAGTATGCAGATCTGCAGAAAGGTGGCAAAATAAGGAAATTGCTACAGTAGGGATTGAAACTCCAAGTATTCAAGCCCTACTATGGTAGTAGCCCTGGCATAATCAGAGAGGCTATTAATTCCTGCCATAATTTGTCGCCACACTACATGGCACCAAAGGGACAAGTAGATCTTTTTACAGGACAAGTAGATTTGAGAAGCAACCTGTCCCCTGGACAAGTAGATATTTTAATAAATTCCACACCCCTGGGGCAAGAATGTACCGTTGTCTGACCCTTCTAGCAATAAATAAACCTTTGGTGTAGGCGCTATCCTCTCTAAATCTAACTGAGATAGACCTATTCCTGTGAAGATCAGCCAAAAAGTAGACCAAATCTTGTTCAACCCCTAAGTACGACAACAGAGACCACAGCTTTGAACGGTTCACTCGATCAAAGGCAGAGGAAAGGTCCATAAAGGTTAAGAAAAGTAAGTCCTTTTTTGGAACCATATTTTTATTAATCACAAGGTCTACATTTAAACACTGCTCAGTAGTGTGCAGATTAGGCCTGAAACCATACTGAAAGTCTGTAATACAATTTTTCTCCTCAGCCCAGTCCGACAATCTCTTAAGGACCACCTGCCCCAGGGCCTTAATTGGGGTATCAATAAGTGATATGGGCCTATAACATTTAAGGTCACCCCGTTCACCCTACTTAAAAATTGGTACAAAAATAGTTTGAGACCATGAGCTAGGGTGTCCGTTGACACTGCAGTGTTTAATGTGTTAGTTAGCAGGGGTGGCCCAAAATAGCTACATCACTCTTAAAAAGGTCAAATGGGTCGCCGCCTGGGGCCTTATTGCTGGTTAGACGCCTAATGGCACAGGTGACTTCTGGTATAGAGAAGGTAAGGCCAAAGGCACTCCTTGTGGGCGAAAAACGACATGAGAAGCGCAAACCTCATTCATGCTTCCAAATGGGATACCTAACTCGGATCCTGCTTCAAAAGAATAGAGTTGCGAAATATGCTCATACCATTTCTCTTCTGGAATTACACTTGCCAGACTGGACATAAAATCCTCAAAGGGATGATTCAAAACTCTCCAAAAGGCTGCACAATCCTCAGGTTCACAGGTAGAAACTATGTGATCCCAGGTACCCTCCTTAAGTGAATCCTTCCTTTTCTTCAATACCTTCTTATAGTGGCCCCCTAGCTCCTGAATTTACCCCTACCCTGTTTCTCAGTATTTGTTTAAGGGCTAATTTTAAAGCTCGATGAGCTTTAGAGCATACTACATTAAACCACAGAGGGATGTTGTGCATAGAGAGACCGTGACAAGGGGCAGGAAGAGCCAGTAGCACCCCTGCAGAGAAGGCAGACAAGACCTCCTTGCCAGGAAGTTTAGGGTTAAGGCAACATCAAGCCCAGGACCCAGCTTGCCAAACAGTGTCCCACAGAATTCCACCAGAATTATTTTAGTCCACTTAAGCGTCTACCCTGGTCTGAGTGAGTCAAATTTTGCGGGGCGTGCATTACCATGGCATAAAGGTGGCGTTAGTATGTTAACACAAGCATCCGGGGGTTGTGGTTGCTCCAACCATCCCATATTATCTAGTACCCCACCAAACAATTAAAGAGTGTGAAATAAATCAAAAAGTGGTCCATAATAGATTTTGTCCCCCCCCCCATATAAGTAGGAACTGCCTGAGTGTTGGGGATAATCGAGTTCTGAGAATGGGCCAGGAGATTCCACTGATCCCATTGAGGGGAGTGTTCGAAGTGGGGATACACTGACTCGTCACCTTCCAGAAGGTTATGGTAAACAAAGCAGGGCCCGGACATGAATGAATTACTAAGTCATCCATAACCACAAACAAGACCGTACTATTTTATGCCTTGAAAAATCTACTCAGCCACTCATTATGGCGAATGAGGTTTTATCAAGTCAAGCTATTTGTAGGAGCTACTGGTCTTTTCTGGTGAGTGAACTTGAGCTGGAAAGGAACAGGTGTTCATTTAATTCAGAAATGAATGAACAATAAAGATGCCTTTAAATCTTGTTTTATACTGTCACATTTCTTGACTGTTCAAGCACAGAGGTCAAATGTCAGTTGGCCTCTTTATTAAGTGCTGCTTGTCTTATCGTGAAAATATATATATATTTTTTTCTTACTACAGTTAGACGATTTTGTAAAGTGAGTTTTCTGACAATCGTTGTGAAACAAAAGGCTTTATTGGGTCAGCTTTTTTAAATAACACACATTTAAATAGTTTGTAAATGAATAGTGCACATATTTCAAAATATACATGGAATTACACATGCACTTTTTTGTAAATCATAAGTGTGTTGCAAAGTTCTAAATAGAAGCAGAACAAATCAGAACACGTTACTTGGTAATGTCCAAATGACAAATATTCGAAGAAACTCTATTTCCAACTGTTTGTGCACACTTGTAGTTTTATAAGTAAAACTGCATGTCACTTGGACATTTTGTGGCTATTTCAATGTAGTATGTGCTGATTGGAAATGACAGTACATTACCAAATTCAAGCTTTAGTTACATATTCATAAAAAGTGATAGAAACAGTCTTGGCCTGCTTAATGATGGTGCTGTTAATAAACTAAGAGCAGGGCAATTAGAATTATGCAGCAGTAGAGGTCCAAATTATGTGGCAGGGTTGAGTAAATTATGTGGCAATGAAAGGTAAATTATGCAGCACATTTTGATATTAATATTTCTTCATTATTTTGTCATTTTTAAACTTGGTAACACAACTGGACATTGCGTGCACCTCATTCATACCAATTTAACACCCAAATATAGCAATAAGCAAGAGGAAGGTGACAATCCAGTTTTTCAAATGGCCTTTCACTGCTCGGCAAGACATATCCTCACATATTTAGTAACCTTTGAACTGTTTGAACTACAAACATTTCTTTTGTTAAAATATGTAGATCATGCTGTAGATTATGTGGCAAATACGTTTTTTTGTGGCAAATGCAGCAAATCTATAATTTTTGTAAAACGTGCTGCAGCCACACAATGGCATAATTCCGGTGGTCCTGACTAAGAGGCAAGTCATGGGTCTTGTGTATCCCATATGCTACTAGATTTGTATTATATATGGAACAAACATTTAGTGTATTAAACAGGAGTTTTTGTACAGAAGATGCTGCACTAATATATTTAAAAATGCTATCTTATTTGATAATGAAGAAAATAGCGGCTCGGTGAATTAAAGTATTTGCCCAGATTACATCACTTGAAACCAGTTTTGGCAAAAAGTACTTAAATCCGTCTATAATACCTCCTTTGTTTGAGATGGGCTTCGAATAAGGAAGATGGCCATTAGAGTTGTAAATGTTTTAACATCAAAGATTTATTCAAATAAAAAGTAAGCAATACCACCCCAACATAAGAACAGTTTGTCTCTACTTTAGTTATTACACAGTTCAAGGATAGATACATTAAAGTACATAACCTGACCTTGGCTCACCCAGCTGAAGAAGGTATAGCTGGCCATTAAAGGTGAGCATCCAAGAAAGGAGTGGTTTTGAGAGACTAGGTTTCCTGAAAGGCTAATATAGTTGCCAAATTAATAACATCCAACCAATTCTGCTCCCTAACCTTTGCCTCCAACCCAGAAATACTCCAGCAAAAAAACCTCAGCTGGTTACTACCATAACAGGCTAATGGGCGGCCCTCCCGCACCACTGCTGTTTCTTTCACGTCACTCTCAAGATTTGACTGAGGAAGCCAATCTACTGCCTCCAGAGTATCAAGGATATCAAACCTGTTAGAAGTGGGAACAAATGTGATGAGGCCCTGGGGCAACTCACGAGACTCCAACAATAGGCCCTGAGGGGAATACAGGGATGGGGGTTACATCCTCCTGTAACAGGGGGAGTAGAAAGATGGGCTGGACACTACTAGGCCCGCTTTCAGCTTGTTGGACTTGGTTACAGGTGTGCCCAGGATTGGTGAGATCCAGTCAGTCCGGGACCAGATTCCAGCCTATTAAAGAAGCCTAGGGAATACAGCCCAATAACTGATCTCTCCAAAACCCTGGTGGAGGCCAAAAGACAAGGAGAGACGCAATTTTAAAATTGCCTACTCTTAGTGGCTAAATAAGATAAAGCAGGTTAAGCAGTACAAGAGCTTATATGTATCAAGAATGGAGTCTTTTATTATTATATACATTTTTTTTTCCTTGCCTCAGCGCGTTGTGTTTTCCTTCTCTTTTTATGAATTGAGTAGTCCTTATTAGATTTGTGCTATTTAATGAATAATTGTATCTATTCCTAACTGGTTGTCCTAATATATTGGATTAATACATGCAATGTCTTTTTGTACCTGATATGAATAAAGAGTTGGTGCTCAAATCATGTGCTGTCACTGCCCACTTGAAGATTGCCTGCTGTTCTTGCCTGACGTCTACTGCATTGTCCCGAAACTTTTAACAGACCCTATTTTCCCTGGTGGTGAACAGGACTTCGAATTTGAAGAACCCACATCTATGGTCTGACATTGTTTGGAACAATTATACAGGAACTTGCGCTTTACTCCACCTGCTGCCTTTTTGCCTGTTTTCTGCTTTTCACGCCTCCTCCAGCTGCTCTGATTTTCTTAGTCACATGGATACCTGTAATCACCATCTTAGAACAAAATGTGCATTTTTCAGAACCCTGAAGTTCCCAGAATTGCAGAGTCTGCGCGTCATGCTGGATTTGTGTGTGAGCACCATGTTGAATCCGGCACCATAGTGTTAATTGTCCCATACATCACATCATGCTTTTCCAGATCCGATTCCTTGTGGTTTTTAATTTCGTTGTGGATTTTCATCACTACTTAAGAAGCAAGGAACAATCTAAGCACACATTAAGAAAACCAACTACACTGTTTTTTTTATTAATTCCCTTTTCAATGTGTTGTAATTAGTTTTCCTTTGTGCAATTAATTGATAGCTACCTATACTCATACCTTTTTGTCACAGTAAGCCCTATAATCTTATAACCTTACCAGTGATAATTTTTAAAAGCAAATGTGTGCTTCTCAAACATTTTTGTTGGTTTTCCTCAAGCATTTCTACCTGGACTACGTGAACTTTCACCTTTGGCAGTGTGGGGGGGGGAGGATTCTTATACTTTACAAATAAACAATGCTTCAGGATAAACTAGATCAGCAGAAGAATCAGATATCTACAGAAATGTCTTTGCCTTGGATACATGCTTTGATCCATAGTTTGTGTGGCTATTGATGGGTACACATTTGTCCAAAGGAAGCATCTTAATACAGAATCCGTTGATGACTAGGATGCTTCACTCAAGAACTTGGCTATTATCTTGAAAATTTGGCAGTTTATATGATGAACTGATTAATGACCCGATTATTATTCACACTGCATTCAAGAGAGTTTATAACTACTTTCCCAAAAAAGATGTGGTTGCATAGCAGAAGAGATGGACTCTGGTGGCAATTCTGAGTGGGAAAGACTGATTTTCCTCATGCATTATTTCACACAAAAACATTGGTTTCCAAATAGAGCAAGGAAGAAATTACTGATGTCACACTTTGTCAGTGACACAGATAGATCCTTCACCTCACACATAAGGTTTGTCCTGCTGTTTAGGAAAACTACTAATACTGGTAGAATTTGAGCACCTTTGCTTACGTGTGAAGGAAATAAAATATGTCTTATCTGGAATTTAATTTGTTGTGAAGAAGGCTTGTTCAGGCACTTGAGACTTCAAAAATAGCAGTGCTATGAATTTGTGTTTTGAGCATTAAATCACGTGTTGGAAGTTAGCTTTTAATCAGGAGTGAAAAGGTCTGTGAAATCGGCTTAGTGGGTGTTGTCAAAATTGTAGCAGACTTAACTATTGTTAACTAACTAATCTGGGAAGAGAAGTTTATGGAGTCCCCAGAAAATGAGCTGTCGTTAACCACTGATATGCATCCTGAAAGCTTTATGGTAGGAGCTATGCCTATTATTCCAATCAAACCTTATCACTTAATAACTGTAGTAAGGTAACCCATTGATATCCAACAGGAGAGGTAGGTCTTACAGTAATGAAAAAATAATGTAGGAGTTTGTCACTACAGCACATATAAAAGTACATGTCCTACCTTTTAATTATAATGCACCCTGCTCTGTAAACTGTTTAGGGCCTGCCCTAGGGAGATTTATATGTATTAGAAAGGAAGGTTTATTTTGTTAGATCCAGTTGGCAGTTTAGAACTGCACTACAGGATGCAGTGGCAGATCTGAGATGTTCTGGTTATTTTTGGTGGGTGGCAGAATGAGTGCTGCTGCCCACTAATGGCATATAATTTAAAGGTCCTTCTATACCTCTGGTATTATATACAGGGGTTTTAAAAGTAAATGAAATGTACCAGTCAACTGTAAGCCAATAGTGCTATGTTTTAAAGAGCGAGCACAAGCATTTTAGCACTGGTTAGGGGTCCACAGAGCCATAAAACCCCAAAAAAACTGGTTGAGAAAACAGGAGAGGATTATGCAAAAAGTCTTCAGTTTATCATCCAGCTTGTGATACCACTGTATAGCGCTATAATATGGCTATAATGTTTAGTGTGCATATTTCTACTAAAAGCAAATTCTCTTGGTAAGTAAAGTTATCCAAATTGATTTGGGCATACCATACTACTCCAATAGTTACAGGATTCAGTACCTTCCAAATTCTTTGCGGTAGGGAAATGTACACACAAGAATTTTTGTTGGTTGACTGAGGTCGGCTTGAGTGATATGTTTTGTCAGTTGGGAGATTCTAGCCTATTTGTGTCACATGGAGAGTCCTTAAGTAAGTTTGAGGGACGCGAGGCTGACGTAGTTCCATGTTTTCGTACTGTAAACTCAGTTTAGTTTCTTCGAATCGTTCCAGTCGGAACAGCGAGAGCAGATGTGATGGTAATGGAGCTATAGAGATGGCGTCTAAAAGTGCACAAGTAGAAAGTATTCCTGAGACAGCTTGTGTTTCGAAGTTAGGTTGTGTCATAAAACGTCCTATGAAATTCAGTCCAGCAGGTCTTCGAAATAAGCAAAAAAAATCTGATTTTGTATATATTTAAAATGCCTATATATCGGGATTCCAATATCTGTCTGTAAGTCACCAAATGCATGCAAGAGCTCTTTGGTTGTTAAGATCACCTTTAGAATTAAACCATTTTATACCGGAGAGTGTAGTTGGAGCCTTTAAACATATCTGGAAGAGCAGGCTTCTCCCATGACAATGTGTGCCTAGTATATTTTGGGTTTCCTGCTTGCACAGATGATATTCACTTTTGTCTTCTCCACTAGATTTATATTTACTATAGCATTCTTGTTTGTATGTCCTTGTTATTTTGAAACACGATCTTAAAAAGGCAATCTGAGCTCTTTTTGGATGAGGAAACACAAATGTAAAAAAAATACTGGTTAATATATTTTTTAGATTAAACAAAATCTTGCAGTATTATATTTTCCAGTATATTTTATAAATAGCACAGTTAAATACCATGCCTCATGTCGCACATTCCTTATTCTTTTTCTACTGTTCAGGTTTAATGATGGTAAGTCTTTCTAATGAAAGAACAAATTTCACCTTGTAACGGTACTCCTCAGCGGGTCTTAGTCAGTGGATTTATTCTCTGAGCTATTTTTCATGCAGACACTGTGGGCATGCACAATGTTGATTAATTCCAACCAGCTCTTTCTTTTAGTTTTTTCAAGTCTCCCTTGGAAAAATAGTGCATTACAAATGGTCAGCCATAGACCAGCTTCTCTTGTGGATGGCCAGTAGTTGGATAGGTTTCATCCTTTTTGGGAATCTTTCGTAAAATGTACTTGAAATACATTCAGATGTGCAAAGCTGTAAATGTGGCCAAACAAAGTTTTTGCAGAGTATTAAAACTTAATCTCTTCAATGTACAGAAGAAAATAAGCTTTCCAGATGATATTCCACCTCTCTCTATTCTTGTAGGGTCCTCTGTCTGAATAATTCTTGGTATAAAGAAATCTCAAGTTGACCCATGGCATGTAAGTTATTTATCCTGTCTTGTTTGTGTTCTTGTTCTTCAATAATTGTGTGTTTTCCTATTAATAATTCGGGTCTATAAAGATTATGGCTTCAGAGTAAAAGTGGATCTGATACTCTTCTCTCTTCTAACACAAGAGATTAACTTGATCTATCATCATTGTTGATTCTCTGACTTGATAATCATTGACTTTGTACCCAGTGCATTTTTCCCTATTGTTTTATGTATTTCTTTGTTCCACCCACAGAGCCATGGCAGGAGGTTACGGCACAATGGGAGATGATCAAATAATCGACTACTCTGTTCACGAAGCCTGGAATGAGGCGACCAACGTTTACCTGATTGTGATTCTGGTCAGCTTTGGCCTCTTCCTGTATGCTAGAAAGTGAGTGCACTTAAGAACTGTCCCTAACTCTCCAATCTCCACTCTGTAGGCAGTGTTAACTAAGCAAAGTGGCTAATGGGTGTGGAACGCCTACCAAATTCTAATGAGGAGGTGTCACATATTAGATAGGCATCAATGTGAGAACCCTTCACCATTTTTCATTGGGGGGGGAAGCTTTCAGGGTTGCAACAGAACATTCAATTGCTATGGCCTACGAAAACTGTATTGGTAGACCTCTTTCCTAAAGTGACAGGGCATTACTTTGCATAGTGGGAGAAAGTGCAGTTTACATGTGTCAAATTAATTAAATTAAATCACTGTACATGATTGAGTATTCTTTGCGCCTAGAATTACTTAGCTAATCATAATGTGTTTTAACATGCATTTCCGTTACAATCGCCTGCAAAAACATATAGAACTCCACAATGAGTGTATTTGTTTAATTTCCCTTACAAACAGCAACATGGCTAATTGTTTCCTTTACGTCGAGTTGAAATCATGGAAAATCATTGAATGTTGGGTTGGCCGTTTGAGGCTGTAGATTTTTATTTATTTTTAAAGATTTTTGTGTAGCTTTGTAGCAATACAAACATTAACTTATGGCAACTTTTCAGAGGCAGGCTGCTCTGTTGTAGTTTATGAAGAAGTGTGCAGGCTTCTCTCAGGCTAGCTACAGCTCCGAACTCTTTTCAGTGGCGACATTAAGGCAGGAACAGGGAGCGAAGAACCCCACACCCCCTTTATGTCAAAGGGGTGATTGTCATAGTAATTATGACTTATTTGTCAGTTAATTTTACGTCATTGAAGTTTGTACACAGGTGTAGGGTGCCAGAGCTAGCTTAGGTGCATTGGCAACATGCCCCTGTTCTGCCTTCCTACTTATCTCGTATCAGAGCATACAGAACCTCTCTGGAATGCACTTCTGAGTTCAAAGAAGACCTTTATTGTTGGTAATTCTTCCCCACCCACAAGTTCTTGAGAGACGAGTTAATAGCTTTCAAGCACACGTTCAAATGAGCAAAAGTAGTTGCAGCAATGAAAACAAAATATATCACAGTACGTCTCAGTTGCAATGTACACAGCAGATTATATATAAGAGATTCAATGCAAAGCATAAAAATAAAATTAATCACCGTGTGAGACCTATCTTCAGCTTCATCTTTCTGGGGTCTGCAAGTTGATGACTCCGGTCAACTGCGAGAAAGAGATTACCTACCCACACGGGAGACTGGCAACTGGTGCCTATTTCCAGCCTGAAGTCAAGCAGATTCGAATCTAAATCTCTTGAAGCCCTGAGTCATCCTTACAAAAGCGTGCCCCCTCCTCTCAGACTCGGGAAAACTACGCAAGCCTTTGGAGACTGTCCAGATCTCCTAGACTTCTCCTCTTCCCAAGTCTGAGCAGAAAGGAAAACACCAAATGTACTCTCTTATCAGGTCTAGTCTGGTGTGAAGAAAACAGCTTGGTTCATCTTGTGGAAAAACATAGCTTGGAAAAATACAGACATCTGCGATGTTTCAACTGCAATGTCTAACTCCACGTTAAAGCCAATAGGCAGCTAACCTAAATATCAAATGTAATGTCTAATGTCATGTCAAAGCCAATAGGCAGCTAAACTGAACAAAACATATAATGTGCTACTGGTGAACATTGAGCAACTAATATGTGCAGTGGTGAAACACAAAGTCATTGGTCAAACACAATTAATAGCATCACAGCCCCCCACCCCCAAAGTCAAATAGGAAGCTCTTCCTGGAGTCATTCTGAAGTCATCTGACTTCAGCAGATAATTACAGGAATAGCTCAGCTGAAGCCATCCAAAACCATCCTGAAGAATGTGTATAGGGTGAAACCTTTAAATGAAATTAATCTAGAGCCATCACACAAATTACTCCAGGATAGTGTTGCCAGTACTTGAATGTGATAATTATTTAACACTGCAGGATCAGGCCTCGAAAAATCGTAAAAAATGTTACTGGACCTGCAGGTCGAGTAACTTCAATAATCTACTCGACCTGTAATGTACTTGACCAATAAACTGGTCTCAAATTGTTTGATCCTAGGCAAATAGTTTAGAGTCTTCTTTTTCTTAATTCCCACATATGATTGCACCTTCAAATATGTGAGCTGAGCATGTCTGCAATACAAAAAACCTCTTTTGTTTGATTAAGTGGACTAAAGGTTGCTGCATGCATCACAAGAATCTAGCCCACATACCCATGAGGTCTAGCCCACTGTTTTGCTTTACTGCTGAACGAGCCAAAATGTACACACTGAAAAGAGTCAAAGAATCCCTGGAATGTGCTTCTTAGTATAAAAAAAGACATTTATTAAATCACTTCGCAAAGCTCATGTAGGAAGGTCAGTATAACCGAAAGTGCACCTTTTAAAATGTGCAACAATAAAGTGAGAACATGTACAAAGAATTTTCAATCTATAAACAGCAAATATATACATACAAAAATACAAATACCTATATTGACCTATATATTCATACACAATGCAAAGCAAATGATTAGTAAAAATTCATCACCATGGGGCACAGTTGCTTCATCTTTCTCCTGCCAGCAAGTCGTTGACCCCAGTTCAACTGCAACGAGAAAGAGAGATCTGCCCTCACGGGAAATATCAGGCATTCAGCGTCTCAATCCTGATTGAGGTCTCTGAATCTCCCACTGGCGACCTGGGTCTCTTATATACAAGCCAGGAAGGACATTTCTAGAAAACACCTCTCACTCCGTGAAAAGTGTTAAATGCTGGCTACTATAGGTCAGTTTTGAAAGAAATGCTGGAAATGGCCAAGTTCCCAAGGTGTCCCTCCCAGAACTAAACCATTCCCTGCTGTACCATAAACATCATTCTAGTACATCCTTATCTTGCTGACTGACTCCTGGATGTTATGTCGCAGCCCTTGGTGAGAAAGAACACTGACACACGCAGAATAGAAAACACGTTGCATAACATCTTTTGTATGGAAAAATACTTGCACCTTTAGTGTGGCGGTGAAGCTAAGGCTAAGCTGAATACAAAATGGAGCATAACTTGTGACTGCTAATGTGATGGTGGACAGTTAAGCCAAGTGCAAAGTGGCACGACATGGAGTCAGTTGTCAAAACACAAATATCACTACACCCACATAACCAAGGACTTCCATTAGTTTACTAACAACATTGCCATCAGGGCAGGAGTGTTTCTCAGTTTGTTTGAACACTCAATTTCTATAAATATAATTCTAAACCATGATGTGGTAACGTATTGTCATCTGCACACAGTAACTTTCCAAGAAATGTCCAAAACCCTCTCCACTAACTTGCAAGCTTACTTCTAAAACTATATAGTTTATTAATAACTTGTGAAAATTGGGTTTCAGAAAACATATCCTTTTCAGATCAACATGTAAAAGTATTCTGATTTGTTTTCATCCTGTTAAAATATTTTTTCATTACACAAAAATATAAAAAAGGGCTTTCACAACTACGGAAATATATTTTGAAATGTTTGCACAGTCGACTTAGTCATTTAAATGTTGTGTGTTAGGAAAAACCTGACACCCTATTTCCTTTATTTAACGTTCTAAGCAGCAGGTCACACAGTTCACCTTACAAAGTCCTGGAACTCTGCAGTCAGAAGGAAAAATAATTGTTAGAATAACTGACTTTTGGCCTCTGGCTGTGAACACAGAGCAAATTTGGCATAAGAACAAGATTTAAAGGTATCTTTTATTGCCTCTCTACTTTTCAACTGAACAGAACGCCCTGTCAGTGTCAACTCGCTATAAGGGACGAGTAAGTATTAAAAATAGCTTGACCTGATCAAATAAGACTCACCAGTGAGAATGGTTGAGTTGATTTTTTGAGTCCTGAGGATGGTAATCTGATTACTTTGTTTACTACTCCAGGATGATCCCCTGTTGACTTCAGGGTGAGGCTAGATTACTCTAGGATTATAATAGGGTGATACAGTACCAGGTTTCATTACTTTCGGATGGTCTTGGGATGACTTCAGGGTGAGGAGCTAATACACCAGGATGCCTTTGGGTTGATGTTTATTACTCAAGGATACTACCAGTGGTTTTAGAATGAAGTGTTTAATACTCCAAGATCATATTCTAATAACTCCTGGATGCTGCTATTTTAATCCACCATAATCTCATAAATAGTAGTGAGTAAACAATTTAGCAAAAATGTGAAAATTATACACTTGCCTTTTTAAAATCTGTCTGAAGAGTGAATCATAGCTGCAGAAAACCTGTTGAACTGCTTTTGCAGGAAAACTAGAAAAAAAGGATTATTCCTTTCCAAAGCATTGGAAATTCGCTTGTCAGGTTGCCTGTGCTACCATGCACTGCAAAATGGTTATAGAAAGCATGGGCTCTCCATTGTTACTGTGAAAGGGTTCCCAGTAGCCAACCAGGGGGATGTAAAAACAGACTAGTTATGCCCTTATTGGCAATAGCAGCCAATCATATCTGCTGAAACAGATGGGCTTTCAGCTGTTTTGCTCTTCTGATTGGTTTCTGGCAATGCATTCATAATAGCCCTGTCCCTGCCTGCTAATTGTACATGACAAGATGAACAGGCATGCAATCTCGAGGCGGCACATGAATCGCCCCAGAATTTAATTGGCCTTTCACACTTTTTCTGTGCATTATACATGAAGAGGACCCATGAAAAAGATCTTCTCCACTTACAAAGCCAAATTCACCCAGCCCTTCCGAAGAGGACTGTGGGGTGGGTTTTTGTCACGTTCCCTGATAGTTGTCAGGGAGAACAGATCCTTGGGGCCTGCGCACATTTCCAACATGTCCACCACTAGACAGCTCCAAAACTCCGATAGAAATATCACAGAGCCTGAGAGAGTCCAAGTGGGGGAAAAGGGGATTAGGTAGAGAACAGCTGGGAAGGAGACCTGTAGGAAGCAAAAGGTTAAACAACACAATATCAAGATATAATCATATTGACTTTCACTAGACTATGGTTCTCAGCATTCTCATACTGTAACCATGGATTACCTAAGAAGTGACTATAACCTAGACCTCAAGATATCTAGGTACCTGGAAAAAATCAAGAATGGGTTAATACAATGTTTCACATGAGCTTTTCATGAAATATCACATACTGTCTAGAATACAAGAACTTTCTAGAATAATGTATCAGAACAAACATTGTATTTTTACATGAGGACAAAGGCTATCTGAAAACATTCAACAGAAACGGTACTAGGAACTTAATATGCATAAACAAGGTTGCACTTTGAATTAAGCATCTTCACGGGAAATCCAAAAGCTCGGGATAAATGTGTGCACCTCCACAAACACAACACACCAAAGTTTTAATTGCCATAAAATGATCGCGCACACTGTAGTTGATCTGAACATCAAGTTTTACATGCGGGAAATGAATCGTGCACACTGCCGATTCGAACATGAATATGCAAATGCCATGAAATGATCGCGCAAGCTGTTGCCGATCTGAACATCCAGGTTTACATGCGGGAAATGAATCGCTCACTCTGAAAGTTTTACAAGTACGCACAAAACTCGAGAGTCTTTGAGAACGGGGTTGGGGGCCCAGCCCGACCTCCACCTTACCGCCCTGCTCAAGGATCACCAATACAATGCAGGGCAGGCCTGGAACGTCAAGGTAGGCCTCCGGAACAGGAGCTCAGGAAGTTGCTGCTGCTCTGCACCGGGACCTCTGAATAGTGAGCACGTGGAGCTGGGCTGGCTCCCTTATATAGAGTCAAGCCCAGCCCACAAACCACACCCAGTCATGCTGCAGGGAAAGCCCTAGGAAGGGACCACACCCAAACACACTCAGTAAGCCTGCAGTAATACCTTGCAAATGAACAGTTATTGCAAACCTCGTTAATTATGTTCTTCAAGGTTAAAGTCTGCAATGCAAAAGGTTAACAAACTGCATATAGACCCAATGCATGAATTATGCTCTTGCATGAAGGCTGGGTTTTTGCATTTTTGTCGGCCGTAGGGCACACACTGTCCTGATGTTGACAGTCACAAGAAGTGGTTTCTCTACCATGCAGATTTGCTAATGCTTTTTCACTTGTATAAGATTCCTACAGAAGATTCAGATCATCATCAACCTGGTGACATCTTTTAATTGCATAAATGAGCTGCATGTGGAGACCCTGCTTTTCTGCCAACTCTCAATGCAATTCACTGCACACCCATAGCGAGATACACTCTGCATGGTCCACATGAACCTTGCTAGGGTCCATCTTTCATACTAATAAAACTCCAAATATACTTCCAGAACAGCAACTTCAGCTATAGATTGGCACCTCACAGGGGTGTGGAATTTATTAAAATATCTACTTGTCCATGGGACACGTTGCTTGTTAAATCTACTTGTCCTCTAAAAAAATCTACTTGTCCCTTTGGTGCCATGTAGGGCGGTGACACATTCTGGCAGCAATCTCATTATATATGATCTATGATTATGCCAGGGCTACTATTTTAGGGATTGAATACTTGAAATTTTGATCCCTACTACAGCAGTTTCCTTAATTTGCCATTTTTCATCAGATCTATATACTGGGGCTGGAGGAAGCAGTTAGCAATAGTTCTAGGGCTGGAATGCCTTTGAGTCTGCAAACCTACTAGCTTGAATGTTTTAAGGATTTTCACCAGCTCTTCCTTTATTTACTCCTGACAATGGCAGAAGTAGAAGTTCTTCCAGGGTTGGGAAAAAAGTGGTTGGAGGGAAAGTGAACTTGTAAACGCTCAATCGATTTTCACATGAGCACATCTACACATGCATATTTGCTTGTGCTAAAATACAGTTCACAAATATTTTGTAGGAGTACGATTACCTGGTCTACGTCTGTAAGTTCTTGTGAATTCATGAAAGCCACTAATTCAAAAACATATCATGGGTGGGTTTTTGTGACTTTGTTTAAGATTGGGACCTCTAATTAGGTCTGGCGTTAACAAAGACATTTTGTTTTTATAAAACGTCTTTTTCTCTCTCTCTTTATTGGCTGGCTTTACTGTGACTGATCCCATTCTGCTCTTACACAAAGAGCATATTGGCACACAAAGTAGTTTTGTTCAGTGCCAGGAACTGCGGTAGCACTCAGTGGCATAATGAAACTGGATGGATCACCCTGCAAAGAACCTGGAGGCCAATCCCCTGCGCCCTCCAGACTCACCCAGGGTAAATGAAGTGCCGAGAGTGCCTTCCTGGAGGGGGGGCTGCGGGGCCTTTGATACGCCACTGGCGTCAATATGTGCTTTTTGTGACCAAAAACATTTTTTGCCAGTGTTTGTTACAGTGGTGAGGGCCTGGCAACTCCCACATCAATAAGGTGTTACAAAAGCCATGTCAAAACAAGTCACATATTGACAAAACCAGCAGACTAAAAAACTAAAATCAGATTGGTTGCCTTTGCCAGTGCTTGCTTATTTTCATGCTTCCCACAATCTTGTTGAAAAGGGTTACACTGATTTTCCATTATGTATGTTGTTTGGAAATACTAGCATGCATCAATGCATTTTACTTAATGATGCTTCAAAGAAAGAGCACCTAAAATTTGATAGCAGGGAAATGTTTTTTTTCCTACTTGCATTTTGTTCCTGAACATTTTATTTTGAAAGCATCAAATCATCACTCTTGCTTACAAGCTTCTACAGACATTTGCATTTGATTGGAGAGCATTGTATGAGCATTATACTTAGCCTCATATTGTTAAACTTTTCAAACGGGTGTACACTTTTTTTTCTTTTTTTTACTGGAACCACTGTCAGTAGTGCAGTGTGACCATAAAAAAAGTTCGAACAGCATTAACATATGGACACATACTACCTCAACTGCAGACAGTTCCCTTGTCTGTAAACTGGCAGCCAAAGGGTTTGTGCTGCAAGGGGTTGGGCCTACTTGTCCCAAGGACAAAATAAACATGAAAACATGTCGCCTTTGACCCCAAACAATATGTCCCGGGCGTCGGGCGATAGGAATTCCACATCCCTGCATAAGAAGCCTGGCTTTCAGCTTGTTCTACTCAGGAGCTGTGGCCAGGGTGTTTGTGTATTCTTAGTGTGTGTTGTAACTGCAAATACCCTGTAAAACTGGGACTTAAAGTGTGAAGTCTGTCTAAAGCTTGGAAAAGGACCTCCTCTGCGTGCCACACCAGACATTTCTCCCACTTCTGATATACTGATCCGATCCTATTTGCTAAATCCTTCTAGATGTGCAGTGTCCTAGCCAGCAGCCCTACCATAAGGGGGGTCTTCGGTATGACCTTACGATACTGAGCACGGACTGCCATGCAAAGGACACCACCCATGTAATCTCAGGCAGCAGCAGAGGAACCAGTGAACCGTACAGCATACCTAGAATCATATCATCACTGATACGGGCTGCTTCCAGGTGAAAGGCTGGATAGATCTGACCACCCCACTCAACCAGACATTCACCACCAAAATCTTGGAAACCCAATAATATAAGTGAATATTTTGAAGTATTTAACTAGAGGCGGACAGAATGTTTCTTACAGAATAGAAATTGATGCTTCTCCTTCAAAATCGCCTTTGTAGTATAGTGCTGATTTAGATTGTCATTTGTTTAACCCTACTGTTGTCCTGATTTCCAGGTTTCTTTAATTATGGTTGTGACCATTTAACAGACAGACAGGGTCCTGCCATGAAGGTTTGCACTTTACCCTGCCGTGTTCCCAACTGCAGGAACCAGAAGGCTAATGAAAGCACCAGGTGCCCTTCCACAATAGTGTGCTTTTCTTTTCTTCGTGAGCCCCTAAATTGTAGAACGAGCAGGTCTGAGGTGCATCCTGATATCATGTCATGATGCTTTATTATATTATTTTCTGGGCTTAAACGTTTTCACCAAGAGGACCTCAAAGTTCCTGCCTTAGAGATGTGCTCTGTGTTCATCTTTCATCCCAAATACAGGAACCCAGAGTGAAGAGGATAGCAGGCTAACTCCCCCATACAGCTAATTTTCTTCATCTTTCTAATGTCTACCAAATCGTACCCTATGCTGATTTTAATATCCATGTACGCCACTTAGTGATACACTTTGTTTTGTATACTGAATTCTGTAAATTATGAATAAACGCTGAGTAGAGGAATGCTTGTGAATTCAATCTTCAAATGGTTGTTAGATGTTTGTCCTTACACAAAGCTTAAAAAATGTAAGTGATAAATTGGAGCCTGACTTGGGAAAACAGGAATTCAGCATATCACTTAAACTCATATTGGGCTTCAGTAGGAAAATAGTGAGCAGTTGCTGGCTGATAAAAGTACCCCTGTTTCATACTCGCTACATTGCCCTCCATTAATGGTTCTTAATGGACCAAACCGTTTTTATTTTTTTCCTTTAATAATCTCGCCTCTATGGATTCACGATTTCTTCTCATCTTGTAGAATTACATTACTGTTTGGAAGGCCCCTTTATGTTTTCCTGCATTCTATAGGATACATTGCAGATATGTAAAATCAAATTATTTGAGTAAGTAGAAAAGAATTTGGAAAGTATATTTCTCATATCTAGTTATGGCATCTTTGTTTCAGAAATAAAAGGAAAATTATGCGGATATTTACTCTTCCTCCAGCCTTTGAAACTGTGTCTGAACCGAACTTTTATGATGATTTGAAAAAAATACGTCTTCGTCAGCAGCTGGAAATGTATTACATTGGTAAGTTGTTAACATGCTGCTCCAGGTCCATTATTAAAGCATTATAGTTGTATGTATTGTTTACTCATGATGTTTTCTATGTGTTATTGTTAAAAGTGCTTTTTGGGAAATGCTGATAGTCTATGGTATCTAGGTTTTTATTTTTTGTGTGTTGAACTAGCTACCATTTCTGATCTGTACCGGCAGGCTCGCCGCTAAACGTTTTGTTTGTCTGTTGGCGGAACTATGGCACTCCCCTTGTATAGTTGAGTCCCCCACTTTATTTGTCCCATTGTGTGTCTGATCCTTTATTCGGTATATACCTTTTGTGTAGTTTTCTGGCTCAAAAATATCAGTCTAGAATTATCAGCACTTTTTAATGATTTAGCCACAAGACAGCTGTGATCATAATTATTGATTTATTCCCAAAATACAAACTGGAATAGAAAAAGGGAATTTGTTTGGCTTCAAAATGGAGTTTTATATTTTTTTGTGAAAAAAAATAATTTTGTCACAAATCCTGATATTAGAATTGTTTTTCAAGTTTGTGTTTTGAGAGGAGCCCACAGCTTTGAGGAACAGAAGGTGCAGTGCTTTGTACTGCTTCTACAGGGCAGGCACCTTTTAATACACAGAACAAGTGAATTTTATAAAGAAGCATCACTCTGAAATATATTGTTGAACTAAAGTAACATAACTGAAATGGACTTTAGCTTGTGCTAAAAATAATTATGCAGTGTTATTACACAGGTATTCCAGCTAGCAATGGATGTTTTTTTTTCATTACGTTCTGCCATGTATAAGACATTACTCTGCCTATTACAAACAGTACAATACATTTTCATGGTACTTGAAATACAAGCAAGGAGAAAAGCCACCAACCCCTACATCCCCCCCCCCCTCAACCCTCCTTGTCTTGTTGTAGTAAAATGCATTGTTACTGCAGGACTCTGAGTTAGTTCTGCAACAGCCATGTTTGAATTTGACAGTAACTTAAACAAGCCTGCTAAATAACACACAAGCTCTTAGACCCACATGTATACTTTGCTGCACTTTTAATACAGGGGACGGATAAAAATATCGTTATAGAGGTTTCTCAGCATTTCATAGTAAGTGATGTGTATGTGGAAGCTGCCTCTCTTCCTAAATCCCCAAGCCGCACCCCCCCCCCCCCCCCCCCCCACTTTATACTCCTTCCCCAGGCACATAAACCTTTCTAAATTTCACTGAAAATGTTGTGTTTCTCCAAACTTTGTTGCTGTCTTTACTCTGTACTGAGAGGATCAATTGCTCGTCTTATCATGCTGAATACTTGTTTGGATGACAGCAATTCCTAGGTATTGTATGCAGTACAGGGCAATAAACAGAAAACCCAAATGTCTGAAAAAGTAATGCATAACAGCCTACTCATTTGCATGCTGATGCACTCAATTTTGTGAGTGATTACCTTGTGTTTTTAACCGAGCCACTTCTAAAAGTGCTCCTGTGATGATGACTGACCCAGCCTTGGCCCAATCCTGAAAGGCAGAGGGGCCCCACCCCCACCTTTTTTCAGACAAAGGCCCTCATTATGATCTCAGCGGTAAAAAACGCCAAGATCAGTGCTGGCGGTCAACAGAAGACCGCCTGTGCAACGACCCCCCCCCCCCTGCTGGCCGTATAATGTTTTCCCTGCTGTGTTTTTGCTCACCGGCTCAGCAGGGAAAGGGCAGTGACATTGACAGTGACTCCAAATGTAGCCACCGCCAATGTTGGTGTGCGGCGGCTGCAGCATCACCCGTCGCACAGATCACTGCCTGTAAATCGGGCTGTGACCTGTGTGACGGGGGAACCCGCCAGGGAAAGGCTGGAGGAAAAGGGATCAGCAGCACTGCCCTGTCGGATAATGATTTCCTCCATCGTCAGGCTGCCTGTTGGCAGTAGCATGGCGGTGGAGGAGGGCCTCCCTGTGATCAATATATGGCGGTTCAGACCGGCATGGCGGTCTGGACCGCCAGGGTTCATAATGAGCCCCAAAGTGTCAAAGATCAGCCTGATCAGGTCAGGCAATCGGGCATTATTGTGGAGGACCTGGCTGCCTGAGCTGAACTTTGCCAGTCTGAGGATCTCACAACTCTATAGGCTTCACCTCCTCAGCCCTGCAAAAGTACCCCAAGGTACTCCCCTTCCTCACAAGGTGGTTTGTCACAGATACTCAGACCCAGTCACTTCAGTTTTAATCCCTGAAGTGCCCAAGGCCAAATGTCAATCAGTGACACTTTGTCACAGAGTGAAGTGTGGCCAGCAACACTCACTGACCCTATTCAAGTCTGTGTCAAGTAAAGTACTGTCCCCTCCTCTCATTGGTTGCCCCAAGGTCAGCCAGTGAGAGGAGGCAGCGGTTCCGACCTTCCATGAACTTTGAGGATCCACACAGCAAACATGCCTCATGTTTCCCTTTTTTGAGTTGACTCTAATTTCCATATTCAATACTTGTTTCCGTCAGTATATTCTTCTTGAATACAAATGGGAGCCTCTCTTTCTGATACTGTTGTTCAGTTCAACTTGCATTGCAGATGCGAAAGCCACTTTAGCCACTTTTGGGTTATGCATGCCCTTGTCCTTTCTTAGTGTGGCAGAGAGGGAGAGGCTATGTGACGGCACATAAGCATAGCTTTGGAGATAGAGAGATCTATAGACATGAAAAACATAGCTGACAGAAAACTAAACATATTCTAAAAGTGCCTATAATACCAATGTGATATCCTAGAACTGGATAACTTTTTACAGGACTTTTTAGCTGAAACCTGTAAGGCAGCCATAGGACGCAATGGACCCAAACACATTCCTGTCCTCATCATGATCCATTGCTCAGAGACTTTAGGGTCTCTCCTTTGGGTTCCTCTTCAGATTCAGTTTGCAAGACTCCTCCAGGAATCCTCTGCATCCTCTGCTTCAGCTTCTGACCATCGGATCAACTGCAGACTGCTCCAGGAACTGCTGAAACTGCAACAAAGTATCCAGGACGATTCCTGTGACCTGCAACTTCAGCTCCAGCCAGCATTTGCACCAGTTTCCAAGGTGTGCATGCTCTGAGGACTCCCTGTCTTCACCCTGCACCAGAAGAATCGAAGGAGTCTCCCGTGGAGTGATAGTCACTTCCCTGCTCCTGCATGCACCTTCGAAGACAACCGGTTCTCTGGGACACCTCTCCTGATGACTAACGTGCTCCCTGGATCACAGGTGGTGAACCCATCTGACCCAGACTGTCCTCTAAGGTCTAGCTGTCCAAATTTGGAGGAGGTAAGAGCCTGCCTTCCTGGTTTGCGACAGTAACTCTGCACTGAGTCATATCTAGCTCCTTGGGCTTCTGTGCACTTCTTCTAAGAATCCTTTGTGCACAGTGTAGCCCAGGTCCCCAGCACTCCATCTTGCGGTGCACAACTCGCTGAGTTGTTCTCCGGTGGCGTGGGACCTTCTTTTGTTGTGCTGCTCCAGTCGCAATTTGCACCTTCTTTGTCCCCGTGTCCTGGGACTCCCGTGGATGCTGCCTGGTCATCTGTGGGCGCTCTCCAGTGTTGGATGCCCCCTCTGCCTCCTCAGTCCAAGTTGAGGCCCCCAGGTCCCTCCTGGATCCAGGCAGCGCCATTTTGACGTAAACCGCGACTTTGCTTGAACCAAGGATTGTTGGACGAATCCAGCCACGCAAACAGCCTGCATTCAACTTCTTGATGTGGGACATCTCCTGCACCACGCAGGAACCCGTGGCCATCTTCTTTTGTGCTCTTCTGCAGACTTCTTCTAATCAGAGAAGGCTCTTTTGCACCATCTTCTATGTTGGCAGGGGCTCCTGTTTTTCCTGGAAACTTCTACGACTTCTGGACTTGGTTTTCTCTCTTCACAGGTCTTCAGGTCCAGGAATCCACCATTTGTTGCTTGCAGTCTTGCTTGGTTCTTGCAGTAACTCTAATCACGACTTGTAGTATGTCCTGAGGAAACTTGCAGTACTTTACTCCTACTTTCCTGGTCTCCGGGGTGGGGTATTTTACTTACCTTTGGTGTTTTCCTACACCCCCATCACCCCTCTACACACTACGCTTGCCTAGGGGGGAATTTGTGATTCACAGTCCACTTTCTTAGTAAATGGTTTGTGTTGCCCCTTGGCCTATTGCATTCTATTGTATAACTATTTACTTACCTGATTTTGGTCTTTAGTGTACATATTGTGTATAATACTTACCTCCAGAAGGAGTATTTCCTCTTAGATATTTTTGGCCTTGTGACACTAAAATAAAGTACCTTTATTTTTGGTAACACTAAGCTCTGAGGACTCCCTGTCTTCACCCTGCAATAGAAGGGCCAAAGAAATCTCCAGTGGAGTGACAGAGTTACTCCCCTGCTCAAGCAGGAATCTTCTACATCAACGACCAGTTCTCTGGAACTCCTCTCCTGACAACGAGTGTGCTCCCTGGAACACAGGTGGTGGACCCGTTCGACACTGACTGTCCTAAGGTCCAGCTGTCCAAATTTGGCGGAGGTAAGAGCTTGCCTTCACGGTTTGCGACAGTACCCCTGTGCACACCGTCATCTCTAGCTCCTGAGGCCTCTGTGCACTATTAACAACAATCCTGTGTGCGCAGCGTGGCCCAGGTCCCCAGCACTCTATCTTGTGACGCTCAACTCGCTGAGTTGTTCTCCAGCACCATGGGACCTTCTTTTGTGGTGCTGCAGCAACCACAATTTGCACCTTCTTTGTCCTTGTGTCCTGGGACTCCTGTGGCTACTGCCTGGTCATCTGTGGGTTTCCTCCAGTGTTGGGTGCCCCATCTGCCTCCTCAGTCCGAATTGAGGCCCCCCAGGTTCCTCCTGGATCCAGGCAGCACCATTTTGACGCAAACCGTGACCTTGCTTCAACCAAGGCTTTTTGGACTAATCCAGCACTGCAACTCGCCCGCATCCAAGATCTCGACGTGGGAAATCCATTGCATCACCAAGGAACCCGCAGCCATCTTCTTTGGTGCTCTTCCGCAGACTTCTTCCAACCGGAGAATTCTCTTTTGCACCATCTTCTAGGTTGGCAGGGTCTCCTGTCCTTCCTGGAATCTTCTGAGATTTCTGGACTTGGTCTCCTCTCTTCACAGGTCTTCAGGTCCAGGAACCACCTTGTGTTGCTTGCAGTCTTGTTTGGTTCTTGCAATAACTCTAATCACGACTTGGAGTGTGTCCTAAGGAAACTTGCAGCACTTTACTCCTACTTTCATGGGCCTGGGGGGGGGGCTTGAGGGGGGGAGATAGGGGTGTGTATCTTACTTACCGTTGGTTCTTTCCCAGCAATCCTCTACACACTACACTTGCCTAGGCGGGAATTTGTGATTCACATTCCACTTCCTTAGTATATGTCTTGTGTTGGCCCTAGGCCTATTTCTTCCTGTTGCATTCTATGGTATCTTCTACTGTTGGCACTATTCTGTGACTGTTTACTTACCTGATTTTGGTCTCTAGTGTATATATTGTGTATAATACCTCCAGAAGGAGTATTGCCTCTAAGGTATTTTTGCCCTTGTGTCACTAAAATAAAGTACCTTTATTTTGGTAACACTGAGTATTGTCTTTTATTGTGTAGAAGTACTGTCTAACTATAGTGGTATTGCAGGAGCTTTGCATGTCTCCTAGTTTAGCCTAAGCTGCTCTGCTACCTCTAGTCAGCCTAAGCTGCTAGAACACTGCCTACATTACACTAATAAGGGATAACTGGACCTGGTATAAGGTGTACGTACCTAGGGTACCCACTACAAACCAAGCCAGCCTCCTACAAGGTTGGAATATTTAGACAGTCAATCGGAAGGTGGAGTTGCTGCAAAAGCTTGGAGCACGATGGAGATGAAGGTGCTCCAGATTCTGGTACAGGTTGCAGTTGACAAGGTATCGTACAAATGCAGTGAGACCATGTCTTTGGCAGTGGGAAAGAGTCTGTGTTGAAGTGGTAGAAAAAATTATGTTGGCGTCTTCCCTGCGGTGTGCCACTGACCCAAGCCCCATGACTTCCGTCAATTTACTTTTGATGGCGCCTAAACGATAAAGCAGTGGGAAGCGGAAGGCTGTCAAGATGGTTTTAAATCTGTCCCACACCTGATTAGAAAGGTCATTGGCATCCTTATTCATCAAACAAGTTTTGGGGCAGGAGGGTTGGGGGGGGGAGGGTCAAAGGGTTGTAACACTGATTGGTCCACCACAATATCATCCATTCTTGACATTTTTGGAATTTTGCAGAGAGTTATCTGGCCCAGGAGACCGGGTAGGTCCTGTTACCAGAGGGCAATTTGGGGGTTTGAACTACTAGGGAAAAATATGAACTACTACTTTGAGCCCCTTCAGGAGGGCGAGCAAATCACTGAGGCCGATAGATGGGGACTGTTCATTGCTGTCAACAGCAAGGGATAGCCTCCTCTCCACAAGCTGTATTTCTTTGTGTATAACTCCCACAGCCTGCTCAAGAAAGCCATCCAGGGTAGAGTTTTTAGTATTGTTCTAGTTGGTTGTCTCCAGCTTGTGCTGGCTCACGTAGTTAACCACGCACTCTTGCAATAGTCAAAACCAGGCATATATTATCACAAACAAGCTGCCACCTCACTAGCTGCAGTGGCACTAAGAAGCAGGGATTCATAAAAAAATAAGTTCCCAGTACAACCAAACCAGATCTAAGTTGAGCATAATGGCTGAAAAAAAGGCAGGAAACCAAGTCTGGCCTCTTCTGGTCCATGACAGGCCTGCCCTTGGCCTGTGCGTGTGCCAAGCAGCGGGACTGCTGATGGAACTATATAGGGCTGGTGAAAGTGGCTCCACCTTAAACACTCGCTCCACCTATGGCAGTGCTTGGAATCCTAGGACTGGTAGTTTCTGAAGCTGGTGTCCGGTCTCTGTCCCGACAGGCTCCCACAGATCTGTACTGGTGGGCACTTGTGCAAAACCAGGATCTTACCTACGGTAAAAAGACTGGTGGTAAGGCTGCTCACAGGGACCTGAATTTTTTACTATGGCATCCTACCCCAGAAAGTTTGGTGGTTCAGACATCGGCCAACCGCCTCAATCCTAACTCATTCCCTACCACTCCACCTGACCGGCAAGCCAAGAGGATGGAAAATTTTGTGAAAACTTGTATTTTCCAGTGCCAGTGTTGCCTTGTGATCCATCTGTGTCTCCTGAGACAGTACTTGCACACCTTTTGGGACAAAATGGCAAACATCTTGCTAAGTGTCCTGGAGGATGGTAGACAAATCCTCCAGCATTTGATCCTCAATGGCTAAGATATGAAATACACCATCCTTTCTGGACTGGACACAACTGACTGCTTGGGTAGGGCATTTGGGACCAACATGGTGCTTATACACCATGCCTAGCTACGCTCGATGCGCTTTTAATCTGACATCCAGCAATCTCTTTTGGACATGCCATTTGATTAATTTAATTTTTTAGGAGCAAAGGCTGACTCTGCCCTTTAAGTTCAAGGAGAGCAAGGACACCACTCTGTTAATTGGCCTAATTCGGCTTGTTAGGCACATCCTCCAACAGCAGGACCCCCTTTGAGGATTTAGTAGGGGATATATGAAGAAGCAGTACCAGTACCTGCCTCAGTATTAGCAGGCCTCCCAATCTTTTAGAGAGAGTGGCCCGTGAGCCGGCTGGCAGCATTCCAGCCACCCGAGGCTGCACACTACCCAGAACCAAACCCCTCCCCACCCACAGCTGTCCCAAAACATGATCTCCCAATAGTAGGTTGAGTCATCGGTCATCTCCTTGGCTTGCAGAGCATCAGGTTGGACCCTTGGGTACTCCAGATCGTTCATACTCTCTACCTTTCCTGTCTTAACCCCTGGATTTCCCATCCACACCTCAGCGCCTCCAGGAGAACTTCTTGTCAATACTTTGCCTAAGTTTAGGGTGTCTTGGCCAAGAGAGCAGTAGACTGTGCAGCCACAAGTGATCGGGACTGGTTGCTGTTTCTATTATTTTCTTGTGAGAAAGAAGGACAGAGTTGTTTGCCCCATTTTAGATCTTTGACCTCTAAACTTTTTCCTGCAGATGGACAAATTAAGGATGCACACCTTAGCCCAACTTCTGTCTGCCCTGGATCTAGAAGACTCTATGGTAGTGCCAGACTTTCCAGGCGCATATTTTCATATGCCTGCCCTGCAATCTCACAGAATCTGCGGTTTCGGATAGACCAAGAGCATTTTCAGTTGTCTCTGCTCACTTGTGGCTCCTCCAGCTCTTCTCTGTATTCACAAAGTTGATGATGGTCATAGCCCATCTGTGGAGGTTGGGAATACCAGCCTTACCATACCTTGATGACTTGCTACTGATGTCGGGCTGTCTTCAAATATTCTTTGGCCGCATTCAGATGAAGGCAGACTACTGACCTCATTGACATTTTTCCATTAATTTGCTAAAGGCACATCTGACTCCCTCACAGCAGCTCCCCTTCATTAGAGTCATTCTAAATACTGTGCTTTTCTAAGCCATCACTCCACCTCAACGAGTCAACAACATTCAGGCCATAATTTTGATGATTCAACCCTTGACCTGGGTCTCAGTGAGTAGCTTCAAGGTTTCTCTGCCTCTTGGCCTCCTGTTATCCTGCTTGAGCACCACTCCAGGTGGCACATGCTGGCTTTGCAGTGGGATCTGAAGTTTAATGGGGCTCAGCACTATGGAAACCTATTTGACTCCTTCCAGGTGCAGGAGACTTCGAAAGACCTGCAGTGGCAGCTGTTAACTTGTGATGTGACCAGCAGTTGGCTTCTCTCCCTACCCCACCCAGAGCTGACGGTTGTGATGGATGTATTGTTGCTGGGTTTGGGAGGTCTTCTGGAAGAGATGTAGATCAGAGGACTCTGGTCATCATCGGATGCTTATCTCCACATCGACTTGTTGGAGTTGTGAGCAATTCACTTGGCACTGAAGGTGTTCCTCCTTGATGATCAGGAAGAACGGGTGCGGATTTTCATGTGCAACACGACCGCCATGTCATATTGCAACAAACAGGCAGTGTGGGATTGTGGGTTCAATGCCAGGTAGCCTTGTGTCTCTGTAAGTGGCTGAACTTTCAGGGCATCTTCTCAATTACCGACCACCTGGCTGGATATTTAAATGCCAAGGAGCACAAACTCAGCCGACATTGCCTAGTGGCTCATGAATGACAGTTGCGTTCAGAGCTGGTGCAGGACATCTTTCAGCAATTGACAGAACCCTGGCTCAATCTATTTGGCATCACAGAACATGCAGTGTGAAAACACCTGTGTATTGGAGTTCCCAAGGCAGCGCTCCCTCTGAGACACCTTCCACTAGCATTGATAGTCAGGACTCCTGTATGCCTTTCTGCCCCTCCATCTCCTTCCCAGAGTACTGCAGAAGATCTCCGGTCACAGGTGTGTAAGTGTCTAGCTTCTAGCATGTCCTGCTGCAAATCCCTAAGGATGCGTGTGTGTTCAGCTGTCCAGTGTCTGATAGAAAAATCTGGACGTATTAAGTCTTATAGTGGCTTGATACTTTGTGCATAGTCTGGAATGTATGTTCTGCCAAAATTAAAGAAACCAAGTAAAGAGTGTAGTTTCCTTAGTGTATTTGGTGGGTGCAGTTGTGCACATTTCTCTAGGAAGTGCGGGCCAGGTTCTTTCTTATTTTTGATAGCTCATATCCGAGGAACAATACACTGAGAAAGGTGATCTTGCTCTTCTTAAAGTTGAATTTATAACCAACTCCTGTAAACCCCCAACATTGATCGACCCTAACATGATGAACGTTCAGTTCGTCGTCAGTGAGATAAATGTCGTCCACATAGGATAACACCTCCGGATCAATATCATGTAATAATGACGTTACCCGGACTGAGACCAGCCCTTGACTATTCCTATAGCCCGGGGGTAAACGGCGAAGCGTTTTTGTGAGCCAAATGAGAATGCACTCCGGTCCTGACTTTCTTCCGCTAAATTCTAGCAGAAGAACCCGTTGGAAATATCCAATGTTGTTTTATATTTTTTGCGCACTATGTTGTTTATCAGTGCTATGCTATGTGAATTTTGTATCTCATATGTATGTGTGTGACTGTTTAAGTGTCTGTAATCTAAGACAAATCTATAGGAATGGTCTGGCTTCGCAACCGGGAATAATGGATTATTCATTGCAGAGGTGCAGGGCTCTATTACCCCCCTGATATTCTAGCTGAGTGAGGATCACCCTCAATGGAGCTTTAGCCTCTTGTTCGACTGGAAATTGTCTGAGGCTGGGGTGTAGAACTCATAGGTATTATATGACACGGAGAGTCCCTACCCCAGCTTACATGATTGCGGTATAATGCAGGTGCCTGCGCTAGAGCTCAACTGACAGCGTAGGCTTCCTTTTTCGCCTCTGGAACAAGATTAGAGAAAGAAGGCAAAATTACATTTTCCCCATGTGGGAGCTTGCAGACGTGTTCGGGCTGCCAATCTCTTTCGGCCAATAGGATGTCACAATTAAGTTCGTCCCAAAACATCACCCCAATGGTGCATTCCACATCTCCCCCAATTTGGATCTTTAGATCATAAAGTCTATCTGTTGGGAGTACGCACCTGTCCGCCGTTTCAACTGCAACAAAATTGCTAGTTGCTGTGGCATCCAGATGATCTTTCAGACTCTGGCGACATATCGTGACCTCTGCTGCACTGTCTAGCAGTGTCACTGCCCACGTCTTGTTCTTCAACAATGTTCTCAAGTGTACTAGCATTTTTAATTGACAGTGCTGCCACCTTTTTTCTTTTTAAACTGTGGCTTTGTTGCAAAGTCTTCTCTTCTTTTTTTGACTGTAGATTGCTGTGAGTCTTTCTTTTGTTTCAGGTATTCAGGACGGGCCCCTCTCTCGCTATGCCTATCTGCAGCATCCTGAAAAGAACGAAAGGGACGTGAATCAGTATATCTATGAGGAGTTCTGATATTCTCTCTATTTCTGAGAGTATATCTCCTCTTGGAGTTCTCCGGATGCGGAGGATCTGCTCTCTGCTTCTGTCTGTCTTTAAATTGTTTTGGCTTCTCCCAGCGCTTTTTCGAACCCTCTTGTGTCTGTTTTGTACCTTCCTTAGTGGTGGTACTCTGTACTTCCAATTTCTTTGGCTTGGCTCCCAGACTATCCCGTCCTATACTAGTATAGGTATCGGAAATAATTTTTGGAAGCTGTCTTTCTTGATCCAAAGGTGGAGTTTCTCGGCGACGCTGGCATATAGCCAGTGCTACCGCTTCCCCTATAATGTTACTAAGTATTATTGAAGATACTGCGTCAAAATTATGCATTAATTTCATCCCCAAATCTAGGGCAGGTGCTTCCCCATGCTCATTCTGTATTGGTTTTAACACTTCCGGTAAATTGGCAAGTGTTGGTGTACCATGTGTGGTAGTATATATTGCAGCGAAGACTGTACCCCATGTGGCACAGTCATCCACTGAGGGAACCATCCCAAAGGGCAAGTACATTGGTAGAATTCTATGATTCTCTTGTGGTCCCGTGTGTGAATACACCGCTTCCAGCTGATTTGTTTTCTGGACTATCCAATAAGGTATTTTCTCCTGTTCTGTGGGTACTTTACCCATAATAGTATGTACTGTTTGTGGATTAATCCCAGAAGCCAATTGGTATCCAGCAGGTGCTGGTGGTGCTGGTGGTGCTGGTGTTGGGTTCAAAATCCACATTATGAACTGAACAAGCCGTCTATATAATGTTACTATTTCATTGTATAAGTTTCGCAGATCTGCTGCTTGTAAATTTTGTATACCCGGGTGAGGTGTGAATGTGGCAAACATAGGCCACGTGGGTCCGTCATTACATAGGGGACCTAATCTCATGCATTGTATTACATGTGGTAGGACACCTTCAAACCAGTTCTGATTCTCCTGATATGTGAGCGGTATTTCATGATACTGGTGTGCTTGGTACCGTTGAGGTACATTAGCAATTCTTTATGTGTGAAATGTGACTGACCTGCGGTCTTCCTCAGGAAAGGTGACCCAGAAGTAGAATATTTCTGTTTGGTAAGCCTCATTAGCTGAAAGTGATATCCTCGCCCTCTTCTTTTAAGCTGTGCGCTACTAGATGTAATGTTAATGCTTGTCTAGCATTCTCAGGAATGTCTATGTCCATATTTGAAAAAGAAAAATGGATGAACAGATGGAACACCAAGTAGGGAGTATATTCCTTTTTATGAGTTCGAGTTCGAACAACCTACAGCCTAATTAGGTGTTCCCTGTTCAGCAGAGGAGGATTTTCCCAAAGACCACGGATGTCTCCGTATAATGGTACTTAGGGTAACTGTTGTCTGTGAAACAATGATTGTCGGGGTACCTGTAAATTAGTGCCTAAACACCATCGTTAGTGGCGCCATGTCATAGTTTGGACTCTTGCTCCAGGCAAGACTGCTGGTTCGAGGATGACAGTACTTATGTTTGTAGGTGACTATGCCTATCCTACACCAAGTTGCAACTGTAGTCCAAACCCTTCCGGCTCACTAGCAGTACCTCACCAAAAACCCTAACAGTTGAAGGTGATTTGTGGCAGCCGTTACGCATGGACTCAGAACTATGACATCTCATGGAATGTCGTGGTTAATCAGAGATTACCCCTTTCTCACAGATATATCATGTCTCAACCAAACACAGGCAATAACGAGGATGTGGTAATGTTTCAATAGTTTTTATTTAATACAATATGGTACATTGCATGGACTGAAATAGAATTGTAAAGACAAGAGTTATGATTATGAAGATCCCCACCATCTTGCATTAGCATGGAAAGACATAAAGTGTATAATAAGTCCTAGTACCCTATCATGGTAGGCCTAACCTTCTACCTAGAGGAGAGCTGGGCATGTTAAATCTAATCTACCAATGCCATTTCCCTGGAAGGAGCCCCCAACCCTTGTTACCTTGGAATGAGGTCTCGAGCTCAGACTTCAGAGGAACCTGAAGTCCGGGTCAGCATCAAGGCGACGTGCAGCATCGATAGCAGCGATGGTATCTGGTCGGAATCCCTCTGTTTATCTGTCTAAAGTGTGATGTATTTATACAGATCTACTTGGACCCCTGACGTAGGATGTTCCAAAACAATAGATAACACAGCATGCTTGGGACGGACGGTAATTTCTAATTTGTGCAACTACAGTTTGTCTTTGTCGCATGAGTTGACGCCTTAGCGCGGTGACACTGATAACGTAAATCTAAACAAAAATGGCCTAACTATAAACAAGGCAGCCATCTTAGAAGAATTAATTAAATAAATGGTCTAAGACAGAGTAAGCTAAGTAGGTTAAAAGTCACTAGGTGACGGGGGCACGAGTCTGCAAGCCAAAGGCTAAGCTAACTCCTGTTATTCTATTAAAACAAACTAGGATTCACTACAGTTTTGTTTGAAGAAGTTAGTGGTTAATATATCAAGCACAATAACAAAATGGGTTGCAGGATTGCAAGAATAGGATTTGCAGATAGAGTATGTACCCTGGAAGAGTAATGTTGCAGCATTGCTTATCTAGGATGGTCAACCTGGACATGGGTGAGTGTGAGGGGTATAGTAGGGAAAACTATGAGTGTGGTGAGTGTTCTCCACTCTTCTTCAATCATTCCCACAGAGAGAGTGACAAGGTGATATAATGTGTGCTGGAGAAGTTGGAGAAAGGATGGGGAGAAAGAAAAAAAAAGTAGAAATGGAAGTTGTGCTTTATTGGAATGTCAGGGAGAAATTGTCTAAAAATGATGGAATCCTATTTAGAGGCACTGGGTTGGTCCCACCGGAATCAGTGAGGAGAAAGCTCCTAAAAATGGCACACAAGGCTCATCAAGAAATTTCCAGAACAAAGGAACGTTTGAGAGCAGAATATTGGTGGCCATCTATGGATAGAGTTGAGAGGGTAGTGAGAGGATGTGTGGAGTGCTCTCTTAGTGATAAATGTAAAACCAGGGAGCAACCAATGATTGTAAGGAATTTGCTCAGAAGAGTGTGGGAAGAAATTACAGTAGACATTTGAGATCCTCTTGACATCAAAGAACAAAGGAAGTTCATTATAGTTATGGTGGACCTTTCTTCAAGGTGGCCAGAATTAATGGTAGTGAACAACATCACGTCACTTAAGGTGATTTAATATTTGTCACAAATATTAATCAGGGAAGGATTACCTGAATCCTTAATAACAGACAATTTGTTTAGAGAGAGATGAAGCAATATTTGAACAGGAGAGGGATCAAACCCCAAAAAAATCCACTTTATATCACCCAGAAACTAATGGAACTGTAGAAAGGATGATTCACACCATTGAAGAAGGTATTCAGCTGGCTAAGAGTTCTGGGAAGCAGTAGATAAGGGAGGTGTATAAATGGTTAGAAGCATACAGAATTACGCCACATGGCACTACGGGGGAAACTCCCTTTGAGTTATTTAGAAGGAGAGAAGCAATTTCTGGATCAAGCAATATGGTGGATTAAAAGAGAGAAGGTAAAGACATGCAGAAGGAGAAAGAAATGACCAAGGTGATGGAGAGGAAAATACATACTGATAAAAGAAAGGCTGCTAAAAATGTGAGTTAAAGTAGGAGACTTAGTAAGGGTAATAGACCCTGTTAAGCATGAGTTGTTTTCAAAGTTTAGTTGCTCTTTAAGAGTGCTGAAACTGTTCAATAATGCAGTAAAACTTGAAGATGGACGCATTTGGAACCTTAACAGAGTGATAAAGGTTGTTCAAAACAAGGTTGAAATGGTAAAGAAGGAAACCAACGAGAAGCAAAAGACAGAGTGAAGAAAGGAGTATAGTGCGACATGACAGTGTTAAACACAAGTTATAACCTAAAAAATGTGACTACATTATGAAATTGTAATGTATAATGAATACTAAAATACGTGCAAATTTATAGTTTTCTGTATGTAAATTTCAGTAAGATGTTTTAGATGTTAGTTTTGTTATAAAGAATGTTTTTTTTTGTTTTGTTATTAAGGGAAGGTGATGTGTGGTGTCTTGGGTTGGTAGGAGAGTGTGTGGCATGTCTGATGTGGAGAGTTCTGAATGTGTTTATGGTTGGACTCTATAATGTTGAGATGGCCGGTGGCGTTGGGACACTGCTGGAGTCAGATGGAAGCGGTGGATGAAGCATGTATATTAGAATAAACTGAGCAATTTAGGAGCTCCGGACTTTCGTCTTTTTACTTGATACTATATTACTCTTCCCCATCTCTGTCCTTATGACCTACCACCTGCCCTCTGATTTCCAGTCTTCGGGCTTGACTTGAAGAATTCAAGAGAAAGGCATCCAGACTCCTTTTATGGCACCTAGATAATATTGGTGGGGCTTACATTCTCACCTTTCAACTGGAGTTTCTATTCTTACATTTGGGACTCTCCTCATATGCTAGGATGGTAACAAGGAGGAGTAGGACTATAAGTAATGACGACTACTGGTAAGTAATCTGGCAATAAGGCTTACCTATTGTCGATTGCCTCTGTATGCTTTGGAACTGTTCCACTCCCATTTCAGAATGGTCTAAATAGTGCTGGTGCTATAAATTTAAAATGTTTACTTCTAAGCAACTACTCCCTCACCCGTGCTTGAAGACAGCATTTGAGATTTTCATTTATGCAAAATACAGTATTTTAATGGACACTGGTTTGCAGTACAACCGGAATCGCAACAACTGGATCGCTGTGATATGGAAGAATTGAAAAATGCATTTAGAGAATTGGTTTTTACATCTGATAACAAAAAATGCATTTTAAATTGCATGAGTAGTTCTAAAGAATGTCACTTGGAAGACAATCCCTAACAGATCAATCCAGTTGTTAAACTTACCGTGAGCCTGTTCCATTAATTTATACTTAACCTGCCCGAGCTTCAACCATAACATTTACCCTACCACCACCACCAACCCTAACGTTAAACATAGGACTTGCCATAATGCTCACCGCGAACAACAGTCATTACCGTAATTCAGATTCTTAACGTTAAATTTAACCTTTCCTTAACCTTAAACTAAAACATTACCCCGAGCAACTCAGTTACCCTTTCCCTCCCCAAAAGTGACCCTGACTCACACCTTGATGCTAACTCTAAGACTAATTCTGCCACTAATCAAAACCTCGATCCTGTATCAAGATCCTCGACCCCAAGTCTATCCCTAACCCAAACCGCGTTTCCGACTCTCCCACTGCCTTTTAACAAAACACTGACGCCAAACCTAGAACGCTGAAATCATAAATAACAAAAAATTGCAGCGTTCATTAGGTTTTCTTAAATGCTAAGCGCAATAAAAAAAAGTTTTTCTTGTCCTTTATAATCCTCATGAGTTTCTATGCAACTGTTGCTTCTATTTCACATAATGCGTCGTTTTGTTGCCCGTCTACATACCACTATGAAAACTATTCCTTGACTACATGACTGGAGTGAACGGTGTGCAACTACCAAATCTGGCACTAACTCATCTTTTCCCCTGGCTGTACCCACGGTGCAAATTGTGTATTTTGGAGTTTTGTGCTTTTCAGTCTTTTAGTTAGCTCAAATCTGTGACGAATCAGCAGGACAGGTAACACAAAGGCACGGTCAGCAAACCTCGAAATGGGCAATTACATTCACTATTCGCAGTTTATTCACATTTTCGACTTTCATTAAACAGAATGGTTCACACAATGTGCAGTTGGTAAATGCTGACAATTTACAGCCCTCTTCGAATGGGGACCTCGGTCTGCGCATTTTAAAAACGTAATCACTTTCTTTAGCAAAATATTTATTTAATTAGACAGCAGCAAAGGACATTGAAATTGTCTTAATCATTGACCATTAGAATAAGTGCTGATATTTCCTAACTAGCCTTATTAACATACTCATTTGCCTAGTGCAAATACATCGACATCTATAATTGGATTTTATGCGGGTTGGTTGACCGACGTGCCTGCACTTTGCAGTTACATAGTCTAGATGGCGTGGTAGGAACACCATTCATAGGTAACAAATATACCATTTCGAAGCCTTGGACGGGGGCCTTCGCCCTGCAAATTTCTAAGTATAATATAACCTCCGAAAAAAAGCCTGGGATTCAGTACACTGTGGTGGGAGAAGGATGCCCCTTTTATTGTTCTGATGAATCACAGCAGTGCTGTCACCTCTCATTGAGAAGAGGCCTTACCAGCAGGTTCATTAGAGCAGGGTCAGTAGATCCGTGTTTTCATTCAAAGTTTACACCGTTTTCCTGACTTACTTACTAATTTATTCTGTTAATAAAAATGATGTATGATTTCCTTTTTTAGCTGAATGAAGCTACTTTTCACACTAGAAGCGATGGTTAAAACTATGCTAAATATATAATGTATAATGGACCGTATTTTTTGTTTCATTTAGCAAGGAAGCATGACCATCAGCAGCAGAACCAGCCGGAGAGTGTGCAAGTGACCGTCGAGTGAAAAGCTCAGAGTAGTAGATTGGAATCCTCTCATCCAGATGCATCCCGGACATGGAAGTACAGACACAGATTCTCGTGGGAATAACGAACCCCCTTAGCTGTTTGGTTTGACTTTTGGTGCGTTTGTAGGAGTGCAACGTAGTCTGCCTCCTGTCCAAAGGCCTTCAGCTGCTGAGCCCCCCTATAGCAAACCCCACTTGACTTCAGAACAAACTTCACTACTGTATGTCTCTTCCTTGTGCTGTCAAAAAGTGCTGATAACCAATAAACAATCCACAACAGTGCATGGGACTTGATTCAAAAAATTCTTAACTTTGATGTCCAGGCAACTGTGGTGTGCCTGAGCAAGGATGTCCTTATCTCTACAAATAAAGCTGGTATGTTTCTAACTGTCAGGCCAGATGGGACCAACCCCCCGCCCCCCGGGTATTCTAGCATGAACTGTGCATGCGACTCTGTTCTTTCAGCTTTCTTCTTGGGTTTACCATTTCCACTGTCGACATTAGTTAGCACTACAAGTTTATCCGTGACAAACAAATTGCCAGTTAGGTGGCTAAACTCTTCATCTGTAAAAACAAACATTTTCGAGTCTTCCATCCTTTCGCACAATGTAGAAATAGTTGAAAAATATTGGATGTATATAAATGTACATCACATACATATGAAAGAATAAAACAACCCAATTTATTTAATATAAGATTTTGTCTTGAGGGTCAGTGATTGTGTAGAACACAAGCTATTTATCAATGGTGGCCGATGCCCGCACCACCTCCTTGGTGCGGGTCACGACCAGTGGGCGACACCAGGGAGGGGGTTAATAAATCCTCAGGTGCGTCGCACCCGAGGATTTATTTTGTGTTTTTAATTTTTTTCCTAACCCAAGGAGACACGGAAGCTTCCGTGTCTCCCCACCCGCCCCTTTGTGACGTCAGCGAGAGTCTCCCCTTTCTTACGAGGCCTTCTGAAAGTGTTTCCTGGCCAGGAAACGCCACTAGATGCCAGGGATTTCACTTGGGGGGGGGGGTGTCGGCCCCCTCGGAAACACCCCCCCTCTCCCCCCCCGGGGGCATATATATATATATATATTTTTTTTTTTTAAACAGTAGGTGCCCCCTGGGGGGGCGTGATCCCGCCGCCCCTGCCCAACCCCCCCCCCCCCCCCTCACCCCCAACGGGGAATCTTTTTTTTTTTGTTTGTTTTGTTTTTTTAAATAAAAAAAAAATGGACACGGGGTCGCCCGTGGGCAGGGCGACCCCCTGTAGGGGCAATAATTTTTTTAGATGTTGTAGGGTTTCCGTGGGGGCCATTTTGGCCCCCAAGGAAACCATACAACAAAAAAAAAAAAATAGATCTCTCTCTATATATATATATATATATATGTAGATATATCTATGTACATGGATATATCTATAGATATATCTATGTAGATAGAGAGATAGAGCTAGATCTATATATATATCTATCAATCAATCAAAGAGATTTATAAAACGCGCTACTCACCCGTGAGGGTCTCAAGGCGCTGGGGGGAAGGGGGGGGAGGGGCTGGGAGGATCACTGTTTGAAAAGCCAGGTTTTGAGGCCCTTCCTGAAAAGAAGTAGGTTTTGGGTCTTGCGAAGGTGGGTTGGGAGGGCGTTCCAGGTTTTGGGTGCAAGGTAGGAGAAGGATCTGCCCCCGTTGGTGGTGTGTTTGATGCGGGGGACAGAGGCGAGAGAGAGGTCAGTTGAGCAGAGGTTTCGTGTGGAAGGTGAATCGCGTTGAGGTATGCAGGGCCTGTGTTGTGGAGTGATTTGTGTGCGAGGATGAGGATCTTGAAGGTGATCCTTTTGTCAATAGGGAGCCAGTGGAGGGATTTGAGGTGTGGAGAGATGTGTTTGTGTCGGGGGAGGTCGAGGATGAGTCGTGCTGCTGAGTTCTGGATGCGCTGTAGTTTGCGCTTGAGTTTTAGAGTGGTGCCGGCGTAGAGGGCATTTCCGTAATCAAGTCTGCTGCTGATGAGTGCATGAGTGACAGTTTTTCTGGTCTCTGTGGGGATCCATTTGAATGTTTTTTTCAGTATACGGATTGTGTTGAAGCATGAGGAGGTGAGAGCGTTGATTTGTTGGGTCATCGAGAGGGAGGAGTCTAGGATGATGCCGAGGTTACGTGCGTGGTTGGAGGGGGTGGGTACAGGGCCTAGCGTGGTGGGCCACCATGAGGGTCCCAGGTGTTTTTTGTGTGGGCCAAAGAGGATTATTTCGGTTTTGCTTGAGTTGAGTTTCAGGTGGTTGGCTGTCATATATATATATATATATATATATATATATATATATATATATATATATATCACTTTTGTCAATATGTGTGTGGTTTCCCTGGGGGTAAAGAGGGTCAGACATGTCTAGTGGCAGTTTTAGTGCCATAAAGAAGCGCAGAAGGTTTATATGCCTACTGCAAAGAGCAAATCTGTATTTTATGTAAATAGCTGAGTACATTAGTAAAGTCAGCCATTACCTGCGCTATAATACCAATGAAATGTATGTGCGGGGCGGCTATGGAGAGATGAAGGGCACTTTTGCTGGGTGGTAATGAGGGAATCCGAGGAGGAGGGAGTGGGAGCACCAATGATTGTTGGACTGGGCGCAGGAGGTGCTAAAGACTGTGACAAATGGTATGTGACAAGGTGTTTGAGTGTCTTGAAAGAACGTGCTGATTGAGGGAAGAAGCGCAGGTAAGGTGGCCTCTACTGTTGCACGTATCTCACACACACCATCGATTTTGTGACTGTCTACGTAGGCTAGTGTTTTAGAGCAACAGTTTAGCCAATAGCAGAGATGGCATCTTGATGGATGACTGCTGCCGGCACTCGGGTTATAGAGGACAGCTCTGACATAGGATCGGAGACTGAGACATCAGATACTGAGACCGCATCTGAGGGATAGGACAGTGGCGCAGACTCTAGGAGTGATTTTTCAGTCGGAGGAGTCCCATTCGATAACTCCTCTTCCAGTACATTATGAGGGAGGTGATGGGGACAGTCCTGCTGTCCCTTCGCAAGCTGTTTGTGCAACTGGGTAATAGTGGGTTAGCCCAACCCAGAGAGCAGGTGAATGCGGCGGCAAGCAGAGAGAGAGAGAGTGCTCTCTTGGGAGCTTCCCAATTTAGTTCAGCCCCAAATTCCACCACCCAAATCGTATTGTGGAGACATCAAAATTATCTATGGCAAAACAAAAGGGTTTTGTAAGGCAGGCACCTGTGTTTTTGGTCCTGGGTTCGGCGGCCATTTAGAGAAACACACTAAACCCAAACATTTCTGGAAACTAGACATAAGGGGAGTCCACAGAGGTGTGACTTGTGTGGATTCCCCAAAGTTTTCTTACCCAGAATACCCTGCAAAGCTGAAATGTTGAATAAAAACTCTATTTTTCTTGCATTTCTGTCACACAAACTACAGGAATATGCTGGGATCCACAAAATTCCTACCACCCAGTGACTCCTCACCTGTCCTGATAAAAACACTACCCCACTTGAGTGCCTACACCTAGTGCCTGCGTCAGGAATGGATCACCCCAGGGTCAACAACTGCCTCATGTTAGGACCAACATTGACCGTTGTGTGATCTATTCCTGTCGCGGACACCAGTCCTACCCACACAAGTGAGGTATCATTTTTATCGGGAGACTTGGGGGAACGCTGGGTGGAAGGAAATTTGTGGCTCCTCTCGGATTCCAGAACTTTCTGTCACCGAAATGTGAGGAAAACGTGTTATTTTAGCCACATTTTGAGGTTTGCAAAGGATTCTGGGTAACAGAACCTGGCCAGAGCCCCACAAGTCACCTCATCTTGGATTCCCCTGGGTTTCTAGTTTTCAAAAATGCGCTGGTTTGCTAGGTTTCCCCAGGTGCCGGCTGAGCTAGAGGCCAAAATCTACAGGTAGGCACTTTGCAAAAAACAGCTCTGTATTCTGTCAAAAAATGTGATATGTCCACGTTGTGTTTTGGGGCATTTCCTGTCGCGGGCGCTAGGCCTACCCACACAAGTGAGGTATAATTTTTATCGGGAGACGTGGGGGAACATAGAATAGCAAAACAAGTGTTATTGCTCCTTATCTTTCTCTACATTTTTTCCTTCCAAATATAAGAGAGTGTGTAAAAAAGACGTCTATTTGAGAAATGCCCTGCAATTCATATGCTAGTATGGGCACCCCGGAATTCAGAGATGTGCAAATAACCACTGCTCCTCAAAACCTTATTTTGAGCCCATTTTGGAAATGCAAAGGTTTTCTTGATACCTACTTTTCACTCTTCATATTTCAGCAAATGAATTGCTGTATACCCAGTATAGAATGAAAACCAACTGCAGGGTGCAGCTCATTTATTGGCTCTGGGTACCTAGGGTTCTTGATGAACCTACAAGCCCTTTATATCCCCGCAACCAGAAGAGTCCAGCAGACAAAACGGTATATTGCTTTCAGAAATCTGACATCGCAGGAAAAAGTTACAGAGTAAAACATAAAGAAAAATGGCTGTTGTTTTCAGCTCAATTTCAATATTTTTTTATTTCAGCTGTTATTTTCTGTAGGAAAACCTTGCAGGACCTACACAAATGACCCCTTGCTGAATTCAGAATTTTGTCTAGTTTTCAGAAATGTTTAGCTTTCCGGGATCCAGCATTGGTTTCACACCCATTCCTGTCACTAACTGGAAGGAGGCTGAAAGCACCAAAAATAGTAAAAATGGGGTATGTCCCAGTAAAATGCCATATTTGTGTTGAAAAATGTGGTTTTCTGATTCAAGTCTGCCCGTTCCTGAAAGGTGGGAAGATGGTGATTTCAGCACCAGAAACCCTTTGTTGATGGCATTTTCAGGGAAAAAACCACAAGCCTTCTTCGGCAGCCCTTTCTTCCCACTTTTTGGGAAACAACAAATTTTTCACTGTATTTTGGCTAATTTCTTGGTCTCCTCCAGGGGAAACCACAAACTCTGGGTACCAGTAGAATCCCTAGGATGTTGGAAAAAAGGACGCAAATTTGGCATGGATAGCTTATGTGCACAAAAAGTTATGAAGGCCTAAGTGCGAACTACCCCAAATAGCAAAAAAGGGCTCGGCACAGGGAGGGGGGGGGGGGGGGGGGGGGAATGGCCCAGCAGCTAAGAGGTTAAGTGTCCTTGTTTATTTGTTTATGTTTAGTGTCCGAGCAAGGAACCACGTATTGTGGTAGAAGCCAGTGTTACGCGACCAGCCATCTGTGAGATGGCTGACCTGCTCCTGCAGATAATACGTTTCCTAAGCAAAGCACAGCTAAGCCCAGCACAGGATGGCTGCAGATGTATGTGCTTCCTATTGGCTGATATTGTTGTAAGTTCTAAGTCATCTGTGTAGTTGCCACCTGCGGTTAAAAAATGATTTGATTTTTGAACTGATGTGATTTAGGCACTAATGTCTTCTGCTAACACTGATTGATGTATTTGAGCCAGACTGCTTACTTTAAAATTGTGGTGGAATATTTCAAAACAAATCATACAGCAACTATAGAAGTGGTGCTAGACCATGTCGTTTACTCTAGCAAATACTGCAGTCAGTGACCATGCAAAACGATGAAGATATTTTTATGTCTGAAAAAATGCATTATTGTAGCTTTTCTCTTTGTTTTCATGTTCTATCACTAAAACAATGCAGGAAACTGTCAAGAGCTTTGGGGAGGAAGAGGGAAGATGCAAGGTATAGACAACTTCAACCTAGATTTTGGTTTCAAACAGAATCAACTCATGAGGTGGACTTGCAATTGACTGATTGTGTTTGATAGATGGAGAAACATAATTGGGTTAATGTTTTCATTTCATTATTGCTTATTTAGAGGAACCCCTCATTAAACATACAAATGCAATAAAATACAAATGTAACAAAAATGTAAGTTACACATACTTAAATAACATTGGCTCTAAATACATAATATCTTTGCGTTCTTATGGTTGCCTAAGTCATTAATCATGTCCACTCAAACTATTGTCTAGCACAGTTCCACAATTCAGACAACCAATACATTATAAACCATTAGTATCCTACTAAAAACCCTAAGTGCAGTACGATGTTGCCTAATTCCAAGATTCTTACAAATTGGGACAATCCATTTCTTCCTGAGATGACAATAAGCAGTTCAAACAATAGCATGTGAACCCGTGATATGTTGCATTTATACAAACGGAGCACACACCAGATTTAAATTCACCAGGGAACAATTTGTGACAGAATCTAGGTAAATTCCAAAATTTCAAACAAAGATTATTATTATAGATATAGAAGATGTAATATGATCCAAGAAGGGCTCAAACTGTTCACCCTGAAAAGATCGATCTATGTGGTTTGATTGTCATACATTTAGTTTTGGTTGGATTGCGTTTCATACCTCTCTGATTGCAGAAAGTTAAGAACTTGTTATTCATAGTTTGTAGCTCCATGGGTAATTTGGAGATTAGGAGGGTGTCTGCAAACACCAAAGCGGGGATCTTCTGTCCATCGAGTATGAGGGAATTATCTGCCAGAAAGATAATCGATTACATCATTGATATAGAGGGTAAACCGGGTGGGGGAAAGCGCACATACCTGACACCCCTTTCTATGCTAATGCCATTTGTCCGCTCCCCTTTCTTTCCTAATCCAACTTGATCATAATTGTCTTAATATAACTGTTTGACTGATGGCAGCAGATTATCCAGAACACCCATACATTTTAGAATCTCCCACAGCATAAAGTTAGGCACCAGGTCAAAAGCTGCCCTCAAGCCCACAAAGGCCACATACAAATGTTCATGGTTTTTAAAAAAAAATTATTTATTGAAATTTCCCAAGATAAGAAACACAAAGAGCAAGACAGCCCAACATTATCATTACAAAATGCAGAGCTAGTCACATAAAATGCACAAATCCAGTGTCAGTGCTTCGATCCAACAGTAAAAATATTAACAAAGGTGAACATCATCACATGGAACATACAGCGATAACTAGCATAAGGCTGAATTCCAGCTCAAAGATGCTCACAGCCAGAGGGCTGAAACGACAAACGCCATTAACAGAACAAGAGGAAACAATGGGCAGAGAAAGGGAGCCAGGGGAAGGCACAGGCCCTAATGAGCGCAAAACAGTTATGGCGCGAGGAAAGAGGAACGAAGAACGGAGCCGCCAAGCGCGTGGCAGGACGAATCACAACATCAGCTTCACAGAGAGGACTCCAAGAAAGAGCGCAATGAAGCCCAAATATCACGGGCCGGGAACCCTCAAGGACCAATTCCCAGAAGATCGCTAATTGCTCCTGGGAGAAGGAGGCATCGCACAACCACTCCGACCCACGAAGGGACCTACCACGTCCCCAGCTCATTGCCACCCGGTGCTTAGCCAGCAGCAGCAATAGTCCCACGAGCCTCCTATTAGGCAATGGGACTGCGTCAACCATTCCAAGAAGTGCCAGCTTGGGGGAAAAGGGAAAAGTTAAACCAAGCATCTCCTCAATCATACGCATGACCTCCACCCAAAAGGCATGGACTTCCCCACAATACCACGCTAGACGCAGAAAATAAGCATCAGGAGTCCGGCATCTCTCGCAACACGAGTCCGCACGCAGACCCATAGCATATAGCCCACGGGGGGAGTAATGCAACCGGTGCAAATATTTGAAATGGATAAGCCTCAGCCTGTAGTTAGGGGACAGAACTCTTGTATGCTCGCAGCATTTCCTCCACTCCTCCTCAGGATTTGCCTTGCCGATATCCACCTCCCATTTGGCTTTAGCTGAATCAGCAGTGCCACTGTGCTGCCCTTTCAAACAGTTATAAAGCTTGGTGATGAGACCACGAGGAGACCGCGCCCTGCATGTCACCTCCAAAACCTGGCATACTGATGGAGTTGCGGGCAGACCAGAGAAGTGCACGTGAAGCATCGCGCAGACCCGCAGTACAAACAGCTTGCCCAGTGGGCAGTCACACTTATCCCGGAGGGCTATCTCCGGGGAAATCAATCTCCCAAATCAGTCAAGCTAGAGTCTCGCAAGAAGTCGTGCAACCGGGCATGGCTTTCAGGTGCCAGATGCGGCAAATAGCGGAACGGATGCAACCAATAATACGCAAAGTGGGCCTGCGCACAATAATAGAGTTCCAGATCAGGCGCGGCTAGGCCACCTAGTTCAAAAGGCAAGTCAGTTTCTCCCAGGCAATTCTAGGCTGTCCACCCATCCAGACCAATCGTGTCAAAGCAGATCGTAAATGCCGCAAAAAGCTGTCGGTGAGGGCGAGAGGAATATTCATAAACAGGTATAAAAATTTGGGTAGCACTACCATCTCAGCAAAAGCAATGCGACAAATAAGAGATAGTGGCAGGGAGCACCACCCTCGACTCTGTTTTCCAGCCAAGAGATAGCCCTTCCATAATTGGCCAGCCATAGCGTGTCCACATCACGACTCAGCCACACCCCTAAATAGCATACCGGGCTATCCACCCACCCAATTGGGTACCGGGAGGGCGCTCTCGCCGACCCCTCTGATAGAGGCATCACTATTGATTTAGACCAGTTGATCACAATACCTGAAAAGGCGCCAAACCGCACAATCTCATCCAACAAGACATCGAGATTATTCAGTGGGTCGCGTAGATACAGCGCAATGCCAATGGCATACATAGAGATAAAGGGCAGCCCTGCCGCGTCCCGCGGGCCACCCTAAAGGGGTCAGAGATGCTACCATTCAAACGCAGCCTGGCTGTGGGCTCGGAATACAACAAACGGATCACTTTTATGAAACGCACGCTCAAGCCAACTCTAGCGAGCAGCGCAAACATATACTTCCATGCTAAAGAGTTGAAAGCCTTAGTAGCATTAAGAAACACCGCAACTGCATCATCCTCCGTATCAATCGAGCCAGCAACCGTGAAATATGTACGCAGATTATGCGACGTGGACCGACCCGGTACAAATCCTGACTGATCCGGAAGCACCAGCTTCGGCAACAGTGGCTGCAGGCGCGCAGCTATCATCTTTGCCAAGATTGTGTTGTCTATATTAATCATTGAAAGCGGGCGATATGAATCACAGCAATGCGGGTCCTTACCAGGCTTAAGAATCGTAACAGTCAAGGCCTCACGAAGGGAAGGAGGAAGAACATCAGTCTCCACAGCCTCCGCATAGACCTCCAGCAGCTGAGGAGCAAGAAGGTCAGAGTATTCGTTGTAGAACGCAGGAGTCAATCCATCCAGACCGGGGTTCTTGTCCCCAGGCAAGCTACGAATCGCCGATTTCACCTCCTCCACAGAAAAGGGAGTATCAAAATAAGAGTGGTGAGCCTCATCAAACCAGAGCAAGCTAATCTCAGAGAAGTAAGCTTGTGCCGCCTCGTCATCCAGCCCTGAAGGCTGAGCATACAGATCCACAAAAAATTTAATAAAAACCTGCATGACCCCTTCAGTCCCCATCACTCGCTCACCCTCTAAGTTATCAATTTCGGTAATGTAGTTACTGGCCCAGGGCTTAGGCAACAAATTTGCAAGTGTAAGCCTGGACCTCTCACCCTCTCCATAGCGCCTTGCCCTGGCAAACTCCCCCAGGAAACAAATCTCTTGCTGGCAGGCCTCCTCATATTGAGACACAGCACTCCAAAGAGCCACCAATGTAGCACCCGACCAGTCCAGCACCATTTGCCTCTCTAAATCCACACCTCCAGATCGGCCAGGTCCTGCCTCAACATCCGTAGTACACTGTGTTGTTCCGAGACGCAAACCCCGCGGATAACCACCTAAAACGCCTCCCACAGCGTACCCACCGAGCTCACAGACCCACCATTCTCAGCGAAATAGTGAGAAATGGCCTCGCAAATCTCCTCTCGGAACGCCCCATCACAAAGTGCCCCATGCGGCAGGTGCCACATGTATTCACGCCCCCGGCCCTGCAGGCACTGCCAACACCAGTTTAGCCGGCAAGTGATCGGACAATGTATGAGCCATGTGCTCCACAGACTGGGTCCAGAGCTCGACATCCCTTGTACCCAGCCAACGGTCGATATGAGACCAACTATTATGCACATAATTAACACAAGTGCCATCCCTAGCAGCCCCATGATTCGCCCTCCATAAATCCACCAAAGTGCCTTCCACCATCAGTCGATAGAGCCTTGGCAGCTGCAACATGCTGCACCTCGGCCAAACTCTCACGGACCATCATCGGATCTAGGATCACATTGAAGTCCCCACCCCAGATCACAGCTCCACTACCCAGCGATTCAACTGAACGCCACACTTCACAAAAGAATTCAGTATCGTCAGTATTTGGGCTGTATACGGAAACGAGTCTACAAGGTCTGTCCAACAGTGTTCCGCTTAGTAATACATATCGGCCCTGCGGATCTATGATCGCTTTCTGGGTGCGCAACTGCAGTCCCTTACGAAGCAGGATCGCCACTCCCCTCGCATAACTCGAGAACACCACTCCGTGGGATTCTCCAATCCAGCCGGCTCGCAACCTATGGAGCATACCAGACACCAAATGGGTCTCCTGCAGCATGCATATATCAATTTCCTGGCGCTGAACGTAAGCAGACATAAGCCTCACCTTTTGCCCATCATTCAAGCCATGCACGTTCCACGTAAGACAGCGTACCAATGTCGTCATCTCTCACGCCATCGAGAAATCCGTGCCAAAGCGCCACGCTTCCCCACCTCGTCGCCAAGCCCACCTCCCAAAGTCAGACCAAGAAAGGAAAGTAAACAGTAGAAGAAGAAAAACCAAAACATGAACAATCCCACCCACGCAGACCATCCAAACGGGTCAGAGCAAAAAACCCACCCTCTAACCACAAAAACCCATCCCTCAAAAAGTAGCGTAAGATTAGGACACATCGAAGGGGCGAGTGCCAAGCCATCCTTCCCACCATCCCAAAGGGAACGGGGGTGGGGAGGGCAAAGGACCTTATGTCAACAAAGCTATAGAGCACATGTAACACAGTATCGGTGCACCCCAACCTCAAGCCAGGAGCATCCCAGACCATCAGCGTCACAAATAAATCAATCAGTGTCACTCAAGTCCGCTCACCCAGAGCCGGAGGCACCCGGGGCAGGAGCCTCCTGGGATCGTCTTAACAAATTTTGCCACCTGTTTCAGGTCCGTAAAGAAATGCAGCTTGCCGCCATGTTTTACTCTCAGTTTGGCAGGATAGATGAGCGAGAAACGAGCATCCGTCTGACTAAGCGCCCGTTTAACCGGCAGAAAGGCCCTGCGGGCAGCCTACACACCAGGGGCGTAGTCCGGGGAAAAAAAAGCAGTTCAGCGTTCTTGTATATCAACAGCTGTCGCTCCCTTGCCAGCCGGAGGACGGAATCTAGGTCACGATAGTTCAGCAGCCGGACAATAATGGGGCGTGGCAGAGTACCAAGCGGAGGCGGAGGCCCCAGGGACCTGTGAGCCCTCTCCACCACCAGCATCCGGGATAGCTCACCAGGAAAGAGCTCAGACAGCATGTGCTACACAAAGTCCTCCATCCTGCCTATGTCCATGGACTCCGGAAGCCCAACCATTCTTATGTTATTACGCCGAGAGCGCGCCTCCAAATCCTCATTTTGTATTGCGTATGACCTCCAACACGCTCTCCATGTGCAACAGCTGCTCCTGCCCACCCACCTGCTGATCCTCCAACTCTGAAGTACGTGTCGCCAAACGATCAAGCCGGGAATCGTGATCGTCCACCCTGGTCTTGATTCTATCTATCTGCGTGGTCAGATGATCAAGTGGAGAGTCTGTTACAGCAAGGCTGTTCTTAAGATCTAGAAACATGGCCTTAATCGAAGCGTCCGGGCCTTCCTCCTCCACAGACACATCTCCGGGCTGAGAGGCCGAAGGGCCACCACTCTTTTTTCCTGCTTCAAAGGATAACTTGGCCTGCCTCTGCTCTGCCTTTCCCATTCTCCCAATTGCAAGGATGTTGCCTGTAGAATCTCCCTCGCCAGTAAGCCAACAGAGCGGTCAGTCCCCAAGATCTCACTGCAGGGGCATCAACTGGTGACCCCGGGAACAGAGAGGCAAAACCTGTCCAGGTAAGTAATGTCGCTCCCACCTCACCGCGAACGTCGCTCTTGTCCCTTCCAAGCCAGCCTGGGCCCCAGTCCGCAGACAACCATCGTCAGAGCTGGAGCCACTCTCCCCTCCAAGGGCCTCCAGGGATGATCGGCGTCTGCCGGGCGATAGGCCGCCTCCACCACAGCACGGCCAAGCCACCAGACCAGCCCCGGTGTCACAACAAGTGTGGCGGCCAGTGGCTATAGCCAACCACCTCCACTCCGGGAACTTGACAAAGGTCCCCCGGTCTAAACCGACCGGCGAAGGGACTTCCCCCAGCAGGAATGGCCCGGGAGCACCCCAGAGCCCAAACTTGCACAGCAGGCCCCCAACCGGGGACATCGATCAATGCCAGCTGCCTCTCTGCCGAGCCAACGGGCCACCAGCACAGCTCCCCTGAGCCGGGGCCCAGGCCCAGCGACAGCCGCAGCGCCCACAAGACGCAAGGAGCACTTCAGAGGGGGCACAGTGCAAGCACTCCTCCCCGGCGCCACAGCCCGCCGGCACCACGAGGCAGGCGCAGGCCCCCCGCCCCCCCCCCCCCCGACCGAGGGGGGGCACGAGGCCGCGGTCCGAGCCAACCGCCGAGCAGGCCTCCAGAGAAGGAGCCGCTGCTTCACCCCCCCCAACTTCTAGGCTTGAAAGGGGTCCCCCGGCAGCGCACCCAAAGGGGAGGAGGAGATCCCAAAGCCGCACCGCCGCGAGCTGCAGGCAGCAGCCCCCACTGCCAGGCCCGGCCAGCACAAAGCAACCAGCACCAAACTGCAGAAGGAATCCCGATTCAGAACCCCGGAGGCAGCGCACCTGGTCAGGAGAGGCACCCAAGAGGGAACCCTCAAAAATAGCTGCTCCGGCAGGAGAAATGCAGAAAATAGGCCTTAAGCTCAACAGAGCCTCACGTCGTGACGACCATCTTGCTGACAGGCCATGCCACGCCCCCCACAAATGTTCATATTTGATGGTCACAGTTTTCCAATATATTATTACAAATCAAAAGTCTTGTCATTAGTATTGACTTTGGGTCTGAACTGCCACTGTAATTAGACAAAATGTGCATCGACTGCATCCAGTACTGTATTTTATCTAGGACTACCTGTAGAAATCTTCCTGTAGGTTATCAATGTCACTAATAGGTTTATAATTCCCAAGTTTAGCCCTATTTCCATTTTTATGGATGGGGATGATTTCCACTCCCTTCCAAGTCCCCAGCTAATCCGCACCAGTGGAGATGGCATTTATCAATAAATCAACCAATGGGACCCAAATTTGAGGCTCTGGGAGATAAATGTCCAGCTAGATCTTCTCAGGGCTGAGAACTTTGCAGGTTTTCAAGTTCTCAATAGCTTTGAGTGTATATCTTGTACTGAAAATTCAATGAGATCAAACGAGTTTCAGTCTAGAGGTGCCTACATACTTCACGGAATCAGACGCCACTGAAGACTGTCTGTCAGAGCAGCAATTCGAGTAATGGTCAGTAAAAGGTTGAGACCAGACTTGCTTTTGAGTCTAGAACTCCACACAGTTTTCCTGCAGACTGCCATGAGCAACAATTTAGTAGTATACAAAAAAAGTGATGGAAGGAATGCTTCAATTAGTCTCAGCCAAAGGTAATTACTAGGGCCGCGCCCCAGACCATTGTTATTTTGCACATCTTGCCACTCAACTATGGACCCAGTCATATGCAAATCAGTCTTGATCCTGCTCCAGCAAAAAGCGTGCAGCCCAAACTGCTAAGTCAGGACGGATCCTGATGAACTGGAACACAGCAACCCAGGATTGTTTTCACACCTATTGGGTCTAATCAGCCGGTTTTAGCTTGGTTCCAGGGACACAGTGTGTATAAGACCCACGTCTGAGCATTGAATTGTTTTATTCTTTTTTTATTTTCAGTGTGGGTAGCTGTGGACCCTACCTCAGCTGCCACCCAGGGACACCTACCACATATAGCCATTCCTGAAAACTAGACACCAGGGGAAGTTCAGAGTGGTGTGACATGTGGTCCCAACAAGGCTTTCATACCCAGAAGCCTTTGCAAACTCTCAAACTGGCGAAAAACAGGTCTGTGGTGCGGCATTGTTGGTAGTCATAAACATTAAATAATTATTTTTTGTCTGGGTGGACCCCAGACCACGAGTGTGTATATCCATATTGAAGTTCCATAGGGTGTTAATAATGTCCTGATTTCATTATGATAAAAAGACTTTACATTCGCCCAGAAAAAAGGTCTCTGACAGGCTATCAAATACTCCGAATATCAACTTTAACCCTGCATTGCAGCATCATTGCTCATAGAGGTAAAATTGTATGAATGAGGGAAAAAGAAATGCAGCCTGATAGCTTCAGTTGTAAAGAGATGAAAACCAGTATGGTCCCTTTAAAAATCAATGAGGCTTCCTTACCCATAGCGCACCCTACTGGCAGTTTGCCTTATAGTAAGTTAGTTTTTGTTTTCTGCTGATGGGTGCAGCACATTGAGAGCACAGTGAGGTGTTAAAACGTCAGTTTTTCCTTAAAAATGTATATTTGAAAGATGTCAAACGTTTCACTCGACTTTTTCAAACCTGTTGCGTCCAGTGACATAAAAATATTGAGTATCTTGAGGTGAATTTTTTCAAAATGTCTTTTCCTGAAGAGTGGCAGGAAAAGGCTGTGTCAGACCTCCACAACGTATGTGTGGTATGCCTGCCTAGGGACCACATCATAAAGAATTTTGACATCTGCAAGAAGATGTCAAAACGCAACATTTAAAAGAGACTTCTAGCCGCAGGTTTCTTACCTTAGAAGACTCTGCAGGCGTCAGACTGGATCTGGAAATTTATGAGCAGTTCCCTTGCAAGCCAGCTAGTGGCATCATTTGGCTCTGCATGGCGTAGTTTGCACCATAAGTGATGTGTGCAGTGCCTGTATAGGTGCCACCCAAGTGCACTGACCTCAGTACCTTCTTTTCTGCTCCATCAGCGAGGACCTTGTCGAGCTCCCTTTAGTCATTTTTTGACTAAATGTTTCCACCATTGGTCAAATTCAACTTGTGTGCCTTTTTCATCTGTTTTTAGGAGTATGTCTCTGAAGAAACCAACTAGTTTTAAACCTTCTGGTGCCTGTCACAGGCAAATTTCTGGCAGACCCCCACTGGCGAGTTTCTTGTGTCTGTAGAGGAACCACAACTCTAGGTTCTGCCCGGGTTTTAGGACTGCGAATCCAAAAGCCATCTATGCGTGGGCCACAAAGCTTCTGGCAGCTTTGTAGTGAATCCATATTAGCATTTATTGGGACTAAGGAGAATAGCTTAGCCTTTTTGATTGCAGGCGTGTGCCCCCATGACTTAGTGACTTTTAACCTACTTAGCGTACTCTGTTTTAGTACATTTATTTTATTATTTCTTTTAAGATGGCTGATATTGTTTATAGTTCGAGAAATGTTTTGATATGCATTATAGGTGCCACTCTGTGAAGGCGTCGCTATAAACGTCATAATCAAGTGATGTACATAGGTATTCACATCACATCCCTTTCTCACTTACGTGTGACAGGAACATAATGTACACTTGTTGGGGATTGTTTACATAATTGCTGCCACAAGTCAGCCTCCTTAACAGTTGTTAGGAAACATGCCTGCGTCAGGGGTCCTACATGATCTGTATAAATGCATCTCACACAGACAAGGTTATCAGAGGGATTCCTACCAGATGCCATCTACGCCATCTACACTGCACGTCACCTTGCTGCAGAAATCAGCCTTCGTGAAATAGAGACCTCATTCCAAGGTAACAATGATTGGGGATGCTTCTCATGGACATGGTACTGGCAGATTAGGTTTATAACACCCAGCTTTAATTAGTTTAGGGATTAGGTTCTCTATGCTAGGGATCTTGCATTTCATGTTTATTGCAAGATGGTGGGGGTCTTTGTATTCACGACTCATCTTCACAATTATGTTTCTTTTAATGTTCGTTATCCTAATCATTGCAACTCGTGCATTTTACCGTAGATTGCAGTCTTTTCAATAAACCTATTCAAAACTCTTGCATCTCCTTCGTTGCCTGTGTGTTACTGAGACTTAATACTAATGTGGGAAAAGGGTAACTTCTGTTCCACCAAGACTCCCCTGAAATGTTGCAACCTAGAGGCCATGCGTAAGGCTGCCAGAAATCACCTTTTACACTTTGGGTTTTTGGTGAGGAACTGCTTGTGACTGGGAGAGTAGGGCTGACAGTTGTGACTTGTTGTAGGAGTAGCTTAGTCACAAACAAACAAAAGTGCAGTCATCCCTAAGCCAGCAGTCTCGATTAGGAGCCAGAGTCCATCTATGACATGGCGCAACCACTGATGGTGTTTTAGCACTAATTTACGGATATCCTAAGTATCTGTGTCTCACACACAGCAGGTACCCGAAGTACCATTTTACAGAGACGTCCATGGTCTTGGGGATAATCCTCCTCAGCTGAATAGGGAGCACCTAACTACGCTGTAAGTTGATAAAGATTGAACCTTTGGTGTTCCATCTCTGCACCCATTATTCAACATGGCTGATGCCATAGACATTTCAAAAAATGTCAGACACGTATTAGCACAACATCTAGTAGCCCATGGCTTAAAAGACGAGGGCGGGGATGTAACATTTATAGTGGACTCTCATGAAGCTCACCAAACAAACATTTTGTTCCTGGGTCACCTTTCCAGGAGAGGATACTACAAAATATGCATTTCACACATACCAAATTACAAACATACCAAATTACAAACATACCACAGCGGTACTGAGCGTATCAGTAGCTAGAGATACCCCTTTCCTATCAAGAGCATCAAATTGGTTAAATGGCGCCCTACCACATGTAATACAACCCCTGTGATTAGGTCCCTTAAGTAATGATGGACCAACATGGCCCATGTTTGCCACCTAAACACCCCATCCTGATGTACAGGCCCTGCAAGAAGCTGATGTACTCGTGCTTTACAATGAGCTAGTACAACTATACAGACAATTAGTACAAGTTGCTATGTGGACTTTAAACACCACCCCAGCACGGACTGCACCAGCTGCTCACCAATTAACCGTTACTGGGATTAACCCACAAACGATACATGCTATCATGGGCAAAGCACCCACAGAACATGAAGGTTTTGTTCTGAATAGTACAAAAACTAACCAGCTGGAAGCAGTGTTTCCCCATACGGGACCCCAAGTTAAACATAGAATTCTCACAATGTGCTTGTCATTCGGCATAGTTTCCTTCAGTGAACGACTGCACCACATGGGGTACAATCTTCGCTGCAATTTACACTACTATGGATGGTACCCCAACACTTGCTGGAAGTGTTCAAACAAATTCAAAATGAGCACAGGCTGCTCTAGCCCTAGATTTGGGGAGCAACTTCGACACAGTCTCCTCAATAATAATCAGTAACATTAAAGGGGAAGTGGTAGCAGCGCTATACGCCAGAAGCTGCAGGAGATACCACAGCTGGAACAGAAGCATCAACTACCGAAAATTATTTCCAAAACGTGTACTAGTATTGGATGGGATAGTTTGGGAGCCAAGCCGGAGAAGCCCGAAATTCAGAGTACCACCCCTAAAGAAGGTACTAAACCAGCACAAGAGGGTTCTTAAAAACAGTTGGATAAACAAAAAGAAAATAAAGATAGGCAAAGTCAGAGAACAGTCTCTCTGCATCCGGAGAACTCCGAAAGAAGATATAATCTCAGAAATAGAGCAAATGTAAAGGCTCCTGATAGATATACTGATTCACATCCCTCTTGTTCCTTTCAGGACACACTAAATAGACGTAGTGAGAGAGTGGGCTGGTCAGAGCAATGTCCTGACCACGTGAAACAAAAGGAAGAAGATAAATCCCCACAACAAAAGCCACCATTAAAAAAAAAAAGGTGGCAGCAATTTTCAATAAAAAATGCCAGCAAACTTGAGAGCATTGCTGAAGAACAAGACATGGGCAGTGACTCTGCTAGACATTGCTGCAGAAGTCACAATATGTCCCCAGAGTATGAAAGCTCTGAATGCCCCAGCACTTAACAACTTTCTTGCAGTGGAGACTGCAGACAGGTGTGTTCTCCCACCCAAGAGGGTTTATGATTTAAATATTCAGATTGAGGGAGTCATAGAGCGCACCATTACTGTAATTTTCTCAGATGAACTTAATTGTGATATCCTCTTGGCAGAAAGAAACTGGCCACCCGAACACGTCTGTAAGCTCCCACATGGGGAAGATGTCATTTTGCCTTTTTTTCTCTGATCATGTTCCCGAAGCAGTAAAAGAAGCCTACGCTGTTGACCTGGCTTTGGCACAGGTACCTGCGCTATACCACAACCACGTAGGATGGGCTAGAGATTCCCCCTATCATGTTATACATGTTAGGTCTACACTCTAGCCTGAATATTCTGTTAAACAGGAGACTAAAGCTCCAGTGAGCGAGATCCTCTCTTAGTTCGAGTACCAGGGAGTAATAGAGCCCTGTGTCTCCGCAATGAATAACTCATTATTCATTGTTGCAAAACTAAACCATTCATATAGAATAGTCTTAGACTATAGACCCTTAAACATCTATCCACCTATATACGCAATACAAAACTCACACTGCACCGCACTAAATAACAATATGGTGCTTAAAAAATATAAAACAACTTTGGATACTTCCATTGTTTTTTTCTGCCAACATTTAGCACATGAAAGTTGGACGTGAGTGCATTCTCATTTGGCTAGCAAAAAACGGTTTTGCCGTTTGCCCCAGGGTTATAAGACCAGCTGAGAGTTGTTCTCTGCTGGTATAACATCAATTTTGCAAGATATTGATCCCGAGGTGTTGTCCTATGTGGATGACATTTATCTCACAGATGACAACCTCAACATTCATCTTGCCAGGGTCGATAGGATCGTCATAGGAGGCACAGTCTTTGGCTACAAATTCAATTTCAGGAAAACTAAAATAGCTCGTATACCATAAACAATACACTGAGAAAGGCTATCAAATGAGGGCGGGTGACTGATTCCTCACTTTTTCGAAAAATAAGCGCACTTGCAGCCTCCAAACACTATCAAGAAACTGCTGTCTTTACTTGGTTTCTTTAACGTTGACAGAACTTACATTCCAGACTATGTACAACGCACCAAACCACTCTGATTTAATTCGCCCAGATTTCTCAAGCAGATACTGGACAATTGAACACACACGCATCCATAGAAGATTGCAGCAAGACATGCTAAAAGCAGAACACTTACACATGTGACAACAAAACAGATTTGGTCATAAGAATAATTGCTAGTGCTATGGGGTTCACCTATGTCCCCTTTAGTGAGGGTAACACGGTGCCCATAGCATACAAATCACATTTGTACTTGAATGCAGAATGTTTTGCACCCACAGAAAAAAATCTGACTGCCATACAGATGGCTGTCATAAAGGAGAGGCCACTTGCCCAAGGGAAACGCATTGTCATTACCCTGGTGACAGCCTTAGAGGCTGTCACCAAAGCAAGCATTCCTAACGCCAAAGCATTACATCCATGCTGGAGTCAATGGGCAACCTCCCTGACTGCCACTGATGTTGATTACATTTTTGACCCAAAATTTCAAACACAAGAATTTCTCCAATACGAACAGGAGTACCTTTCACCTCTTAACATCTTGCTACTGGACAGATACCAAACTCATTTACGCTGATGGTTCAGCACAACCAGCTGTAGGTACAAAGCTTGAATACTCAGCTGCTTGCGCAGCTGTGCGCGGAGTGATTAAGAACGGTATATTCCACCCTCAGAATACCTACACACAGACCCTAGAGGACTGCACAGCACAATTAGCTGAGCTTAAAGCTCATATCTTGGCACTGGAACACACGGATCCTGAACAGTTCACATTGATTGTGTGTGATTCGTTCTACAGAGTCCAGTCCTACAATGATTATCTTAATCATTGGCAGTTGAACGGGTTCAGAGACTCAAAGGGGAGCACCATAAAACGCAGAACTCTGTGGGGGAGGGTGGCTGATCTTACGGATAAGCTACCAGATGCTCATGTAGTACATACATTGGGCCACCAACGTGTAGCAGTACACGTTATTGGAAACACCTTGGCTGATGAAGCAGCCATATCCACAGTAGCTATGGTTTCTGTTGCTGCAGTGACCCGTTCTCACACGAGATTGGATAATGGAATTCAGGCTGCCGTAAATGCTTCTGCTTAAGGCAGGTCTCTTCCAAAAGTATACCCTACAAAATATTCCTACCACATCAGTGCACAGAATGTTGCCTTTGTGATAATACCTGGGGTGGGTGATCGAGTGATCCCCAACCAAGACCAGAGATGAGATCTCATTAAAGCAGTGCGGAGAGTGTTGCAACTGCTCATGCTGGTGTCGCCGCCACAATATCACTCTTAGAGAAATGCATCTGGTAGCTGGGTCTGTACAAACAGACCAAGCATGTCCTTTGCTGTGATATTTGCCAGCAAATAAAGGGCTCAAATATCAAACGCCCACTGCAAACATCCCTCTTAGTGTCCAACAGGCCACTACAATGTGTGCATCTGGACCATTGTGGTCCCTTACAACCTGATGGTACTTACAAATACATCTTAGTCATTGTTTACTCTTGTTCTAGATTCCTGTGGGCATGACCACAGCTGTCGGCTGACGCTCGCACTGTTATTAAAAACGTGCTTGTCTTTATCGGTACACATGCGGTTGCAGCATACCACTCGGACCAGGGTGCTGCTTTTGCCTCAAGGGCATTCAGGCACACCATGAGGGCAATGGGTGTTGAGCTTCATTACTCTTCTCCATATCATCCCAAGGGTAATTCTGTTGTGGAGAGGAGGAATGGTGACCCACAGCAGTCCTTAACAGCTTAAGTATTATGTTCTGGACGCAGTTGGCTTCATCGCCTCTATGGGATTCAGAGAGCACTCGATATCATCTGCCAAGATGGTTTTTGGGAGGACGCACTCCTTATGTGGTCCTCTTTGAGATACCTATGTATGTCCCAGATCTAGATAGCCCTGGGATGGTGGCAGCAGACATACCTTTTGACATAACGTCTCACTGTCTTAGAGAAGCTTCAGCAATTCCATGATTATAATTCATCCGCCAGTGTTGCAACCTTAGGAATAAAGGATTTGCTAACAACTTCTACAGGCTGGATTCCTAAAGTTGGGGATATGATTCGTAAGACGATTGCTGTGCAGAAGGAATTCTGCCCATCCTACATGCGAATTTGTCCAGGGAGCAACAGACAATGGCTAAAAAGGAAGCGAGTTACACCATGGTCAATATAGAAAAGTTAGAAAAGCTGCCTTTTACAGTAGCAGAAAGTCCTTCAACTGTATGGTTCACACACAGGGGGTGATTCTGACCTCGGCGGTAAAATGCCCTTACCGCCGGTCATAAAACCGCCATAACACCGCCGCGGCCGCGGTCAACCGCCACGGTCATTCTGACCCACAACGGCCAAACCTCCAAAAATCCGTCCTCCACTGCAGCCCGCCACATCGGCGGGCAGCGATAAACTGGAGATGACCAAACCTCCACCGTCACGCCAACAGAAATACGCCCATGCCATTACGACCCACGAATCCACACGGCGGTCATTCAAACGCGGTATTCCATTGGCGCTACACACCGCCGCGGTCAGAATACACACACATCACCAAAACACAGCCACATTGGACAATTTGAAATACACACACCTGATACACATACACACACCACTCCCACACAATCAACCAACTATAAAACACACACACCCACATCACCCACAAACCCCTGCGACCAGTATTACTGAGAGAAGGAGAGAGAGACACAGCAGACAATCCCTAGCAAGACACACTGAGGCACACTACACCATCACACACACCACATAGTAGCACAAAGGACCACACACCAACATACTCATCATCACATACACCACCCCACACCTCACCCACACCACCCCATGGCACCCCAAAGGCACCCACGCTTTTCGGACCAAGAACTCCGGGTCATGGTGGAGGAAATCCTAAGAGTGGAACCCCAGCTCTTCGGCTCGCAGGTGCAGCACACCAGTATAGCCAGGAAGGCGGAGCTATGGCAGCGGATCGTGGACAGGGTCAACGCGGTGGGACAGCATCCCAGGAATAGGGAGGACATCCGCAAAAGATGGAACGACCTACGGGGGAAGGTCCGATCGATGGTCTCCAGGCACAACATCGCGGTCCAGAAGACTGGCGGTGGACCCCCACCCACCCCTCCTGAATTTACATCGTGGGAGCAAGAGGTCTTGAACATCCTGCATCCTCAGGGCCTCGCTGGAGTAGCCGGAGGAATGGACTCTGGTAAGTCCAATCTCAACTACTATATCCCCCCACCCCACCAGCATGCCAACCCACACCCCCACCCTCACCCCCAACCCCCCAGCACATATCCTCCCTGACAATGTCTCACCAGCACAACCCACCCATCCCAACACCAACTTCTGCATGATAACACAATTCATGGGCACCCATCACCTATGCATGACCACTGCACTAACCCCTCCCCCCCACTAAATACCCTCACAACACCTCCCTCAAGGGAATGCCTGCACTGGGGAACAAGGGCACCCATAACACGCACGCTATTGCACACACAGAAACAATAACCAAACTCTCTTACCCCATGCAGGACCCGAAGACAACACACCAGCCAGGAGGGTCCAGAACTGTCCATCCCACCACCGGAACAGGCCCACACTGAGGATAGCAGCTCTGTCGACAGTGAACCTGATGACCAGCCCGGACCATCGGGGACCTCTGGGCAGTCGGTTCCCCTCAGGCAGCTACAGGCCACACCAGACCCGACCCCCTCTGCCGACACCAGCACAGCTCCCACCCAGCGGGCCCATGCCTCTGTCTCTAGGACAGCTCAATCAGCGGTGTGTCCGCCACTACAGGGCACCCAGGCTAACCCAACACCCCAACAACAACAGGGACCTGGGGGCAGTGGGAGCGGGCACACCGGCCAGGGGACAGAGGCCGGGGGAAACCGGGCAGCTCGGAGGGCTGCTGTGCGACAGGGGGGGGAGGAGAGGCCCAGGGAACCCACTCTCCAAGAGGCCCTCACCACCATCATGGCAGCCTACCACCACTCCCAAGAAACGATGGCGACGGTACTGGCCAGGTTCACTGAGGTCCAGGCACAGCAGGAAGAACGCTACATGGGGTTCAGGGAGGAGCTGAGAATCATCGGGACCGCAATGGGGACCATCGTCCTGGCCCTCCACAGGATAGAGGACGCGTTGCGGGACCATGGTGCACCACACAGGGCCCCTGTCACTAGGCCGGACCAGGAACAGCCTACCACCTCCGCCGGCGCTAGTGGACAGGAGGTCCCAACACCTCGACAGCCCCCCAGAACCCCACCTCCTGCTGAAGAACAACCACCCCGTAAGAGGAGCCTGAGACCAAAGAAAAAGACAGAGTAGGATGTCAAGACCCCCGCCAGCAGGACATACCCCCTCAAGTCTTCCCACTGTCCCACATTGCCAGCCTGTCCAACCATGAACTGCCTATGCTCCATCCTTCCCCAGGCAAAAGAACAATGCACCTGTGAGACTGAGAACTGGACTCTGCCATGGATATTCCTCCACCCCCACCCATCACCCTTAGAATCACATGTACCGATATCTAGCACTGTAAATAAATCACATATTGCACAATAATCTGTTTTGAGTCATGCTGTCTTATTAACAAATGTATTACATATCACTGTTCAATTTCTGTTCTGTCAATTAGTCATGACAACATACCAATGTCAATACGCTGCATTTCATGGGCGAACCAAGCAGAAGTCAGGTACTGAGTCAGACAGCACTGAGAAGGGAAGGGAAAGGCAAAAATTACTGAAAAACATCTGTGGGGAACTACAGAAAGTACAGATGCAGGAGGCTAGAAGCAATTGGGAAATGGCGTGGGTGATTCTTACCTGGGTATCACTGGAAATACTGTTGTATCACTCTATCCCTATTGTCTGTGTCGTCCTCTGAGTCTTCCTCCTCTTCACTCTCCACAGGCTCCACGGCTTCTACAACACCACCATCTGGACCATCCTCCTGCAGGAAAGGCACCTGGCGTCGCAAAGCCAGGTTGTGAAGCATACAGCAGGCCACGATGATATGGCACACCTTCTTTGGTGAGTACATTAGGGATCCACCAGTCATATGCAGGCACCTAAACCTGCCCTTCAGGAGTCCAAAGGTTCGCTCAATCACCCTCCTAGTACGCCCATGGGCCTCATTGTAGCGTTCCTCTGCCCTTGTCCGGGGATTCCTTACTGGGGTCAGTAGCCACGGCAGGTTGGGGTAACCAGAGTCACCTATTAGCCACACACGTTGTCTCTGTAGCTGCTCCATCACATAGGGGATGCTGCTATTTCGCATCACATACGCGTCATGCACTGACCCAGGGAACTTGGCATTTACATGGGAGATGTACTGGTCAGCCAAACAGACCACCTGGACATTCATCGAATGATAATTCTTTCTGTTTCGGAACACCTGCTCATCGTCTTTTGGGGGTACCAAAGCCACATGGGTCCCATCAATGGCACCAATGATGTTGGGGATGTGTCCAAGGGCATAGAAATCACCCTTCACTGTAGGCAAGTCACCCTCCTCAGGGAAAATGATGTAGCTCCGCATGAGTTTCATCAGGGCAGACAACACTCTGCTCAAAATCTTAGAAAACATAGGCTGAGACATTCCAGATGACATGGCCACTGTGGTCTGGAATGACCCACTGGCCAAAAAATGGAGGACTGACAAAACCTGCACCAGAGGGGGAATCCCTGTGGGTTGGCGGATGGGGGACATCAGGGCTGGCTCCAGCTGGGCAAACAGTTCATGGATAGTGGCACGGTCAAGTCTGTATCTAAGTATTATATGGCGTTCTTCCATTGTCGACAGGTCCACCAGCGGTCGGTACACGCGAGGATTCCTCCTTCTCATCGCAAGTCCCAGCGGACGGTGCCTAGGAAGGACAACATGGAGCACAGAGTCAGCCAAAACACAGGTACGTACAGACAGCTTGCACAGTTAAAGAATGGCAATGGGTTGAAAGGCGTGTATGTGTGGCAATGCAAGGCCTAGGCCTGTGTGTCGCAGTCAAAATTAAGCCATGTGGGCCCTTGAAATGGCGGCTGCCTGACCTGTGAAGTGGGACAATGGGATGTGAGGTCAATGCGCTGGCGGGGCACACCGTGGCGGTAGGCGGTCGCAGACCGCGGCGCAAAGCCGCATTGGTTAACATTGAAGCCTATGGGTTTCAGCAGCCAATAACGAAGTGCGCCGGCGGTCGCAGTACGCACCGCCGCGGACGTGACCGGCATTTTCTATCTGCTTAATCACTCGAGACCTGATCATCCACAGGAGAGGACCTATACTGCAAGTGCTGCTGTGACCTCGGTCTGGAAGATACAATGGCTGCTGCGCCTGGGGAAAGGGCCCCTGCCTTCACGTCTGAAGAGTTGGACAAGCTCGTGGATGGGGTCCTCCCCCAGTATGCGCTACTCTACGGTCCTCCAGACCAACAAGTGAGTACACCGGGTGCTAATGGAATGGGCTATGCCTGTGTGGATTGGGGTGGATGTAAGTTCGTGGGGTGGGGGGCGAATGAGGAGTGCAACGCCCGACAGATGAGAGCATGTGCCATATGGCAAAGTGGGTGGGGGGGGCCAATTACATCTAACATGCAGGTCATTGATGAGTTCCTCCTTTCCACCCTGTACATGTCTAATAGGTCAGCGCCCATCAGAAGATCGACATTTGGCGTGCCATCGCCAAGGAAGTCCGGACCTTGGGGGTCCACAACAGACGGGGCACCCACTGCCGCAAGAGGTGGGAGGACATCCGCCGCGGAACAAGGAAGACCGCAGAAACACTGCTGGGGATGGCCTCCCAACCTAGGAGGGGTGCCAGTCGCACCATGACCCCCCTGATGTCCCGGATCCTGGCGGTGGCCTACCCTGAATTGGATGGGCGCTTTAAGACATCACAGCAGACACAAGGGGGTGAGTATCAGCACATTCTCCTATCTTTCTGCGCAGTGGAGGCGTCTGGGTGGGGGAGGAGGGCTGTGGGTGACATTAGGCCAGGGCGCTTTCTGTAGTGTAGTCCTCTCCCTTAGACATGGCCCTGTGCCCCCGGACCCCACCTCGGTAGGGTGACAAGTACAGCCATTGAAGGTCCAGCATCTCCCATGTGCGCGTTTGACGTCTCTTGGCCTGTTGTCTTAGTCAGTAGTACTGAGTAGTGTACCCCGAATGCGCGGCTTAGTGCATTAGGCACCTGTGTCTGTCCTCTCCGCCAACGGTGTTGACATTGCATGCACTCAACCTGGTCTTCTTTTTTCTCCCCCCACCCTTTCTCTTCATCTTCTTGTGCATGTGTGCATTAGCATCATCAGGCGGAGGAGATATGGCATCGGAGCACGAGGGAGCTGCAGGACACAAGTCCCCGGTGGGCCCAGGAACAGACACCGAAGGCACCAGTGATCCGGAGGGCGAGGGGAGCACCACGACGGGGACCGCTGGTGAGAGCAGCGAAAGCGACACGTCCTCGGATGGGAGCTCCCTAGGGGTGGCGTCAACATCCGTGCCCCCCGCCTCTACAGGTACAGCCGCCACCCAGCGCACCAGCCCCGCCCTCCCAGCAGCCCCTCAGTCTTCGCTCCGTGCCGGTTCGCCCAGGAAGGCGCACGTCTCCTTCGCCCCAGGCACCTCAGCCCCTGCCCCTGTTGCCCTTGCTGCCCTCAGTGCGGAGCTCATTGACCTGGTAAGGATGCTCATTGTTGGGCAGACGACCCTTTTGAATGCCATCCAGGGTGTGCAAAGGGAGGTGCAACAGAGCAATGCGTACCTGGAGGGCATTCATTCGGGTCAGGCTGCCCATCAACGAGCTGTAGGAAAGTACCATCTTGCCTGGCATGTTACCCCCATTTTTCACTGTATATATGTTGTTTTAGTTGTATGTGTCACTGGGACCCTGGTAACCCAGGGCCCCAGTGCTCATAAGTGTGCCTGAATGTGTTACCTGTGTAGTGACTAACTGTCTCACTGAGGCTCTGCTAATCAGAACCTCAGTGGTTATGCTCTCTCATTTCTTTCCAAATTGTCACTGACAGGCTAGTGACCATTTTTACCAATTTACATTGGCTTACTGGAACACCCTTATAATTCCCTAGTATATGGTACTGAGGTACCCAGGGTATTGGGGTTCCAGGAGATCCCTATGGGCTGCAGCATTTCTTTTGCCACCCATAGGGAGCTCTGACAATTCTTACACAGGCCTGCCACTGCAACCTGAGTGAAATAACGTCCACGTTATTTCACAGCCATTTTACACTGCACTTAAGTAACTTATAAGTCACCTATATGTCTAACCTTTACCTGATAAAGGTTAGGTGCAAAGTTACTTAGTGTGAGGGCACCCTGGCACTAGCCAAGGTGCCCCCACATTGTTCAGAGCCAATTCACTGAACTTTGTGAGTGCGGGGACACCATTACACGCGTGCACTACATATAGGTCACTACCTATATGTAGCTTCACCATGGTAACTCCGAATATGGCCATGTAACATGTCTATGATCATGGAATTGCCCCCTCTATGCCATCCTGGCATTGTTGGTACAATTCCATGATCCCAGTGGTCTGTAGCACAGACCCTGGTACTGCCAGACTGCCCTTCCTGGGGTTTCTCTGCAGCTGCTGCTGCTGCCAACCCCTCAGACAGGCAGCTGCCCTCCTGGGGTCCAGCCAGGCCTGGCCCAGGATGGCAGAACAAAGAACTTCCTCTGAGAGAGGGTGTGACACCCTCTCCCTTTGGAAAATGGTGTGAAGGCAGGGGAGGAGTAGCCTCCCCCAGCCTCTGGAAATGCTTTGTTGGGCACAGATGTGCCCAATTCTGCATAAGCCAGTCTACACCGGTTCAGGGACCCCTTAGCCCCTGCTCTGGCGCGAAACTGGACAAAGGAAAGGGGAGTGACCACTCCCCTGACCTGCACCTCCCCTGGGAGGTGTCCAGAGCTCCTCCAGTGTGCTCCAGACCTCTGCCATCTTGGAAACAGAGGTGCTGCTGGCACACTGGACTGCTCTGAGTGGCCAGTGCCACCAGGTGACGTCAGAGACTCCTTGTGATAGGCTCCTTCAGGTGTTAGTAGCCTTTCCTCTCTCCTAGGTAGCCAAACCCTCTTTTCTGGCTATTTAGGGTCTCTGTCTCTGGGGAAACTTTAGATAACGAATGCATGAGCTCAGCCGAGTTCCTCTGCATCTCCCTCTTCACCTTCTGATAAGGAATCGACCGCTGACCGCGCTGGAAGCCTGCAAACCTGCAACATAGTAGCAAAGACGACTACTGCAACTCTGTAACGCTGATCCTGCCGCCTTCTCGACTGTTTTCCTGCTTGTGCATGCTGTGGGGGTAGTCTGCCTCCTCTCTGCACCAGAAGCTCCGAAGAAATCTCCCGTGGGTCGACGGAATCTTCCCCCTGCAACCGCAGGCACCAAAAAGCTGCATTACCGGTCCCTTGGGTCTCCTCTCAGCACGACGAGCGAGGTCCCTCGAATCCAGCGACACCGTCCAAGTGACCCCCACAGTCCAGTGACTCTTCAGCCCAAGTTTGGTGGAGGTAAGTCCTTGCCTCACCTCGCTGGGCTGCATTGCTGGGAACCGCGACTTTGCAAGCTTCTCCGGCCCCTGTGCACTTCCGGCGGAAATCCTTCGTGCACAGCCAAGCCTGGGTCCACGGCACTCTAACCTGCATTGCACGACTTTCTAAGTTGGTCTCCGGCGACGTGGGACTCCTTTGTGCAACTTCGGCGAGCACCGTTTCACGCATCCTCGTAGTGTCTGTTTCTGGCACTTCTCCGGGTGCTACCTGCTTCAGTGAGGGCTCTTTGTCTTGCTCGACGTCCCCTCTCTCTGCAGGTCCAATTTGCGACCTCCTGGTCCCTCCTGGGCCCCAGCAGCGTCCAAAAACGCCAAACGCACGATTTGCGTGTAGCAAGGCTTGTTGGCGTCCATCCGGCGGGAAAACACTTCTGCACGACTCTCCAAGGCGTGGGGGATCCATCCTCCAAAGGGGAAGTCTCTAGCCCTTGTCGTTCCTGCAGTATTCACAGTTCTTCAGCCTAGTAAGAGCTTCTTTGCACCAACCGCTGGCATTTCTTGGGCATCTGCCCATCTCCGAGCTGCTTGTGACTTTTGGACTTGGTCCCCTTGTTCCACAGGTACCCTCAGTCAGGAATCCATCGTTGTTGCATTGCTGATTTGTGTTTTCCTTGCATTTTCCCTCTAACACGACTATTTTGTCCTTAGGGGAACTTTGGTGCACTTTGCACTCACTTTTCAGGGTCTTGGGGAGGGTTATTTTTCTAACTCTCACTATTTTCTAATAGTCCCAGCGACCCTCTACAAGGTCACATAGGTTTGGGGTCCATTCGTGGTTCGCATTCCACTTCTAGAGTATATGGTTTGTGTTGCCCCTATTCCTATGTTTCCCCATTGCATCCTATTGTAACTATACATTGTTTGCACTGTTTTCTAAGACTATACTGCATACTTTTGCTATTGTGTATATATATCTTGTGTATATTTCCTATCCTCTCACTGAGGGTACACTCTAAGATACTTTGGCATATTGTCATAAAAATAAAGTACCTTTATTTTTAGTATAACTGTGTATTGTGTTTTCTTATGATATTGTGCATATGACACTAGGTGGTACTGTAGTAGCTTCACACGTCTCCTAGTTCAGCCTAAGCTGCTCTGCTAAGCTACCATTATCTATCAGCCTAAGCTGCTAGACACCCTATACACTAATAAGGGATAACTGGGCCTGGTGCAAGGTGCAAGTACCCCTTGGTACTCACTACAAGCCAGTCCAGCCTCCTACATTGGTTGTGCAGCGGTGGGATAAGTGCTTTGAGACTACTTACCACTCTTGTCATTGTACTTTTCATAAGAGAAAAATATACAAAACAAGGTCAGTGTATATACACATAGCCAAAAAGTTTTGCATTTCCTCTTTTCACTCTTTTCTAAGTGCTGAAAAGTACTTCTAAACTTTCAAAAAGTTCTTAAAAGTTTAAAAAGTTTTTTCTGTCTTTCCAAAAAGTTCTGAAAACTTTTTTTCTCTTTGTCTATCACTTTAACTCTCTCTAAAAAATGTCTGGCACAGGCCAAAAAGTTGAACTGTCCAAACTTGCATATGATCACCTTAGCTGGAAAGGAGCAAGGAGTCTCTGCATAGAGAGAGGTTTGAGTGTAGGGAAGAATCCTTCCTTAGAACTGTTAATTAATATGCTTAGAGTACAGGATAAGGCCATAAGTGCCCAATCTGTAGAGAAAGTAGCTAATGGTTCTCAATCTGATCCAGGGACTCCCCCAGGAAAGGGTTCAGGAAAGAAACTTCTCAGCCTGCCCATTACTAGACAGTCTAGCATAGTTGGTACAGAGGTTGAATCACATCATACTGATGATGTGCTCTCACATTATGCTGGTAGCCAAGCTGTTAGGGTGCCCTTTGTAAGGGACAGGTCTCCTTCTGTTCATTCCCATCATACCTCTGTATCTAGAAATGTCCCTCCCACCCACCCTGATGACAGATTGTTAGAAAGGGAGCTCAATAGATTGAGAGTGGAACAAACCAGACTGAAGCTCAAGAAGCAACAGCTGGATTTGGATAGACAGTCTTTAGAAATAGAGAGGGAAAGACAGAAAATGGGTTTAGATACCCATGGTGGCAGCAGCAGTATTCCCCATAGTCATCCTGCAAAAGAGCATGATTCAAGGAATCTGCATAAGATAGTTCCCCCTTACAAGGAGGGGGATGACATTAACAAGTGGTTTGCTGCACTTGAGAGGGCCTGTGCTGTACAGGATGTCCCTCAAAAGCAGTGGGCTGCTATCCTATGGCTATCATTTACTGGAAAAGGTAGGGATAGGCTCCTTACTGTAAAAGAAAATGATGCTAACAATTTCCAAGTTCTTAAGAATGCACTCCTGGATGGTTATGGCTTAACCACTGAACAGTACAGGATAAAGTTCAGAGATACCAAAAAGGAGTCTTCACAAGACTGGGTTGATTTCATTGACCAGGCAGTGAAGGCCTTGGAGGGGTGGTTACATGGCAGTAAAGTTACTGATTATGACAGCCTGTATAACTTGATCCTGAGAGAGCATATTCTTAATAATTGTGTGTCTGATTTGTTGCACCAGTACTTGGTGGACTCTGATCTGACCTCTCCCCAAGAATTGGGAAAGAAGGCAGACAAATGGGTCAGAACAAGAGTGAACAGAAAAGTTCATACAGGGGGTGACAAAGATGGCAACAAAAAGAAGGATGGTAAGTCTTCTGACAAGGGTGGGGACAAATCTAAAAATGAGTCTTCATCAGGCCCACAAAAACACTCTGGTGGGGGTGGTGGGCCCAAATCCTCCTTTAATCAGAACAAGGAAAAGAAACCATGGTGCTATTTATGTAAAATAAAAGGCCATTGGACAACAGATCCCAGTTGTCCAAAGAAAGGCACCACAGCTCCTACCACTACAACCCCTACTGCTACACCTAGTGTCCCTACTAATAGCAGTGGTGGTGGGAGCAAACCTACTAATAGCCAATCCAAGGGAGTAGCTGAGCTCACTTTTGGTAATTTAGTTGGGGTTGGTCTGATTAGGGAGACCACAGAGGCTACTTTAGTCTCTGAAGGGGCTATTGACTTAGCCACTTTGGTTGCTTGCCCCCATAACTTGGAGAAGTACAAGCAACTAACCCTAATAAATGGTGTTGAGGTCCAGGCCTACAGGGACACAGGTGCCAGTGTCACAATGGTGATTGAGAAACTGGTGCACCCTGAACAACACATACTTGGACACCAGTACCAAGTAACCGATGCTCACAACATAACACAAAGCCACCCCATGGCTGTTGTAAATCTCAACTGGGGGGGGGTATCTGGTCCAAAGAAAGTTGTGGTAGCTTCAGATTTACCTGTAGACTGTCTATTAGGGAATGATTTGGAGACATCAGCTTGGTCAGATGTGGAGTTGGAGGCCCATGCAGCAATGCTGGGCTTCCCAGGGCATATTTTTGCTTTGACAAGGGCTCAGGCCAAAAAGCAAAAAGGACAGGGAAGCTTGGATCCTGGAACAATGGACCAAGTGCTCCCTAAAGCTAGGGCTAGTAGAAGCAAACCACTTCCTACTATCCCTCCCTCTACAGTGGATTCTACTTCTGAGGAAGAAGAATTCCCTCCCTGTGCAGAACCTACACCAGAGGAGCTGGAAGCAGACACTGCTGAGCTTTTGGGTGAAGGGGGGCCTGCCAGAGAGGAACTGAGTGTGGCACAGCAAACCTGTCCCACATTAGAGGGTCTCAGACAGCAAGCTGTCAAACAGGCTAATGGGGATGTCAGTGACTCACACAGAGTTTACTGGGAGGACAACCTCTTGTACACTGAGCATAGGGATCCTAAACCTGGAGCTTCCAGGAGATTAGTGATTCCTCAGGAGTACAGAAAGTTCCTCCTAACACTGGCACATGACATTCCCTTAGCTGGGCACCTGGGTCAAATGAAAACTTGGGACAGATTGGTACCACTGTTTCATTGGCCTAGGATGTCTGAGGACACAAAAGAATTTTGTAAGTCCTGTGAAACCTGTCAAGCCAGTGGCAAGACAGGTGGCACTCCAAAGGCACCCCTTATCCCACTGCCTGTGGTTGGGGTTCCCTTTGAAAGGGTAGGGGTTGACATAGTTGGCCCCCTTGACCCTCCTACTGCTTCAGGCAATAGGTTTATCTTGGTGGTAGTGGACCATGCCACAAGATATCCTGAAGCAATTCCTTTAAGGACCACTACAGCTCCTGCAGTGGCAAAGGCCCTCCTGGGAATATTTTCCAGGGTGGGCTTCCCAAAGGAAGTAGTATCAGACAGAGGAAGCAATTTCATGTCTGCATACTTAAAGGCCATGTGGAAGGAGTGTGGTGTAACTTACAAGTTCACAACACCCTATCATCCACAAACAAATGGACTGGTGGAGAGATTTAATAAAACTCTCAAAGGCATGATTATGGGACTCCCTGAAAAACTCCGCAGGAGATGGGATATCCTTCTACCATGCCTCCTTTTTGCCTACAGGGAGGTACCCCAGAAAGGAGTGGGCTTCAGCCCCTTTGAACTTCTTTTTGGACACCCTGTTAGGGGTCCACTCACACTTGTAAAGGAGGGTTGGGAACAACCTTTAAAAGCTCCTAAGCAGGATATTGTGGATTATGTACTTGGCCTCAGATCAAGGATGGCTGAGTACATGAAAAAGGCCAGTAAAAACCTTCAGGCCAGCCAAGAGCTCCAGAAGCAATGGCATGATCAGAAGGCTGTTTTGGTTCAGTACCAACCAGGGCAGAAAGTGTGGGTCTTGGAGCCTGTGGCCCCAAGAGCACTCCAAGATAAATGGAGTGGACCCCACACAATTGTTGAAAAGAAGGGTGAAGTCACCTACTTGGTTGACTTAGGCACTGCCAGGAGTCCCCTTAGGGTGCTCCATGTCAACCGCCTGAAACCCTACTATGACAGGGCTGATCTCACCCTGCTCATGGCAACAGATGAGGGACAGGAAGAAGACAGTGATCCTCTACCTGATCTCTTCTCTTCCACAGAACAAGATGCTCTTGTGGAAGGTGTAGTTTTGGCTAATTGTCTTACTGCTGAGCAGAAAGATAATTGCATAAATCTCCTAGGACAATTTTCAGAACTCTTCTCCATTGTGCCAGGCACCACTTCTTGGTGTGAGCACACTATAGATACTGGAGACAGTTTACCTGTCAAAAGTAAGATCTATAGGCAGCCTGACCATGTCAGGGACTGCATAAAGCAAGAAGTTCAGAAGATGTTGGAACTAGGAGTGGTTGAGCACTCTGACAGTCCATGGGCTTCTCCTGTGGTACTGGTACCAAAACCCAATTCTAAAGATGGAAAGAAGGAAATGAGGTTTTGTGTAGACTATAGAGGTCTCAACTTGGTAACCAAAACTGATGCTCACCCTATACCCAGGGCAGATGAGCTAATAGATACACTGGCATCTGCCAAGTATCTAAGCACTTTTGATTTGACTGCAGGGTATTGGCAGATCAAAATGTCAGAAGATGCTAAACCTAAGACTGCATTTTCTACCATTGGAGGACATTACCAGTTTACTGTAATGCCTTTTGGTTTGAAAAATGCACCTGCCACTTTTCAGAGGTTGGTGAACACAGTCCTGCAAGGGCTGGAAGCTTTCAGTGCAGCATATTTGGATGATATAGCTGTCTTTAGCTCCAGCTGGGATGATCACCTGGTCCACCTTTGGAAATTTTGGAGGCCCTGCAAAAGGCAGGCCTCACTATCAAGGCTTCAAAGTGCCAGATAGGGCAGGGTAAGGTGGTTTATCTGGGACACCTTGTTGGTGGGGAACAGATTGCACCACTTCAGGGGAAAATCCAAACTATTATTGATTGGGTTCCCCCTACCACTCAGACTCAGGTGAGAGCCTTCCTAGGCCTCACTGGGTATTACAGGAGGTTCATTAAGAACTATGGCTCCATTGCAGCCCCTCTTAATGACCTCACATCCAAGAAAATGCCTAAAAAGGTATTATGGACAGCAAACTGTCAGAAAGCTTTTGAGGAGCTGAAGCAGGCCATGTGCTCTGCACCTGTCCTGAAAAGCCCTTGTTACTCTAAAAAATTCTATGTCCAAACTGATGCATCTGAATTAGGAGTAGGGGCAGTCCTATCACAACTTAATTCTGAGGGCCAGGATCAACCTGTTGCTTTTATTAGTAGAAGGTTGACCCCTAGAGAAAAGCGTTGGTCTGCCATTGAGAGGGAGGCCTTTGCTGTGGTCTGGGCTCTGTAGAAGTTGAGGCCATACCTGTTTGGCACTCACTTCATTGTTCAGACAGACCACAAACCTCTACTTTGGCTAAAACAAATGAAAGGTGAAAATCCTAAATTGTTGAGGTGGTCCATATCCCTACAGGGAATGGACTATACAGTGGAACATAGACCTGGGAGTAGCCACTCCAATGCAGATGGACTCTCCAGATATTTCCACTTAGACAATGAAGACTCATCAGGTCATGGCTAGTCTTATTGTCCTTCGTTTGAGGGGGGGTTGTGTAGGAAAGTACCATCTTGCCTGGCATGTTACCCCCATTTTTCACTGTATATATGTTGTTTTAGTTGTATGTGTCACTGGGACCCTGGTAACCCAGGGCCCCAGTGCTCATAAGTGTGCCTGAATGTGTTACCTGTGTAGTGACTAACTGTCTCACTGAGGCTCTGCTAATCAGAACCTCAGTGGTTATGCTCTCTCATTTCTTTCCAAATTGTCACTGACAGGCTAGTGACCATTTTTACCAATTTACATTGGCTTACTGGAACACCCTTATAATTCCCTAGTATATGGTACTGAGGTACCCAGGGTATTGGGGTTCCAGGAGATCCCTATGGGCTGCAGCATTTCTTTTGCCACCCATAGGGAGCTCTGACAATTCTTACACAGGCCTGCCACTGCAACCTGAGTGAAATAACGTCCACGTTATTTCACAGCCATTTTACACTGCACTTAAGTAACTTATAAGTCACCTATATGTCTAACCTTTACCTGGTAAAGGTTAGGTGCAAAGTTACTTAGTGTGAGGGCACCCTGGCACTAGCCAAGGTGCCCCCACATTGTTCAGAGCCAATTCACTGAACTTTGTGAGTGCGGGGACACCATTACACGCGTGCACTACATATAGGTCACTACCTATATGTAGCTTCACCATGGTAACTCCGAATATGGCCATGTAACATGTCTATGATCATGGAATTGCCCCCTCTATGCCATCCTGGCATTGTTGGTACAATTCCATGATCCCAGTGGTCTGTAGCACAGACCCTGGTACTGCCAGACTGCCCTTCCTGGGGTTTCTCTGCAGCTGCTGCCAACCCCTCAGACAGGCAGCTGCCCTCCTGGGGTCCAGCCAGGCCTGGCCCAGGATGGCAGAACAAAGAACTTCCTCTGAGAGAGGGTGTGACACCCTCTCCCTTTGGAAAATGGTGTGAAGGCAGGGGAGGAGTAGCCTCCCCCAGCCTCTGGAAATGCTTTGTTGGGCACAGATGTGCCCAATTCTGCATAAGCCAGTCTACACCGGTTAAGGGACCCCTTAGCCCCTGCTCTGGCGCGAAACTGGACAAAGGAAAGGGGAGTGACCACTCCCCTGACCTGCACCTCCCCTGGGAGGTGTCCAGAGCTCCTCCAGTGTGCTCCAGACCTCTGCCATCTTGGAAACAGAGGTGCTGCTGGCACACTGGACTGCTCTGAGTGGCCAGTGCCACCAGGTGACGTCAGAGACTCCTTGTGATAGGCTCCTTCAGGTGTTAGTAGCCTTTCCTCTCTCCTAGGTAGCCAAACCCTCTTTTCTGGCTATTTAGGGTCTCTGTCTCTGGGGAAACTTTAGATAACGAATGCATGAGCTCAGCCGAGTTCCTCTGCATCTCCCTCTTCACCTTCTGATAAGGAATCGACCGCTGACCGCGCTGGAAGCCTGCAAACCTGCAACATAGTAGCAAAGACGACTACTGCAACTCTGTAATGCTGATCCTGCCGCCTTCTCGACTGTTTTCCTGCTTGTGCATGCTGTGGGGGTAGTCTGCCTCCTCTCTGCACCAGAAGCTCCGAAGAAATCTCCCGTGGGTCGACGGAATCTTCCCCCTGCAACCGCAGGCACCAAAAAGCTGCATTACCGGTCCCTTGGGTCTCCTCTCAGCACGACGAGCGAGGTCCCTCGAATCCAGCGACACCGTCCAAGTGACCCCCACAGTCCAGTGACTCTTCAGCCCAAGTTTGGTGGAGGTAAGTCCTTGCCTCACCTCGCTGGGCTGCATTGCTGGGAACCGCGACTTTGCAAGCTTCTCCGGCCCCTGTGCACTTCCGGCGGAAATCCTTCATGCACAGCCAAGCCTGGGTCCACGGCACTCTAACCTGCATTGCACGACTTTCTAAGTTGGTCTCCGGCGACGTGGGACTCCTTTGTGCAACTTCGGCGAGCACCGTTTCACGCATCCTCGTAGTGCCTGTTTCTGGCACTTCTCCGGGTGCTACCTGCTTCAGTGAGGGCTCTTTGTCTTGCTCGACGTCCCCTCTCTCTGCAGGTCCAATTTGCGACCTCCTGGTCCCTCCTGGGCCCCAGCAGCGTCCAAAAACGCCAAACGCACGATTTGCGTGTAGCAAGGCTTGTTGGCGTCCATCCGGCGGGAAAACACTTCTGCACGACTCTCCAAGGCGTGGGAGATCCATCCTCCAAAGGGGAAGTCTCTAGCCCTTGTCGTTCCTGCAGTATTCACAGTTCTTCAGCCTAGTAAGAGCTTCTTTGCACCAACCGCTGGCATTTCTTGGGCATCTGCCCATCTCCGAGCTGCTTGTGACTTTTGGACTTGGTCCCCTTGTTCCACAGGTACCCTCAGTCAGGAATCCATCGTTGTTGCATTGCTGATTTGTGTTTTCCTTGCATTTTCCCTCTAACACGACTATTTTGTCCTTAGGGGAACTTTGGTGCACTTTGCACTCACTTTTCAGGGTCTTGGGGAGGGTTATTTTTCTAACTCTCACTATTTTCTAATAGTCCCAGCGACCCTCTACAAGGTCACATAGGTTTGGGGTCCATTCGTGGTTCGCATTCCACTTCTAGAGTATATGGTTTGTGTTGCCCCTATTCCTATGTTTCCCCATTGCATCCTATTGTAACTATACATTGTTTGCACTGTTTTCTAAGACTATACTGCATACTTTTGCTATTGTGTATATATATCTTGTGTATATTTCCTATCCTCTCACTGAGGGTACACTCTAAGATACTTTGGCATATTGTCATAAAAATAAAGTACCTTTATTTTTAGTATAACTGTGTATTGTGTTTTCTTATGATATTGTGCATATGACACTAGGTGGTACTGTAGTAGCTTCACACGTCTCCTAGTTCAGCCTAAGCTGCTCTGCTAAGCTACCATTATCTATCAGCCTAAGCTGCTAGACACCCTATACACTAATAAGGGATAACTGGGCCTGGTGCAAGGTGCAAGTACCCCTTGGTACTCACTACAAGCCAGTCCAGCCTCCTACACGAGCGTTCACTGCTCTGGCCTCAGCACTGACGGCAGCCATTGTCCCTGTTTCCAGCCTCCCTCTTCTGACTGCCTCCAGCCTGTCTCTGTCTCCTGTTCCTCAGCCTATCCCATCCACACCATCAGACCAGCCTGCACACACCTCAACACCCAAGAGCAGCTCATCCAAACACAAGCACCACAGATCCCGCAAACACTCACCCGAGCAACACCCAGATGCAGACATGCCAACAGCCACTGCCACCCCTGTGTCCCCCTCCTCCTCGTCTCCCTCCTCCCTCCCTGTGACGTCTACACTCACACCTGCATGCACCCCAACATCAGCCAGTGCCTCCATCACCACCTCACCCTCCAGTACAGTCCACACTCGTGCAGTCACCACCCCCACTGCCATGTACACGTCCCCTGTGTCCTCTCCCACTGTGTCTGTCACCCCCTCTTCCAAGACACACAAACGCAGGCAGCCACCCACCCAACAGCCATCCACCTCACGACAGCCTACAGCACCAGCACCTTCACCCAATGACAGCACACCTGACTCTCCTACAACCACCTCCTCTACCTCCACTTCCATCTCCACTTCTCCTACCCTTTACCTTGGCCCTAAAAAACTTTTCCTGGCTAACCTTAACCTCTTTCCCCCCGATGACCTCACCCATCCATCTTCAAAGAGTCCCAAGAGCACCGCAGCCACCACCAGCCCAGCTTCGGGTGTCACTGTTGTGCCTGGGTTCTGGAGCCCACCCTTTGCCAGCAGTGACACATCGAGCTGCAGCAAGGACACGTCCAGCCCCCCCCGGCAAGAGGACCCGCAAAACCAAGGACCGCCGTGCGAGGACCGACAGGGCTGCCCCCAAGGAGCAATGTGCGGCCACTTCACCACCCACACCATCTGGGGGAGGCAAGGGCCCGAGAGCCCCATCAAAGGAGCGGAAGGGCAGCAGGAGCGCGGAGAAGGTGGACCCCACATGCCACATCCCAGCTGGGAAGGAGGACACTAAGGAGGCCAGGAGTCCGTCCCCGAAGGGTCCAGAAACGTCACGGTCCGAGGGCGACTGAGCAGGGAGTCGAGGCCAGGTCTGGCTCCCTTGACCTGCTGGATGAGCACCGCTGAACAGGGCCCGCGGGGCAGGAGAGCACCGCTGAACAGGGCCCGCGGTGGAGAAGAGCACCGCTGAACAGGGCCCGCGGTGGAGAAGAGCACCGCTGAACAGGGCCCGCGGTGCAGAAGAGCACCGCTGAACAGGGCCCCGCCGTGGAGAAGAGCACCGCTGAACAGGGCCCGCGGTGCAGAAGAGCACCGCTGAACAGGGCCCGCGGTGCAGAAGAGCACCGCTGAACAGGGCCCGCGGTGCAGAAGAGCACCGCTGAACAGGGCCCCGCCGTGGAGAAGAGCACCGCTGAACAGGGCCCGCCGTGGAGAAGAGCACCGCTGAACAGGGCCCGCGGTGCAGAAGAGCACCGCTGAACAGGGCCCCGCCGTGGAGATAGGCACCGCTGAACAGGGCCCGCGGTGGAGAAGAGCACCGCTGAACAGGGCCCGTGGTGCAGAAGAGCACCGCTGAACAGGGCCCGCCGTGGAGAAGAGCACCGCTGAACAGGCCCCGCCGTCTCAAGCACCGCTCCGCTGGGCACTTCCTCTCAAGCACCGCTCCGCTGGGCCCTTCTTCTCAAGCACCGCTCCGCTGGGCCCCGCCGTCTCAAGCACCGCTTCGCTGGGCCCTTCCTCTCAAGCACCGCTCCGCTGGGCCCTTCTTCTCAAGCACCGCTCCGCTGGGCCCCGCCGTCTCAAGCACCGCTCCGCTGGGCCCTTCTTCTCAAGCACCGCTCCGCTGGGCCCTTCTTCTCAAGCACCGCTCCGCTGGGCCCCGCCGTCTCAAGCACCGCTCCGCTGGGCCCTTCCTCTCAAGCACCGCTCCGCTGGGCCCTTCTTCTCAAGCACCGCTCCGCTGGGCCCCGCCTTCTCAAGCACCGCTCCGCTGGGCCCTTCTTCTCAAGCACCGCTCCGCTGGGCCCTTCTTCTCAAGCACCGCTCCGCTGGGCCCCGCCGTCTCAAGCACCGCTCCGCTGGGCCCTTCCTCTCAAGCACCGCTCCGCTGGGCCCTTCTTCTCAAGCACCGCTCCGCTGGGCCCCGCCTTCTCAAGCACCGCTCCGCTGGGCCCCGCCTTCTCAAGCACCGCTCCGCTGGGCCCTTCTTCTCAAGCACCGCTCCGCTGGGCCCTTCTTCTCAAGCACCGCTCCGCTGGGCCCCGCCGTCTCGAGCACCGCTCCGCTGGGCCCTTCCTCTCAAGCACCGCTCCGCTGGGCCCTTCTTCTCAAGCACCGCTCCGCTGGGCCCCGCCTTCTCAAGCACCGCTCCGCTGGGCCCTTCTTCTCAAGCACCGCTCCGCTGGGCCCTTCTTCTCAAGCACCGCTCCGCTGGGCCCCGCCTTCTCAAGCACCGCTCCGCTGGGCCCTTCCTCTCAAGCACCGCTCCGCTGGGCCCTTCTTCTCAAGCACCGCTCCGCTGGGCCCTGCCGTCTCAAGCACCGCTCCGCTGGGCCCTTCCTCTCAAGCACCGCTCCGCTGGGCCCTTCTTCTCAAGCACCGCTCCGCTGGGCCCTTCTTTTCAAGCACCGCTCCGCTGGGCACCGCCGTCGCAAGCACCGTTTATGGTTCACTGTGCCCACCATGCCTCCTCCTTGACCAGTGGAGACTGTCATCCACCTGATGGACTGTGGCTTTGCACTCCCCAGGATGGCCCAGTGGGCAGCCCACCCACTGTAGAGACATTGAGAGACTGTGGCTTTGCACTCCCCAGGATGGCCCAGTGGGCAGCCCACCCACTGTAGAGACATTGAGAGACTGTGGCTTTGCACTCCCCAGGATGGCCCAGTGGGCAGCCCACCCACTGTAGAGACATTGAGAGACTGTGGCTTTGCACTCCCCAGGATGGCCCAGTGGGCAGCCCACCCACTGTAGAGACATTGAGAGACTGTGGCTTTGCACTCCCCAGGATGGCCCAGTGGGCAGCCCACCCACTGTAGAGACATTGAGAGACTGTGGCTTTGCACTCCCCAGGATGGTCCAGTGGGCAATCCACCCACTGCAGAGACTTGAGAGACTGTGGCTTTGCACTCCCCAGGATGGTCCAGTGGGCATGGTGGCTCCTCGTGGATCTGGCGTCGTGGACTCATGTGGCTGTGGTGCCCCCCCCTTCCCTTCCCCCTGAGGTGCCTGTAGTTTTTACATCTGATGCCCCTGCAGTGTTCTCTCCAAAGGACTCAGGTCTCCTGTGTGGGCTTTGCCCTTGTTTCTCAAGACTTTGGCCCACGGACATGGTGGAATCGTAGTTTGTGCAGGACTTGGTACTTCAGTTATACACTGATGTGTGTGTCATTAGTTTTGTTGTGGATATCTTTCATGGTTGTACGCTAATTTTCTGGAGCTTTTTGGTACATAAATATTTATTCCAAATATGATTATGTCCTAGCATTTTTCAGGGGTGTTTGGGTGGTGTCACTGTGACTTGGTGCGCTGCATTGGTGAGTACATAGTTGGGGGGGGGGGTCGCATATGTGTGTGGCCGTAACCTTTCGTCCTCCCCCTCCCGTGTGTCGTAGGTGCAGTACTCACCGTTGTCGTCTGCGCCGGACTTCGTACTCGTGGTAGATGAGAAGGTAGACGAGAGCAGGTAGGATGTTTAATTCGGGTTCCATGCTGTCCTCCTTCCTCCTGGAGTGCGTAGTGGTGAGCGTTTTCCCGTCCGTAGTCTGTTTCCGCCGTGTTTTTATTGGCGGTGCTCCCGCCCCGGAAAAGGTGGCGGATTGGTGAGTTGGAATAGTGTGGGCGGTACATTGTCTGCCGCCTGTCTGTTGGCGGTGACCGCCGCGCTGTTTGTTTGTACCGCCGTGGCGGTCGGAGTGTTAAGGTGGCTGTCTGTGTTGGCGGTTCCCGCCAGGGTCAGAATCCCATATTTTTTACCGCCAGCCTGTTGGCGGGTTGGCCGCCGCTTTAACACCGACCGCCAGGGTTAGAATCACCCCCACAGTGTCATAAATCTGCCAATTTCTACATTTTGTTTCACAAAATATTTGAAACATTTTGCTGTGGGCAGATATAAGTGGCTTGGAGATAGCTACATAAAAGAAGAGAGAGTTTATTTTCGAGTTCTGAACGGCGAAACAGCGGTCTTTCTGAGTGGAAGCGAATGTGAGACTACTGTTGGTCATTCAGTGATCTGCAAACGGGTGTCATCATCACACATAAGCCTTCTTCGGTCAAATTTAACCATCAAAGCAATACAATCACAGCTAAAATAACAGTAAGTGCATAATAAATACAGAATTAAGATAAGATTAAACAATCAATTAGTCATAAAAAGGAAAAAGAAAACATGTATGCTAAAAATCCTTAACGTACTTCCCCAGAAGCTATCTTATGGCCTATATAATGATAAGAAACTCATTGTTATCCTATATGCAACTAACGATGGATCATGGTAATCATAAAATTATTGTATAAAATCAATGAATAAATACATTTAAGAGTTATAAACACTTAAGGGCAGATCATTTCACCTTTTTAAAAGGCGTATACGTATGTGCCATGCGGCCGCAAGGAACTTGCTGACCGCACAGATTAAAAAAGTGGGGGTATCTCTCATCATCAGTCTTAATGCATCTTTACAATGTCTCATTCCCATATTCCTACAAGCTTGGCGAATCCACTTTCGCAGAGCTATCCCATAGGTAGGACAAATTAACATGAAATGTACTAGAGTTTCCGAAGTACAGTTACAGCTAGGGCATAGATCAGTTGTCAATGCAGGTCGCCACACACTAGTAAAAGACCTCAGAGGTAAGCACCCATACCTGAAACGGACATACAAGCTTTTGCTTAATAAATCGGGGATTGAATCCAAGAAGGGTTCAAAGTGAGGGTGCCATTTGAAGTCAAGAAATTGGGATGTCAGTCGACCGTATGACATACATAGCAAGTACCTGTTCCTGACATAAGACCAATAGACTGATTTCAAATTATGTTTCTGGGCCCTCCTTAGATTGTGGGGTTGACTCCAGAAGTCCCTAAGTCCCAGAATATGAAACCATCTCACAATATGATTGAGCCAGGGAATAGAAAGTGCATTAGGTCTCTCTAAGATGTCTTGTAGAGACTCCTTGTACACAGCTAATTCTGAGGTGGTCCAAATATGTACCCAAAAAAGTAGGGCTATTACGTCAGAAATATTACAAGGGCATGCCAAAAGGGATCTTGTAAAGCTATTTTCCCCCACAGATAATTTACTAACATTTGAGAATCCCCAAATCTCTGCACCCTGGGCTTTCACTAGAAAGATTTTGGTAGCTGGAGAAACAGCTTTCGCAGTAGTAGATCTATAAACCGCGAAATAGCCCCAGATCTGTGTGCTAAAAATGCTGTGCTCTTGTCAACCTGGGCCTCCCATTTCATATTGTTACTTATTCTTACCCCCAGGTAATCAATAGATCTTACCTTGCTTAGGGGAGCCCCATTGAGTAAAATGGTACATCTTTTGATGGGGCCACAACCAAAGGTCATAAATTTGGTTTTGCTAGAGTTAAGTTACAATCCATAATCTGTGCAGAAAGCGCTGAATCTATCCACTAGGACCTGCAGGCCCATAGGAGTTTTGGAAATTAAAAGTGAATCATCAGCACATAACAGGATCGGAATTTTTGGGTTATTCAGGGATGGACCATTGTTTTTACAGTCAGTTACAATTTCAACCACCTCATTGATGAACAAAGAAAAGAGAGTGGGAGCAAGGACACAGCCCTGGCGTACCTCCCTCCTAATATCTATTCAATCCGTAAGTTCCCCCTGGGTACCCTGTCTCACTCTTGCATAGGTATTCTCTTGTAACCTTTGAATTAAATACAATAAATTCCCCGGGGCACCAATTCTATTCAAAACTTCCCATAGCTTCCCTCTAGGGACAAGGCAGAAAGCGGATCTTAAGTCCACAAAGGCGACATACAATTTTTGTTTTGCTAGAGTAGCATATTTCCAATGTAACAAAGAAAGCCTAAAGACCTGGTCCATCTTGCTAGTTTTTTAACAAAACCCAGCCTGAAGAGGGGATAAAGCCTGAGTGTCATGAACCCATTCCGTGAGCCTATCTAAAACTTGCTTAGCAAAGATCTTTTGCAAATTATCGATAAGACTAATTGGTCTATAGTTGCCTGGTGAGCCTACATCACCTTTTTTATATATGGGGATTATTTCCGCCCCGTGCCACATGTCCGGGATAGGGCCACTTGCTTCTATGGCGTTCGATAGTGTGTTTACATACCACGTCCAAATAACGGGTTCAGATTTGAACAAATCACCTGGTATCTTATCAGGACTGGGAGCTTTAGCTGGTCTCAAAGACTAAATGGCTGCTGTAGTATCAGCCACCATGAAAACAATATCCTTTGTTGGGCCTTCAACAGAGAGTCTACATTCGTCGCCCCCATCACACATAAGGCCATGTTGTACAGGGGCAGCGTAAATCTCAGAAAAATGGGCCGCCCATCTTTCTGGCTGAATGTGCATGGTTATTGTGTTGTTGCCCCCTCTATACCTACTGGCCAGCAACCTCCAGAAGCAACCATAATCTGGATTCTTGACTGCATCCAGCATCCTTTGCCAAATCCCATGTTCCCAAGTTTTTCTTTTGCTAGTTCCAGGGCCTTGGTATACCTGAGTGTGGCCTTTCTAATCTCCCCCTGTGAGAGCCTTTGGAGGGCTAATTTTAAATTAGATCTTGCATGGGTACAGTCCCTATTGAACCATTCCCTAGTTTGAATTTGATCAGTGGTATGCCTAGAGTGGGTATTCTGGTAAAGAAATGCCATGTAGGGTACTTTCCATTTCTGCATGGATGCTCAGAATTGGGATGTTGTCAACCTCTTGCTCACAATAACTAGAGAGGAGTTTTAGAAAAGATGAATAGATTGCCTTGATCGTACATGGATTTGATATTACTTTTGGCCAGCTAACATGGGTTTGTCTATGATTCAAAAGACGAATGGGGACATCAGTCTCTAGGTTCTTAACTCTTCTAAATACATGGTTGGCTAGAGTAAGGCACAAAGGATTGTGGTCACTATCATGACGAATTTCAACCTTCATGTCTAAGGTGCTAGTCCAAAGCCTCACGTCCACAAGGAAATAGTCAATGGTACTTGAGGAAGGCCCACGCTTAAAGGTGGGGGCACAATTAGGATCTGATCTAGTGCAACCATTGCATTCTCTTAAACCGTATCTAAGGCAAAGAGAAGCCATCTGTGAGGCGACACAAGTGCCGATGCAGGAAACATCCTCCTTCGATTGAGGAATACCCCAGTATTCGTCTTCCTCACCTGTCAAATTACTGATAAGATTCTTGGATTCAAAAGTACAATTCATATCACCTGCAACCACCAGGAACCCTGATGGATGCAGGTGCTCCATATGTTCAGCCAAGTGGGCAAGCACCTTAGACTCAGCCTCGTGGAACGGACCTTGCATACACGTGGACCATATTCACTGTAAAACTAGGTTGGAATGTGAGTTGAACTCCTATTAAGTCATGTGAATTGAGGCTTAGTACTAAGTGGTAACATTTTCATTTTTTATTCAACAAAATCGCAAGACCTCCTTGTGGTCTACCAAAACCCCCAGAAGGGGGTTGGGCCGGGGAAAAATAAGTTATAAACCCATCTAGATAGAACACCTCTTCGGCCCAAGTTTCCTGGAGTAGGCATATGTCTTGATTGTTAATGAAACTAACCCACTCAGGATCTCACAACTTTTTCCCTATTCCTGCCACATTCCAAGACATAATGGTAAGTTCTGGGTAAACGGTTTTAATCCTAGTTCCCGAGTATGAGACATTTTCTGGGTTTTCAGGCCGTTCTTCTCTACCAACCAAAGTAGCTACATTGATAAGCCCTACACAAGGGGCAATATTTAGTCAATCCAAGTCAGATAACGAAGGAGAAGTATTCTCTGATAGGGTTATTGGGCGGTTATTTGATAAAGCTTGGGCCTCACTCAACAACTATGAGCCTTGCCTCTGGGTGGATGCATGTGATGACCAATACCGGTTCCACTGCCGGCTCTCAGGGAGCCAGTCTTATATCAAAAGCAATGAGGATGTCCACCATAGTTTTATCAGTGAAAAGAATTGAAATAAAATCAACTTCCGATCCCAATAGACTATGTCTGCACACCTCCAAAATGTCAGACCGGATAACCGAGAGGCATTTCTGCTGTGTATGTAGCCAGTGAGTGACTTTATTAATGAGGGAATCATGTGTTTCTTTGTAGCCAGCTGGAAACCTGGGGACCCCTATCGTATAAATGTAGGCATCCTTACTTCTCTAATCGTGTCTCCCCTTCATGTTGTACACCTTTGTGTGTCTAGGTAGGCCAGGGGAGGGAAGTCTGGAGAAACTGGCAGGCACCTGTACACCCATATCTCCCCTAAAATCTTCAGGGGTGACAGTTTGATGGGAGATAGGTAGTTCCCCTGAACTGAGTATATACTTGTTGAGTCTGAGTAGGGCATGCGCCCCGTAGTAGCTGGGGCGGGTAAACAGGACACCTTTCCCTTCACTACCGTGTCTCTGGGCCTTGCCCTAGGCTCATGGCTTACGGGGCAGTTACCCACTTGGCCATTGATATCTGGTACATCTTGCATGCTTAGCCCCCCAGTCAACACAGGATTATAGTCATCCTCATTGGACAGTTTGCAATTGCATGTTGCCCTCTGTTCAGATAGTTCAGAAATTTTATTCAGAATTGTTAATACCATGGACTTCAAAATGTCTAACCTTTGGAGAATAATTGCCAGCTCAAATGCTCCATTTGGTTGTGTCTTCCAACCCGATTTCCCCATCTCTAGTTCGTCAGAGACTAAATGCAAGGGACATTCTAGACTCCCATTGAAAGTAGACAGGACTGAAAATCCATTTGTGCAGGGGATGTCGGTAGAAGATGTGGCCCTCTCACTTGAAGGTGGAATGTCCCTGGCTTGGAGGCATACAGTAGGTATCGCGCTCAAAACAGGTCTCTTCGATGGTGAAGGAGTGGGTGCCTGGATTTTAGGGGGAGGGTGAAAATCCTCTTCTACGGCTAATCGGGAAACTTGGGATTTTTTCTTGAAGAGGTCAGGGATCTTCCTGTGTGAAGATTTTGCAGAGTCTGAGGAGGCAGAGATGGAAGGGCTCCTCAAAATTGCCTCCACCTCCACAAATAATGAGTCAATGCCTTTGAACTGGTTCCTGCTGGTATTGGAACATCCGTCCACTTTCCCACTTGGCCGCTTCTTGTGTTTTTTAGCTCCAGAAGGGGGCACTGAAATGTCAACTGCTTTCCGCTTCCCCATAGCTTGAACTCAATAACAAAAAATGTATGTGGAGAAAGAGTAAAACCGATACCAGAAGACAGTGCCGTAGGTCTCCTTACCTGGGACACTTGCTCTCCGAGGCCAAGGGGAATGGTCCAGTCCAGACTCGAGTAAGCGACAACGGGCGTCCCCCATCGCGGCCACTAAACTGGGGCCTAGGAGTGCCAGGGATACTGGGAGGTAAGGTCCTAACTCCCCTGGCAGCTAAATCAACCTCCAGACAAAAATCCTGGGTCATAGAGGGGTTAGCCCAGCCCGGCCTCCAATGGTCTTCGATGGGCGTGGATGGGCCCGCCCTTGGCCCGCGCAGCGGGCTATGCGGCGCGCTTTAAAGCGCCTGCGTGTGAGGTTCAGCCCCCAAGCAACAGCAGACTCCTGGGACCGTGAGTCCCACCAGGAGTGGAGGCACCAGGGATGCAAGGCGGCAGGCAGAGGGGCTATGCGGTGCGCTTTAAAGCACCCGTGGGTGAGGTCCAGCCCCCAAGCAACAGCAGACTCCTGGGACCACGAGTCCCACCAGGAGTGGAGGCACCAGGGATGCGAGGCGGCAAACAGGTGTCAATTCCCGGCTTTTGCAATGCGGGGGTCGTAAACGTGGCATGCTTTCTAAAGGGTACTCCCATCCTTTTGGTTCATCCAGCATTTCATATACTTTAGAATGGAAGTTATGTGGTCCTGAACGATCAGAGCTGCTGCGGAATGAGACCAGGAATTGCCTATGCAATTTCAATCTCTGAAATTGTAACTTGTTGTGGACATGTTTAAAGCCCCCCCCACACAAGAGTTAAGAGTAGCAGAAATGTGGCCTCACAGTGATGCTACTAGTATAAATTATGACAAGCTGAGCAGACTAAAGGCGCTACTGTTCCAAAAACAAGTGCCGTTGACATCAGCCAGAGAGACGTGTGCTCTCCAGATAATGAGATCATCAGCCGAGGTACAATCCCTAATAAATACCAACTTCCCCAAGCTCTTTGGAGAGCTAGGCTTCAGAATTTTCAATGCTTTGAGCACTACATGGATTGTACATTTCTTCAAGTCTGGATTTGCTTCTATCTTCCAGACTGTCTTTGGAGTCTTTCCTTCGGCTATCCATTCATTCTTTTCAATTGTGTTTGGCGACTTTCCTGTGACTTTGGCACTGATTGGCGGGATACTGCTGCTGCTATTCCTAATACGCAGTGGTTGTGCTTTCTGAGCTAAGTGATGGAGCTACTACCACCAGCCTAGCTGTGCCGTGATCGCTTGGTACAGTTGTTTAGTGCTCAGTTGCTGGAGGAATTGGAGCATGATTGGTCACTGTCATTCCGTCCAGTCCTATGGTGTGTGCAACCTGTCTTTCATTGCACCTGGTGCCTCTTCAAGGGTCTACCATTGGTGTGTCTTGCTGTGTTCTGCCTGTGCCTCCTGTGGACAAGGAAATGCTGATGTTCCCGATGAGGGTTCATTCACAGTCGTGCCCCATGAGACTGAGGCTGATTCACAAGGCCACTTATGAGCCATTTCTTGTGAACTATTTGGCTCCACCATGCACTATGGATGATGCTGCCTTCTTTATGTAAGTAACACAAAAAAAAATTCAAGAAGTCAAAGCATTCTTCAACAACTCCACAGCAGTCCCATTCATCGGACGAGGAGTGGGAAGAACACCAAAAGTCCAGGCTCTGCTCCCAGGTTGTTGCTTTGGAGTCTGCGCCTGACCCATTGGTCTTCTCTGTGCTTCCCTGAGTTACCTGGAGTGAGTTTTAGAAGGCCAGGAGCCTCCTTCTGAGCAGCCAGACCCCCTTTTGAACACCTTCAGGTCCTATGGTCTCAGGAGGGACTCTGACTTGAACTCTGCTGGTGAGTTCACCCTCTGCATCAGTCGAGCCCTCTTGATTCGTAGTTGGACCTTGTTGGCGGTGGCTGGGGGTGGGACCCAAGCCCTTTAAAACTTTCATCGCGCTCCCTCCTCGCGGGACGCGCCCAGGCAAAGCCCGTCCTTTGCCCGTCATTGACAGGAAGAGACAGGCATGGCCTATTCTCTTGGTTTCCTTTTCTTCCCCATACCCATTTTTGAGAAACTATATTTAATTCAACCAGGATGGTGAAAAGGAAAGCTAATGGTAATTCCACTGAGCAGGGAGGGGCGAGGAAACTACCTCGACATGCTGCTGAAAATTGTACATTGGACCAAATTGACGATCTAATAGAGGAAGTAGAGAGTTTACTATCCCATAAACCCTGCAAGTCCTCCAAGAAAGGGAATGATGTTGCAATCAAAGACATTAAGGGGGTCATTCCAACCCTGGCGGTCATCGACCGCCAGGGTGGATGACCACGGAAGCACCGCCAACAGGCTGGCGGTGCTTCCTTTTGTATTCCGACCGCGGCTGTACAGCCACGGTCGCCCAGCCGGGTCCGGCGGTTTCCCGCCGGATTACCCCCGGCTGGGAGGCCATGGGGATTCCGACCCCCTTCCCGCCAGCCTGTTTCTGGTGGTTTTCACTGCCAGAAACAGGATGGCGGGAACGGGTGTCGTGGGGCCCCTGTGGGCCCCTGCACTGCCCATGCCACTGGCATGGGCAGTGCAGGGGCCCCCTAACAGGGCCCCAGCAGAATTTTCACTGTCTGCTATGCAGACAGTGAAAATCGCGACATGTGCAACTGCACCCGTCAAACCCCTGCAACACCGCCGGCTCCATTCGGAGTCGGCTTCCATGTTGCAGGGCCTTTCCCGCTGGGCCGGCGGGTGCTCCCTTGGCGGGCGCCTGCCTGCCCAGCGGGAAAGTCAGAATGGCCTCTGCGGTCTTCTGACCGCGGAGCGGGCATTTGGCGGTTCCCGCCAGGTGGGCGGCGTCTGCCGCCCGCCCGGGTCAAAATGACCCCCTAAGTCTTTTTTTTATCCCCGCGAACAGAGAGCTGCTGTCAGAATCTCCACTGGGGACTCACCTGGAGTCTACTACACCAGAAACCCCTGATTACCCCATAGAGTGCCCTGAACCGAGCGTGCCTATTCAGCAGGACAGCACGTCACCCCCTATAAACTGTTTCTTACCCCTTGTTTTTCTGACAACTCCTAGCAAAGAGGAGAGTGCACCAAGGGAAGCTGAGGAGGTATTAACACACTTAGTCACCCGGGGGAAAGCTCTGTTGAGTTCCAGCTAACACAAATAAGAGCAGCGATAGTGAACTTGAGAGAATATATTACATCCTTGAGTAGTATGATACATGGGAAGCTGGACGGTATAACTGCTGTAATTGGGGACATAAGGAAATCCTCTCCCAAACCTGAGTTTAACTTTCTATCTATGCAAACTCAGCCAATTGAAACACCTACTGCAGGAAAACACAAGGGAAAGAGGGCTGGAGTGGCACTGCAAAATTGCCAAACGGAAGGCTGTGTAGCCCCCGAAGTGGCTAACCCGAACAAAGGTGACGCCAACATGATAAGAGGCGCACAGAAACAAGCCCTTAGACAACAGCAATAGAGACCCCTTACGGAGTATTCTGCTGACCCAGACTAAGCACAGCATGATATATATATATACATATGAACGATGAACATTCCAAAGTTAAACCATGGTCTCAAGGAACAAGCGGATTCCCTCAAAAATAAAGTAATCCACTGGATAAGGGGAGTTAAGAAATGTAGGTCCGTTATACAGGACGACATAGTTAATGTCCAGAGATATTCAAGTGATAGCCTAGAAATGGACCTCATAGGGTTGAAATTGAATAGTCAGAGTCGAGTAAAGGGTCTTCTAGCGCTTGAGCAAAGATTGAGACCTGGTACCCCATCCCAAGTAACTCTTACCCAAACGATTCCGCCATTAATGGCTAATTTGTTTTTTAAAGGTAGCCCTAGCAACATACAGCTTCCAAGTACATGTACCTCAAGGCAGGGCTATAGGCGTAGTCCAATTTCAACTGTGGATTGACACAAAGCTCCCATAGTGAAGGCAGGGAGGGACGATGTATCTATTAAAAGGGTAATGGAACCCTATGCCCCAAGTAATCTGTCATCGGCATCGCGGGAGCAGAGGTAGAAATACATTGTAGTGACCAAGTAGAAGGGTGGGACTGTGAAGTAGCATCCTCTATAAAAAAGGCTTATGAGAGTTTGTTAAATATATGGGATGGTAATGATTCCCTAATCAAACTTTTATCCTGGAATGTGGCAGGTGTGCTATCAAAAACAACTAATCCAGAGTGGTGCAGTTTTATAGATCGACATCATATCATTCTCTTACAGGAGACATGGGCCCCTTCAATGATTTATAGAGCAGGATACTGGACCTTCCAGAAGGTTGCGCTCCCACCGCCATCTGGGAGGGCATCAGGGGGATTGATCATTTGGCTAAAACACGATCTGTTCCCCAAGGTGAAGGAACTATTTAGCCCCACTAGGGACATACTAGCTGTGGAGGTGGAATTCAGCAGTCCAAGGGGGCCTACTCATATAGTAATCGTAAATATCTATATTAGACCTGGCCCACAAAGCACACATATTGCTTTGCTGAATTCTCTCACAGATCTTTTGAATCATCTACCAGGGGATTGCAATATGCAGTTGAGTCACAAGGATGATTACCTGCAAGAAGGAACCCAGTTTGCAGACCCCTGGGACAGATCAGGCCCGGTCTAGATCAAACAAAGAAAATAGGGGGAGCATTAGTCCTATTCGAGAACCTAATAAAAACTATGGGACTAAGAGTAGTAAATGGGAATACGAAGTCGGATACTCCTGCCTTGCCTACATATAAAAAAGGACTATATTCGAGCCACTTAGACTATATTCTAGTAGACGATATTCTCTGGAACTCTCTCATTGATATGGCTGTCTCCCCACGAGATGATAGCGACCACCAAGCTGTCTGCACATCCTTCTTAACCTCCACATTTAACAGTAGCAAACTGAGTAAATGGGTGAAGGGTAATATTTTAACAGCGACAAATGATTATAAAAATGTAAGATGGGAAATGGTGGAAGAAGATGCGAAGTTCCAGATTTCAATATACAATGTGGTTATATCGACTCTTCTTCCCCTGAAGCATACTAACTTTGCACTGGTTGACCTGATTAATTTGCATGGTATTTTGGTCAACCATTTAAGACCATTCTTTCAGGTAGAAAGGAAACGGGTAGAAACCATGGATTGATCACTGAGATGGTTCTCTAGTTCTTTCCGACAGGCCAAACTACAGCTGTTGGGAGCATTACAGGTAGGGAGTCGTCGGGAGATAAGAGCAACTAGGGCTGCATATAAAATAAAATTGAAAAACGCTAAAAAAGAGTGGGAAACCAAAAATTGGAATGCCCTGGTAGATGCTCTCCATGAGAGGGATACAAAACTGTTTTAGAAACTGGTGGCAGAAAAGGGACATCCCCAAAACATGGAGAACTATCCAGCAATTCTGCCAGAAACCTGGGTGTCACATTTTGGAAATCTGTATAGAGCGGTTCGGATTAGCGGCATCAACGTATCTTCATCAACACTAGACTAACATCTAACTTTGATTTGGACACCTTCTCCCTAAAAGAAACTACTTTGGCCCTTCAAACAATAGGTAAAGGAAAGGCCCCTGGTCTTGATGGTATTCCAGGCGATCTGTATCTATCCCGACCCAGAACTTGGTCTTTATATCTAAATGTACTTAGCAATGTGATTTTGAGGGCATGGTGGGCTCCCCGCTACATGTCAAGGAGCAATAATAGTTTCTGTCTTTAAAAAGGGGACAAGGGAATTACCAACCAACTACAGACCAATAAGCTTAATTGACGGGAGTCCAAAAGTATTTTGTAAGCAGGTCCTGACCAGACTGCAGACATGGATAGAGGATTTTCAGATCCTCTCCAACTTCCAGGCAGGATTCAGGAAAGGAGTTAGCACAATAGACCAGGTGATTAGGTTCAACCTCCTCTGCTGGAAATACCTGATACTCAATAAGAGCCACTTGTATGTGGCCTTTATTGATTTAAAGACCGCCTTTGATCTGGTCCCACGGGACTTGTTATCAATCAATCAATCAATCCAGGCATTTATAGAGCGCGCTACTCACCCGTGAGGGTCTCAAGGTGCTGGGGGGGGGTTACTGCTGCTCGAAGAGCCAAGTCTTGAGGCGCTTCCTGAAGGCGAGGTGGTACTGGGTAGTTCTGAGGTGAACTGGAAGGGAGTTCCATGTATTGGTTGCCAGGTAAGAGAAAGATTTACCTCCAGTGGTGGTTCTGCGGATGCGAGGGACGGTGGCGAGAGCAAGGCTGGTTCAGCAAAGTTGGCGGGTGGGCGTGTAGAATGCGAGGCGACTGTTGAGGTATTCCGGGCCCTTTTTGTGGCGGGCTTTGTGTGCGTGGGTGAGGAGCCTGAAGGTGATCCTTTTGTTGACGGGGAGCCAGTGCAGGTGTTTCAGGTGGGCGGATATGTGGCTGTGGCGTGGTATGTCGAGGATGAGGCGTGTGGAGGCGTTCTGTATGCGTTGAAGACGATTCTGTAGTTTTGCGGTAGTTCCTGCGTATAGGCTGTTTCCGTAGTCCAGGCGGCTTGTGACGAGGGCGTGGGTGACAGTTTTCCTGGTATCGGAGCATGCGAAGGGTGTGGAAGCAAGAAGACGAGACGGCATTGACTTGCTTGGTCATGGTGAGGAGGGGGTCCAGGATGAATCCGAGGTTGCGTGCGTGGTCTGAAGGGGTTGGTGCGGTGCCCAGGGCCGTGGGCCACCAAGAGTCATCCCAGGCGGACGGGGAGTTTCCGAGGATGAGGACCTCCGTCTTGTCTGAGTTCAGCTTCAGGCTGCTGAGCTTCATCCATTGTGCAACGTCATTCATTCCATCCTGCAGGTTGGCTTTGGCGGTGGCTGGGTCTTTGGTGAGGGAGAGTTTCAGCTGGGTGTCATCGGCGTAGGAGATGATGTTGATGTTGTGTTTGCGAGTGGTGCTGGCGAGGGGGCTTATGTAGATATTGAAGAGGGTAGGGCTGAGCGAGGAGCCTTGTGGAATGCCGCAGATGGTCTCGGTGGGTTCTGAGCAGAAGGGCGGGAGGTAGACTCTTTGGGTTCGGTCAGAGAGGAATGAGATGATCCAGTCCAGGGCCTGTCCTTGGATACCAGTGGAGCGGAGGCGGGTAATTAGGGTGCGGTGGCACACGGTGTTGAAGGCAGCCGAGAGGTCTAGGAGGATGAGGGCGGTTGTTTCTCCGTTGTCCATCCGGGTTCTGATGTCGTCGGTGACTGCGATGAGGGCGGTTTCCGTGCTGTGGTTGGCCCGAAAACCAGATTGGGAGGGGTCAAGCAGGTTGTTATTTTCAAGGAAGTTGGTCAGTTGCTTGTTGACAGCCTTCTCGATGACCTTGGCCGGGAAGGGGAGGAGAGAGATGGGGCGGAAGTTCTTCAGGTCGTTGGGGTCCACCGTAGGTTTTTTCAGGAGAGCGTTGACTTCCGCGTGTTTCCAGCTCTCGGGGAAGGTGGCAGATGCGAACGAGCTGTTGATGATGCTCTGGCGGTAGGGGGCGATGATGGCGTTGGCTTTGTTGAAGATGTGATGGGGGCACGGATCCGAGGGGGAGCCGGAGTGGATGGTGTTCATGGTGATTCTAGTCTCTTCGGAGCTGATGGTGGTCCAGGCGTTGAGGGTAATGGCTGGGGCTGTTGGTTCAGGGGTGGTCGGCGGGATCTGGGGTCCGAAACTGTCATGTAGGTCAGTGATCGTCTGATGGAAGAAAGTAGCGAGGGAGTTGCAGAGTTCTGCAGTGTGTTCTTTGCGCCAGGTTTTTTCGAGGGTACGGCAGGTTTTCTTGGATTCCTTGAGGGCGTCCGTGAACCATGGTGGTTTCCTGATGTTGGTCTCTCTTGGATGGCTTCTGTGAGGGGTAAGGTTGTCGGCGAGTTGGTGATCCACTGTGTGAGGCTGAGGGCTGCGCTGTTGGCGTCGGTGGTGATGGCTGGTTGGTTATGGTTAAGAGTGGAGAGTAGCTGCTCTGTGGATATTTTGTTCCAGGGTCTGCGGGTGATAGGTTGTGTGCGAAGGTGGTGGGTCTCGCGTTTAAAGGTGAAGTGGACACATCTGTGGTCGGTCCAGTGTATCTCAGAGGAGTGGCTGAAGGCTATGTGGTTGCTGGTGGAGAAGATGGGGTCGAGCGTGTGGCCAGCGGTGTGGGTGGGGGTGTTCACCAGTTGCTTGAGTCCGAGGTTGTCGAGCAGGGTGGCGGTGTTGGTGTCATTGTTCTTCTCCAGGTGGAAGTTCAGGTCCCCGAGGAGGATGTAGTCTGGCGAGGCTAGGGCGTGCGGGGTGATGAAGTCAGTGATGGATTCGCTGAATAGGGCGTGTGGGACAGGGGGCCTGTAGACGAGAGTGCATCTGAGGGTGTTTCTGGGGTCGGTGTGGATCTGGGAGTGCATGTGTTCGGCGGCAAGGAGGGTGTCTTCAGTGGAGGTCATGACGTTGATGGAGCTCTTGTAGATGATGGCGATTCCTCCCCCGATTTGGTTGGTGCGGACTTTCCTGGCGATCTTGTAGCTGTAAGGGATGGCTATGGCGATGTCAGGAGTCGAGGAGGCGTTCATCCAGGTTTCTGTGATGAAGGCGACGTCAGGTGCTGTTGTGTCCAGGAGGTCCCATTGTTCGATGGCGTGCTTGTGAACGGAGCGTGTGTTGAGGAGGATGCACTTGAGGTGGTTGTAGGAGCGTGGGCCGGTGGAAGGATTGCAGGCGTGGTGGAAGGTATACTTGCAGGCTTGACAGGCGAAGGGTCCATGAGTGTGTTTGGGGCTGGCTTGGTAGCAGGTGGTTGTTCGCCCGGGGTTGAGTGTGTTGAGGGAGGCGGCGTCGTATCTAAGCTGGGTGTTTTGGGAGCGGAGGGGGCCAGGGGTTCTGGCACTGGCCGCGGGCCAGGCGCGGACGGGCGCAGACGGGCTTGCCTTTGGCGCGCCAGCGGCGCAGCCGCATAGCGCCTGCCATATGAGGGGGGGGGAGGGCAGCGAATGGGAGCGGGGGGGCCGCACGGGAGGCAGTGGCGGGAAGGCGGGAGGCGGGAGAGCGGGAAAGCGGAACAGGAGGGAAAAAGGAAAAATGGAGAAGAGACAGAAGCGCAACAGCAGTGACAAAGGAGGAGTAGAGAAGCACAACAGGAGAGTAAATGGGGCAAGGCAGAAGCACAGCAGGCGATACAAAGGCTAACTAGATAAGCACAACAGGAGAGACCGAGGAGAAAGACAGAAGCGCAACAGGAGCGACAAAGGAGAAATAGAGAGGCACAACAGGAGAGACCAAGGAGAAGGACAGAAGCGCAACAGGAGCGACAAAGGAGAAATAGAGAGGCACAACAGGAGAGACCGAGGAGAAAGACAGAAGCGCAACAGGAGCGATAAAGGAGAAATGGAGAAGCACAGCAGGAGAGACAAAGGAGAAGGACAGAAGCACAACAGGAGCGAAAATGAAGTAAGACGGGAGCGGAGCTCAAAGAAAAACCTAGGACCTACAAAACCAGTGGCAGGGGCCTGGGCAGGTGGAGCTGCAGCGGCAGGGAAGCGACCTACCCGAGGGTCAATGGGTTATGGAATGTCTTGGAGTCTTATCAACTTGATAAAGAACTGCGGAGACTGATAAAACATCTCCATGAAGGAACATACGCCCAGGTACGTTGGTCTCAAGGTGGAGACCCGACAGAAGCTATACCCATTGATAGGGGGGGTCAGACAGGGGTGTGTCTTAGCTCCCACTCTGTTTACCCTCTTTATCAACGGTGTGGTAGATCAGCTCACACATTGTAACCATGATGCCCCGAAGCTAGCAGGAGTCCCGGTCCCCATTCTCATGTTTGCGGACGACACTCTACTGATTTCAAGAACCCCAATGGGCCTCCAAAATGAACTTGATGCCTTTTCTATCTTTTGTGCCAAGAGGGGCCTTGAAATAAATCCAACTAAGACCAAGTTTATGGCTTTTAATTCGTACAAGTCATTCAGGGGAAAAATGACTATAGCAGGACAACTGGTAGAGAGAGTTAGACAATTTGACTATTTGGGGATCAGACTAGCGGACGACCAACAATGGTTGGCACAAATGGAAAAGAGTCTGTCTGTCTGTCCTCCGGCAGAGGTCAGTAGTGATAGGGAGGAAAATTTTAAACACCTCAGAAAGGGAAATCTCACCTGCCATTACTGTATAAAAGGCAGTGGCAGCCTCAATCTATGGTGCCGAGTTATGGGGACACTGCAACTCCAGAAGCTTGACAACAGTAGAAAATCACTTTATGCGTAACTTCTTGTGTTTGCCGACGAGCACTCCTCTCTCACCCCTCAGATTTGACTTAGCTCTAAATGAGATCCACAATGAAATTGCCCTGAAACCACTTATGTATTGGGTTAATTTTTGGACATCTAAACATCTGACCACCTATCACGCAGCAGCAACTGAGCTGCTAGCGAATGGTGGCGCATTGAAGATTCCTTGGTTTAATACATCAGAGATATGAGCCAATGCATTAAAATGGAGGAGGTGTGGAGAGACCCTTGTAATCTAACTAAGGAAGCAAAAATACGCATAAGGCGGTGTTACTGGGAGATGGTTCTGGTGCAGACTTGGACCAAAAAGGACCAAGGTAGCAGGACATTACAGTTTTTAGACCATAAATGCAGCCCTAAGTTTGAAGCCTACATGGACAATATAAACCCTCCTTACATTAAAAGCCTTTTTATTAAATTTAGGCTAGGGATTTTGCCGCTCAAGGCATTTACCGCAAGGTGGAGTAAGGAGGATAATAACTTGAGCTCCTGCCATTTCTGCCTCGAGCAACCAGAGACGCTTGCACATTTTATATTCTTCTGCCCTAGATATTTGGTCCCTAGGAAGAAGTGGATCATTCCTTTATGTAGATCACTGGGGATAAGGAAATACAATACATCCTTACTAATACTGGCAAGCGATACGAGTGACAAGATAGTCTTTGCAGTCGCAAGATATCTCCAAAGTGCATGGGGTATAAGAACTAGAGAAAACCTTGCTGACTGATTGTTAAAGCCTGAAAAGACACTTGGTCAAAGCAGATAATTAAGTGGAAATAAGGCAGAATGGTTTCTAATTTTATAAAATGTATTGACTGTTTCACACTGTTTTTATACTTGCGTGCTCATACAATTTATTTTAGAAGAAAGTGGTAAGACTCTCACTGTATTATATGGCACTTTTTTTGTATCCTTTTTCTCTATTTTACTGTGTGAATATGGTATATTGTTTTATTGGATACTTTTATGGCTTTTAGCCGAAATAAAGAATATTACACTGGATCAGGATCAGCTGTGATCACCTTTACTAGCGCCGCTGACACCCATCAGCAGTGCTGAACCCATTGTGATTCTAGACTCCGATACAGAGCCCAGATCAGCTTCTCCCAGTGTCTGTTCCTCATGGCCTGAATTGGGGATGGAACCCTATTTCTTTTAAGGCCCCCACCAACAAACACAAATGAAGGAAATCAGAGGATCCTTATAGCTATTCCCATCTCCTAGCACATTCCATGTCCATCAACACCCATTATACAAACTTGGCTGATGCCAGTGTTCTGGAACCTCACCAGACACAAGCCTCCTCTCTTCTCCCTCAGAGGTTGCAGTTGAAGGTTTTTTTTTTTTGTTGTGGTTTTTTTTTTGCATTGGTGGTCCAGAGAACAGCGGAGGGTCCTGGTCCTTCAGTTGCTCATGGTTGGGGTCAAGACCAATGTCTTGACAGTCGCTTCAACCCAGGTGTCCCCATCAGAACTACTCCCCCGCAGTAAAGCCCTCATTCATATCCTGCTTGGGGCCTGGGCCAAGCCCTGCACAGGCATTTTTTGCACAGGACTGTCTCACCACCATCTCCCTTCTCCTGAGAACCCAGCCTTCCTCACCCAACATCTCCTGTTGGCTCAGGCCTCAAACTCCACAATCAAACCCAGCATGTTTCCTTCCACACCAGCACACAGGGCATCCAAGAAGCTAGATACTTTTTGAGAATGTTCTCTTCCACCAGCCCTGCACTGCCATCTGTGAACACAGTGTGCCTATTGGCCTGCTATTCCCATACTGTATGGGGTGCGGTTGCGCAAGTGCTGCCTTTGTTCTCATAGGACGCTCAAACCAAACTTTACCAAGGTATAGCAGATGGGAGAGATGCAGCAAAGTTCATAGTCTGATGCAGACTGTTTATGACTGACTCCTCCTGGGAAGAGCTCTTGCTTCCACAGTGGCACTCCAACGCCACTGCTGGGTGAGGACAACTGACTTTTCGGGGAATATCCAGGCATTCCTTATGGACATGGCCTTTGATGGCACTCGCCTTTTTGGTGACAAGGCAGGCTTGGTGCTTGACATTTTCAATTCATATTTAGTAGGGACACCGCTATGTTGTTGGCGATCACCATGGCCCTGTGACATCCGCATTCCACCTTCCATGGGCTATGGTAGGGTCTACTAGCCACATGCTTTTCTCCCAGCCACCACAGTTAGCAGACACCTCAGTCCTTTCGTGGCTGCTGAAGAGTCTCCAGCAAGCCTTGTGAGAAGCAAGGCCAGAGGTTTAACCAATCTGCTCCTCTCCATTCCCCAAAAGCTGCAGCTCCAAAGCCTCTTTAATATGCCATCACACCATCACTGGCAGCTGGTTGTTGACAGGATTAGGCACCACCTGCCCAATGGCAGGAGATTATTTTGGGCAAATGGGTGCTTCAGATTGTCCAGAGACCCTAATCTGTACCCTTCCAGCAGACCCTGTCCGCTTTGGCACCGTCTGCCGATCAGTTGATGGATGACCACCTTTCATTCATGGCCAAAGGAGCCATTGAGAGGGTGCTAGCATCAGAAGTAGCAACACAAAAGGATGATCACCGGAATGCTTAACAATGCAAACATTCACCCCCAGTCACAGATCTGGGTTTAATCCATTGTTCTATTGCTCACCATGCAACTGCAATTTGGATCCAGCCATATGCAAATCAGTCTTGACCCTGTTCTCCTTGGGAACAGTCCACCCCGAACTGCCAGGCCCGGACCTGCCTGGACCAGAAACAAGCATCCTGGGACAGGTTTCAGGGTATCACCCTTCATCTGCCAGGCTAGCCTGAATCTAGTGACGCAGTGAGGAAGGTACCCACATCTGGGCATACCCTTCCCACTTAGGGCAACTTTAGCTACACAAAAGGATGATGGACGAAATGCTGAACAATGCAAACATTCACTCCCTTTCACAGATCTGGTTTTAATCCATTGTTCTTTTGCTCACCATGCCACCCCAGTATGGACCCAGCCATATGCAAATCAATCTTGACCCTGTTCCCCATGGGGACTGTCTAGCCCGAACTGCCAGGCCAGGTCCTCCCTGGATTGGAAACAAACATCCTGGGACCGGTTTCAGTGTATCATGCTTCATCAGCCAGGCTGGCATCAGAAGTAGGTTGTAGTTGCTTTTCCTGGTACTTTCTGGTGCTGAAAAAGAATGGAGGTCTCCATCGTATCTTTGATCAACACCCTCTCAATTACATCTCGAAAAAGGAGAAAGTCAGGATGCTCACTTTGCTCAGGTTCTGTCTGCCCTCCACCCTGCAGACCAGATGGTAGCGCTTGGCTCGAAGGGTGCCTACTTCCATATCCCTATTGTGCCTGCCCACAGGCATTACCTGTGGTTCACAGTAGGCCAAGCGCAATATCGGTTCACTGTGCTCCCCTTTGCCTTACCAACGCCTCTCGGGTGTACACCAGGGTAAATGCGATGGTTGCAGCAAATCTGGAGGGGGGAGAGGGTTCCAGTCTTCCCCCCTACTTCAATGATTGGCTGTTAAAGGTGGGTTAGCCCCAGGCAGTTGTCTCCCACCTTCCAAACACAGCAGACCTCCTGCATTCGCTGGGGTTCATTATCAACATGCTGACTCCCTTTCAGACTCTCCCTTTCTTCTGAGTTATTCTGGGTACAGTGATGTTTTAGGCTTATCTTCGGGAACAGCAAGTCCAGGATATTCGGGCTATGATTCGAATGTTTCAGCCTCTAGCATGGATTATGGTGGGACTGACTCTGATGCTGCTGGCTCTCATCATGCTGGTAAAACATACCCATTGGCATATGCAGACTCTTCAGTGGGATCTGAAGTCCCAGTGGGTACACCATCACAGGAATCTCTCTGACCTGGTAAAGATTTTGGATTGAACTGCAAAAGATCTGCAGTGTTGGCTCAGAATCTGCTTCCTTCCCCCACCCAGAGTTCACAGTAGTGATGAATGCATCGCTTTTGGGCAGCCGTCTTGGAGAGGTGGAGATCAGGAGACTGGTCTCCGGCGCAGGCATGACTTCATATCAGCCAGTTAGATCTGAGAAAGATTGGCGCAACAAGTGGGGTGGGGTGGGGTCATGAACCCTGTGTGAACAGGCTGTGTCTCTGGATATGGCTGGTAGGTCAGGGCATTTCCCTGGAAGGCTCTCTGAACACCAGAGTAGACTAACTCAGACATCAAAGCCTCGCAGATCACAAATAACATCTCTTCAGAGTTTGGGGGAACCTTGGTTTGATCTATTCACCACCACTGAGAATGGGCAATGTCAGCATATCTCTGTGCTGGAGATTACAAGTTGGCTCTCACTTGGAGATGCATTTTGTCTCAAGTGGAGCTCAGGACTCCTGTATGCCTTCCTGCTGATGCTGCTCCTCCACAGAGTTCTGAAGAAGATCGGGAATGACCAAGCCTATGTCATCTAGGTGACTTCGAATTATGTAAGGTGAGTCTGGTATCCAGAACTCTTAAGCAGGACCATCTATCCTTTGACCAGGGTGGCCCTTCGGGAGGACCTCCAGTCACAGCAACAGGACTGGGTCCTGCACCTAAACCTGCATACACTAAACGTACATGCATTGAGATTGAACAGCGACAGTTAAGAATATTTGATCTCTCTCCTAAAATGTGTGATGTAATTCTGGCAGCCTGTACCCGCCATGCAAATGTTGGTACAAATATATGGCTGTGTGCTGCTAAATCTGTTGGTCCTCTGTGCCCTTGTCTGAAGTCCTTCTTGTTTCCTTGATCACTTGCCAGGCAAGGCCTTGCTTTGGGCACTGTCAAAAGGTACCTTTCTGCCATCTCTGCTTTCTTATGGTTCCCAGATCAACCCTCCTTATCTGAGCCATCCTTTCTGACTTGTTTCTTGAAAGGTCTGCAGTACGTTTTCCCTTACAACTTTCATTATTCCCCAGTGAGATCTTAATGTATTTTTCACTTTCTTAATGTGCTCACCATTTGAGCCCATGCACAGCTGCACACTGAGACTGCTTACCATAAGATCAGCCTTCCTGTTGGCTATAACATCTGCCAAGAGGGTTAGCAAATTGCAGGCACTTTCTGTTAACCACACCACCGCCTTTTTCCTGGATATATTAGTCCCTGGGACCTGTGTCTTCGTCTTACCCAAGGTGGTTACACATTTTCACGTCTGGCTGAACATCACACTGCCTACTTTCTTCACCCCCCTCTCCCGCCATTATCCTACTAAGGAAGAGGAGAGACACTCCTGCCGGGATACAAAAAGCGTATTATTGTTCGACATTGATCGTACCAAAGATCAACACTTTTTTGTTTTGTTTTTATTTGGGGGTGCAAAGAAAGGAAAGACAGTACATAAAAGAACCTTCTCCAGGTTGATTGTCTACTGTGTAATAATATGCTACTAAGTTGCTGAGAAACAACTCTCTCTCCCCCGAGGGCTTGCAAGCTCATTCCACCAAAGATAAAGCGGCAACCACTGTACTCATTTGAGGAGTCCCAATCCTGGGCACCTGTCAGGTGGCTACGTGGGTATCGCCCTGACAGTCAAGTTCGACGTGATGATCATCTTGCCAGTTTGGTCCTTCAAAACATTTTGATTTAATAGATTTGCAGACCCCCCTCCAGGGAGAATATTGCTTTGGTATCTATTCAAAGATAAGGAATCTGTGGCTAGAAATCTTTATAGATTAATTCGTTATTTACCTTCTGTAATGCTCTCTCTGCTAGAGAATCTATCTAGCCACAGATTCCTTACCAACCTATCCATCCTCCCTGCTCTGCGAACTGTATATCTCACATTAATGGGGTCCTTCAGAACCTAATTTTTGCACACTGGTAATTTTGCCTCAGTATGGTTCCATGATTCTGGGGTGGAAAAACTGTCATGAACTGGGCTCAGCGCACTGGATTGGCGCCTATTTAGATACCATGCACGCCATTTCTGGGGTGGACAAGATTATGCAGAGTCGAATTACACCATATATCGGAGTGCTAGGGGACTGCTCAAACTTCCAGATCCAGTCTGATGCCTTGGGAATATTCTAAAGTAAAACATCCGCGACTAAATAGTCACGTCCAGATAAAGCATTACCAAAGGTGAGTAACTTATTCCCTAAAGCCAGATATGTTATTGAGCTGAGGGACATCATGGAAGAAATGGAAAAGATGGAAGAAATAAAAAAGAGAAGATTGCAGAGCTCTTCATATACCCCTTCTAAAACCAGTCAGACAAAAAAGACTCCAGCAGAGAGAGATCTAAAGAAAGATCTGCATATAAAATACACCACTTTTGAAGTAATTTGGGCTCAGCGTGTAAAGTATTGACATCAAGGGCCTCGGACCAGCTTGTTTGCCTGCGAAAAGGAGGGAGGGGTAACAGGAGTCAAACTCCTGCAAACGTCACAACAAAGAGATAAGGTTACCATCGAAGAAATGTAATTGATAAATGTCTAAACACAGACCGCATTCAACATCGACCCCAAGAAAAGAACAATCTGTCAAAATCACTGATTTTAATGTCAAAGATTTCACATTGTTTGCTGTCAAGAACTGCAATTTCATGTCACCATCGTCCATCACAATCACCTTCGACATCAAGGAAGCCAAATTTCTCAGCACAATTGTCTGGATTGCATTGCCTTCTGTAGCTTTCCAATGTTTTTATTTCCTGCTACATTCACCTCCATTAGCTTCTCCTTTGATGAACGGGATTAGTCCAAGGTACTCCACTTCATCGTTTTCTACGTCACCTTGAAAAAAGGTAGAGACTTTATCAAAACCTCTGCAGTCGGTAAATCTCTCACCAAGAATCGTCTCTAAACAAACATCTATGTCTCCAATAAGAAGGAGGATATTGACTCCTACTTCTCCAAGTTTTTCTCCAGACAGATCTCCAGCAAGATCCATAATTCTCTTGTAAGGGATTTCCATGTTTAGTCATAAGCACTGAATAGTTCTGCATGCCTGCGGGGACCCCGGAGCACTGTTCTGTAGTGTCTTCTTAAGTGTAGATGTTCGCCTTTCTTGAGGAAGACCTGCAAAGTCACTTAAGAATGTCAATGTGCATCCTAGAGGAAAGGCTACAAAGGCAAAATTGTTCATTCTTTTTGGTTGAAAAAAGGGTACTGTAGTATAGATATACATTAAAAAACATGTATATTCTAGAGATGATGTAGAAAAAATCTTTCACAAACCTTTTTACAACTTTAAAATAAGGATGAAACGATGCAGGGCAGTGTAGCCCATAGGCTGCCATTATACAGAATGTAAATAGAGCTGTGCCTTTAAGAAGAGAAAGACTTCCTGTATCCCATCATGCATAGCAAAAGGCAGTTGCCTCAGTTCTTTTTTCCGGCTCCTTCTGATAGGACCCTGAAGCATTGAGCTCCACCTATTTATAGGTTTTTTGACTAAAATTCAACACAAATCCTTTGGATTTCATTTTCACTCAATGTTTTTCAACCAGAGTGAATGTTTTCAGTCTTTTTTTGTCAAATTCTGACAGAAATTTAAGGCTTTTTTCAACCAACATGCCTTCACTTTTTGATAAGTGCCCTAGCTGTGGCAGGAAGAAGGCCAAAACAGACCCACATCAAGTCTGTATTATTTGCCTGCCGTCATCTCATAAACCTGGTGCCTGTGACATTTGTAAAACCTTCTCCAGGCGCACCCTTCTTGACAGGGAGAAAATTTGGCTTCAGGCCAAGGAGGACAATCCACCACAGAGCGAGGGGAAGGTCAGTCTTCCACCAGGGCTCTGACTTTGTCCTCTGGAGCAGCTTCCAGATCTGCTCAAAAACGTCACAGGTCCCCGACGACGTTGCGAGCATCGAGGTCGAGACAAGAAACAGTGGCGACATGCTCGCCGTCGAGAACCAGCTCGCCGTCGAGGAAGAGACATCGCTCGCTGTTGAGCGTTATCATCGACGAGACGGCGCAGACATTCGCTGTCAAGGAGTTCTCTGTCGAGGTAACCGTTGACGCGAAGGGGAAGATCGACGTTGAGAGACAGTGCTCGCCGTCGGAGACGATCTACGTCATCCAACTGACGTCGAGGCAGATCGCCGCCGAGGGGCTCCCAACGGTGACAGGAATCAACGTCGAGAGGTACACGTCGGCGTCGTACTTCGACGTCGAGAAGCTTGTCGGCGTCGAGAAGGCATTCAAAGAGACCAAGGAGAGTCTATACCACCTCTGAATCCTCGGCTTCTCTGATTCTCTTGCCACCTTCTCCTCAGCCATCTCCTTTACTATCAACACCTCTGGCACCTACAGCTCCTCCGCCGGTACCTCTTTCTGAGGCCGCCCCGGTGACTCCTGCAGAATCCACAAGACAATCGTGTCATTCCTCAAGACGTTCCTCTACGTCTAGACACCGTCATCGGCATGACTCGGATCACAGGTCTCCTCGCTACCACCATAGGCACTCCTCTTTATCCACAAGGGATAACTCTCCGACGTTATCAGACTCCCTGTCTCCGAGAGTTTCGCCTATAGATGACGTGAATACTTTTCAGGAGGTATTAATTCGCGGTGCTAACAAGCTGAACATCCCCCTGGCAGTACCCACTCCAACAACTTCTGTCATATTTGAGACATTACACCAGCGATCTTCGGCTAGACCATTACTACCGATGGTCCCAGGGTTACTTGAACCGGCAATGGACCTTTTCCTTACACCGTCCACAACCAAGGCTGCTCCTTCCAGACTCATAAAGAAATACTGTCCTCCTGAGCAGGACCCTTTATTTCTGAGAGCGGATCCAGTGCCCGATTCGGTGGTAATCGTGGCTGCTAAAAAGCTACATTCAACATCTCCGTCGTCCTCCTCTCCACCAGACAAGGAGAGTAGAAAGATTGATGCCGCAGGCCGCAAAGTTTGCTCAACATCAGCCATCACCATGAAAGCGGCTAGTGCCACTGCCCTTTTGGGCAGGTATGATCGCGCCCTTTGTGATTCTATGCTACAATTTGCCGATTACCTTCCCAAAGACAAAAAGGAGGATTTCTTGGAAATTGTAAACAAAGGCGCCATGGTCTCCAACCAGGTGATTAGCACGGCTGCGGACTCCTCCATATTATCTGCTCATAGTTATTGTCATGGCATATCCTTAAGAAGACATTCCTGGCTACGCCTTACTTCACTCAAGCCAGAAGCGCAACAGAGGATACAGAACCTTCCTTTTTCAGGTTCCACTTTGTTTGGGTCTAGGATGAAGACAGAATTAGACACTCTTAAGGCAGTGGGCATCAAGAAGCCAAGAGAACTGCGGAAAACTTTCCGTCCCTACCACCGTAGATTTTTTGCTCAAAGGCTTCAAACTCCGCAGTGGGTGCCGCCCAAGATCCCAGCACCCGCAACACCAGAGACATTTTTTTGACCCAGCGAAAACAAACAAGGGGTCGCTCCACACCACAAACCGCCCAAGCAGGACGTCAAACATCAGCGTCTAAACCCTGAATTCTTACTTCCCCTGCTTCCGTTACCCACTCCGGTAGGGGGAAGTATTTCGCATCATCTGGAAGAGTGGCAACGCATAACATCAGACGCCTGGGTTTTGAATATTGTACAGAATGGCTATTGTCTCAGGTTCATATACCCTCCACCTGCTATTCCACCCGAACCGGTGAAATACCACCTTGACGCTCTCAAAGTAGAGGTCAGAACCCTATTACAAAAGAAGGCAATAGAACCTGTTCCTGTGAACCAGCAAGGAAAGGGAATCTACTCGAGGTACTTCTTGGTACCAAAAAAAGACAAGCACGAGTTCCGACCCATTCTCGATCTAAGAATAGCCACCAAATGGATTCGCAAAGAAAAATTCAGAATGCTATCCTTACACCAAATCTATCCCCAACTTCATCAGGGCGATTGGCTCTGTTCAATAGATCTCCGCGACGCTTACTTCCACATACCCATGGTCAAAAAACATCGGAAGTTCTTAAGATTTCTCGTCGGACAAAGCCATTACCAATATACAGTGCTAACCTTTGGCCTCAAGCTGGCACCGAGGACGTTTTTCAAATGCATGGCGGTGGTGGCAGCCCATTTAAGGAAACATTGAATCTTCGTCTATCCCTACCTAGACAATTGGCTCATAAAAGCATCCACATACCGAGAGGCCCAACAGCATTTCAATTGGACCTACCAACTACTCCAGAGACTGGGCCTTCAGGTCAATCTCTCCAAGTCCACGACATCAACTGTACAGAGGTTGCACTACTTAGGCGCCATCATCGACACCTCTCAAGCAAAGGTGTTTCCTTCGGAGGAACGAGGTTTATCAATCCTCCAGAAGTGCCAGCTACTTGAGAAAATCCCTCAGACCACTGCAAGGACGGTATCCTCTCTCCTGGGGTCGATGGTGTCTTGCATCTATCTCACTCCCAACGCTCGCCTCCATATGAGACCTTTACAGGAGTGCCTAGAAAACCAATGGAATCAACTACAGTAGTAGACGTTTGGGAGGACAGCATCCTTCTTTCTCCCCATGCCATTCAATCCCTCAAGTGGTGGTGTTCTCCGAGCAATCTCCTGAAAGGGATGCCATTCCACCAACAGCCTCCCACTCAGACGATAGTCACGGATGCATCGCTGCTCGGATGGGGAGCGCATATGGATCACCTTCAGATTCAAGGCTCTTGGTCGCAGAGGGAAAGACTATATCACATCAGTCTCCTAGAGTTACGTGCAGTACATTTTGCGCTCAGGCCTTCCTCCCCGCATTGACTATGAAAACTCTGCTTCTCCAAACAGACAACATGGCCACCATGTATTACTTATAAACAAGGGGGCACCAGATCCAGAACTCTGTCTACGGAGGCCCAAACAATTTGGCACTGGCTTCTAGCCGGGAACTTAACAATAGTAGCAACTCACCTTCCAGGTATGTAGATTGTCCAAGTGGATGCCCTCAGCCGAGCAATGGATGAAAACCACAAGTGGGTTCTGCATGACGACAACGTCAACTCCATCTTTTCCATGTGGGGTACCCCTTCTGTAGATCTATTCACAACCCCAGAAAAAAAAAATGCCAAGACTTCGCCTCCAGGTACTACAATCCAGGAACATTGGGGAATGCCCTGTGGATAGACTGGTCAGGAAAATTTATTTACGCCTGTCCACCGCTTCCCCTGATACCGACAGTCCTCCTCAAGCTGTCCCACTCCAACACCCAAGATTCTCATCGCAACTGCTGCTTTGATGAGAAACATTCCGTTAGCAGAAATCTGCAAAGCGGCTACATGGAGATCTGTCCACACCTTTACTAAGCATTATTGTCTTGATTCGGATGCTAGGACAGATGCTCAAGTTGGACAGGCTTCTCTGAAGAATCTCTTTGCGTGATTTATTATTTCTTTATTGTTCTGTCTACTCCACCGCTGTTATTGGGATGTGCTTGCTAATCTATTCAGTGCTTATGACTATACATGGAAATCCCCTATGAGAGAAGGAATAGTTTCTTACCTGTAACTCCAGTTCTCTCGTAGGGGTATTTTTATGATAGTCATAAGCAACCCTCCCTCCTCGCCGGTGGAGCTGACATGATAATAATTATTATAATAATATTAATAATGAAAGATATTTTCAGACTTCTTCACGTCACATTACAAGCCTACAAAAAGAACTGAGGCAACTGCCTTTTGCTATGCATGATGGGATACAGGAAGTCTTTCTCTTCTTAAAGGCACAACTCTATTTACATTCTGTATAATGGCAGCCTATGGGCTACACTGCCCTGCATGGTTTCATCCTTATTTTAAAGTTGTAAAAAGGTTTGTGAAATATTTTTTCTACATCATCTCTAGAATATACATGTTTTTTTAATGTATATCTACAGGGAGTGCAGAATTATTAGGCAAGTTGTATTTTTGAGGATTAATTTTATTATTGAACAACAACCATGTTCTCAATGAACCCAAAAAACTCATTAATATCAAAGCTGAATATTTTTGGAAGTAGTTTTCAGTTTGTTTTTAGTTTTAGCTATGTTAGGGGGATATCTGTGTGTGCAGGTGACTATTACTGTGCATAATTATTAGGCAACTTAACAAAAAAAAATATATACCCATTTCAATTATTTATTATTACCAGTGAAACCAATATAACATCTCAACATTCACAAATATACATTTCTGACATTCAAAAACAAAACAAAAACAAATCAGTGACCAATATAGCCACCTTTCTTTGCAAGGACACTCAAAAGCCTGCCATCCATGGATTCTGTCAGTGTTTTGATCTGTTCACCATCAACATTGCGTGCAGCAGCAACCACAGCCTCCCAGACACTGTTCAGAGAGGTGTACTGTTTTCCCTCCTTGTAAATCTCACATTTGATGATGGACCACAGGTTCTCAATGGGGTTCAGATCAGGTGAACAAGGAGGCCATGTCATTAGATTTCCTTCTTTTATACCCTTTCTTGCCAGCCACGCTGTGGAGTACTTGGACGCGTGTGATGGAGCATTGTCCTGCATGAAAATCATGTTTTTCTTGAAGGATGCAGACTTCTTCCTGTACCACTGCTTGAAGAAGGTGTCTTCCAGGAACTGGCAGTAGGACTGGGAGTTGAGCTTGACTCCATCCTCAACCCGAAAAGGCCCCACAAGCTCATCTTTGATGATACCAGCCCAAACCAGTACTCCACCTCCACCTTGCTGGCGTCTGAGTCGGACTGGAGCTCTCTGCCCTTTACCAATCCAGCCACGGGCCCATCCATCTGGCCCATCAAGACTCACTCTCATTTCATCAGTCCATAAAACCTTAGAAAAATCAGTCTTGAGATATTTCTTGGCCCAGTCTTGACGTTTCAGCTTGTGTGTCTTGTTCAGTGGTGGTCGTCTTTCAGCCTTTCTTACCTTGGCCATGTCTCTGAGTATTGCACACCTTGTGCTTTTGGGCACTCCAGTGATGTTGCAGCTCTGAAATATGGCCAAACTGGTGGCAAGTGGCATCGTGGCAGCTGCACGCTTGACTTTTCTCAGTTCATGGGCAGTTATTTTGCGCCTTGGTTTTTCCACACGCTTCTTGCGACCCTGTTGACTATTTTGAATGAAACGCTTGATTGTTCGATGATCACGCTTCAGAAGCTTTGCAATTTTAAGAGTGCTGCATCCCTCTGCAAGATATCTCACTATTTTTGACTTTTCTGAGCCTGTCAAGTCCTTCTTTTGACCCATTTTGCCAAAGGAAAGGAAGTTGCCTAAAAATTATGCACACCTGATATGGGGTGTTGATGTCATTAGACCACACCCCTTCTCATTACAGAGATGCACATCACCTAATATGCTTAATTGGTAGTAGGCTTTCGAGCCTATACAGCTAGGAGTAAGACAACATGCATAAAGAGGATGATGTGGTCAAAATACTCATTTGCCTAATAATTCTGCACTCCCTGTATACTACAGTACCCTTTTTTCAACCAAAAAGAATGAACAATTTGGCCTTTGTAGCCTTTCCTCTAGGCTGCTCATTGACATTCTTAAGTGACTTTGCAGGCCTTCCTCAAGAAAGGCGAACATCTACACTTAAGAAGACACTACAGAATAGTGCTCCGGGGTCCCTGCAGGTGTGCGGAACTATTCAGTGCTTATGACTATCATGGAAATACCCCTACGAGAGAACTGGAGTTACAGGTAAGAAACTATTCCTTCTGTCTATGACTACAAATACCACTTCATACCCACCAACTTTGCCTGTGGCTTCTCCTGTTAAAGCTTCTCCTGTGGATGACCTTTTTCACCTTCCAAGAGGGTTTAGGTAGAGGGGCTACTAAACTGAATATCCCTGTAGACGCTCCTCAAGAGTTTGTGTCCATTATTCTTGAAATTTCACAGAATGGGGCTACTCCTAAAGCTCTCAACATTGGTTCTTGGCCTGTTAGAGATAGCTAAAGGAAAGAAATTAACACTTGCAACAGTTAAAGCTGGAACTCCTAGACTGTTCATAACTCAGTTCCTAAGATCAAAACCTAAACTGGACTCAGTGATAGTAACATCTGTCAGAAAAAGGCATTCATCACTGCCAAAAACAGCTCCAACAGAGTGTGAAAGCAAGCATGTTGATGCGGTTGATCAGAAGGTATGTGGAATGGCTGCCTCCCAACTTAAAAAAGCTAGCGCCACTTCCCTTTTTTTTTTAATCACTTCATTTATTTTTTCATACAACTGGGTGGAGAGTAGCCACCGAACTGTAACCAGCATAACAAAACTTGAGACTTTATTGCATTATCACTTGCCCATGGCATCAATCTTACTGTATATGACGAGGGCTACTGGAATTATGCAATAGTGGCGATTTTTGCATAATAACAGATTTGCTGCATTTGCCACACAAACCATCATCTTACTGCATAACCTGCAGATTTTAACACAAGAAAAAAAGTGTTTCTAGCTCAAATGTTTCAAAAGTTACTAAAAGTGCAGTGAAAGGTCCTTTGCAAAACTGGACTGGTCACCTTTTTGTTGCTTATTGTTATGTTTGGTTATTAAAATAGCACTAACAAGGTTCAGCCAATGCCCATACAGTCTGATGAAGTTTAAAAAGGTTGAAATAATACAAATACAAAAATGTGCCACATTTGGCTGCATAGTTTGTTTTTTCCTGCCGCATAAAATGACCCTCTCAAGCTGCATAATTCTAGTGGCCCTGTATTTGACATACTTGTAAGAACACACAATTTGGAGTCCTTCTGTGTTAACTATGTAGCTTAGATGCCACCTGGGCTCACCCTTCTTCCCTGACCACACCTCTTCCCCAGGACATGTTGCCATGGTTTGTCTCCTTGGTTCCCACACAATTTCAAATTTCTTAGGACATCCGTGTGCCTTGTACACCATTTAAAAAAAAAAAGGATGCACCAATGTACACTGGCCTTCCAACTTTTCAGCTTTAGGACCTCGCAACTCCTCCATATTCTAATGATGTCCCACTTAGCCACCAATAGAGCGGTGTTAAAAAAGAGCAGGGTATATCTGTCTAGGGACTGATCGTTCCAAATGCCCAGGGCTATCAACTGGGGGTGGGGGGGGGGGGGGAGCGTCTACAATCCTGGCCCTCAGAGAGCTGCCTCGCTTTTCACCCCCAGTACATTTGTAGGAAACCATCCCATATAGCCGCTTCTCAAGAATATATACAGGCCGCCCCTCAGTGATCGTCTTCCAGCCTGCTCGTAGAGTACAGTTGAGACACACATTGGCTGATGAGGGGTGGAAGGGCAGCACTCTGTACTCCAGGAGGGATTCAGATGGGGGCTCTCTCAGGGCCTCGTGGAGGTGACACAAGTGTTGGTTTCTTAGGTATAGCCCCAGGAGAGTTTGTATTGGTGTGGGAGCTCCGGATATAGGGGGTCATTACAACCCTGGCGGACGGTGTTAAAGGTGCGGTAATACCGCAAACAGGCCGGCAGACCAAAAAAGGGAATCATGACCCTGGCGGAAACCGCTAACAAAGACAGCCACTTTAACACACCGCCCGCCACGGGGGTACAGACAAGCAGCGCAGTGGTCACCGCCAACTGACAGGCGGAAGACAATGTACCGCCCATAGTATCACAACCTACCAATCCGCCACCTTTTCCGTGGCGGATTCACTGTGGATAAAAACACGGCGGAAACAGTTCCTGCAATGGGAAACGAAGAAGGAGGACTCCATTGAGCCCGAATTACAAATCCTACCGGCCCTTGTATTCCTACTCATCTACGAAGACCAACGCCGGCGAAGACAACGGTGAGTACTGCACCTACGACATAGGGGAAGGCAAAAGTTAGGGGGACACACACGAAACACCCCCACCCTCGCATATTACAACACACCAATGCAGTCACAAAAATCACATTACCAACCCACAACGCCCCCGGAAGAATGCAAAGACTAAACAAAATCAGTTCAAACATTGTAATGTATCAATATACATGTGTCGAAAATATACAGAAATAATATAAAATCATTCAAAAGTATATACAGTACGAGAAGTAGTGCAGATAGGCACATATCAATGTCCGTGCACCACTAGTCCAAAAATGCATGGGCGAGGCCCACAAAAGATACCTGTCCACAGACGGAGAGAACACTGCCGGGGCATCAGATCGAAATACTAACTACAGGCACCTCAGGGGGAAGGGAAGGGGGGGCACCTCACCCGGATGAGTGCAAAGCCAGATCCACGACGGGCCTCCATGGCCACTGTTCAATCCTAGGGGGGTGCAAATCCACAGTCTCACAAGTCTCTACAGTGGGTGACTTGCCCACTGTTCAATCCTGGGGAGTGCAAAGCCACAGTCTCTCAAGTCTCTACAGTGGGTGGTTTGCCCACTGTTCAATCCTGGGGAGTGCAAAGCCACAGACTCTCAACTAGATAACAGCCTCCACTGGTTCTGGGGGGGGACTGGTGCCCAGAGTGCTTCATCCTTTGAAGGACAGACCGAGTGGATGGATCTCTCCACTGGTTCTGGAGGGGGACTGGTGCCCAGACTGGATTAGTCTCCCTGTGACAGTTACTGTCCCGTCACTGTCCCAGCTGCACATGGAATAACGATGCTTGATGTGGCGGCCTTTTCATTCGTCCCCTGTGCATGCCCTGTTCAGCGGTGCTTTGCCAATGGAGGTGGATGCCCTGTTCAGCGGTGCTTTGCCATGGCGGTTTGGGACTGTTCAGCGGTGCTTTGCCATGGCGGTTCGGGACTGTTCAGCGGTGCTTTGCCATGGCGGTTCGGGACTGTTCAGCGGTGCTTTGCCAATGGCGGTTCTGGACTGTTCAGCGGTGCTTTGCCATGGCGGTTCGGGACTGTTCAGCGGTGCTTTTCCAATGGCGGTTCTGGACTGTTCAGCGGTGCTTTGCCATGGCGGTTCGGGACTGTTCAGCGGTGCTTTGTCAATGGCGGTTCTGGACTGTTCAGCGGTGCTTTGCCAATGGCGGTTCTGGACTGTTCAGCGGTGCTTTGCCATGGCGGTTTGGGACTGTTCAGCGGTGCTTTGCCAATGGCGGTTCTGGACTGTTCAGCAGTGCTTTGCCATGGCGGTTCGGGAATGTTCAGCGGTGCTTTGCCAATGGCGGTTCGGGACTGTCCAGCGGTGCTTTGCCAATGGCGGTTCAGGACTGGGCATTGGTGTGTGGCATGACGTTCTCTGGACTGGGCATTGATGTGTGGCATGCCGTTCTCTGAACTGGGCATTGGTGTGTGGCATGACGTTCCCTCATTGCCCAGCGGGGCTGTGGCAGCCGGGGCACTCCTGGGCACTGACTCCGGCAGTGGCGGTGGTCTCCTGACAAGTGACGATACTTGGGCCCTCCTGGGCACTGACACCGGCAGTGGCGATGGTCTCCTGACCAGTGACGATACTTGGGCCCTCCTGGGCACTGACTCCGGCGGTGGCGGTGGTCTCCTGACAAGTGACGATACTTGGGCCCTCCTGGGCACTGACTCCGGCAGTGGCGGTGGTCTCCTGACCAGTGACGATACTTGGGCCCTCCTGGGCAATGACTCTGGCGGTGGCGGTGGTCTCCTGACCAGTGACGATACTTGGGCCCTCCAGGGCAATGACTCTGGCGGTGGTCTCCTGACCAGTGACGATACTTATGCCCTCCTGGGCAATGACTCTGGTGGTGGCGGTGGTCTCCGGACCAGTGACGACAGTGCTGGCGGTGGCGTCCCGACCACCGGGAAGGGGGTGGGCTGCCAGTGCCTTGGCTCCGGGTCACACTGCCTGCCCTGGTGGCCGGTGCACTCCACACACCCTGAACAGGCACCACTGGTATCGGAGGTGCTACGACGTGACTGATGAATTGGAGGGGGGGGCAAAAGGGTCAACTTTACAGAGGGACAGTTTCTGACGAACACTGGGATGGGTAGTTGGAGGGGGTCTGGGAGTGGAGGAAGAGGAGGTGGTTGTAGGAGGTGTCACTTTACGTGTTTTGGGTGCAGGTACTGGAGGCTGTCGTGAGGTGGATGGATGTTGGGTGTGTGGGTGCCCGCGTTTGTGTACTTTGGGAGGAGGCGTAACAGACTCACTGGGAGAGGACACATGGGATGTGTAAATGGGAGTGGGGGTGGTGAGTGCAGGTGAGCGTGGTGTGGTGCTGGGTGGTCTGGTGCGAGTCCTGGTGCGAGTCCTGGTGCCTCTAGATGTAGTGCATGCAGGTGAGAGTGTAGACAACACTGGGAGGGAGGAGGCAGACGACGACGACGACGAGGGGGACACAATGGAGGCAGTGGATGTTGCTGTGTCTGTATGTGGGTGATGCTTGCGTGAGTGCCTGTGGGTTGTGTGGTGCCTATGTTTGCCTGAGCTTCCCTTGTGTGTTGACGTGTATGCATGCTGGTGTGTAGGTGAGCTTGGGATGGGCTGGGGTACAGGGGATTGGGTCTGGGTGGAGGAGGTTGGAGGGGGGAGGCTAGACACATGGACAATGGCTGCCATCAGTGCTGAGGCCAGAGATTGCAGGGTTCACTGAAGGACAGCCTGACCAGAATGAATGCCCTCCAGGAATGCATTACCGTGTTGCAACTCCCTTTCTACACACTGGATGGCATTCACAATGGTAGACTGCCCAACAGTGAGTGACCTGAGGAGGTCAATGGCCTCCTCACTGAGGGTGGCAGGGGTGACAGGGGCAGGGCCTGAGGTGCCTGGGGCGAAGGTGATGTCCACCCTCCTGGGTGAGCGGGCACGGGGCGAAGGCTGAGCGGCTGCTGGGAGGGCGGTGCTGGTAGGGGAGGTGGCGGCTGTACCTGTAGAAATGGCGCCACCACAAGGGAGCTCCCATCGGCGGACGAGTCCGTGTCACTGCTTGGTAATCCAGTGGCCGACGTGAAGCTCCCCTCGCCCTCCGTCCCACTGGTGCATTCTGAGTCCGTGGTGTGGCCCTCCATGGCCATGTGGGATGCAGCTCCCTCGTGCCCCGGTGCCACTGTACCTCCACTTGATGATGCTGATGCACAAAAGAACAGGGAGAGCACAAAAAGCGGGGGGGGGAGACAGAGGAAAGACAGGTTGAGACCGCTACCGTTGGCGGACAATACAGACACAGCAGCCCCCTGCACTACGCCATGCTCCTGGCCTCTGCAGATGCAATTTATGGGATCTGACCTACATGGCTATGGTGGACATCTGCACACATGGATGCCACAGGGGCATCTATACCTGTACTTGGCACTCTACTGCGGTGGGGTAGAGTGCCACATGGCCTGCATTACGGAGGGGCCTAGCCTACGGAACTCTCCCTAGCCTAGGTACACCCACAGGCCTCCTCCCCCACCCAGACCCCTCCACTGCGAGCAAAGTCCGCAGAATGAGAGAGTACTCACCCCCTTGTGTCTGCTGTGATGCCCTCAAGCGCCCATCCAACTCAGGGTAGGCCACCACCAGGATCCGGAACATCAGGGGGGTCATGGGCCGACGGGCACCCCTCCCACGTTGGGAGGCCATCCCCAGCTGAGCCTCCGCCGTCTTCTTGCTCCAGCGGCGAATGTCCTCCCATCTTTTCCGGCAGTGGGTGCCCCGTCTCTGGTGGCCCCCCAGGGTCCGGACTTCCTTGGCGATGGCACGCCAAATGTCCTTCTTCTGGTGGGCGCTGACCTACATGACATGCACAAGGGAAGATGCAAAGTCATTACCAACTGCACCGTCGATGTGAGTGGCCCCCCTCCCTACCCTAGCCATGTGGCACATTCATTCACATGCATTAATGTTCCCTGAACTCTGCCCCCTTCCCTCTTACAACCAGCCCTCTCCACCCAGGCCTAGCCCATACAACGTGCTAACTGTGTACTAACCTGTTGGTCTGGAGGACCGTAGAGTAGCGTGTACTGGGGGAGGACCCCGTCTACCAGTTTCTCCAACTCCTGAGCAGTGAAGGCAGGGGCCCTTTCCCCAGACGCAGCAGCCATCGTCGCTTCCAGACCGAGGTCACAGAAGCACTTGCAGTGTAGGTCCTCTCCTGTCGAAGACCAGGTATCTAGTGACTGAACAGATAGAAAATGGCGGTGACGTCCGCGGCGGTGCGTATCATCACCACCGGCGCACTTGTTCATTGGCTCCTGGGACCCATAGGGTCCAATGTTAACCAATGCAGCATTGCGCCGCGGTCTACGACCGCCTACCGTGACAGTGTGCAACCGCAACGCAGTTACCCCACAATCCCATTGTCCCAGTTTAGAGGTCAGGCAGCCGCCATTTCAGGGGCCCACATGGCATCTTTTACTACTGCGTCACACTTAGCTAGGCCTACACTCAACCGACATACAGGAAGAGTTTTGTGTTTGGTGTCGTCTGCTGTGTAACTGGGGGTACATACCTGGAAAAAAATTGACTCAATCATCGCTGTTGTCCTTCCTAGGCACCGTCAGCTGGGACATGTGAGGAGATTGCGGAATCCTCCGGTGTAACGACCGCTGGTGGACCTGTTGACAATGGAGGAGCGACATTTAATTGTCACCTACAGGTTTGACTGTGCCACTATCCAGGAACTGTGTACCCAGTTGGAGCCAGACCTGATGTCACCAATCCGCCATCCCACTGGAATCCCCCCTGACGTGCAGGTGCTGTCAGTGCTCCATTTTCTTGCAAGTGGGTCATTTCAGACAACAGTGGCCATGGCAGCAGGGATGTCCCAGCCTATGTTTTCAAACGTGCTGTCCAGAGTGTTGTCTGCCCTGTTGAAACACGTAAGGAGATACATCATTTTCCCTGAGGTGGAAGATTTGGCTACAGTGAAAGGTGACTTCTATGCCCTTGGACATATCCCCAACATCATAGGTGCTATTGATGGGACACATGTAGCTCTGGTTCCCCCCCCACAGAAGTGAACAGGTGTACAGGAACAGGAAGAGTTATCATTCTATGAATGTACAGATGGTATGTTTGGCCGACCAGTACATCTCCCAGGTAAATGCTATGTTCCCTGGTTCTGTGCATGACGCCTACATCCTGCGCAATAGCAGCATCCCTGATATGATGGGTCAACTCCAGAGGCACCGTGTGTGGCTATTAGGGGACTCTGGTTACCCCAACCTGTCCTGGCTATTGACCCCAGTGAGGAATCCCAGGACCAGGGCAGAGGAACACTACAATGAGGCCCATGGGCGGACTAGGAGGGTGATCGAACGCACCTTCGGCCTCCTCAAGGCCAGGTTCAGGTGTCTGCATATGACAGGTGGTTCCCTATTCTACTCACCGAAGAAGGTGTGCCAGATCATCATCGCCTGCTCGATGCTTCACAATCTTGCTTTGCGACGCCAGGTGCCTTTTCTGCAGGAGGATGGTCTAGATGAAGGTGTTGTGCCAGCTCTGGAGCCTGTGGAGCCTGTGGAACTTGTGGAGCCTGTGGACAGTGATGAGGAGGAAGCTGAGGAAGAAGACAATGACAACAGGGAGTCAGTCATACAGCAATATTTACAGTGACACACAGGTGAGAACATTTTCATTTTTACCATTACATTCACTGTCACATGTCTTCATCTATCCTGTGTGTAATTTCATGGTATTATTTGGTAACTGAGTTGTTTCTTTCCATTACAGTTTCACAGGTGTGGTTACCAACGTGTGTCATCTGCAAGCATCCTTCAAGGACTTGTGATGTGTGACATTGGTATGTTGCCTTTACATCTTGAATCGCTTTTTGACACTGTCATTGATAATACAAAATGACAAAATCACAGACTGACTCCAGATTGTTTTGTGGTTCAAGGGTGTTTATTTAAGTGCTCAAAAATGGAGGGGGGTTGTAAAATGGTGATGGGGGATGGTGGAGGAATGTCCATGGCAGAGTCCAGTCTATTGGTCACACAGGTGCACTGCCCATATGGGCATAGGAAGTGGAGGTGGGGCAGTTTAAGTATGGACAGGGTAACAAAGTGGGACAGTGGGAGGACAATCAGGGTGGTCTCATTTCCTGGCGGGGGTCTTGCCATCTTGCTCTGTCCTGTTCCTGGATCTCAGGGACTGCTTGCATAGTGGTTGTCCTTCTGCAGGGGGTGGGGTGCTGGTGTGGTGGTCCTGTGGCGGGGCGTCCTGTCCACTAGCGCCGGCGGAGGTGGTGGGCAGTTCATCGTCCATGCTAGTGTCAGGGGCCCCTTGGAGTGCCACGGTGTCCCTCAAGGTCTGTTGTATGTCCTTCAGCACCCCTACGATGGTGCCCAAGGCGGAGCTGATGGTCCTGAGCTCCTCCCTGAACCCCAAATACTGGTCCTCCTGCAGGCGCTGGGTCTCCTGAAACTTGTCCAGGACCGTCGCCATCGTCTCCTGGGAGTGGTGGTATGCTCTCATGATGGAGGAGAGGGCCTCATGGAGAGTGGGTTCCCTTGGCCTGTCCGCCCCCTGTCGCACAGCAGCCCTCCCAGTTCCCCTGTGTTCCTGTGCCTCCGTCCCCTGGTCCGTGTGCCCACTACCACTGCCCCCAGGTCCCTGTTGTTGTTGGGGTGGTGGGTTATCCTGGGTTCCCTGTAGTGGTGAACACACAGCTGATTGACCTGTCCTGGGTAGGGAGGTTTGGGCCCGCTGGGTGGGTGCTGTGCTGGTGTTACCAGAGGGTGGAAGGTCAGTGTTGGGCTGTGCCTGTGCAAGGGGAACCGACTGTCCCGAGGCCCACGATGGTCCGGGCTGGTCATCAGGATCCAGTAGGGCAGAGCTGCTATTGTCACTGTGGGCCTCTACTGTGGGTGGAGTGGAGATGTCTGGACCCTCCGGTGTGGTGACGGTCCTTCGTGATCCTGCTGGGGCATAAGAGCATGAATATTGCATGTGTGTGTGTGATGGTGTGCAATGGGTGGGTGTGCGTGTACCCCAGTGCAAGCATTCCTGGGTGGGGGCTTGTGTGATGATGGTTGGGTTTTTTTTCTGGCTATGTGCAGTGAGCATGCTTTAGTGCTGGGTGTCCATGCTTAGTTGTGTCATGCAGGGCTTGGTGTTGGGATCGGTGGTTTGTGTTATTAGTACATTAGTGAGGAGTTGGAGTGATAGGGGAGGGGGAGATGGTTGGGGTGTGTGATAGCATGCAGGTAGGGTGGGGGATATGATAGTTAAGATTTGACTTACCAGTGTCCATTCCTCCACCGACTCCTCCGAGGCCCTCTGGATGCATGATGGTCAAGACTTGCTCCTCCCATGTTGTTAGTTGTGGGGGAGGAGGTGGAGGTCCACCGCCAGTCCGCTGCACCGTGATGTTGTGCCTGGAGACCGTTGAACGCACCTTCCCCCGTAGGTCGTTCCACCTCTTCTTGATGTCCTCCCGATTTCTTGGATGCTGTCCCACAGCGTGGACCCTGTCCACTATTCTGCGCCATAGCTCCATCTACCTGGCTATGGATGTTTGCTGCACCTGTAAGCCAAATAGCTGTGGCTCTACCCAGACGATTTCCTCCACTATGACCCTGAGCTCCTCCTCGGAAAAGCGGGGGTGTCTTTGGCGTGACATGGGGTGGTGTGTGTGATGTGTGGGGCGGTGTGCATGTTGATGTGTGTGGTGATGTGTAGTGGTGTGTGGTGTTTTGTGCGTGGATGTTGAATGGGTGATGGTGTTGTGTGCCTCTGTGTGGTGGGGTTGTCTATGCTGTGCATTCTCTCTGGCCTTCGTCTATAATTTTTGGTCGTAGGGGTTTGTGGGTGATGTGGGTGTGTGTTTTATATTGTGTTGGGTGTGTGGGAGTGGTGTTTGTATGTGTATCAGGTGTGTGTATTTGTAATTGTCCAATGTGGCGGTGTTTTGGAGATGTGTGTGTATTTTGAGCGCGTGGATTCGTGGGTCATAATAGCATGGGCGTGCTTCTGTTGGCGTGGAGGTGGAGGTTTTGTTTTCGCCAGTTTAACACTGACCTTTGGTGTGGCGGAGTTGTGTGGGTGTCTGAATTTTGGCGGTTTCCGAGATGTGGGTCATAATAGCTGTGGCGGAAGTCCGCAGCCGTGGCGGTGTATTGGTGGTCTTCTGCACGGCGGTATACGGCTTTTACCGCCAATGTTGTAATGACCCCCATAGTATTCTTCTGCCCCCTCCACATGTCTCCAATCTTGGCTATCCCTATCACGTCTAATTTTGCATGGCCGTCATGGCCCGTAAGCCCTTCAATCGATAGGAGGCTTATAGGGGGGTTTCTAACGTCAATTTGTCCCTCCATCCCAGGGAATTTGTGGCTTTGTGCCACATCTCAAAACCTACCTCTGTAGCCGATGTAGTCCCCTAACATCATACAGACACCGGACACATCCATCCGTGTCCATTGCTCACTTGTCTGCCATCATCAAGGGCTCCTGTTGAGATGCAAAAGCTCAATCGTAGGTCACCTAGTGATATAGTCAGAGGTCACTGAGGGCTATGCTTCATCTAACAATTTCTTCATATGGGATGTCCATGCTGTTCTTCAGGTCCTGCCCCCTCAAACCCAATAATAGGCAGTTCGTCACTGCAGCCACAGACGTAAACAAAAAAGCCTCAGGCACTGGAAAGAGAGTGTTCTGTAATGCATACAGAATGTTCGGAATGTTGATCACCTTGTAGAGAGCTGCTCTACCAATGAGTGAGAGGGGGAGCTTCTTCTTACCTCCTGCCATGCTTTTGTACGAGTCTAGGATTTTTCAGAGGTTTTCTGCCAGGAATGGCTCAATCTTTCATTATAAAGATCCCCAGATATTTAACCCCCAAGGTTGCCACTTCAGGGATCACCTCCAGTCCGTGTCTGTTTCCCTGACAGCTGAAACACAATAGATTTGCTCCCATTGATACATAGCCCTAAAAAGGAGCCAAACACCTCCAGGATTTTCAATACCCTTGGGACTGATTGATTTGGGTTAGCACGATAAAGCAGTATATTATCCGCATATAGGGATAAGATGTCTTCCCAATCGGGGTCACACCTTAACTCGCGCAGTAGCACATCTGTTCACAACCAGCATGCCAGGGGTTCGATCGCTGTCGCTTCCCTTCTTAGTAGTAACCAGCGGGACGTTTGTGAAGGAATGCGATCATAAATAGACCTACCAAAAAACCATCAACAGGATTAAATCAAAATGCTACAGGACAGTTTGTTGGTAGCTAACCAAATAATTAGTGCTGCAGTGGACTCCGCATAGTTGGTAGCAACTGGATATTGCCAAGGCATATTTATAAGAAGATCCTCATGGCTATGACTTGCTACACTCAAGTGGGAGGCTCAATTAAAAGTTATGAATCTCCCATTTTCTGGCAAATCTCTTTCTGTTCAACACACAAAGAGGAGGAGATGTTTTTTCTGTAAAACGCAGTCCAGGTCTAGAGACAGCAATTCTACCAATGTAGGGTTCAAACACCTCATTGGCCTTATAACCAACAATTGTAACAGTGTCCACAGACTCTGAGATTCTTGTACCAGCGCTGTTCATCAAAACTAACATCACAAACAAAACCTCTGTTACTACCCCCACGGTGGGAAGGGGTATCCTGGGATATGGCAGAGTGGACTTTAATCACAAAAGACAAGAGGATTCTAAATATTGTATATCGTGGATATTTTCTACCTTTCAAATCCTTCCTTCCTCTGATCCCACCAAAAGTAACTGCAAAGCACCAGTTATCAGTACTCAGAAAATAAACTTCTATACTGTTTAGAAAAAGGGCCATCAGAAGAAAAAGGTCAGGGTGTATACTCCAGTTATTTCTAATAAAGAGTGCCCAGAAAACGAATTCAGACCCACATAATTGGACAGCTGTTCATCTAGCTCTAATCCGTTCTTCCCCCTCTAAGAGTCATCCACCATTCAGGTTCAGATGGACAATACCTCCATTGTGCACTGTATAAACTGATAAGGAGGCACCAGAATGATACCTCTGTCATTTCAAGCTTATTTGATCTGCAGTGAGACCCTATACAACAATCTGAACTTACAAGCAATTCACCTTCCAAAGAAAATGAATGTCCTAGCAGTAGTAGGGGATATTTTCCAAGAACTCCTTATTTGGATCTCTTTGTGTCAGAAATTGGGTCTCTAAATGGCATATGTATACACCCTTGTTCAAATAGGGACCACAATCCTAGTCAGGGTAAGGCACAACACAATCCAAATTATCCTGTGCTCACCCTCTGGTAGCTTTGCACAGAGCAGGCAGACTTAAGTTAGAAGGCATTGTGTAAAGTATTTGTGCAGTGACTCATACAGTAACACAATGAAAACACCACAAAAAGTACTCCACACTAGTTTAGGAAAATAGATCATATTTATCTGAATAAAGTAAGACCAAAACTACAGAACTTCAATATGCACAAGTCAAGATATCACTTTTTAAAGGTTTAAATGACACATAGTACCTGGGATGCGTTAAAAAAAAATGACACACAGGGTCGCAGATGAGGAGATGCATCTGAAAATAAGGTGTTGCATCAGATTTTCTGGTGTGGCACAGACGATGCGTCATTTCTTTCCACACTACAAAGTGATGTGTCGGTTTACAGGAGTGCAGCCTTGGCTCTGAGGAGATGTGTTGAAAAATAAGGCGCTGCATCAGATTTGCTGCTGAGGCACAGACTATGCGTAGTTTCATTCCACGCTGCATGAGGATGTGTCAATTTCCAGGAGCGCATCCTTGGATCTTCACTGTTGCAGGGATATTTTGTCATCCAGGGACGATACGTCAAAAATCCTTGACGCACTGGTAAGAAGGAGCAGGCGCTGCGTCAATCCGATGGGCGATGCAGTGATTTTTCAGCTGTGAGGCAGGTGTTGTATCGATTTCTGCAGGCATTGTGTCGATCTTCTGACGCACTGGGATTTTCTTCTCTTTGAAGTCTTTGTGGCCCTGAGAATCCAGATCAGGAGGAAAGCTCAATCCAAGCCCTTGGAGAGCACTTGTGGGGAAGGCATAGTCCTTCCAGGATGGTCAGGGGCCAACGGGCAGCAGTCCTCAGCAAAGCTATCCAGATGAGTCCTTTGGGCAGCCAGGCAGTCCCTCAGACAGAGTCTAGGTCCTGAAGTTTCTGATTTAGTGTGGTCAGAGACTCAGTATGTGTAAATATATGTTCGATGGCATGTGTAGCTGCAGATACACATGCTATGCATTGCTTCTGCCATCTAGTGTTGGGCTCGGAGGGTTACAAGCTGTTTTTCTTTGAAGAAGTCTTTTCGGAGTCATAGGATCGAGTGACTCCTCCTCTCGGTCATACTGCGCAAGGGCATCGACTCCATTGTTAGATTGTTTTCTTTCTACTGTCAGGTTCGGACGTGTTTCCTCTCGCTCCGAGATTAAGATTCGGAAACCTTAGATAACTTTTGGTATTGTTTCGATCGTGTTTCCACCCATAGTCGGACCAATAGTACCATTGAAAACCAAATTTTCTCCTTCAAGGCGCGAGTGCCCAACTCAGGCCTGTTTGGGCCCACCACATCAAAGCCTGATGGATCGGACTCCATTTTGATTTTGGCCCTGTTGCCATGCAAAATTTCCATACACAGACACAACACCTTGTATGTAATCTGTGTCTCTCTCCAATCACCGAAAATAGGATTGTGAGGCCTGTCAATCGTTTCGATCCAAGAAGACCCTGCATGACCGGAGAGCTAGGAGACTGGAAATGGTGTCGAAGAGTAGCAAGTTTATCGACAACCTGGAGGAAGAATAGGCGCAGACAGCAGTTTCCATCCAAGACATCGACTCCAAAGAAGACTCGGAGGAAGATAGACTTGTCACTGCCGGTCAGCACGTAAGTACGACTGCCCCTACGCCCACTCCTAAAAAGTCCTCGAAGGCCTTGGGTGCACCACTGCCAGAGAGCCATGGTTTGACCAGCAAGAAAATACTCGTTGACCGAACTTCGGGTCCGGCGCTGAAAAAGGCCACACCTCCTTCGATACCGGAGTCGAGCAAGTCCACCAACAGCTCAACTTCCTACCTGAGCCGATGTTTACACTCTTCAGAGTCGAAGCCTCGGAGCCGAAACAACCAGCTGCATTTTCGGGCCCCAAAAAAATCACTAGTTTGGAGCCAAAAAAGTCTTCTTATTCAGAAGAACAAGGACTTTCGAGCCATCTTAAGCAGAGCTCTAAATCATATGACGAACAGTCCTCTAAATCATTAAAACCATCTGAATATATTTCTGAGGACACAGATTCAACCCACTCTTGAAATCATGGATGAGAGACAATCAAGGATCCATATCCGTAAGGAGACTGGCAGTATAATTACTGCACCTCCTCTACTGACAAAGAGAAAGTTGGCTTTTCAGGAACATTTAGATACTGCTCCACCACCAGCAAAGATTTTCAAACGGAAGGAGAAGCCATTACCTATGCATACTTCTCCCCCTCATTCACCACAACTTTTTTTTTCACCACCACCCAGTAGCCCACCACCTGTGCCTTCACCAACTCATTCACAAACATATTCTCATGGTGATATGGCTGATCCTTGGGATCAGTATGATCCAGATCCTATACCTGCTAATGACCCAGACTTATATCCTTCCAAACCTTCCCCACCAGAAGACACTACTGCATAAATGCAGGTTATTTGTCGAGCAGCAGCGTACCATGGGGTCCTTATGCACAGTGAGCCTTTGGATGAGGATTTCCTTTTTAAAACTTTATCCTCCACACACTCATGATACCAGTGCCTCCTAATGCTACCTGGCATGATAAAACATGCAGTTTAGATATTCAGTGAGCCGGTTAAAGGGAGGGTTTTAACACCCTGCATTGACCAAAAAATATAAGCCTGCACCAACAGACCCTGCTTACATTACCCACCAAGTACCTCCAGACCTCAGTGGTTGTGAGTGCCGCTAGAAAAAGGGCCAATAGTCTGTTGTCAGGGGATGCCCCTCCCCCTGACAAAGAGAGTAGGAAATTCAATGCTGCTGGCAAGAGGGTAGCTACACAACAGCTAACCAATGGTGAATTTCAAGCTCACAAGTCTTGTTAGCAAGGTATGATAGAGCCCACTGGGACGAGATGCAGGAGCTGTTACAACACCTGCCAAAAAAAACCAAAAAGAGCTCAGCAAATTGTTGAGGAGGGTCAGGCCATAAGTAATAACCAAATACGGTCTGCCCTTGATGCTGCAGATACAGCAGCTTGAAGCATGAATACTGCTGTCACCATATGCAGACACACATACTTTCCTCTGGATTTAAGCCAGAAATACAGCAGGCAGTACTGAATATGCCTTTCAATAAAAAACTTCTGTTTGGGCCTGAGGTTGACACCACAAAAGAAAAACTCAGGAAGGACTCTGACACTGCTAAAGCAATGAAAGCCTTATATGCAACAACTTACAGAGGCTGCTTTTGTAGGCAGCAATTTACAGGAGGTTTCAAGCCACAATCCAGAGGCTTCTACCTCCCCATCTAAACAAGGGCAACAACAGCAGTACCAGAGAGGGGGATTTTGAGGCTCATATTGAGGCCAACACTTTAGAAGCAGAGGCAAATTCCAGACCTCAAAACAAGCGACTACCCCATCAAAACAGTGACTTATTAAGCATGCCACAACCCCACACATCTCCTCTGGGGGGCAGACTGCAGCAATTCCACTCCCAATGGTAAAATATCACCACAGACCAATGGCTACTTTCAGTTATCCGCAGTGGTTATTGCCTAGAATTGATTTCTACCCCGCCAAACATTCCTCCACGTCATCACAGGTTGTCCCCAGAACACAATGTTCTATTACAAGAAGTATAATCGCTACTACTAAAAGAGGCAATAGAATTGGTCCCAGAATCTCAACAAGGAACAAGGGTATACTCACTATACTTCCTCATTCCCAAAAAGGATGGCACTCTCAGACCCATTCTAGATCTCAGACCACTAAATCTATATTTCCTGTCAGAACACTTTCACATGGTAACTCTGCAGGACGTCATTCCACTACTACAAAAACAAGATTACATGACTGCATTAGACCTCAGAGATGCGTATTTCCATGTACCCATCCATCCAGCTCACAGAAAATACTTAAAGTTTGGGGTAACAGGAAAACATTACCAATTCGAAGTTCTGACATTCGGCATAACAGCTCCAAGAGTATTCACAAAATGACTAGCGGTAGTAGCAGCATACCTAAGAAGACAACACATACATGTCTTTCCTTATCTAGACGATTATATAAAATTGCTTTATTAGCCAATGTCAACTACACACTCAATACACAATAGAAACCCTACACACGCTAGGGTTCACTCTCAGCTACCAAAAATCCCAGCTTCAGCCAGCACAGGTGCAACCTTACATAGGTGCTATTCTCAATATGCAAAAAGCCTTAGCCTATCCAAAGGATACAAGCTTTCCAAAATCTCGTACCACAAATGCAGCCAAATCAACAATACACTGTAAGATTTATCATGAAACTATTGGGAATGATGGCATCCTGCACAGCAATAGTACTGCATGCAAGACTAAACATGAGAACACTACAACAGTGCCTCTCACAGCAATGGTCTCAAGCACAGGGTCAATTGCTAAATCTAGTGTTAGACCTCCAAACGTACAGGTCCCTTCAATGGGGAATCTCAGCAATTTAATGAAGGGGCGATCATTTCAAGACCCTGTGCCTCAGATCGCAATAACAACAGATGCATCAATGATAAGTTGGGGAGCTCATCTCAACAACCTTACTATTCAAGGGGAATGGGATTCAAAACAGCTAAATTATCACATAAACCATTTAGAATTATTAGCTGTGTTCCTTGCCCTAAAAGCGTTTCAACCACTTCTTCTCAAACACAAGACTGTCTTGATAAAAGCAAGACAATATGATGACCATGTATTACCTGGAGAAACAAGGTGGGACACATTCAGCTCAACTGTCCCTTCTAGCCCAAACAATATGGAAATGGGCAATTCACAATTACATTCATCCACTAGCAGAATACACTCCAGGAATACACAATCAGCAAGCGGATCTCCTAAGCAGAACACACCAACAGGTACACGAATGGGAAATTAATTCTCAGGTACTTCATCAGTACTTTCAAAAGTGGGGGACACCAGAAATAGACCTATTTGCAATAAGCGAAAAAGCAAAATGCCAAAACTTCGTATCCAGACACCCACACCCTCTGTCCAAGGGCAATGCTCTATGGATCAACTGGTCAGGGATATTTGCTTAACTTTTACCCCTCTCCTACTACTTCCATTTCTGGTCAACAAACTGCATCACACCTCTCTCACCATGATACTCATAGCCCCAACGTGAGCACGACAACATTGGTACACAACACTCCTAGACCTGTCAGCAGTAACTCACTACAAACTTCCAACCAGACCAGATTTGTTAACACAAAACAAAAGACAAATCAGACATCCAAACCCCAGTGCTCTCAACTTAGCGATTTGGCTCCTGAAGTCATAGAATTTAGATACTTGCAACTCCCATTATAATGCATGGAAGTTCTCAAACAAGCATGCAGGCCTACAACTAGACAATGCTATGCTAACAAATGGAAACAGTTTGTTTATTACTGTCAATCTAAAAATACTGACCCACTTGCATCATCAATACAAGATAATGTATGCTACTTACTTCATTTACAGAAGGCAAATTTAGCTTTCTCATCTATTAAAATTAATCTTACTGCCATATCAGCATATTTGCAGACTATACAACATACCTCACTCTTTAGAGTCCCAGTTATAAAAGCCTTCATGGAAGGACTAAAACGTATTATTCCACCTAAAACACCACCAGTTCCTGCTTGGAATCTGAATATTGTCCAACAACCACATAAAGGTAATCCTATCTCTAAACAAGGATTAGCTAGATGGATTGTTAAATGTATTCAAACATGTTACATTAGGGCAAAAAGACAACTTTTAGTCACAACCTAAAGCACATTCCACTAGGAAAAAAGGTACATCCATGGCATTTTTAGGAAACATACCAATGGCAAATATATATACAAAACTGCCACTTGGTCTACACCACATACATTTACTAAGCATTACTATGTAGATGTATTTTCAAAGCAACAGGCCAATGTTGGTCAATCTTTCTTAAAAACATTATTTCAAACAACTCCAACTACTACAGGCTAGCCACCACAATTTATGGGGACAACAACTGCTTTGTTTTCTATGCATAGAGTGTGTATCTGCAGCTACACATGCCATTGAACAGAAAATGTCACTTACCCAATGTACATCTCTTCGTTGCATGTAGTGCTGCAGATTCACATGCACCATCCCTCCTCCCCGGAAGCATGTAGTTGTTGCAGTTTTCTTGTTTGTACATATGTACATACATTTACATTTGCATGCACATCTATTTTTACTTACTATTTTTGATAGAACATTTATGTTCTTACACTCTGTCACTCCTTCCTACACCCTTTTGCGGGAAAACAATCTAACAATGGAGTCGATGCCCATGCGCAGTATGACCAAGAGGAGGAGTCACTCGATTCTGTGACTCCGAAAAGACTTCTTCGAAGAAAAACAACTTGTAACACTCCGAGCCCAACACTAGATGGCGGAAGCAGTGCATAGCATGTGAATCTGCAGCACTACATGCCATGAACAGATGTACAGTGGGTAAGTGACATTCTCTCCCTCCCTCTCTCTCTATATATATATATATATATATATATATATATATATATATATATATATATATATATATACACATAAAATGCCTTTGAAGTGGGGGGAACTTCAGAGTGGAATTTAGGTGCACAAGCTCCCCTTTCAACCCAGCCCTGTTTGCCAGGATCCCTGTAGGGGGTTATCAGTCCTTTGTGTGGGGGGCAGGCCACTGGCCTTTGAAGTGTAAGAGAGCCCCTCCACCATTTTTGCCCAGGGAAACCCACCTGTGTGCAGATGAACGCAGATGCAGCCGAGTGTCCTGTGTTCATGGCTGTCCGGGTGGAATGCACAAGGGGAGCTGTCAACCTGCACAGCCCAGACATGGATTGGAGGCAGGCTGTAAAGCACAGATGGCAGTAAGTGCTGAGAAATGCCCACTTTTTAACAGTGACATTTCTGAAATAGCAGTATTAAATCCAACTTCACCAGTAATTAGGACTTTCCATTACCATTCCGGCCATACTAAACATGACAGGGCTACTCCTTTCAGATCCAAATCTTCCACTTTAGAGTATATGATGGCAGTTCTAACGTTAGTCTCTGAGAGGAGCAGGCCCCACAGCAGGGGAAAACACATTTGTGAGTTTTTCACTACAAGGAAAGCAAAACACATAAGTACAGGTCCTTCCTTTTATTCATAGCACCCTGTCCTATGGGTTATCAAGAGCCTGTCTTAAGGGTGACTTATATGTAGGAAAATGGGAGTTTAAGACTTGGCAATTAGTTTTAAATGCCAAGTCGAAGTGGCAGTGAAACTGCACACACAGGCATTGCAATGGCAGGCCTGAGGCATGGTTAAGGGGCTACTTTTGTGGGTGGCACAATCAGTGCTGCAGGTTCACTAATAGCATTTAATTTACATGCCCTGGGCACCTCTAGTTTACTTTGCTAGGACTTACCGGTAAATTAAATATGGAAGTTGGGTCGGAGTAAGTGTTACCATGTTTAGGGGAGAGAGCACATGCACTTTAGCTCTAGTCAGCAGTGTTAAAGGGCACTGAGCCCTAAAATCAGCAAAAACAGGGTCAGAAAAATAGAGGGAGGTAGCCAAGCAGTTGGGGGATGACTACCCTAAGGCTAACACTTTGCAAAAAGAGAACTCAAAGAATGCAGACTTGGGTTTCACCCTTGACTCATCGCACTCCATGACCCAACAAGTCAATGCTATCTCATCCTCCTGCTTCAACACCCTCTGCATGCTCTGCAAAATCTACAGGTGGATCCCTACCGAAACCAGAAGGACAGTTACCCAGGCCCTCGTCAGCAACAGACTGGACTATAGCAACGCTCTCTACGCTGGAACCATGGCAGCTCTCCAGAAAAGACTGCAACGGATACAGAACGCCTCCGCATGCCTCATCCTCAACATCCCCCGCCACAGCCACATCACAGCCCACCTGAGAAACCTACACTGGCTTCCCGTCAACAAAAGGATCACATTCAAGCTCCTAACCCACGCCCACAAAGCACTCCACAACGCCAGACCAGCATACTTCAATGATCGCCTCACCTTCTACACCCCAAACCGTCAGCTCCGCTCCACCAAAAACACCCTTGCCACCGTACCACGCATCCACAGGACAACATCCGGTGGCAGATCCTTCTCCTACCTCGTGGCCAAGACCTGGAACACCTTCCCAATCCACCTACGTCAGACCAAGGACCTACTGACCTTCAGGAGACTCCTCAAAACCTGGCTGTTCGAGCAGTAGCAGCTCCCACCCCCTCACCCCCCTCCTCAAAGCGCCTTGAGACCCTCATGGGTGAGTAGCGTACAAATACACTGATTGATTGATTAATACCAACAGTGATTTTCAAGCATCAAATATTTAAATCAAAGTTGATTCTAATAGCTCCAGACTGGCCAAGACAGTGGTGGTACTGGGACTCATTAAAAATGTCCATAAGACTAGACAATAGGTTGCCATACAGACTGGACCTGTTAACTAGATTCCAGAGTCAAATTTGACACTCGATCTTTCTATCATTTAAATTGGCTGCATGGCTCCTGAGATCAGACAGTATGGTCATTTGAACCTAACACTACCTTGTATAGAAATCTTAAAAGAAGCTAAACACCCTTCAAGAGCATGGTATCCTCTTAAGTGAAGGAGATTCTGTGTTTGTGTCAACAGAAAGAACACAGGGCCATATGTACGAATTCCTGGCTTAGCAGTTTCAAAATAGAGAATTTGTAGAAATTGCTATTAGGGATTTGCAAAATGAAATGCACCTAGGAGTGTATTTCTCTAATAGTGATTTCTACAGGTTCGCAATTAGGAAATCGCAATTTAGGAAATTGCTAAATTGTGATTTCCTAATAGGAAATCCCAAATTAGGAAAACTAATTTTGCTTTAGGTTTGGGTTGCAAGAGCAGCCATGCTTTCACCCCTGTTGCCCAATTGACACCCTCCCGTGGCACAGAGGAGCACATAATGTTCCCTTCTGCCGGCACACTACCACTGCTTTTCTTTCAACCGTCACTGCCTTACCTTCCCCTCTCCAGTTTACCACTGTGTGGTAAATCAAAGTGGATTTGTCCTCAAAATAGGGACACTGCATCTGTATTTGGACCTGGTAATGCTGAGCCCACATGCTATTCCCCAGTCTGAGAAAAATATTTGTAATAGGCAAATTTATGTGCAAGGATACTGGCCAGAAAATGTTATTGACATAGTATCCCTGCACATATACCTACCTCATACCTGGGGTCTTAGTGGTGCAGCTTTTTGTCTAACACAGCTCTATTTCTACTCAGTTGGAAAGAGCACTGCATGTATTGCTCATCAGCTTACATTAGGTAGTGTGACGAAGGTCTTCTCCATAGCCTATATTTGACTACTGTTATGCTGCATGGCATTATGGATGCAGGTGGTTAAACATGTGTAATGTCAAAATAGGTGATAGTATTTGACAGCTTCAATTCTTTTTATCTGAATAATCATACTGCCCCTGTAATATGACTAGAGCATTTCCAAGACCATTCAAGAGATTTCTTGACAGACATGCACTGGCTGACAAACTGTGTCACTATAATGTGGAGAACCTGGGCAAAGAGTGGGGCATGCTTTGCCTTACCAAGCATTATGGTAGGATTCACATTGGAGCTGTTGCCAGTCGCCCGAATTCCAAGATGTTGTTGCTGAAAGTTGCCTACTGTTGCACCACCCACTCCACTTGCTCTCATTGGTTAATCCCTGTTAGTATTTGTGATCCATCCTTGGTGTGCATACAATAGCTTGTCGATGAATAGCTTACACTCTAGCAAGGCACAATGCATGACTAGTCCAAGGGCCCAAATGAATTTTTGGTAAATGTAGTTACCTCCATTGGCGTGGAGGATGTACCATCAGTAAGGTCAACACTATTCTGCACATCAAATTTGGAAAAGATCAATAAGCCTGCAGTTGTTCCTAAAACATTGTCAGAAACCCCCATCGCAGCAGTCCCTGTCAATGCTGTTTACAGTTTGGTTTATGGCTTCATCTACATGGGGGAGCCCTGCTCCAAACTGTTTTCTTTATTATGTTCAAACAGAGAATCCAGATTAGGTTTTCTGTTTGAAAATGTAAATTTAAAAATAAAGTACTCACATTACCATGGGAGTCCTCTCCCATGGAAAGGGGAGAATTTCGCTGTTTTCACTGACCCTTACTGCCACGGTTTTGCTGGTAGTGAGGGGCACTCAATACAGACTTCTCACTACTTTTATCCAAATTAGGTGGTCTCAGGTCTGAAAAGTGGTGTTCCGGCAGTTTTGTAGAGGCAGCAGTACCTGTACTTTAGTATGCCAAAGGTCAGTTCAATGATAAACTGTGTTTTCTTGCGTTCCCATTTGTACTGCCCCTGACTTCTGGATCTTGGTATGGTGTCAGTATCCAAGGACGCAAGGCATATGCACTGTCTCCTTAAAGAGCATAAGGAGGATAAACCATTAGATCACATTACACAAACAGTTCTGGACACTGTATGCATTGAGTCGGCAATTATCTTACCACGTAATAAGCCACTGCCTAATTCACCCTGAAACAGTTGGTTATGTATTCCACTGTGATGGAACATGGAGTTGTGGGTGCTGCTTGGGAATCTGTGTACAAGGTCAGTTACGATGCATAAGGAATCACAGACTATTTGCACATTTTGTGAATGACTGTTTTTCATATTCCTATAAATGAATTTATTTGCACGGGGGCATATGGCAATATGTATGCCATCAACGCAGCCAAATACATTGGGAAACTGTGCTACCCTCTTAAACATAACTTTGGTCTGTTGCAAATATTGGGACATATTTGATAAACATATGTATTTGTTTGCTTTGTTAACCATGATATCTAGAAACCTGTGACAAAATCTAGATAATCCACTTTGTGACATTCATCCTGACACTGTTATAGCTCCCTGGTGACTGCCTGAAGCCAAAAGGTGTAGACAACACTAAACTTGCACATGTGGTGGGATTGCATTGCTTCTAACTGTTGTGGTCTGTAGCTGAGGTTGTGTTTCAGCAATTAATTCCACAATTACCTCACTACTGAGTCTGTACTTCTGATGCATCTCCTCTGACTGTTATATCCTCTCCTGTCTCTGCCTCTTTTCTGCCTACCAGTCAAAATCCTCATCCTCCTCGCCAAGACATGCAGAGTCGCCATTCTGAATAAGCTAAATGCATTTTAGGTGTGTGTTTATTATTTTTTATTTTGCACCTCCTACCACCGGATTCATGTTAAAGGTAAATGGATTTCCTAAATGGTAATTTTGTGGCTATTTGCAATTAGGGAATCTTTTGTACATAGTGTTAGCGATTTGCTATTTGGAAATCCCCATTTGGGATTTCCTATTGAGCGATTTACAGAATGCAGTTTCTACTAGATAGAAATCTCATTTTGCACCATAGCAAATGCCTTTCTTACATACCAAAGTATCATTTTGCATTTCCTAAAGGCCCGAAATAGTGATTTGCAAGGTTAAGAAATGCAAAATGCCTTCATACATACGAACCACAGTTCAGTCACATGTCAAGATATGATTCTTCCCTATTTATTACATTTGGCTCAATCCAAGTTGCAGTTTTCATCAATTAAAGTACATATACCAGCCATCACGGCATAAAGAAAATCTCCATCTCATCATCATTTTCCGAGGTACCATTTGTGAAGGATTTTTTAGAAGGACTGAAAAAAAGCCTATCCTCCAGTTCAACATCCCTCTCACCCTTGGGAGTTAAATACAGTACTCTCTAAATTAATGAAGTGTATGAAGGTTTAGGTTAGTCAATTCAATAAGAATGGTCTGTGTTGAAATAGTATTCAATCTGCTTCATTGGAACAACTGCAATTTTTCTGTTTTCAATCATACCCTAACTATTTTCTTTGTATTTGTGGTTCTTAGTTTGGCAAGCCCCCCGAGAGACTTCCATTTTTGACATCCTTGTTTTACTTACAGTATTTAATGCTCTATCATTTTTTTGACACAGCTGCACTGAGGCCATCTTAAATAACTACTAGGTACATCCCCCCTCCTTCTCTTATTCTTCAGAAATACCAGTGTTTTAGACCTAAGTACTACTGAAAGATCCGGTAACGGTAGAAATTATGGAACCACTGCTAGTATCTTATTTATAACTTATATATAATGCCTGTCTACTGTGTTGGTGACTACATACCTTCTTGGAGATGAGCCCAACTTTACTGCAGCCCAACCATGTTTCTACAAGTCGTTACTGTTTCTGATTAGGGAGCTAAATATATTTGCAATACCTCACTGTGGCCGCTTTGAAGAATTAATTATATTGACAAGTCTGTTCCATCAATATCATGGCTCTTTCCCCAAGACTATTGATAGGTAGTATCCACCTGACACCCATCCCACTAGCATTTCAACCTCAATAGCAGCCATCCTCTCTCTACCTAAATACTCCTAATGTCTGACAAACTTTAACTCACTAATTTTTATTCGACAAGTGCATGACCATAGGGTCTCTACCTCTCAGAATAGTATTGATACCAGATTAAACATCTTCCTTCATTTTCAACTCCTCACCAGAACACCACTATATGAGTAAAACCTGCATCTAGGCTGTCTCATAGTGTGCCATGCTCCACAGTTTGACACCTGTTTGGCCTGATCACAAATCTTGGAAAAATTGTTTTTTCCACTTCAAAAAATGGAAGACAAATTTGTAAATTTTTGTCTGCTTTTTTAATGTCATGTCTTTCCCTCGATTACGTATTTTCTTAAGTTAATGGGTTGGTTTACGTGTTTATTATAAATGCACAGAGCCGTTAAGAAATCCATCCATCTTTTCTCCCTAAGATGGTTTACAATTTTTCATATCAATCAAAAAATTGCACTTCATCCGTTTTTCCCCCCAATCCTTAAAACACCCACAGAAAGGGCTCTCCACTCTTTAGATGTTTTGCCTGGGTGAAACAAAATATTTGAATAAGGCATCATAACTGTGTATTAATTATGGTCCAATAAGACAAGGTTAAGCCACTTCTGAACAGCCAGTAGCTAAATGGGTAGTGTCTCACACTACGTTATCAATTAGCAAACAAACCATTACCAAGTAACCAGAGGAAAAGCAGCTACTACAGCGTTGTAATAACACCTCCTGAGAGGCATGCAAGCCATGACACTCTGGACTCTCCCGGGTGTGTATTTTTGTTTAGAAATATACAGGTTTGGTCGGTTTTCCTGGATGCCGACTAAGATAGGACACAACATCTACATCTACCAAAATTGGAAAAAGAAAAAAAAAAGTCAGTTTTCATTGGAAAATGTTGATGTGTTCATGTTGCATTTTAGGGCCTTTGCACCAGGAGAAGGCAGAACTGCACCATATCTTCCAAGAAATGGCACTGCTACGCTCCATGTGTGCTGCCTTGCCCTAAAGCAGGCACTCTTCCTCCATAGTGCAAGGGTGTCTTCTTTGTGGTCAGGATACGTTTTGTGCAGGAAGGATTGTTTGAGGCCCTTTTCTCTGTGTGCTGCAGAATACTGCACACATGCAAAAAGTAAATAACAAGGAGAAATGAAGATATTTCTCCTCGCCATGCCAGCTTCAGGCAGGCACCAGATTTTGGTGCAAATCCTTGTCTACAAGTCTTTGTTGATATGGATTTGCATAAAATAACATAAATGGATGCACGGAAATGCCCATGCACCTCCCATAGAATACGTCACTGATACAAAGTAACGAAAGGCAGTGGAATGCGCAGCGTTGCATTTTGTTTCTCAAAATGAAAAACGTCACACAAACCTGGTGTGAAATCTTTTTATATCTGGGCCTTAGTTATTTTAGGAAAATCAACAGGTCATGGCTATCGGCACACCTAAAAAAAAAAAAAAAAAAGCCCACATTTCAACACTGGAGACATTTCTGAACTTGAAAATACATGCCGTATGGGTGTTGAGCATGGCATGGAAGACTGTATGCATTTGAGTTTGCTGCAGGCAATGCTTGTGGTAATGTCAGGAAAATCAACAGTAAGACTAAATAATGCCCATGACATAGACCAACACTCTCCCTGGTGGTCCAGGGGATTGAGGGCATTTTGTTTTCCCCTGTAGCGGGAGGAAAACAAACATTCAGTTGAGAAAAGCATGTCCCCAGGGGTGCAGTTGGAGAATCAGCCCATCTGGCCTAGTGGCATGATCACAACCCTTTAAGGGAAAACAGAGCTTTAAAAAACAATATTTTGGCCCTCTAGGGAGCTGGCCCGTATACCAGAGGGGCCAACCCCTGCAACACCCCTAATAAAAAAAAAAAAAATCTGGTGGTCCCGTGGGTCCTGCTCATGGATCACAGCTGTCTGCCATTCACAAGCAGGAATTCGTTTGAGAAAGGCATTGCTGCAAAATGAAGACGTATCCACTTCCCAATGATTCCCCCCTGAAACATGGGGGAGGCTCTCTACGACCTACAGTCCCCAATAGATATAAGAGCACTCCCTCCTCCTTCCTTGTCATTCCATCTTTGGCTAAAGAAATCAACAAAAAACTAAATTGTAGTAAAGAAATGAAAATGGGGGTTTAGTCATGCAACAATTCTGCTGGCTTTTGCCCCTTCACTTTTAATAAGGACACAAAATGAAACATTAAATGTTCACCTAGGCATATAGTGGCTACAGAGAAAAAACAGGACTGTGAAGTTAAGGCTGGCCATGGACATCCTCAGTCCCAGCATACCTCACTGAGAATTGGTACCTACCAAGACCATCTAGAAATACAAATTAAACTACTATTATTAATATTTATAAAAAATCCAGTTTAGTGGTGAAGTTGTATTTTGAATGCATATTAAGGAAATGTAACTTGTAGAACATTACCTTTTCCTAGGCCAAAGTTTCTAAAGACTATTTTACATTGTCTCTCCTGCTTTTGTCAGATAGTAATTAGCCTTGAAAATGTGTGCAGTGCCGTCCACGAGCAAAAGGACAGAAATGATTCCTTTGAACTCTAACAAATATGACAGGCCGGAGATGTTGGCTTTCTTTTTTGACACAACAGTCTTAAAACCTGTTTGAGTGTCAAATCCTGCTTGACTGGTCTGTTAGGGTCATATCTATTACTTGGAGCACACCTAAAAAGGAGAAAGAACTGGATGCCAAGACATTCATTTGGTGCTGAAGGACTCTCCTTTTGTCCTACCAGACGTCTGTCTATGGTTTTACACATAACCCTTGGGGCACTCTTAAAGGGGGAGAGAACAGGATGCCAAGACAATATTTGTGGATCCGTGGTCTAGTTAGTGAAAGCCTCTGCTTTTCTCCTACCATACTGCTGTCTCTGGGTTTGATGTGGGTACAGTGGCTCTGGACTTTAGCATTAGAAATGGGAGATCACTAGGATTACCATAGTACATGCCCTGCAACCCCCCTGCCTTTTGGAGTCCAATTGTACTGTGGCCAAAGGCCCTCACCATCTTACAGATGCCCCAAGTGGGCAGGGTTGGCCTGGGGACCTTTACTCAATTGGTTAGGGCGTGCTCTAGAGTCATTTCTACCATCTATCTAGTGCCAGCCATAAATTGTGGCACCTCCAGGCCCCCATTTCAGAACACTTCCTGGATTTATAATCCAAAGAGGACTTGACATGCTGTCTGGGACCTGAGAAGAACCCTGAAGTACTGGACCTGCTCCCTCTTGAACCCTGGACAAAGAAGTGGATTCCAAATGTCATAAGACTGACCTCCTGCTGAAGATACAGGGATACAACAAGAGGCCTTTTCCTGGAACGGCCAGGCTGATCAATGGCAACTGGGTTTAGAATAGGCCCTGCTGTTGGCCTTTTTCTGACATCATCTGAGTCTCTAAGTGCCTCCACTGAGGTTCTGGGGACCTTAGAATTGTACTCCTGTAGTGGATTGGGACTTGAAGGACTACGTTAGAAGGTAAAATCTTTGACCAGGATGAACCTGGTTGATGTACCTGACCAGCACCCTATCACTGCCAGCCTCATATTGCACCTAGGTCCCTGTCGACCTTGATTATCGACTATCATTGATGTTTTGCTCTTTTTGGGGCTATTTTTACCTAAAACCTTTAAATTAATATCTGTTTCCTCTCATTGGATTTTTGCAGTTTTGTGGTCATTTTGTTTAATAATTTATACTCTATTTTTGTAATTTGGTATTTTGATTTTATTATTGTTCTGGCACTGAATAAATACTTACTGCCCTAAATTAAGATGATCTGCTCTGCCTTAGCTAGCAGAGGGCTAAGTCCAGGTTAATTTAGTGTCTTTGAAGGTTCACCCTGACAAGGGTTCTGATTATTCCCTTACGTGGGTAGTCACCCATCACAAACATTAATGCATATTCTAACACACTCCATGAGAGTGAATGTGTTTTCCAGTAGTCTCCCGCATGTGCCTTTCTCCTCTCCTCTGCCTCAGTCTGTGTTCTTTCTCACCTCAGTGCTTTTCCCTGCTCCCATCTGTTTCATTCTCTCCCTGCATTACTTTCTTGCTTGTGTGCATCTCTCTTGAGTGCTGTTGATTGACCCTCCTGCTCTTTGTTGTTGCCCCTCCCTCCACCAGGGTGTTTTTTTATGTAGAGGACCAGGCAACAAGTTGTTGCTGGCCCTTTTACCTTAAAACCGCTTTTGTGGTACTTCAATTTGTTGTTTTTTTCTTAATTTAAATGTACTCCTGTCATGGGTGCGTCTACTCTACACATTACCATGTGCCCGGGTGCATACTAGGGCAATAGTGTCCGAGGCATTTGATGTTGAGCGGGCACACAACAAGGTTTCCCCCTATCCCCGCTACTGTTCGCTCTAGCTATGGAGCCCATAGCTATACAGTTGCGGACAAGATTGCAGAAATGGGGCATACAGGTAGGGGCAACAAAACACGTTATATCTCTGTATGCAGATGATGTTTTGGTGTATGTTACAGATCCAGAACAGTCGGTCCCACTTTTATTAAAGCTGATGGATGATTTTGGTAGGGTATCGGGCCTCCAAGTTAATAGACAGAAGACAGTGTTGTTCCCTATGGCTTGCATGTCGACGGAGGCGGAGCTGCCACGGATGAATCTGGAGTGGGAATCAGAGTCCTTTCAGTATCTATGCATGCAGGTGACACACTCCCCTCAATTACAGTATGACTTAAATATGGATACAGTAATGGATGGCCTACGAGCCTCGGTCCAATTTTAGACTACCCTCCCACTGTCTGTTATGGGCAGAATTGCAATCTGCAAAAATGGTCTTACTCCCGAGATGTCTGTATATGCTACAGAACTCGTTCTGTAAAATAGTGACTCCTCTTTTTCGACAGATAGACAAATGACTTCAGTCCCTAGTTTGGGTGGGTAAAAGATCTAGAGTTCGCACTGAAATGTTGAAGTTGGATCTGGTCGACAGAGGACTGGATCTGCCTGATCTGTACCTATACTACATGGCGGGCTTTCTGCAGTATGCAGCCATGTGGTGTGATGATGGCCCCAATAGGGAAAAAAAATCTGTTAGAGGGCTCTGTTTGTGTGTCTCGCCTACCATATTTATTAATGGGTTGCGCTAGGCTTCCACATGATGTCCTCTTCCTGTTAGCACAAGTGTCGCAGGTGTGGGAGCGGGCTGCGCTGAGGGTGTTACATAGAGCACCATATGCGCACTTACTACCGCTCTGGTGGTTGCGTCCCTCTGCCAGGGCTGCAGAAACACTGGACTTTGCGAAGTGGCGAGACAGTGGATGTAACACTGCGGGTGATCTATATCAAAATAACATGTTTATTACCCTGGAGGAAACTGAATCCCTCTTTGGAATTAACCAAGGTCAATTTCTGCAATACACAAGCCTGTTGCAAGCTGCCCGATGGATTTGGACCTTTTTCCCCACTGAACCTACCAAATCTCACCTTACAGTGATGCTGGTTGACCCTGGTTGTGAACGGGGTCTCCTCTCCCGACTCTATAAAGCTCTAAAAAAGGCAGGCAGATAAACATCACAGGGACAAGGGACTGTTGGGATGCAAACCTCGAAACTCCACTTACAGATGGGGAATGGACTAGAACCTTTTCCCTGATGCAACTAGCAATTCGAGATTTTAGCTGACACACTTTTATGATATACACAGGGCTTACCTGACACCACACATCCACCATAGAATATTCCCAGCAAGACCAGACCAATGTGCTTGATGTGGCGGGTCCTCTGCTACTTTCAAACACATGGCATGGGCATGTAACTCTATTCAACCCTTTTGGAGACAAATAGTGAAAGCACTGAGGAAGGTTAGAGCTGTTGACGCGGAGGTAACCATGAAACATTGCCTGTTGGGACTAATCTCCACCCCCAAAAAAGGGCGTAAAATGGCATACAGATCCGCACAATTGGGGCTTATCTTAGCCAAGCCATCCATTGGGCGAGCCCGGCCCCTCTGTTGCATGATACATAGCTGGCTGATCTCATTGAATGGGCGACTGCTGAGAAATGTCGACTGCGTTAAGTATGATTGAATGAGCGCGCGGAACGTGATCTGGAATGTTGGAGAGACATGATTGATGGACTGTTAGAGGAACCTGTAAAAGTTGGGGAAGACGCCTCAGAAGGTGCTTCCACTAGCTGAGCCCGGATATTGGCCTACCTGGCTGGACAGTGCATGAGTGGGTTGTGCGGGAGTGGACGGGTGTGACTGGGGGGTGGGGGTGCTCTCTCCCACCTCCTGTTGATTTATTACTTTGTTGCATATGGGCCCACCCTTTCTCCTGCTTGAATGGGGGACCCTGTCTGGGCCCAGGAAGTAATGCCTGTTGGCCCGTGTGGAGACCTCCTGTTGTTTGGATCGTGTCCGCAGTTCTCTCTTCAGTATTAGACTTAATAAATTAGATTGGCAATATTAAAGTTCAATGGTTGGGACTGCAACGCCTTAATGGTTGTGTCACTTATTGTTAGTGTTCCCCATTCTCCAATACCCATGTATTATACGACAGGCAACGATCGCTTATGCAGTTATCTTAAGGCTGTGTTGATCGTTCCCCCCTGTGTAGGTAACACTATATACACTGCTGAAAACTCTGTTAAAGACATGTTTTTGGACATAATAACTGACAGTTTGAACTTAAAATGCTGTGCTGATATAATGCAATTCATGTGTATGTTACTATATAATGAATAAATTAATTTGTTTTAAATGTAATTAAAATTTACAAGCTCATCTCGGATTGGTAAAAAAAAAAAAAAGGAAAGCTGGCCTTGTAATTTTGTTGACGTGTAAGCGTAATAGAGCTTGTGTACACCTATAAAATATGAACAGGCTAGCCCACCTTTATTTTTTTCTTTTAACTTTTTGCCGTACTGCGCACCATCTTGCCAGCGCTGCTCAGCATGGCTAAAAGACATTGACATTGGCAAAGCCAATAGGCCATAAAGGTGAGACCTGTTAGCCTTGCCAGTGCTTGTTGATCGTCAGTCGAAGAGTCTGGAGCTCACAGCTCCACACCCGTGAGGAGCAGCAGAAAGCAATACGAATGGCATATATCTGCTATTTTGACAACAACGGTCAAGGAGTAGGCATGCAGTTTGTGTTTTCAGAGCTCTGCTAGTCAGCTGTTTGAGATGAGTTGGGCTTGAAAATAGGCTTCATCTTACCTCTCTACTAAAGTGCTGCTTATCAGTGCTCTAGGGCAGTGGTTCCCAACCTGTGGTCCAGGGACCCCTGGGGGTCCGCGAAGCCTTCTCAGGTGGTCAGTGGCTGCTTAAAAAAAAAATATATATTAATAGATTAGGTCCCCAACTTTCAGTAATGGCTCAGTGGGGGGTCCCCGGATTCCAATAAAGAGTAAGTGGTGGGTCCCCGGGCTCCAGTAATGATAAAGTGGGGGTCCACAGAAGTCAAAAGGTTGGGAACCACTGCTCTAGGGCATAAGTTGATCTCTCACATACAGTATGAGTCACAGTGCAGTGGCCAGTAAGGTACTGCTCTTCACTCGCATTGTATGTATGACATATGCTTTCCCAAGTACAGGCAAATGGATTAGAGTGTCCATAAGCTAACGAGGAGAGGAAGAAGAGGGCAGAGATGGGAAAATGCAAAGAGGAGATTAAGCCATACTTGCCAAAATTCTGATTTTCTTCCCCTATTTTTTGGCAGCCTTGAGATCTCAGTTCATATATATGAGACACTGCACCAACAGTCATTCTCCAGACCAATGGTACTGCTCTTTCAATGTCTCATTGATTTGTTCTTGACTCTGCATCTTTTAAGGCTCTATCCTGCCTACAGAAAAAGTACAGGCCAGCAGAGCAGCATCCTTTATTTCTTCGTATGGATCCCACATCAGACTCTGTCATCACATCTGGCCCTGAAAACTTCATGCCACAGCCCCTTCCTTTACTGTTCCTCCCTACAAGGAAAGTAAGAAATTAGGTTCTATGGGAAGAAAACTACATACCACTCTTGCTGTTACTATAAAAGTGGCAAGCGCATCTCCCCTTTTTGGAAGTTTTCACAGGACGCTCTGGGATTCCATTCAATAATTCATAGACGATCTTCCCAGAAACAGATGACAAGATTTCCAAGAAATTGCCAATGAGGGCAAGATGGTATCCCACTAGTTAATCAGTGCTGCAACTGATACCTCCATCCTAGCAGCACAGGGTCGTTTTCAATATTTAGCTCTCCATTTTCTTGGAACACTTTGTTTGTTTCTCATGCCAATGATGAGATGTCTTGCATCTTAACGTTGTTAATGGTTTTCTGTAATTATACTAATGTGAAGTAAGCGAGGGAGAGCGTGGTCGGAATTAAATATGTTTGTTTATTTTCTCAGTAATGAAGCCACGATTTACAAACACGTCCAGGCGTGGCTGCTTGACCAGCAACCTTCCTCCAGCCGCGTTCCAACTCCCGCGCGTCTAACCCTGGCAACCATGGAAGCCTGCTTGCGAGGCAGCACGCTGAACGCTGCTAGTGAGTACTAAGTACAACATAATGTTTATGCAATGTACATTTGAGTGTTCCACCCTGGGGTTCCTCCCATCCTGTTGATGGTTGGAATCGTTGGAGCGAACCAGAGAGCTACAGAAGCAGAAATGAGAAACTTTATTTTGTAAACATATACTGAGTGACTTGTGACGCCACTAACTGTTGATGCATGATGAAAACAGTTAATACATAAAGCTGTCCTGAGCTGTACAGTGTTATGAAAAACTAATACAAATTATTTTTTTAAATAGAATGGGTCTGCGCTCTTTTTTTGGTCCTTTCTTCTTAACATTAAGCTCATCACCGCCTGTTCCTTCTGACAAGGAATGATCATAACCCCCCAGGCTTTTCAAAAGCATCCTGCATCTCCGTCCGTAGTGGAGCTAACGGTCGCCTGCTTACTTTCCGCACCTCCTCCCTTCGGAACACCTGGTCCTCCATCCGAGCCCAGTACCTGTCAGTTGCTGCCCAACTTTCTATCACCGATCCAACTGCCAATTTCTAAGTCACAGTAATCTGACCCTTGGCTAATATGAAGGCTAAATCAAGCAGAGCTAAGACCTATTCTAGACCTGAAAAAAGCGAACAAGTGGGTTTGCAAAGAAAAATTCAGGATGTTTGCTCTACATGAGATCTACCCTCAACTCCATCATAGGGAGTAGCTATGCTCAAAAGATGTGCAAGATTTTCGGATGTTCCTGAGGTTTACTATAAGAAGAGATCTCTACCAGTACAAAGTTCCTCCTTTCAGTCTCAAATTTGCACACCTGATCATTTCAAAATGCTTTGCTGTCATTGCAGCTCGTCTCAGGATGATTAAGATATTTCTCTTCCCATATCTAGATGACGAGCTAAGACCTACCATCAAGCGTGCCAACATTTATCAGATGATGGCGCTAGGCCTGAGCATAGATTATGGGGGGGGGTCACGTTTCAGAGTTGCTCCGCATGGTCACCGGGGGGGGGGATGCTATCCTAAGTGGCAAGATCCATGGAGGCACCTTCATTGAGAGGGGCACGGTTTTGAGGAACAAGATGCTCCTGAGCAGCCGAGAGGAGGAAGCGACCCATGACGACTGCATGGCGTGGCGAAGGTGAACGCCTGCGGTGGTGTTGGGATGACAATGCACCTGGCCTGGTGAAGTGCCGAGGGGTGCAGGGCTCTGCAGCGGAGCCCCTCTATGGACTCAGTGAGGTAATCTCCTGCCCTGGCTTGCAGCGAGTCGAGACCATGCTGCCTGGGGAGCTGGAGGTGCCTTGGCCCCAATGGTTGGCCTATTAACGGGGTGAGGCCTGTACTGCAGAGGATTGAGTCTCGGGGTGGCCAGAGGGCCATTTCCCCACACTTGGCACCCAGGGATGTGGGGGGAGTGATGCAGGAGATGAATTCTGGCAGGAGAGGAGTGAGCACTGGGACCACGTTGGTGCACTTGCACCCAAGTGTGTAGCCAGTCGGGTAGGGTGACCATCTGGCATTGAGGCAAATTCTGGACAGGACTGTAAAAAAAAAAATCAATACAAAGCGTCAAAATTCTGGACAAAAATTCAAGAACAAACATCATTTTTACTGACCCACCCAAGATGAGGCCATGCCTCACTATGTTGTTAGTGCATTTATTTACTCTTTTTTAACATAGCACTATTTATTCACTGTGGTCTTTCTGTGATTGCCTCCTGGTATGCTACGTTCAGGTGTCACATTATGTCCTTGTTCAGTAGTAAGCACTGTGTCCAGGCCATCACCCCTACCCAAATCTACCCAATCTTTCTTGAAGAGAAAGAAACAGCAGCATTTTGATTATGTTTCTGAACATTTTAAAACCCCTGGCAAAGTTTGGCAAACATTAAGGTAAGTAACCTTATGCTATTTTAAAAAATTGAACAAAAACATCTGGCTCACCCCAACCGCCCATGGACTTTCAACCTAAAATATTTTTAATGAGGCAGAGCAGGTGGTGTGGGCGCAGTCTCACACCTAATTTCAGGATGTGCGGTACCCACAACTTGCCTGTGGTCTCACAGCACTAGAGTGTATGTCTGGGACTTTACATTTATCTCAGAAATGGGAGCCTGGACTACCAGTCAAAGATAATAAAAGAGGAGGATGAAATAGAGATCAAATGGGAGATCCACAGCAAGTGATTCAAAGGGTTGCTGCTAAGAACTGGATAAATAAGGAAAAGGAGCACTAGATGGGACAATTCCTAAAATCAGACAAGATGGGTCCACCAAGACTATCGGAAGGTATTGGGTACCTGGGGAGAGTTGTCTCTGCAAACAGGAGAGAAAAGAAGAGGCACTGTCAAGTGGTTGAACAAGCAACAGCCACCCACCTTGGTAAACTCTTCTGGTGCAATGGTCTGCTGTTCGTGCTTGCGAAGGGTGAGCAGGGGCCAGACCCCTTGCAAGGTTGTGCAAGGCAATTGCCTGCTTTGGCCATGTCTTTAAATGGTTTTGAAATTGAGCAAAAGCCAAACTAGTGATCTGGGTTATCCCTAAGTGTCAAGTACATATAGAATCTTAAACATAATTAGATGTAAATTGCACAAACAAAAAGTAAACATTTTAAAATATAATTAATGTTTCTTCAACATATGGCACTGTTTTCCCCTTTATATACAATTAGATCTCAGATTGAACTGGGAAATAGTTATCTTTTGATACCTAGTGATTAATATCTACCATTCTCCCACTGATTTGCAGGATGAAAATCTCAGCAGAGCGTCAAGGTCCCTCCAAACCCAGTTTGCTTTTTGGTCTTCTCTTCTACTTTCTGTAGTGGGCCATGTGGCATTAGTGATGATGGTGTGCTACCCCAGTGATAGTATTATTTTGCAAACCTTCTCCTGCTCGTCCTTCATTCCTTCTTCAGACATGCCACACATCTGATTTGGTCACTGCGTCGCCTTCGGGTAGCTCTCTCCACTGTGAAGCTACCCATGACTTCGGGTGGATTAGGTCTTCTGGACTTAGAATGCTATTATTCAGCTGCACAGGTCCAATGGGTGGCTCGCTGACTTTCTGCCCGCCCCCCTGCATGAGATGGGGTTTATCTGTAAAAACCTTTAAGGAAAGCTTATTGCACTGCTCATTGTTTCCTACTGACCATTCTACGGATCACCATCCGGGGTTATCATGCACAACTTTCTCTTGCCTTGCTAGAACCTGTAAACTCACTGACACTAAGAAACTCTGTGCTCCTGCACTATGGCCCTCATTACAACCCTGGTCGGTGATAAAGTGGCGGTAATACCGCCAACAGGCCGGCGGTAAAAAAAAATGGAATTATGACCATGGCGGAAACTGGCAACACAGACAGCCACTTTAACACTCCGACAGCCATGGTGGTAGCAACAAGCACCGCGGTCGTAACCACTAACAGCCAGGCGGAAGACAATGTACCACCCACTCTATTATGACACACCAATCTGCCAGCTTTTCCGGGGCGGTACCTACGCCATTAAAAGCACGGCAGAAACAGTACAAAGAAGGGAAACGACTCACCTCTCGACACTCAAGGAAGAACCACAACTCCATGGAGCCCGAGCAGCACATTTTTCCAATGCTGGTCTACCTCCTCATACACCAGGAACACGAACGGCGGCAAAGACGACCATGGTGAGTACAGCACTTAGCACACAAGGGAGGGGGGAGGAAAAAGAGAGTGACACACATGCAACAACTCCACCCCCACCCCACCCCCAACACCATATACACAAACAGCTCCACACACCTTTATTTAGTGGTACAAATTGTGTTATTTAGAATGGATCGTGAGAAATTGGCGGCTGATCTATTTGGTGATTTGGGATCTATGCAGACAGCACACTTGCCTAATGTTAACAAAGGAGCTAGGGTTGGATTAAGGGACAAATTTATCAGATTGGAGAGGCTGAAGAAACAAGAGATTTCCAAGTGGTGGGATGGGGCCACTCTAAAACATTATGTCAAACTTAATAGAATTCCAAGAGGTTTGAGATCACACATATTTCCCACATTTGATGACTTAGACCCGGACCTATTAGATGCTTGGGAACAGGAATTGACTTCGAGTTCTATGAAACTTATGAACATCTTAATTGAAAACTCTGAGAGGAAAGTCATTAAATTACAACATGAAATCCAAATTTTGGAGACTGATATTAAAAATATGAATATGGAGGAGGCTACTTCCAAGAATTATGCAATCCTAAACGAAATTGTGAGTCAACACCAACTAGAGGTGACACGCAGAAAATCTCGCAAACTCAAAAGAGATAAATTAGATTATATTAGAGGTAGAGTTTTTACCTTTTCACATAGATATGATCATCTAATCAAGGACAGTGATGGCAAATCGGCCCAACTTTCGAGCTCGCAGTCATCACTTAGTAATATTTCGGCCACTAATAGTGAATCCAGTGAGGTTTCTAATATCTCAGATCAAGAATTTTCTAATAAACAGGGAACAAAGTCTTTTTTAACCGAAATGCAGAGAATCAGACAGGGACAAAGAGAAACGAACAGAAGGGTAGAAGACCCCGCAAAACTAGAAGAAGCAAGAGAGGGGGGGCAAAAAGAAACCAGAGTAGGGGTTCAAACCAGATCTTGGAACAGGAGAAAATGAGGGACACAAACGATGGGTCCATTGCTATTGTCAACTTATCGAATTTTGAACTTTCTACTCATGCCACTACATTACTTACCAAGGGACTAGGCTTTTGCCCGACTAGTTCGGGGGATTTTCAAAAAACCAAAATCGATTTTTTTAAGTTTGTGAGGAGACTAAAACTTAAAAAGTTTTTTAGTGCTAATTATAGGACTACGGATAGGGACATCCTTTCGGCTGTTAATAAGGATTATTACCCTCTTTCTATCAAAGATATACACGACACAGCGGTATTGCTCTCTATTACAGATTATGAGCAGGATCCCATGGTAGTGACTAAGGTGTTAGAAGACTTGGATGTGGTACCAGAAACTAGAGCAAGTGGCTTGAAATCTAGATCTAGATGGATACTTGCTCTAAGTGGAGGCAACAGCGTAGATACCTTTTTCAAACTGGTGTGGCAGGATTTTTTGAAGTCTGAATGTAAAAACAAGGCTCACTATCGGAAGCAGCATAATAACTTAACTCAGAATGAAAGGGAATGTCTTAAAAGCTTACGTACTTGTGAGGATATTACCATAAGGGAGGCAGACAAAGGTGGCAACATTGTGTTAATGAACACCTATGATTATAATTTAGAGATTTCGAGACAACTAGAGGATCCTGCCTGTTATGAACAAATTCATCTTAATCCCATACCAGCTCTTTCTAATAAGATCAATAAATTTCTTAAAGCGTGTTTTGATCAACGGTTACTAAGGGAGGATGAGTACCTATATTTACAGGTATGCAGACCTAGATTTCCCTGTCTGTACACGTTACCCAAAATTCACAAAGATGCTTGCTCACCTCCGGGCAGACCTATTGTATCGGGAATGGGTGGTCCGACTGAGAGGTTGTCTGAATATGTAGATAGATTCTTACAGCCATTTGTTAGCAATCTCCCCTCGTATATTAAGGATACCAAACATATTCTTGGTATCCTAAGTGATATCACGTGGGAACAGGGTATGACACTAGTGACGTTAGACGTGACCTCATTATATACTAGCATCGATCACGATTTAGGCATGATAGCTTTACGTCATTTTCTATACAGCCAATCGGCCAGTTTACATGGACACACTACAATGGTGTTGGAGATGATTAGATTGATATTGGATAACAACTTTTTTCTATTCAAAAACAATTGGTTTCGTCAAAAGAGGGGTGTAGCTATGGGATCTCGCTTTTCTCCATCATATGCAAACCTATTCATGGGGTATCTTGAACACAAACTCATATGGGGTCCTGAAGCACAAATATGGAATTCATATATACTCTTCTGGGGTCGGTATATCGATGACGTTATCATGATTTGGACTGGAGACATTATCCAATTGAAGGAGTTTGTTGAATATTTAAACTCCAATCTATACAACATTAGGTTTACCTGGGAATATAGTAACACTAATATTACATTTCTTGATGTGGAACTCTTTATCCTGCAAGACAAAATTGAAAGTCGACTACACAGAAAAAGCACCGCTTGTAATTCAATTCTTCACGCTAACAGCGCACATCCGCGACATCAGATTTTTTCTATTCCGTATGGGGAAATGATACGTGCTAGAAGAAACTGTAGTGTTGAGTCAGATTTTATTGAAAATGTTCGTGACATTACAGCTAGATTCAAAACACGAGGGTACCCTACTGGGGTTTTGGAGAAAGCATGTGACAAAATTATGTGTGTCCCCAGGGTAGAAACCTTAAAGCATAAAAATTCAGTTTCAGATAAACACATTAGATGTGTAGTTGATTATACCCCTGCTTCAATGGCTTTACGGAGATGTATGAGGAAGTTCTGGTATATACTTAAGGCAGACACAACTCTTAAAGATCTTTTATCCAATTCACCGCTATTTACTTTTCGTAGAGGTAAAACACTTAAGAATATCCTATGTCCAAGCTACCCTAAGCTTTTACTACATGATAATTGGCTTACTACCCACAACAAGGGGTTTTTCAAATGTGGCCGATGTGCGATGTGCAAGCTTAGTAGATCTGGTATTTCTAATTTTGTCAGTTTGATGGGAGATAAATTCTCTATCACTACTCATATCACTTGTGATAGCTGTTTCACCATATATATGATAATATGTAAATGTGGCTTATACTACATTGGTAGTACTATTAGACCCCTAAAAGGTAGAATTAGTGAGCACTACAGAGCTCTTAGATATCGAGATGAGCGTTATCCCATTACTACACATATGAGTCAGTGTCCGAATCAGACGGACAGATGGACCTTTGAATTTTTTGGCTTTGAGACTGTTGGTGCCAATCCACGTGGCGGAAACAGGGAGTTACAACTAAGGAAGAGGGAATGCCAATGGATTCTCAAGCTTAGAGCGGTAGAAATGGGTCTGAATTCGAATTATGAAATGGAATACTATTTAGATTGATGGAATATAACTGAAGGTTTTATGTTATTATATTGCTGTTTTGACATTAATATATGGGTCTTCTCCATCTCAAAATGAAATACAATAACAACATTAATAACCATTGTATTAGATGATTATCATGTACTGCATTCACAGTATGGTACACTTATCTTAAGCATATAAAAGGTTTGTCTTTTTTATTAAATAGCCTTCTCCATTTGATGTTGCTGGATTGTTGTAGAGTCGCTATGATACTTATATAGCTGATATTAACTTGTTATAATTCTAATTGACCTATCACTGCCCGGCTTGACTTTAGAGACAGGGGCCAAGGCAAAATGTTAGTCTATCTTTGTGACTTTTTTAATTGTTGCTCAGATACATGAGGAGATAATTGCTCAATGGTATACTTTGGTGGATTGAATTACGTGCGTGATTATTTTCTGTTTCATAATTACAATCGGTATATTTTTATATTTTCTGTACTGATTATGTTTGGTTTTTGTTCTCTTTTGATTTTATTTTAGGGTTGATATCAATGATAGCAACTATAATAGTTTGAGGATGTCGGGATAGCAATGATTGATGGCTTTATTATTTTTCAAGATGGCGCCCGCGAGTTGCCGGCAATTTGGAATCGACACCTTAACAAGTCGCGCACCTCTCTCTCTTTTGCTTTGCAAAACGCGCGCCGGCCAATGGGGGTTATTTAAGAAGTTATCGTAATGGAGTCAGGTTTCTTCTACGGCCGGTGCGATCGGAACTGCAATTTTCGGTTCCGGTTTCTAATATGTATTTTTAAATAGATTTGGTAAGATACTAATATTGGTTATAGTTATATGGATGCTTGTTAACATTGATAATCACTTTAAATTACGATATTGTTCTAATCGCTTTTTCGATAATACTTTCGACAGTAAGACGTTGTGGATATTCTTTTTCATCTTAACGTTGATATGGCTGGATGGCCTCAAGCGGGTAGGTGCTCGATATTGATATTAGGAAAAGCACCTGACCATTATAGTTCTTTAGTCACCTGTTATACCTCGCATTGTATTTTATTTTCAGCATTTGATGAGATATATGCTTATGATGATGATAGCAGTACAAAGTCTTCTTGCATTATTATAGATTGAGGTATGACAATTTCACTGGGGTTTTATATTTTCTCGACACTTTGCACACTGGTTATTGTCACTTTATTGGAAAGCTTTTTGATGGGTCATTTGTAAATATTGTTCACACTGGTTATAATTTTGAACTTAGTTCACTTTTTCACTATGAGAGTTGGTTAACTGTGGGTTTTGCCTTGGTCTCCATTTCTCGTTTGTCACACTGGGCTGTGATGGTTGTTACCTTCACAAAATTTATATTTATATGTTATGGCATGCATTATATGATTAGCTTTTGAACTTGTTTCTAATTGTATTATAATGAAGAGCTGGCTATTGCCGTTTTGTTGTAAGCTTTATTTCCTGCTTTGATAACTATTAATGATAATTGAATACGTGTAAATATGCATTGTTATTTATAATTTCAATCTAAATATATACTGTATTTTGGGTTCTCTACAGCCTTGATAAAGTCACGGGGAGTACTTACTCCCATGACGAAACACGTGTTGGCTGGTTCATTGTCACAATAAAGGATGGATTCGTCAATCAACTTGAAGTCTATTGGATTGTGTTAAATGTCATTTTTCTAATGAATGCTCCATTAATTAGTGAATTATACTACACTTTATGTTAGAGTTTCATTTAATACTATATTGATATATAATATGAGTGCCTAGGTCTCCATTATTTAGTTTGCTTATCTGTGTTATCACAGGTGTGGGGGTAGGGGAGATTCCTCCGAGGCCGGGAGCACCAACTTCTTACAATACTTAGTACTTTTCTTACTTTTGCCTGGTACGGTTGTGAGCGCTTTGATTTCCCCTTACATTTCTCCCTGATAGCAATAGTCACCATATACACAAACAGATGCAACAACATTACATATACACCCTGTCACCCTCAGGAATAACGCAAGGACCAAAGAAATTGATTAAAATTAGTGTAATAGTCCAATTAGATATAAATACGTCCTTAAAGCAATAAACAGTATGTATAATATATACAAATGGATGGACAATGCCCTCTCCAAAATGTCCGTGGCCCACGGGGCCAAAACAAATAGGCCAAGGCCACACTTGACTCCTGTCTCAATATGGAGAGAACACTGCAGGGGCATCAGGTTGAAAACACACAGGCACCTCAGGGGGATGGGGAATGGGGGGGGGGCACCTCAGCCGGAAGATGGTACAACACCACTGCTCCTGGAGGGGGCTACATGCCCACTGCTTGGTCCTGGGGAGTGCAAAGTCACAGTCTCTCTAGTGGGTGGTTTGCCCACTGCTTGGTCCTGGGGAGTGCAAAGCCACAGTCTCTCAAGTGGGTGGTTTGCCCACTGTTTGGTCCTGGGGAATGCAAAGCCAAAGACTCTCAAGTGGGTGGTTTGCCCACTGCTTGGTCCTGGGAGTGCAAAGCCACAGTCTCTCTAGTGGGTGGGTTGCCCACTGTTTCTGGAGGGGGCCTTGTGCCCAGTGTGCTTCATCCTGGCAAGGAGGGGTGAGTGGATGCCTTCTTCCACTGGTTCTGGACAGGGCTTTGTGCCCAGTGTGCTTCATCCTGGCAAGGAGTGGGTAAGTGGATGCCTTATTCCACTGGTTCTGGAGGAGGCCTTGTGCCCAGTGGGCTTCATTATGGCAAGGGGGGGGTGAGTGGATGCCTTCTTCCACTGGTTCTGGAGGGGGCTTTGTGCCCAGTGTGCTTCATCCTGGCAAGGAGGGGGTGAGTGGATGCCTTCTTCCACTGGTTCTGGAGGGGGCTTTGTGTCCAGGGCGCTTCATCCCAGCTGGTTCACCTTGGTGTCACACCTACAGGTGCTGCAGGGGCCAGGATGCACTGCAACCCATGTAGTCACAACTACACACTGCTCACCGGCGGTGACGGCTGCTCAGTGGATGGCAGTTGTGGTGCAGGTGGCAGTGCTGTCAGTGGTTGGGGGAGGCTCCAGCCCTTCCCCTGCAGCCTCGGACGGCTGACCACTGGGGCTGCTGCTGCCAGTGGTGCTGGTGGCAGTGCAGGCAGCGGTGCTTGCGGCGGTGCTGGCGGTGGTGCAGGTGGCGGTGCTGGCCGCGGTGCAGGTGGCGGTGCTGTCAGTGGTGGGGGAGGCTCCAGCCCTTCCCCTGCAGCCTCAGACGGCTGAAGGGACATGGCTGGTGTTGTTGTGACCCTTCCTGCCCTTGGCAGATGGTGGTGCCTCCTTGCTTCTGCCAGCTGATGTTCCCTTCCTGCCCTTGCTGGCTGGTGGTGCCTCTACCCCCTTGCTGGCTGGTATCCCCTTCTTGCCCTTGCTAGGTGGCAGCCCCTTCTTGCCCTTGGCAGGTGGTGCAGGCACACTGGCTATGCTGACGGGTGCCTCCTTGGAGCCTCTCACACCTGCAGTAGCTGCAGAAACCACAGTGGCCGTGAACTGGGTGGCTGAGATGCTGGGCTGGGTTCTGGCCATCTTGGCCCGAAGTGAAGGAATGGGGGGCAGGGAATAGGTCAGTGGTGGCGAGGAAAAGCTTCTTAGGGACACTGGGGCAGGAAGAGGATGAAGGTTTGGGAGTGGAGAAAGAGGGAGTGGTTGTAGGAGGTGTCTGCCTGCTGTCTGCAGGTGCATGGGCAGGATGCTATTGTGAGGTGGATGGCTGTTGGGTGTCTGAGTGCTTGCATTTGTGTACTTTGGGAGAAGGGGTCACAGACACAGGGGGAGAGGACACAGGGGATGTGTGCATGGATGTGGGGGTGGTGACTGCCAGTGAGGGGCGTGTTGTGATAGGTGTGCTGGTGATAGAGGTAGGGGATGAGCATGTAGTGCATGTAGGTGTGAGTGGAGATGCTACTGGGAGGGAGGTGGATGACGAGGAGGAGGGGGACACAGTGGAGGCACTGGATGTTGGTGTGTCTGCATCTGGATGGTGCTTGTGTGAGTGCCTGTGATGAAGTGTGGTGCTTTTGTTTGCCTGAGCTACTTCTGTGTGTTGATTTGGGTGCATGCAGGTCTGAAGGGGTGCTTGGGATAGGCTGGGGTTGAGGGGATTGGGCCTGGGTAGAGGTAGTTGAAGGGGGAGGCTGGAACAAAGCAAAACACAAACGCTGTGGGATAGCGTAACTGGATGGACGGAATGCGGAACCAATCAAACATTCACCCCCAGTCACAGATCTGGGTTTAATCCATCCATTATTTTGCTCGCCATGCCACCCCAGTTTGAACCCAGCCATATGCAAATCAGTCTTGACCCTGTTCCTCATGGGAACAGTCCAGCCCGAACTGCCAGGCCAGGTTCTCCCTGGACCGGAAACAAGCATCCTGGGACCGGTTTCGGGGTTTCACCCCTCATCAGCCAGGCTAGCTTGAATCCAGTGGCACAGTGAGCCCGGGACCCACGTCTGGGCATACCCGGCACACTTAGGGTGGCAAAAACAAAGCAAAACACAAACGCTGTGGGATAGCGTAACTGGATGGACAGAATGCGGAACCAATCAAACATTCACCCCCAGTCACAGATCTGGGTTTAATCCATCCATTATTTTGCTCACCATGCCACCCCAGTTTGAACCCAGCCATATGCAAATCAGCCTTGACCCTGTTCCTCATGGGAACAGTCCAGCCCGAACTGCCAGGCCAGGTTCTCCCTGGACCGGAAACAAGCATCCTGGGACCGGTTTCGGGGTTTCACCCCTCATCAGCCAGGCTAGCTTGAATCCAGTGGCACAGTGAGCCCGGGACCCACGTCTGGGCATACCCGGCACACTTAGGGTGGCAAAAACAAAGCAAAACACAAACGCTGTGGGATAGCGTAACTGGATGGATGGAATGCAGAACCAATCAAACATTCACCCCCAGTCACAGATCTGGGTTTAATCCATCCATTATTTTGCTCACCATGCCACCCCAGTTTGAACCCAGCCATATGCAAATCAGTCTTGACCCTGTTCCTCATGGGAACAGTCCAGCCCGAACTGCCAGGCCAGGTTCTCCCTGGACCGGAAACAAGCATCCTGGGACCGGTTTCGGGGTTTCACCCCTCATCAGCCAGGCTAGCTTGAATCCAGTGGCACAGTGAGCCCGGGACCCACGTCTGGGCATACCCGGCACACTTAGGGTGGCAAAAACAAAGCAAAACACAAACGCTGTGGGATAGCGTAACTGGATGGACGGAATGCGGAACCAATCAAACATTCACCCCCAGTCACAGATCTGGGTTTAATCCATCCATTATTTTGCTCACCATGCCACCCCATTTTGAACCCAGCCATATGCAAATCAGTCTTGACCCTGTTCCTCATGGGAACAGTCCAGCCCGAACTGCCAGGCCAGGTTCTCCCTGGACCGGAAACAAGCATCCTTGGACCGGTTTCGGGGTTTCACCCCTCATCAGCCAGGCTAGCTTGAATCCAGTGGCACAGTGAGCCCGGGACCCACGTCTGGGCATACCCGGCACACTTAGGGTGGCAAAAACAAAGCAAAACACAAACGCTGTGGGATAGCGTAACTGGATGGACGGAATGCGGAACCAATCAAACATTCACCCCCAGTCACAGATCTGGGTTTAATCCATCCATTATTTTGCTCACCATGCCACCCCAGTTTGAACCCAGCCATATGCAAATCAGTCTTGACCCTGTTCCTCATGGGAACAGTCCAGCCCGAACTGCCAGGCCAGGTTCTCCCTGGACCGGAAACAAGCATCCTGGGACCGGTTTCGGGGTTTCACCCCTCATCAGCCAGGCTAGCTTGAATCCAGTGGCACAGTGAGCCCGGGACCCACGTCTGGGCATACCCGGCACACTTAGGGTGGCAAAAACAAAGCAAAACACAAACGCTGTGGGATAGCGTAACTGGATGGACGGAATGCGGAACCAATCAAACATTCACCCCCAGTCACAGATCTGGGTTTAATCCATCCATTATTTTGCTCACCATGCCACCCCAGTTTGAACCCAGCCATATGCAAATCAGTCTTGACCCTGTTCCTCATGGGAACAGTCCAGCCCGAACTGCCAGGCCAGGTTCTCCCTGGACCGGAAACAAGCATCCTGGGACCGGTTTCGGGGTTTCACCCCTCATCAGCCAGGCTAGCTTGAATCCAGTGGCACAGTGAGCCCGGGACCCACGTCTGGGCATACCCGGCACACTTAGGGTGGCAAAAACAAAGCAAAACACAAATGCTGTGGGATAGCGTAACTGGATGGACGGAATGCGGAACCAATCAAACATTCACCCCCAGTCACAGATCTGGGTTTAATCCATCCATTATTTTGCTCACCATGCCACCCCAGTTTGAACCCAGCCATATGCAAATCAGTCTTGACCCTGTTCCTCATGGGAACAGTCCAGCCCGAACTGCCAGGCCAGGTTCTCCCTGGACCGGAAACAAGCATCCTGGGACCGGCTTCGGGGTTTTACCCCTCATCAGCCAGGCTAGCTTGAATCCAGTGGCACATGAGCCCGGGACCCACGTCTGGGCATACCCGGCACACTTAGGGTGGCAAAAACGAAGGGGGAGGCTGGAGACCGGGACAATGGCTGCCATCAGTGAGTTGGCCAGAGCCTGGAATGCTCTCTGGTATGCATTTGTTTGTTGCAAATGCCCTGCTAGACCCTGGATGGCATTCAGTATGGTTTACTGCCCAACGGAGAGGGATCTCAGGAGGTCAATTGCCTCCTCACTGAGGGCAGAAGGGCTGACTGGGGCAGGGCCTGAGGTGCCTGGGGCGAAGGAGATGCCCACCCTCCTGGGTGAGCGGGCACGGGAAACACGCTGAAGGGCTGCTGGGAGGGCGGTGCTGGAACAGGGGTGGCGTCTGCACCTGTAGTTGGGGTGGGCACAGAGGTGTCCGCCACCACCAGGGACCTTTCATCGGAGGAGGAGTCGCTGTCGGTACTGTCCCCTCCTGTCTCCGTCGTGGTGCTCCCCTCGCCCTCTGTCCCACTGGTGCCCTCACCGTCGGTGGATTCGGCCTCCAGGCCCATGTGGGATGCAGCTCCCTCCGTCGCCGGTGCCTCTGCTCCTCCGCCAGATGATGCTGATGCACACAAGGACAGGGTGACAAAACAAAAAGGGTGGGGAAGAGACAGAGGATACACTTGGTCAATGCCGGCAACAACACTACCGTTGGCGTACACAACTCACAGGGAACAGCCCAATGCACTAGGCCATGCACTACCAGTTACAATGCTAGTCACCAAGCCATAGGGGTACAATGCCTAACGCCATTAGCTGCATACCTGAAACCCACAGGACCCTGCCCTTTAGTAGATGCCCACTAACATAATTGGGGTTGGAGTACATTTGAGCTTGCCTATCATGGAACCTACCCTGCCATGTTCGCCCTGGCCTATGGGCACCCACATCCGCCACCCAGGTAACACCTTAACACGTGCAAAGTCATGATTCTGAATCTGTACTCACCCCCTTGTGGCTGCTGTGATGCCTTCAAGCACCCATCCAACTCCGGATAGGCCACCGCCAGGATGCAGAACATCAGGGGGGGTCAGGGTACGACGGGCACCCCTTCCTCGTTGGGAGGTCAGCCCCAGCTGGGCCTCCGCCATCTTCCTTGCCCAGCGGTGCAGGTCCTCCCAACATTTGTGGCAGTGGGTGCTCTGCCTGTCAAAGACCCCCAGGGTCCGCAACTCCTTGGCGATGGCACGCCAAATACCCTTTTTCTGATGGACGCTGACCTGCAGAAAAGGTATTATTCATACCGTCCGGACTGTTATACTCATGGCCCAACATATCCCTCCCATCCCCTTACGTACATACATTGACCACCATACATGGAGCACTCTGCCCAGGACCCCTCAGCCCCCCCTCTTGACGAGGCTTACACACACAGCACTCCATACATTCATGCCCCACTCATCGTGCTCACAGTGTACTCACATGTTGGTCGGGAGGACCATAAAGTAAACGGTACTGGGGTAGGACCCCATCTACCAGTCTCTCCAACTCCTCCGACGTGAAGGCAGGGGCCCTTTCACCAGACACTCGAGCCATGGTCGCTTCCAGACACAGGTCACAGCAGCACTTGCAGTGTAGGTCCTCTCCTGTTGAAGGTCAGGTAGCAAGTGCGTGAACAGATAGAAAATGGCGGTCACGTCCACGGCGGTGCGTAACGTCACTGCCGGCGTACATAACCATTGGCTCCTGGAACCCGTAGGCCCCAGTGATAACCAATGCGGTGTTGCATAGCGGTCATCGACCGCCTCCCGCAGTGGCGCACAACGCCAGCGGAATTACCTCATTTCCACTTGTCCCTCCTCACTGGTCAGGCAACTGCAATTTCAGGGGGACACAGGCCATGGCACCTAACTGCCTCACAGCAGACATAGGCACATCAACTGACCTACACATTCACATACTGCTTCTATAAAAAAAAAAAACATATTTATTTGAGTAAATGTTTGAATATGACCATCTGCTCACCGTTTTTCACCCTAGAGTTCAACCGCTGCGGATGAATAGGAGATGGAGACATACCCCCGTGTACAGACCCCTGGTGGACCTGGCAACAATGGAGGACAGGCACATTATCCTAACCTACAGACTTGAAAGGGCCACAATCCAAGAGCTGTGTGCCCAATTGGAGCCAGACCTGCTTTCAGCTATCCGCCACCCCAGAGGTATCCTCTTCTAGTGCAGGTCCTGTCAGTGCTCCATTTCTTGACAAGTGGTTCCTTCCAAGCGACAGTGGCCATGGCATCAGAGATGTCACAGCCTATGTTCTCAAACGTGCTGACCAGAGTGTTGTCTGCCCTGATGAAACACATGCGCAGCTACATCGTATTGCCCCAGGTGGATGATTTGGCCACTATGAAGGCTGACTTCTATGCAATGGGACATATTCCCAACATCATTGGTGCTACTGATGGTACACATATTGCCTTTGCCCCCCCTCACCTGGAGAAATGAACAGGTGTTCAAAAATCGAAAGAGCTTTCACTCTCCGAATGAATATGAAGATGGTGTGTTTGGTGGACCAGTACATCTCCCATGTCAATGCAAAGTGTCCAGGCTCTGTGCATGATGCCTTTATCTTGAGGAATAGCAGCATCCCATATGTGATGTCTCAACTTTAGAGGCACAGAGTGTGGCTAATAGGTGAGCCCTTGGTCCCCACACAGTTGATGTAGGTATTTGGGTGTGAGGTTGCCCCTAAGGGTGAGTTTCTGGCTAACAGGTATCCCTCGATATTTGCTGGTGACTCTGGTTACCCCAACCTTTCATGGCTACTGACCCCAGTGTGGAATGCCAGGACAAGGGCAGAGGAACTTACAATGAGGCACATGGGTGAACAAGGAGGATCATTGAGCGCACCTTTGGCCTCCTGAAGGCCAGATTCTGGTACCTCCATCTGACAGGTGGATCATTGTGCTACTCACCCAAGAAGGTGTGCCAGGTCATCATTGCATTTTGCACAACCTGGCCTTGAGACGCCAGGTGCCTGTTCTGCAGGAGGATGAGGCTGGAGATGGGAGTGTGGCAGCGGTGGAGCCTGTGGACAGTGACAAAGAGGAGGCAGAGGAAGAGGATGTGGACAACAGAACTACTATAATTCAACTGTACTTCCAGTGACACACAGGTAAGACACTGTAACTTCACCTTCCATTGCAGTTTTGTGTTGGACATTGCACATGGCAGCCTGAATTTCCGATTTCTATGGCCACTTACTGTACCCGTGGGCATCTCTATTTTCAGATATCTGTGTCTCACTCTGGCTCTTGGTGTGTTTACTGCTGCCCACTACAGGTCATACCTATGTATATGTAACTGTACATTTGAATTGTAATGTTTACAGCTTGTTAAACTAATACATATTTCAGTCAATTGACAGACTCCATACTTGTATTATTTCCAAGGGTGTTTATTTCTGTGATAATAAGTGTAAGGGGTATTGCAATGGGCTGGGTTGATGGTGGAGTAATGTCCAGGGTGAAGTTTCAGTCTGTTTGTATCACAGGTGCATTGTCCAAGGGGGCATAGGAAGTGGAGCAATGGCAGTTCAAGGTGGACAGGGTGACAGAGTGGGACAGAAGGGTGACATTCAGGCGAGTCTTATTTCCTGGTGGGGGTCTTGGCAATGTTCTCTGGCTTCTGCCTGGATCGTAGGGACCTTTTGCGTGGTGGTTCTCCTTCTGCAGGGGGTTTGGGGTGCTGGTGGCCTGTTGTTCCAGTGGCGGGCCTTCTGTCCACTAGCAGCAGCGGAGGTGGACGGCTGTTCATCGGTGTGGCTAATGTCAGGGGCCCGTTGGTGTGTCACTGCCTCCCTCATGGTGTTGGCCATGTCTGCCAGCACCCCTGCAATGGTGACCAGGGTGGTGTGGATGTCTCTCAGGTCCTCCCTGATCCCCAGGTACTGTCCTTCGTGCAGCCGCTGGTTCTCCTGCAGCTTGGCCAGTATCTGGCCCATGGTCTCCTGGGAATGTTGGTATGCTCCCAGGATGTTGGTGAGTGACTTGTGGAGAGTTGGTTCCCTGGGCCTGTCCTTCACCTGTCACACAGCAGTCCTCCCAGCTTCCCTGTTGTCCTGTGCCTCTGCCCCCTGAACCGTGTTCCCACTGCCACTGACCCCAGGTCCTTGATCATCCTGTGTTTGTGGGGTTGCCTGGGATCTCTGTAGTGGTGGACACACTGCTGATTGACGTGTCCTGGGGACAGAGGGATGGGCCCGCTGGGTGGGTGCTGTGGTGGTGTTTCCTGAGGGGGGAGGCTCTGTGGTGGTTTGGGAATGTGGCTGGGTCACCGACTGTCCAGAGGTCCCTGATGGGCCAGGTCGCGGTATGTTGGTGGCAGTCAGCATGGCGGTAAGCAGCACTTACCACCAATGTCTTAATGAGGGCCTATATTTGCTAATCCTTCCCACTCACACAGAACAGCTGTGCTCAGAGCAACTCCATCAGTGGCATGCTGCAGGTGTCTTAAAATTGGGGGATTTGTATCTGGACAACGAGCTACTAAATTTCCAAACTCTTGTGGCAGACTACCATCTTCACCCCGGTGAACTCCTTACTTACAGCCACTTTAAATAATCATTAAATGCCCTATTTCATATTTGCCACCTAACACTAACCCTACAAGAGGTGTGCCAGAAGCTCTACATCATAGAAACTGGTGGCAAACTGATAGAATGGGTGTACAGACCTTTCCTGCAACATGGAAATCACGCCAGATCATGCTACCTGGGTGACTGATGTGGCCAAACCTCTGCAAGATACTGACTGGACTAAAATACTGGACTTTCCCCACAAAGTATCCCATGGCTGTCACCTTAAGTACATTCATAGACCTTCCTTGGGAATCCATTCTGCTTGTTATTGGCCTTGTGGTTTATAACTCACAATTTGCTGCTTTCAATTTACTGGCTTTATTTATTTTAGGCTATGCAGCTTGTGGTCGTCCCTTCCCTTGCCCAAACCTTATTTACAGTATCCTTCCGAGTGCTCTCTTTCTGTGAACAGACCTGTAAATCTTGGTCTTATCTCATCACATTTGCTGTGCATTCAAAGAACAAAGTCAAATGTCAAGCTCTGTCTTCGGTGGGACCTTAGTGTTTACTTTTCTTTCTCTGACTTCAAAGTGAGAGGATTTATGCGACAATCTTGCTGGATCCTGGGGTTAGGAAAGAGTTTTTCACATGACAACATTTAAATAAACTTCAGAATATGTCAGAATTAGGAGTACAAATGAAGCACATTTTTGTTCATTCTGAACTGTGCCAGAAACAAATACCTTTATATGATTAAAACAACTCATCGCATTAGGTGATGCAATTTCCACACATCATCTAATGGTCATTTTAATAAAAAATGTGTTGTCTGTAATGGGAGTGTGTTACCACACCATGCATACTCCACTCTACTCTGCATCACTCCACTTTACGCCACTCCATGCCACTGCACTGCACTCTTCTCCATTCTGAACCACTCCACATTATGCCTCTGCACTCTATGCTACTTAACACTATGCCTCTCTACTCTACTCTGTACCACTCTACTCTATGCCAATGCACTTTATACCTGTCTACACCACTGCGCTCTGCACCTCTGCATGCTATACCACTCCAGTCTAGGCAACACCAATCTAGTGTGCACAACTCCACTCTATGCCACTCTGCAACACTGTACTGTACGCCACTGCACTCTAAGCTAATACACTCTATGCTAGTGCACTTTACTCTGTAACACTCAACTCTATGTCCCTGCACTCTACATCAATACACTGTATGTCACTCTAATCTACTCTGCACCTCTGCACTCTATGTCACAGCACTCTATGCCACTCTACCCAACTCTACTCTACCCTGCATCTCTCCACTCTAAGCCTCTTCACTCTACTGTGAAACAATCTACTTTAAGCCACTGCACTCTGTGGTCTGCATTCTATGCTATTGCACTCTACCCTGCACCTCTCCACTCTATGCAACTGCAGTCTACTCTGAAGCAATCCATTCTATGCCATGCACTCTACGCCACTCCGACCACTGCATTCTAATTCAATGCACTCTACACCTTTGCAGCTAACACTCTACTCTGCAACACTGCACTGGCCGCCATTATACTCTACACTGCTCTACTCTGTACTACCACATTCTGCACTATTGCACTCTATTCCACTGCACTCTATGCCAATCTACTCTGCCCCATGCCACTGCACTCTACGCCAGTGCACTCTAAACAACTGCACTTTATGACACTGCCCTTTACTCTGCATCACTGTACTCTATGCCACTGTTCTCTGTACCACTCTACACTGACACTCTACTCTGCAACACTGCACTCTACACCACTCTACTCTGTACTACTGCACTCTATGCCACTGCACTGTGTATAACTGCACTCTATGCCACTGCACTCTAGGCACTATACTCTACTCTGCACTGCACCACTCTACAATACTCCACTCTGCACCACTCTATGCCCTGTGAGTTTACTCTGCACTCTCACACTGCACCACTCTGCACTGTTTGCCACTCCATTGTATGCCACTCTACTCCACTACACTCTATGCTACTCTACCCCATGCCACTCTATGCCACTGTACTCTGCGCCAATGCACTCTAAACAATTGCACTGTATGTCACTGCCCTCTACTCTGCACCACTGTACTCTGCGCCACTGCTCTCTGTGCCACTCTACTCCACTCTACATCACTGAACTGACACTCTACTCTGCAACATTGCACTCTCCGCTAATGTACTGTACACCAATCTAGTCTGTATTGCTGCATTCTACGCCACTGCACTCTATGCCACTCTATTCTGCGTCACTCCACTCAACTGCACTCTACAGCATTATACTCAACACTACACCACTCTACTCTCTACCATGCGAGCTTACTCCTCACTCTATGCCACTGCACCACTCTACACTACTGCACTCTCTGCCACTCTATTGTATGCCACTCTCTTCCACTGCACTCTGTGCCACTCTACTCTGCTCTACGCCACTCCATGCCACTGCACTCTAAACAACTGGATTCTACACCAATGAACTCTAAACAACTTCACTGTACTCTGCACCACTACTCCTATGCCACTCTACTCCACTCCACACCACTATGCCACTAACGTTTAGTCATGAACAGCAGCCACTCTGATGTATAACATAGCTAAAACACATTGGCAAAGCAAATAACTCTTGCGTAGACGAGACCCATTGGCTTTGCCAATGTTTGTTAGTACTATGAGGTACTGAGGTCCGTGAAAGAACTGTGAATGTGTATGTCCTTATTTTAAACATGCATTTGACGCCTCGTCAGGGGTAGTAAGCGCTATATAAATACAATTACATCATAATATAGGCTGCTACAAAAAGTGCAAATAAATTTCAGTTAAATAAAAAAAAGTGCTTCTCAAATACAGATTTGAATAATATACAGTTTATACCTAGTACTAACATTTTTTATAATAGTCCATTAAAAACACACACTCCACAGCTCACCTTGGAACACTCTTAGAGTACCTCTCTAAAAGAAAATATCTTTGCCATCTGAAAGCTTCAAGTGACTCCTTTGATTAAAGTCAATGAAGATTTCCAAGTCCCTTTACATTTGCAGATTTACCAGTTATGCACATTTGCATTTCTTTTCGAAGGAGACCCCTTGGCAAGAAGGCCTTTTCTTATCTGTCTGCCCCTCCCTCCCCCAAAGCACAGGTGACTCCCTGCATTTCAATCCAGCTGGGGAAACTGATCTGCCCATAATTTCGCCCTACCGTCCGTTGTCCTTTTGGTGAAAGGCTACAATTACGGACAAATGCCGTCCGTTAAGCCTTTCATCACGGACAACGGACGGCAGGGTGAAATTACGGGCAGTCCGTGAAATTTACAGATGGGTGGTCACCCTACAGTCGGGGGCACAAATCTGCCGCATATAAGTCCAGAGACCAGACGTAGCCTATGAAAGATGCTTGTGGATAGGTGTGGGCGAGGGCCCCCGGTGATCTAGGGCATATCTAAGGATAAAGGTAGGACATGGATGGTGGTGCCCTCGAGGCCCCTCAATCGTTCTAATGCCTCGGACCCGTCCCCCTGGTCAGGGAGTACAGCTTGTGGCCTACATCCTATATTATATCCCACACAACAACAGACTGACCAATAGCTGTGTTCCTGGGGTCTGCCTCATGGGTGCAGCCCTTTCCCTGGGAGCCCAGGGTGGCAGTGAAGTTACAAATGATTGGATCTTTGGTGACTCACCTCAGTGATATGATGGGGCAGTAAGATCTCCCCCAGGGCCTTTGGAACACTGTAGCTCGAAACCCTTTTGGGGGCCGTGTAACGGATGAGCGCGTCTGCTGCAGGGACAACAAAGCTGGTCATGGGTGGGATTTAAACCCCCCGCCCCAACCTTGCTCATGAACATCATCCTCTGTCTCCCATGTCTGGATGCAAGGCCCTGGTACACCATCGTCGCCAGGGACTCAGAGCTCTGGCTGCTTGTGCTGCCCCATGGGCCCAAGGTGAGGGTCTGTGGGGTCAGTTTGAAGTACAGAGTGAAATGAAAGGTGGGGACTGTGTCCTGGTTCATCAGTGTAAAATGGCTAAGAATAAATCACGGGCGAGTGCCAAACAGAGCATCCTGGACAAGTACACTCAACCGGGGGGACCCGCCTCATTGTCAGGGGCAGGCAGCCAAGTATCTCTGTCTAACTACATGCTAAAGACACCCTCATTATCTTCTAAGGAGATGTCTGTGGTATTAGAGATATCCTCCTCAGCTAAGATAGGTAGAACCTATTTTGACTGTAGGTTGTTCAAGCTCGAATTTTTAAAAGGATTAAATCCCCACTTGGTGTCCCTATCACTGAACTATACAATATTGAAACATGGTAGAACCCCAACAGGTTGCAATTGCAACAAACACGAGGCTCCCCCTCACAACTCATTTAATAAATAGTGGCCTCATGGAGGAGGGAGGAGCAGTTACATTTGTAACAGAGGCAAAGCCAGCACATAGAACTGAACTATTTTATTCTTGGGTCATCTTTCCAGCAGTGGATGGGAACACACATGCATTTCATCATTACATTCCTACTAATGCACCCGCTAATACAGAGCATATGCATACTTAGAAAAACCTCTATCTTTTTAAGAACACCAAAATTGGCTTGATGGAGCACTACGATATGTTGCACAAAATGTCAGAATAGGTCCTTTAAGTAATGAAGGCCCTACATGGCCACAGGTGGCCGCATATATACGCCACACCAAAATGCTAATACCATGGTAGTAGCAGAAGTGTGCCACCTATAAAATGATTTAGTACAAGTATATAGATGTTTAATGCTGCCCTAGCAAGGGCTGCTTCAACGCAACCACATATAGTCATGGCAGGCATTAATTCTGCAACAGTGCTTTTCATCATAGGTAAGGTACCCACCAACTGTGAAGAAATTCTGTTTTGGTTAGCACAAAAAATTCATGCTTCCAGAAATGTTAAAACAAATTCAAGATGAATATGGTGCTGCCCTGCGCCTAGACTTGAGGATGCAATTAATGGGCAACTTTGCCACAGGATCCTCAATAATATTAAGTAACCTTAAAGGGGAAGCAGTAGCTCTGGCAGTCTGCATGCAGCTCTGGGATATTCCTGTACAGGATCAGGAGCGCGAGCTGCCAAAGTTTATTGCCGAAACCTATTCTAGTATAGGTCAGGACAGTTTGGAGCCAGATCAAGTAAACCACAACTACAAGGTAAATCCAATAAGGATTTTACCAAGTAAGCAACGGAGGATTCTAAAAAAACTGTGGGATAACAAAAACAAAATAAAGATAATGTGTAACAGAGAGGAGAATCTCCTGGTCTGGAGACCTCTGATAAACGATACAACCTAAGAAATAGAGATAGTTTGAATATTCCCGATTCATATCAATATACTGATATGCCAATCTTGTTTCATTTAGGACTCACTGGATAAATGAAGTGAGAGAGGTGGGTGTTACGAACAAAGGAACTAGTAACAAAGAAAAGATTCGCAACACTCAACTGAAACTTCCATAAAAAAGGAAGAGAAACCTCCACAACAGAAACAACAATTTAAAAAGAAAAAGGTGGCAACTATTTCAGCCTGAAATGCCATGCATGTTGAGAGCTTTAATGAAAACAGGAAGAGGGCACTGACACTGACTCTGCTGGGCAGCGCAGCAGAGGTCACAATAGTTCACCAGAATCTTCAAGGGCTTCTGGATGCCACAGCAACTAACGACTATATACAAGTCGAAACTGCAGACACGCGTGTCTCCCCCTCGACAGAGTTTACAAATTGAAACTGCAACTCGAAGGAGACATTGAGCGCACAATTTAGGTAATATTCTGGGGAAATTTGTACACTGCCCTATAATATCCTATTGGAACAAATGTATTGGCAACCAGAATTTGCCTGCAATCTTCCGTTCAGGGAAGAAGCTAGTATGCCCTCTTTCTCACCTCTCATTCCTAGGGAATTAGGGAAAGCTTACGCAGTAGATTGGGCACTGGCACAAGCCCCTGTGCTGTATTGCAGTCATGTGAGGTGGGACAGAGTCTCTCCATACCACATAATACCTATTAAATCACAACTACAGTCTCAACATCCCATTAAACATGAGGCTAAAGCACCAGAGTACCACGGCGTAATTTAGCCCTGCTTCTCCCAAATGAACAACCTCTTGTTTCCTGTAGCTAAGCCGGACCATTCTTATAGAATAGTCTTAGATTACAGATATTTAAATACATACACACACATGTGCTATCCAAAATGTACACAGCACAGAACTGATAAACAATTAAGTATGCAAAAAATAAAAAAACAACTCTTGATATCTCCAACAGGTTTTTCTGCTAAAATCTAGCACCTGAAAGCAGGGATTTAACAGCTTTTAGCACTTTAGGCTTGCAAAACAAATTATGTAGGCTCCCACCGGGGTATAAGAACAGCCCTGGACTGAGCACGTGTAACATCAATTCTACACAAGATTGACCTTGAGGCGTTTTCCTATGTAGATGATATCTACCTTACGGATGATGATCTTAATTTAAGACTGGTATGCCAAATTGTTCTCGGAGTTGCTGAAAAAGTCTATAAATTCAATTTCAAGAAATCTAAAATTGTGTTTCTCAGTTTCCTGTTTTGGGATACGAGTTATCAGATGGCGTAAACAACCAGGTGTCCCACTTTCTCAAAAAATGGGCACAATTACAACCACCAAATAGCATTAAAAAGCTGCAATTGTTTTTGGGCTTTTTAAGCTTTGGCAGAACTTACATTCCATACTATGCACAACGTATTAAACCATTGTATGATTTAATATGCCCTCATTTTTCCAGTAAATATTGGACAGTCGAACACACACTTATTCTGAGAGAATTGCAGCAGGACATGCTTGAAGCAGCAAAACACGCACACGTGATAAAACCAATTTGGTCATCAGAATAATTGCTGGTGCCATCAGATTCACTTATGTAACATTCAATGAAGGTGATACCGTACCTATAGCATACAAATCTCACCTGTACTCCACAGCTGCACAATAATTTGCTCTCACAGAAAAGATTCTGACTGCTGTTCAGATGGCTATCATTAAAGAGAGACCTCTGGCCAAGGGGAAACTCATTATTGGCCTAACCCCCATACCAGCCCTTGAGGCTGTTACAAAAGCCAGCGTCCCAAACACTAAAGCACCACATCCACGTTGAATTCAATTTGCAACATCTCTAACTGCCACTGATGTAGATTATGTTTTTGACCCAAAACTTCAAACTCAAGAATTCCTTCCTTATGAGCTTCAATACCCAATACCAACAAATATCTTCCCTCTTGGTCAATATCTAACATTAATTTATACTGGTGGTTCAGCAGAACCGGCAGTAGGCACAAAACAACAGTACTCCACACTGTGCAGTTCTGAGTGGTGTCATGAAGGATGGCAAATTCCTTCCTCAGAACACTTACATGCAGACCCTAGGGGTCCGCACAGCACAATTGGCAGAGCTTAAGGCTCTGGTACTGGAACAAACGGATCCGGAACTGCTAACACTAATAGTGTGTAATTCGTTCTATTGTGTCCAGTCCTTTGACGAATATCTGCCGCAGGTTGGTCGCTCCCCGCTTTGCCCTCCGTGCCACCTCCTTTCTCCCGTCCTCTCACCGTTCTTTTTCTCTCCCTTTCCCGCCGCTGCCTCCCCTGCGGCCCCTCCCACCTCCCCCCTCCTTCTCTCACCGTTCTTTTTCTTTCCCTTTCCCGCCGCTGCGTCCCCTGCAGCCCCTCCCGCCTCACCCTTCTCTCACCGTTCTTTTTCTTTCCCTTTCCCGCCACTGCGGCCCCTGCAGCCCCACCCCCCAGCCCTCTCATAGGGCAGGCCCTCCCACATCCCAGCTGCCACTCCAACCTTCCCCTCCTCTTATGGCAGCCGCAGCGCGCTAGCAGGGAGCAACCTTTGACCCTGCTTGCAGGTAGGTAGCTCCCCGCTTTGCCCTTCGCGCCACCTCCTTTCTCCCGTCCTCTCTCTGCCTCATTCCCCGCCGCTGCGTCCCCTGCGGCCCCACCCGCCTCCCCCCTCCTTCTCTCACTGCTCTTTTTCTCTCACTTTCCCGCCGCTGCGTCCCCTGCAGCCCCTCCCGCCTCCCCCCTCCTTCTCTCACCGTTCTTTTTATCTCCTTTTCCCGCCACTGGGTCCCCTGCATCCCCTCCCACCTCCCCCCCCTTCTCTCACTGTTCTTTTTCTTTCCCTTTCCTGCCCCTGCGGCCCCTCCCACCTCCCCCCTCCTTCTCTCACCGTTCTTTTTCTTTCCCTTTCCCGGCGCTGCATCCCCTACGGCCCCACCCCCAGCCCTCTCATAGGATAGGCCCTCCCACCTCCCAGCTGCCACTCCCACCCTCCCCTCCTCTTATGGCAGCCGCGGCGCGCTAGCAGGGAGCAACCTTTGACCCTGCTTGCAGGTAGGTCGCTCCCCGCTTTGCCCTCCGCGCCACCTCCTTTCTCCCGTCCTCTCTCTGCCTCATTCCCCGCCGTTGCGTCCCCTGCGGCCCCTCCCGCCTCCCCCCTCCTTCTCTGACCGTTCTTTTTCTTTCCTTTTCCCACTGCTGCGTCCCCTGCTGCCCCTCCTGCCTCCCCCCTCTTTCTCTCACCGTTCTTTTTCTTTCCCTTTCCCGCCGCTGCGTCCCCTGCGGCCCCTCCTGCCTCCCCCCTCCTTCTCTCACCGTTCTTTTTCTTTCTCTTTCCCGCCGCTGCGTCCCGTGCGGCCCCTCCCGCCTCCCCCCTCCTTCTCTCACCAATCTTTTTCTTTCCCTTTCCCGCCGCTGTGTCCCCTGCGGCCCCTCCCGCCTCCCCCCTCCTTCTCTCACCGTTCTTTTTCTTTCCCTTTCCCGCCGCTGCATCCCCTGCGGCCCCACCCCCCAGCCCTCTCATAGGACAGGCCCTCCCGCCTCCCAGCTGCCACTCCCACCTTCCCCTCCTCTTATGGCAGCCGTGGTGCGCCCGCTGGCGCGCCAAAGGCAAGCCCATCTGCGCCCGTATGCGCCTGGACCGCGCCCAGCACCAGAACCCCTGGCCCTCCCAGACACACCTACTCCCCCCTCACCCTCCACTCCCTCAACCCAGGCCCCCACCCCACATGCACCACATCTAGCCCCACACACACTCATGGCCCCTTCACCTGCTACACCTGCCACTTCTCCTGCTCATCATCCCTCACACCACACACCAACCATAGCGACCCCACCCTCAACAAACACAACACCCCCAACAAAACTCACCCACCCTGCCCCCACCAACCAACCCCGCAACACACCAGCCCCCAACCAGAACGCACCATGCAACAACACCCTCACGCACCACACCAATGCCACCCACCACAACCACCTGAACTGCCTGCTACTCAACATCCGCTCCCTTCACAAACATGCCATAGAACTCTGGGACCTCATCACTACACACTCACCTGACATCGCCTTCCTCACGGGAACCTGGACCAACCTCTCCTCAGAACCCGACATAGCCATAGCCACCCCCAAGGGATACAAACTCCAACGCAAAGACCGCCTAAACATGCCAGGCGGAGGCATCGCCATCCTACACAGAGACACCATCAGCTCCCAAGACACTATCGGCAACAATGAACACATGCACTTCTTCGTCCACATCAACAACAACTCCACCCTCAGAGGTACACTAATCTACAGACCACCAGGACCACGGCCCGCCTTCTGCGACACCATCGTCGACAGCATCAGCCCGTACGCCCTCACCTCCACAGACTACATCATCCTCTGTGGTTTCAACTTTCACTTAGAAAACTCACAAGACCACAACACTACCTCCCTCATGGACAACCTCAACAACCTCAGACTCAAACAACTGGTCACCGCACCCACCCAATCAGCAGGAGCACACAACCTCTCCAAATGGATCACTACCTGTGCAGACACACTAGCACCCCTCAGAAAACACATCACCACCCGCAACATCAAGAATGCCCCATGGTTCACCCCTGAACTCCAAGCGTAAATGCCGCCAAGCAGAGAAAATATGGAGACTAGAACCCTCCTCAACCAACTTCTCCACACTCAAAACCAACATTCACACCCATCACCAACTCATACGAGATCACTACAAGACACGCCTTGACAACAACTCCCAAAACAGCAAAGAACTCTTCACCATCATCAACAAACTTGCCAAACCCAAAGCCAGCAACATAGACCCCACACACACACACAGCCCCTACGTGACGCCCTTTCCAACCACTTCCTCCACAAAACCCTGGACATCCACAACAGCTTCATATCACACACACCCACCACAGTTACCCCTAACCCACCCAACTCAACCCCCCAAGATCCCCCACCACACTATCCACATGGACCCTTACCACACTCATACTCAAACGCAAACTCCAAAGAATCTAGAACACAGCCGCGCGCCTCGTCCTTGGCCTCCCCCGACACAAACGAATCTCACCACACCTCAAATCCCTACACTGGCTCCCCATAGACAAGAGAATCACATTCAAGATCCTCATCCACGCACACAAATCCCTCCACAACACTGGCCCAACCTCCCTCAATGAAAGAGTAAACTTCCACACTCCCACACGCAACCTCTGATCAGCCGACCTCGCCCTAGCCACAGTCCGCCGCATCCAGCACACCACCACAGGAGGCAGGTCTTTCTCCTACCTCGCCCCCAAAACCTGGAACTCCCTCCCCACCGACCTTCGCAAAACCAAAGACCTACTGGTCTTCAGAAAGAACCTCAAGACTTGGCTGTTTGACCAGTGACCCTATCTGGACCACCCCCGCCCCCCCACTTCCCCCTCCCCCAGCACCTTGAGACCCTCACAGGTGAGTAGCGCGCTCTACAAATTTCTTTGATTGATTGATCATTACTGGTGCCAAAACGGGTTCAGAGATTCAAAAGAGAACACCACCATACACAGATTACTGTGGGGGAAAGTAGCAGATCGGAAAGAAATGCTACCCAATGTTATTGTAGTCCATACAATGGCTCATCAATGTGTAGGGGTACACATTGAAGGCAATACCTTGGCTGATGAAGCAGCCAAATCAGCAGTAGCCACAGTTTATCATGCTGTGATTACTCTTTCTAGAAAGAGGTTGGATGACGAAACACTGGCTGCTGTGAAAGCCTCAGCAGATAGCAAGCCCTTACTAATGGCCCTCCAAATATTCCTACCACATAAGTGCACAGATCATCGTGTTTATAACAATACCAGGGGTGGGTGATCGTGTGATCCCCAACCAGGAGCAGGGACCATAGTTAATAAAAGCAGCACATGAGGAAGTTGCTTCTGCCCATGCTGGTGTGGCGGGTACTATTTCTTTATTGCAAAAATGTTACCGGGGGCCAGGTCTATATAAACAGACCAAAGTGTTTGTCCTTTGTTGTGATATCTGTCAACAAATAAAAGAATCCACCATTAAGCGCCCACTGCAGACACCCCTCCTATTTTCCAACAAACCACTACAATGTGTACCTGGACAATTGTGGTCCTTTGATACCTGATGGTGCATACAAATACATTTTAGTCACTGTTGACTCTTGTTCCAGAATCCTATAGGTATGGCCACAATGGTCAGCTGACACTCAAGCTGGTATTAAAGATTTGCAGGTCCATATGCAGTTGCAGCATTTCATTCAGACCAGGGCCCTGCTTTTGCCTCAAGGGCATTCAGAAACACAATGGCAACATTGGGGGTCCAATTGCATTATTCGTCTTCCTATCATCCGGAGGGTAACAGTATAGTGGAGAGAAAGAAACGTATCTTAAAGCAATTCTTATCAGTGAGTATTAAGTATGGGTCGTAGTTGGCTTAGTCACCTATATGGAGTCCAGAGAGCACTTAATAATCTGCCTAGAAGGTCCATGGGAGAGTGCACCCCATACAATATTCAGTTTGGCATGCCTATATATGTCCCAGATCTTGATAGCTGTGGCGCGGTGATGGCGGCCACACCGTTTGACATAAATAAACATGTCACAGTCTTGCAGAAATTACAGGAATTCTCTGATGAAAAACTCATCTTCATGTGCCGCCACCCTGGAAATAAGGAATGCACCAATAACACTGTCTGGCTGGATTCCAAAAGCTGGGATCTGGTGTGACAAAAAGTTGCTGTGAAAAAGAATTCAGTCCTTTATATCGAGCACCAGTCCTGGTAATACACTGTACCAGAACTGTAATCTTACCACTGCTGCATACTTCCAAAGGAAACTGCTTTGTCTCCATAGACAATGGGGGTCATCTGACCCGGGCGGGCGGCGGACGGCGCCCGCCTGGCGGGAACCGCCAAATGGCCGCTCCGTGGTCAGAAGACCGCGGAGGCCATTCTGACTTTCCCGCTGGGCCGGCATGCGCCCGCCAAGGGAGCGCCCGCCGGCCCAGTGGGAAAGGCCCTGCAACATGGAAGCCGGCTCCGAATGGAGCCGGCGGTGTTGCAGGGGTGCGACGGGTGCAGTTGCACCCGTCGCGATTTTCACTGTCTGCTAAGCTGGGACTCTGTGAGGCTGCCATTGCAGCCAGGCTCCAGCTTATCCAATTCAAATACCTCACAGGGTTTACTATTCATGTCATAGGCTTTAACGGATGAGGGTTATTACCTTTCCAGCCTGTCTTCTCTGTGGTACTGGAAAAGGTGCATTTTTCCAAACAGTGTGGAGCTGTCCTGAGTTAGATAAATTCTAGCAAGAGGTGATGCATGACTTGGTAGGGTCCTGTCATGGCAGATCCAGAGGGACCCGAGACTGGTCCTCCACCTCACAGACAACTTAGGTGGGGATAGGTATAAACTATCCCTGCTTTACCTAGGATTGACATTAGCAAAACTAGACATAGCCAGGGAGTGGAGAGTGGTGGCCCCCTTTCTTTGGCAGTGTGGAAGAGGGAGATGGACCAGCTTGTGGGATTGGAGGTTGCAGTGTACAAGGTGAGGGGCTGGTCCCAAAAACACCCCAAGATCTGGAAGGGCTGGGAAAACTATAGAGGTATAGACAGAATTGGAACCAGTCCATCCATTACGCTACTTAACTGATGATTAATCATCATCATGATTTGCAGAGGACAGGAGGAGAGGGCTATAAAGGGCAGACATATTTTGTTATTAATGTTTTATTTTTCATCAGTTCATCGTTGGATGTAGGCCATATGGGCCATATTGAATATTGCAATCTCAAAATAAATATGTTTTAAAAAGGATTAGCAACTGGTGCATCACTACCTAAATTCATTTCTACCAAATCAAATAAAATAACCACTCAACCCGTGTGCTGTTACACGTACATACATACATACACACATACATACACATGGCTTGAGTGGGTATTTTATTGGATTTGGCAGAAATGATTTTAGGTGTACATTAAGAATGAAAGTGTAGACACTGGTTGTTATATGTTTTGGTGGTGGTTTGTAGCATGGTTGGCATGCAGTACACAGTTAATCGTCTTGAAGATATAATTTAAGGTGGGTGATGGTCCCCTTTTCGTTTTCAGCTACCCCTGATGAAGGGCCCAAAATGCATTGGGTTAATGAGCACAAAATACCTAAGATGATATGTGAATTCTTACATGCTGTCGGCAAAGGCCTAGCTGGGCATTGCTGTAGTTTTTACGTTTGGCATATAATTAAAGCATTTAGAATAAAATGTGGAGCACTTTGGATGAAAATTGGATTCTTAATGTGTCTTTGGACTAGTATGTTTATGGCCGTCTACTTGTGGGTGGTTGCGTAACAACGCACCAGTTGCTGTTGTTATTTCATTGTGCTACATGGGACAAAGCACGAGCCAGCCTGCACATCAAAATTTGTCATTGAGCATTTTTTAACTTTAGTTGATTATGTGAACTTAGGTGTACATTTTATCATCATTTGTGGTTGTTTAAGAACATTATCAGATGATTCTCATTCTACTAGGACGGCATGTAAATAATGAGAAATATACTTCCATGCCAGTTCAATTCCTAGACTATCTGGCAGAGTTTTGAACACAGTGCATATAAGTGTTTCCTTTAGAAGAGAGAAGATTATCTTTCCCTTTTTAAATGTTGCATTTGGAAGAGAACAGCCCATCCAATGGCAAGGCAAATATCCTCTCTTCTATGATCATGTGGTCCCCGAAGGAACAAACTTACCGTATCAACCCACTAGATTTGAGAGCAGTACACCTAGCTCTGAAGATAATACAACAATCATGCATTATGAAAACAAACAAGAAAGGGCGAAATCCAGACTGCTGATCCTGAAGACGAAGTCAATCTGGAAACTATTAATCTTAAGGGATCTCAGGATTACAGCTGTCCATCTGCCAGGCAACCAGAATTTTTAAGCGGGGACTCAAAACATAAAATGACAGACTTCACATTGAGGTTTTACCATTGGGAAATGCCCTATCGATCCGCTGGTCCGACAAATTTCTTTACGCCTTTCCTCCAATTCCCCTACTGCCAACAGTGATCGTCAAGGTGTCTCACATGAAGTCAAGAATGATTCCTATTGCTCTGGTCTCGTCCTGACAGTGGTGGTTCATGGACCTCAATAACCACTCAGACCGTCCACATAGAAGGCTGCTGTGCAGGCTGGACCTTCTTCACCACTTTGTAAAACAAGTTCTACACACCAACCTTTTAATCATTGAACTTAGCAGCTTGGCTCATGAACTCATACAATATGGTCACCTAAACCTTCAACAGGAGTGCATGGATATTTTGAGAAACCCAGAAGACCATCTAGAAGATTATGCTATTCTTTTAAATGGAGAAGAATCTGAATCTGGTTTGCTTAAAACAATCTTAGTCCTTTCACTTGACAAGAAGAGGCAGCTCTTCCAAAAAGGTTTCATTTGGATAAAGCACTGCTGCAATATTCCTCTAGTAAAGTATATATCTTACAGCAATCATACCCCGTTGAAAATTTTGGTCACAAAAACCCTTTTTCAAACTTCCTGTAGTGCAGGATTTCCTTGAGGGCATTAGTAAAATGTAACCTCTCAGGAGACCTTCACCTCCGTGTGAGTTGAATATTGTCCTTTCTGACCTTATTGATCTTCCCTTTGACCTTATACATATTTATTCACTTCAATACCTATCCTAGCAGGCTTCCCTCTTGGTCGCTATAGTCTCTGCTCATAGAGTTTGCGAAATACAGACAGTATGTTTGCACAAACCATACACAGTATTTCATAATGATATGATGACGATGAGGACTCATCCTAAATTCCTCCCTAAAGTAGTGTTGGATTTTCATGTCAATCTCATTATCTCCTTAAATATATTTTTTCAAAATCCCACACTTACAGAGAGATCTCTACAAACTCTCAATGTTCGGAGGGTTTGAAAAATTATATTTGGATAGGACTAAACCTTTGAGAAAGTCAAAGTATTTTTTCCAAACTATTGTCCTTTACGGACAGGATTTGCTACTTTTAAACAATCCCAGTCTAGATGGAATGTGTACAGCATAATCCTGTGTTACCAAAAAGCAAACATATCTTTACCTGGACAAACTAAAGCCCATTCCACAAGAGGTAATGTGGCTACGGCTGCATTTCCTTAGATATAGTCCAATATCTGAGGTCTGTAAAGCTGTAACTTGGAGATCTGTTCACAGTATTAGAATACACTATTGCCTTGATTTGGATGCAAAAGCAGATGCCCAAGTAGGGCAAGCCTCTCTAAGAAATCTTCTTACTTAAATCATTCTTTGTTTATCTCTTCATTTGTAAATGTTTTTGGGGGGCAGAGTTAGCTATTCTGTTCAGTTCTCATGATTATCAATGGAGATCCCCTGAGAGAGAAGGTATGGATTCTTATCTTCATTCCTAGTTCCTTCACAGGGGAATCTCTTTGTAATCATAAGCAACCCTCCCTCCTCCCTGTTGAAGAGATAAAGTACAGTTAATTCTATCCTGTTATGTATTGCATCAAAAAGACTTAAGTAAATTACTTCCTGCATGACATGATAGGGCACTAAATGTCAAGATTTCCTTCAAAGCACAGTATTCTATTTTGATTGTTTCATTGTTGCAGCCCTGCAATCATGCTGTATCTGTGAGATGAGCCATGCCACAGAGTACTGATAAGCAGCACTCTCATGGAGCAGTATGATGAGGCCTCTTTTGAAGCCCACTTCCTCCTAAAAGTGCTGACTGGCAGCGCTCTTATAACAGATACTGCATGCAGTGGTGGTCCTCACTAGGTAGTTATCTTTAGGATTGTGTTACATAGGTAAATAATTTTTTTGGTTTGCCTATATCGTTGATGCTGCGTGTCAGATCTTCACAAAACTTTCCAAAAAAAAGTCTTGTCCACCTCAGCTCCTTCCTTGAAGGTTTTGGGCTGATCTGTCAAGCTAGGGCTGAGAAAAAAAGGGGGTATCAAAAAGCATTTTCCTCATTCATTTTTCCATATGAAATTTAGACAAATATACAGTCCAAACAGCTGAACAGATTTATACCAAAGTTGGCAGAAAGTCAGTTCTTGGTCCAGAAAATGTGTTTTTTGTGATTTGCTGCAAATCAGTTCAGTACTTTTTGAGCAATTAATGCTCAAAAACCTTGTATATTTTACACTGCAAAGGAGAAGCGGACCCAACAGATCTCAGGACGAGATCTGATTGGCTGTCACCACATCAACCCCGATGTGGTGGCAGCTATCTTAGGACTGGGACTCAGTCCTGAGTCCTAGAAAAAAGATTACAAAGGACTATAAGGGCATGGTATGGATATGCTGCACCTCAAGGCCTTTTTTTTAAATGTTGCCACAAATTAGCAGTGGTTCCACAAATCTGCTGCAAGTGTGTGTGTGTGTGTGTGTGTGTGTGTATATATATATATATATATATATATATATATATTTTTTTTTTTTTTTTTAAGCGCAAGCTAGCACATAAAAAAAAAAAGAACTCCACGTATTAGGCCAGTGGGTAGGGGTGTTGGCACAACTCTTTTTGAAGTGAAGGTGGTTATGCAGTCCCACCTCCATCAGGCTATTCAGGTCTCTGGGACGCCATGCCCCGGAGACTTTTTTATTTGGTAAAGGGGTGCGGGGCATGCAGCCCCCTTCTCTGAGCCTGATCAGGCTCCAGAGAACCCATCCCCAGGGGACTGTCTTTTCATTTATTTTTTTGGGAAGGGAGCACACAGCCCCCCTCTCTGGGCTTGTGCAGAATGGGGGACCTCATCCCTTTGGGTCAAATTTATTTAAAAAGGGGAGGGAACTCCTGATACTTAACAGTGTTCCAGGGGAACCTACCCTTGTACACTGTGGTTCCCTGTCCCTGCGAGTGCCTGGCATTCCTTGCCCTTGAGGGAATACAACTTTGCTCAAGTACAACAGCAGCAGTAAAGAAAATATGCTGCTCCGCCTGGCCAGGAACAAAGGTAAGGGTCTGGCTCCCGCCAGCACCAAGTATGGTGCTGGTTGAGATGCTGGGTGGGCCTTCTGGGAATTTGGGGCTCCCATGCAGCAACCACCAGTCAAATCAATGTGGGTGCTCCAGGTAGGTAGCGGGGCACTCACCAGAAATTTTAAAAGGGCTGGGACCCGTCTGGGTGGCTGGTTGGAGCCACCGGGGCACTGTGGCGCCCCCCCCAAAAAAAGAAGTTGAGCTGTGGGTACATTGAGTGAGCACTGAGGCACCTGAGAATAAAACTCTGGCTCTCACTGGTCACCACTATGGGTGGCGAAGGTGGGCCTGGGTCTCCCACCACAAAATTTCAAATGTCGGTGTCCTGGGTAGGCCCTGGGACACCCACTAAAAGATTTTAGATCAAAAAGAAAGTGAATAATAAACGAGCAGCAGCAGCTCATTTAATAATCATTACTCCTTCAAGCAGCACCCCATACGGCCCTGCAAGGGCTTTTTATACTTTTTTGGGGGGAACTTGGTAATGTCCTTAGAGAGAAAGTGGCAACACCAAATATTTTTGTTTACTGTTGTGGAGGCAGCAGAGAGTGTAGCAGCCCCTTAGCAACATTGAAAAAACGTTCTCCTTTGTCATTAAATCCATGGTCCCAGGAGAACGTATCACATTTTTTAAAAAGAAAACACTCCTAGCTGGAGAGCTAGGCTCTTCATCTGGAGTTCAAGGCCCTCTTGTGGTTGTTTTTATGAGTAAGTCTTGTGGGCTAAATAATGTGAAAAGACTCAGAGACAAGTTAGTTTTATTATTAGTACTCTTGATAAAGTGCCTAGTTCTTAACTTATTTCCAGATCTTTAAAAAAATGTGATATTAGCGTACTAGGTTTACCTAATGCATTGTCAGTCAAGACCTCATAATGAATGAGAAACATAATTCATATAAGATATAGAACAGAATGTACGATACCTAGATTTCATAACTAGATGCTAAGCAACGTGTTAAACTGTCAAACAGCTGAATATAAAACAAGCTAGCTTTACATGGACAAAAATCAAATTCTTGTAATCTAGGTTCGATTGTCGTCACTCTATTTAGACTAAAAACTTCCCTTTAGTAGAAAGTTTGTCAGTACAAAATATTAAATGTTGGTCCCCAGTTTTTACTCTACTTTCTACGTTAGTGCAAAATACAAAAGCCCTTCTAAATTACAGTTCTACATACTGGAATACTTTCAAGATAAAAAGTAAACCTGCAAAATAGTCATGCCTATGACACTAACATGATTAGTATGCAGAGATAATACTTCAATGTTTGACTTTGGTACTCCCACTAAATAAACCAGAGTAGATGTATGTTTATGAAGCAGGACCAACAGAATTCAACTGAACAGGGAAAACCTTCATAACTCAAACTTTGCTAGCTTTGACCCTGCGATGCACATAAACTTAAGAAAGTTTCCACAGAGCATTGCGCTATCCCCTTGAAGAAAAACTATAACTGCTTGCTGACACATACGTACATGATTTCTAATAAAGCACTGTCTCAACAACCCTTTCCATTCTGCTATGTCTGCTAGACTAGTGCAGACAATCTGGCAAATGTCTTCCTTTGGATAATTACAAAGCTGACATGAAGCCTCATCAGTTGATCTTCTCCAAACAGGGGAATTTACACACGCTTGTCAAGGAGTCACAACACCAAAATATTTTAAAAGTCTGTAAATCTGCTGGAGTGCAGCCAGTGCCTGTGAGATCAACTGCATGCTGTGCACAGCTTGCTGCCCGGAAGGGGTTGGCAAACCCCAGGATGGAATGGGGTTGGCGTTACATAAAGTAATAAAAAATTACCTATGTTAAAAAAAAAAAAATAGAAATTCACTGAAAAAAACAAAGGTTAAAGTGACCCTATTTTTAGGTAATGTAATAATATCCTACTTTGCATTAAAAACTTAGACATTCACTAAAACACTAAGGTTAAAGGAGTCTCATAGTTAGGTGAAACTGTCAGTTAAAACATAACATTTTAAACTAACAAAGCCAGTGAAATTGAACATTTATATTTATCTCGAGCAACTATAACTCGTGCTCTAAAGTAACTATAACTTGCTCCCCTGCCATGCACAGTCTTGTTATCAATTATGTCATTTCAGCTTTGCAGTCATATTATCAATAATGTCAAAGAACATGCCATGAGTGATGTAATATGAGAAGTAATTTGCAGTGCATGGTGAGGGCATGAGTTATACTAACGTGAGATAACTAAAACTGGGAACCAACTTTGCTGGGACTGTTGAGGGTTGCAGGGGAGTCCCAGAGCCCCCACGGACCCTGTCCTCCCTAGGTGGAAGCGAGCCCTTTTTTGTTTTCTAAAAGTTCTAGTTGGTGCTTTAGTGCCCAACCAAGGCACCCACACTGCTGGGAGCCCCAAGGCCCCTGTGAGTGTAGGTAGTAGTTAGCTTCTCTGCTTTGCTCCCTGGCGGGAGCAGCTTTTCTTTGTGCTCCCACCAAGCAGGAGTAATCCCCTGTTCTCTGCCCACCAGAGTGTAGGCAGGGAGATAGATAGATCTGTGCTGTCACCTGATGGGAGCTTTTCTGCTCCAGCTGGCGGGAGCAATTAAATCTTCCCTCTCTGTGCTCTGGCAGACAGAGAACATCAGTGTCCTTGGGGTTGAGGTCACCTGTACATTATTTTCAGGCAGGCCCTGGGTTGTGGGGTCCCTGGGGCCACATCATGGTTCAGGGAAGGATGCCCTACGCCCTCTTCCCCAATAAAAGATGCAGTGTGACCAGTAGATGGGTCCCTGGGGCCGACTTCAGCTCTTTAGAGGGGACCCATGCCCACCTTCCCATCAAAATATGGAATGGACTCCAAGTAATGGGGTCCCTGGAACCTAATTTGGCTCTATGAGGGGGGACTTATTCCTGTTGCCCAACAGAAAATGCAGCAGGGTATGGGGGGGTCTCAGGGGCTGTTAATGGCTAGGGGAGGGGCTCTCGCCCCCTTCTGCTACAAAAAGATGAAGCAAGCCCTGGAGGATTAGGTTCCCGGGTTTGAAATCGGCTTGGTGAGGCGGGCCCCAGACGTGCCCTGCCTTTCTATTTTAATACATAGATGCCCCCCCAAGAGCCCTAGCCCCCCTGGGGGGGTGCAAAGTAAAAAGGGCAGGAACCTGCATTTTTTCCTCAACAAATGGTATTGTATTTTATATTGCATGCGGCCAGTTTAACATTGACAATATTTATTGACATCAGTGGTAACCAATGATATGTGGAAAGTACATTTAGCCATTCCCCTGCCACCATCCCCCCACCCAATCCCATGCATCCACAGTCCATCGACACAGATATGCAAAGTTCGACCACCTCAGGAAGCATTAAAATTTCTGATTTCATCCTCCAGTAGTCGCATTTGGGTATGTACTGCAGGCAGCGCTATGCCCCCATATTCGGCCCACCTCAGCTTGAGCCTGCCACTTTTGCTTGGATCCATGTTACCAGAGTATTAATGTTTTGAATCCCAACAAGGTTGATGTAACTTGAGATGTACACTATAAGGAAATTATTGTATTTATACCAACATAATCAGTGATATGTCTGGGTAAAGTGTGATCAGTAATGGTTGCTAAGACAAGTTACTGATTATTGGACACCCAAAGGAGTCAATTACTAAATATACAAATTACTGAATTTTGTGAGCTGAGGGGATCATTCATTTGCATTGGAGATGTTAATGAAATGCACACAGTGGTATGTAGATTAAGTACAGCTAACGATAAATGGGCTCAAATCTAAAGGCTTCCTAAGGGATCACATTGAAAGGAAGCTGATATTAATCTTGCTTAGAAACACCTTTATTAGGCACAATAAAAAAAATGGAACATTTGATTCATCCTGCAAGCACCTCAAGGGAGATCTTGTGTTATACAAGTCTTACTACTCTTCAAAGGGCATGTGGAAAAATAAATTACACAAATCTCAAAATCTCAGGAAGTGATGTTTAGGAAGAAAATTATTGCATTTATGGATATATATATATATATATATATATATATATATATATATGGTCCATATTTGACTAATAAACAATAGTGCTGTCTGAAATGCCATGCATGTTGAGAGCTTTAATGAAAAGATGAAGTGGGCACTGACTCTGCTAGGCAGCTGTTCTGCTTTCCTACATATCTCCAATTGGAGCTGACAGAACCTCTCTGGAATGCACTTCCGAGTTCAAAGAAGACCTTTATTGTTGTTAATTCTCCCCCACCCACAAGTTCTTGAGAGACGAAATTAGTAGATTTCAAGCACACAACATAGTTGCAGCAATGAAAGCAAAATATATCACAGTCCTTCTCAGTTGCAATGTACACAGCAAATATATATGATTATAGTATCAAAGCAAAGCATAAAAGTCAAATTCATCACCATATGGGCAAAGCGGCAGGGCCTATATATTCAGCTTCATCTTTCTGGGGTCTGCAAGTTGATGACTCCGGTCAACTGCGAGAAAGAGATTATCTACCCAAACGGGAGACTGTCAACTGACATCTAGCTCCAACCTGAAGTCAAGCAGATTCGAATCCAACTCACTGTAGCCCAGAGTCATCCTTAAAAGCAAACTCAGTGTGAGATTTGAACGGCCTTGGAGAATGGCCAGTTCTCTTGAGCCATTCCGGTCTCAGACTGGATTGCGAGGTAAACACAAAATCTACGTGCTCTTATCAGCTAAGGTCTGGTGCAAAGAAAACAGCTTGATCCATCTTGTGGAAAAAAACAGCTTGGAAGAATAAAAACATCTGTAATGTCTCAACTGCAATGTCTAACTCCACGTTAAAGCCAATAGGCAGCTAACCTAAATATCAAATGTAATGTCTAATATAATGTCAAAGCTAATAGGCGCCTAAACTGAATACAGAAAGTAATGGCTAATGCCATGTCAAAGCCAATAGGCAGCTGAGCTGAATACAAAATGTAATGGCTAATGCCATGTCAAAGCCAATAGGCAGCTCAACTGAACAAAACATACAATGTGCTACTGGTGAACATTGAGCAACTAATATGCGCAGTGGTGAAACACAAAGTCATTGGTCAAACACAATTAATAGCATCACAGCAGCGTAGCACAGGTCACAATAGTTCACCAGAATCTTCAAGGGCTTCTGGATGCAACAGCAACTAATGACTATATAGAAATCGAAACTGCAGACGGGCGCCTCCCCCTTGACAGAGTTTACAAATTGAAAGTGCAACTCGAGACATTGAGAGCACAGTTGAAGTAATATTCTGGGGACAAATGTACACTGTCCTATGATATCCTGTTGGAAGAAATGTATTAGCCACCAGAATTTGCTCGCAATCTTCCGTTCAGTGAAGAAGCTAGTATGCCTTCTTTCTCACCTCTCGTTCCTAAGGAATTAGGGAAAGCTTATGCAGACTGGGCATTGGCAGAAGTCCATGTGCTATATCGCAGTCATGTGGGGTGGAACTGAGACTCTCCATACCACATAAAACCTATTAAATCACAACCACAGTCTCAACATCCCTTTAAACATGAGGTTAAACACCAGAGTACCCGGGGGTAATTGAGCCCTACGTCTCCCCAATGAACAACCTCTTGTTTCCTGTAGCTGAGATGGAACATTCTTATAGAATAGTCTTAGATTACAGACATTTAAATAGTCATACATGCACATTTGCAATCCAAAAAGTACACAGCACAGCACTGATTAACAAAACAACCCGGGATCTCTCCAACTGTTTTTTCTGTCAAAATCTAGAGCCTGAAAGCAGGAATTTAACAGCATTTAGCACTTTCGGCTTACAAAGAACATTTTGTAGGCTCCCACAGGGATATAAGAACAGCCCTGGAGTGTTCTGAGCACGTGTAGTATCAATTCTACACAAGATTGTCCTTGAGGCGTATTTCTATGTAGATTACATCTACCTTATGGATGATGATCTCTTAGAACATTTAAGACTGGTATGCTGCATTGTTCTGGGATTTGTGAAATAGGCTATAAATTCAATTTCAAGTAATCTAAAATTGTGTTTCTCAGTGTCCTGTTTTGGGATACGAGTTATTGGATGAAGTAAACAGCCAGGAGCTCCACTTTCTTGAAAAGTGGGCACAATTACAACCACCAAATAGCATTAAAAAGCTGGCATACATTTTGGGCTGTTTCAGGTTTGGCAGAACTTACATTCTAGACTATATACAACACATTAAACCATTGTGTGATTTAATATGCCCTGACTTTTCCAGTAAATATTAGACCGTTGAACACACACTTATTCTGAGAGAATTGCAGCAGGACATGCTTGAAGCAAAACACTTACACATGATAACAAAACAAATGTGGTCATCAGAGTAATTGCTGGTGCCACCGGATTCACTTATGTAACATTCTATGAATGTTACACCGTACCTATAGCATACAAATCACACCTGTACTCCACAGCTGCACAACAATTTGCTCCCACAGAAACGATTCTGACTTCTGTTCAGATGGCTGTCATAAAAGAGAGACCTCTGGCCAAGGCGAAACTCATTATTGTCCTAACCCCAATACCAGCCCTCAAGGCTGTTACAAAAGCCAGCGTCCCAAACACTAAAGCACCACATCCACGTTGGATCCAATGGACAACGCCTCTGACTGCCACTGATGTAGATTATGTTTTTTACCCAAAACTTTAGACTCAAGAATTCCTTCAATATGAGCTTGAATACCCAATACCAACAAATATCTTGCCTCTTGGTCAATATCTAACATGAATTTATACTGATGGTTCAGCACAGCCGGCGGTAGGCACAAAACAACAGTACTCAGCACTGTGCGGTTGTGAGTGGTGTCATGAAGGATGGCAAATTCTTTCCTCAGAACACTTACATGCAGACCCTAGGGGACCGCACACCACAATTGGCAGAGTTTAAGGCTCTGGTATTGGCACTGGAACACACAGACCCGGAACAGCTACACTAATAGTGTGTGATTTGTTATATAATGTCCAGTCCTTTAACGAATACCTGCATTACTGGTGCCAAAACGGGTTCAGAGATTCAAAACAGAACACCATCATACACAGATTACTGTGGGGGAAAGTAGCTGATCTGAAAGAAATGCTACCCAATGCCCTTGTAGTCCATACAATAGGTCATCAACGTGTAGGGGTACACATTGAAGGCAATACCTTGGTTGATGAAGCAGCCAAATCAGCAGTAGCCACGGCTTATGTTGGTGTGATTACTCGTTCTAGAAAGAGGTTGGATGACAAAACACTGGCTGCTGTGAAAGCCTCAGTAGACAGCAAGCCAAATATTCCTACCACATACGTGCAAAGATCATTGTGTTTGTAACAGTACCAGGGGTGGGTGATCGTGTGATCCCCAACCAGGAGCACAGACCAAAAGCGCCACATGTGGAAGTTGCTTCTGTCCATGCAGGTGTGGTGGCTACTATTTTTTTATTGCAAAAACGTTACTGGGGGCCACGTCTATATAAACAGACCAAACAGTTTGTCCTTTGTTGTGATATCTGTCAACAAATAATCCACCGTTATGTGCCCACTGCAGAAACCCCTCCTATTTTCTAACAAACCACTACATGTGTACCTGGACAATTGTAGTCCTTTGATACCTGATGGTGCATACAAATACATTTTAGTCACAGTTGACTCTTGTTCCAGAATCCTATGGGTATGGCCACAATGATCAGCTGACACTCGAGCTGTTATTAAAGATTTGCAGGCTTTATCGGGACATATGCAGTTGCAGCATTTCATTCAGACCAGGGTCCTGCTTTTGCCTCAAGGGCTTTTGGAAACACCAAGGCGGCATTGGGGGTCCAATTGCATTATTCGTCTTCCTGTCATCCTGAGGGTAACAGTATAGTGGAGAGAAAGAAACAGAACTTAAAGCAATTCTTATCAGCGAGAGTATTAGGTACTGGTCGTAGTTGGCTTAGTCACCTATATTGAGTCCAGAGAGCACTTAATAATTTGCCTAGAAGGTCCATGAGAGGGTGCCCTCCCATACAATGTTCTGTTTGGCATACCTATGTATGTCCCAGATCCTGATAGCTGTGGCGCGGTGGTGGCGGACACACCTTTTGACATAAATGAACGTGTCACTGTCCATGTATAAAATGCAGCAATTCTGTCCTAAAAACTCATCTTCATGAGCCACCACCCTGGAAATAAGGGATGCACCAATAACACTGACCAACTGGATTCCAATAGTTGGGGATCTGGTGTGAGAAAAAGTTGCTGTGAAAAAATAATTTGGTCCTTCATATCGAGCACCAGTCCTGGGAATACACGGTACCAGAACTGTCATCTTACCACTGCTGTATACTTCCAAAGGATACTGTTTTGTCTCCATAGACAATGTCAAGTTACACCATGTGGCCGATCCTACACAGCAGACCTAGAGGACTCCTGGGTAGTTCCCAAACTTCTCTTATCACCAACTAGGTTGTACCTATAGAAGTTTTAACTAACAATGCTGACACTTCCCCGAGCTTGGGGAGGGTGAAAAATGATCTTTTATTAGTCCCAGTAACTTCTTCTATAATAATAAACGTCCAAACTACTGTCCACTGTTATTCAAATTCAACACAAAGGGATTAAGTAGTTTACTACGAGCCACCGAAGGACACATCTGTCAGTTCTCCCTTTCCAACACCGGCTCCAGTATTCGCACAAACTGCTCCTGGATATTTTGCTGACATCAAGGATTCCTTCACTGACTCTTCTACGTCTTTTGCAGTACCTATATCAAGAGTATGTAAGTGGTTGACGTGCCTTAAAACTAATTATCCAATTCATCCATGGAACTATCTGTGAGTCCTATTAACTGTGCGTGCCATTCTTTTTTGGACTGGTTTTGTCATCATTTCTTTTTGTTGATACATGGTCATTATCTTCCTGAAAGCGCTGCTGCTGATCTGGTGGATGAGGTCCTAAAACCACATTTTTCTTCACATAAGGTCCGGAGAGAATTGTCCCTAGCTATACCGATTTCTGATGGGACTGTTTGGGATAAGTATCCTTTGGGCCGACCGAGATTCTTCAAATACCATGTGTTTAACGATTCAATGAATGATAATATAACACCTGGAGCAGTTTCTGATGATTGGGATGTAAAAACAGTTGACTCTTTGCTTTCTGAGGTTGAATATTATACTGCATTTGAGAGTGAAGATGTTTATCAAACAACTGCTAATTTTTGTGATATGTTCTGTTACATTCATTATGGACATCATTTCATACATAGAGCTAGCACCCTTAGAGATAGTTATAATTAAATTCAATGGGAATGTTGTCCGACCACATCGGAAAAGTATTTTGTCAACAGATACCAGATTGATTTATTCAGATTGCTTTGTTTCCCAGTTAGCAATAGAAGGCTATGAAAATTGATTATTGATTGGCTTAAAAAGTGTTTGACAAACTAAATTTGAGCAAATACAGGGAAGGGAAGCTTTGTTTACAGAATGTCTTATTCCGTTGCAAGTTATTTTTCTAAATGACACCATACAGCAAACTAGTTGTTTAAGCTTCTCGAAAAGTAAGGAAATGAATGCGCACAGTATTCCCTCACCAGCTAAATTTAAAAAGTGGCAGAAAATAATAAATGTCACTGAAGAACAGGTCAGCGGGTGGGTCCAGAAAGGAACATTTAACAAAACACTTTCAGGTCCTGACAGGTGGTTATTGTGGCCATTGGACGGAAATGGTTGTCATGCACATTTTGTAAACTCCATAGGGGGTTTTGGAGTGAGCAGACATAACCCTTGTTACATATCATCACAGCACTCTGATAATGTCACCAGATATAGTGTAGGGAAATTATGCTAACAGTGGCTGAAATCTTCCTCACTAGAATCAGTTTAAGAACACCTCCGTCTCCTATCATAAGACACAGATCTACACGATTTCCTGTTGAGCCCAGAACACAACGAAAAAAGTGCTTCCTGTATGCAATTTACAATTAAATTTGGAAACTTTCCTAAATAGAAGCTGCAGCCCGGTTAAGACAAATAGATCAGGAGAACTTACAGAAAGCAGTAGCTGTTGTAGATAATGGAATGAACACATTGTCCAACCACATATACACACTCAACAACATAATTTCTTCTGAAATTGACATTATACAAAACGGCGTGTTGTCTTTACAACATGGACAAATTCAACTAAGGTCCATTATGCAGTTAGGTTGGATGTTAAAAGACCTAAAAAGCGGTTACATACCATGGCAATATGTTAGCTTAAAAGACCTGTTTGCCACATTTAATTTATCACGACAGCAACAAATTATGGCTAAGAAAGAAGCAATTTATGTCATGCTTATCATCGAAAAGTTGAAAAAGTTGCCTTTTACTGTGGCAGAAATACCATCTGCTGTCTGGTTAATTCAATGGGTTATTAGTCTGCCTATTTCCACACTTCAGTTCACTTCATGCTTGAAGCACATGCCTGTAGGCAGATATGATAGGCTAGGAGAGAATTACATTCATGAGGTGTGGGAGTTGCTCTTCTCGTACAAATGTTTGAACGAGGTCTTTCTTAGCAGAAGTGAGTGTAAGACTTCTGTGAGCCATTCGATGATTTGTAAACAACTGTTATTGCATGGAGCATGTAATGCTTCAGTAGCAAATTTAACCTGTTATCTGAAGACATTTCCTGCCCCCTTGATTCGTCCAGCATTCAGGTGCTCTTAAATGGGAGCTATGTGGTTCTGAACAAAGAAAACTTTTATGCAATGTGAGCCTGATTTGTCTACGTTGTTTCAGCCTCCCAAATTGTTACCTGTTGCGGTAAAGTGCTTTTTCCTCCAGTGCAACGGGCAAAAGTAGCAGAGATATTAACTCATATTTCTGCTTCAAAGATACATTTTGACAAGCTAAGCAGACCGAAAGCTCTTTTGTTTCATAAACGTGTGGTGTTTACATCTGCCCTTGAGACATATGCTCTCCAAGTTGTGAGGTCATTTGCAGAGATGCAGTCCTTTTTAAATACTAACTTTCCTAAACACTTAGGTGAATTAATTGGGTAAATATTTAATGCCCCGAACACTGCTGGGATTGTACATTTCCTTACGGCTGTTGTTTCTGGTTTTGTCAGCACCTTTTCCTCTATATTTGGCATTATACATTTAGCTATACACTATATTTTTTTAAGTGTTTTCGAGGGATTCCCTATTACATTAGCATTAATTGATGGCATTTTGCTGTTGCTTTTCTTTTTTTGCAATGGCCGCAGGATCCGACTCAGTCCCCTGGGCCCAGTGGTGCTGCCACCCAAATCCTGCAGTCTTGTTACTATAACAAGAGTCTTTGCAACACTAGCTAAGACAGAAACCAAAGCTTCTGAAGATACCCCCTTCCAATTCCTCCTGCAGACTTTAGCATTCTACAATAAACAACACTCACCCGGGGAAGGATGTACAGATGAAAATTCACTTGCTTTATGATCTGATCAACTGAGGGGAAAAACAGACTAGAATGACAGCCATGGATTGTTTGAAAAAATACCATCTCAGCTGTGTCCTGCAGGATGGTCTCCTTTGGCTACTAAGGTGATGCTTAATGTTTGGCGCTTTTCCCTCCAACGCTTAAAATGTTGGGGCAAGCTGGGTGTGCAGACACCGTCATGGCAGGGATGTATACGACAGCAGGTGCTCGAACTAGAGAGATGCTGGAAATGGTACCTCATTGGGATCTCAACCTTGGGGGATGTGATGCACTGTACGGTCCTAAAATTGTCCCAGTCTCTGCAGGCTGAGTACCAACCCCACCGCAGTCAATTCCTTAGATATCTTCAGCTCCGCCACACGCTGACCCTCCTCATTGCCACCCTATCTGATCTTCCTGAATTCAGCCTTTTGGAGGGGAAACTCCTTATGGGGGACCCGGGTGATCATAAAATCACAAAATTCTACCAGTCACTTATCTGCAACCAACCTGACACCTTTGGTGCTCTTTGCACGGCTTGGGAGGCAGACATAAGGGCATTACAAAAAACGAAGAATGGCCAGAAATCCTAGGGGCATTACATGAGGCTGCCATTGTAGCCAGGCTCCAGCTGATCCAAATCAAATATCTCACAGAGTTTACTATACATGTCATAGGCTTTAGAGGATGAGAGTTATCACCTTCCCAGCCTGTTTTCTCTGTGGTACTGGAGAGGGTGCATTTTTCCATACAGTGTGGAGCCATCCTGAGTTAGATAAATTCCAGCAAGAGGTGATGGCATGACTGGGTAGGGTCCTGTCATGGCAGATCCAGAGGGACCCGAGACCGGTCCTCCACCTCACAGGCAACTTAGGTGGGGATAGGTATACACTATCCCTGCTTTACCTAGGATTGACATTAGCAAAACTAGACATAGCCAGGGAGTGGAGAGTGGTGGTCCCCTGTCTTTGGCAGTGTGGAAGAGGGGGATGGACCAGCTTACAGGATTGGAGGTTGCAATATACAACACCCCAAGATCTGGAAGGGCTGGGAAGATTATAGAAATATAGATAGAATTGAACCAGCCCATCCCATACGCCACTTACCTGATGAGGAATAATCATCATGATTTGCAGAGGAGAGGAGAAGAGGGCTATAAAGGGCAGACATATTTTGTTGTGAATGTTTTATTTTTCATCAGTTCATCGTGGTATGTAGGACATATTGAATATTGCAATCTCAAGATAAATAAAATATGTTTAAAAAAAAAACATTAGCAACTGGTGCATCATTACCTAAAGTAATTTCTACCAAATCAAATAAAATAACCACCCAAACACGTGTGCTGTTACACATACGTACATACATACACATGGGTTGAGTGGTTATTTTATTTGATTTAGCAGAAATGGTTTTAGGTGTACATTAAGAATGAAAGTGTAGATACTGGTGGTTAAATGTTATGGTGGTGGTTTGTAGTACTGTTTCCATACAGTAGACGGTTAATGGTTTTGAAGATGTGATATAAGGTGGCTGATGGGTCCCTTTTTCGTTTTCAGCTACCCCGATGAGGGGCCCAAAATGCATTGGGTTAATGAGCACAAAATACCTAAGATGATATGTGAATTCTTACATACTGTCAGCAAAGGCCTTGCTGGGCATTGCTGCAGTTTTTAAGTTTGCAATATACTTAAAGCATTTGGAATAAAATGTGGAGCACTTTGGATACAAATTGGATTCTTAATGTTTCTTGGGACTAGTATGTTTATGGCTGTCTGGCTGTGGGTGGTTGCGTGATGACACACCAGTTGCTGTTGTTATTTCATCGTGCTACATGGGACAAAGCACAAGCCAGCCTGCACATCAAAATGAGCCATCGAGCATTTTTGAACTTTGGTTGATTATGTGAAATTAGGTGTGCATTCCTTCATCATTTTGGTTATTTAAAAACATTATCAGATGATGCTCCATCTACTAGGAAGCCATATAAATAATGAGAAATCTACTTCCATGCCAGTTCAATTCCTAGACTATCTGGGCACAGTCTTAAATAAGTGTTCCCTTCAGAAGAGAGAACATTTTCTTTCCCTTTTTAAATGTTGCAATCAGAAGAGAACAGCCCATCCAATGGCGAGGCAAGTATCCTCTTTTATGATCAATGGCATCATATCTTTCTGGTCCCGAATGCACGTCTGTACATGAGACCGCTGCATTAGTATCTGGAGGATCCACCCTCATGAAGGTGGGAGGACAAAGTGGTTCTACCAACTCATGAAAAGCAGTCACCCAAATGGTGGTGTCCCTCAGAAAACCTCCTCAATGGTATGAATTTCCATCAAGACATCCCAGCACAAATCATAGTGACGAATGCCTCCCTCTGGGGTTTAGGTACTCACATGGACTAAACTCAGATTCAAGTCTTGTGGTCCCCGAAGGAACAGACTTACCATATCAACCTACTAGATTTAAGAGCAGTACACCTAGCTCTGAAGGCGTTCCTCCTGCCCTTCAAGACTAACACCATCTCTGTTCAGACATTTAATACAACAATCATGCATTATGAAAACAAACAGGAAAGGGCGAAATCTGGACTGCTGTTCCTGGAGACGCAGTCAGTCTGGAAACTATTAATCTTAAGGGATCTCAGGATTGAAGCTGTCCATCTGCCAGGCAACTAGAATTTTAAGAGGGCACTCAGCAGAACCATTGAAGAGAATCAAGTTGGTATATTAAACAATGGCGTCCTCCAATTAATTTTTTTTCAACTGGGATTTCCCTCTAATAGATGGAGGAAACAAAAAATACCCAGACTTCACATTGAGGTTTTACCATTGGGAAATGCCCTATGGATCAGCTGGTCAGAAAAATTTCTTTACGCTTTTCCTCCAATTCCCCTACTGCCAACAGTGATCGTCAAGGTGTCTCACTTAAAAGCCAGAATGATTCCCATTGCTCTGGACTGGTCCTGACAGTGGTGGTTCATGGACCTCAATCACCACTCAGACCGTCCACATAGAAGGCTGCTGTGCAGGCTGGACCTTCTTCACCACTTTGCAGAGCACGTTCTACACTCCAATCTTTTAATCATTGAACTTAGCAGCTTTGCTCATGAACTTGTACAATACGGTCATGGATATTTTAAGAAAACCAGAAGACTATCTAGAAGATCATGCCATTCTTTTAAATGGATGAGAATCCACATCTAGTTTGCTTAAAACTATTTTAGTCCTTTCACTTGACAAGAAGTGGCAGCTCTTCCAAAACATTTTCATTTGGACAAAGCAGCGCTGCAATATTCCTCTAGTAAAGTATATTTCTTGCAGCAATTATAGCCCTTTGAAAATTTTCTTCACTCGATGCCCTTTTTCAAAATTCCTGTAGTACAGGATTTTCTTGAGGGCATTAGTAAAATGTAACCTCTCAGGAGGCCTTCACCTCAGTGGGAGTTGAATAGTGTCCTTTCTCACCTTATTGGTCCTCCCTTTGAGCTTATACATATTTATTTACTACAATACCTGTCCTAGCAGGCTTCCCTCTTGGTCGCTATAGCCTCTGCTCATAGAATTTGCGAAATACAGGCAGTATGTTTGCACAAACTTTACACAGTATTTCATACTGGTAGGGTGATGATGAGGACTCATCCTAAAGTAGTGTTGGATTTTCATGTCAATTTCATTATCTCCTTAACCCCTTAGCTGCCAGGCCTTTTCCCCTCCTCTGCCGAGCCTTTTTTTTGGCTATTTGGGGCAGTTCACGCTTAGGCCCTCATAACTTTTTGTTCACATAAGCTACCCACTTTAAATTTGCGTCCTTTTTTTTCAACATCCTAGTGATTCTAGAGATACCCAGACTTTGTGGGTTCCTCTGAAGGAGACCAAGAAATTAGCCAAAATACAGCGAAAATTTCATCTTTTTTAAAAAAAAAATGGGAAAAAGGGCTGCAGAAGAAGGCTTGTGATTTTTCCCTGAAAATGGCATCAACAAAGGGTTTGTGGTGGTAAAATCACCATCCTCCCAGCTTTCAGGAACTGGCAGACGTGAATTAGAAAACCCCATTTTGCAACACAATTTTTACATTTTACTGGGACATATCCCATTTTTACTATTTTTTGTGCTTTCAGCCTCCTTCCAGTTAGTGACAGAAATGGGTGAGAAACCAATGCTGGACCCCAGAAAGCTAAACATTTCGAAAAAGTAGACAAAATTCTGAATTCAGCAAGGGATAATTTGTGTAGATCCTACAAGTGTTTCCTACAGAAAATAACAGCTGTAAGGAAAGAATATTGAAATTGAGGTGAAAAAAACAGCCATTTCTCTCCACGTTTTACACTGTAACTTTTTCCTGCGCTGTCAGATTTTTGAAAGCAATATACTGTTACGTCAGCTGGACTCTTTTGGTTGCGGAGATATATAGGGCTTGTAGGTTCATGAAAAACCCTAGGTACCCAGAGCCAATAAATGAGCTGCACCTTGCAATGGGTTTTCATTCCATACCAGGTATACAGCAATTAATTTGCTGAAATATAAAAAGTGAAAAATAGGTATCAAGAAAACCTTTGTTTTTCCAAAATGGCCACAAGATAAGGTGTTGAGAAGCAGTGATTATTTGCACACTTCTGAATTCCGGGCATTTCTCAAATAGACGTCTTTTTTATACACTGTCTTACATTTGGAAGGAAATAATGTAGAGAAAGACAAGGGGCAATAACAATTGTTTTACTATTTTGTGGCCTCTAGCTCAGCCAGAACCTAGGGAAATTTAGTAAACCTGTGCAGTTTTGAAAACTAGACACCTAGGAGAATCCAAGATGGGGTGACTTGTGGTGCTCTGACCAGGTTCTGTTACCCAGAATCCTTTGCAAACCTCAAAATTTGTCCAAAAAAACACCTTTTTCTCTCATTTCGGTGGCAGAAAGTTCTGGAATCAGAGAGGAGCCACAAATTTCCTTCCACCCAGTGTTCCCCCAAGTCTCCCGATACAAAATGGTACCTCACTTATGTGGGTAGGCCTAATGCCTGTGAAAGGAAATGCCCCAAAACACTATCTGGACACATCAAAATTATCAAATACAAAACTATGGGGGTCATTACGACCCTGGCGGTTGATGGAGAAGTGGCGGTTTTACCGCCAACAGGCTGGTGGTAAAAAATGAGAAATTATGACCATGGCGGTTACCGCCATAGCCATCCGCCACTTCTCTGATCAGACCGCCATGGCGGAGACAACCGCTGGGCTGCGCCGGCGGTATCATGACCCGGCTTACCGCCATGGATTTCATGGGGTTTGGAACCGCCATGAAATCCATGGCGGTAAGCACTATCAGTGCCAGGAAATTCCTTCCCTGGCACTGATAGGGGTCTCCCCCACCCACTACCCCCAACCCTGAGTCCGTCCCCAACACCCCCCACCCCTCTGCCACCCCCCAAAGTGGCAGGAGCCCCCTCCCCACCCCTACCCCCGACATCACAACACAGAAACACACCAGACACGCATGCAGACACCACCAACACACATTCCCGCACACACATGAACAAACATGCCAACAGACACACACAGAGTCATACATGCACACCCTCATTCAGACATACACGCACACATCCACACAGACATACATACAGACAGACAGGCACACATTTCCATTCACACTACACCCCGCATGCATACACGCACTCACACCCCCCCTCTACATACTCACACGCACACCCCCATGCACCCACACATCACACAACACCCCCACCCCCCTCCCCTAATGGATGATCAACTTACCTTGTCCGTTGATCTTCCGGGAGGGGACGGGATCCATGGGGGCTGCTCCGCCGCCAGCACACCATCAACAGAACACCGCCACGCCGAATCACAGAATGTGATTCGGTGGGCGGTGTTCTGTTGACGTGGCGGTGGAGGTGGAGCAACCTCCACTTCCCCGCCGCCTACCAGTATGGCTGCTGGCGGCTCTCCGTCCGGAAAAAGACGGAGGGCTTCCAGCAGTCATAATACGCCGAGCGGAAAACCGCCACCACTGGCGGTCTTCAGCACGGCGGTCCCTCAGCGATCTTGTGAAAAGACCCCTGAGGTCGAAATGACCCCCTATCTGTTTTTGCGGGGGCTCCTGTGTTTTTGGTCCTGGGCTCAGCAGCCATCTACCAAACCCAGACATTTCTGAAAACTAGACACCTGAGGGAGTCCAGGGAGGTGTGCTTTGCGTGGATCCGCCAATGTTTTCTTACCCAGAATCCCCAGCAAACCTCAAATTTTGCTACAAAAAAATCACATTTTCCCCACATTCTCTGTAAGGGATCGCCGCACTGTGACAAATTTCATACCACCCCACGTTCCCCTCAGTCTCCCGGTAAAAATGATACCTCCTTTGTGTAGGTGGGCCAAGTGCTTGTGACAGGGAAGAGCTAAAAACATGTCGAAATTGAGGGGGAATCAAAGCGGGTCCAAAAGGGCAGTTTGAAAAAAAAACATTTGACAATGCTGGGCGGTAGGATTTTTGTGGATTCCTGCAGATTCCGGAAGGTTCTATCACAAAAACAGGGGAAAAATGTGTGATTTCCAGCAAAGTTGGAGGTTTGCATGGCATTGTGGGTAGGAAAATGGTGCAGGGTGCATGTGAAACACAACACCCTGGAATCACCCAGATGTTTAGTTTTCAGATGTGTCTAGGTCTTGTGGATTTTTCTACATGGCAGCGTCCCAAAGTCCATAAAGTGTAGCCCTCACCATTCCAAGTGGGACGAATTTGGGAGTTAGCCAAGCTCTCATGGCCCAAATGTAAAACCAAAACCCAAAATAATCAAAGGTCTTCTTGCTTGCTGTGGGATAAGATGTTTTAGAGTGCGGAGAGAGCTGAAAGACTGTTACCCCCTTCAGTTGGGGTGGGGGCATAACCGGGCCCATACTGGTTGGTAGCCATCACCCCACTATTTGTTTTTTTTTCATTCCCTGGCATCTAGTAGACTTTCTGACCCCAGGGGTTTGGATCAGCGGTAATTGCCCCATCTGCCCACTGGTGGGCAGAACAACTTTGGCCCCATTTATCTGGGGTGGGGGTATGGCCATACCCCCACCCTCTTATTTTGGAGAAAAAAAACTTCCTTGGTCTCTGGTGGGTTTTCTGCTCCCCCTTGGGGGCAGATGGGCCTTCCAAAAATAGGCCAATGTTCCCCCAAGGGGGGCAGATATGGCCAACAGTAATGTGCCCTCATGGGGAGTGACCCTTACCCAAGGGGCTGCCACCCTAAAGACAACACACATACACACACACCAATCCCTGGTGCCTAAGTGGTTTCTGCCCCCGGGGGCCGATCGGCCTAATAAAAATATGCCGATCTGCCCCCAAGGGGAACGGAAATGGGCAAAAATAAATTTGCCCCCCCAGGGGAGTGACCCTTGCCTGAGGGGTCGCTCCCCACCTCTAAAAAAGAAAAAAAAAAAAAAAGAAATGATCACTGGCGCCTAGAGGTTTCAACAATAGGTCGATCTGCCCCAAGGGGGGGCAGACATGGCCTAAAATAAATTGCCCCCCCCCGGAGCGACCCTTGCCTAAGGGGTTGCTCCCCTTGTGTGAAATTGGTGCAAAACAAATCCCCGGTGCCTAGTGGTTTCTGCTCCCCTTGGGGGCAGATTGGCCTAACAAAAATCAGCCGATCTGCCCCCAAGGGGGCCAGAAATGGTCTAAATACAATTTGCCTCCCAGAGGAGCGACCCTTGCCTAAGGGGTTACTCCCCACCTCTAAAAAATAAAAGAAAATAACAAAAATAAAATAAAAAATAATCCCTGGCGTCTAGAGGTTTCTGCCCCCCCGGGGGCAGATCGGCCTAATAATGATGGGTCGACTTGCCCCTGAGGGGGGGGCAGAAATGGCCTAAAATAAACCCCCCCCCAGGGGCAGAAATGGCCTAAAATAAATCCCCCCGGGGAGGGACCCTTGCCTAAGGGGTCGCTCCCCTTCCGTGAATTCGCCATAAAAAAAACCTCCCTGGTGTCTAGTGGTTTCTGCCCCCCTTGGCTTCATAAAAATAGGCCGATCTGCCCCCAAAGGGGGCAGAAATGGTCTAAATACAATTTGCCTCCCAGGGGAGCGACCCTTGCCTAAGGGGTCGCTCCCCACCTCTAAAAAAACAAAACAAAACAAAAATGATCCCTGGCGCCTAGAGGTTTCTGCCCTCCCCCCCGGGGCAGATCGGCCTAATAACAATAGGCCGAACTGCCCCAGGGGGGCAGAAATGGCCTAAAATAAATGTGCCCCCCCAGTGAGCGACCCTTGCCTAAGGGTTCGCTCCCCTCCTGTGAATTTGCTATAAAAAAATCTCGCTGGTGTCTAGTGGTTTCTGCCCCCCTTGGGGGGAGACTGGCCTCATTAAAATAGGCAGGTCTGCCCCTAAGGGGAGCAGAAATGGATTAAATATAATTTTCCCCCTAGGAGAGTGATCCTTGCCTAAGGGGTTGTTCCCCAACTCTAAAAAACAAAAAAACACACAAAAAAACCAAACAAAACAAATGATCCCTGGTGCCTAGTGGTTTCTGCCCCCCCCCGGGGGCAGATCGGTCTAACAACAATGGGCCAATCTACCCCGAAACGGGGGGCAGAAAAGGCCTTGAAAAATATTGCCTCCCTGGGGAGCGACCCTTGCCCAAGGGGTCGCTCTCCTCATGCCAATTTCCATTTAAAAAATAAATCCCTGGTGTCTAGTGGCCATTTCAGAAGCGGGATCGCTTTATGATCTGGCTTCTGAAACGCTCTGAGAGACTTCAAAGGGAAGGACATTCCTTTCCTTCCCTTTGAAGCCTCTCAGGCCACCATCACATGATCGGAAGAGAAATGCTTTGCATTTCTCTTCCGATCGTGCTGGAAGCTGATCTTCCAGTGCGATGGGGAAGTGGCCTCAGATGAGGTCAGTGCACGAATGCGTGGTGATATTATCAGACGTCACTGGGGTGGTCGGGGGTGGAAGTGGAAGGGATTCCTCTTCCATCCCTGCTTTGGGGGGGTGGGAGGGAAGCCCAGAGAGGGAGCGCTAGTGTTCCCTCTGAGCTCAGTGCCGAGGAAGTAATGGTTAGGTCCTTGGCACATGAGCACTGTGCCGTTGGACGTAACCATTACGTCCACGGCAAAGAAGGGGTTAAATATCTTTTTTTTCAAAATCCCACACCTACAGAGAGATCTCTCCAAACTCTCAATGTTAGGAGGATTTGAAAAATTATATCTGGATAAGACTAAACCTTTGAGAAAGTCACAGTATTATTTTTGTAACTATTGTCCTTTACAAACAGGATTTGCCACTTTTAAACCCAACAATCCCTGTCTAGATGGAATGTGTATGGCATAATCCTGTGTTACCAGAAAGCAAACATAACTTTACCTGGACAACCTAAAGCCCATTCCGCCAGAGGTAATGTGGCTGCAGCTGCATTACTTATATTCCATTATCTGAGGTCTGTAAAGCTGTAACTTGGAGATCGGTTCACGCTATTAGAATACACAATTGTTTTGATTTGGATGCAAGAGCAGATGCCCAAGTAGGGCAAGCCTCTCTAAGAAATCTATTTGCTTAAATCATACTTTGTTTATCTCTGCATTTGTAAATGTTTTTTGGGGGGGTGAATTAGCTATTCTGTTCAGTGCTTATGATTATCAATGGAGATCCCCTGAGAAAGAAGGCATGGATTCTTATCTTCATTCCTAGTTCCATCATAGGGGAATCTCCTTGTAATCATAAGCAACCCTCCCTCCTCCCCGTTGAAGAGATATAGTTAAGTCTATCCTGTTATGTATTGCAACAAAAAGACTTGTGTAAACTACCACCTGCAGGGCATGATAGGGCACTAAAGGTCAAGATTTCCTTGAAAGAACAATATTCTATTTTCATTGTTGCAGCCCTGCAATCATGCTGTATCTGTGAGGTGAGCCATGCCCCAGAGTACTGATAACAGCACTCTTATACAGCAGTATGATGAGGCCTCTTTTGAAGCCCACTTCCTCTCAAAGTGCTGACTGGCAGTGCTCTGAAAACACATACTGCATGCAGTGGTGTTCATCACTAGGTAGTTATATTTAGGATTGTGTTACGTAGGTAAGTATTTTTTTTGGTTTGCCTATATCGTTGATGCTGCGTGTCAGATTTTCACAAAACTTTCCAAAAAAAGTCTCATCCACCCTAGCTCCTTCCTTGAAAGTTTTGGGCTGATCCTTCAAGCTAGGGCTGAGAAAAAGGGGGTACCAAAAAGCATTTTCCTCATTCATTTTTCCATATGAAATTTAGAAAAAATACAGTCCAAACAGCTGAACAGATTTATACCAAATTTGGCAGAAAGCCAGATCTTGGCCAGAAAACGTGGTTTTCGTGATTTGATGCAAATCAGTTCAGTACTTTTTGAGCAATTAATGCTCAAAAACCTTGTATATTTTACACTGCTGAGGAGAAGCGAACTCAACAGATCTCAAGACGAGATCTGATTGGCAGTCACCACATCAACAGCGATGTGGTGGCCGCCATATTAGGACTGGAACTCAGTCCTGAGTCCTAGAAAAAAGGTTACAAAAGGCTATAAGGGGCATGGTATGGATATGCTGCACCTCAAGGCCTGGTGGGGGGCACAACACATTTTTAAAAAAATGTTGCCGCAAATTGGCAGCGGATCCACAAATCTGCTGCAAGCAGATACATATATATATATATATATATTGTTTTTAAAGCGCAAGTTGGCACATTAAAAAAAAATGAACTCCACGCCAGTGGGTAGGGGTGTTGGCACAACTCATTTTAAAGTGGTTATGCAGTTCCACCTCCATCAGGCTATTCCGGTCTCTGGGACGCCATGCCCCGGAGACTTTTCTTTTTGTTAAGGGGTGGGGTGCGCACAGCCCCCTTCTCTGAGCCTGATCAGGCTCCAGAGATCCCATTCCCAGGGGACTGTCTTTTCATTTATTTTTTTGGGAAGGGGGCACACAGCCCCCCTCTCTGGGCTTGTTCAGAATGAGGGATCTCATCCCTTTTGGTCCAATTTATTTAAAAAGGGGGGGGAACTCCTGATATTTAAGTGTCCCGGGGTACCTACTCCAGTACACTGTGGTTCCCTGTCCCTGTGAGTGCCTGGCATCCTGGTGCCCAGAAGGGAACACAACTTTGCACCAGTACAACAGAAGCAGTAAAGAAAATATGCTGCTCCCGCCTGGCCGGGAACAAAGGAAAGCTTCTGGCTCCCGCCAGTACCCAGTATGGTGCTGGTTGAGGAGCTGGCTGGGCCTTCGGGGAATTTGGGGCCCCCACGCAGCCACCAACAGTCACAACAGTGTGGGTGCTCCAGGTGGGTACAGGGGCACTCACCAGAAATTTAAAAAGGGCTGGGTCCCGTCTGGGGGGCTTGATGGAGCCGCTGCAGCACTGTGGCACCCTCCCCCCCCAAAAAAAAGCTGAGCTGTGGGTACCCTGAGTGAGCAGCGAGGCACCTAAGAATAAAACGCTGGCTCACACGGGTCACCAGTATGGGTGCCGACAGTGGGCCTGGGTCTCCCACCACAAAATTTAAAATGTGGGTGTCCTGGGTGGGCAGAGGTACACTCACTAAAAGATTTAAAAACAAGAAGAAAGTGAATAATATACGAGCAGCAGAAGCAGCTTATTTAATAATCATTACTCCTTCAAGCAGCGTCCCATAATGCCCAGCAAGGGCTTTTTATACTTTTTTTTTGGGGGGGGGAAGTTGGTGATGTCCTTAGAAAGAAAGCACCAAGTATTTTTGTTTAATGTTTAGGGGGCAGCAGAGAATGCAGCAAATCCCTTTGCAACATTACAAAAAAACAGTCTCCTTTGTCATTAAATCCATGACCCCAAGAGAACTCATCAAATTTTTTAAAGAATACACTCCAAGATGGAGAGATAGGCTCTTCATCTGGAGTTCAAGGCCCTCTTGTGGTTGTTTTTATGAGTTAGTCTTGTGAGCTAAAAAATGTTAAAAGACTCAGAGACAAGTTAGTTTTATTATTAGTACTCTTGATAAAGTGCCTAGCTCTTAACTTATTTCCAGAGCTTTAAAAAAAAGTGATATTAGCGTACTAGTTTTACCTAATGCATTGTCATTCAAGACCTTATAATGAATGAGAAACATAATTCATATAAGGTATATGAGAGAATGTACTATATCTAGATTTCATAACTAGATGCTAAGCAACATGTTAAACTACCAAACAGCTGAATATAAAACAAGCTATCTTTACATGGACAAAAATCAGATTCTTGTAATCTAGGTTCGATGGTCATCACTCTATTTAGACTAAAAACTTCCCTTTACTAGAAAGTTTGTCAGTGCAAAATATTAAATGTTGGTCCTCAGTTTTTACTCCATTTACTAAGTTAGTTAGTGCAAAATACAAAAGCCCGTTCGAAATTACACTTCTACATACTGGAATAATTTCAAGATAAAAAATAAACCTGCAAAAATGGTCATGCCTATGACACTAACATGATTAGTAGGGGGAGATAATGCTTCAATGTTTAACTTTGGTACTCCTACGAAATAAACCAATAAACCAGAGTAGATGTATGTTTATGAAGTGGAACCAACAGAGTTCAACTGAACAGGGAAAATATCCATAACTCAAACTTTGCTAGCTTTGACTCTGTGATGCACATAAACTTAAGAACTTTTTCACCGAGCATCGTGCCATCCCCTTGAAGACAGACTAGAACTGTTTGCTGACACATATGTACATGATTTCTAATAAAGCACTGTCTCAACAACCCCCTCCGTTCTGCTATGACTGCTGGACAAGTGCAGACAATATGGCAAATGTCTTCCTTTGGATAATTACAAAGCCGACATGAAGCCTCATCATTTGATCTTCTCCAAAAAGGGGAATTTACACACATTTGTCAAAGAGTCACAACATCAAAATATTTTTAAAGTCAGTAAATCTGCTGGAGTGCAGCCAGTGCCTGTGAGATCAACTGCATGCTGTGCACACCTTGTTGCCCACGAGTAGTTACCAAATCCCAGGCTGGAGTGGGGTTGGCGTTACATACGATAATAAAAAATGACCTATGTTAACAAAAAATAAAAAATAGAAATTCACTGAAAAAAACTAAGTTTAAAGTGACCCTATATTTAGGTTATGTAATAATATCCTACTTTGCATTTAAAAAAACGTAGACATTCACTAAAAAACTCTGGTTAAAGGAGTGTTATAGTTATGTGAAAATGTCAATTATAACATGACATTTTAAACTAACAAAGCCACTGAAATGTACCATTTATAGTTATCTCGAGCAACTATAACTCATGCCCTAAAGTAACTATAACTTGCTGCCTTGCCATGCACAGTCCTGTCATCAATTATGTCATTTCAGCTTTGCAGTTATATTATCAATGATGTCAAAGAACATGCCATCAGTGATGTTTTATGAGAAGTCATTAGCAGTGCATGGTGGGGGCATGAGCTATATTTAAGTGAGATAACTAAAACTGGGCACCAACTCTGCTGGGACTGTTGGGGCTGCAGGGGAACCCCAGAGCCCCCACGGCCCCAGTGCTTCCTAGGAGGAAGCTGGCCCTTTTTTTTTTCTTCTAAAAAGTTCTGGTTAGTGCCTCAGTGCCCAACAAGGCACCCACACTTGTGGGAGCCCCAAGGCCCCCGTGGGGGCAGGTAGTAGTTAGCTTCTTTTCTTTGCTACCCGACCGGAGCAGCTTTTCTTTGTGCTCCCACCAAGCAGGAGTAATCCTCTGCTTCCTGCCTACAAGAGTGCAGGCAGAGAGATAGATCGATCTGTGCTCTCACCTATGGGAGCTGTTCTGCTCCAGCTGGCGGGAGCAATTAAATCTTCCCTCACTGTGCTCTGGCAGACAGAGAACATCAGTGTCCTTGGGGTTGAGGTCACCTGTATATTGTTTTCAGACAGGCCCTGGGGGATGGGGTCCCTGGGGCCACATCCTGGTTCAGGGAGGGATGCCCTACGCCCTCCTCCCCAATAAAAGATGCAGTGTGACTGGGAGATGGGTCCGTAGGGCAGACTTCAGTTCTGTAAGTGGGGCCCCATGCCCACCTTCCCATCAGAATATGGAACGGACTCCAGGTAATGGGGTCCCTGGAACCTAATTTGGCTCTAGGAGGGGGAACTTATGCCTGTTGCCCAACAGAAAATGCAGCAGGGTATGGGGGTCTCAGGGGCTGTTAATGGCTAGGGAGGGGGCCCCTCGCCCCCCTCTGCTACAAAAAGATGAAGTGAGCTCTGGGGATGAGGTTCCAGGGTCGGAAATCGGCTTGGCGAGGTGGGCCTCACACGTGCCTTCTGCCCTTCTTTTTTAATATAGAGATGCCCCACCCCAGAGCCCTAGCCCACCCGGGGGGGCTTCAAAATAAAAAGGACAGGAACCTGCCTTTTTTCCCAACAAATGTTATTGTATTTTATATTGCATGCAGCCAGTTTAACATTGACAACATTTATCGACATCAGTGGTAACCAATGATACGTGGAAGGTACGTTTAGCCATTCCCCTGCCACCATCCCCCCCACCCAATCCCATGCATCCACAGTCCATCGAAACTGATATGCAAAGTTCGACCACCTCAGGATGCAATAAAGTTTCTGATTTCATTCTCCAATAGGCGCATTTGGGTATGTACAGCAGGCATCGCTATGCCCCTATATTCGGCCCACCTCAGCTGGAGCCTGCCACTTTTGCTTGGATCCATGTTACCAGAGTATTCATGTTTTGAACCCCAACAAGGTTGATATAAGTTGTGATGTACACTATAAGGAAATTATTGCATGTATAACAACAGCATCAGTGATATGTCTGGGTTAAGTGTGCTCTGTAATGGTTGCTAAGAAAGTTACTGATTAATGGATACCCAAAGGAGTCAGTTACTAAATATACAAATGACTGCATTTTGTGAGTTAAGGGGGTCATTCCTTTGCACTGGAGATGTGACTGAACTGCACACAGTGGTATATAGACTAAGCACAGCTAATGATAAAGGGGCTCAAATCTAAGGCCTTCCTAAGGGATCATGCTGAAAGGAAGCTGATATTAACCTTGCTTAGAAACACCTTTATTAGGCACAATTTAAAAAAAATGGACCATTTGATTCTTCCTGCAAGCACCTTGTAAAGAAATGGCTCCCTGTTGCAGTTACCCCCCACTTTTTGCCTGATACTGATGCTGACTTGACTGAGAAGTGTGCTGGGACCCTGCTAACCAGGCCCCAGCACCAGTGTTCTTTCACCTAAAATGTACCATTGTCTCCACAATTGGCACAGCCCTAGCACCCAGGTAAGACCCTTGTAACTGGTACCCCTGGTACCCAGGGCCCTGATGCCAGGGAAGGTCTTTAAGGGCTGCAGCATGTCTTATGCCACCCTAGGGACCCCTCACTCAGCACAGACACACTGCTTGCCAGCTTGTGTGTGCTGGTGGGGATAAAATGACTAAGTCGATATGGCACTCCCCTCAGGGTGCCATGCCAACCTCACACTGCCTATGGCATAGGTAAGTCACCCCTCTAACAGGCCTTACAGCCCTAAGGCAGGGTGCACTATACCAAAGGTGAGGGCATAGGTGCATGAGCACTATGCCCCTACAGTGTCTAAGCAAAACCTTAGACATTGTAAGTGCAGGGTAGCCATAAGAGTACATGGTCTGGGAGTCTGTCAAAAACGAACTCCACAGCTCCATAATGGCTACACTGAATACTGGGAAGTTTAGTATCAAACTTCTCAGGATAATAAACCCACACTGACACCAGTGTTGGATTTATTAAAAAATGCACACAGAGGGCATCTTAGAGATGCCCCCTGTATTTTACCCAATTGTTCAGTGCAGGACTGACTGGTCTGTGCCAGCTTGCTGCTGAGAGACGAGTTTCTGACCCCATGTGGTGAGGGCCTTTGTGCTCTCTGAGGACAGAAACAAAAGCCTGCTCTGGGTGTAGGTGCTTCACACCTCCCCCCTGCAGGAACTGTAACACCTAGCAGTGAGCCTCAAAGGCTCAGGCTTGGTGTTACAATGCCCCAGGGCACTCCAGCTAGTGGAGACGCCCGCCCCCTGGACACCGCCCCCACTTTTGGCGGCAAGTCCAGGAGAGATAATGAGAAAAACAAGGAGGAGTCACTGGCCAGTCAGGACAGCCCCTAAGGTGTCCTGAGCTGAGGTGACTCTGACTTTTAGAAATCCTCCATCTTGCAGATGGAGGATTCCCCCAATAGGAATAGGGATGTGCCCCCTCCCCTCAGGGAGGAGGCACAACAAGGGTGTACCCAACCTCAAGGACAGTAGCCATTGGCTACTGCCCTCCCAGAGCTAAACACAACCCTAAAATCAGTATTTAGGGGCTCCCCAGAACCTAGGAAACTAGATTCCTGCAACCTAAGAAGTAGAGGACTGCTGAACTGAAAAGACGGCAGAGAAGACGGAGACACCAACTGCTTTGGCCCCAGCCCTACCGGCCTGTCTCCCCACTTCTAAAGACACTGCTCCAGTGACGCGTTCCCAGGGTCCAGCAACCTCTGAAGCATCAGAGGACTACCCTGCATGTAGAAGGACCAAGAACTCCCGAGGACAGCGGCTCTGTTCACCAAAGACGGCAACTTTGCAACAAAGAAGCAACTTTGAACCAACAAACGTTTCCCGCCGGAAGCGTGAGACTTTGCACTCTGCACCCGACGCCCCCAGCTCGACTTGTGGAGAACAATCACTTCAGGGAGGACTCCCCGGTGACTGCGAGACCGTGAGTAGCCAGAGTTGCCCCCCCTGAGCTCCCACAGCGACGCCTGCAGAGGGAATCCCAAGGCTCCCCCTGACCGCGACTGCCTGTTCCTCAGTTCCCGTCGCCTGGGAAAGACTCTGCACCCGCAGCCCCCAGGACCTGAAGGTTCCGAACTCCAGTGCAAGAGTGACCCCCAGGAGGCCCTCTCCCTTGCCCAGGTGGTGCTACCCTAAGGAGCCCCCCCTTGCCTGCCTGCATCGCTGAAGAGACCTCTTGGTCTCCCATTGCTTTCTATTGAAAACCCAACGCTTGTTTGCACACTGCAGCCGGCCGCCCCGTGCTGCTGAGGGTGTACTTTCTGTGTGGACTTGTGTCCCCCCCGGTGCCCTACAAAACCCCCCTGGTCTGCCCTCCGAAGACACGGGTACTTACCTGCTGGCAGACTGGAGCCGGGGCACCCCTTCTCCATTGAAGCCTATGCGTTTTGGGCACCACTTTGACCTCTGCACCTAACCGGCCCTGAGCTGCTAGTGTGGTAACTTTGGGGTTGCTCTGAACCCCCAACGGTGGGCTACTTTGGACCCAAACTTGAACCCCGTAGGTGGTTTACTTACCTGCAAGAACTAACAAACTCTTACTCCCCCTAGGAACTGTGAAAATTGCACTGTCTCGTTTTAAAATAGCTATATGGGATTTATGTGAAAAGTATATATGCTATTTTGATTATTCAAAGTTCCTAAAGTACCTACCTGCAATACCTTTCATTTGAAGTATTACATGTAAATCTTGAACCTGTGGTTCTTAAAATAAACTAAGAAAATATATTTTTCTATACAAAAACCTATTGGCCTGGAATTGTCTCTGAGTGTGTGTTACTCATTTATTGCCTGTGTGTGTACAACAAATGCTTAACACTACTCCTTTGATAAGCCTACTGCTCGACCACACTACCATTATCTTACCTCTAAGGGGAACCCTTGGACTCTGTGCATACTATTCCTTACTTTGAAATAGTGCATACAGAGCCAACTTCCTACATTGGTGGATCAGCGGTGGGGTACAATACTTTGCATTTGCTGGACTACTCAGCCAATACCTGATCACACGACTAAATTCCAAAAATTGTCATTAGAAACGGATTTTTGAAATTTGAGCTATTTTTCTAAATTTTCAAAAGTCATGCTAGGGCCTTGTGTTAGTCCCTGTTAGCATTTCTTTTAGAGTTTAAAAGTTTGTGAAAGTTTGAATTAAGTTCTAGAAATAGTTTTAGATTCTTAAAAAGTATTCCAACTTTTAGAAACATAATGTCGGGTGCAGAAGAGAATGTGATGGAACTCGACCTCACACCTTACCTCCATCTTAAAATGAGGGAGCTAAGGTCTCTCTGCAAAATAAAGAAAATCACAGTTGGCTTAAGACCCTCCAAACAACAGCTCCAGGAGCTGCTGGCAGAGTTTGAAAATGCCAACCCCTCTGAGGATGACCTCCCAGAGGAGGAAGATAGTGACTTGGAGGAGAAGTCCCCCTTTCCAGTCCTAATTAGGGAGATCAGGGACCCTCAATCCCTGACTCCAACCATAATAGTCAGAGATGCTGCTTCCCTCAAAGGAGGGTCCAGCACCTCGGTTATCACTGAGGAGAGCCTCAGTGAAGATGACCTCCTGTTAGCCAGGATGGCCAAAAGATTGGCTTTGGAGAGACAGCTCCTAGTCATAGAAAGGGAAAGACAAGAGATGGGTTTTGGTCCCATCCATGGTGGCAGCAACATAAATAGGGTCAGAGATTCTCCTGACATGTTGAAAATCCCTAAAGGGATTGTAACTAAATTTGAAGATGGTGATGACATCACCAAATGGTTCACAGCTTTTGAGAGGGCTTGTGCAACCAGAAAAGTAAACAGATCTCACTGGGGTGCTCTCCTTTGGGAAATGTTCACTGGAAAGTGTAGGGATAGACTCCTCACACTCTCTGGAAAAGATGCAGAATCTTATGACCTCATGAAGGGTACCCTGATTGAGGGCTTTGGATTCTCCACTGAGGAGTATAGAATTAGATTCAGGGAGGCTCACAAATCCTCGAGCCAGACCTGGGTTGATTTTGTTGACTACTCAGTGAAAACACTGGATGGTTGGGTAACTGGAAATGAAGACTATGTTGGGCTTTATAATTTGTTTATGAAAGAACACATTTTAAGTAACTGCTTCAATGAAAAGTTGCATCAGTATCTGGTAGACCTAGATCCAATTTCTCCCCAAGAATTGGGAAAGAAGGCAGACCACTGGGTCAAGACTAGGGTAACCAAAACTTCCCCTGGGGGTGACCAAAAGAAAGGGGTCACAAAGCCTCCCCAGGAGAAAGTGGGTGACACTAGAAATACAGAAAAAGAGTCCTCTGTAGACCCCCAAAAATCAGACCAGGTGGGTGGGCCCCGAGACACAACCCAAAACAAAGGTGGGTACCAGGGTAAGAACTGGGATGCCACTAAGGCATGGTGCCATGACTGTAGACAGACAGGGCACCACACCAAGGACACTTCTTGTCCCAAACACAAACCCCCTAGCAAAATCCCAGGGGTGACCAGTGTAGCCATTGGGGATGACTCCTCAGATGAGGAGGTCTTCATAGCCTTCAAATGGAAAAAGGGCCCAACAGGTGAGTTGGAGATTCCAGAGGGAAGTAGACACTTCCACCACCTTCTGGTGAATGGAATCCCAGCCACTGCCCTGAGAGACACTTGTGCCAGTCACACTATTGTGCATGACAGGCTGGTGTTCTCAAATCAGTACATCCCAGGTGAGACTGCCAGAGTAAGAGTTAGCCCAGACAGGGTCACTGATAGGCCTGTGGCTTTTGTGCCCATAGAAGTGGGTGGGACTTTTAGCTGGAGAAGGGTGGTAGTCAGTACAGACCTCCCCCTTGATTGTCTCCTTGGAAATGACTACACAGAGGTTAGTCAGAGCCCAAGAGAGGAACTGGTCCAGTGCCAGTCCTCTCCCAAGGATTCTGGAGGTCCTGCCCCTGCAGTAACTGCAAGAAGGCCCCAGAAGAAAAAGAAAAGAAATCAGTGTAGGAAGGGTGGACAACCTTTAGCCAAGGTTCCAGCAAGCCAAGGAGATTCTGCTCCAGTAGGGGAGAACTCCAAAAGTGGCACTGCTATAGTCCAGCCTGACCCACAAGAAGTCCTGGCTAGTCAGGCAACTGTTAAGCCTGAGTGGGTGGCTCCTCAGCTAACAGAAGAAAGAGTGGAAGGAGGGTGTTTACTACAAGATGTAGTAACACCCCACTCTAGTACAACAGACAGGCACCCTGAACCCAAAGAAGCCTGTAACTTAGCCCCTTCTCTTGTAGGTGAAGAGCTAAAGGTGTGGTTCTGGGCACTGACAGCTGTCAGTGGCCTCTGCTGGGTGTTAGCCTTTATGGCTGCACTATCCTTGGCATGGTGGTCTGACCCCATGCCAAATAGCAAGTTAGGCCCCCTGATCCTGTTGGTCATGGTGGGGTTACTCCAGCTCTGGGTAACCTCTTTGGGTAAGCTAGGGGTGACCCTGGCTAAGATAAGATTAGCAGAGGTGGATACCTCGAACCCCAAAATAGAGAGAATGGGTGAAGACATAAAAGGCATAGACAAGAGGCAATTCAGACTAGGTGCTATCACTGTGGAAGTGGGTCAGTTCCCCAGAGGGAATGACCTGAACAGGAGGATGTAAGGCAGAGTAGGCCCTGCAACAAACCAGCCTATTTCCTCTACTCTCCCTCGCCTGAAAGACTAGGAAGACTCTCCCAGCTTTGGCTGAGTCTCCTGGCCTGTGGGCTGGGGGGGGGCTTGTGTAAAGAAATGGCTCCCTGTTGCAGTTACCCCCCACTTTTTGCCTGATACTGATGCTGACTTTACTGAGAAGTGTGCTGGGACCCTGCTAACCAGGCCCCAGCACCAGTGTTCTTTCACCTAAAATGTACCATTGTCTCCACAATTGGCACAACCCTAGCACCCAGGTAAGACCCTTGTAACTGGTACCCCAGTGTGGCTCAGTGGAGAAGTGTGGCTCAGTGGAGAAGTGTGGCTCAATGGTTAGAGCGCAGACCCTGAAGCAGAGATCTGGCTCAAGACCAGGGTTCAAGTCCCGCTTCGGCAGGTCTTGGGCTCAATTCCCCTTGACCAGATAATTCTCGCCTCGGTGCCTAATCTAATTCATGGGTCCCACTCTGCAACTCTGGGCAATAGCTTGCTTAATCTCCACAACGGCCCCAACAGCGCTTGGATGCCTGGCTTCACCCTGGGGGTGCTCAGGAGTGGGCGCCTCACAGGGAAAAGCCAGGAGGGGTTCCATAGCGGTATGAGTACAGCGCCTTGAGACCCTAATGGGTGAGTAGTGCGCTATACAAGTGCTAATTTACATTTACAATTTACATTTTTACCCCTGTTACCAAGGGCCCTGATTCCAGGGAAGGTCTCTAAGGGCTGCAGCATGTCTTATGCCACCCTAGGAAGCCCTCACTCAGCGCAGACACACTGCTTGCCAGCTTGTGTGTGCTGGTGGGGATAAAATGACTAAGTCGACATGGCACTCCCCTCAGGGTGCCATGCCAACCTCACACTGCCTATGGCATAGGTAAGTCACCCCTCTAACAGGCCTTACAGCCCTAAGGCAGGGTGCACTATACCACAGGCGAGGGCATAGGTGCATGAGCACTATGCCCCTACAGTGTCTAAGCAAAACCTTAGACATTGTAAGTGCAGGGTAGCCATAAGAGTACATGGTCTGGGAGTCTGTCAAAAATGAACTCCACAGCTCCATAATGTCTACACTGAATACTGGGAAGTTTAGTATCACACTTCTCAGAATAATAAACCCACACTGATACTAGTGTTGGATTTATTAAAAAATGCACACAGAGGGCATCTTAGAGATGCCCCCTGTATTTTACCCAATTGTTCAGTGCAGGACTGACTGGTCTGTGCCAGCCTGCTGCTGAGAGACGAGTTTCTGACCCCATGTGGTGAGGGCCTTTGTGCTCTCTGAGGACAGAAACAAAAGCCTGCTCTGGGTGGAGGTGCTTCACACCTCCCCCCTGCAGGAACTGTAAAACCTAGCAGTGAGCCTCAAAGGCTCAGGCTTTGTGTTACAATGCCCCAGGGCACTCCAGCTAGTGGAGACGCCCGCCCCCTGGACACCGCCCCCACTTTTGACGGCAAGTCCAGGAGAGATAATGAGAAAAACAAGGAGGAGTCACTGGCCAGTCAGGACAGCCCCTAAGGTGTCCTGAGCTGAGGTGACGCTGACTTTTAGAAATCCTCCATCTTGCAGATGGAGGATTCCCCCAATAGGAATAGGGATGTGCCCCCTCCCCTCAGGGAGGAGGCACAACGAGGGTGTACCCACCCTCAAGGACAGTAGCCATTGGTTACTGCCCTCCCAGACCTAAACACACCCCTAAATTCAGTATTTAGGGGCTCCCCAGAACCTAGGAAACTAGATTCCTGCAACTTAAGAAGAAGAGGACTGCTGAACTGAAAACCTGCAGAGAAGACGGAGACACCAACTGCTTTGGCCCCAGCCCTACCGGCCTGTCTCCACACTTCTAAAGACACGGCTCCAGCGACGCGTTCCCAGGGTCCAGCAACCTCTGAAGCATCAGAGGACTACCCTGCATCTAGAAGGACCAAGAACTCCCGAGGACAGCGGCTCTGTTCACCAAAGACTGCAACTTTGCAACAAAGAAGCAACTTTGAACCAACAAACGTTTCCCGCCGGAAGCGTGAGACTTTGCACTCTGCACCCGACGCCCCCGGCTCGACTTGTGGAGAACAATCACTTCAGGGAGGACTCCCCAGCGACTGCGAGACCGTGAGTAGACAGAGTTGCCCCCCCTGAGCCCCCACAGCGACGCCTGCAGAGGGAATCCCAAGGCTCCCCCTGACCGCGACTGCCTGTTCCTCAGATCCCGACGCCTGGTAAAGACTCTGCACCCGCAGCCCCCAGGACCTGAAGGATCCGAACTCCAGTGCAGGAGTGACCCCCAGGAGGCCCTCTCCCTTGCCCAGGTGGTGGCTACCCCGAGGAGCCCCCCCCCTTGCCTGCCTGCATCGCTGAAGAGACCCCTTGGTCTCCATTTGCTTTCTACTGAAAACCCGACGCTTGTTTCCACACTGCACCCGGCCGCCCCGTGCCGCTGAGGGTGTACTTTCTGTGTGGACTTGTGTCCCCCCCGGTGCCCTACAAAACCCCCCTGGTCTGCCCTCCGAAGACGCGGGTACTTACCTGCTGGCAGACTCGAACCGGAGCACCCCCTTCTCCATTGAAGCCTATGCATTTTGGGCACCACTTTGACCTCTGCACCTGACCGGCCCTGAGCTGCTGGTGTGGTAACTTTGGGGTTGCTCTGAACCCCCAACAGTGGGCTACTTTGGACCCAAACTTGAACCCCGTAGGTGGTTTACTTACCTGCAAGAACTAATAAACTCTTACTCCCCCTAGGAACTCTGAAAATTGCAGTGTGTCTAGTTTTAAAATAGCTATATGTGATTTATGTGCCAAGTATATATGCTATTTTGATTATTCAAACTTCCTAAAGTACCTACCTGCAATACCTTTCATTTGAAGTATTACATGTAAATCTTGAACCTGTGGTTCTTAAAATAAACTAAGAAAATATATTTTTCTATACAAAAATCTATTGGCCTGGAATTGTCTCTGAGTGTGTGTTCCTCATTTATTGCCTGTGTGTGTACAACAAATGCTTAACACTACTCCTTTGAGAAGCCTACTGCTCGACCACACTACCACAAAATAGAGCATTAGTATTATCTCTTTTTGCCACTATCTTACCTCTAAGGGGAACCCTTGGACTCTGTGCATACTATTCCTTACTTTGAAATAGTGCATACAGAGCCAACTTCCTACACACCTCAACGGAGTTCTTGTGCTATACAAGTTTTACCCCTCTTCATTCGGCATGGTGGAAAAATAAATTAACAAAATCTCAAAATCTCAGGAAGCGATGTTTAGGAAGAAAATTATTGCATTTATGGATATATATATATATATATATATATATATACACACACATATCTAAAGTCCATATCTGAATAATATACAATAGCGCTGTCTAAAACCCTAATCTGCAAGATTAGTGTAAAATTTTGCTGTCTGAATCTGTATCTATGACCTCAGTGATAGCACTGCTTTTCAAGCCTGTAAAATACATCTAGCTCTGCTGTACCTCTTCAGATTTGGGTAACATTTTATTTTAATACTGTGCCTATTTCATGGAGATTCTCAGCCGTACCATAGGGTTGAGAATTTTCTTCCAAGAGGCAATGTGGGAAAATATACAAAGTAGAGGTATTGATAGAAGGTGTTGTAAATGATAGGCCATTTGGCATTGCATCTCCTGAATACAATTTCTGGCTAATAATGTTGATTGTGCAATTATGGTGAAACTGCACCATTCTTTCAATATTATCTTAAACTGAGTGAATCTGTTAGAGGGTCAGACTTAGCCGACACACCTTCAAAGCTTTAAAATGCACAATTCACATCTCTCTGACTTCAAGGGGTACTGGGAGCTCAACCATGCTCCTCTAGTTTATGGATTTAAGTCATAACGTGAGGTCTAGAGCAATTTACCAATCTCAATGATGGATCACTGAGCCTTATTTAAGATGATTGCACTACCAAGCTATTGTAAACCCTCTAAAATTATCAACACACTCTCTCTAGAGAGATTTTGTCACATTGTTGCAATCAACAGTAACAAAATACATGTGGGTTGGGAATACCCTCTGGGTTGCTTTTACTAAATGTAATGGGTGCTGGGATTTCTAGACATTAGACTGTACTAGCAAGCAGCCAAGCTACTGCCAATAAATGATTGGTTGTTCGCGGACAGAGTGGACTCTGCAATAAGTTTGGAGGTGATGACAGCAGGACAGCTGATTCTTCTATCTCTGCTTTATGGCCATTGAGTGTTCCTAGGACTACCGGAGGCCACTAGAATTATTCTGGGTTGCTGGCAAAGAACGCTGAAAGAAATGAAGTGGGACAGTCTGATAACGGAAGAGACACTCCTCTGGCAAGGCACATGGCTTCCCGGCAGGGGCTGCTGGGTTGCCCCAATTCTCTGGATGGGACAACATTGGCAGATCCAAGGTGGGGGACATTTGGGAAAAGCAGGTTGAGTTCAACTTACATATGTCACAATTCTGTTGTTATCTCCAGACTCAACATGTTTGAAAGTTCTAAAGAATGACTATTAGTTGTCCCAGAGTTAAATCTCTTAGAGTCTAAATTGGTCCAGAAAGTTTCCAAAATATGTTGATGGCTAATTGACTGCATGCCAGACCTTATGCGAGCACTAGATGGGAAATAGGAGTTGGGCCCCTTGCATGACAAAGACTGGGCTGACTGCATTTTGGCTGCTAGGGAATCGGTAATCCTGACAATACTCTATTATTCAATTCAAATATTTCCATAGAGTATAATTCACACCTGCATACCTCCAAAACATTAGGAAAATATCAAAAGGGGGGATGTGGGCACTCTATGCATGGTATCATTCAATCAGCAACATTTGTACAGCACAACTTATCACCCATAGGGACTCAAGGTGCTAGTGGGAGACGCTGGTCAGTCGAAGATCCAGGTCGTGAGGTCCTTTCTAAACTGAGCCAGCGATGGGGACTGCCTGAGGTGGAGAGGCATTGTGTTCCAGGTCTGCACGGCGAGTAGGAGAAGGATCAGCCATGTTCTTCTGGGTCCTGGGGATGGTACCGAGTGCCAGTGTGCCCAGCGGAGTTGCCTGGAGGGGGTGTAGAAGGAGAGGTGGTGGTTGAGGAACGTAGGTCCAACGTTGTGGAGGGTCTTGTATGTGTGGGTCACAAGTTGGAAGGTGATACGTTTGTTGATGGGGAGCCAGTGTAGGTCTCTCAGGTGAGCAGAGATGTGGCTGTGGCGGGGGATGTCCAGGATCAGTCTGGCCGCAGTGTTCTGAACTCTCTGGAGTCTTGCTTGGAGTTTTTTTTTGTTGATTTCGGCCTAGAGTGCGTTGCTGTAGTTGAGGTTGTTGCTGACAAGTGCCTAGGTGACTGTTCTCCTTGTGTCAAAGGGGATCCACTTGAAGCTCTTCCGGAGCAGGTGAAGGGTGTGGAAGCAGAAAGAGGAGACAACAATGACTTGGCGGACCATGGACAGTGATGCATCAAGGATGATGTTGAGGTTGCGGGAGTGGTCGGTCAGAGTTGGGGCAATGCTGAGGCAATTGGGCCACCAGGAGTCGTCCCAGGCAGAAGTGACAGGCCCTAGGATGAGGATCTCTGTCTTGTCAGAGTGGAGCTTGAGGCAGCTGTCCCTCATCCAGTCAACAATAGCCTTCATTCAGTTCTTTTTGGCAGTTGATGGTTCAACGGTGAGGGAGAGAATGAGCGGTGTGTTATTGGCGTATGGACGGTGTTGAGCCCGTGGTGTCTGACGATCCCGGCGATCGGGGCCATGTAGATGTTAAAGAGGATGGGGCTCATGGAGGAACCCTGGGGAACTCTGCAGCTGGTTTCTGTCAGCTTCGAGGAGAAAGGTGGGAGCATGACTGTCTGGGTTTGCCCAGTGAGGAAGGAGAAGAGCCATTCCAGGGCCTTACTGAGGATGATGGCGTCGGGTAGTGTGGTGCAAAGGGTGGTGTGGGAGACGATGTCGAAGGCGGTGGGGAGGATGAGGACATCTGTCTCGCCATGGTCCAGTAGGGTGCAAATCTCATATGTGTCTGCTAGGAGTGGGGTTTCTGTGCTGTGGCTGCTCCTGAATCCGGATTGGGAAGGGCTGAGGATGTAGTCGGCTTCGATATACTCGGTGAGCTGGCCTTTGATCGCTTTTTTGATGACCTTAGCTGGAAAAGGATGGAGTGAGATAGATCTGTAGTTTTTCAGCTCTGTAGGGTCTGCAGAAGGTTTCTTCAGGAGGGGCTTTATCTCCTATTTCCAGGTGTCCAAGAAGGTGGCGGTTTTGATAGAGGATTTGATGGGGTGGCACAGTTCGAGAGCAGTGACGGCTCTGGCTTGATTAAAGATGTGGGGGGGGCATGGGTCCAAGGGTGCCCCAGAGAGTTGTATTCATGAGCTCGAGGGTGTCCTCCAAGGTGAGGGGAGTCCAGTGCTCCAAGATCGGTTAGTAATCTGTGGTGCTGGTGGGTGGGGGGGTGGTCCTCTGCTTGCAAATCCTTCATAGATGTCCTGGATTTTCCGCTGGAAGAAGGAGGCTCGGCTGTTGCAGAGGTCTTGCGAGGGTGGGATGCCGTGGTGTCCATGTCAGGATTTGAGAATTCCTTGACTATGGTGAAAAGTTCCTTGCTTTTGTGTGTTGGTGTTGAGCCTTTCCATAATTTCTGATTTGCTGGTTGATCTGATGATTTGGTGGTGGGATATGACGGCATATTCGCACCAGCTGGGTCTCCTGTGGTGATGATTGCCAGCAGGTTTCCTTAGGACGGCTAGGGTGTTGGTGCAGTCGGCGAGAGAATGTGGGCTGATGTGTTAGCGTCCGCGATGTCTGGTGGTGAGAAGTGGCGGAGCGTGATGGTGAGCTGGGCTTCTTAACCTTGGTACAGTTCTTGCACGGGGACGGTGTGGTTGGTGCAGTTCGTTGAGGTGAAGGCATGGGGGCAATCAGGTCCACCAGTGCTTCGCTGAAGGGTGGGCAGTGTCCAGGGGTTCCATAACTGAGTGTTCCATGGAGGGTGGTGTTTGGATTGGTTTGGATCCAAAAGTGAAGGTGTTCGGTGGTAGGGGTCTGGATAACAACATTGGTTGTGAGGTGGTGATACTTTGTGGACAATGGCGACACCTCCTCCAGGCCGGTTGAGGCAGTCTTGATGTATGAGCTTGTAGCCGTCGGGAATGGCAGTGGCGATGTCCACAGCTGAGGAGGTGGTGATCCAGGTCTTTGTGAAGAAGGCGACGTCGGGGCGATGGAGTCCCAAACTTCTATTGCATGTTTGATGAGGGAGTAAGTGTTGAGTAGCATACACCTGAGATGTCTGGGGGGGAACCATTGAGTGGGGGCTTGGGTGCGAGGAGAGGTGAAAGTGCAGTTGAGGCAGGAGAACGGACTTTGGGTGGGACGCGGTAACAGGCAGCCGAGCCTCTGTATTGAGGGTGTGCAGGGTCCTGGCATCGTATATGCGGGTGGAGCGGGGCCCAGGGTCTATGGCCCTGGGCCTGGTCCAGGTGTGGATGCTACCACACAGCGGCTGCCATTAGGAAAGGGAGGGAGAAGGGAGGAGTCACTCAGCTGGGAGGTGGGAGGGCGGGAAACACAGCGCTGGGAGAGAGGTGGGGCAGCAGCAGCAGGGGAGACTCAGGGAAACAGAGAAAGGAGGAAAAAGTGGCAAAAAGACAAAAGAGTATAAAAAAAGCAGAGGAAAGGCAACAGAGCAAAAAGGCAGAAAAATGGCACAGAAAAGGCAGAAGGCAGAAGAGAGAGGGACAGGCGGCAACCACTAAGCCACCAGGGATGAGGCGCAGGGAGGAGCCTATGGATGGAGGAGGGCCTCAAAACCAACGAGCCAGGCAGTCTTAGAAGGTGAAAGGAAGCAACAGATGGAGCTGCGAGGGGGGGAGCGAGGCTAACGCTGACCTCTGGTCAGTGTTAGCCTTTCCCATTTATACAAAGGTATTGTATAGGATTGATACATTCTTGACTTGGATAGTGGGAGTGGATGTAGTGGCAGAGAACCCCCAGAAGAATTTTTGGGTGGTCAGGCTGGGTCACCTTTCTTGTTTACTCACTGCAGTTTGCAACAGGTATTACCACCTCACCACATTAACGTAGCTTTAACATGAAAATAATATCACAGGAAATGCCAGGTTAAAATGTGGTCTAGAAGGGAAGGTAGAGAGAAAAGGGGAAAAAAGGTTTTGAGCACCGAAAACTGGGACATTTCACGGATGTAGAATTTGAAGTAGAATTCTGCATTGAAAGTAGATCACATAAAAACCTGAAAGTGCTTGACAACATAGAAAACATAGTCAACAAAGAATTAATGCATTCAAATTTTACACACAGCATCATTTGACATTTTGTTCTTTTTTCTTAAATAAGGCTGCTAACTAACCAAGCATTGTCACTTCTGGAATACACTCCCCCCTGTCGGTCATTGGGAGGGCGGCGGTGACAAAAAGGGTCTTTCTCCCCAGGTACCTTTACCTTATACAAAATGCACTTTTCCCATTGCAAGAATAACTTTTCCGGACCCTAGATAGTTTGCTCATCTCTCTGGTATGGGCTGTACTGAAAAATGACATGGACAGGGAGGCTTACCCCTCCCATATACGTGATTATATTATTATGCAGCGCATTTACAGCATGCTGTCAGATGACTTAGTAATGGTGTCAATTGGGAGAAATTACTCCTACAGGGGCCGACAAGAGAGGACACACTGCTGCCCCTTCTGATGCAGATGGGGCAAGCAGCCATGTTAATGCCCTATCTGATCAGACACACCGCTCATTTGTGGGAAACAGTAGTGAAGAAAATATTGCGCAGAGTCACATTCGACAGGGAGTTGCCCCTCTGGGAATTGGAGGCCTTCCGCTCTATTGACCAGGATATGTTGATGGAGCACTGGAGGGAGGGTGGCTCTCTTACCGCAGGGGACCTGTACCCTGGAGAAACCTTCATCACATTCCAGGAAGCGCAAGACACTTTTGCGGTAGACCAGAGGCAGTTTTTACTCTATGCCAAGCTGGAAAACACCGCAAAGGAATTATGGTCCACACACTCAATGGCCCCTACCCCCTCAAAGATATGGGAGGGATTACTGAGCTGAGGGGAGGGGAGGCACCTTATTTCTTTTTTTTATAGAGCACTCTGTGAGGATCAGACAAAACGGGAAATATAGAGCGAGGGCGCCTGGAAGGCGACCTTGGCGAGCCTACTGCTCCAACACCACTTAGGGCTTGAGTGAGATACCATCGCCGAGTGAGACTAACCTGGCTATATATCATTTAACACTTATCTATTGTCTCGGTATCTGTACCACTTATATGTATCTGGCTAATCAAAGATTGCATCCAAAATCATATGCTGTATGATTAAGACACCTTTTCCATGCACTTGTTGTTATGTTTCTATCTAAAAAGGCATAAATAAAGGTTTAAAAAAAAACCTGCACTGTAACACATAAAATCCGCCTCCCTCTGTGAAAACCAAAATATTGTATTGTATTGTAATGGTATTGCTAAATATGCTGAAATTGCCAGGACAGATGGTCTGTCTTGCAAAGCTAGGACGTCTGTTCACCTTAACTCTAAGCCATAGTGGAGGAACGAACATTTAATGAAAAACGCAAAGGTAAATCTGGAGTACACATATACTCTATGAGTAAATAATGGATATATGGACACATTGAATGGGACCAGCAGACCGCATCCCCTGTCATGTTTCTAAGTAACGAAGGAAGATATTTCAGTCGTTTCCTGTAATGTGATCTAGGCCACATTTTAACTGGTCGTTTCCTGTGGTGTTATTTTCGTGTGAAAGCTTCTCTTGTGTAGTGGGGTGGTAATGCCTGTTGCAAACTAAAGTGAGTAAACAAGGAAAGGTATTGAGCCTGAGTACTGTTCATTTTTAAATCTACATTTTACATTTTTATTACATATACTATTTGTAACCAATACAGCAAACCTAAAGTGGTCTAGCACAACCTCCATTGTTTTCGTTATTAATGAGAAACGTTCGTCTAAAACGATTCCCAGTGCAAAAAAAGAGACGGCTGCAAACAAGACATAGCTGTTTCAGTAGTAGAAGTCTTGCAGTATTGTAATATGGCCAGTCTCTTGAGTTTAAGGAAAGTATTCAACTTTGAGCACAAGGTTAAAGGACTCTTGACGCGGGGTGCCCAGTTTTATGTCAAACCATGCCAAGTGAGTACACGTCGTCCTTCAGAACTGCCTTGACCCTCAACATTGAGAGGCTGAGGAGTGTCTTGACAAATGTATCAGATGCCATGGTGCTATCAAAAGAAATGTCCCACAATGCATGCTGCATGAATGTTCTTTAAAAGAGGTTTTTATTCTCTAACTTGAAGCGCATGAATAACAGAATATGGCTATACGGTGTGACTCCATCGCTGTGGGCAATTCTGACAATGTCACTATTCTATTTTCTCTGTACTTAAACTGGCAAAGAACTATTGAAACCATAGCGTGTTGATGATTTGGTTTTACATGCTTCACCCTGCATTTAATTACTTTTAAAGGGGGCCGTTCTGATTCCAGGCTAATGTGTGTTTCCTGTGTACACACCAGAGGTTGCTTCAGGAGGAAGTACGCACCCCCTGGCATCAAGGAGCATGCATAGGGTGTTGTTGGGGGGGGGGGGTGGTGGTGTGTGTTACACCCCCCCCCCTAATAAATGTATTTTGTGATAAATAGTTGGGCGCAGGTGCTGTCAGTTGGGTATGGTGAGGTGAACGCACACACACAGTTTTTCTCTCTCTTTGGAAAGCTTTACATTTTTCTGGTTATTTGTCAAAAAATGTGCTTTCTCTCACTTAGTACACCCACCAATCCACATTCTTCTCTCTCTCCACTGCCTCTTAAGACCCTTTTTGCACCTTGCTTTTCGTCTAATGTACTTTAACATCATGTGCCAGCGTGATTATTGGGAAATCTGAAGCTAACACCCCCCACAATCATACTGACCAAGCTACACCCCTGTGTACACACAAGTCCTGGAAGTGTTGTGGCATCCTCTTTGTAAAATGAGAGGCATGTTTGAAGTGGAGAGTTCACGCTCTTCTTGATTCCTCAGTACCTCTCCACTTACTGAGGGGGCTGGGATATAGTTCGCTGGGATGAATGATTGCTTTCTGTTAAACAATGCCGTGTCGTTTCTGGAAGCTGAATTTGAATTCCACAAGGCAGACGCAGCCTTTGCATTTTTGAGGAACAGAAGCAAATGTATCTGTTCTTTTCCATTCACAGGGTGCCTAAATGTCAAATACTGTCTTGGACATTTAATGGATTGATGATTACTAATAAAAACAAAAAATTAAAAATAGAGCCCAAAAAGGGAAAAGAAAGATTTTCTTTTCAGTTTGTAGTTTGAAAGGCTTTGTGGTACATGTAGTAAATGCAGGTCATGTTTCGTTGGTTGACTTACTTGTTGAGTTCACTTGACATCATCAGGTGCACATGCAGCATACTTGTGGTCTTTACAAAATCCATACAAAGCATGCTCGTAATTAACAGTTGGAGTGCTGGATGGAAGAGCAACTTGTTGCTCGTTTGAAGCACTTGATGTTGGTTCCCACTCCTCTTTAGGAAGCTCGAAGAATAATAATGGCTCAAGCCATTTGACAAGAGCTGTGTCGAACAATGCCACTGGTGATGCTGCTCTGTCATAGGTAGCAGCCTTTAGAAGGGAGGGGCGCATTGCTCTGCATTGTTTCTATTGCTCATATAAAGGTTGCAGGATCAGTTTCATATTGAGGTAATCCACTGTGAGCTGTACAGGTGTAAGTCCAAGAGGATATCAATCGGACAACTTATGCACCAGAAGACAGGTTCTACCTGCAAGCGTCCAATGCTTGCTGAGTTCAGATAGTGAAGCGTGTATCATATAGAGTGCTTGAGTCTCTCTGCAGCTTTGTTCAGCTGTGTATGGATGCTCCATGTTGATTTCCATGGCCCAGCAGTAGAAAAATGATGATGCCACAGCCAATTAGTACTATTATGATTGGAAGTACTCCAAAAACGTTGAAGAACAAAGAATGAAAAAATGACGGAATTAGTCCAAATGTTTTAAATCCAGTCACTATACCAGATTCAATGTTCTTAAAAAGTTGCACAACCCCAGTTATTACAGATGAATTAAATATTGTTTGCTCAAGAGCTGCAAAATGTATTGTGTAAGTAACAGCTGCTGAATTTCTGAAGCAGTCCTGGCTGTCTATAGATTGTAAACTTCAACTGCTGAAGTCAATGGGACTTCTTTTTGTAAGAGAACAGGCAATAGTTTGTTAAAGTCAGCAAAACACATTGATTTCATACTGATACTAGCCTAAGGGATGTTTCTAATAAAATTTCTAGGGAGAGGATGCAAGGTCTTTCCACAACATTGTATAATTTCTGAAACCATTATCAAGTAGGCTGGCCAGGTTCCGACCCACAGCACGTAACATTTCTTAAGAACAAATAAGAGCCATTATTCAAAAGTTCATGATCTATGGGAATGAATGCAAGGGGTGAAACAGATAAGATACAGCTTAACCCTGGTATTAAAGTGCTAGATGCAGTGCTTAATTTATGTTTGTTGTTTCCGGTGCTTATTCTGCGCCCCCAAGCATTTGCTGCAAGCAAAAGACACATTTGGAAAAGATGGAGGAAGGGAAAAACAAAAAAAGCGTCACAATGGGAAAAAGCCGAAAGCTGCAAAAGTGAGCTGAAGGGGCAGGGAGTGGCTTTAACTGGATTGAAGAGGCCCGAGATGTCTTCAGGATTACGCTGCCTCAGTACTCTGTGTTCCCACATTTAATTGCAGCAGCCGCGTGTTTAAGAGGAGGGCTTTGAGCACCGGCACCTTGTTATTTACAAATTAGGCACTGGTTAGACGTTCCATACAAAATATGGTGTCACACAGAAGGGAGTGTGTAGGAAGTTGGCTCTGTATATACTATTTCAAAGTAAGAAATAGTGTGCACAGAGTCCAAGGGTTCCCCTTAGAGGTTAGATAGTGGCAAAAGTAGATAATTCTAATCCTCTATTTTGTGGTAGTGTGGTCGAGCAGTAGGCTTATCAGAGGGTAGTGTTAAGCATTTGTTGTACACACACAGGCAATAAATGAGGAACACACACTCAAAGACTTACTCCAGGCCAATAGGTTTTAATATTGAAAAATATATTTTCTTAGTTTATTTTAGGAACCACAGGTTCAAGATTTACAGCTAATACTTTAAATGTAAGGTACTTCACTTAGATACTTTAGGAACTTTGAATGAAAACAATATCATGTACAGTCTTTGTAAAAATGGCAATAAGCTATTTTCAAAGTGGACAAAGTGCAAAAATCAACAGTTCCTGGGGGAGGTAAGTAAAGGTTAGGTTAGGAGGTAAGTAAAACACTTACAAGTCTCAGTCCTGGGGCATAGGCAGCCCACCATTGGGGGTTCAAGGCAACCCCAAAGTTACCACACCAGCAGCTCAGAACCGGTCAGGTGCAGAGTTCAAAGAGGTGTCCAAAACACATAGGCCCCTATTGAGAACAGGGGTGCTCCGGTTCCATTCTGCCAGCAGGTAAGTACCTGCGTCCTCGGGGGCAGACCAGGGGAGTTTTGTAGAGCACTGGGGGGGACACAAGTAGGCACACAAACCACACCCTCAGCGGCACAGGGGCGGCCGGGTGCAGTGTGCAAAGCAGGTGTCGGGTTTTGTATAGGTTTCAATGGAGGGACCCGGGGGTCACTCTAGCGGTGCAGGCATGCACAGGGGGGGCTTCTCGGGACAGCCACCACCTGGGCAAGGCAGAGGGTCGCCTGGGGGTCACTCCTGCATTGAAGTTCGGTTCCTTCAGGTCCTGGGGGCTGCGGGTGCAGTGTTGGTTACAGGCGTCGGGTCCCTTGTTACAGGCAGTCACGGTCAGGGGGAGCATCTGGATTCTCTCTGCAGGCGTCGCTGTGGGGGGTCAGGGGGATCGTCTCTGGTTACTCACAGGCTCGCAGTCACTGGGGAGACCTCCCTGAAGTGCTGGTTTTCCGCAGTTCGAGCTGGGGGCGTCGGGTGCAGAGTGTAGAGTCTCACACTTCCGGCGGGAAACGTGAAGTCCTTGGAAGTTGCTTCTTTGTTGCAAAGAAGTTGCAGGTTTTGAACAGGGCTGCTGTTCACGGGAGTTTCCTGGTCCTGTAGTCCAGGGCAGTCCTCTGAGGCTTCAGAGGTGCTGGTCCCTGTCGGATGTGTCGCTGTATCAGATTTTCGAAGTTGGAGACAGGCCGGTAGGGCTGGGGACAAATCAGTTGTTGTCTTCCTCCTTCTCTGCAGGCTTGTAGGTCAGCAGTCCTTCTTCTTTCTTCAGGTTGCAGGAATCTGATTTCCTAGGTTCTTGGGTGCCCCTAAATACTAGATTTAGGGGGGTGTTTAGGTCTGGAAGGGCTGTAGCCAATGGCTACTGTCCTTGAGGGTGGCTACACCCTCTTTGTGCCTCATCCCTGAGGGGAGGGGGGCACATCCCTATTCCTATTGGGGGAATCCTCCAAAACCAAGATGGAGGATTTTTAAAGGCAGGGGTCACCTCAGCTCAGGGCACCTTTGGGGCTGCCCTGACTGGTGGGTGACTCCTCCTTGTTTTTCTCATTATCTCCCCTGGACTTGCCGCCAAACGTGTGGGCTGTGTCCTGGGGGCGGGCATCTCCACTAGCTGGAGGGCCCTGGGGCATTGTAACACGAAGCCTGAGCCTTTGAGGCTCACTGCTAGGTGTTACAGTTCCTGCAGGGGGGAGGTGTTAAGCACCTCCGCCCAGAGCAGGTTTTTGTTTCTGTCCTCAGAGAGCACAAAGGCTCTCACCCCAGGGGGTCAGAAACTCGTCTCTCAGCAGCAGGCTGGCACAGACCAGTCAGTCCTGCACTGAAGGATTGGGTAAAATACAGGGGGCATCTCTAAGATGCCCTCTGTGTGCATTTTTTAATAAATCCAACACTGGCATCAGTGTGGGTTTAATATTCTGAGAAGTTTGATACCAAACTTCCCAGTATTCAGTGCAGCCATTATGGAGCTGTGGAGTTCGTTTTTGACAAACTCCCAGACCATATACTTAATATGGCCACACTGTACTTACAATGTCTAGGAATAGACTTAGACACTGTAGGGCCATATTGCTCATGCAGCTATGCCCTCACCTGTGGTATAGTGCACCCTGCCTTAGGGCTGTAAGGCCTGCTAGAGGGGTGACTTACCTATGCCACAGGCAGCATTTTGTGTGTATGACATCCTGAGGGGGCTTTGCCCTTTTCTCCCCACCAACACACACAATCTGCAATGGCAGTGTGCATGTGTTAGGTGAGGGGGCAATTAGGGTGGCTGATCAGTGTAGCATTAGGGAAAGATGCGGAAGACATTGTAACGCAAAGGGTTAATTAGCTTGAACAGTGTAGATGAGCGTGATGCCTGCTGAAGCCAGAACAACGTGAAAGAAATTCACGATGTTCGCTTTCAAGCTTGTTTTCTTTTGACATTCCGTAGATAAACTTATTCGCAGCTGCATGTGTGAGAAACAGGCTGTAAAGGAGAGTCAGTCTCAACCTTGAGAACGAGACCACAGTAAAAGATGGAATGAAAACAATGGCCAGGGAATGGCAAGGCAGCCAAGAGACATATACTGATAACATAGCTAGAAAATACTGGGAGGGGGTAGAATTCAAGCTTCAGGTTATTTAAACACTGAAAGGTGGGTGAGGGAATTTTGAAGCTCGCAGATGGAATTATGAAACTGTCATCTTCAGACCCAGCGCTGCCTCCCTGTTTTGCTGTTCCAAGACCGTGACGCTCGAGGGGGAGAGAGGTCCAAGCGGGCGGTAGAGGGCTTCCCAGCACTGGTGGACTAAGGGACTAAGTTAAGTTCCACCCAGGGATGAAATACTTTTTGTTTCTCTGCTCTATTATTATGTTTGATTATTATATTTGCACTGTGTTTATAATCTGAGAAATTCAGCTCATTTATAGTTTTTTCCTGCTTTACTGAACATCGTAGTGTAAATCTGCCACAGTAATTGAAATGTGCATTTTAGTGTGCAGTAAATCAAAGCTTATCTGAAGTATTCAACTCGTTAATATTCTGCTCCCTGAACATCATAGTGTATCACATGTTGGTATACAGTTATTCCAAGTTTATATCTGTCAATGAACTCTTTACTCAGATGTATGCATAGATGCTATTTGTAGTGTACTTATATATATAAACATTTATATAGATATTTGTTTTATTTACTATTCTTACTCTGTCAATGAACTCTTTGCTCATTCGTATACATAGATACTATCTGTAGTGTACATATATAAGAATAGGTGCTTTTCATTGCCATTCTTATTTCACTATTGTTAATGTGCTAAATGCCTGCATTTATCTGAAAATATAGTAAAGCTAAATTTATTCATAATTGGCGTGTGGTCCTTCATTGAGCGTCCTTATTGACTTATACCGAACAGGTGAACCAGCCACCTGGATAGAACAGTGGCACAACATATGCTGCAGCCCTTAGGGACCTTCCCTGGTCACAGGGCCCTTGGTACCACTGGTACCTTTTACAAGGGAATTATCTGTGTGCCAGGGGTGTGCCAATTGTGGAAACAATGGTACATTTTAGGTGAAAGAACACTGGTTCTGGGGCCTGGTTAGCAGGGTCCCAGCACACTTCTCAGTCAAGTCAGCATCGGTATCAGGCAAAAAGTGGGGGGTAACTGCAACAGCGAGCCATTTCCTTACAGAGTGTCTATGAGAATTTCTGCAACCTGCTGTACTGTTATACACAAGGCCACCCTCACTCTCATTTAAACAGATGTGAGTGAAAGGAAATTTCCACGAATGAAACAATTGTGAATTGTGCTTTGTTTCATACCAAACAGTAGATTTATATTTTTGATAGTCATGAAAAGTGGTTATAAGTAAAGAAATAATACCATGTATTAATAAAGGGATATATGGCATGTCACTGACTGTAAGTAGTGCATCTTCCACTTTTTCTATACTAAATAAAGTATGTGTGGATTCTTTCTTGTATATTGTTTTTTGTGCGAGTGTCAAATTATAGAGTTCAAATAAGGCTGATTCATTTAAAAGTTGCCAGGACACAGAACCTGACCTAGGTGTTTGTAAAGCCCAATTTAGTTGTTAGATTGCTCTTAATTGAGACTGTCGATGTAACAAATTCAGATCTCCTTTCATGAGGTCTAAGGCTCAGGACAAAATGTGACTTAACGAGTACACTCTTTTGGAAAGTGTGTGCATTCCATTGTCATTAACTTTAAAACATGTTTGCATGTTTTCTTGATCTAGCTGCCTAATTCTTTCAGCAGCTTTTTCAGAGTATTTATTTAATTAATTCTATATAGCATATATTCCTGTAGACTGGAATCTTTTAATTCTCTGAGGACGTGGTACAAAAAGAAAGTCGGAAAAATCCATGTCTTCATTAAAGTAGGAAAAGTGTTCCTTTACTGGTGAAAGACTAGTGTTTTAGTCATCTTTGACATAACTTACATATGCTGTATGTGGTAACCACTACAGGTGTTTGTTTATTATAACATGGATCAGGGCAGTTAGATTTGGGTCCAGTAGTGTTGGAAAGGAAACGTTGCATGCATGTTTCATCTGCTTCAGACAGGTTCAGGTGAAATTGCCAATTATCAAACATAGTCAAATTGACTTTTGGAATAGAAAGTTCATTTAAATCCTTCATGTTTTCTGAATTCCAGAAATGTAGTCTGCTGGCTAGTTTTTTTTAAAGATAATTTCTTTTGGTATTATACAGTGTCGAAATAAGGCTTCTTTACCTTGATCTGCCAAAATTTGGTTTCCCAAATGCTTTTCTCATCCTTGAATAGTAAAGTTCTGACTAAACTCAGTGGAGTAAATCAGCTCGTTGGTAGTGATTATATTTTTCGAAAGCTGCTGTGCCCTCTCTTTAAAATAAAAGGCTAAAGGGTGTTACCTATCAGCGCTCTGAAAGTAAGGGAATTTCTTAAAGAATTTAGGGCCTCATTGCGAGTATGGCGGTCCAAGGTCCGCCACACTCGCAGTGACAGTTAGACCGTCACACTCCAGGTGGTCCCACCGCCACATTATAACCCTGGTGGGCAGACCTGCCTGAAGACCGCTGTCCCCACCAGGAACATAGTTCCCAGCATGATGTCAGTGGTCAGGACTGTACGGAGCCAGGCCGGGGCTGAACTCAGCGCGACTGGCTGATTACAACCCGATTTACTGCCAGCCTTTCCATGGCATTTGTACTGCACTGGAAAGGCTGGTGGGAAAGTTGTGCTGGGGACCCCCCCCGCCCAGCACCATCAGAATGTGCACTGTCTGCTTTGGAGACAGTGCGCATTCTGAGGGTGCTGTGGTGCTGCGGTATTGACCTCGGCTCCCTTAAGGGAGGCAAGTCCAATATCGTAGCACTGTTTGGCTGGAATGCATATTACAATGTGCCGGTCGGTCAGCCCGGTGGGAACATTTAATACTTTAATATGCTCGGGGGGGACATCACCGCCATAGCGGTGGCGTCCTCCACACGAGTTTGGCGGTGCTTCGGTGGGACCACCAAACTCATAATTAGGCCCTTAGATTGGTTCTGGGGCGGCGGATTTTCAACATGTTTCCATTGTGTGTAACCGTAGACTTCTCTAGGAAAGCTAGTCCTATGTATGAAGTAATGTGTATAGTGATGATAGCAATATTTTTTTTTTAGTTGAATTCAAGTAAGGGCCTTCATTATTCAGAGTAGCATCTGTCTGCAAATCAGACATCAATCTTTTAACAGTTTCAATGTCCCAGTTATCTTAAAGTGAAGCAGGTATTATAACATAATTCACTGAAACATTCATCACATAATGCAATTACAATGTCTCAGCAGGATCCGTAATCGATATGGAATCTTTTCCCAGGCTATGCCCTTGGCCACAGGACAGGATAAGATGTAATGTTTGCAGCGCAGAAACATCTTTGGGTTCTGTGGGATAAAGAGTGAGAAATGTAGTTCACAAACCACAAGTGATGTAATTGTCCTCGCAGGGATATAATGTCCACTGGGTACCAGTAAAATTACGAATATTGTTGACAACTCATGATGAGAAGAAAAGTTCCCAAGGCAATCCCTGAATAGGACAACCTTGGAATCATATACTTGTAACAAAACTATTGAAAGGCGCGAAGCAGTCTTTGGTGATGAGTGACTTTGAAGAAGGTTGAAAAATATTCTTAGACATATCCAGAGACATTTTCAGCATTGTTAGTCTCTAAGGACTCTAGACAAGGTACCAGTTCAAATGGTGTAGCATCAGGTTGTATTTCATAGTATATAATAGAATTGTGTTGGATAGTATCCACTGTCATGTCGGCTGCATAAGCTGTATTTGCTGCACTGTGTTCTGTGTAGAGTATTAAGCTCAATCATCCCCTGCTGTGAAGTTGAGCAGTAAATGTTACTACTTCATTCAGAAGGTAGCGTATTCAGTGTAGGGAAAGGATGGGAGGCACTACTCTGAATCCTTCTTGGTGTCTGCTGCAGTTGGCTGTAGACGACTGGCCAAATAGTGGTTTTTAACGTGATTGATAGACACCTGTCTGTTTCTTCCAGATCCTGACAGTGGAAGCAAGATAACAGTTCTGTTGCCTTTTAACCCAAGAACAGTTATGTGTGGTCTGTAGAATGGTTCAAAAGCTTTCTTATCGTGGATTTCGTCCTGGACTAGGTTCCCAACTTGGAGAACCCACCTATCAGCAGCAGTAACAACCTTCTCTTCATGGATGGCGGTGTTAGTGATTTGTGTTAGACAGCTTGTCTCTTGGAGAAACGTTTGAATGTATTACAGAGTATCCAAACGAAATTCATCACCATCTGCCACATTCTCAGAATTATCTATGCCAGGCACATACATAGAAACTCCCTAGCAGTAAAACCGTGTTTAATCGAGACATTGTCCTTCTCTACAACGCAGTTCGATTCTGCTTTGAATGGGTTGCTGAATTGCAGGCAAACTTGCAGAGCAGACATTGAATCCCTCCAAGCCTTGGAGGTAAATGAAGGACCGTAATCTGAATTAAATGAATGAACTACCCCAATTGACACAAGGCACTGCAAATCTTTTACAACTGCTAAAGGCTTTGCATTTCTTTCTGCACAGTTCCATAGGAATCGAGAACATGAATCAGTAGCTACCAATATTTATTTATAATGATTAGCTGAAATTAAGGGACCAATGTGGTCCAAATAACTCACCAGGAATCGGGTGTTTCAGATCATGAGAAGGTTTACTTTGTTGATAAATATCACATTGTCTAATGTAGTCCTTAGTTTAATATATATTAGGCCACTAGTAGTGTTCCTTTAGCATTGCTACGGTTGCACTTCTTCCTGCGTGTGTAGAGGCCAACACTTCGTGCTTCTTTGATTAATTCTAACCTAGACAGATATTACTTTGTCTCCTACTCCCATTATGTTAACTACAGGGGTCTTATTCTAATTAGGGTGTAGGAGTATTTGGGAGGAAAACCTGCTGGAGGTTTTCCAGCTTGCTTGGTTGCATTTATGGCTGTTAATATATCTGTGTAGAACTTTGTTTGAGATCTGGTTAAGACTGCTACTCGGACAGTCTGGATTACAGCTTTTGCCACTTGGTCAACTGCACAGTTCCCTTTAGTATGAATACCATTATGCTCATGGCCCAAAGTTGGCCTCACATGGACCAATGGAAGTTTGTCTTGTAACACAGCTACCTTTCTCCAAAGCTGTTTATTCTTTATTGTCTTTACCTTTAAATTCTTGAATCCATTCAGTTGACCAATGTTGCAATCAACATTGTAACCTTGCACACAGAAAGCTGAGTTGGACACTGAGTGTGGGAACTGGTGAGTCAGCTTTTTGTAATGCAAGTAGCAGGGCATGTAATTCTGCACCCTGTTCAATACTGTCACCCAAATGTTTGGTGTGTGTGCATTGTGGGATGAACTCGCTATCTTTCACTGCACCTTGCACTGCTGTGCAGGATGTGGAGTACTTACATTTGGTTCCTTCCGCAGGTTGGGCAGAGCCATCTGTGTAAAAGATGCTCTGGTAAGACTCAACAGGTAAAGTGTCTGGAGTCAGAACAGTCTCCGGTTCGTATTGGAGAAATGTTTGTGTTTCAAGAGAGGATTCATACTGAAACTTTACACCCACTGCACTCAAAGAGAGGCCAGAGTACCCATCTCGGGTGTAGGACACGAGCAGGGGGAAGGCTTGCCTTTGTGGCCCCCTCCAGTGCCGGTGCGGCATAAACAATAATGATAGTTTTTTTCTGCTCCAAATGGTATTCTTCTGAAATAGCTGTTTGTGCAGCTGTCAAGACGCTTTCAATAGAAGCAAATCGTGCTTCAGCAATGGAATACAAGTGAGACTTGTAGGCAATGAGGACAGTCTTTCCTCCATTATTGGTGACGTACGAGCAACAATAGTGACTGGGTATGTCTCTGATAATTTGGTTGGTTTTATTGTCCCTAGTTTGTAAATATTTTGTCTCAAGCATGTCTGCTTGCAGAGCACTCAAGATATCAGTATGTGCGCTCAGCCACTGTTTAGAGGAAAACGTGGAAAAATGTAAGTCATACAGCAGCTTCACTCTCTCTGAGTAGTGAGCCAAATAAGTCCATCCAAAGTTAGAAAACCCCAAGAGGAACTGAAATTTTTTAAGTGTATCAGAGGATGCAAGGTAGCTCAATTTGGGAGGAAGTCCTGAGCTAAACCCTTCCATCACTGTATAATTTATGTCGAAGGCAGGTCACTGTCAGGTAGGTGATCTTTGATTTCTTAAAATTAAGTTTGCAACCATGTGTTGGTAACATAGTCACAACTCTGTCTACCCTAGTAAGGTGTAGAGTCAGGTCATTGTCAGTTAAGTAGATATCATCAATGTATGATAATACCTCAGAATCTGGTCGTAAGATCTCCATAATTTGTGCTAAAAACAAGCCAGGACTATTCTTATAGCCCATAGGCAATCATTGTAATGAAAACTGCACTTCGTTGAAACTGAAAGTGGGTAGAGTTGTATTTTTTCCACCAAGGTTTGTCATTAAACCTTTGCTGTGTCTATTTCGCACTGCATAATTTCAGGTATGCAAATTCAAATTTCTATAGTTTAAGACTGTTCTATAGGAACCGTGTGGCATAGAGACTGGAAAAAGGGCCATGTTCATGGGTGAGAGATAAGGCATTATTATGCCTTGATACTGCAGTTGTTCTAATATTGCTTTAATACCACGTTTTGCTTCTGGTTTTAAAGGATATTGTGCTTTAGGTTGTTGTCCAGTATGTTGGTGAATAAGGTGGACTAGAGTGTTCGTCCCGCCTGTCTGATTTCTATGTAAGGCTGGAGCCTGTCTTGAAACCCATTCACCACACTAAATTTCCCTGATATCCTCAGGTACTACTGGAGAGAAGGCTACCTTATAACTTCCAATGGAGGCTGGAGGCCATTCTTCTTCTGTTATGATAATGTCATAATCATCAGATATTAGAGTCCAGAAGACTGCTTTGATTATACCTTGTATGTCTCCTTCAATTGGTATTTTTAGGCTCTTGCCATTAGTAACTTTGGAAGCTGCTCTATATTTAAGCTTTTGACTATCGCTATTAGGCACTAAGGCCCTCATTTTGAGTTTGCCAAACTCTTTAGGACGGAAAACCGCCACCCAGTTTTCCGCCCATTGGCCCTGTTATAAGTTCCCCACTGCGCCAGCGGGTGCAAGCAGTGTTGCAGTGCGTCGGGTGTGTAATTCAGGCACTGAAAAGCACGACAGGGCTGTCAATGAGGGCCCCTGTACTGCCCATACCAAGTGCATGGGCAGCAGAGGGGCTCCCGGCACCCTGTCTCCGACAGCCTTTGCATGGCATTAGAACCGCCATGCAAAAGCCGGTGGAGAAGGGACCCGTAATCCCCAAGGCAGCACTGCCCTGGTGAAATAAGACCGCCAGCACCGTCAGCCTGTCGACCGCCGGCAACCTGGCTGTGGTGGTGGTCGGACCATGGAGGCTCTGCCACGGTCGTAATGTGGTTGCCGGACTGCTGCTTTGGTGGCGGTCCGACCACCACCGCGGGTCTGGGACCGCCTGACTCATAATAAGAGCCTAAATGTGACATTTGCTGTGCTTTTTGCACATTTTTTATCTCGTTTCTGAAAATTAATTGGTTTTTAATATTTTATGCTCAACTTGGAATAGAATTAACCAAATTTGGTGGGAACTTTTTAACTGCCATTATAAATCTGGACTTTTTAAAGTAAATGTGAAGGGGTGGTTAATTAGCGATCAATGCACTCTCTTGCTCACAAACTCAAGTTAACTTATAATTTTTGGTGGTATCGCTGATCTCGCCTCATTTACCACCATCTTAGGTTAGTGGTCTAGTGATTGAATGAGGGAGAGGAATTTAAACTGGCGTGTCAAAGGTGCACCTAAGGCAAGTTGGTCAGTGTCCCTCTGTGCCTGGATGGTGCCTGACCCCCCTGCAGGTTTTGGTCCAGATGAGAAGGTAAAGCGTACTTATGCACGTAATATGCTTCTATCTCTAAGAAAGCCATTGGTGTATGATCCTGAGGCATGCATGATTTGTATTCCAGGGCAGTTGGAGGGCCCTTTTTCTTGTCGAAATTGCAAATGGGCAGGTGGAACGGCCAAAGTATCCACCAATTGCTTAACTAGCCCACCTTGCCTTCTAGTGGCACTTAAACTAAAATGCATTTATTTCAATGCAAGGTCACTACTGAAACATTAAATCGAGATTTGGGACACCATTTCAGATGCTTTCCCTGATGTGATATTTATTACTAAGACATGGGTAAATGAGCAACCTCTACCTACCATTGCCATTCCCCTGCCCTTTGCCTATAAGATGTTTAAACGCAAAAGAATAGGCTGCCAAGGGAGAAGCATAGCAACAGGGACCATTGAATCTTGCACTTTTTCTACCGGATGTGAAACACTTGCTTTATACCAAATTCTTAATGAGCAGAAACTGTTCAGGGGAACCATTCTATACAGATCCCCGGGATGTGATGCTCAGTGGGTAACAAACCTACCGGCTTGGCTCTCTTCACTCCTAGCAAAGTATGAACATATTTAGTAATTGGTGATTTTAATGTGCATTTTGAGAAATGAGATCATCCCACTTGGCAAACAGCCAGCAAGTGATATGAGTAGTCTTCAGCTCAAACAAAGTTTTTTTAGGCCCAACACATACAGCTGGCCATAACCTGGACTGACCATTTCGGATTAGATTCTGAATTTAACTTCTGAGAAAGCAAAGACAGACCCCTGATTCCTGCTTTGACCCTAGAAAGCCTTGGCACAAAATTAATGCAGAATCCTGAGCATTTCTTTCCCCCGATCTTGTATTCAGATATGTCTATTGATGCTTACCTAGTGGACTTTAACTCTGCTGTCTCTGAATCTTTAGGTATATGCAAACCTTGGTAACCAAATCCATCCCGTAGACAAAGCTTTTCTCAGGCTTGGTATTCTACTGAGTTAAAATGTGAGAAGAGGAAATGTAAACTAGCAAAGAAAACTTGCCACCTCTCGAGAAACCTTACTGATCAGCAAGCTTATAAACAGCAGTTAAATGCCTGTCGCATTCAAGAGTTCAAGAGAGCCAAAAACAAAATTTAATTAAAAGACTGGAAGATAAAGGTTCCAGTAGAGAACTTTTTTAAATTGTTAAGGAGCTCTCCAGCCAGTCTGTCTTTCAGAAGCTATATCATTCACAGCCCCCCCCCCCCCACTGTGAAGACATTACTATCTATTCCACCTTTGCTCCTCAACCCTCTCTTTCAGAGTTAGATTGTGACTGACTTGGGCCACATCCTGACACTAGAGTACTTTTTTTTATGTGAGTCTGCCAGTTTATCTAGCGAACAGGTTGAGCATAAGTTGTTAGAAGTGAAATCAGGCTCCCCGATTAATCCCTGTCCTCATTTTATTTTTTGCAGACTTTTATCAATTTTTTGTCTGCATTTTATTCAAATCTTTAACTTTTCCTTGAAAATGCCATTACATGACACATGGAAGCAAACACTGATTCTCAACCCCCAGCCAAGAAAGCAGGACTAGACAGACGTCTCAGTACTTTCAAACTTCTGTCCTATTTCTTTACTCACTTACATGTCTTAGACTTTAGAAAGACTAGTTAACAGTCAGCTGGCAAAAGTTTTTTGAAGATAATGGCATACTTGACCCTTCTCAAAGGGTCTTTAGGTCCAAGAATAGCACTGAAACCACCCTTTGGGTGGTTCTAGACAATACAAGACTTCTGCAGTGCTATGTAGAAGAGGTCACGCTGAAGTCTTACTCCTCGATAGGACTCATAGTTGAACGGCATGTCTCTTAGAAAGTCCTGACACTTTCTGCTTTTTCACTGGGCTTTTAGTATCCAATCCTTTCTCTTCTCTCTTTACGCTGACATCAGTCTGGTATCCTCTGTCACTTGTCCTTTTGTACTCCTCTTTTCTTCGGTACTCAGATCGGATCCTCCTTTCTGTTCTTTTACCTTCAGCTCCATGAAAAGATCATGAACCGCGGCTATCAGTATACTGATACCAAATAGGATTTTTTAAGCTTCTCGTAATTTATAACCACCGCTGCCTGATTCCCAGGAACCGGGTGATCCAGACTGTCTTATCTTTGTCTTTTTGCTTTTTTTCCCCTTCCATTGCAGAGTTCTCCTTAACAGAACCCTCAGTATCATTTTTAGGTTTTAAGTGTGGCTTACCAGTTGAGTACCTAAGGTATTTCTACCTACAGAGGTATGAACTTTGGCAATTATTTTTGGTAGTTTCCAGTGACGTTTCTGAACTGGAACTACTTCCAGTCTCTGAAGCCAGAAATTAAGCCTCTCCATTTATGTTACTAAGAATGATGGAGGAAACAGTAAAGAAGTTTCCCGTTAATTTAAATCCTAAATCCAGAGCTGGTGCAGCTCCATGCTCGTTTTATACTTGTCTAGGTAAATCAGGGAGAGTTGTCAAAGAAGGCGTACCATACGTACTCGTACAAATGCATGCAAAGATGGTTCTCCAGGAGTTACAGTCCTCTACTGGTGGGAATCTCCCAAGAGGAAGACACATGGTCAATATTCTATGTTTGTCTTGGGGAGTAGTGTATGGATACATTGCTTCTAACTGGTTGGTTTTGTAAGCAGTCCAGTAAGTGATTTCTTCCCGCTTCATGGGCCCTTTGCCCATGACTGTGTCAATAGTCTGTCGACTAATGGTTTGTATTTGTGCTGGAGCAACAGGTCCTGTTTTTATGAAACTGCCCTAAGGCGGTATCAATGGGTTCGAATTCCACACTGGAGAAAAAAGTCTCAAAGGCATACGCTGGATGTGCAGTTATTACGAAAGTAAGTAACCCCCTCTTCCTCCAGCTCTGAGGTGTGGAGTAACTGCTTCCCCCCAATCGGCCCCTGTAACAATAGGTGCTGCCATGATGAATGGATTCAATTTGAAATTGAAATCAAAGAATTAGAAAACCCACAGAATGGGAAATATTTCCAATAGGAGGTAACCATGATTACTATGACGTCTCCGTAATGATGTAACAGTGGTGTGTGATAAATGAAAACTACACAAGGCGTAGCCGTAAGGTACTTACACCACATTGGGCACCAACTGTTGCATATGTTATGACTTTGGCGAACTCTACAAGGGTTGCTTTCCCACCCACGGGGAACATAGGTGAACGTGGTTCAATGCACCAGTGCTGAATGTGAAAGACAACCTAATGTAGCCCCCAACACACTATTCAATGTCTAATTGACATAGAAGTATTACTTTAGGGATACTGACAATACCATGAAGGGATCAGGGACACTGCGGAAATAGCAATAAACCTTATTTTGCTATTCACAGATTCACACACACTGTACTAAGAAGAATAAACACTTATGTTAAAATTATTTATTACTACAGGAACAGTCTGTTTCTTACTACACCTAAAACAGCTACACAGAATATTATAAAAATTGCAACAAGACACGTTATAAATTACAAGAACAAAATGAACATTTCCAGCATTGCTACAATGTCATTTTATAATATTATCTAGAACCTAGCACCCTAATATCTACTTCTATAACCTATACTATGAGAGCATGAAAGGCAGAGCAACTTGCAATCTAGAGTTTCTTAGAAAGAAGGGATGCACTGCATACACTGTTGACAGAGAAGGGTGTCTTTATTAGCAAAGGTGTGAAGACGGTTCCCTGCGAAGGGCACACATCGACTGAGGTAGCAGTCAGTCTTCAACTGGGACTTGACTCTGTCAGCTGCAGGCGAGATGTGTCATCTGCGAAGTGTGACGTGTGCTGGCAGTAGGTGAGACCATCTCTGGAAGAATCTAGGGCGATAACCTACGTGAAGGACCTCTCTCCCCAAGTGAGCAAGTGACAGTCCTTATATCATAAATCTTTATCAGATTAGAATTTCTGACATAAATGTAGGAGTGCCTAACATAGATCATGTGCAAGGTATGATTTATTGACGTCTGCTTATGGACATATAGGGAAAAATAATGTCAATTCAGACTACATTATTTTGATTATATTGGCTGTTATTTTTCCTTGACATGATGGGGAGTCAACATTTGACCCAGACGATTGTCACTTAAGATGTTGTATCTATGTCATTAATCAAAGAGCTTGACAATATCACAGTTCCTAGAAAGTTAAGGTCTGGCGACAACGGTGTTCTGAAGCAGACATGACAATGATTCTACAAAATCAGGGGATGTGGTGATGTCCGTTGTTTGAGACTGAGAAGATGGCAGCATCCATGAGCTGGGTTAGAATCGGGGCCTGCTTAAGGGGGAGTCACGCCTTAGGGACTTTAGGTTACTGCAGCCTACTTCTCTTGCGCATGTAAGAGACACTATGTGCTCAGTAGTTGTATTAATGATTTCATAAGATTTATTATCTTGCCCAAAAGATCTTTTTTTCTGTAGTCAAAAAAAAATGAAATGTAATCTCAGTCTATTGTGAAGTGGGTGCTCTTATGTCCCGGGGTAAGCTTTGCTGTATGTAAAACTGCTAAGGTAAAATATCGACTACAGACACAATATTAGATTAGATTATATCGTTATCTGCGCCCTAATCTCATCCTCTTAGAGTTAAAGCAAGTTGTTAAGATTTGATATTGAAAAGAGATGGCCGCATTGCACGGAATGAAACTGGAAAGTCTGGGATCAATGCCAGCTTCCCTGCTTAACCAAACTGAAGGATCCTGGGCAAATACTTTATTTCACTGAGCCTCCTGTGTTTTGGTTGTCACAGACATGAGCGCAGGATGTACGCTTTACAGAGACATCTTTTGTGTTCATTGCCTATAATGTTACACTATCTTAAGTAAGGTTCTACCCTAGATATCAGCTCCGTGTGATCCTTGCCATGTTCATTAATAGCATTATCATCAGGGTGGGGGGATGAATATTTCCCAGTTCATGTTTAAAAACGTCCACGTTTAATAAATACCTGATGTGGTGGTATAATTTGATGTGCTAAAGTAAAAGGTTCCACGTGTTAAAAATATACCTTTTTGAATTGTCAAGACAGGTTATCATATTCTAACATGATTTTTGTTGCATGATGTTCATGGCAAATATTTTCATGGCTTGGTTCTGGCTAGGCTTTTATGTAGATCGCTCAGTATGTTACTGTTTTTAATACCAAGATCATTTTATTTGCCTCCAATATGTCACAATCCTTCTAATATAGCACAGTGAGGTATGATCCGGCATCAATAAACTGCATGCAATCTGAAAGGCATAGCTTTAGAACCTTGTTTTCATCCTCAATCTTTTGTTATTCCAAGGTTGTTAAAAAGGGTTCCTTGGGATAATAACGCCTTATTAGCACACTCAACCACTGCATAGTGTTTTAATCCTGCCTTGAGTTTCTACAGACCAAGTGCTCCTAACATATAATGCCAACCAGTTTGCTTGATATCTGAGTCTTACACATTGTCACACTTATTGTGCACATGTATAGCAGTGCTTTAATTTACAATTGACATTCATATAACCATTGGGATATGTACTCGCCTGAGAGGCCAAGGATTGGATGTGCATTTAGTCTAATCACCCTAATGACCCATTGGCAAGGACTGTCAGAAACCAGTACTGGCTTCAGCGTCGGAACTCCCAATCGTGCCCATCATAAATGTCTACCCACAATCTGAACTCACCCAGACCTAAAGCAGACTCATTTCACAATCTGTACTATATCAGTCTGTTTTATGAAAATAAAGCTACAGAAATACATCATTTGGAAAAAGAAAATACTCGCAGGGAACATATTATGAAGTAAAACATATTAAATGTAAACATGGACTGCTTTGCTGACATGAGTTACCTTAAGGTTTTTACAGTCATCGTTGAGAGAAATTAAAGTTAAGAGCATAAGTAATTAAAGCCCGGGGTATGATCGGTATAACGGACCCTCATGAGATGACCCAGCCCATCAGTGGTATGAGAGTGGGACAGCACAAATAATAAAGGGGAATGGGGTGGGATGACAGTCTTAGCAGAGTTGAGGAAGTATCAGTGTTGAGGGTGTTGTCGGAAGTTCTGGGAAAATGGGCCATTTTCCTTTCTGCTCCAACATCCTTGCATTCATTTGTACCCCAAGCAAACCCATCTCCTGCTTGCCAAGACTAGAAGCGTTAGTCTAGTGCCAGGTGCAGCACAATTGAAACAACTGTGTCCTCTGTAACTTTAAGTGCCAGAGCAAATGGTCACAGTGAATGACTTTTGAATGGAGAGCAGGGAATGGGTCAGAGTAAGTATCTGTCTCTTTTCTGACCTCTTTATTACATTTTAGCTGAAATGGTGTGGAACTCATCTTATTGCAGCAACCCTCAGTTTTTACACTGTTGCTTCACATTGACCTACTCTTGTCTTGCATGAAAACCGCTTTTCGAATTTGTCTGCTGCAATGTTTACTTTTGGTGCTATCCCATACTGTCATTATAAAGGAGTTTGTTTTTTTGTTGAATACCTTCAGGCACGTAGCTACAATGTAGGTTGTACCACACAAGTTGTTCTGCAATTCCTTTTAAACAAGGGGATATTTATTAATTTGTGTATCATTGCCTGGTGTTAATTCTGCATAATCTTTTCAATATTCTTATTTGGAGCCACACCGCTGAATGGCATTGACATTCCCATCCATATACATACGTAGGTTATTATCTTCTTTTGTAGGGTTAATTCATGAGTACCAAGTTCGGGTTTAGATATATGATGACATAACTACTAGTTAAAAGATCACATTGGGGACTGATCTTGAAGATGGGTAGTTATTAACACAGGTGCCCAGTTAACTCCCTGCCACTGTCTACATATTGAATAGAATTCAGATCTGTCCTTTAAATGTTTTGTGAAGTATGTTTATGCACAATTTGAGAGTTGCAACTTTGGGCTGGCTTTGGTTTTGCACTGGTCTGCACTGGGCCAAATTGGGGCTTATACTTGAGCAGTTTTGGGCTTGGGAGAGACGCATAGTCTGGCAATACTGGCAGCAGTCGACAAGCAGCAGCAAACAGGGAATGCACACAGATAGGTGGTATTTGGACCCTAGTGGGTGGGAGGGACACATGCAGTAGGTAATTGGTACTTGGGCCTGTTTTGGAACACTTGCAGGTGGTAAATTGAGTGATAAAGAGTAAAGAGGCTTCTGTGGAATAGGGTTGGAAAGCAGCAGACATGTAAGTAATGCATCTGGCTAATTCACAGAAGGAGTTTAAATTGCTGCCTGTGAATAAACACATTTTTTCATACTATCCACTTGGCAGAGTGGCTTTCAGGCATAGATGCTTATTGGTCTCATGTCATGAGTGGCCGCTTCAGCCACACTGACATTTGAGTCATCTGCACAATGCATCTTGGAAATTGTAGTTTTGATGTTTAATATGCTAAGCAGAGTTTTAAGTGGGCAAGGTCTTATCTCTACTAAACCCACATTTCTGACAATGCTGTCTCAACAAAAAAGCGCAAAAAAAAGAGAAAAAAAGCATGGAGGCAGTACCTGACTAAAGTCATTGTAGAGGGTTTCTAGGGAAGGAAGGAGCAGGACCAGTAGGAGGATGATGATATCAAGGAGGAGAAAAAGGCCCAAGAGGTGGACAACCAGAGCTATGCGAACCATGACAAGAAGAACCAGATTCAGGGAGGTCTAATCTATGAGGACCAGGGTTACCAATGCCAGAGGTGCCAGGAACAAATAGTCAACAAGGAACAGGACAAGGAAAAATAGGACAATGGGTACCGGAACCAAGTTGAGAAGGATGAGGAGGGCCAGAAGGATGGGGAGCAGGAGGATCTGGACCCAGTGGATGAGAGCTTGACAGAACTAACAGACCAGGGGCAGAGGGATCACAAGGTCCTGGACCATAAAGACTCGGAGAGCTAGGAGGGCCTTAGTGCACCACCAGGACCAGAGGGATGATGACAGCCAGGTCCAAAAGTAGCAGACCCAAGTAGTCAGATGAAAGAGTACCTAGAGATCAATGGAAAGAAGGACCTGCGGCAGGAGGGTTAAAACTACAGAGGTTAGATGAAGGCGGATCAAGGGGCCATAAGCGAATGTACTGGGACCAGGAAGACCACGACCAGAAAGGAGCAGGGATAGCCGGACGTGAAGACCCTAGATTTGAATGACCAAGCAGGATAAAATGACAAGGAAGTCTGGGCCTACTGGGACCAGGATCATAAGGTCCATGAAGGTCAGACTCAGAGGGATACTAAGCCAGTGTGACAAGGATTACATGAACCAGGGTGACCCATACCATGGGAACTAGAAGGGATAGCGCCAGAGGAATGAGGAAGACCAGATTCGGCAGAACAATTATTGGGAGGACCATGATAGTGGGGGCCAAGGTCAGATTGACAAGATGGTACAGGTCATGACGAGGAAGACTGGAAAAGGAATAGGAGTGCAATGAAGATCAGGACCATAGGACACTAGGGCTCAAATTACCAAGTAGAGCAGAGCAGGGGGACTGAACAGAGGTGGTCAGAAGGACCAGGACCAAAATACAAATTCTCAGGAGGACCTGAACAAGGAGAACCTGGCTTAATGGGGCCAGGATCAAGTACTTCAGCACCAGTAGGACTTAGAGGACAAGGAACAGATACAGAAGGACAAGAACAACCCAAACCAGGAACACTAAGAGGGCCAGGACCTAGGGTACCAGGACTAGGAGAATCAGGGTGAGAAGAATTATGGCCAAGAAGACCAGAAAGGAACAGAGCCAGATGAGCCAAGACTGGGGAAATCAAGAAGGGCCATAATTGCCATAAGGCAAGTATTATTATGTCAAACATAATAGAACAATAAGGACCAGGACCAAGGACACCAAGGCTAGGATGGTGATGAACCAGGTCCATGAGGACTAGACCCAGGAGAAACCAAGCTATAAGGACCAGGACTAGGGGCCAGATGTAGGTATGTCCTGAATTGCGACTTGCAAATTGCGAGGCAGAGCGACTTGCAATTTGCGAGTCGCAATTCAGGATGCAGGATGGTGTCCCTGACACCATCTGCGACTCGCAAGGGGGTCGCAAAGGCCCAACTCATTAATATTAATGAGGTGGGTCGCAATTAGCGACCCCCTTGCGACTCGCAGCACTGACAGGGTTGGTGGCCTGCTGGAGACAGCAGACCACCATGTCTGTGACTGCTTTTAAATAAAGCGTTTTTTTTTTTTTTTTGTAACGCAGCCCGTTTTCCTTAAAGGAAAACGAGATGCATTACAAAATGAAAAAATGAAACGTTTCAGTTTCATTTTTTCAGAGCAGGCAGGCCATTCACAAAGGGGAAGGGGCCCCGTGGGGACCCCTTCCCTTTGCGAATGGGTTACCACCAGTGTGACACTGGTGGTAACTGCGATTGCTTTGCGACCGCATTCGCAGGCCTAGGGATATCAGGGTCTAGCATACCAGAACAAGGGGGCTCAAGATGAGGAGGAGGAGGAGGAGGAGAAGGTGGACTGGGACAGCAAGAGTGACAGAGGACTGATTGACCAAGCCAGGTGGCTAAGAACGGGATGTCCTAAACAAGGAGGAACAAGACTAGTTAGCAACATTTATGCTGAATCAGGATGACAAGGAGCAGAAGGGCCAGGGCCAAGACTATCATGTAAAGTTAGAGGAGGGCCAGGAGAACTACTCAGGGCAGGTTGACTAGGGCCATTCACACCAGGGACCCAATTGGGGAGGATTAAGAGGACTAAAAGGATCAGACTAAGCAGGAATAGGGGTAAGAGGACCATAGGGGTCACATCTGGGGGCCCAGGACCTGAAGTACCAAGTGAAGCTGGAGGTTCAGGAACTGGGGAATCAGGACCAGGCTGGAAAGGGTCATTGGGACCAGGACAACCAGAGCTAAAAGGAACAGTGAGACCAAAATGAACAGGCCCGGTCTCAGAAGACCTAATAAGGAACCTCCAGGACCCGTGGACCCGGTACAAAGTGGACCACGAAGACTGGGACCAAGGCAAAGAGAGGCAGGATGACCCAAAACAGGAAAACTATGAGTGCCATACCTAGGAGGACCAAGCCAACTGGGTAAGGTGAGAAAGACCAACAGGATCCACATGAGGATGAGTAGTAGGAGGATCAGGAGGGCCAGGATGACTAGAAACAGGAGCGCGAGATTCGAGAAACCAGTATCTGAGTGATCAGAATTAGTTGGACCAGGGCCAGGATGAGGATCAGGAGGACCAAAACAACCCAGAAAAGGAGGATTTGGAACAGGAGAAGGACAAGCACCACATGCACAGAAGGACCTGACGGAGTAGGAAGAAGACCTGGAGCAGGAGGACCACATGCAACATGTATTAGGATATCTCTTTTGCAAATGGTTCTTATTCATGCTTTCTATGATGTCATCTCCCAGAAACCTCCACTTTGTTTAGCCCATATATAGAAAGAACTAGCAAAGCCAGGACTGTTACACTCTGACCTTTGAGTGATGGCAGACGCTGTCTGATGTCAACACAGTTGGCTGAGGATCTGAAACTTTGCAGAGGGTTTTAAAGGTGGATGGGTGAAAAAGAGTGGGGTCTGTAAAGAATGGTGGGACGGGTTTGAGACTCTCGAATGACTGAAGTCAGCCATAATGGTTAATGACTAACAGTGCAGTGGCAATCAGCAGAGGAGAGACAGGATCATAAGAATGCTCAGATGAGGAGAGGAAGGGTTAAGAGAGGCTCCCAAAAGGTTGGCTTAAATGGCCTAAAGAGAGATTCTGAGTAACAGCTCTAATTACCAGCAGTGATAGCACTGTGAACCAAGGCCAGCAGTGATAGCTTCAGAACTGGACTAGTAGTCTGTGAAATTCTATGGATCAGATAAAGCGTAGTGGAGATGCTCATGTTGCAAAAGTGTTTGGACGGCTAGCAAAAAGGCAATGAGTTCTCTGTGTGACTCTTAGACCTTTGAGTTGACATTTCACATGCATGTATGTGTGCAAGTAGGTCTCCGTACATAGGGAAAGTCTAACTACACGCAAAAGTAGAACACATTATGCATGACGCAATGGAGAGTAGATACAGCTTCCCTAGATGATGGAAGTGCATTGACTGCATCCATTGGCTAGAGCAGCAGTTCCCAACCTGTGGTCTGCGGCCCCCCAGGGGTCTGTGACCTATTCCCAGGGGGTCTGCAGGCCTGGTCCGGCAGCAAGGCACTGTTCTAGCTGGGGCCTCTCTAAACACGTGTGTTTTTCTATTTATTACTTCCTTTGTGCAGCAGTTTTAAAAGCACTGCAAAGTTCCTTGTACGTCCAGCAGATTTCGGGCAAAAATAAAAATGTCAAGATAACTCTGGTGATTAATGTACCTGCTGGAAAGAAATGGGAGTTTTGTCTAATGGCAGTTTTGACTCCTCTAAGGTAGCACATATGGTTAATATGCCTGCTGTAAAGAACGTGTATCATGCAAAGAACAGTATTTTATGTGCACAGCACAGTGGGTTACTATGTTTGTCACATAGATTATTTTCTTACTGTGCAGTTCATAAATTACAGTCGTAATCTAGCACAGTGAACTATGAACTGCCATCAAAGAGCTGCATGTAAACTGCATGGCACAAATTAGAAAGTTGCACTTTTTCCCAGTCTTTCATTTCCGTTATGCTGCTAAAAAAGATTTGCTTGCATAGAAATGCATTCTTAATATTAAAGTCAATGCTAAACACTGTGTTATGTTCTGAATCCTGAGTGTGTGCTTCTCCAGACTAAGCAGTCTTAGATAATTCCTGCCAGTGTGGATGACATGTGAATCCTGCACCTTGTAGTTCTCTGTAAAGTGCTTCTACACAACACACTGGTATGAGAGGTGCTATAAAACAAATGAATTACATGTGACAGGCGCTATGGAGAAATCAGAGGCCCTTATGGTTTTACTTCTTTTCCCCACCACATATTTATGTAAAAAAGCTTTCTCCGATCTCATTTACCTAAAAAATAAACCCATATATTGCTTGGGAAATGTAGAATCTGACCTGAGGATTCCACTTTCCTAAATAAAACAAAACATTGAAAAGTTAGTCGCTGAGATGCAGCGTCAACCTTCCATTTAAATGTTTTTGATTTTTGCATATTTTTTCAATATAAAATAATTATATCTTTAGTAATTAGAATATCTTTATAGTGTGTACTTGTTTGTGTATGTTTTGCGAATTACTGTTTTAATGTTTGGAATTTAAATTGTACACATTGCTTGGGGGGTTCCCTGGCTTTCAGTAGTGATTCACTGGGGGTCCTCAGGAGTCAAAAGGTTAGGAACCACTGGGCTAGAGGATGGAGGCCCAAACACTGAATTGAGGGAGGATGGATAGAAACTGCTCACAGAAATTCTGTGAGGTCCTGGTTAGAGTAGAGCTGCTGATTAGCTCTTCCTGAGTGACGACGCAGGAGTGAAAGGTAGGTCTGAGGTTTCACTTGTTAAAGGTTTCAAAGTTTCTAAGTACGGATGCCTTTTTGACTGCTTAGGAAGGCTGAAGACAGCCGGATGCTGACATCTCATGCTTCATTGTGTCCTTGATTTGGATACTTCTGCTTGAAGCCATCATTATTGTTAATGATGTGAGAGCTATAATCTAGCACACAGGTTATGTCTGAGCCACCATCAGAAAATGACATTTAAAAGAGAATCATCCCAAATCCATTCTGAAACATCATTAGTGGATCCAAATCCCCTGTCTGTAAAATGAGTTTAAATTAGAACTGTGAAATGATCAATGTGTGGGGCACAAGAATGAAAGTAACAAAATGTCTGTTTATTCAGTGTCCTATTTCTTGCAGTATTTGTATGCCTATGTCTTTTTCTGATTTATTGGGAATATTCATTCATATTATAATGACTTTCAATACAGTTAAATATAGTCTCATTCCTTTGCTTGTGGCTTCTTGACGGAATAGGTTCTCTGGTGGCCTGACAGAGTTGGGGGCGTCGGTGGACAGCCTTTACAACTTCTGCCCTATTTACAGTAATACAGGCTGTAAGGGACAGGAAAAAACATAATGACCCTGAAGCTCTGGGAGAAAACCTACAGTGTGCTGGAGCCATTAGTTTTTTGTTTTGCAAAAACATACTCCACCTTTGGGAGGTTGTAATTAAAAACAAAAAGAATTTGAAAAGTTTGCCGGCCAGCCATCATGTTTAACAGTATTGTCAGTCAATCCTTTCCTACATAGGCAGGACCTGCCATGAAAGCAGCTCCTGTCATTTGAGAGAGCAGTCCACAGGGCTGGTGGACAAATCTAAATTTAGCGAGAGTAAGTGTGGGAAACTGGCACCCTGTTGCAGTAACCCCCACTTTTTGCCTGGTTTCTGGATGCAACTTGGATTGCACTGTGATCCTGCTAACCAGGTCCCGAGTGCCGGTGTTCTTTCCCTAAAATTGCGAATGTATTGATACAATTGGCAACACATTTAGCTGCCATTATATGTCCCTAGTACAGATACACCCAGCACTGCCATTGGAGGCTGTGTCCTGGTGTAATTCCAAAATGCAAAGTCGACATGGCACACAGCCTGTGTGCCCTATCTACTATACTCTGCATGCAATATAGGTAACTCACCCCTCTGGCAGGCCTTCCATCTCTAAGGCAAGGTGCACTGTACTGTATGTGAGGGCATGGGTGCATGAACAATATGCACCTCCTGTGTTCTTGCCACATCTGGGACATAGTAAGTGAACAGAGCAGCCATTTTAAATGCATGTGCTGGACACTGGTCACTATGGGTTACCCATCTACATGATGGCTACTCTGAACCCTGGTTTGTTTGGTATCCAGCAACTCAGAATGATAAATCTAAACTGGCACTATTATTGGATTTATTACGAAAATGTACTGAGGAGTCACCTTAGAGGTAGACCCTGCAAAACCTAACTACCCTGGCATAGTTCCTGGCCAGTCCCAACCAGCCTGCCACTACCAGACAGGATCCTGGACCCCTGGAGAGAGAGCCATTGCTCTCTGAGGCCAGAGAACAAAGCTCTTCCTGGGCAGAGGTGCTACCCCTACATCCCCCCGGAATGTGCACAGCCCTGCCTAAGAGCTTCAAAGGGTTTACCGCCCTGGAAACTCAACCTCCAAGACTGCTGCTAGCAGCAGATGGCCTCCCCCACTGCAAACCCCCACATTTGGGGGGAGCAACGGCAGGAGAACACACAAGGGACAGGAGGAGTGGTCAACCCCTGCTTGCACCACTTCAAAGGTGTTGCATGCGAGGTGACCTCTCCATTTTATTTTCCTCCATATTGCATGGAAGGACAATAGCCAATCAGGTCTAGGGAAGTGACCTCTGACTACAGGAAATGGTCACTTAGTGGGTGTAGCCACCCTAAGGTAGTCGACTCATTGGTCACTACTAGGTACCCCCTAAAATGCCCACTAAATACAATATTTAGTGGGCATCCGTAGACCAATAAATCAGATACTAAGGACACAAGAAGACCAGCAACAAAGAAGACCCAAGGCTCAAGAACTGAAGACATGCTGCACAAAGAAACGGCACCAAACCCTACCTACTGCACCCAGGACAAGGCAATTGTCACGGAGGGGTTGCTTGGACATAAGGTAGACTCTAGAAACCCCCAGAGGACCCCCACACTTCAAAAATCACCAAAGAGCATCCTTCAGAGTGAAGGCATCACTCATTAACCACAAGGAACCAACAGGCCAGTGAGGTCCACTTCACTGACCGGCTGCTGACTGCCGAACCGGATGATGCAACCAGACCAAACTCCATCCGACAGATTGCGAGGACAAACCCTGAAAATATACCAAGTTTGGTGGCACTGCACCCTCCAGTGGCCAAACAATACCATTGCCCTGGGTAGTGGTCACTTCACATCCGACCACAAGAAGGACAGTCCACTTTGGACTGTAAAAGGACCAAGAGGAAGCTCCAGTCAAGGGACATCAGAAATCACCAGGGCCTCCCACCAGAGTGCCCCTGCTGACCCGTAAGCGACCCTCAAAGCAACCTACTTCCTCCTTATAAAGAGCATCTTTGCGCACAGATCCAGGCTCACCAATTTGGTTTGCACCCAGCCACCCTGTGCGCAACACAGAAGATTGAGCGGTGCTGTAAGGGTCTCCCACCCCTTGCAACTTCAACACTTCAAGGGACCCACCGGACTTAAATTGAAGTGCGCATGTGCAGCGCTTTTCCAAGTGGTCCCTCACAATGGACTGGCACCATGCTGCTCCCGCCAGAACCAGGAGCTCCCAAACGTCTGCAGTTTACCAATAGTGGCCATCAACGACCTCAACTTACCTGCAAAAAGGAAACATGATAAATGTATTGCCCATTTTATATGTAATTTTAAAGCATATCCACCATTGATTCCTATGGTGTGTAATTACGCACAAATACACTAAGGCCCTCATTTCAACCCTGGCGGTCGGTGAGAAAGTGGCAGTAATACTGCCAACAGGCCGGCGGTAACAAAAATGGAATTACGACCACAGCGGAAACCGCTCAGACAGACAGCCACTTTAACACACTGACCACCACGGCGGTGGCAACAAGCACCATGGCGGTAACCACCAACAGCCAGACGGAAGACAATGTACCACCCACATTATTACAACAGGCATATCCGCCACCTTTTCCGGGGCGGTACCAACAACATCAAAAGCACAGCGGAAACAGAACACAGAAGTCAAAGGACTCACTTCTGAAGACACAGGGAACAACCACGACGCTATGGAGCCCGAGTTGCACATATTTCCCATGCTCGTCTACCTTTTCCTGCATTATGAACACCAACACCGGCAAAGACGACCACTGTGAGCACTGCCACCTAGCACACAAGGGAGGGGGGAGGAAAAAGAGAGTGACGCACTCATGCAACACCCCCACCCCCAACACCATACACACAAACAGATGCAGTAACAATACATATCCACCACGTACCCCTCAGGAATAATGCAAGGACAAAATGATTGGAAGAAAGTGAGTGTAATACGATAAAATAGCATGAATAAGTGCATCAAAATACAAATGTATATACATATTTACAAATGGAGGGACACTGCCCAGTCCTCAATGTCCATGGGCCACAGGGCCACAACACATAGGCCAAGGACCCACCTCACTCCTGTAACAACACGGAGAGAACGCTGCAGGAGCATCAGGTCAAAAATACACGGGCACCTCAGGGGGATGGGGAATGGGGGGCACCTCAGCCGGAAGATGGTACAACACCACTGGTCCTGGAGGGGGCTACATGCCCTGTGTGATGTCCTGGGAATGCAAGGCCACAGTATCTCAAGTGAGTGGTTTGCCCACTGCTTGGTCCTGGGGAGAGCAAGGCCACAGACTCTCAAGTGAGTGGTTTGCCCACTGCTTGGTCCTGGGGAGTGCAAGGCCACAGTCTCTCAAGTGGGTGGTTTGCTCACTGCTTGGTCCTGGGGAGTGCAAGGCCACAGTCTCGCTAGTGGGTAGTTCGCCCATTGCTTGGTCCTGGGGAAAGCACAAAGCCACAGTCTCTAGTGGATGGCTTCTCCACTGGTTCTGGAGTGGGCATTGTGCCCAGTGTGCTTCATCCTGGGAAGGATGGGGTGAGTGGATGGCTTCTTCCACTGCTTCTGGAGGGGTGAGTGGATGGCTTCTTCCACTGGTTCTGCAGGGGGCCTTGTGCCCAGTGTGCTTCATCCTGGGAAGGATAGTGTGAGTGGATGGCTTCTTCCACTGGTTCTGGAGGGGGCATTGTGCCCAGTGTGCTTCATCCTGGGAAGGATGGGGTGAGTGGATGGCTTCTTCCACTGGTTCTGGAGGGGTCCTTGTGCCCAGTGTGCTTCATCCTGGGAAGGATGGGGTGAGTGGATGGCTTCTTCCACTGGTTCTGGAGGGGGCCTTGTGCCCTGTGATGCAGATCTTGGGAAGTGCAAGGTCACAGTCTCTCACCTGGGTGTCAGACCCACTGGATTTGCAGGTGCCAGGATGCACAGCAGCCCATGGAGGCAGGACTACACACTGTACGCCGGCGGTGATGGCTGCTCAGTGGTGGCAGTGGCGGTGCTGGTGTCGGTGCTGGCAGTGGTGGGGGGAGGCTCCAGCCCATTTCCTGCAGCCTTGGATGGCTACCCACTAGGGCTGCTGCTGGCAGTGGTGCTAGTGGCGGTGATGGTGGTGGTGCTGGCAGTGGTGGGGGAGGCTCCAGCCCATCCACTGCAACCTCAGACGGCTGCCCACTGGGGCTGCTACTGCTAGCAGTGGTGCTGGTGGCGGTGCTGGTGGTGGTACTGGCAGTGGTGCTGGCAGTGGTGAGGGGAAGCTCCAGCCCATCCTCTGCAGCCTCGAAGGGCTTCCCACTTGGGCTGCTGCTGCTGGCAGTGGTGCTGGTGGCGGTGCTGGCAGTGGTGGGGGGAGGATCCAGCCCTTCCCCTGCAGCCTTGGACAGCTGCCCACTGGGGCTGCTGCTGCTGGCAGTGGTGCTAGTGGTGATGCTGGTGGCGGTGCTAGCAGTGGTGAGGGGAGGCTCCAGCACTTCCCTTGCAGCCTCGGACGGCTGAAGTTGGTGGTGGGGGCTCCGAATGAGACCCAGTACCAGGCCTCGTGTCCTTCTTGCCTGCTGATGCAGGCCCCTTGCCCTTCCTGTCAGCAGCCGGGGATTGCCCCTTGCCCTTCACACCTGCAGCTGGTGGTGCCTCCTTGCCCTTCACACCTGCAGCTGGTGGTGCCTCCTTGCCCTTCCTTGATGCACCTGGTGCAGGCACCCTGTCAGTGTCGCTACCTGGTGCCTGGGATCGTCTCCCACCTGCAGTAGCTGTTGACACTACTGTGCTGGGTGGCTGAGGTGCTTGTCTGGGTTTTCTTCACCCTGGCCTGATGTGAAGGACGTGGGGGAGGAGGGGTAGGGAAGAGGTCAATGGTTTTTGACCGTCTTCTGCGACGCCACACAACGTCAGCGGAATTACCTCATTTCCATCTGTCCCTCCATACAGGACAGACGGACGCCATTTCAGGGGGGAGGGGGCAGGCCATGGCAACTAACTGCTTCACAGTACACATAGGCACCATATGGGCCTACACAACAATATTGTGTTACAGACACAACATGCTATGCAGTGTAGTGTATGGAAATATGGAATACTGACCAGCTACTCACCGTTTGCCCCCTAGATTGCAATCGCTGCAGATGAATAGGAGATGGAGATATCCCCCATGTACAGGCCCCTGGTGGACTTGGCAAACAATGGAGGACAGGCACATTATCCTCACCAATAGACTGGACAGGGCCACAATCACAGAGCTGTGTTCCCAATTGGAACTTGACCTGATATCTGCTATCCGTCAGCCCACCGGGATCCTCCCTCTTGTGCAAGTCCTATCTGTGCTCCATTTCCTGGCAAGTGGCTCCTTCCAACTGACAGTGGGCTTGGCAGCAGGAATGTCTCAACTAATGTTCTCAATAGTGCTGACCAGAGTATTGTCTGCCTTGATTAAACAAATGCGCAACTACATCACTTTCCCCCAGGTGGAGGATTTGGCCACAGTGAAAGCTGGTTTCTATGCCATGGGACATATCCCCAACATTATCAGGGCTATTGATGGTACACATATTGTATTTGGAATGGAGAAATGAACAGGTGTTCAGAAATCGAAAGAGCTTTCCCTCCATGAATGTGCAGATAGTATGCCTGGCAGGACAGTACATCTCCCATGTCAATGCAAAGTCTCCTGGGTCTGTGCAAGATGCCTTTATCTTGAGGAATAGCAGCATTCCATATGTGATGGCTCAACTCCAGAGGCACCAGGTGTAGCTAATAGGTGAGCCCTGGTTCCCACCCAGTGGATGATGGTGTATGGGTATGGTGTGGGCCCTAAGGCTTAGTGTGTGTCTAACAGTTGCCCCTCAATATTTTCAGGTGACTCTGGTTACCCCAACCTCTCATGGCTACTGACCCCTGTGAGGAATCCCAGGACAATGGCAGAGGAACGTTCCAATGAGGCACATGGGCGAACAAGAAGAATAATAGAAAGGACATTCAGCCTCCTGAAGGCCAGGTTTCGTTGCCTCCATCTAACAGGTGGATCCCTGTACTACTCACCCAAGAAGGTGTGCCAGATCATCGTGGCATGCTATATGTTGCACAACCTTGCCTTATGTCACCAGGTGCCTTTTCTGCAGGAGGATGAGGCTGGAGATGGGCGTGTGGCAGCAGTGGATCCTGTGGACAGTGAAGATGAGGAGGCAGAGGATGAGGACAACATAAGTGCTATAATACGACAGTACTTCCAATGACACACAGGTAAGACACTGTAATTATACTTCACATTGACAGTTTTGTATTTGACATTGTCACTGGAAGGCTGTTTTCCCACTTCTATGGCCACTTACTGTACCCTTTGGCATCTCTATTTTCAGATATTTGTGCCCCAGTATCACTCCTGGTGTGTTGACTGCAGCCAACTACAGGTCATTCCTATGTATACATTACTGTACAGTTATATTGCAGTGTTTAAAACTTGTTAAACAAATACATGGTTAAATGATTTGACAGACTCCATACTTATTCAAATGGTGTTTATTTAAGTGCTAATGATTAGAGGGGGATGTGCAATGGGCTGGGGTGATGATGGAGGAAAGTCCAGGATAGAGTCCAGTCTATTTGTATCACAGGTACATTGTCAAAGGGGCCATAGGAAGGGGAGCAATGGCAGTTCAAGGTGGACAGGGTGACAGAGTAGGACACAAGGGTGACATTCAGGAGAGTCTTATTTCCTGGTGGGGGTCTTGGCAGTGTTCTCTGGCTTCTGCCTGGATCGCAGGGGACTGTTTGTGGGGTGGTTCTCCTTCTGCAGGGGGTGGGGTCCTGGTGGCCTGTTGTTCCTCTGGCAGGGCCTCCTGTCCATTAGCGGCAGCGGAGGTGGAAGGCTGTTCATCGGTTTGGCTAGTGTCAGGGGCCTGGTGGTGTGCCACTGCCTCCCTCATGGTGTTGGTCATGTCTGCCAGCACCCCTGCAATGGAGACCAGGGTGGTGTTAATGGAGTTCAAGTCCTCCCTGATCCCCAGGTTCTGTCCCTCCTGCAGCCGCTGGGTCTCCTGCAACTTATCCAGTATCTGGCCCATCTACTCATGGGAATGGTGGTATGCTCCCAGGATGTTGGTGAGTGCCTCCTGGAGAGTTGGTTCCCTGGGCCTGTCCTCCCCCTCTCGCACAGTAGTCCTCCCAGCTTCCCTGATGTCCTGTGCCTCTGTCCCCCTCAACCGTGTGCCCACTGCCACTGACCCCAGGTCCCTGATCGTCCTGTGTTTGTGGGGTGGCCTGGGGTCCCTGTAGTGGTGGACACACTGCTGATTCACCTGTTCTGAAGACAAAGATATGGACCAGCTGGTTGGGTACCGTGCTGGTGTTTCCTGAGGGAGGAGGCTCTGTGGTGGTATGGGACTGTGTCTGGGTAACTGACTGTCTAGAGATCCCTGATGGGCCAGGTTGGTCATCTAGATCCAGGCGTCCAGAGCTGCTGTCATCACTGTGGGCCTCTTCTGGGGGTGGACTGGAAGTTGCTGGCACCTCCTCTCCTGTGACATTGGGTGGGGGACCTGTGGGGATGTAAATGCAGTGTTATTGTTTCTGTGTGTGTTATCTTGTGCATGGGTGTGTTGCCCTGCGTGGTTCTAATTGCCCTGCCAGCTTTGCCTTGTGTGAGTAGTGATTTTGTGGGCTAGGTGATTCTCTCTAATGTGCATGCTTTAGTGATGGGTGTCCATGCATTGGTGTTGCATGCAGGGTTTGGTATTGGGATAAGTGGGTTGTGATGGTATGATATGTGGGAGGTGGTGAAGTGATGGGAGTGAGGGTAAAGGTGGGAGTTTGTGATGGCATGCAGGTAGGTGGGTGAAAGTAGTAAAAAGTTGACTTACCAGAGTCCAGTCCTCCTACTCCTGCCAGGCCCTCAGGATGCATGATTGCCAAGACTTGCTCCTCCCATGTTGTTAGTTGTGGGGAAGGAGGTGGGGGTCCACCACAAGTCCTCTGTATAGCTAGTTGGTGTCTTGTTGCTGTGGAACGCACCTTCCCCCATAGGTCGTTTGCCTCTTCCTGATGTCATCTCTTGTTCTGGGGTGCTGTCCCACGGCTTTGACCCTGTCCACGATTCTCCGCCATAGCTCCATCTTCCTTGCAATGGACGTCTGCTGCACCTGTGATCCAAATAGCTGTGGCTCTACCTGGATGATTTCCTCCACCATGACCCTTAGCTCCTCCTCAGAGAACCTGGGGTGTCGTTGCGGTACCATGGGTGTATTGTGAGTGGTGTGGGTGAGGGTGTTTGGGGTGCTGTGTTGGGGTGTGTGATGTAGGGTGCATGGATGGTGTATAAGTAATGGTGGTGTGTGACTGTGGTCTTGTCTGTGGTTTTGCTATCTTTCTTGTGGCACTTCTTTGTAATGGTAAAGGGTTGTGGGTAATGTGGGTGGGTGTTTTATAGTGGTGTGGATGTGTGGGTGTGGTGTGTGGATGTGTGTCCGATGTGTGAATTTTGAATTGTCCAATGTGGTGGTGGTTTTTTTTGTGTGTGTGTATTTTGAGCATGGCGGTATGTACCAACAATGGTTTAGCGCCATTGAATGTCTGCCGAGATGATTCGTGGGTCATAATGCTATGGGCGTAGTTCTGTTGGTGTAACGGTGTAGGTTTTGCTACCACCAGTTTATCACTGACCTTTGGGCTGTCGGACTTGTGTGTGTGGCTGTATAGTGACGGATTGCTATGTGTGGGTCATAATATGGGTGGCGGCAATCGGCTGCGGCGGCAGTATGTTGGCGGCAGTCAGCATGGCTGTAAGTGGGATTTACAGCGAATGTCATAACGAGGGCCTAACTTTATTAAAGTTCAAAAATTCATAAATTAAAAAGTACTTATCCAATTTTGATGACCTTGGTCTTAAAATTTTTATAAACATCTGAAGTATTTTTGTAAATTGGCCTCAAGTTATTCTTTTGAGTGTGTGCCTTGATTTATTGATACTGTGAGTACATCAAATGCTTTGCACTTCTCCAAGATTAGCCCAACTGCTCAACCAAGCTACCATATAAATTGAAGCATTAGGTGGTCTAGCTTTTATCTCTGTAAACCAGCGTGTGGTTGCCAGGACCCTCTGCACAGAAGCCACTTAGGCAACAGGGAAAAATGATAAGTTCTTGGTGGCGGGTGTTTGTCAACTGGCAAAGTATTTGTATTTGTGATTATAACAGTTTATTTCATCTTTTTGTTCTAGTTCAAAGCTTTTGCTTCCTTTGCTGTGGATCCTTGCGGTTTTGGCAGTAGTTGTATGTTTTAGGTAAGTAAAAGCAATTTACTCCAAAGGAGAATTGTTGACATGCATGAATGACATGTCTGTAGGTGATGTACTAAATGCAGGATTGTGTGGTGTTGTCCTTAGATTTGTGGACAATTATATTTGTGTTGTCTTATGTATAATTTTCTTTTTTCTTTTAGTGAGATATCATTGGTGATTGCTGTGTCTATGCAGAGTAGTTGCTGGTGAGTCTAGCTTTTTCAGGCAAGTGAGTGGTATAGTTTTTTAGTACATAACCCTGTGATAAAGCTATGCTTTGTTTATTACTTATTTTAGACAGTGCTGGTTGTTGTTGGCAATCCATTTGTTGTTAGAAAGGATCATGGCTAGCCGCAGAGTGACCTCTTAGCAGGTTGTTGGCATGCTTTTTGAGTCATCTTCTGTCGATGATTATGAGACTGACTGCATCTGAGGCAGAGGAGGAAGTGAGAGATTCTGGCAGTGAGTTTTCTGTCCGAGAGGATTCTTCTGATGAGGAAGCCACTCTCAGTGCAGATGAAGGGCCTGTTTTAGAAGCTGACATCGATGTGCAAAGAGTGCAGAAGCCTGGGGCTGAAGGGTTTCCCATTGGAAGACCTGACATCTGGATTGCCCCAAACACGGAGCAGCCACAGTTACCTGCATTTACTGGTCTCCCAGGGTGTAGAGTCAATACAGAAAACTTTTTGCCTGTCAATTTCTTTCACTTGTTTATGGACAATGTATTTTTGGAAGAGATTGTTGAGCAGACTAATTTGTATGCAGAGCAATATTTGAGGGACAACGCTGCCAGACTTAAGCCTCAGTCTAGAGCTACTCAGTGGGTTCCTACAAATCTGGAAGAGATGAAAAAGTTTTTAAGTATTACTTTTTTGATGGGGTTGATAAGGAAGCCGTCACTGGCTTCTTATTGGTCTACTAGTCCCTTGATGGCAACGGCTATATTTCCCACAACCATGACTCGTAATCGCTATTTGCTTCTTCTTCGGATGCTGCATTTTGTTGACAATGCTTTAGCCTTGCCACAAGATCATCCTGATTGTAACCATCTTTTTAAGATTAGGCCTGTCCTTGATCATTTTGTAGATCGGTTTTCAGAGGTGTATGTTCCAGGCAAAGAGATAAGTGTGGACGAGTCTTTGTTCTTGTTCAAGAGGAGTTTAGTTTTTAAGCAGTACATTCCTAGCAAGAGGGCACAGTATGGAATTAAATTGTATATGCTGTCAGAAAGTAGTACACAATACATGTATAATTCCTGGGTCTACACTGGTAGGGATTCCAGTATTGACCCCCCTGGTTGTCTGCCCACTTTTGGAGTTACCAAGATAATTGTGTGGGAACTTGGTAGACGACTTGTTTAACAAAGGTCACCATTTGTTTGTACACAATTTCTACACTGGAGTGCAGTTGTTCAAGGAGTTGTTTAGAGTGGACACTGTTGCTTGTGGCACAATCTGTTCTAACTGGAAAGGCTATCCAAGGGAGCGTGTCTGTAAAAAACATGAGAGAGGACAGTGCAGTGCCTTGCGGAATAATGAGCTGCTAGCTCTGAAATGTTCAGACATGAGGGATGTGTACATGCTAACTACCATCCATGGTGAGAGTACTTCCCCTGTGACTGTTTGGGGTCAGGTTGATGAAGTGTGCAAACCTGCGTGAATTTTGGACTACAATAAGCACATGGGTGGTGTTGATAGAGAAGATCAGAGGTTGGAACCTTACACTGCTCTTCTTAAGTCTTACCAGTGGTATAAAAAGTTGGTCATACATTTATTTCATTTGGTAACTTTTAATGTTTTTATTGTCTTCAAGGATTTTTCACCTGAGTCACGGATGACATTTATTAAATTTCAGGAGTCCGTGATAGAGAGCCTAATTGTGGTGGAACTGGCAAGAGTTCCTAGACTAGCAGTGGTGGAGGATGTGGCTAGATTGAAAGATCGCCACTTTCCAGATCACATTCCTCCCACTCCCAAAAAAGACTTGCCCACTAAGAAATGTAGAGTATGTGCCCAAAGACGTATCCGAATGTACTGCCCTGACTGCCCTTCAAAGCCTGGGCTGTGTGCGGCGGGTTGTTTCAAGAGTTACCACACCCAAAAAAGGTTTGAGAATTACCGTGAGCGTAAACTGCCTGTTTTATATTTTCAGATGTTCAGTTTCACATTTCTGTCATGTTTTCAGTTAGAGCTTTTGTGTTTGTAGTTTTGTAGTTAGTGGTTTCTTTGTTGTTTATAAACAAAACAAAGTGATGGCGGTGTGTGCGGAGTGGCGCTTGGCTGGCGGTGTGTGTGGAGGGGTGCTAGACTGGCGATGTGTGTGGAGTGGTGTTTGGCTGGCGGTGTGTGTGGGGTGGCGCTTGGCTGGTGGTTTGCACGGGGTGGCGCTTGGCTGGTGGTGTGCGTGGGAAGGCGCTTAGCTGGTGGTGTGCGGGGGTGGTACTTCACTGGGGTTGTGAGTGGGGTTGCGCTTGGCTGGCAGTGTGCGTGGGGTGGTGCCTGGCTGGCAGTGTGCATAGGATGGCACTTGGCTGGCGGTGTGTGGGGATTGGTGCTTGGCTGGCAGTTCCAGCCAAACATCAGTCCACACACTTCCATCAGCTAGTGTGATTGCTGCATGTGGGCGTACGTAAGTGATGGGCCATTCGGTGTCACTGTCTGTCGATGCGAGTGTTGTAATGTGCTGGGCCTGTGGCTTGCGGCGTGAATGGTGTTGTGCATGTCATGTATGAAAAGTGTGTGAATGGACTGTAAAGCAGTTGGTGCTTTGACGCGGCTTTACAGCTCAAGAACTGTGAGTCATTGGTTCTGTTTCAGTTATTAACAGTGCATTTATTTTTTTGTGAAATGTCTTGTATGTGTGGTAAAAATGACAAAACCTGCTCCGCTGTAATCAGGCGTCGCAGCACACCCGTGACATGCTAGGTGTCTCAGGTGGGACCCTGTTGATGAAGCATGCCACCAACTTGGTTGGGGGGTGAGGGGCCTTTTCAACATAACCTAAGTGCGTTTCTTTTCACAATTTTTGTGTTTGGAACATCACAGAAGTACGTGGACACATCAAAATGATATATTACAAAACTACCTGCGTTTGGGGGGAGGGGGCACCTATGTTATTGGTCCAGGCTGCGGCCTTCATCTAGGGAAACCTACCAAACCCAGACATCTTTCAAAACTAAACACCCCAAGGAGTCCAGGCGTGGCTTGAGTCGATCCCCCAACATTTTCTTACCCAGACTCCTCTGCAAACCTCATAAAAGCATATTTTCCTCACTTTTGTTTGTAGGATCACCGCTCTGGCACAAATGCCCTACTCCCGGGCTATCCCCTCAGTCTCCCAAGTAAAACGATACCTCACTTGTGTGGGTCCCCAAAGCAGAGTCAGCCTAAAGATGTATAAAAGAAAAATATGTGCTTATCAACTCGCTCTGCTATCCCCTCAATCTCTACTGGTTTTTGGCCTTTTTCTGTTGCAGGCACCTGGGACCCCACACAAGGGAGGTATCATTTTTATCGGGAGACATAGGGGAATGCTGGGTGGAAGGAAATTTGTGGCTCCTCTCAGATTCCAGAACTTTCTGTCACCGAAATGTGAGGAAAAAGTGTGTTTTTTAGCCAGATTTTGAGGTTTGCAAAGGATTCTGGGTAACAGAACCTGGTGTGAGCCCCACAAGGCACCCCATCTTGGATTCCCCTAGGTGTCTAGTTTTAAAGAATGCACAGGTTTGGTAGGTTTCCCTAGGTGCCGGCTGAGCTAGAGGCCAAAATCCACAGCTAGGCACTTTGCAAAAAATAGGTCTATTTTCTTTTGGAAAATGTGATATGTCCATATTTGTGTTTTGGGGCATTTCCTGTCGCGGGCACCAGGCCTACCCTCACAAGTGAGGTACTATTTTTATCAGAATACTTGGGGGAACGCTGGGTGGAAGGAAATCCGTGGCTCCTCTCAGATTCCAGAACTTTATGTCACCGAAATGTGAGGAAAAAGTGTATATTTAGCCAAATTGTGAGGTTTCCCTAGGTGCCAGCTGAGCTAGAGGCCAAAATCCACAGCAGGCATTTTGCAAAAAAACAGCTCTGTTTTCTTTGAGAAAATGTGATGTGTCCATGTTGTGTTTTGGGGCATTTTTTGTCGCGGGCACTAGGCCTACCCACACAAGTGAGGTACCATTTGTATCGGGAGCCTTGGGGGAACGCTGGGTGGAAGGACATTTGTGGCTCCTCTCAGATTCCAGAACTTTCTGTCACCGAAATGTGTGGAAAAAGTGTTTTTGTAGCCAAATGTTGAGGTTTGCAAAGGATTCTGGGTAACAGAAACTGGTGAGAGCCCCACAAGTCACCCCATCTTGGATTCCTCAAGGTGTCTAGTCTAGTTTTCAAAAACGCACAGGTTTGGTAGGTTTCCTTAGGTGCCAGCTGAGTTAGAGGCCAAAATCCACAGCAGGCACTTTGCAAAAAACAGCTCTGTTTTCTTTGGGAAAATGTGATGTGTTCATGTTGTGTTTTGGGGCATTTCCTGTCACAGGCACTAGGTTACCCACACAAGTGAGGTACCATTTTTATCAGGAGACTTGGGGGAACGCTGGGTGGAAGGAAATTTGTGGTTCCTCTCAGATTCCAGAACTTTCTGTCACCGAAATGAGGAAAAAGTGTTTTTTTAGCCACATTTTGAGGTTTGCAAAGGATTCTGGGTAACAGAAACTGATGAGAGCCCCACAAGTTTCCCCATCTTGTATTCCCCAAGGTGTATGGTTTTCAAAAACACACAGGTTTGGTAGGTTTCCTTAGGTGCCGGCTGAGCTAGAGGCCAAAATCCACAGCATGCATTTTGCAAAAAAACTGCTCTGTTTTCTTTGGGAAAATGTGATGTGTCCACGTTGTGTTTTGGGGCATTTCCTGTCGCAGGAAATTTGTGGCTCCTCTCAGATTCCAGAACTTTGCATCGCTGGAATGAGATGAAAATGTGTTTTTTAGACACATTTCTAGGTTTGCAAAGGATTCTAAGTGACAGAACCTGGTGAGTGCTCTACAGGTCACCCCATTCTGGATTCCCCTAAGTGTCTAGTTTTACAAAATCTATAGGTTTGCTAGGTTTCCCTAGGTGGCTGCTGAGCTAGACACCAAAATCCACAGCTAGGCACTGTAGGAGGCTGGTCTGGTTTGTAGTGGGTACCTTAGGTATTTACACCTTATACCAGGTCCAGTTATCTCTTATTAGTGAAATGTAGTAGTGTTCCAGCAGCTTAGGCTGATAAAGGTAGCTGTAGCAGAGCAGCTTAGGCTGAGCTAGGAGACATGCAAAGCTCCTACAATACAACTATAGTTACACAGTACTTATACACAATAAAAGACAATACTCAGTGTGACCAAAAATAAAGGTACATTATTTTAGTGACACAAGGCCAAAAATATCTTAGAGGCAATCCTCCTTCTGGATATAAGTATTATACACAATATATACACTAGAGACTGAAATCAGGTAAGTAAATAGTCACAGAATAGTGCAAACAGTAGAAAATACCCTAGAATGCAATAGGAAGGAATAGGCCTAGGGGCAACACAAACCATATACTAAGAAAGTGGAATGCGAATCACAAATTCCCCCCTAGGCAAGTATAGTGTGTAGAGGGGCGCTGGGAGTGTAAGAAAACCACATAGGTGAGTAAAATACCCCACCCCAGAGCCCAGGAAAGTAGGAGTAAAGTACTGCAAGTTTCCTCAGGACCCACTACAAGTCGTGATTAGAGTTATTGCTAGAACCAAGCAAGACTGCAAACAATAAATGGTGGATTCATGGACCTGAAGATTTGTAAAGAGAGGAGACCAAGTCCAGAAGTCGCAGAAGATTCCAGGAAGGACAGGAGCTCTTGCCAACCTAGGAGATGGTGCAAAAGTGGATTCTCCGGTTGGAAGAAGTGTGCAGAAAAGCTCCAAATAAGATGGCTGCGGGATCCTGCGTGATGCAAAGGATGTCCCACGTCGAGATGTTGGATGCAGGCGTATTGCAGTGCTGGATTCGTCAAACAAGCCTTAGTTCAAGCAATGTCATGGATTGCATCAAAATGGCGCTGCCTGGACCCAGGAGGGACCTGGGGGCCCCAGCTCAGACTGAGGAGGCAGAGTGGGCTCCCAACACCAGAGGGAACCCACAGATGACCAGGCAGTACCCACGGGAATCCCAGGATACGGGGACAAAGAAAGTGCAAATTGTGGTTGCTGCAGCACTACAAAAGAAGGTCCCACACTGCCGGAGAACAACTTAGCGGGTTGAGCAATGCAGGATAGAGTGCTGGGGACCTGGACCAGACTGTGCACGAAGGATTTTTGCAAATAGTGCACAGAGGTCTCAGGAGGTGAAGATGATGCGGTGCACAGGGGGAAGGTATGCTCTTACCTCTGCAAAATTTGGACAGCAGGACCTTTGGACAGTCTGTGTGGAAGGGGTCCACCACCTGTGTTCCAGGGAGCACGCTCGTCACCAGTAGAGGAGTCCCAGAGAACCAGTCGTTGTCTTAGAAAGTGCCTGCTGGGGCAGGGAAGTGACTCCTTCACTCCACGGGAGATTTCTTTGGTCCTTTTGGTGCAGGGTGAAGATAGGGAGTCCTCCGAGTGTGCACACCTTGGAAACTGTTGCAGTTGCTGGCTGGAGCTGAAGTTGCAGAGTCACGGTAGCCGTCTTGGGTACTTTGTTGCAGTTACAGCTGTTCCTGGAGCAGTCTGCGATTGATCCAACGGTCAGAGGATGAAGCAGGAGTTGCAGAGGATTCCCGGAGGAAACTTGCAAGCCAAATCTGAAGAGGAACCCACAGGAAAGACCCTAAATAGCCCTGAGAGGAGGATTGGCCACCTAACCAGGTATGCACCTATCAGGAGGAGTCTCTGACGTCACCTGCTGGCACTGGCCACTCCAGAGTGTCCCCACACCTTGGAAAACAAGATGGCTAATGCCAGGGAAACAATGGAGGAGCTCTGGGCACCATCCCTGGGGTGGTGATGGACAGGGGAGTGGTCACTCCCTTTTCCTTTGCTCAGTTTCACGTCAGAGCAGGAACTGGGGGTCCCTGAACCGGTGTAGACTGGTTTATGCAAGGAGAGCACCATCTGTGCCCTTTAAAGCATTTCTAGAGGCTGGGAGAGGCTCCCCTCCCAAACATTTAACGCCTATTTCCAAAGGGACATGGTGTAGCACCCTCCTCCCAACAGAAATGCTTTGTTCTGCCTTTCTGGGACTGAGATGCTCAGACCCCCGGGGGGCAGAACCCTGTCTGTAAGGTGGCAGAAGCTGTAGCTGCAGTGAAAGCCTCAGAGAGCTGGTTTTGCAGTACTGGGGGTCCATGGTGGAGCCCCCAGGATGCATGGGATTGGCATCCCAATACCAGATTTGAAATGGGGGGACAATTACATGATCTTAAACATGTTACATGGCCATATTTGGAGTTACCATTGTGAAGTTGCATATAGGTATTGACCTATATGTAGTGCACGCATGTAATGGAATCCCTGCAATCACAAAGTGTGGGGAAGTGGCTCTGGACAACGTGAGGGCAGCTTTGCTAGTGCAAAATTGCCCTCACACTTAGTAACTTTGCACCTAGCCTTCAGTAAATGAAGGTTAAACATATAGGTGACTTATAAGTTACTTAAGTTCAGTGACAATGGCTGTGAAAATAGTGTGTGCACTATTTCACGCAGGCTGCAGTGGCAGTCCTGTGAAAGGTTTTGTTTGATCTCCTTATGGGTGGCAAAAGAAATGCTGCAGCCCATAAGGATCTCCTGTAACCTCAGTGCCCTGGGTACTTGGGTACCATATACTAGGGACCTATAAGGGGGTCCAGTGTGCCAAATGGAATTGGTAAATGAAGTCACTAAACTATAGTGACTAATTTGGAAGCAGAGAGAGCATAAGCACTGAAGTTCTGGTTAGCAGAACTTCAGTGGCACAGTTAAGCACTACTGACAACACACACATTAGGCCACAAACTATGAGCACTTGTGTCCTGACCAGCAGGATCCCAGGGAGACAGGCAAAACATACTGACATACAGGAAGAAATTGGGGGTAACATGCCAAGAAAGATGGTACATTCCTAAAGACACTTTGCAAAACAAACGTACGTTTTCATTGGAAAAATGTGATGTGTCCATGTTGTGTTTTGGCACATTTCCTGTCGCGGGCACTAGGCCTAACCTCAGAAGTGAGGTACCATATTTGTGGGGAGACCTCAGGAAACACTGAGTGGAAGGAAGTTTTACACTCCGCTCAGATTCTAGAACTTTACATTGCTAAAAGTGTTTTTTAGACAAAATTCAAGATTTGCAAAGGATTGTGGGTGACAGAGCCTGTTGGGAGCCCTACAAGTCACCCCATTCTGGATTTCCCTAGTTGTCTAGTTTTAAATAATGTCTAGGTTTGCTAGGTTTCCCAAGGTGCCGGCTGAGCTAGAGGCCAAAATCCACAGCTAGGCACTTTGCAAAAAAGCGTCAGTTTTCATTGGGAAAATTTGATGGGCCCACGTAGTGTTTTTGGGAGTTTCCTGTCCCAGGAACTAGCCCTACCCATACACGTGAGGTACCATTTGTATCGGGAGGCTTGAGGGAATGCTGGGTGGAGGGAAGTTTGTTGCTCCCCCCAGATTCCAGAACTTTGAATCACTGAAATGTGAGGAAAATGTGTTTTTTGACACATTTTGAGGTTTGCAAACGGTTCTGGGTAACAGAACCTGGTGAGAGCCCTATAAGTCACCCCATTCTGCATTCCCCAGGTGTTTAGGTTTAAAAAAGGGATATGTTTCTAGGTTTCCCTAGGTGCCAGTTGAGCTAGAAGCAAAAATCCACAGGTAGGCACTTTACAAAAAACACAACGTTTTTCATTGGAAAAATATGATGTGTCCACGTTGTGTTTTGGGGCGTTTCCTGTTGTGGGCACTAGGCCTACCCACACAATTGAGGTACCGCTTTTTATCGGGAGACTTGGGGCAATGCTAGGTGGCAGGAAGTTTGTGGTTACCCTCAGATTCCAGAACTGTGAATTGCTGAAATATGAGGAAAATGTGTTTTAAGACAAAGTTTGAGGTTTGTAAAGGATTCTGGGTGACGGAACCTAGTGAGAGCCCCACAAGTCACCCCATTCTGGATTTCCCAAGGTGTTGAGTTAAAAAAAAATTATAAGTTTACTAGTGTTCCTAGGTGCCGACTGAGTTAGAGGCCAAAATCCAGAGCAAGGCAGTTTGACAAAAACAAGTCCTTTTTCAGCAGAAATATGTAATGTGTCCACGTTGCGTTTTAGGGCATTTCCTGTCATGGGCACTAGGCCTACCCACACAAGTGAGGTACCATTTGTATCGGGAGACTTAGAGGAACACAGAATAGGAGAACAAGTGTTATTGCCAAGTTTCTTCCGCTACATCTGTGTCTTCCAAATGTAAGACAGTGTGTAAGAAAGGAGTCATTTTGAGAACTGCCCTGTAATTCACATGCTAGTATGTGTACCACCCGAATTCAGAGATGTGCAAATAATCACTGCTTCTAAACTCAATATCTTGTGCTGCCCATTTCGGAAGTACATTTTCTTGATACCTGTTTTTCGCTCTTTTATTTTACCAAATGAATTGCTTTATACCCGGTATACAATGATAACACATTGTAAGGTGCAACTCATTTATTGCCTCTGGGTACCTTGGATTCTTGATGAACTTACAAGCCCTACATATCTCCGCAACCAGAATGGTCCAGCAGACGTTATGGTATATTGCTTTAAAAAATCTGCCATAGCTGGAAAACGTTACATAAGACAACATAGACAGAAATGGCTGCTTTTTTCAACACACATGACCCCTTGATGAATTCGGAATTTTGTCTACTTTTTAGAAATGTTTAGCTGCCCAGAATCCACCATTGTTTCACACCCATTTTGTATCACTAACTGGAAGGAGGCTGAAAGCACAAAACGTTTTTAAAATGGGGTATGTCCCATTAAAATGCCCAAACTGTGTTGAACAATTTGGTCTTCTGATTCAAGTCTGCCTGTTCCTGAAAGCTGGAAAAATTGTGATTTTAGCACCACAAACACTTCATTGATCACATTTGCAGGGGAAAAAATTGATGCTTTCTTCTGCAGCACTTTGTTCCCCATTTTTCCACAAAAAATACATTTTTGCTGTATTTTGGCTAATTTCTTGGTCTCCTCCAGGGAACCCACAAACACTGGGTACCTTTAGAATCCCCAGGATGTTGGAAAAAAAAGGATGTTCATTTGAATGGATAACTTATGTGGACAAAAGTTACAGGGACCTAAGCGCAAGCTACCCTAAATAGCCAAAAAAGGGCTCAGCACTTGGGGGGGAACAAGCCGAACAGCTAAGGAGCTAAACACACACTACCATCGCACACACATTTACTATGTGTACACTGTGTCATACTTCACCCTGAGTGTAGTATATCCCTTTGCGAGCATGCATGCACATCATGAGTCTGTAGGCCTCATTCCAGTGACACAGGGTAAAAAGAACCTATTCACTACTACTGATCACTACACAGTATGCTGCCACACCTGTGCTTGTTCTGTTTAACTCCTGGTGAAGGCAGTAGCTTCCACCATTAAGAGGGTAGCGCAATGGGTGCCCCTCCTGGTCCAACATGACCGCAATCCATGGGATGGGCCTATGTCATGGCACACATACATGATCCATGTTCACCTATGACAAAAGTCAGCATTAGGGATCCAGACAGAAACACAATTGGGAACTCAGGGGAGGGGTGCACGTCTTTACCATGCAGTGGACTTTTGCATCCCAACACATTCCAACCTAAACTACATTATGTAAAACATTTAGGCCCTCATTACAACTCTGGGAGTCGGTGTTAAAGTGGCGGTAACACCGCCAACAGGCCGGTGGTAAAAAAAATGGGATCACGACCACGGCGGAAACCACCAACATAGACAGCCACTTTAGCACTCCGACCGCCATGGCGGTAGCAACAAACACGGCGGCGGTCACCGCCAACACACAGACAGAGTACACTGTACCGCCCACCCTATTATGAGATGCCAATCTGCCAGCTTTTCGGGGGCGGACCCAACGACATCAAAACCATGGCAGAAACAGTACATCGAAGGGGAACGACTCACCTTTCGACACTCCACGAAGAACCAGGGCGCCATGGAGCCCGAATTGCAGATCCTCCCCATGTTGGTGTATCTTCTCATACACCAGGAAGTCGAAAGAAGGCGGCAACGACGGTGAGTACTGCACCTAGCACACCGGGGAGGGGGGAGGGAAAAGAGAGTGACACACACATGCAACATGCAACACCCCCACCCTCCACCCTCATCCACAACAGCATACACACTAATACATCCAACAACATTACTGATACACCCTGGAACCCCCTGGAAAAACGCAAGGACAAAAGGAAATGAGTCTAACCTATGTTATATTGGAACATTCAGCTATAGCCATAGAATTTTAAATAATCAGTATATACAAAATGTTACATTATATACACAAGGCCGTACACTGTCCCTTGTAAATGTCCGTGGACCAGTGGTCCCAAAAAGCATGGGCAAGCCCACACATGACACCTGCCTCAAAACGGAGAGAACACTGCAGGGGCATCAGGTCGAAAAAACACAGGCACCTCAGGGGGAAGGGGAAGGAGGGCACCTCAGCTGGAAAATGGTACAACACCACTGCTCCTCGAGGGGGCTCCATTCCCACTGCCTGGTCCTGAGGAGTGCAAAACCACAGTCTCTCAAGTGGGTGGACCCACTGCTTGGTCCTGGGGAGTGCTAAGCCACAGTCTCTCAAGTGGGTGGTTTGCCCACTGCTTGGTCCTGGGGAGTGCAAAGCCACAGTCTCTCAAGTGGGTGGTTTGCCACTGCTTGGTCCTGGCGAGTGCAAAGCCACAGTCTCTCAAGTGGGTGGTTTGCCCACTGCTTGCACCTGGGGAGTGCAAAGCAACAGTCTCTCAAGTGGGTGGCGTCTTCCACTGGTTCTGGAGGGAGCATTGTGCCCAGAGTGCTTCATCCTGACAAGGATAGGGGAGTGGATGCATATCTCCATTGGTTCTGGAGAGGGCTTTGTGTCCAGAGTGCTTCATCCTGCCAAGAATAGAGGGAGTGGATGCATATCTCCACTGGTTCTGGAGGGGGCATTGTGCCCAGAGTGCTTCATCCTGCCAAGGATAGGGGGAGTGGATGCATCTCTCCACTGGTTCTGGAGGGGGTTTTGTGCTCAGTGATGCTGCACCAGGGGTGTGGCAGTTAACATCCACTCACCTGGGTGTCTGAGCCACAAGATGTACATGGAACAGGTAGCATGATACTCCATGGAGGCAGAGCCACACTCCATCCTGCGGCGACTTAGGCTGCAAACTGCTGGTAGTGCCAGTGCTGGTGGTTGTGCCTCAAGTGGCATGTCCAGGGTCCAGGACTTTACCTGCAGCCTTGGACGGCTGGCTACTGGGGATGCTGGTAGTGGTTGTAGGAGGTGTACGTCTGCTGAGTTTGGGTGAAGGTGCATGGGCTGGAGGCTGTTGTGAGGTGGATGGCTGTTGAGTGGGTGTGTGCCTGCGTTTGTGTACTTAGGGAGGAGGGCTCACACACACTGGGAGAGGACACAGGGGACGTGTGAATGGTAGTGGGGATTGTGATTGCTTGTGAGCAGTGTGTTGTGATGGGCGTGCTGGTGATGGAGGTAGTGGCTAATGATGTAGTGCATGCAGGTGTGAGTGGAGACGAGACTGGGAGGGAGGTGGAGGACGTGGAGGAGGGGAACACAATGGAGGAAGTGGATGTTGGTATGTGTGCATGGGTATGGTGCTTGTGTGAGTGCCAGTGTGATGATGTGTGGTGCTTATATTTTCCTGAGCCACTTTTGTGTGTTGATGTGTGTGCCTGCTGGTCTGAAGGTGTGCTTGGGATAGGCTGAGGTAGAGGGGACTGAGTCTGGGTAGTGGAAGTTGGAGGGGGAGGCTGGACACAGGGACAATGGCTGCCATCAGTGCTGAGCCTAGAGCCTGAAATGTTCTCTGTTGGGCCACCACGCCAGAATGAATGCCCTCCAGGTATGCATTTGTTTGCTGCAAATGCCTCTCAACACCCTGGATGGCATTCAGAATGGTTGACTGCTCAACAGTGAGGGATCTCAGGAGGTCAATAGCCTTCTCAATGAGGGCAGCAGGGCTGACTGGGGCAGGGCCTGAGGTGCCTGGGGGGAAGGAGATGCTCACCCTCCTGGGCGAGCGGGCACGGGAAACACACTGAGGGGCTGCTGGGAGGGCGGTGCTGGTAGGTGGGTGGCAGCTGTACCTGTTGTTGGGGTGGGCACAGAGATGACTGCCACCGCCAGGGAGCTTCCATCAGAGGAGGAGTCGCTGTCACTTGTATCCCCTCCTGTCCCCCCTCGAGGATCTCCCCTCAACCTCCGTCCCACTGGTGCCTTCACCCTCCGTGGATTCACCCTCATGGGCCATGTGGGATGCAGCTCCCTCAGTCGCTGGTGCCTCAGCTCCTCCGCCAGATGATGTTAATGCACACAAGCACAGGGTGACAAAACAAGACGTGGAGGAAAGACAGAGGACACACATGGTCAATGCCAGCAACACCACAACCGTTGGCGGACACAACACACACTGAGCTGCCCTATGCACTAGGCCTTGCCCAACCAGTCACTATGGTAGTCACCAGCCCATGGGGTACAATGCCTAACGCCAGCACCTGCACACCTGACATCCACAGGACCATGCACACTACCAGCTGGGCCTCCACCATCTTCTTGCTCCAGCGGTGCAGGTCCTCCCATCTCTTGCAGCAGTGGGTGCTCCGTCTGTGATAGACCCCCAGGGTCTGCACCTCCTTGGCGATGGCATGCCAAATACCCTTCTTCTGGTGGGCACTGACCTAGGGGGTAAACAGAGTGAACACATTTCATTACCCACCCGTCCGGACTGTCATAGTCATTGACCACCAGTTCCCACCCATGCCCTTACGCACATACACTGACCACCTCACATGCAGCACTCAGGCCACCCCACAACAAGTGGCTTACATACACACCACTCCAAACAGGCATTGCCCACGCATCATGCTCACAGTTTACTCACCTGTTTGTCTGGAGGACCGTAGAGTAGTGTGTACTGGGGGAGGAGCCCATCCACCTGTTTGTCCAGCTCCTCCGCAGTGAAGACAGGGGCCCTTTCCCCAGACACTGTAGCTATTGTCGCTTCCAGACTCAGGTCACAGCAGCACTTGCAGTGTAGGTCCTCTCCTGTTGATGGTCAGGTATCAAGTGAGTGAAGAGATAGAAAATGGCAGTAACGTCCGCGGTGGTGTGTACCGTCACTGCCAACGTACATCGCCATTGGCTCCTCGGACCCATAGGGCCCAATGATAACCAATGCAGAGTTGCGTGGCGGTCTTTGACCGCCTACCGCAACGCTGCACAACGGCAGTGTAGTTACCTCATTTCCCCTTGTCCCTCTCTACAAGTCAGGCAGCCGCCATTTCAGGGGAGCATATGGCATAGCACCTAACTGCGTCACAGCACATATTGGCACATATACTGACTCGCGATTTAACACACGGATTCTGTAACATTAGTTCAGACACAGTTGTGCTATCTATGTGGTAAATGACCTTCTGCTCACCGTTCTCCTCCATAGGCTACAACCGCTGAGGCAGCACATGAGATGGCGGCATCCTCCAGTGTACAGACCCCTGGTGGACCTGTCGACAATGGAAGACAGACACATCATAATAACCTACAGACTTGATCGTGCCACAAACCAAGAGCTGTGTGCCCAATTGGAGCCAGACCTGATGTCAGCTATCCGCCTGCCCACAGGTATCCCCCCTCTAGTGCAGGTCCTGTCAGTGCTCCATTTTCTGGCAAGTGGTCCCTTCCAAAGAACAGTGGCCATGGCATCTGGGATGTCTCAGCCAATGTTCTCAAATGTGTTGACAAGAGTGTTGGCAACCCTGCTGAAACACATGCGCAGCTACATTATGTTCCCCCAGGTGGAGGACCTGCCCACAGTGAAAGCTGACTTCTATGCCCTGGGACACATCCCCAACATCATTGGTGCCATTGATGGGACATATGTGGCATTTGTCCCCCCACAGAAATGAACAAGTGTACAGAAATAGAAAAAGCTACCATTCGATGAATGTGCAACTGGTGTGTTTGGCGGAACAGTACATCTCCCATGTGAATGTCAAGTATCCTGGCTCTGTGCATGACGCCTATATCTTGAGGAATAGCAGCATCCCTTATGTGTTGGGCCAACTCCAGAGGCACCGGGTGTGGCTAATAGGTGAGCCTAAGGTCCTCACATAGTATGAGTCGGTGTCTGGGTATGGGGAAGTCCCTAAGGGTTAGTGTGTGTCTAACAGGTATCCCTCAAAATTTGCAGGTGACTCTGGTTACCCCAACCTACTGACCCCTGTGAGGAATCCCAGGACAAGGGCAGAGGAACTCTACAATGAGGCACATGGGTGTACTAGGCGTATTATTGAGAGGACATTAGGCCTCCTGAAGGCCAGATTCTGGTGCCTCCATCTGACAGGTGGCTCCCTGTACTACTCACCCAAGAAGGTGTGCCAGATCATCGTGGCATGCTGTATGTTGCACAACCTGGCATTGAGATGCCAGGTACCTTTTCTGCTAGAGGATGAGCCTGGTGATAATCTTGTGGTAGCTGTAGAGCATGTGGACAGTGAGAAAGAGGAGGCAGAGGAAGAAGATATTGACAACAGAAAAAACATCATCCTGCAGTACTTCCAGTGACACACAGGTAAGACACTATAACTCCTCTTTCCATATTAGTTTACTTTAGGACATTGTACATGCCAGCCTCTTAATCTCTGTCTATGGACACTTTGGATTACATTTTTTTCAGATCTGTGTACCCCATCTGGCTTCTGCTATGTGTACTGCTGCTCAACAACTGTCATACATTGGTATGAGTAAATGAGCATATACCTTGCAATGCTTTGCTAATGTTGTAGTAATACATTTGTGAATCATCAGTCTGACTCCAGATTGGCATTTGACTAAAGGGTGTTTATTTAGGTGCTAATGAGTATAAGGGTATGTGTAAGGGGCTGGGGTGATGGTGGAGTAAGGTCCATGGTAGAGTCCAGTCTCTTGGTATCACAGGTGTAATGTCCAATGGGGCATAGGAAGGGGAGTAATGGCAGTTCAAGGTAGACAGGGTGACAGAGTGGGACAGAAGGGTGACAATCAGGAGAGTTTCATTTCCTGGCAGGGGTCTTGGCAATGTTCTGTGTCTTCTGTCTGGATCGCATGGACCGTTTGCGGGTTGGTTCTCATTCTGCAGGGGTTCTGGTGCTGGTGGCCTGTTGTTCCTGTGGTGGTACCTCCTGTCCACTAGTGCCAGCGGAGGTGGAAGGCTGTTCCTCTGTTTGGCTAGTGTCAGGGTCCCTTTGTTGAGCCTCTGCCTCCCTCATAGTCTTGCCCATGTCAGCCAGCACCCCTGCTATGGTGACCAGGATGGTGTAGATTTTGGTGGGGTCATCCCTGATCCCAATGTACTGTCCCTCCTGCAGCCGCTGGCTATCCTGAAACTTGGCAAGTACCGTGCCCATGGCCTCCTGGGAATGGTGGTATGCTCCCATTATGTTTGAGAGTGCCTTGTGGATAGTGGGCTCCCTGGGCCTGTCCTCCCCCTGTCGCACAGCAGTCCTCCCAGCTTCCCTGTTGTCCTGTGTCTCTGTCCCCTGAACCATGTCCCACTGCCATTGACCCCAGGTCCCTCATCGTCCTGGTTAGTAGGGTTGCCTGGGGTCCCTGTAGTGGTGGACACACTGCTGATTGGTGTGTCCTGGGGACAGTGGCATGAGCTCGCTGGGTGGGTGCTGTGCTGGTGTTTCCTGAGGGGGAGGCTCTGTGGTGGTTTGGGACTGTGGCAGGGGAACCGAGTGTCCAGAGGTCCCAGATGGGCCAGGCTGGTCATCGTGGTCCAGATGTGCAGAGCTGCTGTCATCGCTGTGGGCCTCTTCTGTGGGAGGACTGGATGTAGCTGGCACCTCCTGTCCGGTGACGTTGGGCAGGGATCCTGTTTGGATGCAAATGCATTGTTATTGTATCTGTGTGTAACATCTTGTGCAATGGGTGTGTTTCCCTAATGCCTTGTGTGATTGCTGATAGTGTGGGGTGGGTGAGTCTCTCTAGTGTGCATGCTGTGATGATGGGTGTCCATGCAGGTCTGTGATCGGTGTCCATGCATGCAGGGCTTGGTATTGGGATGTGTGGGTTTTGATATTGGAGTATATGTGAGGTGGTGGAGTGATGGGGGTGAGGGTAGGGGTAGGAGTTAGTGAGAATATGCAGGTGGGGGGGGAAAGTAGTAAAGATTAGACTTACCAGAGTCCAGTCCTCCTGCTACTCCTGCGAGGCCCTCTGTATGCAAGACTTGCTCCTCCCATGTTGTTAGTTGTGGGGGAGGAGGTGGGGGTCCACCGCCAGTCCACTGTACTGCTATCTGGTGTCTTGATACCACGGAGCGCACCTTCCCCCGTAGGGTGTTCCACCCCTTCCTGATGTCATCCCTGGTTCTTGGGTGCTGTCCCACGGCATTGACCTTGTCGGTGATTCTCCGACCATAGCTCCATCTTCCTTGCAATGGATGTCTGCTGCACCTGTGATCCGAATAGCTGTGGCTCTACCTGGATGATTTTCTCCACCATGACCCTTAGCTCCTGCTCAGAAAACCTGGGTTGTCTTTGAGGTGCCATGATGTGGTGTGAGTGATATGTGTGAGGTGATGTGTGGGTGTTGTGTTGTGATATATTATGTGATGTGCGTGGATGGTGTATGAGTGATGGTGTTCGGTGCCTCTGGGTGAAGGTGTGATATTTGCTTTTCTCTCTCTGCTTGTTCTAATTTGTTTGTTGAAAGGGTTGTGGGTAATGTGGGTGTGTATATTATAGTGGTATGATTGTGAGGGTGTGGTGTGTGTATGTGTGTCGGGTGTGTGTATTTTGAATTGTCCAGTTTGGTGGTGTTTTATAAGTGTGTGTGTTTTTGGAGCGCGGCGGTGTGTACCGCCAATTGTTTACCGCAGTTGAAAGACCACCACGTTGATTCATGGGTCGTGATACTGTGGGTGTATTCCTGTTGGCGTGATGGTGAGGGTTTTGCTATTGCCAGTTTATCACTGACTTTTGGTATAGTGGACTTATGTGGGTGTCTGTATAGTGGCAGTATTCTTTGTGTGGGTCATAATACCCGTGGCGGAATACCGCCGCGGTCACGGTATGTTGGCGGCCGTCGGCACGGAGGTAAGCAGGATTTACCACCAGGGTTGTAATGAGGGCCTTAATGTTAAACAAATTAAATATAGTATGTCCAAATTACAATATTAAAATGTATGCACTCTAAATAAAGTCATTGACATATATCAACATTTTTTATTTTTTAAATATTCTTTTTTTAAATCAAAATGACATATATTGAACAATAAAAATCACTATGTATTTGTGGAAATGGCCTTTCTGAAGGGTCACCCCAAAACCTTTTGCCTTCCTCTTGTTTTTCTGACCTCATTTCTGCTGGCTTTAGGACTCTGGACACTTTACCGCTGCTAACCAGTGCTAAAGTGCATGTGCTCTTTCCCTAAAAACATGGTAACATTGGCTCAGACCCAATTGGCATATTTCATTTACTTGTAAGTCCCTAGGAAAGTACACTACATGTGCCTAGGGCCTGTAAATTAAATGCTACTAGTGGGCCTAACGTTCTGATTGTGCCTCCCCACATAAGTAGCCCCTTAACCATGTCTCAGGCCTGCCATTGCAAGGCCTGTGTGTGCAGTTTCACTGCCACTTTGGGTTGACATTTAAAAGTACTTACCAAGCCCTAACCTCCTCTTTTTCTACATATACGTCACCCCTAAGGTAGCTGTGGGAAGTTGGCTTTGTATATACTATCTCAAAGTGAGAGATAGTATGCACAGAGTCCAAGGGATCCCCTTAGAGGTTCATAGTGGCAAAAATAGATAATACTAATGCTCTATTTTGTGGTAGTGTGGTCGAGCAGTAGGCAGAGGGTAGTGTTAAGAATGTGTTGTACACACAGGCAATAATTGAGAACACACATTCAAAGACTTAACTCCAGGCCAATAGGTTTTTATATAGAAAAATATTATTTTATTAATTTATTTTAGAACCACAAGATTCAGAATACAAGTAAGTACATAAATTGTAAGGTACTAGGCATAGGTAAATATAGAACTTTGAATGAAAACAGTAATGTACACAGTTTTGGCAAAAATGGCAATAAGCTATTTTAAAAGTGGACACTGCAAAAATCAACAGTTCCTGGGGGAGGTAATTATTGGTTAGTTTTTCAGGTAAGTAAAGCACTTACAAGTTCAGTCTCCGGATGTAGGAAGGTACAATCTTGCCTGGAATGTTACCCTCATTTTTACATGTATGTAAGTTTGTTTTTGCCTGTCTCACTGGGATCCTGCTAGCCAGGACCCCAGTGCTCATAGTTTGTGGCCTGAATGTGTGTACCTGTGTAGTGACTAACTGTGTCACTGAGGCTCTGCTAACCAGAACCTCAGTGCTTATGCTCTCCCTGCCTTTAAAATTGTCACTATAGGCTAGTGACCATTTTCTCCAATTCTAATTGGCACACTGGAACAACCGTATAATTCCCTAGTATATGGTACCAAGGTAACCAGGGTATTTGGGTTCCAGGAGATCCCTATGGGCTGCAGCATTTATTTTGCCACCCATAGGGAGTTCAGACAAATTTTACACAGGACTGCCACTGAGCCTGAGTGACATAACGCACACGTTATTTTACAGCCATTTTACACTGCACTTAAGTAACTTATAAGTCACCTATATGTCTAGCCTTCCCTTAGTGAAGGTTAGGTGCAAAGTTACTAAGTGTGAGGGCACCCTGGCACTAGCCAAGGTGCCCCCACATAGTTCAGGGCAATTTCCCCGGACTTTGTGAGTGTGGGGACACCATTACATGTGTGTACTACCTAAAAGAAGCTTCACAATGGTAACTCCGAATATAGCCATGTAACATGTCTAAGATCATGGAACTGTCCCCACACGCCAAATCTGGTATTGCGGTGCCAATCCCATCCATCCATGGGGCTCCACTATGGACCCAGGGTACTTCCAAACCAGCTCTCTGGGGTTTTCTCTGCAGCTACCGCTGCTGCCAACCCACAGACAGTGTTCTGCCCTCCTGGGGTCTGGGCAGCCCAGTCCCAGGAAGGCAGGACAAAGAATTTCCTCTGAGAGAGAGTGTTACATCCTCTCCTTTTGGAAATAGGTGTTAAGGGCTGGCGAGGAGTAGCCTCCCCCAGCCTCTGGAAATGCTTTGAAGGGCACAGATGGTGCCCTCCTTGCATAAGCCAGTCTGCACCGGTTCAGGGAACCCCCAGTCCCTGCTCTGGCGTGAAACTGGACAAAGGAAAGGGAGTGACCACTTCCCTGTCTATCACCACCCCAGGCGTGGTTGCCAGAGTTCCTCCAGTGTGTCCCAGACCTCTGCTATCTTGAATCCAGAGGTGTGAGGGCACAATGGAGGCCTCTGAGTGGCCAGTGCCAGCAGGTGACGTCAGAGACCCCTCCTGATAGGTGCTTACCTTACTAGGTGGCCAATCCTCCTCTAAGGGCTATTTAGGGTTTCTCCTGTGGGCTTTTCCCCAGATAACAACTTGCAAGAATTCACCAGAGTTCCTCTGCTCCTCTCTCTTCGACTTCTGCCAAGGCTCGACCGCTGACTGCTCCAGGACGCCTGCAAAACTGCAACAAAGTAGCGAGAAAGACTACCAGTGACATTGTAGTACCTAATCCTGACGGCTTTTTCGACTGTTTCCTGGGGGTGCATGCTTTGGCGGCTGCCTGCCTTCATCCTGCACTGGAAGCCACGATGAAACCTCCAGTGGGTTGACAGAATCTTCCCCCTGCTCTAGCAGGCACCAAACTTCAGCATCACCGGTACACTAGGACCCCTTTCATCCTGACGAGCATGGCCCCTGGAACACAGTTGGTGGACACAAGTGACCCAGACTGTGCAGTGGTCCAACTGTCCATATTTGGAGGAGGTAAGTCCTTGCCTCCCCTCTCCAGACAGTAATCCTGTGCACAGTGTGAACGGCAGCTGCTAGGGCTTCTGTGAACTTTGCAAGAAATCCTTTGTGCACAGCCCAGCCTAGGTCCCCTGCACTCCGTCTTGCATTGCTCAACTCGCTGAGTTGACCACCGGCTTCGTGGGACGCTCTTTTGTAGTGTTGAGATGACCGCCATGCTCAGTTTTCTTGAACCCGTGTTCAAGGACTTCAGCGGGTGCTGCCTTCTTGTGCATGGGCTCCTTGTGTTGCTGAGGGCCCCTTCTGTCTCCTCTCCCAAGTGGCGACATCCTGGTCCATCCTGGGCCCAGGCAGCATCCTTTTTCTTCAACCATGGCCTTTGCAGCAAGGCTTGTTTGCGGACTTCCTCCAAAGAAACAACTCTGCATCCTCCAGCACTCCGTGGGACATCTTCTGCAGAAGGAAGAAGTTCTTAGCACCTTTCGTTGTTACAGAATCTTCAGCTTCTTCCATCTGTAGGCAGCCATTTTGCACCTTCATCCGGGGTTTAGTGGGCTCCTGCCCCTCCTGGACACTTTCACGACTCTTGGACTTGGTCCCCTGCCTTTGCAGGTCCTCTGGTCCAGGAATCTGTCTTCAGTGCTTTGCAGTCTGTTGTGGTCTTTGCAGAATCCTCTATCACATGTTTAGTGTGTTTCTGGGAAAGTAGTATCACTTTACTCCTACTTTTCAGGGTCTTGGGTAGGGTATCTTGGACACCCTTAGTGTTTTCTTACACTACCAGCGACCCTCTACACACTACACTAGCCTAGGGGTCCATTTGTGGTTCACATTCCACTTTCAGAGTATATTGTTTGTGTTGCCCCTAGGCCTATTGCATCCTATTGTACTCTAAAGTGTTTGCACTACTTTTCTAACTGTTTACTTACCTGATTTTAGTTTGTGTGTATATTTTGTGTATTTTACTTACCTCCTAAGGGAGTATATCCTCTGAGATATTTTTGTCACGTTGTCACTAAAATAAAGTACCTTTATTTTTAGTAACCCGTAGTATTGTGTTTCTTATGATATAGGCCCTCATTCTGACCCTGGCGGTCGGTGATAAAGCGGCGGCCAAGCCGCCAACAGGCCGGCGGTCTAAAATATGCAATTCTGACCCTGGCGGGAACCGCCAACACAGCCCGCCAACTTAACACTCCGCCCGCCACGGCGGTACAAACAAACAGCGCGGCGGTTCCCGCCAACAGCCAGGCGGCAGACAATGTACCACCCACCCTATTACGACCCACCAATCCGCCACCTTTTCCGGGGCGGGAGCACCGCCGATAAGAACACGGCGGAAACAGACTACGAACGGGAAAACGCTCACCTCTACGCACTCCACGCGAGATTCCGGCAGTATGGAACCAGAGTTGCAGGTCATCCCCGCACTCCTATACCTGCTCATATACCAGGAGCACGCCCGGCGGCGCGGAAGACATCGGTGAGTACTGCACCTACGACACAGGGGAGGGAAAAGATTACCGGCACACACCCACCCACCCACACCCACTACAACACACACATCAATGCATTCCCACAGATCACTGTCACAACCCACAAACCACCCCCCACCGAAATAATGCAAAGACCAAAAGAAGAGATCATAAACGGGCAGATATATTGAAATATGTACACCAGTAATCCCAATAAATAAATAAACTATGTACAAAATATATACAGCTACTAAATGTAGTCCAACCACTGTCCGTGGATCACAGGGGTCCTGTGCAAAGGGGCAAGGCCCAGTCCCACGACAAGAACTCCACGGAGAGAACACTGCAGGGGCATCAGAAAGAAAATAGGACAGGCACCTCAGGGGGAAGGGAAGGGAAGGGGGGGCACCTCAGCCACTTGAGTACACGACGCCAGATCCACGAGGGGACTCCATGACCACTGGCCCATCCTGGGGAGAGCAAAGCCACAGTCCAAACAGTCCATACAGTGGGTGGCCTGCCCACTGGCCCATCCTGGGGAGAGCAAAGCCACAGTACAAACAGTCCATACAGTGGGTGGCCTGCCCACTGGCCCATCCTGGGGAGAGCAAAGCCACAGTCCATACAGTCCATACAGTGGGTGGCCTGCCCACTGGGCCATCCTGGGGAGAGCAAAGCCACAGTCCAAACAGTCCATACAGTGGGTGGCCTGCCCACTGGGCCATCCTGGGGAGAGCAAAGCCACAGTCCATACAGTGGGTGGCCTGCCCACTGGGCCATCCTGGGGAGAGCAAAGCCACAGTCCAAACAGTCCATACAGTGGGTGGCCTGCCCACTGGGCCATCCTGGGGAGAGCAAAGCCACAGTCCAAACAGTCCATACAGTGGGTGGCCTGCCCACTGGGCCATCCTGGGGAGAGCAAAGCCACAGTCCATACAGTCCATACAGTGGGTGGCCTGCCCACTGGGCCATCCTGGGGAGAGCAAAGCCACAGTCCAAACAGTCCATACTGTGGGTGGCCTGCCCACTGGGCCATCCTGGGGAGAGCAAAGCCACAGTCCAAACAGTCCATACAGTGGGTGGCCTGCCCACTGGGCCATCCTGGGGAGAGCAAAGCCACAGTCCATACAGTCCATACAGTGGGTGGCCTGCCCACTGGGCCATCCTGGGGAGAGCAAAGCCACAGTCCAAACAGTCCATACAGTGGGTGGCCTGCCCACTGGGCCATCCTGGGGAGAGCAAAGCCACAGTCCAAACAGTCCATACAGTGGGTGGCCTGCCCACTGGGCCATCCTGGGGAGAGCAAAGCCACAGTCCATACAGTCTATACAGTGGGTGGCCTGCCCACTGGGCCATCCTGGGGAGAGCAAAGCCACAGTCCATACAGTCCATAACAGACCCCACTGCCACTGGAGGAGGCAAGTTGGCCAGAGGACATCCTGCAGCCCTGCCCGAGATAGATCCTGCCCTGCCACGTCTGCCAAAGGGCCAGCGGTTCTTGCCTTGAAGGGCCCAGTTCAGCGGTTCCTGAGACGGCGGGGCCCAGTTCAGCGCTCCTTGCCTTGAAGGGCCCAGTTCAGCGGTGCTTGAGACGGCGGGGCCCAGTTCAGCGGTCCTTGCCTTGAAGGGCCCAGTTCAGCGGTTCTTGAGACGGCGGGGCCCAGCGGAGCGGTGCGTGAGACGGCGGGGCCCAGTTCAGCGCTCCTTGCCTTGAAGGGCCCAGTTCAGCGGTTCTTGAGACGGCGGGGCCCAGCGGAGCGGTGCTTGAGACGGCGGGGCCCAGTTCAGCGGTTCTGGAGACGGCGGGGCCCAGTTCAGCGGTCCTTGCCTTGAAGGGCCCAGTTCAGCGGTTCTTGAGACGGCGGGGCCCAGCGGAGCGGTGCGTGAGACGGCGGGGCCCAGTTCAGCGCTCCTTGCCTTGAAGGGCCCAGTTCAGCGGTTCTTGAGACGGCGGGGCCCAGCGGAGCGGTGCTTGAGACGGCGGGGCCCAGTTCAGCGGTTCTGGAGACGGCGGGGCCCAGTTCAGCGGTCCTTGCCTTGAAGGGCCCAGTTCAGCAGTTCTTGAGACGGCGGGGCCCAGCGGAGCGGTGCGTGAGACGGCGGGGCCCAGTTCAGCGCTCCTTGCCTTGAAGGGCCCAGTTCAGCGGTTCTGGAGACGGCGGCCGGTCTATGGCCAACTGCTAATTGCCTGGTGGTGCCCTCCTGGGCAGCGGGGATGGTGCTCCTTCAATGCCCACCTGGGCTGTGGGTGGTGGGGCCCTCCTGGCCAGCTGGGCTGGGTCCTCCCTGGGCAGCGGCTATGGGGGTGGTGGGCTCTCCCGGGGCAGCTGTGCCGGTTCCTCCCGGGGCAGCGGTTATGGGGGTTGTGGGCTCCTCCTGGGCAGCAGGCCTGCTGCCTGACCTCTCCGACTTGCTGCCCTTGCCCTCCTTAGTCGTGGGCCTGTGGCCCTTTCCTCCCTTTGGAGCTGTGGCTGGTGACTGTCTCTGGGTGGTGTCCGGGGGGGATGTAGAAGGCGGGCTCCTGCGGCGGCCCTTCCGCCTTCTGCTCCTCTTCCCAGGGGGTGGGCTGGCTGTCCCCTTGCTGCTGGGCGAAGATCCAGACATGCGGGCTGGCGGGCTCCAATACCCCTGCACCCTTGTCAAGGGGGCTGCAGGGCTGGTGGTAGCTGAGGTGCTCTTCTTACCCCGACGAGAAGGAGGGGGGGGCTCAGGGTCAGGAAAGAAGTTAGTAGTGGCGAGGAAGAGCTTCTTGGGACAATGGAGAGTGGTAGGTACAGTGGGAATGGGAGTGGAGGGAGAGGATGTGGTTGTAGGTGAGTCACGTTTGCTGTCTTTGGGTGCAGGTGCAGGAGGGATAGGCTGTCGTGAGGTGGATGGCTGTTGGGTGGGTGGGTGGCTGCGTTTGTGTGGTGTGGAAGAGGGGGTGACAGACACAGTGGGAGAGGACACAGGGGACGTGTAAATGGCAGTGGGGGTGGTGACTGCACGTGTGCGGACTGGAGTGGAGGGTGTGCTGGTGATGGAAACACTGGCTGATGGTGAGGTGAATGGAGGTGTGAGTGTAGACGTCACAGGGAGGGAGGAGGGAGACGAGGAGGTGGGGGTCACAGAGGTGGTAGTGACTGTTGGCATGTCTGCATCGGAATGTTGCGTGTGTGAATGTCTGCGTGATCTGTGGTGCTTATGTTTGGATGAGCTTCTCTTGGGTGTTGAGGTGTGTGCAGGCTGGTCTGATGGTGTGGGTGGGACAGGCAGAGGAACAGGAGACTGGGAGGAGGGAGTTAGTAGAGGCAGGCAGGAGACAGGGACAATGGCTGCCGTCAGTGCTGAGGCCAGAGCCTGGAACGATCGCTGATGGGCAGCCTGACCCGAATGAATGCCCTCCAGGTACGCATTGCTGCGATGAACCTCCCTCTCCACCCCCTGGATGGCATTCAAAAGGGTAGTCTGCCCAACAATGAGCGTTCGGAGGAGGTCAATGACCTCCTCACTGAGGGCAGCGGGGGTAACAGGGGCAGGGCCTGAGGTGCCTGGGGCGAAGGAGATGCCCGGCTTCCTGGCAGAGCGGGCACGGGGCGAACGCTGAGGGGCTGCTGGGAGGGCGGAGATGGTGCGCTGGGTGGCAGCTGTACCTGTAATGGCGGGGGGCACGGATGGTGCCACCCCCGCAAGGGAGCCCCCTTCCGAGGACGTGTCCGTGTCGCTGCAGGGTCCAGTCGTCCCCGTCGTGGAGCTCCCCTCGCCCTCCGTCTCACTGGTCCAGTCTGACTCTGTGGCATGGCCCTCCTGGGCCATGTGAGATGCAGCTCCCTCCTGCCCCGATGCCACTTCTCCTCCGCCTGATGATGCTGATGCACACAAGCACAGAAAGACAAACAAAAAAGGGGGGGGGAGAGAGAAATAAAGGGATATTGATTACATGGATCTCCGGTACAGTTAGCGGACATGACAGACACAGATGCCCCCTGCACTAAGTTGCGCACTTGGGGTCCGCTACGCATTCCGTGGAACATGCCCTACACGCCTAGAGTTGACAACTGCACCCATGGATGACACGGCCCAGGGATGGCTGTACTGACAAACTACTGAGGGTGGTGGCTGGGGACACAGGGGCTTACGGGGGTGCCCAGCCTACAGATATCGCCCTGGCCTAGGGGGACCCACAGCCCTCCTCCCCCACCCAGACACCTCCACTGCGCGACAACAGAGTAGATAATGCTTGGACTCACCCCCTTGTGTCTGCTGTGCTGCCCTCACGCGCCCATCCAAATCAGGGTAGGCCACCGCCAGGATCCGGAACATCAGGGGGCTCAGTTGACGGCAGGCACCCCGCCTACGTTGGGAGGCCATCCCCAGCAGAGACTCGGCGGTCTTCTTGGTCCCGCGGCGGATGTCCTCCCACCTCTTGCGGCAGTGGGTGCCCCGTCGATGGTGGACCCCCAGGGTCCGGACTTCCTTGGCGATGGCACGCCAAATCCCGATCTTCTCATGGGCGCGGACCTATGTGACACGTACAGGGAGGGAGAAATACCACGTTCAAGTATGTCAGCATTTTCCTTGCCAGTGGCCCAACGCCCCCCATCCCCGCCAGGCCCCCCGCCATGCCCCCCGCCAGGCCCAACATGCCCCCCATCCCCGCCATGCCCCCCGCCAGGCCCAACATGCCCCCCATCCCCGCCATGCCCCCCGCCAGGCCCAACATGCCCCCCATCCCCGCCAGGCCCCCAAGCCAGCCAGTGGCCCCAAATCCAGATTGAATTAAACTGACTTGTTGGTCTGGAGGACCGTAGAGTAGCGCATACTGGGGGAGGACCCCATCCACAAGTTTCTCCAACTCCTCTCCAGTGAAGGCAGGGGCCCTTTCCCCAGGCGCAGCAGCCATTGTCCCTTCCAGACCGAGGTCACAGCAACACTTGCAGTATAGGTCCTCTCCTGTGAAAGTTCAAGTCGCAAGTGGATAAGTAGATAGAAAATGGCGGTCACGTCCGCGGCGGTGCGTACCGCGGCGGTGCGTCCCGCCACCGCCGGCGCCCTTCGCCATTGGCTCCTGAAACCCATAGGCTTCAATGTTAACCAATGCGGCTTGGCGCCGCGGTCTTCGCCCGCCGCCCGCCGCGGTGTGCCACGCCAGCGCATTGACCTCACATCCCATTGTCACACTTCACAGGTCAGGCAGCCGCCATTTCCAGGGCCCACATGGCTCAATTTCAACAGCGTCACACAGGCCTAGGCCTTGCATAGCCACTCAGACACGCCATTCACTGCATAGAGAATCGTTTACTGTGCTAGCTGTGAGTACGTACCTGTGGGTTGCTTGACTGTGTGCTCCATGTTGTCCTTCCTAGGCACCGTCCGCTGGGTTGGGCGAGGAGACGGATGAATCCTCCCGTGTACCGACCGCTGGTGGACCTGTCGACAATGGAAGAACGCCACATTATCCTGACCTACCGTCTTAACCGTGCCACTATCCATGAACTGTGTGCCCAGCTGGAGCCCGACCTGATGTCCCCCATCCGCCAACCCACAGGGATTCCCCCTCTGGTGCAGGTCATGTCAGTACTCCATTTCTTGGCAAGTGGGTCATTTCAGACAACCGTGGGAATTGCTTCTGGGATGTCTCAGCCCATGTTTTCGAAGGTGTTATCCAGAGTGTTGTCTGCCCTGATGAAATCCGTGAGGAGCTACATCATTTTCCCTGAGGTGGGCGAATTGGCTACAGTGAAGGGTGATTTCTACGCCCTTGGACATATTCCCAACGTAATTGGTGCCATTGATGGGACCCATGTGGCTTTGGTTCCCCCAAGAGACAGGGAGCAGGTGTACAGGAACAGAAAAAATTACCATTCAATGAACATCCAGGTGGTGTGTTTGGCTGACCAGTACATCTCGCATGTAAATGCCAAATTCCCAGGGTCAGTGCATGACGCCTACATCCTCAGGAATAGCAGCATCCCTTACGTGATGGAACAGCTACAGAGACACCGTGTATGGCTAGTGGGGGACTCTGGGTACCCCAACCTGTCGTGGCTACTGACCCCAGTAAGGAATCCCCGGACCAGGGCAGAGGAACGGTACAATGAGGCCCATGGGCGTACTAGGAGGGTGATCGAACGCACCTTTGGCCTCCTAAAGGCCAGGTTTAGGTGCCTGCATATGACAGGTGGATCCCTAATGTACTCACCTAAGAAGGTGTGTCACATCATCGTGGCCTGCTGCATGCTTCACAACCTGGCTTTGCGCCGCCAGGTGCCTTTCCTGCAGGAGGATGGTCGAGACGGTGGTGTTGTGGCAGCGGTGGAACCTGAGGAGAGTGACGAGGAGGAAGACGACGGGGCTGAAACAGACAACAGGGACAGAATCATTGAACAGTACTTCCAATAGGACACAGGTAACATTTCAAAGATAATTTAGTAAATGTTAACTACTCTCCTGCATCTCTGCTGCCTGTCTATTTGCCCCAGTGTATGATGACTGAGTTTTGGCTTTTCCCTCCCTATTTCAGATCTGGGGTCCCCACTACGAGTCCTGTGCTTCGTTTCCCCATGGACTACAGCTTTGTGGCAGCTGTTTGTTGACTTCACCATGTACAAGGACATATTTGCACTGTCATGTCAATTACAATATATTGAAATCACAGCCAGACTCCAGATATTTTGGTGCAAAATAGGTGTTTATTTAAGTGCTCAAAATGGGATGGGTGGTTTCAAGTGGGTGGGGGCTATGGTGAAGGAATGTCCATGGCAGAGTCCAGAGTAACAGTCACACAGGTGCATTGTCCAGAGGCCTGTGGAGAGATGGAGCATGGGCAGTTCAAGGATGGACAGGGTGACAATGTGGGACAGTGGGATGACATCAGGTGGTATCCATTGCTGGCGGGGGTCTTGACATCCTACTCTGTCTTCTTGCGAGATCATAGGGCCCTCTTGCGGGGTGGTTCTTCTCCTGCAGGAGGTGGGGGTCTGGTGGGCTGCTGCTGTGCGGGGGCCTCCTGTCCACTAGCGCCGGCGGAGGTGGTTGGCTGTTCTTGGTCCAGGCTAGTGGCAGGGGCCCTTGGGTGTTGTTGAGTGTCCGCCCTGGTGTTGACGAGGTCCTGCAGCAGCCCTACCATGGTAACCAGGGTGGTGTTGATGGCTCTGATGTCCTCCCTGTACCCCCGATAGTGTTCCTCCTGCAGTACCTGGATCTCCTGGAACCGGGCCAGTACCGTCGCCATCGTCTCCTGGGAGCGGTTGTATGCTCCCATGATGGTGGTGAGGACCTCGTGGAGAGTGGGTTCCCTGGGCCTCTCCTCCCCCCCCTGTCGCACAGCTGCCCTCCGAGTTGCCCTGTTTCCCTGGGCCTCTGCCCCCTGGCCGGTGTGCCCACTACCACTGCCCCCAGGTCCCTGTTGTTGTTGGGGTGGTGGGTTATCCTGGGTGCCCTGTAGTGGTAGACACACCGCAGATTGACGCGCCCTGGAGACAGAGGCATGGGCCCGCTGGGTGGGAGCTGTGCTGGTGTTCCCAAAGGGGTTTGGGTCTGTAGTGGCCTGGGCCTGTGTGAGGGGAACCGACTGTCCAGAGGTCCCCGATGGTCCGGGCTGGTCATCGGTGTCCAGGTCGACAGAGCTGCTGTCATCGCTGACGGCCTCTTGGGTGGGGGGTGTGGAGAATTCTGGCCCCTCCGCCGCGGTGTGTGATGTTGTGCCTGGATACCATGGAACGCACCTTCCCCCGTAGGTCGTTCCATCGCTTCCTGATGTCTTCCCGATTTCTGGGGTGCTGTCCCACTGCGTTGACCCTGTCGACAATCCTCTGCCATAGCTCCGTCCTCCGGGCAATGCTGGTGTATTGTATCTGTGTGCCGAACAGCTGGGGCTCTACCCGAACGATTTCCTCCACCATGACCCTGAGTTCTTCGTCTGTGAAGCGGGGTTGTCTTTGGGGTGCCATGGGGTGGTGTGTATGATGTGTGGGGTGGAGTATGTGTATTTAAGTGAGTTGAGTGTGGTGGTGTGTGTTGTTTTGTGTGTGGATAGTGTGTGGGTGATGGTGTTGAGTGGCTGTGGCTGTTAGTTTGTGGATGCTGGTGTCTCGCTCTGGCCTTCTTTCAGAATTTTTTAGCGTAGGGGTTTGTGGGTGATGTGGGTGTGTGTTTTATATTGTATTGTGTGTGTGGGAGTGGTGTGTGTATGTGTATCAGGTGTGTGGGATTCAAATCGTCCAATGTGGCTGAGTTTTGTTCGTTTGTGTGTATTCTGACCGCGGCGGTGTGTCCCGCCAATGGAATACCGCGTTTGAATGACCGCCGCGTGGATTCGTGGGTCGTAATGGCATGGGCGTATTTCTGTTGGCGTGACGGTGGAGGTTTTGTCACCTCCACTTTTCCGCCGACCGCTGGTCTGGCGGTCTGTTGTGGCGGTCGGATTTTCGGAGGTTTGCCTTCTGCGGGTCAGAATGACCGTGGCGGGTTTCCGCGACCGCGGCGGGATTATGGAGGATTTCTGACCGGCGGTAGGCGCCTTTTACCGCCGAGGTCAGAATGACCACCATAGTACCTATATGATATAAGTGGTTTAGTAGGAGCTTTGTGTGTCTCCTAGTTCAGCCTAAGCTGCTCTGCTATAGCTACCTCTATCAGCCTAAGCTGCTAGAACACTACTAATCTACTAATAAGGGATAACTGGACCTGACACAAGGTGTAAGCACCATCAGGTACCCACTATAAGCCAGGCCAGCCTCCTACACCGGGGCATGGGCAGCCCACTGTTGGGGGTTCAAGGCAACCCCAAACACCCAGCAACACAGGGCCGGTCAGGTGCAGAGGTCAAAGTAGAGCCCAAATAACATAGGCACCTACGGAGACAGGGTGTGCTCTGGTTCCAGTCTGCTGGGAGGTAAGTACCTGAGCCCTCGGGGAGCAGACCAGGGGGGTTTAGTAGAGCACTGGGGGGGGTCCAAGTAGGCACACAAAGCACACCCTCAGCGGCACAGGGGCGGCCGGGTGCCGTGGGCAAACAAGGTGTCGGGTTGTAGATAGAAATCAATGGAGAGACCCGGGGGTCACTCTGGCAATGCAGGCAGGGCACAGGGGGGCCTCTCAGGCCAGCCACCGACTGGGCAAAGATGAGAACCGCCTGCTGGTCACTCCTGCACCGGTAGTTGGTTTCTCTGGGGCTTGGGGGCTGTGGGTGCAGTGCTTCTCCCAGGCATCGGGTTCTTTGTTACCGGGCAGTCGTGGTCAGGGGGGGCCTCTGGATTCTCTCTGCAGGCGTCGCAGTGGGGGTGCAGGGAGGTCGTCTCAGGGTGTCCACGTCATGGGAGTTGCCTGGGGGTCTTCTCTGCAGTATTGGTTCTTCTGGACACGAGCCGGGGGGGGAGCAGGTGTAGAGTGCTGGGGAGTCATGCTTCTGGAGTGAGGCTGGACTCCCTTTAAAGATAGTTGTTTCTTGGTTTCTTGGACAGAGCCGCTGTCCACATGAGTTTCTTGGTCTTTTAGGTGCAGGTCAGGCCTCTGAGTCCTGAGAGGTCACTGGTCCCACTGGATGCGTTGCTGTGCAGGTTCTTTGAGTCTGGAGACAGGCCGGTAGGACTGGGGCCAAGTCAGTTGTTGTTTCGGTCGTCTCTGCGGGGCTTTCAGGTCAGCAGTCCTTCTTCTTGCTCCAGGTCATCAGGAATCTGATTTCCTGGGTTCAGGGTCGCCCTAAATACTCAATTTAGGGGTGTGTTTAGGTCTGGGGGGCAGTAGCCAATGGCTGCTGTCCTTGAGGGTGGCTACACCCTCTTTGTGCCTCCTCCCTGTGGGGAGGAGGACCCATCACTAATCCTATTGGGGGGAATCCTCCAAAACAAGATGGGGTCACCTCAGCTCAGGACACCTTAGGGGCTGTCCTGGCTGGAGGGTGACTCCTCCTTGTTTTCCTCATTATCTCCTCTGGACTTGCCGCCAAAAGTGGGGGCTGTGTCCGGGGTGGGTGGGCATCTCAACTAGGTGGAGTGCCCTGGGGCATTGTAACATGAAGCCTGAGCCTTTGAGGCTCACTGCTAGGTGTTGCAGTTCCTGCAGGTGAAGGTGTGAAGCACCTTCATCTAGTGCAGGGTTTGGTCTTGCCCTAGGGAGCACAAAGGCTCTGACCCCAGGGGGTCAGAAACTAGTCTCGGTGGCAGGCTGGCACAGACCAGTCAGTCCTGCACTGAAGGATTGGGTAAAATACAGAGGGCATCTCTAAGATGCCCTCTGGGTGCATTTTGTAATCAACACAGCACTAGAATCAGTGAGGGGTTATTATTCTGAGAAGTTTGATACCAAACTTCCCAGTGTTCAGTGTAGCCATTATGGAACTGTCAAGTTCGTTTTGACAAACTCCCAGACCATATACTTAACATGGCCACAGTGTACTTACAATGTCTAAGAATAGACTTAGACACTGTACGGGCATATTGCTCATGCAGCTATGCCCTCACCTGTGGTATAGTGCACCCTGCCTTTGGGTTTTAAGGCCTGGTAGAGGGGTGACTTACCTATGCCACAGGCAGTATTTTGTGTGCATGGCATCCTGAGGGGGATGCCATGTTGGCTTTGCCTTTTTCTCCCCACCAACACACACAATCTGCACTGGCAGTATGCATGTGTTAGGTGAGGGGTCCCTTAGGGTGGCACAACACATGCTGCAGCCCTTAGGGACCTTCCCTAGTCACAGGGCCCTTGGTACCACTGGTACCTTTTACAAGGGACTTATCTGTGTGCCAGGGGTGTGCCAATTGTGGAAACATTAGTACATTTTAAGTGAAGGAACACTGGTGCTAGGGCCTGGTTAGCAGGGCCACAGCACACTTCTTAGTCAAGTCAGCATTAATATCAGGCAAAAAATGGGGGGTAACTGCAAGGGGGATCCATTTTCCTACATAGGCCCCAGGTAACCCATAAGGCAGGGTGCTATGTTGGTAAAAGGCAGGACATGTACATATGAGTTTTATATGTACCGGTAGTGTAAAATTCCTAAATTAGTTTTCCACTACTGTGAGGCTTGCTCCTTTCATAGACTAGCATTAGGGCTGCCCTCATATACTTGTTGAGTGGTAGATTCTGATCTCAAAGGGGTAACCAGGCCATATTTAGTATGGCCAGAATGGTAATAGAAAATCCTACTAATTGGTGAGGTTGGATTTAATATTACTATTTTAAAAATGCCACTTTTAGAAAATGAGCCTTTCTCTGCCCCTTAAAACTATCTGTGGCTTAGAGCCTGTCTCCAATCAACTTCTGGTCTGTTCTGGTTGACAGCTCCCTGATGCATTGCACCCAGACTGCCACAAACACAGGACACTCAGGCCCTCATTACGACCCTGGCGGTGGGTGATAAAGTGGCGGTAATACCGCCAACAGGTTGGCGGTAACTACCGCCAAATTGTGACCATGGCGGTGATATCTCCGAAAGACAGACAATGTACCACACCGACCGCCAGGACAGAAATAACAGTCACCTCGGCGGTAGCCGCCTGCAGCCAAGTGGAAGACAAAGTTCTGCCCACCATATTATGATGCTACAAACCGCCACCTTCTCCGGGGCAGTACCAATGCCATCAAAGCCTGGCGGAAACAGAGTACAAAAGTCAAAGGACTCCCCATTAGAGAAACAGGGAAGAACCTCGCTGCCATGGAACCAGAACTGCATGTTTTCCCGATGATCTTCTACATCATGCTCCACCACGAACACCAATGCCGGCGAAGATGACAACGGTGAGTACAGCCGCCTAGCACACATGGGAGGGGGAAGGAAAACAAGAGTGCCACACACCTGCACAACACACACCCCACACACACATACCATACACACAAGCAGATGCACAAGAAAATCAATTTGTCCATGATAATCTGCAAAATAATGCAAGAACAACAGGAATTGACTACAATGATTGTAATAAAATCAACATCAAAAATAATAAGCCGATGTGGCAATGCATCAGATATGTACAAATGTACAAAAAAGGGACACTGCCCAGTCCATAGTTCACAGGGGCCACATGGCCACAGGGCAATGTCCAAGGCCCAACTCGATTCCTGCACCAATACGGAGAGAACACTGCAGGGGCATCAGTTGTCAAATAGGCTAGCACCTCAGGGGGAGTGGGGGCACCTCAGCAGGATGCGGAAACAAGACCACTGGTTCTGGAAGGGGCAACATTCCCTGTGCTTGGTCCTGGGGAGTGCAAGTCTACAATCTCTCAAGTGGGTGACTTGCCCACTGGTTCTGGTGGGGGCAAGCAGCACAGCAGCCTATGGAAGCTGGACTATAAGGCGTCCGCCGGCAGTGACGGCTACACTGTGGTGGTGGTTGGGGGAGGCTCCTGCTCAGCCCCTGCACCCTCTGATGGCTGCACTGTGGCAGTGGTTGGGGGAGGCTCCTGCTCAGCCCCTGCACCCTCTGATGGCTGCACTGTGGTAGTGGTTGGGGGAGGCTCCTGCTCAGCTCCTGCACTCTCTGATGGCTGCACAACCACAGCTGGCAGTGGGGGCTCTGTGACTACTGCTGGTGCAGGCTCCTTCCCCTTCTTTGTGGCTGGTGCAGGCTCCTTCCCCTTCGCTGTGGCTGGTGCAGGCTTCTTCTCCTTCAGTACTTGTTGCCTGGAATCATTTCCACCAGAAGTAGGTGCTACTAAAACTGGGCCCGTGGATTGTTTGGCTGAGGTGCTTGGCTGGATCCTTGGTACCCTGGCCATACACGCAGGATGGGGGGAGGGGTAGGGAAGAGGTCAATCTGGGAAAGGAAAAGCTTTTTAGGGGCATTGGGGCGGGAAGAGGGAGGAGTAATGGCAATGGAGGATGAGGGAGTAGTTGTTGGAGGTGTTTGCAGGATTTGGATGCAGGTGAATGTGCTGTATGCTGTTGTGAGGTGGATGGCTGTTGGGTCTCTGAGTGCTTGCGTTTGTGTACTTTAGGAGGGGGGGACAGACACGGTGGGAGAGGACACAGAGAACATGTGCATGGATGTTGTGGAGGTGTCTGCCAGTGAGGTGTGTGTTCTGCTTGGTGTGGTGATGATGCATGTAGTGGATGATGATGTAGTGCTTGAAGGTGTGAGTGTAGACGTAACTGGGTTGGATGTGGAGGAGGAGGAGGACGGGAGACAGTGGAAATAGTGGATGTTGTTGTGTCTGCAACTTGATGGTGTTTGTGTGAGTGCCTGTGGGATGAAGTATGGTGCTTGTGTTTGCCTGTGGCTCTCTGGGGTGTTGTCTTGTGTGCATGCTTGTCTGGCTGTGTGCTTAAGATGGGTTGGGGTTGAGGAGAATGGGACAGGGAAGTTGAAGTTGGAGTGGGGATTGTTGAAACAGGAACAATGGCTGCCATCAGAGAGGAGGCCAGAGCCTGGATCGATCTCTGTTGGTCTGCCAATCCACTGCGAATGCCCTCCAGGAATACATTAGATTGCTGCATCTGGGCTGCCAGCCCCTGAATGGCATTCACAATGGTTGACTGCCCTACAGAAATGGATCTCAGGAGGTCAATAGCCTCCTCACTCAGGGCAGCAGGGCTCACTGGGTCAGGGCCTGAGGTGCCTGGGGCAAAGGAGATGCCTACCCTCCTGGGTGAGCAGGCACAGGCAACTCGCTGAGGGGCTGCTGAGAGGGCAGTGCTGCTACGGGGGTGGTGGCTGTACCTGTAGCTGGGGTGATCACAGAGGTGTCTGCCACCACCAAGAAGCTCCCATCGGAGGAGGTATCTGAGTCTGTGTTGTCCCCTCCAGACTCGGCCATGGTGCTCCCCTCACCCTCCGTCCCACTGCAGCCCTCAGCGTCGGTGGACTCTGCCTCCAGGGTCCAGTGGGATGCAACTCCCTCTGTCGCTGGTACCTCTGCTCCACCGCCAGGTGATGCTAATGCACATAAGGACAGGATGACAAAACAAGAAAGGGGGGGAGAGAGACAAAAGATATACTGGGTCAATGACTGCACCAACCCTACTGTTAGTGTACAAAGCACCCTCACACACAGGGTACAGGCCTACGCACTATGCATTGCACTAACAGTGATATTGCTAGCCACCAAGGCATCAGGAGGAGCACACCCCGCCAACTGCAGCACACCTGGGACCCACGCAGCACTGACCAGTAGTAGATGCTAACAAGCTAGGTAGGCAATATTTCTGTAGCGGGTTCTTTATCCCGAGTCGAAAGGATATTGGAATAAGGCGACAGACTCAGGGTTTTAAGGGGTTAGTGTTTTTATTTCTTTCTGCTCGGAGGGGACACTAGCTTGTCTCGCAAAGCTTTGGGGTGTTGTCAGAGTCCAGAAACCAATATGAATCCCCTTTCTTCAGGGTCGAGAGTTCCGGGAATGGCGTGGTCCGGTGTGGAGGGAGGCCTTGTTCCCCCGGCGATCAGTGGGACCGGATTCCCCAAAATAAAGAAGAAAGAAAAACAAGGTACAGGTAAGTGGGGAATATAATTTATCTCCTGTTTCTTTTATGGTTAGTAGGAAGTGAGGGACGAGGAAGTGGGGGGGGGGGAATAGGTGAAGCTATGCCTCTTAGTTCCTTATAGTGTCCTCCTGGGTGACCCCTGTCTCTTAGCTTTCCTTGCTGGTTCTGGGTTAGGTCGTGGTTGTAGTTATAGGCAGGGTCCGGGGTCCCATTTATACCACCTCCCCCTCTTTGCAGGACCTTAACTCCCTCTCCTGGTTGTCCTTTCGCCCAGTCAGCCACCCGTAGCCCCAATTCCACCCTTGGTACGTCCGTACCTGGTCGGGCCACGCCCCTCCAGGGACGCGGCCGGCTTGCAGGCAGTCTCCCGACTTGTCTTGTACAGGGGCGGGAGGCGTCCTGGGTGTTCCGTTCTTTGTACGTCTTCCTTCTCTCGCGGCAGGGTTATCCTCCGGATGCAGGGGGTTGCGGTGTTCGGAGGTCCTCCTCGCGGTGTCGGCGTCTCTCTCTTCTCTTCTCTCCGTTCCTTGTCCGTCTTCTGGTTTGCGTATTTCTTCCTGACGGATGACGTTAGACGTCATCACGTCAGGAGTTCCTGGGATGCCCCCGGGGTATCCGTCGGCGTCCGTCTTCTCTGACGAAGCCGCGGCGCCCGGAGGCGCCCGGCTACACATCCCCTCACATGAAGGGGGCTGTTCGAGCCCCGCAAGACCCGGGAACCGGGATAAATAGTCAGCCTGACCCATAAGGTCACCAGGGAGATGGCAAACCTGGAAGGAGAAAGGTTGGAGTTCTATGAACCATCTTAATATTCGATTATTGGTATCCTTATATTTTGAGAGCCAGGTAAGGGGTGCATGATCTGTATATAACAGGAAAGGCCGTCCTAAGAGGTAATATTGGAGGCTTTCGATCGCCCATTTAATGGCAAGACACTCCCGCTCTATAATGGGATACCTTTGTTCTTTGGGAAGTAACTTACGACTAATGAAGACAACGGGGTGGCTTATTCCGTCTTCGTCCTTTTGAAAAAGGACGGCACCTACTCCGACGTCGGAGGCATCTGTTTGGAGATGAAAGGGACTATCAAACTCAGGGCACCGTAAAATCGGTTGAGTGGTGAGACACCTTTGTAAAGTATGGTAACTACGCAGTTGGATCGGGTTTAGGATCGTGATGTTGTTTGGTTGTCCTTTCTTTAATAGGTCTGTCAAGGGGGCCGCCAAACTGGAGTAGTGAGGAATAAACCTTCGATAGTACCCCACTAATCCTAAAAAGGAACGAACCTCCTTCTTCGTGGCGGGAGCCTTAGTGTGTAGGATGGCTTCGATTTTATTCATTTGTGGACGTAGTATGCCTTTACCAATGTGATATCCCAGGTAGGAGATCTCGTTAAAAACTAGTCGGCTCTTGGCGGGATTGGCCGTTAGTCCAGCCTTCCTTAAAGCCGAGAAGATTCTGTCGAGGTGGACCAAATGTTCTTCCCAAGTCTCACTGAAGATAACGATGTCATCCAGATAGGCTGCCGCGTATCTGTTATGAGGTCGTAATATGGTATCAATGAGACGCTGGAAGGTTGCAGGAGCGCCGTGTAACCCAAAAGGAAGTACCTTAAAGTGATACAACCCTGAGGGAGTAGCGAAAGCCGTTTTTCCCCTATCACCGGGGGCCAACGGAATCTGCCAATACCCTTTGGTCAAGTCGAGGGTGGACATGTATTTGGCTTTTCCTAACCTTTCCAATAATTCGTCTATCCTTGGGAGAGGATAGGTGTCAAACTGGGATATGGAATTGACTTGTCTAAAGTCAATACAAAAGCGTATAGACCCGTCAGGCTTGGGTACCAATACCACTGGTGAACACCAGGGGCTTTGGGAAGGCTCTATGATGTCTAGGTCTAACATTTTTTCTATTTCGTTTTCTACGAGGATTTTCCGAGCTTCAGGGATACGATACGGCCTTAACCGTACTGTTTTCCCTGGGGGGGTGATGATTTGATGGTATACCAATCGGGTCCTACCGGGCATCGATGAGAACACCGGGATATGGTTATAGAGGAGTTTGCCTAACTGTCTATTTTGGTGAAAAGAGAGGTCTGTATTTATGACAGGAATTTCCCTTTCGCCAGGCGTATCAGTGGGACACCATCCTATCTCCAACTCCTTAACAGTGTTAACTAGACATCCTGGCCTTGGTTCGGCTGGAGGTTCTTCCCATCGTTTTAACAAATTAACATGGAAGATCTGTGATCTATTAGGATTATCGTTGAGCTGAATTTTGTAGGTTACGGGTGTTACTATGCCTGTTATAAGGTATGGTCCCTGCCATTTTGCTAACAATTTGTTGTCTGAACTGGGGAGAAGGATTAATACTTTCTCTCCTATGGCAAAAGACCTTAATTGGGTATTCCGATCATAATTCCTTTTCTGTTTGTCCTGGGCCCTCTCCATGTGTTCCCTAACGCTTTCCCATACTGTATGTAGGTGAGTTTTTAAGTCTCGGGTATAGTTTAGAAGGGTCTTCTCTCCTCCTTCCTCTTCCCACATTTCCGCGGCCATGTCTAGTAGGGTCCTGGGTTGTCGCCCAAATAACAACTCAAAAGGACTATGGCCTGTAGATGCTTGTTCGTGGGTCCTGATTGCGTATAAGACTAAGGGAAGTTTTCTATCCCAGTCCTTACCTGTCTCTGAGATGGATTTTTTTAGTAGTGTCTTTAGGGTGCGATTATATCTCTCCACCAAACCATCGGTTTGTGGATGATAGACCGACGTCCGCAATTGTTTAATCCCTAATAATTGACATATTTGTGTCATCAAGTTGGACATGAATTGGGTGCCTTGATCTGTTAAGATCTCCCGCGGAAACCCAATTCGGGAAAAGAACCCAATCATGGCGTGGGCGACACTCTTGGTGCTAATACTAGAGAGGGGAATAGCCTCAGGGTATCTAGTGGCGTAGTCCACTAATACCAAGATATAACGATAACCTCTGGATGAAGGTAAAAGGGGGCCAACCAGGTCCATCCCTATTCTGGAGAAGGGAACATCAATGATGGGAAGAGGTTGCAAGGGGGCCTTTCTCCGTGAACCTGGATCAATCAATTGGCATTTTGGACATTGTTGGCAGAACCTCCTAATCTGTGAAAAAACCCCCGGCCAATAAAACTTCCTCAACAAATATTCTTCTGTTTTCTCCCTTCCATAATGGCCACCCCCTGGCTGGCTGTGCGCTAAGTGTAGGACTTGTTGTCTGTAAGGTTCGGGAACTATCAACTGCTTTTTTTCTTCTTGGTTCTGATTAGTGACTCGATATAAAAGATCCTTAATTACAGTGAACGAGGGACCCTTGTCTTGTGGGGTCCGTGGTCGTGCGTTTCCCCAGGCGTGAATTAGACTGGGGTCTTCTCTTTGAGAGGTCCGGAAGGGGGGAAGAGTAGTAAGGGCAAAAACCTCTGTTTTTACCCTCGCGGGACTGGGGTTGTCTGAGTTGTAGGTTTTCTTGATCCTTCTTTTTTCCTTCCGGGAGAGTTTGGGTCGCACCGTCGGAGGTGACAGAGGACTGCTGGAAAAAGGAGCATCCTTCCACCAGGTACTCGGTTCTTCGGCCGGGCGAACACTCTCCAAGAGTTTGGAAAACTCCGAAAAGTCAGTTCCTATAATGGCCTCTTCAACCAGCTGCTCTACTAACCCCACCCTTATGGGGTTTTCTTTTCCTTCCCAGATGAGGGTTGTCCAGATCAGGGGGTATTCTCTGGTTTCTCCGTGAATACAGCAGATTGATACCGTAAGTCCTGACGTGTGGAGACTCTTATTAATTAAATCAGCCCTGACTACTGACTGGCTACACCCTGAGTCAATAAGGGCCACCGTGGGTTTCCCATTGATAAGCAGTGTCTTTTTGTAAGGGGTTGCCCTTCTCCCAGTGTAAAAGACCCTTCCCCTCGTGACCCCTATTTCCATGGGTTCTGGTTTCTCTGTTTTCAGGGGGCAACCGCGAGCGATGTGACCCCATTCTCCGCAGCTGAAACACTGAGGTTGTTGTATGTATGGCCTTTCAAGACCCCGTGGCTTCCCTATTTCCTCATTAATTCTTCGGCCCGCTGATGAAGATATCTCAGAACCTTGACGCAGGGGACTAGGCGTGGATCGAGGTGGTGTGACTTTGAATTCGAGGGAGCGATGAAAAGCACAGGCTAGCTCGATGGTGGTGTTGGTATCCGGGTTTGGATGTTGCTTGATCCAGTTACGCGTAGAAGGCGGTAGAGCGTCTAGGTATTGTTCTAAGAGTACAATCTCAATAATGTCTTCCCGATTAGTCCCTATGGGCCCCAACCACTTGAGACCCAGATCTTTAATCCTAAAGTATAGAGCCTGGGGATTTTCGGAGGGTCCCCATTTAGCCTTTCTAAATCGGACACGATAATGTTCAGAGTCAAATCCCACCCGTTCCAAGATGCTCTTTTTAATATCCTTATATGGGGTTGTTCCCCCGGGGTTTACCGCCTGATACGCGGCTTGGAGTGTTCCCGTTAATAAGGGGGCGATATATTGGCCCCAGCGCTCCGGTGGCCAGGTAGCGGAAGTCGCAACTCGTTCAAAATTGGTGAAAAAGGCATCGGGGTCTTCACCTTCTTGATATCGTTGTAGGACTGAACTAGGCACATTTGGGTGCACGCGAGTAGCGGCTATTGTATCCGTGAGATTTTTAATGGCGGTTTCATGAACCAACTGGTTGTTGGCCATTATAGTAGCCTGGCTTTTAAGTGCGCTTTGTAGTGCCTCTCTTTCCAACTTAGCCTCTTTTTGTTGCTCTTCCCACACCAATTGTAGGTGTCTTTGTCCTGAGGCCAACTGTTGCATCATATCAGACATGCTACACTGTTCCTCCATTTTCCTGGAAGCCCTTGTCGCCAATTCCAATATCCCACTTCTGACACCACTGTAGCGGGTTCTTTATCCCGAGTCGAAAGGATATTGGAATAAGGCGACAGACTCAGGGTTTTAAGGGGTTAGTGTTTTTATTTCTTTCTGCTCGGAGGGGACACTAGCTTGTCTCGCAAAGCTTTGGGGTGTTGTCAGAGTCCAGAAACCAATATGAATCCCCTTTCTTCAGGGTCGAGAGTTCCGGGAATGGCGTGGTCCGGTGTGGAGGGAGGCCTTGTTCCCCCGGCGATCAGTGGGACCGGATTCCCCAAAATAAAGAAGAAAGAAAAACAAGGTACAGGTAAGTGGGGAATATAATTTATCTCCTGTTTCTTTTATGGTTAGTAGGAAGTGAGGGACGAGGAAGTGGGGGGGGGGGGAATAGGTGAAGCTATGCCTCTTAGTTCCTTATAGTGTCCTCCTGGGTGACCCCTGTCTCTTAGCTTTCCTTGCTGGTTCTGGGTTAGGTCGTGGTTGTAGTTATAGGCAGGGTCCGGGGTCCCATTTATACCACCTCCCCCTCTTTGCAGGACCTTAACTCCCTCTCCTGGTTGTCCTTTCGCCCAGTCAGCCACCCGTAGCCCCAATTCCACCCTTGGTACGTCCGTACCTGGTCGGGCCACGCCCCTCCAGGGACGCGGCCGGCTTGCAGGCAGTCTCCCGACTTGTCTTGTACAGGGGCGGGAGGCGTCCTGGGTGTTCCGTTCTTTGTACGTCTTCCTTCTCTCGCGGCAGGGTTATCCTCCGGATGCAGGGGGTTGCGGTGTTCGGAGGTCCTCCTCGCGGTGTCGGCGTCTCTCTCTTCTCTTCTCTCCGTTCCTTGTCCGTCTTCTGGTTTGCGTATTTCTTCCTGACGGATGACGTTAGACGTCATCACGTCAGGAGTTCCTGGGATGCCCCCGGGGTATCCGTCGGCGTCCGTCTTCTCTGACGAAGCCGCGGCGTCCGGAGGCGCCCGGCTACAATTTCCCCTTCACACCCTTAGCCACCAGAGGACCTACGCTGCTATGTCTGGCCTGGCCTAGGGGCACCCACTGACACACAACCACGACCCAGATACCAACCCACCAGCCGTAAGATGTAATGGTAGCCGCTGTACTCACCCCCTTGTGGCTCCTGTGATGCTCTCAAGCGCCCATCCAGCTCTGGATAGGCCACCACAAGTATGCAGGCCATCAGGGGGATCAGGGTCCGACGGGCACCCCTTCCTTGTTGGAAGGCCATCCCCAGCTGGGCCTCCGCGGTTTTCTTTGCTCAGAGTCTCAGGTCCTCCCACCGTTTCCGACGGTTGGTGCTCCGCCTGCCATAGACCCCCAGCCTCCACACCTCCTTGGCGATGGCACGCCATATACCCTTCTTTTGATGGGCGCTGACCTGCAGAAGCAATACAGACAGGAGAACACCATTAGACAAACAGTCCAGCCAGTAACACGAATGGCCCACCATACCCGTTTCCATCGCCATTGGCACACAACGTGTACACCGCCATGAGGACATTCACCCCCCCTTACCCAATGCCTTCACACACAACTCCATTCATGCCATATACATCGTGCCCACAGTCTACTAACCTGTTGGTCTGGAGGCATATACAGCAGTCCGTTCTAGGGTAGGACCCCATCCACCAGTCTCTCCAACTCCTCCAAAGTGAAGGCTGAGGCCCTTTCCCCGGTCACACGGGCCATGGTAGGTTCCAGACATAGGTCCCAGCAGCACATGCAGTGTAGGTCTTCTCCTATGGAAAGTCAGGAAACAAGTGAGGAATATGATAGAAAATGGCGGTCACGTCCGTGGCGGTGCATACCGTCACCGCCGGAGTAGATCACCATTGGCCACTGTACCCCATGGGGCCCAATTATAACCAATGAGGAGTTGCACTGCAGTTTCCGACTGCCAACCACCACAGCGCACCAAGTGTGTGGCATTACCTCACTTCCACCTCTCCCTCCACAAAGGACAGACGGACGCCATTTCAGTGGGGGGGGGGGGGAGACAGGCCTATGGAATAAAGCTGCATCACAGGATAAATAGGTACGTACTTGACAAATTGTACTGTCCCATTGCCTGGTTACAGATTGCGGACTACTATTGTGGCTCCATTGTTTTGTTTGTGACAGCCTCCTCACTCTTTTGTCCCTTAGATACTTACCGCTGTGGATGAATAGGAGATGGAGACATACCCTGGTGTACAGACCCCTGGTGGACTTGGCTACACTGGAGGACAGGCACATTATCCTCACCTATAGACTGGTCAGGGCCACAATCACAGAGCTGTGTGTCCAATTGGAGCCTGACCTGATATCTGCTATTTGTCAGCCCACTGGGATTCCCCCTCTTGTGCAAGTGCTATCAGTTCTCCATTTCCTGACAACTGGTTGTTTACAAGGGACAGTGGGCTTGGCAGCAGGAATGTCACAGTCAATGTTCCCAATAGTGCTGACAAGAGTGATGTCTGCCCTGATAAAACACATGTGCAGCTACATTGCATTATCCCAGGTTGAGGATTTGGCCGCTGACAAGGCCGGGTTTTATGCAATGGGGCATATCCCCAATATAATAGGTGCAATTGATGGAACACATATTGCATTTGTGCCCCCCACCAGATTGAACAGGTTTTCAGGAATCATAAGAGTTTCCACTCCATGAATGTGCAGATGGTGTGCTTGGCGGACCAGTACATCTCCCACTTCAGTGCTAAGTATCCAGGGTCGGTGCATGATGCCTTTGTCTTGAGGAATAGCAGCATCCCAAATGTGATGTCCCAGCTACAGAGGCACAGGGTGTGGCTAGTAGGTGAGCCTTGGTTCCCACCCAGTATAAGTTGGTGTATGCCTATGGTGTTTGCCATATAGGATAGTGTGTGGCTAAATGTTGTCCCTCAATATTTGCAGGTGACTCTCGGTACCCAAACCTATCATGGCTGCTGACCCCTGTGAGGAATGCCAGGACAAGGGCATAAGAATGTTATAATGAGGCACATGGGGGAACCAGAAGGATCATTGAAAGGACCTTTGGCCTCCTGAAGGCCAGGTTCCGGTGCCTCCATCAGACAGGTGGATCCCTGTGCTACTCACCCAAGAAGGTCTGCCAGATAGTCGTTGGCATGCTGCATGTTTCACAACCTGGCCCTCAGGTGCCATGTACCTTTTCTGCAGGAAGAGGAGACTGTAGACAGTGAGGATGAGGAGGCAGAGGATGAGGATGTGGACAACAGAACATCTGTGATCTGTCAGTACTTCCAATGACACACAGGTGAGACAGTGCAACTTTACATTTCAATGACTTTGGTTGTATTCTGTGTGGCATTGGCATGCTGGTATTTCCCACTTCTATGCCCACTTACTGTTACCTCTGGCTATTCATTTTGCAGATGTTGGTGATTGAAAAATACTCCTGGTGTGATCACAACAGCCAGCTACAGGTCACTGATTCTATGCTCATTCTATGTACAGTTCATTTGCAATGGTTGTACCTGTTTCAATCAATACATATTTGAAATACATGACATACTTGAAATCGATTTATATCAAAGGATGTTTATTGTAGTAGTAATATATAGAGGGGGAAGTGCAATGGGATGGGGTGATGATGGAGGAAAGTCCAGGGTATTGTTCCAGTCTGTTCGTAGCACAGGTGCAGTGTCCAAGGGGACATAGGAAGGGAACCAATGGTAGTTCAAGGTGGACAGGGTGACTGAGTGGGACACAAGGGGGATAATCAGGAGAGTCTAATTTCCTGACGGGGTCTTGGGAATTGTCTCTGGCTTCTGCCTGGATTGCAGGAAGTGTTTGTGGGGTGGTTCACCTTCTGCAGGAGGAGGGGTGCTGGTGGCCTGTGGGTCCTGTGGCGGGGCGTCCTGGCCACTAGCGGAAGAGGAAGGCTGTTCAGATGACTAGCTAGTGGCAGGGGCCTGCTGGTGTGACACTGGCTCCCTCATAATGTTGGCCATGTCTGCCAGCACCCCTGCAATGAGATCAGGGTGTTGTTGATGGGCCTGCAAGTCCTCCCTGATCCCCTGATACTGTCCCTCCTGCAGCTGCCCGTTCTCCTGCACATTGTCTAGGATCTGGCCCATTGTGTCCTGCGAATGTTGATAGGCTCCCAGGATCTCAGAGAGTGCCTCCTGGAGAGTCGGTTCCCTGGTCCTGTCCTCCCGCTGGCGAACAGCAATCCTCCCAGTTTCCCTGTTGGCCTGTGTCTCTGTCTCCTGAACCGTGTGCCCACTGCCACTGACCTCAGGTCCCTGATTGTCTTGGGGGCGAGGTGTAGCCTAGGGTCCCTGTACAGATGGGCACACTGCTGATTGAGGTGTCCTGGGGACAGAGGTATGGGTACGCTGGGTGGGTGCTGTGGTATTGTTTCCTGATGGGGGAGGCTCTGTGGTGGCCTGTAACTGGGCTTGGGTAACCAACTCTCCAAGGGTCCCTGATGAGCCAGGTAGACTGTCCGGATCCTGAAGACCAGAGTACTGTAATCACTGTGGGCCTCTTCTGTAGGGGGACTGGATAGTGCTGACGCCTCCTCTCCAGTGACATTGGCAGGGGTACCTGTGGGGATGTAAATGATGTATTATGGTTCATGTCTATGACATATTGTACATCCCTGGCTTCCCCCTCTATGGTTGGTGTTGCCCTGCCAGCTTTTACTTGTGTATGATGGTGTATGGTGGGATTGTTAGTTTCCCTATCCTGTGCATGCTTTAGTGATGGGTGTCCATGCAGGGCTGGGAGGGGTGTCCATGCACTGGTACAGCATGCAGGGCTTGGCATTGGGATTAGTGAGATGTGATGGTGGAGTGTGTGGGTGTCACGGTCTGCACGCCGCTTCCCACCGTTGGCTTAAGAACTTGAAGGAGTACCCGGTCTTCTGCTGGTTTTGGACTGACCAAGATAAGGGCGACCCTTTCTAGTAGCCACAATGCTGATTGACTGGGAATGCCTAAGCAGACCGTACCCTCCAGAAGGAGTCCCAGAGGGAAAAAAAACAAAAATGTGGGAAAAACCTCAACACAGGAGCTCCTGAAAAAGAGGAAAAAAATAATGAAAACAAGGGAAAAAATGGAATAATCTCTACCAAGAGCAACAGGAACTGGAGAAAAACACGAGGAAACAGGAGCGAGGATCACCACCAAGAGGAAGTGTTTGCAATGCAAGTAAGATCAGAACTGAAGGGCTTATATACCAGGGAACAGGAAGTGACAAACAGGAAGAAAGAGCAGCACTATCTTGGATTGGGACAGGCCGAATGGAAAACAATAGGAAAAAAAGTAGCAGTATAAAAGGAAAAAGAAAAAAATGCATGCTGGGAAAAAGAACAGCAAGAAGAAGACAACATGGATACCAGAACAAGGAAAGAAATGAAGTGGAAAGAAAAGAAGAGGAAAAAAGGAAGAAAGAAGAGGCTTCCCACCCCCAGGTAAGGAAGGAAAAATATCAGGGAAGCAGGCTGTAATAGTGGCGCTACCGGGAGCACGAAATGTGCTTTCTGGGCTGCGCCGCAAGAAAAGAAATACAGAAACACGGGCCGCAGAGATGCTCAGAGCAGCGGTCCGACCGCAGTTTGAAAAAAGGACACCGCTGTAAAGCGCGGCGTCACAGTGGGATGGAGTGGAGTGATGGGAATGAGAGTAAGGGTATGTGATGGCATGCAGGTATGGGGGTGATAAATGATGGAAGTTGACTTAGCAGAGTCCAGTCCTCCTCCGACTTCGGCCAGGCCCTCAGGATGCAGTATTGCCAAGACTTGCTCCTCCCATACTGTGAGTTGTGGGGGAGAAGGTTGGGGTCCACCACCAGTCCTCTGGATAGCGAGCTGGTGTCTTGCTGCTATGGAACTTACCTTCCCCCGTAGGTCTTTCCACCTCTTCCTGATGTCGCCCCTTGTTCTCGGGTGCTGTCCCACGGCATTGACCCTCTCCACGATTCTCCGCCATAGCTCCATCTTCCTGTCTATTGATATTTACTGCACCCATGCTCCAAATAGCTGTGGCTCTACCCTGAAGATTTCCTTCACCATGACCCTTAATTCCTCCTCAGAGAAACAGGGGTGTCCTTGAGGTGCCATGGGGGTTATGTGATGTGTGTTGGTGAGGGTGTGTTGGGTAATGTGTTGGGGTGTGTGAAGTGGGGTGTGTGAGGGATGTATGGATATATATGATGTGTGTGTCTAGTTGTCGCAGTGGTCTTGGTGTCAGTCTGGTGGCACTTATTGGTATTCGTAAAGGGTTGTGGGTACTGTGGGTGTGTGTTTTATAGTGTTGTGAGTGTGGTGTGTGTATGGGTGTCAGGTGTGTGTTGTTTAAATTGTCCAATGTGGGGTTGTTTTGTTTGTGGCGGTATGTACTGCCGGGTCATTGTGTGGTGGGCGTTGTTCTGTTGACATAACAGTGTGGGTTTTGATATCGCCACTTTATCACTGACCTTTGGGCTGGCAGATTTGTGTATGTGGCTGTATTCTGTCGGATTGATGGGTGTGTGTCATAATATGGTGAACGGATATCCGCCGCCGCAGTGGTAAGTTGGTGGCCGTCAGCGCGGCGGTAAGCGGAATTTACCACCATAGTCATAACGAGGGCCTCAGTCTCATCTCCATTCATCTGCATATTGAATGAGTCTTCCGGGGCTGGAAGGGTGGAGGGCCTGACACTTACATTACAAAGGCCAGTGCCCTTCCCTCACACAATAGACTGATCAACCCCCCCACAAGGACCCTGGCAGACAGGACTGGGCTGAAAGCGGAACTTGTGCACTTCGAAACCACTCTTTGAAGTCTCCCCCACTTCAAAGGCATTTTTGGGTATATAAACTGGGTCTCCGACCCCACCAACTCAGACACTTCTGGACCTATACCTGCAACCTGTCAAGAGGAACTGCCTGGCTGCCCAAAGGACTCATCTAGACTGCTTTGCTGAGAAGGACTGCTGCCCTGCTGCCCTGCTGGCCTCTGACTTTGCTGAAGAGGACTCTGCCTTCCCTAAAAGTGCTCTCCAAGGGCTTGGATTGAGCTTGTCTTCTGGTTTGACGTCTCAGGGCCAACAAAGACTTCACCAGCTAGCTTTTTGCTAGTTTCCGAATTCAGCGAGAGCAGAACAACTTCAGCAATGCCAGCCCCGCCGCAGCCTGCTCCCGCTCTGTGGACCTCGCTGAATGCAATAACCGCAGCCTGCAACGCAAATCTGACGTTGCCACACCTCTGCTGACATCACTGAGGGTCCTGTGACACTGTGAAGTCGACACATCACGTCCTGACGGACCAGAAACAGCAACCCCACGGGGTCACAAAGAATCAATGTATCACAGATGATGACGCATCATCGCCCCCGGCATCTGGACAGAACCAAAGCCTCACCTCCACCTACCTCTCAGCACAGAACCAACACTTTATCAACCTGGCCGCTGCATGGGACCAACGCCACACCGACTCCAACAATGCCTCTTTCTGACGCCATGCGACGTCCTTGTTCATTGTTTTCCAAAGGTACTGTACCTGGCGATCCGTGTGAGTCTGTGACCAGCACTAGTGATGTGGATTGTTGGGAACGACTCCATCAACGGTGCCGTGATAGCCCCAGTTAAAGCTATTGTTTTACTAGGCACTTTAGTTGGATTTAATCTTTAAAAATTCATAACTTTGCTTGTGTACATTGGATTTTCATTGTTTCTACAGTATTTTATTCAGATAAGTATTATCTATTTTTCTAAACTTGTGTGGTGTATTTTTATGGTGTTTGTACTGTGTTACCGTATGATTTATGGCACAAATATTTTGCACATTGCCTTCTAAATTAAGCCGGACTGCTCAGTGCCAAGCTACCAGAGGGTGGGCACGGGATAATTTGGATTGTGTGTGCGATTTACCTTGACTAGGATGTAGTCCCTACCTGGACAAGAGTGTATACCTCTGCCAACTAGGGACCCCATTTCTAACGGTACTATCTACATTTCCTACTATATCAAATAAAATAAAAAATAAACATAGCCATATGTTATTTTTAACCAAAAATAAATGTAAACATGTATGTGGTCATTATGACTTCGGTGGATGTAAAAGTCCATCCGCCGAAGTCCCCACAGGCAAGTTGCCGCCAGTGCAGCTGCCTTCCCCTTGGCCCATTAAGAGTTTCCTGCTGGGTCAGGGGGCGGAAACGGTGTTTCCACCTGCTGGCCCAGCAGGAAACGGCCTACAGCATTGTCTGCGGCTCATAATAGAGCTGGCGGCAATACTGTAGTGCATAGGGTGCACTAGCACCCGTCGCGATGTTCACTGTCTGCAAAGCAGACAGTGAACATCGCACTGGGCTGGCCAGGAGGGGCCCAGTACTGCCCATGCCAAGTGCATGGGCCTCCCAGGGGCCCCTGCACCCCGTCTGCGCCAGCCTTTACATGGCAGTGGTACCGCCATGTAATCGCTGGCAGAGAAGGGACTCGTAATCCCCAATGCAGTGATGCATGCATTGCTGCCTTGGTTGATTAGGACCGCCAGCACCGCCAGACCAACAAAAACTCGTAATCTGACAGTGCTGGCGGTTTGACCATGGCACCACCACCACGGTCATAATGTAGTGGTCGGACCGCCACATTGGCAGGGGTCTGACTGCCACTGTGGCCCTGGCGGGCTTAAGATCGACAGGGTTATAACGACCCCCATAAAGTTATTATGCTAAATGAAAACAAAATACAAAATCAAATTATACAGTATAAAAAACACATACTAAATATTTCTATTTTCTATAAATCCTAGTTGTTATTAATATAAAAAACATTGACAAATATGATATTTTATCACACCGTACAAACTAAAGAATCACATTTTTTGTAAATTGACCTAAATCCAGTAACTTCATTTCAAATTGTATTTATGAAATACATCTTTTTATATTTTTAACAAACTCCACCCTTTACTAAAACAATTAACTAGATTAAAAAGTACAAGAATTAAAAAAGCAGAAAACATAAAATATGTAAAACTAATTAAAAAGAAAATTGTTGCATTAAATAAACAATTCCTTCAAATAAAAATAAGTGAATTTAAATAATAACTAAATTCCACAAAACGTTTTAAACATTTTATTATAAAACAATAAAAATGTAATACTACAATAATAAAAAAACATAATATGCAGCAATATTTTTAACAGCAAAACATTTAAAAATTATATTAAAAACAACAGCTAAAATTATATTTTTACCAGTGATATTCCTGATGACCCCCACCAAGAAATGAGTTATAACCATGTATGTGGCACCTCAAGAAACACTCCGCAGACCACTTTCTCAATCTGTGGAAGAGCTGATGCCTGAAGACAGTACTTGCTGTGACCAAATAGGAGCCCTGAAGAATTGAACCTGCTCCTTCTTGTACCCATGACAAGGAGGTGGACTCCAAGTGTGAGTGGGAGAACCTCCTCAGTGGCTACAGGGGCACAACGAGCTGAATTATTTTTTTCCTGGAAGACCAGTTGCCCAGTTCCAACTGTACCTGCCATTGACCCTACAAAGCCTTGACTGGACCAAGCCCTGCAAGTCCTCAGAGATTCCACTGATGTCTGGCTGCCTTAGGTGAACAGTTGTGGCAAAAAGAGACTGAACCCTTTTGAAACTGGTTTTGAAACTGACTTACAGACAGCTAGAGTACTGGAATCAACCACCAGAGTCAATCCAGGAAAGGTGTGACCTCCCTTGGCTGAGGAATCTGTGTCCTTGGAGCTTCTCCGCATTTACTGAAATGTAGAGAGATGAACTAATCAAGCCAATATATGGAAGAGATGATCCTGCCTTACCTATAAACTGCTAATTAGTTTGACTAATGTAGGGGCAAAAGTGTATGCTAAAATTATATTGCAATATTGAAAATATTGGATTGATGACCATATTCTAATCCCTGTTGAACAGGATAATTTTAGATGTGCTCCTTGATTATTATTTTAGCCTTTCAGCAGCTGCCCACTAATAGATACAGCAAGTAGACAGACATTTTTATTGTTTTAGATTCAGAAGAACGTTTGGAAAATGTGTTCTTTCGTGCACACTGGCTAACGTTTGGAAGCCAAAAATGCGCTGAGCTAGAATTGATAAGAACAAATGCTCTATTATTCTGTGTTTCCACACACCCACCAATAAAAACTGTACATTACTTGTGTGGCTTGGTCTACTGCCTGCAACAAAAACACACCAAAACGCAATCTGAGGACATCACATTTCACCCAGCAAAATCAAAACTGTTTTAATGATATGGCTAGCTGCAGAATTTGGGCCCTAGCTCAGCTGCCACCCAGAGAAACCTAGCAAGACCAGACATTTCAGAAAGGGAGACACCAAGGGAGTCCGGGGTGGTTTGACTCATATGGATCCCCACAACTTTTTCCTACCCATAAAGACATGCCAACCTCAAACTTTGTATAAAAACACAAACAGATGCGTTTTCTTCATATTTCTGTAGGAAAAAGTTCCGGAAGCTGCAGGGATCTACAACATTCCTACCACCCAGCATTCTCTCACTAGTCCTATCACCCTAAAACACGACATGGAGGTATCATGGAAATACCTTATAGAAAAGCGACATGGTCTGGCATCATGGGTAGCTCCGGAATTTGGGCCCCGGATCCGCCACCAGCCAGGGAAAACTACCAAATGCTGACATTTCTGAACAATAGACTTTCAGAAGAATACAGAGTGGTGTGGCACTTGGATCCCATCATATTTTCTTACCCAAAAGGCCTTGCAAACCATAAACTATGAGAACAATACACTCCTCACATTTCTGTGAGTGAAAGCTTCAGAATCTAGAGGAATCCACAAATGTCCTACCACTAACATGTCCCTCACTTTTCCCAATAAAAACAGTACCCCACTTGCCTGGTGGGCCCAGCTCCTGCAACAGAATGGTCTCAAAATGCAACATGGGCAAAACAAGTTGTTCCCCTCAAAAACAGAGCCTTTTTTGCAATGCGAGTAACTATGCATTTTGGGCCTAGGCTACGCTGCCACCCAGGGACACCTGTCAAACCGAAACATATCAGAAAATTAGACTTTAAGTCCATGGTAGTATGACTTGCATGGATCCCATTACATTTTCGTACCCATACGGCCTTTTCAAAACTCAAATTTTGGCAGAAAAAAACACCCATTTTCCTCATATTTTTGTGAGAGTAAATTCTGGAATCTATGGGCCTGATTACGAGTTTGGTGGTCAGACCGCCAGACCATCATGTTGGCAGTCCCAAAAAGACCTGCAGCGCAGGCAGTCCCCGGCAGCTGTATTACGATGCAAACAGGCAGGACTGCCATCAGCCAAGCAAAAAAGGCAGACTGAGCTTATTACAAACACACAGTCGCCGTGGCGGTATCCCTGCGGTCGTCAGCCAATGGCAGTCGACCACCTTGATACATGTCCAGCAAAGTAACAGACAAGTGCACATTGGATGATTTAAAAAACAACACAGCTGACACACATTGATCCAGTGGACACACCTGCAAATCACACTATAAAACGCACCCCATCACAGATCACATTCCTATGCATTTCCACAGGATGCTAAAGAACCCTGACCACCGTTTTTTGTATATTACATAGATTAGCCACCCCTTTTTTCACCATCCCATAGAACATCCTGTGCACACTTTTGTCATTCACTCCCTATTGTACTACCCCCTGTTAATTAAATTCCCATCACCCACTTTAGTTGTCCACCATGTACGTTCCATAAATCCCTGTTTTCAACCCAGGAAAACAAACAATAATCAGACACTGCTGAAAATTAGACACCCGGGGGTGTCCAGGGTGGTGTGCCTTGTGTGGTTCTGACAAGAGTTTATTACCCAGAAGCCCTTGCAAACCTCAAACTGTGCCCACAAACACATATTTTCCTCATATTTCTATGAGCAAGTGATCTAGATTCTGTGAGGATCAACACATTGCTTACCAGGCAGAGCCCCCCCCTTGTATCCAGATAAAAATGGTGTGAGTGGGCTTGGCACCCATGGCAGGAAAGGGACCAAAAAGCAACATGGTCAGATCAAAATTTTCTGTCTGAAAAAACAATCCTTTTCTGTAGTGTTGGTGGCTGAAGAATCTGGGCCTTAGCTCAGCAGGCACCTTTGGAAATCAATCAATCCTGCACGTTTCTGAAAACATGCTACCCGGGGAGTCCTGGGTGGTGTGACTCACATGGATCCTATGACATTTTCTTATCTGCATGACATAAACACCTCAAACTTTAGTGAACAACACATATTTTGCTCACATTCGTGTGAGAGAAAGATCTGAAATCAGCGGTTGTAGGAGGCTGGCCTGGTTTGTAGTGGGTACCCAAGGTACTTACACCTTATACCAGGTCCAGTTATCCCTTATTAGTAAAATGTAGTTAGTGTCTAGAAGGCAGGCTCTCTAGAGGTAGCTGTAGGCAGAGCATCCAATGCTGAACTAGGAGACATGCAAAGCTCTTGCAATACCACTGTAGTCACACAGTACTTACACACAAGAATGACAGTACTCAGCGTTACCAAAAATAAAGGTACTTTATTTTAGTGACACAAAGCTAAATATATCTTACAGGCTATAATCCCTTAGGAGGTAAGTATTATACACAAAATATACACTAGTAACCAAAATCAAGTAAGTAAACAGTCATAAAATAGTGCAAATAGTGAAAATCACCATAGGCTACAATGGGCCTAGGTGGAACACAAACCATATACTAAAATAGTGGAATGCGAAATTTGGTTTCCCACCTAGGCAAGTGTGTAGAGGGGCACTGGGAGTGTAAGAAAACACCAAAGGTAAGTAAAATACCCAACCCCAGAGCATAGGAAAGCAGGAGTAAAATACAGCAAGTTTCCTAAAACACACTAGAAATCGTGGTAGAAGACAGTGCAAGAACCAGAAGAGTAAGCAAGACACCAGCAATGGATTCCTGGACCTGAAGACCTGTGGAAGAAGGGGACCAAGTCCAAGAAGCACTGAAGAGTCCACGAAGAACAGGAGCCCCTGCTAACCCGGATGAAGATGCAAAAGTAGAACCACCGGTGAGAAGACAAAGTCAATATTGCACCAAAGAAGATAGATGCGGGCTCCTGGTTAGTGCAGAAGATGTCCCACATCGGATGGATGAATGCAATCTAGTTTGCGTCAATGGATTCCGCAAACAAGCCTTGGTAAACGCAAAGCTCATGTTTCGCATAAAATAGTGCTGCCCGGGCCCAGAAAGGACCAGGTCGACTATACCCAGAAGGGGGAGACAGAGGGGGCTCTCAGCAACTCAGAGAGCCCTCAGAAGACCAGGCAGGGTGCACAGGAGTCGCACAGCATGGAGACAAAGGAGTTGCAAATGGCACTCGTCGCAGCACTACACAAAGGTATTCCATGCCGCTGGAGAACAACTTAGGGAGCTGAGCGTCACAGGATAGAGTGCTGGGGACCTGGGCTAGGCTTTGATCAAAGGAATTCTTGGAAAAGTGCACAAAAGCCCTAGGAGCTGCAAAAACACAGTGCAAAGGGCTACTGTCTGGCACGGGGAGTCAAGCTCTTACCTCCACCAAATTTGGACAGGTAGATGTTTAGACAGTCAGGGTCACTTTAGTCCACCACCTGTGTTCCAGGACCCATGCTCGTCGTCAGGAGAGGGGACCCAGAGTACTGGTCGTCGCTGCAGAGAGGTGCCTGCTGAAGCAGGGAAGTGACTCTGTCACAGGAGATTTCTTTGGTTCTTCTGGTGCAGAATGAAGACAGGCAGTCCTCAGAGCGTGCACAACCTGGAAACTGTTGCAGTTGCTGGCAGAAGCTGAAGTTACAAGGTCGCAGAAGTCATCTTTGCTTCTTTGTTGCAGTTTTATAGCATTCCTGGAGCAGACGGCGGTTGATCCGTCCTTAGGAGATGAAGCAAAGGATGCAGAGGATTCCTGCTGAAGTCTTGCAATCCGAATCTGAGGAAACACCCTCAGGAGAGACCCTAAATAGCCCTCAGAGGGGGATTGGTCTCCTAACCAGGTATGGTCCTATCAGGAGGGGTCTCTGACATCACCAGCTGGCACTGGCCACTCAGATGCTCCCAGAGTTCCCTGACCATCCTGAAAACAAGATGGCAGAACCCAGGGACACTGTGGAGGAGCTCTGGGCACCTCTCCAGGGGTGGTGATGGACAGGGGAGTAGTCAATACCCTTTTCTTTGTCCAGTTTCATGCCAGAGCAGGGACTGGGGGTCCCTGAACTGGTGTAGACTGGATTATGCAAGAAGGGCACCTGAACTATTATGCAAGAAGGGCACCATCTGTGCCCTTCAAAGCATTTCCAGAGGCTCTGGGAGGGTACCCCTCCCATGCCTGTAACACCTATTTCCAAAATGAGAGGGTGTAACACCCCTCTCCTAAAGGAAAGGCATTGTTCTGCCTTCCTGGGATTGGGCTGCTCAAGCCCCAGGAGGGCAGAAGCCTGTCTGTGAGGAGGCAGCAGCTGGGGCTGCAGTGAAAACCGCAGAAGGCTGGTATGGCAGTAGTGGGGGGCATGGTGGAGCCCCCAGAGTACATGGGATTGTGCAACCAATACCAGAATCAGTATTGGGGTACAATTCCCAGTTGTTAGGTACCTCACATGGCCATATTCGGAGTTACCACTGTGAAGCTATATATAGGTATTGACATATAAATATAGTGCACACTTATAATGGCGTCCTTGCACTCACGAAGTCTGGGAAAATGGGCCTGGACGATGTGGGGACATCTCTGCTAGTGCACAGGTGCCCTCACACACAGGTACTATGCACCTAGCCTTCAGGGTCGGAAGGTTAGACATATAGGTGACTTATAAGTTAGTTAAGTGCAGTGAAAATGTCTGTGAAATAGTGCTTACACTATTTCACGCAGGCTGCAATGGCAGTCATGAAGAAGTGTTTGTATGCGCTCCTTATGGGTAGCAAAAGAAATGCTGCAGCCCATAAGGATCTCCTGGAATCCTAATGCCCTGGGTACCTAGGTACCATATACTAGGGACTTATGACAGGGGTCCAGTATGCCAATTTAGAGTGAACTACTGAGTTAACAGTATGTAAGTACAAATTTGGAACCAGAGAGAGCATAAGCACTGGAGCTCTGGTTAGCAGTCAAGCATACTGACAAAACAGTAAAACATACTGACATGTAGGCCACAAACTATAAGCACTAGGGTCCTGACTAGCAGGATCCCAGTGACACAGTAAAAACACACTGACAAACACTGACCAACAGGCCAAAAATGGGGGTAACCATGCCAGAAAGAGGCTACTTTCTCACAGAGGTGAGCAGCAAATTCCTACCACCCAACGTTCACCCACATATCCTAATAAAAATAATACCTCACTTGTGTGAGTGAGCTTTGGACCTGCAACGGGAAAGGGCCTAAAACGTAACATAGGCATATCACATTTTTCCACTCAAATGCCATTCCTTTTTAGCAATGTTTGTGGATGGAAAATTCTGGCCCTAGCTCTACGAGCACCCAGCGGAATCTACCATACCCAACTGTTTCTGAAAACTAGACCACTAGTGAGTCCATGGTGGCATGCCGTGTGTGAATATCATGACGCTGGCTTACCTAAAATGCCCTGCAAACCTCAAACTTTGATTGACAACACACATTTTACTCACATTTTCATGAGGGAAAGGTCTGGAATCAGTGGGGAGACACAATTCCCACCTACTCAACATTACCCTAAGTCTCCAGGTAAAAGAATACTTCATTTGTGTGGTTGGGCCTAGCACCAGCAACAGGAAAGGGCTCAATCTGGAGGTATCAACATTTCCTGTCAAAAACAACCTGATTTGGAAATGTGGATAGCTGTGGTATTTGGGTCTGGGCTTGGTGGCCACCCAGAGAAACCTACCAAACTCAGACATTTCTAGAAACTAGACGCTTTGGGAAGTTCAGGATAGTGTGCCTCCTGTGGATTTCTTAAGGTTTTCTTACCCACAATGTGCTGGAAACCACAAATAGGTGCCAAAAACATAAATTTTCCTCATATTTCTGTGACGGAAAGTTCTGGGCTTTGAAGGGAGCCACAAATGTAATAGCACACAGCATTTCCCCAAGTCTCACAATAAAAATAGTACCTCGGTTGTGTGAGTGGGCCTAACTCCTGCCATAGGAATTAGGGGCCAAAATACAACATGGACAGATGAAACTAAAAAACTAGACTAGAACTAGAAAAGGAATCAGAAAAATACTTGCTGTTCCAAAAAGATCTGGGCTCATAAAAATCTCCGTAGAATTAACATTACCACACACAAGTGATACTTTCCTTGTAAAAGACATTGGTAGTAGTGAGAGAATAATATTAATATATGGTAATAACCCACTATAACTTAGCCTGAGCAACTGATGAATGGCAAAGTCAAATTCGCTCCACCATTCCCAGAAATTTACACACTCCATGGTGAATACTAAAACACCAACATCACTTTAGTCCAGGCCCATTTACCAATTAAACAAAGTGCAATATATCAAGAACGATTAAATGAAATAAAACCAAAAGCAACAATTACACAATCCAGAACAAATATTATCAACTTTGAGCAAGCAATTATTTCTACCATTCTAGAAATATATCTGCATTCGACCATTCAAGGGTGTCACTTTCACTTTAAGCAAACTACATGGAGACACCTGCAAAAATTGGCATTATGTGTAGAATACACCACAAATGCTGCATTAACCCAAGAATTAGAAAAAAACGTATTGCCCTAGCACAGTGGTTCCTAAACTTTTGGCTTCTCTGGACCCCCACTTTGTAATTACTGGAACCCAGGGACCCCTCCCCACTGAGTCAATAATGGAAGCTGGGGACCCCGGTCTAAACATTGTTGACGATTTGAAACAAGCATTCATCAAACACATTCACAAATGATAACACATTTTATTTAATTTGCAAAAAATAAAATAAATAAAAATAATTTGAATAGGAAGGTTGGACCTTTATCTAGATTGAATTGAAGGTCGTCCATACTATATTCTCTTTGAGGCACCCGCACTGCTCCCACAAATCAATCTGACAACACTAATTTAATTTTTTGCCTCCAATTTCAAATTCCTTGATATTTAAAGTACATTTTAAAATCTTCAATTGTAATTTTAGCCACCTTATTTATATACACTTTATTAATCTGATAGTTTTATTTAAATTTCTAAGCAGTCGTGGACCCACTGTGGAGGCTTTGTGGACCCCAGGGGTCCCCCAGACCACAAGTTGGGAACCACTTCCCTAGCAGGTCCAGGTAACTGAATAAGCAAAATATTACATGCTACTAATAGAAACACATTACTATCAAAGAAACAAAAAAACAAATTCCCTTAATGGACAACTTTGAAGATACCAGGATTGGCAGACTGCACTCTTCTGGTCACTGATGCCACCCAATAAACCATGGTGGAACGTTTATGAAAGTAACACAGCACGACAGGCTAAACACAACAATACAGTGAAAGAGTGGCATAATTCCTCCCAAAGAACTTTAGGACAAAGCCACCTCACATTACACATGTTTTGTTTTAAAGAAAATAAAAAAGGAACAACGCTATCAAGAACTAAGAATGGAACAACCACTAACCAAAGAAACCTAAACTCTCAACCCAAACCAAAGAAATGCACATGCAACAAAGCAAAGTCCAACTCTTTGCAAGCGATCAAGACTTACCATACCATGGCTCCACAGAAAGAACCTTACTCTAAGAAAAACAATCCAACAAAAAAACACTGTAAACAAGTGTATAAACAACAAGCAATTTATTTATTTATTATGAGTATTTCTTTTACTATTTGAGCTTAATTAACAAATAAACATATGTAGGAGGCTGGCCTGGCTTATGGTGGGTACCTGATGGTACTTACACCTTGCCAAGCACAGGTATCCCTTATTAGTGGTGTTCTAGCAGCTTAGGCTGATAGGGGTAGCTATAGCAGAGCGGCTTAGGCTGAACTAGGAGACATGCAAAGCTCCTACTATACAACTTATATCATATAGGTACTATGGCAGCCATTACAACATTGGCGGTAAAAGACGCTTACCACTGCGCAGAACACCGCCAACACACCGCTGCGCCCGTGGAAATCCGCCACAGCTATTATGACCCACAGCACGGAATCCGCCAAAATTCAGACACCCAAACAAGTCCGCCACACCAAAGGTCAGTGCTAAACTGGCGAAAACAACCCCTCCACCGTCATGCCAACAGAAATACGCCCACAGTATCACGACCCACGAATCCACGCGGCGGTCATTCAACCGCGGTATTCCATTGGCGGTACACACCGCCGCGCTCAAAATACACACACATCTACAAAACACAGCCACATTGGACAAATTGAAATACACACACCTGATACACATACACACACCACTCCCACACACCCAATACTATATAAAACACACACCCACATCACCCACAAACCCCTACGACCAGAATCTCCGAGAGAAGGCCAGAGAGAGACACCACCATCAACAAACTAGCATCCACAGGCACACAACACCATCACCCACATAACTTCCACGCACCTCACACAACACACCACTACATATCAGCACACTTATCACCACACACACCACCCCACACATCACCCACACCACCCCATGGCACGGCGAAGACACCCCAGGTTCTCGGAGGACGAGCTCAGGGTCATGGTGGAGGAAATCGTCCGGGTAGAGCCACAGCTATTTGGATTACAGGTGCAGCACACCTCCATTGCTAGGAAGATGGAGCTATGGCGAAGAATAGTGGACAGGGTCAGGTCAACACAGTGGGACAGCACCCAAGAAATAGGGATGACATCAGGAAGAGGTGGAACGACCTACGGGGGAAGGTGCATTCCGTGGTCTCAAGACACCACCTTGCGGTTCAGCCGACTGGCGGCGGACCCCCACCTCCTGCCCCACAACTAATAACATGGGAGGAGCAGGTCTTGGCAATTCTGCATCCTGAGGGCCTCGCAGGAATAGCAGGAGGAATGGACTCTGGTAAGTCAAATCTTAACTATTACATCCCCCACCCAACCTGCATGCCATCACATACCACCACCCTCACCCCCATCACTCCAACTCCTCACAAATGTCCCAATATCACAAACCACACATCCCAACACCAAGCCCTGCATGCAGCAACAAAGCATGGACAACCAACACCAAAGCATGCCCACTGCACAAACCCATACACTCCCCTAAACCATCCTCACACAAGGTCCCACACAGGAATGCAAGCACTGGGGTACATGGTCAACCACCCATTGCACACCATGGCACACACAGATGCAATAATCATGCTTTTACACCCCTGCAGGACCCCTACCCAACGTCACCGCACAGGAGGGTCCAGACATGTCCACACCACCAACAGAAGAGGCCCACAGTGATGACAGCAGCTCTGTCCAACTGGATCTAGATGACCAGCCCGGCCCATCGGGGAGCTCGGGACAGTCAGTTGTCATCACACAGTCACAGGCCACTACAGAGCTTCCCCCTATGGAAACACCAGCACAGCACCCACCCAGCGGGCCCATACCTCTGTCCCCAGGACACGTCAAGCAGCAGTGTGTCCACCACTACAGGGAACCCAGGCTAACCCACCACCCCAACAACAACAGGGACCTGGGGGCAGTGGCAGTGGGCACACCATTCAGGGGACAGAGGCACAGGAACACAGGGCAACTGGGAGGGCTGCTGTACGACAGGGGGAGGACAGGCCAAGGGAACCCACTCTCCACAAGGCCCTCTCCAACATCATGGGAGCCTACCACAAATCCTAGGAGACGATGGCAACTGTAATGGCCAAGTTTCAGGAGACCCAGCGCCTGCAGGAGGAACAGTATTTGGGCTTCAGAGAGGAACTCAGAGCCATCAATTCCACCCTGGGCACCATCGTAGTGGTGCTGAAGGAAGTACTCAACACCAGGAGGGACACTGTGGAACAACAAGGGGCCCCTGACACTAGCCTGGACGATGAACTGCCCACCACCTCCGCCGGCGCTAGTGGACAGGAGGCACCACCACACCAGCACTCCACCCCCTGTAGAGGGAGAACCACCCCGCAAACGGTCCATGAGATCCAGGACAAAGACAGAGAACGATGCCAAGACTCCCGCCAAGAAATGAGACCACCCTGAATGTCATCTTTCTGTCCTACTTTGTCACCCTGTCCATCCTCAAACTGCCCCAGCTCCACTTCCTATGCCCATTTGGGCAATGCACCTGTGAGACCAATAGACTGAACTCTGCCATGGACATACCTCCACCATCACCCCTCCCCATTTTGCAACCCCTCCAATATTAAGCACTTAAATAAACACCCTTGAAGCCCAAAACAATCTGGAGTCAGTCTGTGATTTCGAATTAGTGTATTAACAATTACTGTGGCAAAATGCTCTTACAATTGTAATGTCAACATACCTATGTCACACAGCTCTAGTCCATGAGGAATCAAAGCAGATGTCACACAGTGGGACCCACATCTGTGAAATCGTAAGGGAAAGTGACAACTCAGTGACCATACACTGGGTGAAAACGACAGACAGTAGAGAGATAGTAATGTTAAAGTACATGTAGTAGGCAGGTTTGTATTCTTACCTGTGTCTCACTGGAAATATTGCAGGATCACTGAGTCCCTGTTTTCGATGTCCTCTTTTTCTGCTTCCTCGTCTTCACTGTCCACAGGCTCCACAGCTGCAACAGCACTGCCATCTGGACCATCCTCCTGTAGAAAAGGCACCTGTCGTCGCAAAGCTAAGTTGTGAAGCATACAGCAGGCCACGATGATCTGGCACACCTTCTTTGGTGAGTAGAATAGCGATCCACCTGTCATATGGAGGCACCGGAACCTGGCCTTCAAGAGGCCGAAGGTCCGCTCGATTATCCGACGTGTTCACCCATGGGCCTCATTGTAGCGTTCCTCTGCCCTTGTCCTGGAATTCCTCACTGGGGTCAGTAGCCATGACAGGTTGGGGTAACCAGAGTCACCTGCAAATGGCGAGGGACAACTGTTAGACAAACACTAACCTGTAGGGATATCCCCAGACCCAGACTACCATTCCCACTGACTTGCTTCCAGGTGCTCACCTAATAGCCAAACACAGTGCCTCTGGAGTTGCCCCATCACATAAGGGATGCTGCTATTCCGCAGGATGTAGGCGTCATGCACTTAGCCAGGGAACTTGGCATTAACAGGGGAGATGTACTGGTCGGCCAAACATATCATCTGCACATTCATGGAATGATAACTCTTCCGGTTTCTGTACACCTGTTCACTCCTGCGGGGGGGACCAAAGCCACATGTGTCCCATCAATGGCACCTATGATGTTGGGGATATGTCCCAGGGCATATAAATCACCTTTCACTGTAGGGAAATCCTCCACCTGAGGGAAAATTATGTATCTCCGCATGTGTTTCAGCAGGGCAGACAACACTCTGGAAAACACGTTGGAAAACATAGGCTGGGACATCCCTGATGCTATGGCCACTGTTGTTTGAGAAGACCCACTTGCAAGGAAATGGAGCACTGCCAGCACCTGCACTTGAGCGGGGATTCCTGTGGGATGGCGGATAGCTGACATCAGGTCTGGCTCCAGCTGGGTACACAGTTCATGGATTGTGGCACGGTCAAGCCTGTATGTGATGATCACATGTCTTTCCTCCATTGTCGATAGGTCCACCAGCGGTCTGAACACCGGAGGATGCCGCCATCTCCTCACATGTCCCAGCGGACGGTGACTATGAAGGACAACAGCGAGCACAGAGTCAACCAACTCAGAGGTACGTACCCATAGCTTACACAGAACACGAATCATAATCCGAAAAGTGGCCTGTATGTGTGTTGAGTCTAGGCCTAGGTATGTGTGATGCAGTTACAAATAAAGCCATGTGGGCCTCTGAAATGGCGGCTGCCTGATCTCTAAAGTGGGACAATGGGATGTGAGGTAACTGCGCTGGTGTTGTACACCGTTGTGGTAGGCGGTCAAAGTCCGCGGCGCAATGCTGCATTGGTTAACATTGGACCCTATGGGTCCCAGGAGCCAATGATGATGTACGCCGGCGGTGACGGTACACACTGCCGCGGACGTGACCGCCATTTTCTATCTGTTCAATCACTCAATACCTGATCTTCGACAGGAGAGGACCTACACTGCAAGTGCTGCTGTGACCTCGGTCTGGAGACAATGGCTCGAGTGTCTGGGGAAAGGGCCCCTGCCTTCACATCGGAGGAGTTGGAGAAACTCGTGGATGGGGTCCTCCCCCAGTACACGCTACTCTACGGTCCTCCAGACAAACAGGTAAGTAGACTGGGAGCATGCTGTATGGGCTATGCCTGTGTGGAGAGGGGTGGATGTAAGAAGGAAGGGGGGAGAGTGAGGCGTTCATGAAACGACGGTGAGTGCATGTGCCACATGCCAAGGGTAGGGATGGGGGCCAATGACTGTGACGGTGCAGTTGGTTATAAGTTTCTCTTCCCCCTGTACAAATCATGTAGGTCAGTGCCCACCAGAAAAAATATATTTGGCGTGCCATTGCCAAGGACGTCCAAACCCTGGGGGTCTACCACAGACGGAGCACCCACTGCCGGAAAAGATGGGAGGACATTCGCAGCTGGAGCAAGAAGACGGCGGAGGCTCAGCTGGGGATGGCCTCCCAACGTGGGAGGGGTGCCCGTCGCACCATGACCCCCCTGATGTTCAGGATCCTGGCGGTGTCGTACCCGGAGTTGGGATGGGCGCTTGAGGGCATCACAGCAGCCACAAGGGGGTGAGTCCACTCTCATCCTGCTGATTTAGCGCGCAGTGGAGGTGTCTGATAGGGGGAGGTGGGCTGTGGGTTTCCCTAGGCCAGGGCAAGTTTAGTAGGCATGGTCCCTCCGTAAGGCAGGCCATGTGGCACCCCACCCCACCTCTGTAGAGTGCCAAGTACACCTAGACATGCCCCTGTGTCATCCATGTGTGCAGATGTCGTCCATAGCCTATTAGGCCATGTCCCAGGGATTGAATAGTAGAGCACAAGAGCGCGGCGTAGTGCAGGGGGCTTCTGTGTCTGTCGTGTCCGCCAACGGTAGCGGTAATGCATGCACTCAACATGTCTTTCTTCTGTCTTCGTCCCCTTTTTGTGGTCTCCCTGTTCTTGTGTGCATTAGCATCATCAGGCGGAGGAGCAGCGGCACAGAAGCACGAGGGAGCTGCATCCCACATGTCCATGGAAGACGAAACTATGGACTCGGAGTTCACCAGTGGGACGGAGGGTTGTGGGGAGCTCCACGGGGGGACAGGAGCTGACACCAGCGACACAGACTCGTCCTCTGATGGGAGCTCCCTTGTGGTGGTGGCAACATCTGTGCCCCGGAATCTACAGGTACAGCCGCCACCCCCCCTACCAGCACCACCCTCCCAGCAGCCCCTCAGCCGTTGCCCCATGCCCGCTCAGTCAGGAGGGTGGGCATCACCTTCGCCCCAGGCACCTCAGGCCCTGCCCCAGTCACCCCTGCTGCCCTCAGTGAGGAGGCCATTGTCCTCCTCAGGTCCCTCACTGTTGGGCAGTCTACCATTTTGAATGCCATCCAAGGTGTAGAAAGGCAGTTACAACAAACAAATGCATTCCTGGAGGGCATTCATTCTGGTCAGGCGGCCCTTCAGCAAGCTTTTCAGACTCTGGCTTCAGCACTGATGGCAGCCATTGTCCCCGTCTCTAGCCTCCACCCTCCAACTTCCTCCCCCCAGACCCAATCCCCTGTACCCCAGCCTATCCCAAGCACACCTTCAGACCAGCATGCACACATGTCAACACACAAGGGAAGCTCAGGCAAACATTAGCACCACACATCCCACAGGCACTCACTCAAGCATCACACACATGCAGACACACCAACATCCACTGCCTCCACTGTGTCCCCCTCCTCCTCGTCTCCCTCCTCGCTCCCAGTCTCGTCTCCATTCACACCTGCATGCACTACATCTACGGCCACTACTGCCATCATCAGCACACACACCACCACACCCCGCTCAGGTGCAGTCACCACCCTCACTACCATCCACACGTCCACTGTGTCTTCTCCCAGTGTGTCTGTGACGCCACCTCCCAAGATACACAAACGCAGGCACACACCCACCCAACAGCCATCCACCTCATGACAGCCTCCAGCGCATGCACCTTCACCCAAATTCAGCAAACGAACACCTCTTACAACCACAACCTCTTCCTCCACTCCCAAACCCCCTCCAGCTACCCGTCCCAGTGTCTTTCCAACCTTGACCTCTTTCCCACACCTCCCCCACCCCGTCCGTCTCCTAGGTCCCGACTCTCCAGGTCCCAACCTAGCACCTCAGCCACAACATCTCCGGGACCAGTGGTGCCTGAAGTCACCGGAATCTGGAGTGCACCGGCCACCAGGGCAGCCAGTGTGGCACGGAGCCACAGCACGGACAGTCCCCCACCTGTCAAGCATCAGAAGTTGGCCAGTGCCCGGCTGGAGAGGGGGAAGATTCCAGCCACCAAAGCCTCTCCCAGGGGTCCCGGTGGGAGTGTGGAGTCAGCTGCGACACCTTCAAAGGTGGGGAAGGGCCACAAGAAACCCGGCAAGTCTGGGAAGAGCAGCACGGCGGAGGAGACCGCCATCATCCCCGCTGCCCAGGAGGCCACCGCCATCATCCCCACTGCCCAGGAGGCCACCGCTATCATCCCCGCTGCCCAGGAGGCCACCGCCATCATCCCCGCTGGGACAGAGAGGACCGCCAGCACAAGCCCCGCTGGGCTAGAGAGGACCGCCAGCACAAACCCCGCTGGGCTAGAGAGGACCGCCAGCACAAGCCCCGCTGGGACAGAGAGGACCGCCAGCACAAGCCCCGCTGGGCTAGAGAGGACCGTCAGCACAAGCCCGGCTGGGACAGAGAGGACTGCGAGCCCAAGCCCCGCTGGGCTAGAGAGGACGGCCAGCACAAGCCCCGCTGGGACAGAGAGGACTGCGAGCACAAGCCCCGCTGGGATAGAGAGGACGGCCAGCACAAGCCCCGCTGGGACAGAGAGGACCGCCAGCACAAGCCCCGCTGGCACAGAGAGGACTGCCAGCAGCTGAGTCACTGCAAAGGAGCCCGGCGCCTCAAGCACCGCTGAACATGGCACCGCCGCCTCAAGCACCGCTGAACAGGGCACCGCCAACTTAAACACCACTGAACAGGGCACCGGCGCCTCAAGCACTGCTGAACAGGGCACCGCCGCTCCAAGCACCGCTGAACAGGGCACCGCCACCTCAAGCACCGCTGAACAGGGCACCGCCGCTCCAAGCACCGCTGAACAGGGCACCGCCGCTCCAAGCACCGCTGAACAGGGCACCGCCGCGCCAAGCACAGCTGGCCCATGAGCGCCAAGGGCACTGACGCTACTGAGTCAGTCACAAGCAGGATGAAGCACCCTGGGCACCAGGCCCCCTCCAGAACCAGTGGAGTATCACATCCACTACCTCTGACCTTAGCAGGATGAAGCACTCTGGGCACCAGGCCCCCTCCAGAACCAGGGGAGACTGTTATCCACTTGAGAGACTGTGGCTTTGCACTCCCCAGGATGCAGCAGTGGGCAACCCACCCACTGTAGAGACTTGAGAGACTGTGGCTTTGCACTCCCCAGGATGGAACAGTGGGCAACCCACCCACTGTAGAGACTTGAGAGACTGTGGCTTTGCACTCCCCAGGATGAAACAGTGGGCAAACCACCCACTGTAGAGACTTGAGAGACTGTGGCTTTGCACTCCCCAGGATGGAACAGTGGGCATGTGGCCCCCTCGTGGATTTGGCGTTGTGCACTCAACCGGCTGAGGTGCCCCCCCTTTCCCTCCCTCTGAGGTGCCTGTTTTCTTGCTCTCTGATGCCCCCGCAGTGTTCTCTCTGTCATGGTCGGGGATCTTGTGTGGGCCTCGCCCATACTGTGTGGGCCCAGTGTTCCACGGACTTCATTGGAGCACTACCTGGACTACTAAGATTGGTGTATATTTTGTTTATGATGTATATATATATATTTATGCGTACTTGATTTTAATAGATTACAATGATTACACTCATTTCCTTTTGTCTTTGCATTCTTCCGGAGGGGTTGGGGGGTGTAACTATAATGTATAAATATGTATTAGTGTGTGTGTTGTCGTGGGTGAGGGTGGGGGTGTTGCGTGTGTGTGTCCCTGTTTTTTCCCTCCCCTGTGTCGTAGGTGCAGTACTCACCGTTGTCTTCGCCGCCGGCGTTCGTGCTCCTGGTAGAGGAGCAAGAAGATGAGGGCTGGAAATATGTGCAGCTCTGATTCCATGGCGTCCGGATTCCTCGTGTGGGTGTGTAGAGGTGAGCGGAAGTCCTGTTTCTGCCGTATTTTTGTCCGCAGTGAATCCGCCCCGGAAAAGGTGGCGGATTGGTAGGTTGTGATACTGTGGGCGGTACATTGACTTCCGCCTGTCTGTTGGCGGTGACCCCCAAGCTGTTTGTCTGTACCGCCGTGGCGGTCAAGTGTTAAAGTGGCTGTCTTTGTTGTTGGTTTCCGCCACGGTCGTAATTCCAATTTTTTTACCGCCGGTCTTTTGGCAGTCATACCACCGCTTTAACACCGTCCGCCAGGGTTGTAATGACCACCTATATCATAAGAAACACAATACTCAGAGTTACTAAAAATAAAGGTACTTTATTTTAGTGACAATGTGCCAAAAATATCTCAGAGGATATACTCCCTTAGGAGGTAAGTAAAATACACAAAATATACACAGAAACCAAAATCAGGTAAGTAAACAGTTAGAAAAATAGTGCAAACATTGTAGAATACAATAGGATGCAATAGGCCTAGGGGCAACACAAACCATATACTAAGAAAGTGGCATGCTTAGGGACCCCTGGCCTAGTGTACTGTGTAGAGGGTCGCTGGGATTGTAAGAAAACACTAAGGGTGCCCAAGATACCCCACCCCAAGACCCTGAAAGGTAGGAGTAAAGTGGTACTACTTCCCCAGAAACACACTAAAGTCGTGATAAGAGATTCTGCAAAGACCACAACAGACTGCAAAGCACTGAAGACGGATTCCTGGACCTGAAGACCTGTAAAGGAAGGAGACCAAGTTCAAGAGTCGTGAAAGTGCCTGGGGGCGGGAGCCCACTAAATCCCCGATGAAGGTGCAAAATGGCTGCCTCCGGATGGAAGAAGCTGAAGAATCTGCAACAACGAAAGGTTCCAGGAACTTCTTTGTGCAGAAGATGTCCCACGGAGTGCTGGAGGATGCAGCAAACAAGCCTTGCTAGCTGCAAAGGTCGCGCTTGAAGAAAAAGGGTGCTGCCTGGGCCCAGGAGGGACCTGGGGGTCACCACTTGGAAGAGGAGACAGAGGGGGCCCTCAGCAACACAAAGAGCCCATGCACAAGAAGGCAGCACCCGCAGAAGTACTTGAACATGGGTTCAAGAAAAGTGAGCACAGTAGTCGTCTCAACACTACAAAAGAGGGTCCCACGAAGCTGGTGGTCAACTCAACGAGTTGAGCAATGCAGGATGGAGTGCTGAGGACCTGGGCTTGGATGTGCACAAAGGATTCCTTGAAAAAGTGCCCAGAAGACGTAGCAGCTGCAGTTAACGCAGTATACAGGATTACTGTGTGGAGAGGGGAGGCAAGGACTTACCTCCTCTAAATTTGGACAGTTGGACCACTGGACAGAGTGGGTCACTTGGGTCCACCACCTGTGTTCCAGGGGCACACTCGTCAGGAAGAGAGGGGTCCCAGAGTACCGGTGACGCTGACGTTTGGTGCCTGTTGGAGCAGGGGGAAGATTCTGCTGACCCACGGGAGATTTCTTCTTGGCTTCTAGTGGAGGGTGAAGGCAGACAGCCCCCAGAGCATGCACCACCAGGAAACAGTCAAGAAAGACGGCAGGATTGGGCGCTACAATGTCGCTGGTAGTCTTCTTGCTACTTTGTTGCAGTTTTGTAGGCCTCCTGGAGCAGTCAGCGGTCGACCCTTGGCAGAGGTTGAAGAGGGAGATGCAGATGAACTCTGGTGAATTCTTGCACGTCGTTATGAGAGACCCTAAATAGCCCTCAGAGGAGGATTGGCCACCTAGTCAGGTAAGCACCTATCAGGAGGGGTCTCTGACGACACCTGCTGGCACTGGCCACTCAGATGCCTCCACTGTGCCCTCACACCTCTGGATTGCAGAGGTCTGGGACACACTGGAGGAGCTCTGGGCACCACCCCTGGGGTGGTGATGGACAGGGGAGTGGCCACTCCCCTTTCCTTTGTCCAGTTTCGCACCAGAGCAGGGACTGGGGGTTCCCTGAACCAGTGTAGACTGGCTTATGCAAGGAGGGCACCATGTGCCCTTCAAAGCATTTCCAGAGGCTGGGGGAGGCTACTCCTCCCCAGCCCTTAACACCCTCTCTCAGAGGAAATCCTTTGTTCTGCCTTCCTGGACCAGGGCTGCCTGGACCCCAGGAGGACAGAATCCTGTGTGAGGGGTTGACAGCAGCGGTAGCTGCAGAGAAAACACCATAGATCTGGTTTGGCAGTACCCGTGGTCCATGGTGGAGCCCTGGGGTGGCATGGGATTGGCACCCCAATATCAGATTTGGCATGGGGGACAATTCCATGATCTTAGACATGTTGCATGGCCATTTTCGGAGTTACCATTGTGAAGCTACATATAGGTATTGACTTATATGTAGTGCACGAGTGTAATGGTGTCCCCGCACTCACAAAGTCCAGGGAAATTGCCCTGAACTACGTGGGGGCACCTTGGCTAGTGCCAGGGTGTCCTCACATGTAGTAACTTTGCACCTAACCTTCACTAAGTGAAGGCTAGACATATAGGTGACTTATAAGTTCATCATCATCATCATCATCATCATCATTTAACTTTATTTCTGTAAGTAAAAACATACCATAAAAGTACAATACAAGCAACATAAATTTTGGATTTTTGAAATTGGTAAAACACTAAAAAATATAAGCACAGTAAAAATAATAAAAAGTTAAAATTCGAACAGAATGATCCCAGTATATATCTCCTAAATGTAGGGTTTACCACACAACAAGGACCCTATTCCCTATGCCCATGATTGTTCAATGATGCAATAAAACAGTGTCTTAGTATTAAAAGTTAAATACTAAAATCAGACATCAAAAGGTCAATTAAAGTATATACATAGATCTAAAAATTAGCTACCCAGTCTTATTCTTTAAAGTTGCTAGTCTGAGGCGCCAGATTGATTCGAGGAATTTTGCTACTGGTAAAACTACCTCGGCAGATGGATCAGATTTAAGGATTCTCTCAGCATACAAGTGGGACCTGTCGCCTATAGATTTGCATAGCGGGATAATCCAACAAACTCTTTGTTTGTGATATGCATGACAATAAAAGAGAACATGTGAAATAGACTCTTCACGTTGGCAGCCCATCGGGCAGAGCTTAGAACTATTAATGGAACAATGCCAATTGTATGTTAGGGAACGCAAAGGGAGGGACCCTATTCTGAATCTAACAAAAAGAGCTCGCGCAAATGGAGATAATGCTATATCCACATAAGGCTCGAATTCATAGTGGCATTTGAGTAATAAATAATTATCAGACATTGACAGCAGCACAATCTTAGTAAATTGCACAATCTGAGCGTAGTGCCAAAAAGCATCCTTCAGTAGCTGCACAGCATTTTTAGGAATAGAAGAAGGGTCCAACCAATAGGACCCAAAACCTAGATGGAATAAGGATTCTTTGACATAAGTACACCATTTCGTTTTACTGATAGTGTTACTGCCCACCTATTTGAGAAGCCCACAACGAAATGGAGAAAGGGCATCTGTTATCCATAGCCGGATCCAATATAGCAAGGGCCTTAAAGCAGCAATCTGCGAAATAGAAAAAAGATTTAGATCCATACGGATGGGCAGGGAAGGAGTGCTAGAAGGAACTTTTAACAATGATTTCAAAAATAGATTTTCCGCCCTTTCCAAATCCACCAGGTTACAATGGCCCCAAAGTTCAGTACCATATAAGGCCCCCCGCAGGCTTGGAATTTATATATTTCAAGGGCGGGAGACATTGCAAACTTGGGAGAGCTAGAAGCAAATCTTACGATGCCACCCGCCCTTTGCTTCAAGCACAATAAGGATTTCTGGCGGTGTGCATGCCAAAGGTGTGAGTCTTCCAGTTTGATACCTAAATAGTCAAAAGTGCCCACTCTTTCCAAGGGAGTACCATCTAGGTATACTGGTCTCTTCATTTTGCACCTACTGTCCCCAAAGACCATATACTTTGTTTTTGCTGAGTAGATTTCCAACCCATGGTCTTTGCAAAACTCCAAAAATCGTGATAGCAATCTGGAAAGGCCCACGGCAGTTCGCGAGAGTAACAGGGTGTCGTCTGCGAACAGTAGACAGGGGAACTTCTGGCCACCCAAATTCGGAGCATCACCATAACAATCTAAGAGGTATGGGATGCAAGTGTTAATAAACAATAGCAATAGGGTGGGCGCAAGGACGCAACCCTGCCTCACACCTCGCGTTGTAGGAAAAGCTGGGGTCAAGTCACCAGCCGAACCCCAGCGTACTCTGGCGTAATTGTCAGAGTAAAGATCTTGGATAACATTAATCAAAGAACCCGGAACTCCAATGTTGCTCAAGACCTCCCAGAGCTTAGCACGTGGGACAAGGTCAAACGCAGATTTCAAATCGACAAAGGCCACAAATAAATGGCTTTGTCTGCGTCTACGGTCTTCCACTTGATGGTAGTAAATCGAAAGACCTGATCGATGGTACTGACCTTGTCCCGGAAACCAGCCTGGAGATGGCTTAAAACCTGATTTTTTGTTATCCAGAGTTTTAATCTGGATAACAACTGGAAAGAGAATATTTTTTGCAGGTTATCTAATAGGCTAATCGGTCTGTAGTTCCCAGGGGAGCTCTTATCTCCTTTTTTGTGTATGGGGACGATAATAGCCACCTTCCACGTGTCTGGGTAAGAACGAGTTATCAGAACAATATTTGATAACCTGTTAATGTACCAGGTCCAAACAGATAAATCTGATTTATACAGGTCCGATGGGACACTGTCTAAGCCAGGAGCCTTCCCTGTTCTTTGAGCACGGATTGCCAACTCAGTTTCTTTTAGGTTAAAGGGTGGCATAGGGGAAAAGCACAGTGAAGAATCAATAGGAGAGTTGTTCGGATTGGGGCAAAACCCATAAAGTTCCCAAAAATGGGAGAGCCAGGATTCTGCATCAATGTGACATTCAGGAGTAGATGAAAAGGCGGGGTCTCTACGTGAGACCAAGGTCCAAAAAAGTTTAAGGTCACAGGTACTAGCTCCCTTCAGCAGACACTCCCACAATTTTTCTTCATATTTGAGTTTAGATGACTTACAAGTAGAAGCATAGTTCCTTCTTGCATGTATGATAGCATCCCGGCTCTTTAGCTTTAGAGCTTTGGACAAGAGGCTCTTATCCTCCCGACACTCCTTATCAAACCACTTACAATTGGACAAGGAGGAATTGTTTTTGGGTTGAGGGGGGTTTAGTAAAAAGCTCCTTGAGATCCATAAAAAGAGTCGCATGAGAGGACATAACTTCTGAGGGAGATAAGACAATAGAGTCATCAAAAAGCTGGTGGCGAGAGACTAGGTCATAAAGCTTATCATTAAGCAGGTTGGATTTAAAAAACGAGGACCATCTCACCACACGCCTATTGCTGGATAATTCCAGCCAATCATTGGGAGCATCCAGAACATAAGGTGTTGTGAGCCCTAAAAAAAGAGTTGCATAATATTCAATTTGTAAGGGGGCATGGTCGCTAGTGTACCGAGAACCAACCTCAACATTGATTATAAAATGCCAGACTCGCAGATCAAAAATAACGTAGTCCAGAGTACTACTATAGTGGCCTCTATAGAAGGTGGGTCTAGAATTGTCATTTAAAAAATGGCCATTTCCAAAACGCAGGCCATAAGTTACTACAAGGTCTATTATCTGCATGACCCTACGGGGAGGAGTACATGACACTGGCTGGATTGAAAGCGGGGTAAGATTCCATACTTCATCTTCGGCCTGGATTGACTTGACAAAAGCTGAATCGAACTCAATTTGGGCATTGAGGTCACCTGCAATAATAACACAATATTTAGAGTGAAGATTGGATAAAAATTTGTGCAACAGATGAATAGTACCAGACTGACGGTTAGATGGACCTGGCCTATTATAAATATTAATACAGAACACCGGGGTGCCTGTGATAGGCCATATTGCTATTGCAAGGATGTCACAAGAGTCAATAGTGATTTCCTTTACCCTACCCACTACAGTCAACTTGACCCACGTACATAGACCCCCAATCGTCCTTCCCCTAATGGACGGAGTCGCCTTTTTAGTGAAACAGCAATAGCCTTGCCTATACGCACAATCCATAGCCCAAGTTTCCTGAAACATACATATGGAAAAAGATTCAACATAAGCCCCCCAGTCCTGATCAGATAATTTGCTCTTGATGCCAGCCACATTCCAAGACAATATTTTCCTTTTTGTAATGCTACAAGCTGACATACAAGAGTCGGCATCAAGAGCAGAATTGGAAGACCCATTAGTGGAGCAGGGTAAAGCCCTTATAGTATTGTCACCCAAACCGAGTAAAGATCTTGTAAGTGTCGTTGCCCAAACATGTGGAACATTATGTTTGCAAGAATTAGAATGGCATAGTCAGTCCACATCAGATGTATCCCCTGAGGTGAAGGGGTCTTGTATGAAGGTACCTTTGTTGTTGCAAACCAAAGCAGCCCCGTCGCCTGGAAAAGGCAACAAGCCAGGGGGGACAGTTGAAACAGAGACATTTCGAGGAATTGGGTTGGCTCTGAGTGGACGCAAGGACATGATCTTGTGACCCATAGCAGGCAAACTTTCTCTAAAAAAATGTCAGAGTCAGATCTTGATAAATTGCGGGCTTCCATCTGCAAGATCCCTTTAACTAAAGCGGGGCTGGCAAGATGAAGTTTGATAGTGTCCCGCCCACAAGGGCCTCGCACACGAGAAGTAAAGGCAATGTCCGCGTGGATGATAGAGCCACAGCCCCTAGTGTGGCGAATGCAATACGACACCTTGTTTATAAGAGAAGTATCTTCCCTCGTGTGAGATGGAAGTCGAGGGACATTACACATGTCGATGCAGTTTTGGTTGGGTGCATGAGTAAAATGGGCCACAGATTGGCCCGGATTAAGAGGAAAGAATGGCGAATTTGCTTGAGCAGAAGTCGAGTGATTTCCATGATGATGACTATAACTAGAACCCTTAACCGTTTCCCGTGGCAGTGGGGAATCAACTGGCAGAGACACAGGAGCCAATGGCCGAGAAACTTGTGCAGTGACTGAATTCGCGATAAGCTGAGGAGTTAGGTTAGGTTTTTGGAGTAATTTGAGGACCTCAAATAAGAGACTCTTCAATTCCCCGACTTCACGCTTTATACTAGATACCAGAGCTAAGACATCATCACTAGAAGGATCAAAAATGGGGTTAAAAGGCACAGGCACAGGAAGCGAAGGCTGTATAGCACTTGCTAATTCTGGTTGGTCCAGGACGAAAACCGATTTGTGCGTAGAATCCCATTGACAATGGGAACAGAACGGGTTACGTTCAAATTAGAACTAGTGCCAGGCGAAAGCGAGGAATTAGCCAGACCAATCGAGCTGGGAGGGGCAGCAACCTGGACTAAAGTTTTCTGTGGCTGAATGTCAGTAGGTTTAGTGGAGCTAGTCGTAAGAAATGGAAGTAAGGATCCTGATTTCAGTTTCTTACAGGCGTTGCCCTCTTTTTCCTTGAGGATGGATTCCACTTCCTCAATTAAGTTATCAATTTCTCGAGAAACGCAATTGGAGTGGAATTGCGTTGCTCTGCTAGATTTAGAGCTTTTGGATTTGGCAGTCGCCAGGTCAGGACTAGAACGAACCTTGCCCTTTCCCATGCTGAGTGGAGAATGGGGAACAGAAAAAAGAAAGAAACTTACTCAGCACCGCAGGTCACCGCTGGGCAAAGCAGCACAAAAGCCGAAAGATTAAGGGGTATGACCCAGCCCAGCCTCTTCTGGGCCCCGACGGGCGAAGGATGGGCCTGCCCTTGGCCCGGGCTTTGCCCGGGCGCTGCCCGTGCGCCTCCCGCGACGGCGGGAGCGCGATGAGGATTTTAAAGGGCTCCTGCCCCGTAGCGAGTGGCTCCGCCCCCAGGCACCAGCAATGCGCGACCCGCGACGGCAGGAGCGCAATGAGGATTTTAAAGGGCTCCTGCCCTGTAGCAAGTGGCTCCGCCCCCAGGCACCAGCAATGCGTGACCCGCAACGGCGGGAGCGCGATGAGGATTTTAAAGGGCTCCTGCCCTGTAGTGAGTGGCTCCGCCCCTAGGCACCAGCAATGCGCGACGGCAGGAGTGCAATGAGGATTTTAAAGGGCTCCTGCCCTGTAGCGAGTGGCTCCGCCCCCAGGCACCAGCAATGCGCGACCCACCCTTATAAGTTACTTAAGTGCAATGAAAAATGGCTGTGAAATAATGTGTGTGTTATTTCACTCATGCTGCAGTGGCAGTCCTGTGTAAGATTTGTCTGAGCTCCCTATGGGTAGCAAAAGAAATGCTGAAGCCCATAGGGATCTCCTGGAACCAAAATACCCTGGGTACCTAGGTACCATATACTAGGGGATTATAAGGGTATTCCAGTGTGTCAATTAGAATTGGTGAAAAAGTTCATGGCCTATAGTGACAATTTTAAAGGCGTAGAGAGTATAAGCACTGAGGTTCTGGTTAGCAGATCCTCATTGACACAGTTAGTCATTACACAGATACACACATTCAGACCACAAACTATGAGAACTGGGGTCCTGGCTAGCAGGATTACAGTGAGACAGGCAAAAACAAACGTACATACATGTGAAAAATGTTGGTAACATGTCAGGCAAGATGGTACTTTCCTACAACATAAAGAATAGTTAATTTGATTACATTTAAACAAAAAAGCTTTAAAAATGTGTAAATAGAAAACATTAGATCGCACAAATATCAACTCCAAAAATCACAACACAAAATTAAGCATACAATATAAAATATACAGAGCATAAAACACGCATTATAATAAATAACATACAATAAAAAACAATGCAATAACATATCCCAAAATAATCAATAAATAGAAAATACAAATCCAGACAAAAATATCAAATAAAAAAATAAAATTCCAAAGAAGTAATATACATCCATGTATCAAAAACTAGAAAAAAGAATGAAAAAATTGCTCCAGGAAAACTGAAAAAACAAGACTATTAAACATAATATTGGTTAAAATATAATATAGCTATTTTTTTTCCTTCAAAAAAATGCATCTAAAAAAATCGATATCTCCGACAGCCCAAACACCAAACCTGTAAAAGAAATTCAAAATACCCACATACACAATGCATAAATCCCATAAACATCACAATACAATAGACAATTTAAAAAAACACATACCATCAATACATATCAATATAAACACAATAAACCTTTAACTACAATATAATGAGGTCTACTGCACTTGACTACAAGACATAGGGCCTCATTACGAGTTTGGCGTTGGCTTAGCAGTCAGACCACCATACTACGATGCATGAGATTCCAGTGAGGAAAAAACCACTGCGGTCCCGCCAGCACTGCTAGGCAGCGCAGACCGCCACAGTGGCGCATGAGGCCGTCGTAGCCAGTGTTTTTGCTGGACACATTATGATGTTACCTTCCACCAAAGTGACCATGACGGTCCAACTACCATGTCCCAGCTGGCGGAAAAGAAGGCATAAAAGGAAGGAACGAACCTGCAGGCAGAGTCACATGTCCTGTGCCACTAGGAGCCGATCACACACGTCCTGCCACTCCTCATGGATGGAGCTCAACACCCACACAGCTGTGGACGCAACCAACAGTAAGTCAAAACACCTACCAGTGATCCAAAACTCGCCAACAGATCAAGGCGCCGCCATCCACATGGTATGTAGGTTACTCTACTCAGAGCAAGTACACTTGTCCTTGTGTCCCGGGTCAGAGTCCTATACAATGAATGGGTCAAAGTCATATACAATGAATGACGCATTCCGAGCCACATGACGCCCCCTATGGGCAGGTCACAAACACTGCACCGCCACACTCCAATAAAAAAACATGTATGCTGCTCACAGTTTCAGGGTCAGTGAAGTGTACAGAACATTGTGTCACACAACAGCCACAACACATCTACATCACACATAATTTAACTGACACCCGCACATTGATCACATGCTATGGACTGTCATGAGATTGAAGAGACATGTATGAATGTGTATTTAACACAAATAGCCCTTCCATGAAACATCTCTGTAATGGACCCACACATATCACCCACATTGCAACACAATGGAAGGTCAATGGGCTGCACAATATCTTGTGAGATAAATATCCCAAGCTTACAATGGAAACAATACCTGCACAATAGAGATGGGGGCATCATGAGCACTTTTGGAAAAACACTGACCTGGGACACATATCACTTTGCACATGGTCCAAAATACCATTTCCACAGGAACTGGCCCTTAATGTGTTTCTTGAACAAACAATAGTAGAGTCCAGTGACATCTTATCCTCCAAATGTGTATGTTCAAGTCAAGAAAGCAAAAACAACAGCAATAGCATGGCCCATACATGTAAATAGAATAGCTGGAAGGTACACACATCAAAAGTGACACATGGTCAGTCAAATGTAAACGAAAGTAGCACAATTGAACACCCTCTATGTTAACTCTAGCTTCCACACATGAGACGAATGCCCATTCCATTTCAGGGGGGCAACTCTAACACAATACATGCTGACATTGGCCAACCCAATATGACATACTTACCATATCAAACAAAATACAATGCGATGACACCCCAATTGGATTACTGATCACGTGCTTGGGACAGGTAAATGAATAGGGAATTTGGAATTCAGTGAACATCTGCGCTTGGCCTGGTTGACACCAGCACTGCCCCCAAAGTCAGCTATTCCCAACCACAGCAGATGGTCAGCAATCAGGGTGAACTGCACACATCTGTAGGCATACGCAAATTACTCAGGAACAACAAAAAGTAGAAAAGCAATGGGAGGACATATGTGTCTCCAAAAAATAATAACTTGGGTTTATTCACTTGAATTGCTAAAGAACAAAGGCCATTGCCCGGTCCAAATTGCAGCTATGCACATGATTGTGCCCAAGCTCAACTCCATTCACTACCAGCGAACCTCCAAAGGAAGGGGCATGCAGGCACTTTCGGGTTCATGCTTGGGTGGCGTCAGATTTGGGATGGGTGGGTTTAGGAGGGGTGGACTGTTTCTTCAGAGGGGTGGGCTTTTTCTTTGGAGGGAGGGGTATGAGAACTTGGGGGTGCAGGAATGGCAGGGGAGGACCTAGATGTGGAAGGAATGGGTTGGGATGTGAGTGGGAGCCTTTTGGGTTTGGGATGTGGTGGAGGTCACAGAGGTAAGGGCAAGGTCAAAAAGGAAACTTTCTTGGGAAAACAGGTAAGGTCATCAGAAGAGATTGGGGTTTTGGAGGTTGAGGGAGTGGTGATCTTGCCTTTGAGTGTTGATATATTTGGTCTGTACATGTGTGAGGTATGCTTGGATTTGGGTGATGTCTGTTCTGTATGTGAGTGTGGGTGTTTGTGTGTCTTGGGGGCTGTGAAGTAGAGGTGCTGGGTGATAAGGGAGTATTGGATGTGTCTGTGTGTGTTGGGGTGGTGTCTGGGCGTATGGGGTCTGAGGTATGTGCATCTGTGGGTTGGAAGGAGTTGTCTGAGTGTATGGTGGGTCTGGTGGATGTGTCACTGGGTGTTGTAGTGGTTTCTGTGGGTATGGTGATTGTGGTGTGTGGGCCGATGGGGGTGATGGGGGTGTCTGTGGGAATGGTTGTTGTGGTGTGTGGGTGGCTGCGCTTGGGTGCTGGTGTGTCTTGTGGTGTTTGTGTTCATGTGTGCTGCTTGTGTGTGTTGAGGTGGGTGCATGCAGATGTGTTTGCGTGCTTGGGACAGGTAAATGAATAGGGAATTTGGATTGGGAAGAGGGAGGTGGTAGGGGGAGGATTGTGGGGAGGTGAATGGCGGCCGTCAGTGAGAAGGGTAGAGCCTTAAAAGATATCTGTAGGCCAGACATGTAACTAAGAATGTCTTTCAGGTATGCATTTGTCTGCTGGAGTTGGCTGGCCAAACCCTGGATGGCATTCAGAATGGCAGTCTGCCCAACAGAGATACTCCTGAGGAAATCAATAGACTCCTCACTCATGGCAACAGGGGTAACCGGGGCTGAGGGTAAGGTGCCTGGGGCAAAGGAGACTACCACCCTCTTGGGTGAGCAGGCACGGCCAACTGAGTGGGGAGCAATAGGGAGGGTGGCAGTAGAACTGGAAGTGGCGGACAAGGATGGTACAGGAGCAGGTCTTGATGGGTCCACTACCACTAGGGGGTAGCCACTAGAGGTACAATCTGAAGGTGACAAGGTCAATCCTGTGTCTTCCATGGCACTCCCTTTACCCTCCGAGCCACTGGTCCCTCCGTGTTGGTGGTGTCATGGAGGTACTGTGGCCAGATGCTTCCCCACCTGGTTCACTTCTGCCTCCTTCACTTGCCTGAGATGATCCTGAAAATACAAGGAGAAATAGGGTCACTACATGTTCCTTATCACACTTGAACAACAGCTGTGATTGGCAAACATTACCATGACTTAAAGTAGGACCCAGCAACAAACTCCACCAAAGTGTCTCTTACATTTGCCACACCATATGTATGCATGCCACATGAACTGAAAACAGTTGCCCACAGCAAATACAGAATCACATACAACCACAATTGCATGGGTGAAGTTGTGCAATCACAGTACATATTAAACAAGTAGGATTCCTCATCACCTTCAATGGTTTCCCTCATGTACCATTCCTCAGTTACCTGTTGTCATACAATAGCACGGCAACGCCAAGTTGATTTACACAGATCCCACACAAGTCCATGCATCCAGCTAATCATCACATATCCAATATTACAGTATGAAGAAATGGTGGTCTAAAATCCTGGCATGTTGCTGACAAGTGCGGTAACCTGAAGGAGATGACATGGAAATACCCATGTCACACTGGAAACAAATCAACAAATCAACAATGCTCATCTCACCATGTGTAAATTGTCCTAATGGAGTCATAGAGGTTGCACTAATGTTGTTCAGATAGATAACACATCTATCATGGAAATATACACTGGAGACACATTGTGCATAATGTCAGGAGATGTCTCCAAAATCCACAACACAATGAATCAGCTAGCCCCATGGAAATCACCTCTCTTGATTAGAACCCTTGACAATAACATACTCTGATTGCATCAGTAGAAGCCAATAGTCCTTTGAATGCTTGAGAGGCCCAGGGATTTTCAAGTACTTGTAGAAGGCCCTCAACATGTTGCCCAATGGGAAGCCATAATACTTTCTCCATTTTTGTCAAAACAACATAGATTCCCATGGATGAATGGTTGTACACAATCACATATGATTCCCACATAACTGCAAGTCACTCCGCAATGCATGTCAACACTTAAGTAACAAACCTTCACCATTTCACATGTGCAAAGCACTTTTCTACATGATACCACATCAACGGCGTGGAAATGGACATTGTGGGTAAAACCCTGTAGTCCTACCTGTCACGGCCTTCATTGCTTCTGCAGTTGTATATGCCAAATTACATGCAATGATGGGCGAGGGTATGTGTGAGCCATCAATCAAAGGTGACACACTCCTGTCTGTGGCACCACATGAAATGTAGCCCCATGACATATGTTCATTTCCAAACACATGTTGCCATGCACACATATGTGAGGGAATACTAAAATTGTCCCATGAAGTCAGGTAGACCATGCATGAAACAGCAGTGAAAATGATTTGTCAAAAGTGAAAAGTATACATGCTAACATATAGGCACAAAGTATGGTGGCAATAGTGATGTCACACAAATCATGCCAATGGACATTCCTCCCTTACCAAGGGAAAGTATTGATCTGTAGCTGCACCCAAAGAACAATGTATGTCACATGTATGATGGCCACCTTCACATAACAGACAACAATGAGGCATCAGTACTCCTGAAACACTGAAGACAAGTGGCTTCTGGGGTACAGATGCCAATTTACTCACTTAAGCAGATACACGGCTGAGGACAGTGATCCATCACTTCATTTTCTTTGGGCTGTCACACTGAAGAGTAGTGGACTGTTGTGTACAAATTACACCCACAACGTTCAACACTATTTGACTGATCACTGTACCCAGCCATGTGTTGGCCCTGGAGAGTAAATTGGTTGTGAGCTGTACTAGGGTTGTGTCCTAGGTCCCTAGGCTAATAGGCAAGGCACGTCAGCATACACCAACTTCCATACCTACACAAACAGTTACTCATCTTGTATCTTACATGGCCAATCCCCAATCTTCAGGAGGATGGGCCATGCAGGAATATGCCCTGGACTCACCCCCTTGTGGCTGCTGTGCTCCCCTCAAACACCCATCAAGCTCCAGGTAGCCACTGCCAGAATGTGGGCCATTAGGGGGGGTCAGGTTCCAATGTGGGTCCCACCCACGTTGGGAGGACAGCCCCAGCTGGGCCACCTCGATCTTCCAGGCCCAGCGTCTCAGATCCTCCCACCTCTTCCGACAGTGGACGCTTTGCCAGCTATGAATCCCCCAGGCCCCACACCTTCTGGGTGATGGCATGCCAAATCCCCTTCTTCTGATGGATGTTGACCTGTGTGGATGCAAGACACAAATCAAAAGGTTACAAACACAAGTTTTTGCCTAAATGGTTGTGTCACACGCATGTCAGAAACACCAAGCACAAAATTTGGAACCTGTCAACACACCACAAGTGTAAAGCACACATGCTCATGAGTACAGGGACATGACTGTACACTTTTGGAGATATTTGCACACCAATGCGCTACTCTGCTCATGGCCTAAACTGACTAAGCAAACCTACTGACATCAGGTAGGCCAGGCCCAAGCAACATTTACTGTGATGTGAGTCACAATGAAACACCACACACCATTGTGGCTTCTGAAGGGTAAACCCCTGGGGCCTGACTGGACCAACACATTTACACTCTGCAAGATTGACTCACTGCATTCTGTCCCTACAGGCAACTACCCTAGTAAAGACTTCACACTTATACTTGGTGGGCATGGAAAGTCTCTTCCCTGTGAATGTGTGGACATGTGGCCTACCAAATTCAGACAAATGCCAGTTCAGGGTGGGTTTCTGTGGTATGTACCTGTACTACGGAATACACCTTTGACCATATGTGACAAACCTACAGAGATGGCATCCAACATACAAAGGTATGTTTGGTTGAATTCCTGCTATGTAACCAAGCTACAGAGTCACATGTCATGGCCTCCCTGGAATCTACACACTATCTGCACTGCAGGATTGTCAAGTGTGCAATACACCTGTACTGTACAAATATGACTTATGTGAAGGTGACAACAGAGCTGTGGGAGTAAGGGCCCTGTCATGAGTCAAGACACACGTTGAGAATGATGCAAAATGCACATATGGACTAGTTCAGGGTTTTACCTCAGTACCCATTCATAATCTAGTCAATGAACTGAGGCATTGAGGGCACGTTTTGTCACTTTAGCCTCATATTGGCCATAATGCAATATCTGCAGGTCTACATGGAGTGGGCACAGTGCCACAGATGTATGTGACTCTCCCACAGCCTGGAGTATGTCCCATACTGGGAGGTAATTTTGACAGTCACTGATCTCTGCAGGCTGAGTATACAGAACCTACGACACTCACATATCCATCACTTCCACTCATGACAGTACATCATGTGGCCATCATCAATGTGGCTTGTGTGGCAACCTGAAGGGCACAGTGAGTCATGATATGCCTTCCAAACATCAGTTTGATAAGGCCAGGTGTGGGGTGAAATATCTGTGGCACAATACACATTGCTTACAAGGTCCTTAAGTGACTCAAACAAGATGCATACACAGCTCTTGCTGTCATGCACATACATGTTGTCTGACATTTACAACCATCATATCCAAGGAAATGTCTTTGTATGGCAGTAAAGTCTAGATATATGCATCCAACACAAGGAGGACCTGGGGCCTCAAAACACATCACAAAACACAATGTAAATGTCCAAAACATATAGTACTGCTCTCCAATACCTGCATCATGTACATTCCATTGATGCCACACAAACTGCAGTAACAGGCACACAGGGACACATTGCAGACTGTGAGAAAGTAAAGGATGGCATTGAACAGAGTCAATTTTGCCTATGAGATTGGTACCCTCTTCCTCTGGAGAGCCATAGAGCAGACAATACAGGGGAAGGTCCTCATCCACAGGCTTCTCCAGCTCCTCTGGAGAGAAGGCAGGGGCCTTTTCACCTGCTGGCTGAGGCATGATTCCTCTCAGAGGTGGCACACAGCAGCTGAAGTGGTTGAAGTGTTGATGGTAGGAGTGTCAGGAGTCAAGTGAATGATTTTGCAAAACGTGGCTTAAACGTACACCATGTATGCGGTTGGCACGCTGACAGCCACAGCCACTGGCCCATGACCGCCCCAAGCAACAACGTTAGCCTATGACTGTGTACCACCCACCCGCAGTTCCTATTGTCCAGTGGAGTACATCAGGCATCCACCATTTTGGCATTTGTAATTACAGTATATGGCCCTGTTAAATGTGTCACAACAACAATATATGTGTTGGATCATCACAAACATCACAAATCAGTCTTGTTGTATAGGTCCTAGTACACAAGCACCAGTGCAATGTGTTGCTAGGCACAGATGGCATATGACGGCGATGCACTGTCCACTGCCGATGAAGGTATTTTTGGCTGTCAGAAAAGACTGTTAAATTTCAAGGGGCAATTGAGTAGCAGATAGTTGGGTGTTGCGCAAACCCATGTTGTGGAAACATGTCTTGTCATCCATGGGGGCACATTTGACCCTTGTGTAGTTGACAGCTGTGATGTCTACTGGATGGAATGTAGTTCAAGTCTGAAATGCTTTGTCACATGATTTCGTTGGTATATACCATGCATGTTGGTATAGACACAGTGACTAATGCTCCCATTCATGTATTTCCACACATAGGTACCCTGTGTGAGGGAGAATGCGACAAGCTCAATGGTACCATTCATTGCCAGACCTTCAAACAATGGAGGAATGTTACATAATTCAACAGTACAGTTTGAAAAGGAAACAATAGTGGATTTATGCCATCAATTGGAGCCAGATCTGATACCTGAAAACATAAATCCCGCATACATACCACCCACTGTGAGATTCATGGGAGTATTGCACTTCCTGTCCACAGGGTCCTTCTAATATACAGTGGCCATATCTGGTGGTATGCCCCAACCTATGTTCAGTTTTGTGTTGAGATATTTCCTCTCAGCAACGTTGAAAAACATTGACAGCTATATCATGTTCCCCCAAGGTGAGGATTTAGCAAATGTGAAGGCTGAAGTCTATGGTTTGGCCTACCTCCCACATGTGGTTGGGGCCATCAATGGCACACATGTTGCCATGGTGCCACTGTAAGCCACTTGACAAGTTTATTGCAATAGGAAAAACGTCCATTCAATCAACGTGTAAGTTGTCTGTTTATCTGTTCTCTACATCTTAAATGTCTTTGCTCGTTTTCCTGGTTCAGCCCATGGTTCCTTCATAATGGGTAACAGCGCCATACCCCAGCTAACGTCACAACTGCTACCAGAGAGGGCCTGGCTGGTTGGTAAGCCCCATCTGTCCTGATTGTGTGTGAGCAATATCAGGTGCTACAATCATGAAGTAAGTGACTCATTGTTGCACTTATGTCCCATTCTTAATAAGGAGGCTCAGCATATCCAAACTGTCCTTAGTTATTGACGCCACTGAAGAATTCAACTACGCCAGGGGAAGTCCGCTTCAATGGGGCCCATGGAAGAACTTGGCAGGCAGTGGAGCGAGCTTTTGGGCTCCTGAAGGCCAGATTTTGCTTTCTGGACAGGACTGGTGGAGCCCTCCTCTACTCACCCTGGAAAGTGTGTCAGATCACTGTGGCATGCTGCATGCTCCACATTGCCTTGTGGAGGGATATCCGTTACATCCCAGAGGAGGAGGAGCCTGCAGTGCAACTGGGTGAGAATCCTGAAATTCCAATTGAAGATGACAGTGGTGAAGAGAAAGGAGCTGACTTGTGACAACATCTCATTGACAGCTTCTTCTCATGAGTGTAAGTATGTAATGTGATGTGATGAGTTTGACTGTTCAATGTACTGTAGCTGTGAGAATGTGTGGAGTTAACTCTTTGAACTAGTTAGGGAGCTGATACTCAGCCAAAATTGATGACATAGCTTTACTTGATAATGTTGATTTGTTTGTGTCAAATTTATTGCAATGTACTTTGTTTTCCAGATGCTTGCTATGTGACTTGTATCATATGTATGGCTTCATGCTTATATTCCTTGCTCTGTTCTTTTGTCAGGTACCTTCATCATGACATCTTCATGTGGAAATTTCAGAGTTGAAACATTGGCATGTACGTAATGCTGTTCTAACATACAAAATGGACACTGCTTGTTCCAGGGAATGTAGTTCACAGAGTTTGGGTGTAGGAGACCTGTGCCAAGACAGCTTGCACAGTGATAGGATAGACGTTTATAAGACTCCATTGGTCTTGATAATTGTCCTGTGTTAGCCCGAATGCATCATGTGTGTCATCACGTGGTGACAAAATATGTAGTGGTAGGCCACAATCATCTCAGTTACCCTTCACATTGGCTAAACATTCTTTTTTATGACCTGTATGTAGCTGTTGATGTTTTTCATCATTGTAGGCCAAAGTGCCTATACCAAATCACTGACATATGGTTGAGTTATACCACCAGATACATGAGCGCTGGATTATAATGACCCTGTGATCAAAAACTGTTGTACTGCCATCTGTTTCAGTCTTGCATTATATGATTTTGGATTACTTTGGTGCGGTAGGTGGTATGGCTCCAGCTAATGACATCAAGCGCTTTAATGTTTGCCTATTCTACAGGACAGTGTCTGGCAAATCCCTTCCTTCCATGGCCTGTACCTGTAAATATGTTCATTTACTCAGTATGATTCAATCATTTATGTGTTGCAATGGTTCATACATATTGACAGCCTATGTGCTAAACAATGTACTAAAATGACTTCTTTGTCAAGACACTTGTATGTCTGAGTGGAATGGTTGTAATCCTGAGCTGGACACTGTGTACATGGAACATATCCCATCTTGAAAACGTACCTTGGATCATCACCGTATGGTTCACATGGCCTGGCATATCTACATGGCTAAATGTGAAATCAAAAACAGCAGACAATGAGTTAGTGACGGGTGATTTTACTGGGAAGCTACCGTTAACATAAAATATATGTGACATGACTCAACAAAAATTAAAATGTGAAGGGATCAGTCATAGTGAATTAAATCATGTGACGGCCAGCCTGACATGCACACATTAAACTTCTCTAATCTAGCTATCCTAAAACAGCTGGATTAGAGAATGCACAGGCCTCCAGTGCTCTTGTGAGCGCTGAGTGAGGTCACTCCTTCCAATCTTGACGCTGCTTTCATGCAGGTTACCGGCATGAAAACAGGGCCAGGATTTGTTAATTAGTTGTTGTTTCCTGGGTCCCACATACGTTGGAGCTTCCAGGATAGACGAGAGAAGCAGGCCCTGAGGAGGATGTTTCCCTGTAAGTGCCTTTAAAACAAATATTATTATTGAACTAAACACACTATACAATTGGTATCCTCCCAGATGATTACACTACAATTGAGAGTGACCAAACAAAGGTATTTGGACAAGTGCACACTGGGCTGGTGTTTGGAGTTACAGACACAAGGGCTCCTGGGAGTTGCCGTCAGGTCACTCTCTCTACTAAAGACCCTATACAAATTGTATCCTCCCAGATGAGTACACTTAAATTGAGAGTTACCAAACAAGGGTGTTTGGACAAGTGCACAATGGTCTGGTGCTTGGAGTTACAGATACAAGGACTCCTGGGAGTTGTAGTTAGGTCACTCTCTCTACTACACACACTATACAAATGGCATCTTCCCAGGTGAGTATGCTTCAATTGAGAGTTAAGACATAGGGGTAATTGGGCAAGTGAACAATGGGTTGGTAGTTGGAGTTAGGGAAACAGGATCTTTTGGGCTTTGCCATCAGGTCACTGCCTCTACTTACTAACACTTAACAAATGGTATACTCCTAGGTGAGTAAACTTAATTTGAGAGTTCACTAACAGATGTATTGGGACAAGTGGACACTGGGCTGGTGGTTGGAGTTACTGACAGAAGGCCTCCTGGGAGTTGCAGTCAGATCACTCCCTCTACTACACACACTATACAAATGGTATCCTCCCAGGTGAGTACACTTCAATTGAAAGTTAAGACACAGGGGTAATTGGGCAAGTGAACACTGGGCTGGTGGGTGGAGTTAGAGAAACAGGGCCTATCGGCCTTTGCAGTCAGGTCCCTCCCTCTACTTCCCAACACTTGACAAATGGCATACTCCCAGGTGAGTAAACGTAATTTGAGAGTTCACTAACAGATGTATTGGGGGAAGTATACACTGGGATGGTGGTTGCTGTTACTGAAACAAGGCCTCCTGGGAGTTGCAGGCAGGTCACCCTATCTACTACACACACTGTACAAATGGTATCCTCCCACGTGAGTACTCTCCAAATGGGAGTAAACAAACAAGGGTATTTGTACAAGTGCACACTGGGCCGGTGTTTGGAGTTACAGACTCAAGGCCTCTTGGGAGTTGCAGTCAGGTCACTCCCTCTACTCCCCAACACTTGACAAATGTTGGATATTACATTTCTGTATTTAGGCTGCATTTAGGTATGAGCATGCATTTACATTTTGGGACATACCGTGAATCCTGGAATTTGTTTTTAAAAATATTTTGAGATTTACAGGCACCATTTGGACATATGGCATGTGATGGGCTTTGGTAGCTGTGATGTTGGGTCCAAGAATACACGTTGACAGTGTTAAAACTCAGAAACTCTGGGTATTGGAAGTTGGTGAGGTACATGAACAAAACAGTGGCAAAAGCAGAACTGTGAGCATGCATGGTATTGGAGTTTTGTGACAGTGTTTGTGTTGTAACTTACCAGACTCCACTCCCCCTGGTATGGTATTCCTGTCAAGCCCTTAAGATGAAGGATGGTCACGGCCTTCTCCTCCCAGAGAAAGAGTCTTAATGGGGCACTGGGATGGCCATCGCCAGGCTTCTTGGCCTCCAGCTGCTGCCTGTAGACCAGGAAATAGACCTTGCCCCTAAAGTCATTCCACCTCTTCCTGATGTCCTCCTTTGTGCAGAGTGGTGCCGACAGCATTCACTCTGTCATCTATCGTGCCCCACACTACCATTTTCCTAATGAGTGGAGTTTGCTGGACTTGGTCTCCAAACAATTGTGGGTCTACTCTTATGATTTCATCCACCATGACTCACAACTCATCTTCTAAGAAACTGGGATTTTGGAACGTGACATGGTGGACAACTGAAGTGGGTGGCGGGAACTTATTTAACAGGGAATGTGCATTAGGGAATGAATGGACAAAAGTGCGTGCAGTGTGTTCTATGGGATGGTGAAATAAGGGGTGCCTAATTTATGAAACATTTTAAAAACTGTGTTCGGGGTTCTTTGGCTCCTTGTGGAAATGCAAAGGATTGTGGTCTGTGAAGGGGTGTGTTTTATAGTGTGATTTGCAGGTGTGTCCACTGGACCAAAGTCTTAATTAGGCCCTTACTTTGATGTGTTTATTTGTATTCATATTTTAATAAATGATTTTGAATTCTAATATTTCATTATATTTTTGATAATATCCTGTGTGTGTAAATACAATTAATTATGACTATTTTATATTATAATTTGTTTATTTTAAAAAATATATATATATTTGCATTTGTATTTTCTGTTTGTAAGTTATAATTTTGTAATACATTTTTTGTATGTATACTTTTTAATGTAATATTTTTTATTCTTAATGTATATTTTAAAGATAATATAATATGTAATAGTTAAAATATGTAGGCTAACTTATTTTATGACATTGTTATTTGTATATTTTTGTAGTTTACATAGAAAATATGTAAAGCCAATATTTTTGCTTTCAATATGTTTAGGCCCATATTTTTGTCTGTGGTTTTCTGCCATATTACCGCACTCTGACGTCACAGTAATAAACTGAAAGCGGTCTGCTTTCATTTTCTTCTGTGTTTGGGGAGCATATTAATGCCCCATGAGCACCAATCAGGGCAGAAGATGTGTCACTGGAAAGGGGGACAATTCCAGATGTAACTCACTCTAGTGAATCCCTACATAGGGATAGCGCCATGGGAGTGATCTCATCTCAAAGCAGGAATTCACCCAACAGACACCAGAGGGAGCTGCCACTCATAGATGGGCCAGTGCTCCCCAATTTAAGAAAAATATTCTTTCTTCCCCCTGGAGGGGGCAATTGGGAAATTCACCCTGAATCTTCCACCCCAGAGGGAGGGCATAAAGATGTTGAATAGAGTTACAGGGCTACGTCTTTGAGGGATGTTGCAGTCTTGAACCAGATTCTCGAGGACATAAACTTTTGTGTCCCAGATTCATCTTACTAAGTCCATCCAATGACTGGATAGACCAGTGGCATATATTCGTTTCCTTTACAGAGTGAAGAATTATTGTTATTTTCTACTTTATATGAGAAAGCTCATGTCTATATCCTGATTCTCTTTTGGTTATTGAAGATATCAGTACTGCAACAGGAGGACCTTTCAGAAGGGGTAGAGTGTTCCCTCTCTGTAGGCTGCCTGCAATATATCTTATATCTACGAGTGCAACTTAGCACAATTTGAAAGAGATTTTGCCTCCGCATGACATTGTGTTGCAGTAATTTATTTGTAGTGTGGTCCTGAAGAAGGTGTTTCGACTAGTAATTCCTTTCCACACCGAAACATGTGTTGACTGATTTTTGTGAGGACTCCAGCTCATAACAGCGCAGCGGCTGAAAATCAATATTGTTTTTCAGTTGTATGGTCTTTTGTATGTGTAGAAAGGCTGTATTGGGATATGAATGGTAAGAATGAGAGAGAATGTTGATGTATGCAAGTAAAAGTGAGAGAACAGCTGGGGGTTTTGGAATTCATATTTATGTATTCTCTTTTGTCTGTTGTTTTCTACATGTTAATTGTTGTATAGTTTGCCTGTAAATAGTGGCACAAAAAAAAAAGAAAAATATTGAGAAATATTTCATATATATATTTTAGTATCTATGTGATTCATATTTTAGGATGAAATAAGTAAATACATTTGTTTACTTGAATTAATGTGTTTAAGATATTATTGTGTATGCGGAATCAGAACCTATAGCCTCTTTTGAAGCAAAGTCGAAACAATAAAGGCCGCGTGGGACTTCTTTCCTTTATGTGGTTGTTCTTCCGCTTGGTCCCGGACCTACATTTATATTAGGAAGGGGGGCCTTACTTTATGTGGGAGGGCACAAAGCCCACTGGACCCCAATGAAAATAGATTTAAACACAGAAGGAGTGAGGGTGGTACTCCCAGTCATCAGGCAATGTCTCCACACCAAAATAGCCCAACAATCTTCCTGGTAAATCCTGCCAATCTGCCCCCACCTCCCTCTGGGAAATGCCCACTGGACACAATAGATTTTATTTAACAAAATAATAATGTGGGCGGTCTGGCCAAGCATCAGACTGTACCCCCAACTCCATAACTACTCCAAGCAATTTTCTGTTCTCCCTGGGGTGTAGATTTAGGGGTTTACCTCCAGTCTGTGTCTGTTCCTCTTGGGGGTGAGTTGGTCAGACAGCCCACTACACCCAAGAATGTTTTAAAAAACATGAATGGGGTGAAGGACAGCCCACATCGATCCAAACTTCGCACTTCTTAGGCCCAAGCCCCAACAGTCTTCATCTCCAAAGGAAACATTGGAGATTTGCCCCAATATACCCCGCCTGGCAGAAAGCCCACAGGTTGCCAATGATATTGAAAAAAATAGAGTGGGGACAGCCCATCCTAACATAAGGCTGCACCCACAACCCTAAATCCCTGATATTCTTTCTGCCCTCTTTGGGCCTTGAGCATCCCCAAACCAAGAAAGGGGGAATTTGAATTCTCTTTTGCGTCGTTATGATATAAGGGCGGTCAGAGCGGGGTAAAATGTACATTTCCCTAATATTTCTGTGAGGGAAATTCCACAATTTTCAGAGTTCAACAAAGTTTCCATTACCCTGTGCTCCCATGTGTAAACATTTAATGAAATTTTGTTTTGTAGCTTCTGCAGTTTTAAAAATATGATTTTTTTTCTGTAGTACTACTAAAGTAATACAAAATGCAGTTTGTGAATAAGCCTCTTAATATCCCTGTGCCAAAAAATACACATAAAAAAACTTAATAGGAATCTGGCCTTTTTTAATGCAATCTAGTGCCCGTGGGCTAAGTTGGCGGTGTATAAAATGTATACACCACCAACTTGGCCCAAGGGCACTAGATTGCATTAAAAAAAGGCCAGATTCCTATTAAGTTTTTTATGTGTATTTTTTGGCACAGGGATTTTAAGAGGCTTATTCACAAACTGCATTTTGTATTACTTTAGTAGTACTATAGTAGAACTACCAAAGTACCACAAAATGTTATTCACAAACTGGCGAGTACAAATCTCCACTTCCCCTATCTTTCCTTCTTTATAACAATTTTTTTATTAATTTTGTCAATAACAACAGTGGGTTATGCATGCAGCACATGGGATAAAGCTGTTACTACTTTCATCAAAGAATACAGCACAATTATCAAATCACAGGTATAATAGCACCAGATCGCATATTAAGGCCCTCATTATGAAAACAGCGGTCGAAACCGCTGTGTTCATGCTGGCGGTCAAACTACTGACTGCCAGCGCCCCCGGATCCCCGCCGGCCGTATTAGGAACATTTCTCTGAGCCAGCAGGCGGAAACATTGTTTTCGCCCGCTGGCCCAGAGGAATGCCTGGCCGGGACATTGACGGCGGCGCCAATGCCTCTGTGCGGTGGGTGCAGCTGCACCCGTCACGCAGATCACTGCCTGAAAATCGGACAGTGACCTGCGCGATGGGGCACTGCACAGGGGCCCCTTCACTGCCCATGCCAAGCACCCTCCTGAACCCCCAACAAAATCACCAGGGGGGACAGTGGGATCTCTCCCAACCTTGGTACTTTGGTAAACTCGCTCGCTATTTTGGACCAATAATTTTGGATCTGGTCACACACCCAAACCATATGGTAGAAGTTGGCTGGGGCAGCACCACATCAGGGGCAGACAGGTTCAGGTAGAAGATGCTCTTGATAGAGTCTGAGTGGGGAGAGGTAAGCACTATATAAGTAGCAAGTCTGGATCAGGAGTAAGCAAGAGGATATAGTAAGAGTCCTTGGTGCCATTAATGCATCCCTCCAAACATCTTCCTCAAAGGGGCCTATTCAGGCCTCCCACTGAGTCTTGAGATGATTTAGGTCACCCAGGGTATTTATGATCAGCATCCTGTAGATTTGGAAGATCCCTCATTTGCCAAGTGCACCCATAAAGAGTTTGGCTTTTAGAGGGCTGAATTCCGGAAGTGGGTCTGTCTGCGAGATTTGAGTGTGGTTGGTGTGACGTAGCTGTATGTATTTTTAAAATTGCATGCTTGCAAGTGTGTACATGTGCTGTAGTTCTTGAAATGATCTCATGTGTGTCCCTGACCAACTGTCGCCCAATTGTGACAGTCCAATGAGGTTCCATTTCTCGAAGCCCTGTAGTCCCAAAGATTCTCAAAGTCAGGTGCCATGGCAGAAAGGCGTGTGTTATGCAAGTTTATTTGAAAATTGAGTATGACGCAGAGCAGCCCAGTAGGGCTGCCTTGGTGACAGCGACAGTATCCTGAGGGATCGGGTAGCCATATAATATATCTAGGATTCTGGAAATGTCCAGAAGAGACAGCTCCAGACAATAGGCAGGGTCTGACCGGCCTCCATTAAATCAGTTGTGAATCACAAAAAGGTGGGAGGCTTGGTAGTATAGGTCTAAAATGATCGTCCCTAGGCTTCCATTGTGTGGGGCACGCTGGAAGTTTTTAAGGGCGAGTCTGGGTCTAAAGTCTTGCCAAAGGACTTAGGCTGCAATCCTATCTGGGGTTCAGAACCACTCCTGCTGTATGGTAAGTGGAGTACTTTGAAACACAGAGTAATCATGGTAGTATCATCATTTTGTAGAGAGCAATACGGCCCATTACATTTAAAGAAAGAGGCTGCCATTTGGTTTCCTTCATTAGAGGTTCTAGATTTAGATCCAGGTAGGGTCAGGGAGGAGTGTCACTGAGATGCCTAGATATTTGATGCTGAGATGACGGATAGGAATATGTTTGCCAATCAAAGCAGTCCCGGAATGGGGTCAGGGGAAATAACACTGACTTGGAAGAGTGGCCTGAGGCCGCTTCAAAACAGCAAAGGATATGGAGGCAACGGGGACCGGTGGAGACAGGATTGGTTAAATAGAGGGGGACATTTCTGCATATAGAGCAATGCGGTGCTCTGTTCCGCCCCCCTAGTTCCAGTCCTGGATCAGAGGGTTGCTGCGAACCAGGTATGCTAAAGGCTCAATCGCAAGCGCAAAGAGAAGGGGGGATAGGGAACAACCCTGTTGGGTACCCCGCCAGATGGAGAAGGCTTTGGATAGGATTTTATTTGTATCCACACTGTAGGGTTGGAATAGAGGACCTAGACAAGTTTCTGAAACCGGGGTCCCACTCCAGCACGCTTCAACATTGCTCCCAGATAGCCCCAGTCCACCGCATAAAATGTCTTTTCAAAGGTGAAGAAAAGTATTGCTAGGTCTGCCCTGAGATGATGACATTAGGCCAGAGACACATGGAGGCGACTAATGCAATATCTTGTGCTGTGGGTTGGTATAAATCTGCATTGATTAGAATGTATCAATTTAGGCAGGACACACTTGAGCTGAGCTGAGTCGCCAGCATGGTGGCCAAGATCTTGATCTCAGAGTTGAGGAGGGATATAGGATGGTAAGCTGTACAGAAAGTGGTGGCAGGTTGTGTTTTCGGTATCACTACGATGGTAGCTGTGTCTAACTCTGGGAAGGTGCCCATTTGTTCTACTGCCTTGTAGAGGGCCAACCGTTTAGGGACTAGGATTTCTGTCAAGGTAGTATAGTACTCAGTAGGAAAGCAATTAAGGCCGGAAGTTTTCTCTGAGGCCATCCTTGATAAAGCTGTGGTTATTTCTGCTGCTATGAGAGGTTCGTCCAGCATCGGGTCTCTCCCTGAGAGTCAGTGGAGGGATAATTCTGCGAGGAATTGCGCAGATTAATCAACCTCCTCTTTAGGCAGGGTCACTGATAGTTTTCAATAGTATTGGGCAAAGGTTTGCTCCACTTCTGTTGGCATGTGTACTGTATTGCCTTGATTGTCAACAATTTCGTACAAAAGTATCCATCTAGCACATCCTGGAGATCTTTTTTGTATTCTGGATTGCCTCGTAAGTCCGGATGCAAACGCCACAGGGGGATCGCAGGCCTGGGCATGTGCATTTCACGCTCCAGAAGGAGGGGGGCATGGTCTGACAAAAAACGGACCTGGTAGACAACTCGGCGAACAACCAGGGAGCCATCACTGGATAGGAGAAATATATACAGACAGCTGTAAGCCCCATGGGTGGGCGTATAACACGAAAATACTTTAGACGAGGGGTACATTTCTCTCCACACATCTGCAAAGTGGAGATTCTTCGTAACGCTCCGCAATTTGGCAGTCATTTGCGTTTTCGTATTCATCTTCGGGGGTCCCTATCTAGTGCTCCATCTAGGATGCAATTAAAGTCGCCAACCCACAGGATGGGGTATCCCAGTGTAAGATATTAATTCATGTTGGAGCTGATGATAGAACCCCACATCATCAGTGTTAGGGGTGTAAATATTCAACAGAAAGATCTCACGGCTATCTAGTGTGCCGTGCAGAAATACGTATCAACCTTGACCATCTGCTTTTAGGCTTCGTAATATAAAAGGAGTCCCAGGGGCTACCCAAACAGAAACCCCTCTAGCATAGGAGGAATAGGTCACCGAATAAAGCTGCTCCCTCCACTTTTTCTGCACTTTTTGCGCTTCATTCTCAACCAAATGAGTCTCCTGTAGGAGAGCAATATTTACACCAATCCACCTAAGATACATATGTACTCTATAGAGCTTCACAAAGGAGTTTAACCCCCTAACGATCCACGTAACTATGCGTGTCAGGGTACCCGCCATAGTCTAATCCAACCCACACACCCACCACATCTTCGGGTCGCCCCCCCCAACCACATGCAGCCCCCACAACACAATCCCACGGTCCGGCGCATGCGCAACCAGGTAAGTCGATGCCCCCTAAGCAGAAGAATGCCCAGAGTGCTTACAGTGTCAAGTACAGAACTCCAACAAACAAGAACCTGCATAAAATTTTCCCATCCAACCCCGAGTAAACACCTCCCACAACTAGTGTCTGCCCAATCGTATGTGTACCCTGCTATCACTTCTATAGCCCAGAAGTGGGAGGCAATCGCCGTTCCCGCTCGATAGCTAGATTCAGGTCCAGACTGCACTCCGCCACTCCGCCACATGCCAATTGTCCGGCCCGCACACACACTGTACCCACAAGATAACCAACAACAGCAGGGTGGGTTTGCTCAGTTCCATCACTCCGACGCAACCCCCGGAACAATCATCAACCCCGACCCAGCCACTCTGCATCCACAGGCAGCAGTAAAGAGGAGAGAGGAGGGTCAGAGAGAGAAGGAGGATTCAACAGTGGGAAGACCTCAAAGAATCATCCAAAACCAAAGTGCTTGGCTCCAACCACAACCGAAGGGCCAATGAAGTATTCAGGTGTCCTCAGGTCCCATTTCTGGAGACAGTCTGCCCACAACATAGGTGGACCTGGAGCGAGAGGACGCCTCCGACGTGGCAGTTTGAACCAACAGTTTAGCCTCCTCTCGCTCCTGTCTCCAACGTTCAAGACTCAGGGTGCCATCCGAACAAACTCAGGGTGGCTTCCTCGGCCGGCACAGTGGCGTCAGGTGCTTCTGCGGGCTGCAGTATGCACCTCTGCTGTCCCTTTGGGTCTCCTGCCACTCTACCCAACCAGGGAGTCCGGTGTTCCCACCACATCGTTCCGCTCCAACCAGTCCCAAGCTCTTTCAGGAGACTGAAAGAAATGCGAACGGCCTGCATGGAGAACTTTCAACTTGGTGGGATTCAGCAGCATATAAGTATAGCCTAGTTCTTTTAGCTTACGTTTAACACCAGTAAATGATTGTCTCTGGAGCTGCACCATCCTGGTGTAATCAGGAAAAAAACAGATGGTGTGATTTTCAAATGTAGGATCCCCATGTTTGCGCACCTCCTGCAAAATTACATCTCGGTCTCTATAGTTAAGGACCTTGGCTACAATAATTCTTAGAGGGGCTCCCTGCGGCGGCAGCGCCGCTAAGGCCCTGTGCGCACGTTCCACCACAAATACAGCCGACAAGGGGGCATCAGGCAATGTTTTATGGATCCAGTCTTCCAGAAAAGCCTCAACATTCGCCCCATCCACACCTTCGGGAAAGCCCATTATACGGAGGTTACACCACCTCGCCCTACCTTCCGCATCTTCGACCCTCGCTTCCAGTTTGTGCGTTTTAGCTTAAAGGATGGTCACTGAGGCCTTCAGCGTCTCCATCTCAGACTGCAGGCACATCACTTGTTTCTCAGTGGCCACCGAGCGTTCCGCCTCCACTCTTAGATCAGCTCGCAGCAGGTTGACATCAACCGCTATGGCCGCAATCTGAGTTTGCATTGCATGCCGCAAGGACTCAATGGCAGCCAGGATTTGCACCCCGGTGGGTTCCGCTCCCTTCTCCAAAGGGCCTGGGGGATCTTTTTGTAGACTCGCACCCGAACTCTGGGCCGTGTATTGGTCCATCTGAGTTTGCTGCTTTCCCTTATGCGTTCTATCTTTGCCCATGGTATGCACCTGAGTGTACCCTCAAAACCCAGCCCAGCGATGGCACCAGCTGCCACTGTAGGCCCAGTGCAGCGTTGTGAGCCCCAATGTCCGAGGCCGGAGCGCCCCCCACAGGAGGCAAGCAAACCGCACCCCGCCGCTGCCATAACCACCTCAATGGGCCTCCAATCCAGTGGGGAGGCCCAACTCCAGCTCTGCGTCCACTTTCAAAGGAGGGTGGGGGCGGGGGGTGAGCAGGGCGCGGTGCCAAAATCCAATCGACACCTCACCTTGAGGGGTCCCCCAATCAGGATCATTCTCCTCGAAATCGCGCCACTCCACTGCCTCATACGGCCGATTTTTGCCGCATTTCAGATCGCGGCTGCCATCTTGGTGTCAGGCGCTCGTCTCACTCGCTCCCCTGCGGCCCGATTTCGGCATCTGGCTCTGTTTTGTTTTTGCCCCCGCTGCTCTCTGCGTCCTCTCCTCCACTCCAGAAGACTCCAGGACCCAACCGCCTGGTCCGGGGGAACAGAATCATACAGGATTAATGAGCCGGGGTCGGGAGCACTCGTCTAGTGCTGCTGATCGGCCATCTTGCCAGCCACGCCCCTCGTATTTAGTTTTATATAGTTAAAAGTAATTACATATTTGATTCAAAATTATGTTATTAGTACTGTGGCATTTTTTATTTTGTTCACCAACTAAAATAAACAAAATTCATTTATATTTACATTCATTTTTTACATAAAAATATATATATATATATTTTTTTTAGTTAAATAAACTTTACTTTTCCCTACACTTAACCAGAGGCAGACTCCTCAATCAGACAGAGATCGCCATATCGTAACATATAGGGAAAAGTAAAAAAGTTTAACTAAAAAAATAGTAAGAATATTTTAATTTTAAATAATAATGTAAATCATTTTTTTATATATTTTTTTAAATGTAGTTTATTGCATTTTAATAGTCAAGAACAAATAGTATTGCAATTATCATTGTTATACATTTCATTCTGGGCCAGAGAAGTGGCCGCAGCCACACATACATATGAATAATCATAATAAGGGCAACTACAATAGTGAGCTATGTGAATTACACAAGAACGCAGTGACATATATGGCATGCAGATTAAGTAGGAGAAGAACAAAAGATGAAATATGAAACAACTACTCATACCCCAACAATAACGACCAAATGTAGCCCCTGCCTGTGGTAAAGTCAGCACTTATCAGAGCGTCAGAGCCGCCAGCCCTCGCGAGGAACCACAAGAGCCAATCTGTAATGCATAAAGTGAATAGCAGGGGAATGATCAGAGGCAGGAACACATGAGTGCAAGCTCCAGCGCTTATAGCTAGCTTAGGCCGTATCCTCATCTTGGGCTTTAAATTATTCCAGCAGGTCATTCCACACCATAGCTATGGGTTGTTTATATAACCCTTGGTATTCCTCCCTGTATAATGTGTGACTTTCAGCAGAGCCCCAACACCAAACCTTCTCTTGCCATCGTGTCACGAGGTAGGGAGTGGGTGATTTCCAACAGCGTGTAATCTGCTGATTGGCTAGGAGAAGCGATGTCAACAAATCGTGTTTCGGTCTTGGAAGTTTTAGGCCTAGGGTATATTCTAGGCCTAAATAGTGTTCAGCTGTATACCAGTGTTTGGACCCTGTAAGATTCATAAGTGTTTCCCTGATGCTTGCCCAATATGATATTAGTATGGGACAGGACCACAACATATGTATCAAATCTGCATCTCTGAGAGGAATGTGAGGCTGCAGGGACTATTCCATGAAGTTTTGATGGTGTTAAATATCCCATATGTAACAATGAGAAGTAGATAAATTAAAAAGTGTATTCTGGGGTATCAAACAGAGGTATTTTATGAGAAAACTCCACTCCTTATCATGAAAAGCATGATTAAGATCAGTTTCTCATGGGGTCCTCAATGTTATAAGCGAGGTGTATAAATGGTTACGTAGCCTTTCGAAGAGCCATTTGACCAGGTATCTACCTGTGCCTATTTCATGGACTGCCAGAACCAGTGCATCTGTGTCAGGTTCTGAGCCCGTTGGTGACCAATGCGTGTGGCTATGGCGCAGACTATTAGCATGTGTGAGAAAGATGGTACCAGGGAGCTTGTGCAACTCCATGAAATCCCGATGGGGCAGCAGCATTCCATCCCTGAACAAGTCTCCCACTGTGGTAATTCCCATTTTGTCCCAGGGTTGTATTCTGGTTGATGTAAGTGTGCCCAAGGGAGGAAGGTAGGTACCGCGCTGGGACGCTTGGGGCGCACAGAGTGCATGTGTAGTGGAGAATATTCCTATAGTATGTGATAACGTTATTAAGAAATGGGGCTGCGTCACTTCCGGTAGCAGCAATTTATGGCAATCGTCCGAGCGCTGCATGTGGTGATATAAATCAATTTTATGTTTATTTTAAATCTAAAACAAAAGAAAAATGCTACAGCATTACTATTTTTTAATTAATGTTAAAATTAACTTAAATATATTAAACTTAACAAAAAAAATCTGATATTAAAAATAAATTCACATCTAAAGTGTTTTATTATTCATTAATATTTATTAATAATAGAGTACAGAATAAATTACAATTAAAGTTAAACGTTTCATAAATAGTTTATAAATAAATATGTGCTAATTTTAGATTTTATTGTTTTTAATTGAATTATATTTATTTATCTTTTTAACTATTTTAACTTTTTTTAATTTAAATGAATGTTATTTCTCATGACATTTTAATTATAATATTATCTCTATTATTTTCTACAGGAGGGTGCTGCAGTTGCTGGCCATGTGTAGTGCTAGACTTACTGCTGGGTCTTTTTTGGCAGTAGTAACTTACCCTCCTAAATGAGGCTCTACCACCTTTTTCGGGGGGTGTAGAGTTGTAACTTTACACTTTTGAGAAAATGTACACACAGATTTTGTAAATAACGAAAAATAGTAACGTTAGTCAATAGTGTAAGAGTAAATTACACATGTAAATTAGTCAAAAGTGTAATTTACCTTTGTGAAAAGCCCTGTAAAAGATTTTGAACCTGGTGCCACAGTTCCAGAAGTCAGCAGCTCTGGCCATTAGGCCACACCCCCTATGATCTTTTTACAGTGCTTTACAATAACTTATGCAGATTGTGAGTGCATTTGAGAAGAGGTTTCTACTGCCCAGTTTAAAGGTACTCAATTTAGTAATCTTGCAGGGGTGAAAGGCTGATTGGGTCCTGCTGGATTCCATTTTGTCAACAGATGCGTATTTCGTTGGCAAGTGCACAGCTATGCATCCAGAACTGCCTAAATTGTTATAATGCACTGAAAGAACACAAAGCTTCACGTACCCAATTTAATTAGAACTTTAGCAAAGGGAGCTCTTCTGGTCACTGTATTTCTTCCACTACTCCAAAGGTCACACTTCCATAATGAAAAGACACACTTATATTTCTAATTCTGTGCCTTTAATGTGCACAATGGAGTTCAAAAGACAGCTTACAGCAACATTTTCATATGCAAAATTCCACTATCACAAAGGTTCTTCTTCATTGTAAGTAACATAAAGTAGTTTTTTGAAAAATCGAGAACCGTAAACATATAGTTAAGCATATTGCCTGAAACAATATTAACGTCCCTCTCAACGCCTTCCATCAAATCAATTTCGGGAAAGCATAAGAAGGCGCGTAGGCACCAAATTATGCATCAGTATTTCTAAACTACCCTTTCACTTGCAGGAGCCATGAACTTCCCGCAGTCAAAAACAGACGGAGAAGTTTAGACGGTTAGCACAACGTCACCTGTTTTCCTGATATAAACAGGTGTTAATTGTAGTTACTCAGCTGAAAAGAAATCTATCCATGACGCAGCCTATTGGACGTTATCCTAGCGTGACTCGCGGAACCGGAACATCAACTGATACACAGCACGTGACACTGTGCTGTGGCTAAGAGTCATTCCTCTAATTTTAACTAGCTCCGCCCTGCTCTCCCTGACGTGAATGACGTGAGCACTGCAGGCAGTTTAAGTAGTGTATACCTGTAGTCTCTACTCGGCAGTATTATTAAGTGCAGCCGGATTCTGTGATGTGACGTGTCCCCCTTATCTGCACCGCTCAGCTCTCTTCTCTCACCGGGTGCTTTCCTATTTTCTCATGTTCAAGTGCCTGTGCCCTGCCTTCCTATGTGTCTTCAGTGCCTTGCAGTACCATGCCCATGGTGGAAGCTTTACCGAACAAGACCTGGCACATTACAGGTGAGTCCCTAGACATAGTTGCCCATGGTGTCACTCGCCAGAAAACCTAAGTCCCTGTAGTAAGAAACTAGATGTAGTCACGAGATACACTAATGTATGGGGTTTAACTTGAGCATGTCACATTCTCTGTTCCACACTGGGGAGAAGAACAGTGCCTGCGAGACTCACTGCAACGTTAGTTGTTAGGTGAAGGTCAGAGACACCGGACGCTCCTGGTTACGGGTGTACTGGATCTTGGAAATAAAGCCTTGAAAGACAAAGCAGTCTTTGCTGGTTCCTCACTACAGCCTCCCACTCTAACCTTCCCACCTTGGACGGTACTTAGGAATGTTACTACGGTAGTAGGCATGTTTACTTTTTTTTTCATTGTGTTTTACAGCGCCGTCTCCTCCCCACCACGTTTCAGAGCTTTGTACGTGGTGGATCACAGCATCAGTACTACAATTCTAGCACATTTGACTGTTTGTCCCAATTTATACAGATGAGGACCACCTTTTCCCATAGACAAGTGAGTAAAAAACAAAGGTTACAGGGGTGCTATAGTTAGGTTCACTTTTTACCCACACAAAACCATACAAATTCAGCAGTTATAGTTAGCTCAGGTAACTAACTTGTGCTCTAAGGTCCTATACATCTCAACATCAGTCTGGTATTGATCTGGTAGTTAGTTAAAACATCACTAGTAGCATGTGAGTAGTATCTGAAAGAGGGATGATTTTTCTAGAGCATCCACACAGTCACCTCTGAGAGGCGGATTCTGTAAATCCTATTGGGGAGCCAATTCCATGCATCCTGGGGGTTCCATTATGGAACCCCATTTACTGCCAAACCAGCTCTCTTAGGCTTGCACTACAGTTACAGCTGCTGCCACCTCACAGACGGGGTTCTGCCCTCCTGGGGTCTGGGCAGCCCAGTCCCAGGAAGGCAGAATAAAGCATTTCCTCTGAGAGCAGAGTGTTACACCCTCTCCCTTTGTAAATAGGTGTTACAGGCTGGGGAGGGGTAGCCTCCCCCAGCCTCTGGAAATGCTTTGAAGGGCACAGATGGTGCCCTCTTTGCATAAGCCAGTCTACACCAGTTCAGGGACCTCTTGTCCCCTGCTCTGGCGTGAAACTGGATAAAGGAAATGGGAGTGACCATTCCCCTGTCCATCACCACCCTAGGGGTGGTGCCTAGAGCTCCTCCAGTGTGTCCCAGACTTCAGCCATCTTGCTTTGCAAGGTGTGGGGCACTCTGGAGGGCTCTGAGTGGCCAGTGCCAGCAGGTAACGTCAAAGACTCCTCCTGATAGGTCCATACCTGATAAGGTAGCCAATCCCCCTCTCAGGGCTATTTAGGGTCTCTCCTGTGGGTTCTCTTCAGATTCTGCTTGCAAGTTTCCTTCAGGAATCCTTTGCAACTACTTAATCCTCTGACCTTGGATCAACTGCAGCCTGCTCCAGGAACTGCTGTAACAGCAACAAAGTATCAACAAGGGATACTTTTCCTCTGCAACTTCAGTTCCAGCCAGCAACTGCAACAGTTTCCACAGTGTGCAAGCTCTGAGGACTCTGTGTCTTCACCCTGCACCAGAGGGACTGAAGAAATCTCCAGTGGGGTGACGTAGTCATTCCCCTGCTCAAGCAGGCACCTTCCAAGACGACGACCTGTACCTTTTGGACTCCTATCACAGTGACGTGCGTGCTCCTAAGGACACAGAGGTTGTACCCCATCGACATAGACGGTCCTGCTGACGCAGTTTGGAGGAGGTAAGACCTTGCCAACCCTGAGAGCGACGGTACCCCTGTGTACTGCGTCTTCTTCACCTCCTGAGGTCTCTGTGCAATATTTGCAAAATTCCTTCGTGCACAGCCTGGCCCAGGTCCCCAGCACTCCATCCTGCGACGCTCAACTCGCTGAGTTGTTTTCCAGCGGCGTGGGACCTTCCTTTGTTGTGTTGCACCTCCTTTATCCCCGTGTCCTGGGACTCCTGTGGGTGCTTTCTGGCATCCTGAGGACTCTCTAAAGTGCTGAGAGCCCTCTCTTCCTCCTCACACAGAGTTGAAGTCCCTAGATCCCTCCTGGGTCCTGCCAGCGCTATTTTGATGCAAAACGCACTTGTGTCGTAACCAAGGCTAGTTGGCGACTTCCAACACGAAATCACGTCGTGGGACATCTTTTGCATCACGCAAGAACCCACTGGCATCTTCCTAGGGTGCATTCCTGCAGTCTTCAACTAACCGGATACTCTTCTTTTGCACCCTCTTCTGGGTTGGCAGGGGCTCCTGTCCTTCCTCAAACTTTTTTCGACTTCTGGACTTGGTCCCCTTCTTTTGCAGGTCTTTAGGTCCAGGAATCCAGCAGTTGTTGTTTGCAGACTTGGTTGGTTACTGCAAAATCCCAATCACGAGGTGTAGTGTGTCCTAAGGAAACTTGCAGTACTTTACTCCTGCTTTTCTGGGCTCTGGGGTGGGGTAATTTACTTACCTTTATTGTATTCTTACTGTCCCAGAGATTTTGCACACACTACACTTGTCTAGGGGGGAATTTGTGATTCGCATTCCACTTTCTTAGTATATGGTTTGTGTGGTCCCTAGACCTATTTTCTCCCATTGCATTCTATAGCATTTCCTATTTTTTGCATTGTTCTACGACTATTTACTTGTCTAATTTTGGTGTCTAGTGTATATAATGTGTATAATTCTTACCTCCAGGAGTATTGTCTTTGGTACTGTGTCACCCAAATAAAAACCTTTATTTTTGGTAACACTGAGTATAGTCTTTACTTGTGTATAAGTACTGTATAACTATACGTGGTATTGCATGAGCTTTGCATGTCTTCTAGTTCAGCCTAAGCTGCTTTGCTATAGCTACCTCTATCAGCCTAAGCCGCTAGAACACTAGTGCATTTCACTAGGAATAAGGGATAACTGGACCTGGTATAAGGTGTAGGTACCCAAACCAGGCCAGCCTCCTATAAACACTTTATTTTTTAGGATTACTGTTCGGCAAAGAGGTCTCTATCCTATCTGCAGAATTGGCTACAAGGGGATTTCTGATGGATACAACTACCTGTGGATTCCTCACCTGATGAATACTCCCATGGCGCCAGCATTTGACGGAAATCTTCTTACTAGTCTCTGCACGTCGACGAGGACGTCACTCTAGCCCACGCGACGCCGTCTGACGTCATACAGGCAATAAGAAGTCCTCGCCGACGTGCCGATGACAGTTCCCTTTTTTCCGTGCATTCGAAACGGTTATCTTCGAGGGAGTTACTGTTACCTTCGTGGTTACAGTGTATTGTCTGCTGCGTAGTCTTCTCTGCGGTAACAATGTCTCAGAGGAAGTCGGGTTTCAAGCCCTGTCGAGAGTGTGGGGGCAAGATGTCAGTTACAGATCCTCACTCCGACTGTCTATGGTGTTTGAGCTCCGACCACGACGTCTCGACTTGCGATTCATGTCAACACATGAATCCGAAGGCCCTCAAAGAGCGCGAGGCCAAGTTATTCATGGCAAAGTCAAAGAAGAAGGAGAAACATCATAAGAAGTCTTCTTCGCCAAGGTCTCACCGGCGTCATCGAGACTCCCGGCGCCGTAGAGACTCACGACGTCACTCCAGCAAGGAGTCTCATTCGAGGTCTCCTTCGGCTCGGCGTCGGAGGACTTGGGAGGTCAGCCCCACGGTCACGCCGCATCCATCGACGCCGTTGCCCTCTCCGGCGTCACCGACTTCACCTGGTCAGGCGTCAGTGATTGAGGTGGTGCAGCCTCTTGTGTTTTCTCCGGCGTCGCAGACGTCGAGGCCGGCGTCGGGGTCGCCCTCGATCCAGGCACCCCAGTATCCGGCTTTTCCCACTCCTGGAGCCGATAGTACCGCGTTTCTTAATGCGATGTATACCATCTTTCAGCAGATGGCTCCAGGAGCTGCTCCGGCTGGTCCTTCGGGGCCCTTGGCCTTTTCGTTGGGTGATCCTGCGCCTCTTCGGCCGGCACCCTTTATGCCCTTTCTCCCTTTTGGGAATGTGGGCTCGGCGCCGGTGCCGGCGTCGGTGGCCGCTCCGGTGGCTTCGGATGTTTCGGCCCCGGAGGTTGCCCCTCTGTCGAAGTCAGGATTTTGCCTTGTGACTCCGGTTGGTCCATCGGCTCCAAGACCTCGTCCTCCGGCTCCTGCCTCGGCGCCGAAGCTGCCTGTGGCGCCGGACGCGGCGTCAGATGCTTCTGGAGATCGGCGCCGTTCTTCGACGTCGGCGGAGGCCATGTCGACTCCGCGTATCGAGGAGAGACTTCATTCGAGGAGGCGTGCTCTCCGTCTTTTAGAAGAGCAAGAGTACCAGCGAGTTCTAGAGGAGGGAGAGATTGAGGACTCTGGAGACGGACTGCATGGTCTGGATACAGCCAGTGGGCTGGACACTTCCCCTGAGTGGGACCTTTCATCTCCAGGGGAATATACGGAGGAGGCTGCTTCCTTTCATGCTGTGGTGAGGAAGGCAGCGAGCTTTTTGGACCTGCCTTTGCCGGTGGCAGAGGCAAAGCAGAATTTGCTGACAGAGGTATTGCATCCGGCCTCTGCTGCAGCTGAGCCTCTCTTGCCATTTAATGAGGCTTTGCTGGATCCGGTGTTGGAGGTGTGGAAGAAGCCGGTGTCTTCCTCGGCCGTTCATAGGGCTGTGGCCAGGAGGTATCGAGCTGCACCATCTGACCCTGGCTTTCTCTCTAGACACCCTACGCCGGAGAGCTTGGTGGTGCAAGCCTCCTGTTCCTCAAAGTCAGCGCCTGGTTCCTTCCCGACGGTGCCTGGAGACAGAGACTCCAAGAAACTGGATGCGCAGTCCAAGAAAATATTTTCGTCATGCAGTTTGGCGTTGAAGGCCACCAACGCCACGTGCATTCTGGGGAGGTACATCCAGGCGCTGATGGATGATATTTCGTCTTCATTCACGGAGCTTCCCCAGGGTCTTTTGGATGTGGTCTCGGACGCCCAGGCTGCCGCGACCCAGATTATCCAGTCTGGGCTGGACACGACCGACTCGGTGGCCAGGGCGATGGGCACGGCTGTGGTGGCAAGAAGACAGGCCTGGCTCCGAAACTCAGGGTTCTCTGCGGATGTGCAGTCGACCCTGCTGGACCTCCCGTTTGATGGGGACAGACTGTTTGGAGCCAAGGCAGATTCAGCCTTGGAACGATTTAAGGAGAGCAGAGCCACAGCCAAATCGTTAGGACTGCAAGCTCCTTCTTCCTCTGCCTCTTCTAGAATTTTCAGGAGGTTTCGGGGATTTGGGCGTGGCTCTTATTCCTCTTCCTTTCGGGGGAGGTTCCAGCAACCCGCCTCTTCCCTCCCCTATAGGTCATTTAGAGGGAGGGGGAGGGGTGGGGTCCGTACCAGAGGAGCACCTCAACAGCACTCTGCCTCTTCCTCGTCCTCTGGAGGGGTGCAGCAGGGGAAGCAGCCTTAGGCTTCCACCGTTTCCCACTCACTCCTCTCCTGTAGGGGGAAGATTACAGCGTTTTCTCCACAAGTGGAAGTCTATCACAACGGACACTTGGGTTCTCGGCATTGTGGGAAAAGGCTACGCCCTTCCCTTTCGGGAGTTCCCGCCCCTCATCCCGCCCCGCCCATCTTATTGTTCAGAAGAACACCTCCTGTTGCTAGAACAGGAGGTTCAAGTCCTCCTTTCAAAGGGCGCGGTAGAGTTGGTCCCAGAGCAGGAAAAGGGTCGAGGTTGTTACTCAAGATACTTCCTGATTCCCAAAAAGGATGGTCAGTTGAGACCAATCCTGGATCTGAGGATCTTGAATTGGTTCCTCAAACAGGAAAAGTTCAAGATGCTGACCCTAGCACAGGTGCTTTTGGCGTTGAACAAGGAAGATTGGATGGTGTCTGTCGACTTGCAGGATGCTTACTTTCATATCCCGATACTCAAGTCGCACAGGAAGTATCTCCGGTTTGTGGTAGGGTCGCAGCACTATCAGTTTGCGGTCCTCCCGTTTGGTCTTACTTCAGCACCTCGAGTCTTCACAAAGGTGATGTCAGTGGTTGCGGCGGAGCTCAGAAGGAAGGGGATAGCAGTATTCCCTTACTTGGACGACTGGTTGATCAAAGCCAAGTCCCCGGAGCTTGTGTCGCATCATCTGCAGTCAACAACCCAGTTGTTGTTCGACCTGGGCTTTTCGGTGAACGTGCCCAAATCTCACCTGGAGCCCTCTCAGCGCCTCCTGTTCATAGGGGCAGTACTGGATACAACATTGAGTCGAGCCTTTCCTCCGCCTCAGCGGATTCAAGATATTCAGGAATTGGTTCCAATGTTTCGAAATGGAGCGGTAGTTCCAGTCCTCAAGGTCCTTCGTCTGCTCGGTCTGTTCGCCTCCTGCATTCTGTTGGTCACGCATGCTCGCTGGCACATGAGGGCTCTTCAGTGGTGCCTCCGAAGGCAGTGGTCTCAACACAAGGGAGATTTAGAAGGTACTGTCAAGATCTCCAGAGATGCTGCTGTGGAATTGAAGTGGTGGATTGCGGGCAACAATCTTTCACAGGGGAAGCCGTTCGCGCAGTCGCCACCAGTGGCCACGGTAATAACGGATGCCTCCACCCTAGGATGGGGAGCTCATCTGGGGGATCTGGAGATCAAAGGGCTTTGGTCTCCAGAGGAACAGGTGTTTCATATCAATCTGTTGGAGTTACGGGCTGTACGTTTGGCTCTCATGGCCTTCCTCCCATCCCTTCGTGGTCAGTCGGTACAGATCCTGACGGACAATACTACCACGATGTGGTACATAAACAAACAGGGAGGAGTAGGGTCGTACCTCCTCTGCAGAGAAGCTCTTCGGCTATGGTCCTGGGCAAAGGACCATCAGATTTGCTTGGTGGCAAATCATCTGGCCGGGGTCTTGAATGTACGTGCGGACAGTCTCAGTCGCCAATTCTCGGCAGACCACGAGTGGCGTCTCCATCCAGATCAAGTCTGTTTAATCTTCCAGATGTGGGGGTTTCCTCGGATAGATCTGTTTGCCACTCGGGAGAACGCGCATTGCCCGTTATTCTGCAGCCTCCAGTATCCGATGCAGGGAGCGTTGGGGGACGCGTTTCAGATAACCTGGTGCGACCAGTTGCTTTACGCGTTTCCCCCCATACCCTTGATTCCTCGAGTGTTGAGGAAAATTCGCCAAGACCGGGCCCAAGTCATCTTAATAGCTCCGGATTGGCCAAGGAGGGTATGGTACTCCGACCTTCTCCAACTCTCACTGTGCCCTCCGCTCCGTCTCCCTCTCAGGGCAGACCTCCTCTCGCAGTCGCAGGGGCAGGTTTTACACCCCAACCTCCAGAGTCTGCACCTACATGCTTGGAGATTGAACGGGGCAACCTGAGTTCCTTCTCTCTCCCGCCTGATGTAGTGGATGTTATCTTAGCGGCCAGGCGACACTCCACTAAATCTATCTACGCTAATAGGTGGTCTAAATTTGTTATGTGGTGTGGAGAGAGACAGATTGATCCCTTACATGCTCATCTGTCACATGTTTTGTCTTTTGCACTGTCTCTAGCGCAGAAAGGTTGTGCAGTAGCTACCATTAAGGGTTATTTGTCGGCCTTGTCAGCCTTCATTTGTCTTCCAGACCAACCATCGTTATTTAAATCCCCCATTGTTCTCAGATTCTTGAAAGGTCTTCTGAATCAATATCCTCCAAAACCATTCGTTATGCCTCAATGGGATTTGTCCTTGGTCCTGACTTTCCTTATGGGGTCCCCTTTTGAGCCTATGCATTCTTGCCCCTTAAGGTATTTGGTTATTAAAACAGTATTCCTGGTAGCTATAACATCTGCAAGGAGAGTGAGTGAGTTGCAGGCCTTATCGGTTAAACCCCCTTATATAACGTTTTATGGGGATAAGGTGGTGTTGAGGACCAAGGCTGCTTTCCTTCCGAAGGTTGTTTCACCCTTCCATTTGGCTCAGACAATCACTTTGTCCACGTTTTATCCTCCGCCTCATCCTTCAAAGGAGGAAGAAAGACTACATCGCCTGGACCCAAAAAGGGCGTTGAGCTTCTATTTCGACAGAATGAAGGGTATCAGGCTGGAGGATCAGCTGTTTGTCGGATATGTGGGCAAGAGGAGAGGAAAGGCAGTCCACAAGAGAACACTCTCCAGGTGGGTTGTTCTTTGCATTAAAATCTGTTACTCTTTGGCAAAGAAGGATCCGCCTGAGGGCATTAGAGCTCACTCCACCAGAGCTAAGTCGGCCTCTTCGGCCTTGGCCAGGGGTGTTCCTGTGGTTGACATCTGCAAGGCCGCAACTTGGTCGTCCCTTCACACTTTTGTGAAACATTACTGTTTGGACTCTGAGGTCAGAAGGGACGGTCATTTTGCACGGTCAGTGCTGCAGGATTTCTTGGTTTGACCATTTAGGCACCCACCGCCGGGCGTGGTACTGCTTTGGGACTCTATTCATCAGGTGAGGAATCCACAGGTAGTTGTATCCATCAGAAGAACGAGTTACTTACCTTCGGTAACGACTTTTCTGGTGGATACATTAGCTACCTGTGGATTCCTCACGGTCCCACCCGCCTCCCCGTTGCCTTTTTGGTCTCTCCAAGCAATCCTTGAGTGTGCTCCTTTTGGTCTTCAAAGTTGCAATACATTTTGCATGTATGATATTTGTATATATGTGTATATTTATATATAAATCTATATATATATTGGGTATATACATGATTCGTATGTATAAATATATTTATTTGTTTAAAAAAAAAAAAAAAAAAAAAAAGGTTATATTAAATCTACAGCTATTTTATTGCAATGTTGTGTGATTTACAATATTAAGAGATGTTGCTTTGCTCTTTCATTGCATTGGGTTATTATTATTATTCTCATGCACGTAAAAAATGTTGGTACTGTCATCGGCACGTCGGCGAGGACTTCTTATTGCCTGTATGACGTCAGACGGCGTCGCGTGGGCTAGAGTGACGTCCTCGTCGACGTGCAGAGACTAGTAAGAAGATTTCCGTCAAATGCTGGCGCCATGGGAGTATTCATCAGGTGAGGAATCCACAGGTAGCTAATGTATCCACCAGAAAAGTCGTTACCGAAGGTAAGTAACTCGTTCTTCTGAAGCATTGTTGAGAGCAATCTAACTATTGCATTGGAATACCTTAAAACATCTGTTTCTTAGCATTTTGTGTTATACACAAGAACAGTACATAAACCATGGCAGATGGGCACATAGACATTATTTAACTAAAACGCTAGGGGCAGTGTAAGTGCCATCACATGCCATTTGACCTTTACTTTCACTCACACACACTCGGATCCAGTGATGTTTCATCAGGACCTAGATGACTATGCGTATTTCCAAATTATATGGGCCACATATGTTTCCTTAGTCAAGT